>NC_136069.1:1522730302-1523930302 GCF_964261635.1 Lissotriton helveticus
ATCCCTGTGATCAAAGATTTTCTGGAAGGCTTGAAGAAAGTATTCCCTCCTGTCAGGCTTCCTTCGCCTTCATGGGACTTGAATGTGGTGCTGTCCAGGTTGATGAAGGAGCCTTTTGAACCTATTCATAAGGCTTCGTTGCAGCATCTGTCCTGGAAGGCGGCGTTCCTCGTGGCCATTACATCGGCCCGCAGGGTAAGTGAAATTCAGGCGTTGTGTTGCCAAGAACCTTATACTGTATTTCATGCTGCTAAGGTTGTTATGCATACTCACCCTAAGTTTCTTCCCAAGGTTATTTCTGATTTTCATATCAACCAGACTATAACTTTACCTACGTTTTTTCAGAATCCTTCATCTCCAGCGGAAAGGTCTTTGCATTCCCTGGATGTTAGGAGGGTGCTGAAATTTTATCTGGATAAAACCAAAGATATTCGTAGGTCAGACCAATTGTTCATCAATTATGGGTCAGTCAGGATGGGTCTTGCTACCTCTAAACAGTGCATCTCGAGGTGGATTGTGTCCTGCATGGTATGTAACGTTTACAACGAAATTTTTACAACGCACTACCATTACAACGCAGGCATTACCACGCATACCATTACAACGCATTGCACTGGGGGGCGCTCTAGGATAGGGAATACGTTTAATTTTCTATCCAACACCTTCCCTAGTGTCCACGGGGACTGGAGTTGGAATAGAAAATTATACTTACCACTATCCAGCACCTCAAAGCGCTATGCGTTGTAACGGTATTCGTTGTAAATACCGTGTTGTAAAGGTATGCGTGGTAAAAGTATGCGTTGTAACGTCATACATCCGTCCTGCATACAATTGTGTTACTACAAAGCTGATAGGACCTTAGGGGGCAAACCTAAGGCTCATTCCACCAGGGGCAAAGCTGCCACGACAGCGTTGCTTCGTAATGTTCCCATTGCAGAGATCTGCAAGGCGGCCACTTGGAAGTCGGTCCATACCTTTGCTAAGCATTACTGCCTGGATACTGATGCCAGGGCAGACGCTCAGGTTGGGCAGGCTTCGCTGCGAAATCTGTTCGCACAATAGTGGTGTTATTTCTCGTTTCTCCACCGCCGCTTTGGTGTGGGGATGGGCTTGCCATTCTATTCACTAGATTATGACTATACACAGAGATCCCCTACTACAGAAGGAGTAGTTTCTGTCCTGTAACTCCAGTTCTGTAGTAGGGGTATCTCTGTTATAGTCATAAGCGCCCGCCCTCCTCCCCGGTGGAGAGAGATATTCATGTACGGAATGCTACAGGTCTGGCGTGTTGCGCCTTCAAAAAGAACTGAAAGTAACTGGGACCTGCAGTGCATTCTGGGATACTATGAAGTTCTGGAAAGTTCTCTTAAAGGCACAGTATCCTGTTCTGAGCCACATAATGGCAGCCTATGGGGCTTGTCTGTCCAGGTTCTTCTCTCTATCATTCCAGAGGGATTTTGCTGTTAAAGCAAGGGTAATCTGTACAGGCTTTGCTGTTTTGTGGATTTTGTGGTGGAATTTCTAGTTGAAGTACTGGACAGTGTAGCCTTTTTTAGGCTGCATTATCTGTCTTTAAATTCTCTCTTAAGTGTCTGTGCAGTTCTGCATTTTTCGACACTGTAAGAGATTATTTTTGATTGCTCCGGGGTCCACGCACATGGGCGGGACTATTCACTAGATTATGACTATAACAGAGATACCCCTACTACAGAACTGGAGTTACAGGACAGAAACTACTCCTTCCACACATTATCATTTGTATGCTATATCGTTTTATCACTAAAACTCTATGTCTGTGCAAATGTAGTGGTTGTTACACAAACATTTCAACATTTTAGAAGAGGAAAATAGGAGGTTTTTAAAAAAATTATAATAGGGGAAATGCATTTCCCCTATAGACTTCAATTGACAGACAGCCAAAATTAAGCCATTTTTCATACATGCCAACATTTTAGTAGAGGAAAGTGGGAGATTTTACAAAAATAATCAGTAGAAAATATTTCCTCCCATTGACTTCTATAGAAGCAGTGGCAATTTCAGCAAACATGCCAGCATTTTAAAACCGCAAAGTGAGAGATTTCAAAAAAATAATCTGGAGAATGCATGTCCCCCATCTACTTCTATCGCAGAGACGATTTTAGGCAAGAGACAGCCAAAATAAAACTATTTGTGGCTTAAAAAATTGTGAGTCTTCTGCCAGACTCGAGTCAATTGACATGTATTTTTCCGACCGGAGACAACCAAAACAGGCATTTGCAATAAAATAGGTCTAGCATTTACGAGAGTTTAAGCTATTTTCATTTACAATGGCAATAGCTCAAACTCTCCTAAATGCGAGACCTATTTCACTTCAAAGAAGTGGCCGCCATTGTCCCGGCTGCTTGAAAGTGAAAGCTTTATGGCGAGCTGAATGTTGTGGGAAAGCATGTCGTGCCTGCAGTAGGAGAAACTCTTTAAAGAAAATAGTGCTTACAGACTAAATATGACTCACTGTGAAACAACCGAAGTAAAAGGGCCAGTCGCCATTGGAGCTTAAAAATGCAGACAAGGCGCTACTAAGGCAGGACTAACAAGCCTAATAAAAAATCGCACAATAAAGACACTCCACACATTTCTGTTCATAGCATAAAAGGTCACTTTATTACTAGGACAGCCAAAGACAGACTCCGCACCTTACGTTTATTAAAACACCAACCTTTGTTCCTTTTTCCCAAAACCTTTTCCCCAACTGTTTTTTCATCACCATTCCCCAATGATTTCATCATTTTTCCAAAACTCCAAAACTGTTTATATCCCAACCAAAGTTTTTCTTCCAACTTTTCTTTTCCCTTATCCACCTACCCTCCCCCCACCCCCCAGAGAGAAAGGATATGTCCGCTCTAGACTATCCTATCCCCCAAAACACGCCTAACAAACAAATAACATAAAAGGAGCGCTATCCTTGCTGCCCTAAAGTGACATATCCTTGTATTATCTTTTTTTTTTTTTAGAGAAGAACACAAAAACTGACATAGATACAAAGAAACATACCCGACCAACCTACCAACATAGGGCGGGTGGGTGGGCAAAAACTACAACACCGCCCTCCTCACTCGCAGCGAGTGACGTCGTCTTCCCGCTCTAACCCCGAGCGCGGCAAAGCCCCTCCCACAACCCAACCGACCAATCACCTCCTGTGGGAGGTCGCATTGTGCGAACAATCCCAGGGGGACATCGCTCATGCCAAGTCCCCCCAGGACCCATCGCACAATTAAGACACTACACACATTTCTGTTCATAGCATAAAAGGTCACTTTATTACTAGGACAGCCAAAGACAGACTCCGCACCTTACGTTTATTAAAACACCAACCTTTGCACCTTTTTCCCCAAAACCTTTTCCCCAACTGTTTTTTCATCACCATTCCCCAATGATTTCATCATTTTTCCAACACTCCAAAACTGTTTATATCCCAACCAAAGTTTTTCTTCCAACTTTTCTTTTCCCTTATCCACCTACCCTCCCCCCACCCCCCAGAGAGAAAGGATATGTCCGCTCTAGACTATCCTATCCACCAAAACACGCCACCCAGGAAAACCTCCAGTGTTTTCCTGCCCCACCCAAAACCTGCAAATATAAACAACAAAATGTTTTTTTTTTTTAACTTCTTTGTGAGAACAACACAGATCAACCCCCCACAGTTTTGCCAGCACATCCCACAGTTCCATTAGATAATAACTTTGTCCCATCTGCGACAGGTGTACCCCATCGCACCTGAATAAATGGAGCATCTCACTCGAAAAATGCTTGTGCACCAATACCGTGATACCCATTGCCTTGCAAAAAACTGACATTGCTCTGTTCAATTTTCGACGGGCTTTTTCCACCGCTGAGTGTAGCCTCGCCCCTCTCCATTGGTGTCTGTAAACAAAACCAGTCCACGCAACCCTTGTTCCAACCCAATTTTGTTTCAGCACTGCCAGATCCAACTTCATATGTTTTATCAAGGTGAGGCCTGACAATTCCACCAAATCGTTCTCTCCCAGGTGTATAATGAGAAGATCCGGGATTCCCCACTCAGCAGACAGTTTTGACAGTAAAGGGAAAAGGTCTTTCCACCTCATACCACCCACACCCTTCCACAAAACCTCGTGATCTTTTCCATACAAACCCAAACCCCTTCCACAGATTTGCTGTTCTGCAAAAACTGATGCCCATTTAATCAAGGAATGGCCCACAATCCATGTCCGTTTTTTCCGCGGGAATTCCAAAAACTCGACCTATGATGAAAAAACCCACAATTAACTAAAATATGAGAAAATAACTGCATGTCATAAACGAACATATCTGTAACAACAATTGGACTTCCACTTCCCAATGCGCTGTATCTCCTCTCTCCCCCAGCCCAATCTGGCCGCCTCCGTAGCCACACCTATCCTAAAAGAATGTGTCCCAAAACATTGAGGATTTTCCCCCACCAATGAGAGCCTTTTTCTCAGTACTGATAAAAACTGAAAACCAGACAACTGTCCCCCTTGTTCGTGGCAAAAGATTACCCCAGCACGGAAAACTCCAGACTTAAAAAAGGAATCCCACTCCCCCAAAGGGCAACAACCCGCAACCCCACTTGCTTTCAAATTAATCCAGGTTCCCACCCCTCTTTGGTCTGTCTTTGACTGTCTCAACCTGATCTGTAAAACTTCCCCATTCCCAACCCGAATGTCCGATGTCTGAATCCCAAGTTGATTCCGTAAACCCAACATTTCCGTAACCCGGAAAGCCCCGAAGAACATCCAGATCATGCACAACTTGAACCTAGCTAGTTCCCATTCATTATAGCAGCAGCTAGGCAAAACACTTAAGATCCTTCGTAACAATTCAAAAGTAATAGGTTCTCTCAAAGAATGAACAGAAACCCTGGTACGCCGAAACCCCTTCAGCATCCTCCTCAACAAAAACCCAACCTGAACTTCCTTACCCAGCAATAATTGACTATAAAGGGAAATTCCCGCCAACTTGCCGGAAATCGTGGTATGCGACAAACCTTTATCGAACAAATGCAATGCAAACTTTAACAGAAACTGTTCATTTTCAACTGCTGAGCCATCCTGTTCGTGTGCCAAAGCATAATTGAAAAATTCCGACCACGCTTGCTGGTAACTCCTGCGCGTGGACTGATCAATAGACTGCTCCACCAGTGCCAAAATCCTCACTCCCCCAGGTCCCAGATGGTCGATAGAATCACCGTCTTGCTTCTGTCCGCTTTTGGCGCCAAAGACCGGAACTTCTGCCAATTGCAACGAGACAGAGCATCGGCGATTGAGTTGTTCACCCCAGGGATATGCCTGGCTTTAAAAACAATATTCAGCTTGAGGATTTGCAACATAAAAGCTCTCAGTAATTGAAGCACTCTCACATCTCTTGCTTTTTGCCCATTGACCAAACTTACCACTGCCATGTTGTCGATGTGAAACAACAGGCAACGGTCCTTGAATTCCTCTCCCCACACTTGCAACGCCACTAGTAACGGAAAGAATTCCAGGAAGGTGATACTGCGTCCTTGTTCCAACCAATGTTGCGGCCAACTCTCGGCGCACCAGCGCCCTTCCCAAAATAGCCCAAAGCCTTGAGCCCCTGCCGCGTCCGAGAAAATCTGGACCTGCCACACAGTGTCGTCTTCCACAAAATTAATTGACACACCATTGAATTTGTCCAAGAACCTCAGCCAAATGATCAAATCCTCTTTCACCTTGTTGGACAATCTTACGTGGTGATGCGGCAAGGAAGCCCACGACATAGCAAGACCAAGACGTCTGCAAAAGGTTCTTCCCGCTCTCACCAACCTACAGGCAAAATTAAGGTACCCCAAAAGCCGCTGAACCGGTCTGAGCTGCAACTTCTTTTCACCCAGAACTTCTCTCAAAAACAACCTGATCTCCTGCACCTTAGCCAAAGGCAGCCGAGCCACCATCGCCTCCGTATCAATCTCAATGCCTAAAAAGACTAACTGTGACACGGGGCCCTCCGTTTTGTCTGGGGCCAACGGCACTCCAAAATCACCTGTCATTTCCTGAAAACATGCCAACACTCTAGCGCATTGCCCACTCCCAGCTTGACCAATAAACAAAAAATCATCCAGGTAGTGGCAAATAGCTTCATGCCCAGACTTGCGTCTCACACACCATTCCAGAAAGGTGCTAAACGTCTCAAAAAGAGAACAAGAGATGGAACATCCCATGGGCAATACGCGATCAACATAAAACTTCTCCTCAAAATACATGCCAAGCAGCTCGAAGTCCAACGGGTGGATGGGCAACAACCTAAAAGCCGCCTGAATGTAACACTTGGCAAGTTGTGCGCCCACACCAGCCAAACGTACCAGACGCAAGGCATCATCTACTGAAGCATATGACACCGCCGTGTTGTCCGTGGAGATGAAATCATTTTCTGAATGTGCCTCAGGCCAGGAGAGATGGTGAATGATACGAAACTCACCCTGGGCTTTCTTTGGTATGACTCCCAAAGGGGAGACCATCTGATTGGAAAATGGACAGCTACTAAAGGGACCCGCTATTCTACCCAGCTCCAACTCCTTAGCCAGCTTAATTCTAACTACATGAGGTAATTCTTTTGCAGATTTTAGATTAGCGGCCCAACGCTGCACCCGAGGACCTTGGTACCCAATCCGGAAACCCACACGAAAGCCCCAAAGTAATTTAACTGCTGCTGGCCCATCCGGGTATTCCTCCAACCAATCCTGCATAGCCTGAAGCTTAACTGGGGTAAGCGCCTTTTGGTATAAGAGGTGGAAGGGCCCCCCTGCCTCTCTGCCCTCTCCCTTGATCCCCTTGGTGATGGTTTGGAAAACACTGAAATATGGCATGACGACCCCCGCACTGGGTGCACTCGTGTTTGAATTTGCAATACTGACGGACACAGGTACCCCTGTTAAATCCCCAACACGCTCCCGTGGCAGGCAACTGTCCCCGTCCCGACCCACCCACCCCCAATGGAGCGGAACGCTGGAGAAAGGGCCGATGTTGAATGGACAGACCACTATACAATAATTAGACCACTGATGCTATGGGTTAGACTTTGGCGGGTACCCGAACTGTACGACTACAAAGAAGGTTTAAAAGAGATAATGAGACTGGACAATTTGAATACCATACCCTGGCTAAAACATGTTAAAAACTGGTTTATCAAAATAGGCCTAAACCACTTTTGGGAGGATCCAGAATGTTTACCGCCGAACTCCAAATTGGTTGTAAAAAGGGCTTTTTGGAGTTTTGTGTCTAACCTAGCAACGAATACGACCAATGCTGGAACTCTTGTGACTAATTTTCTAAGTTTCAAGGATGAGCCTCTTTTTGAGGCTTTCCTTGATGAAATTGAGCCCCCAGTTGCCAAAACCCTCTTTTTAAAACTAAGATATGGGAATCTCTTGACTAAAACAACCCTGGCACGCTGGACTAGAGGGCCTAATGTTGCAACTTCAGTGGCAGACGAAATTTGTACTATGTGTGAAGGCAAACAGAAAGAAGATGACCTTCATATCCTTTTCTTCTGCTCAGCCTATGCATTGGCCAGAAGAAAATGGATCAAGCCCTTATGTTTATTAATAGGAGTAAGATCCTGTAACCAGGCCCTAAGAATAATTAAAACAGACACAACACAAACAATAGTTTTTAGCGTTAGCCGATTCCTCCACTCAATCTATTTCCTGAGGAGGAAAAAAGGCCAAAAGCTGTAATGCTAAAGAACTAAGTTTATAAGACCAAATGTGTTTCAGAAACGCTATAAGGGCCGTTGGTATTTTGGTATTGTATTGTGATTAGAGGAAAAATTTTATTGGGGAAATTTATTTCCCATGTTTTTAATCTTTCTCTTTTAACTTACATATGTTTTAGCCACATCAAATGTAACCAAGAATGTGATTTAATGTATATTATAATGAATTGTGTTGTGACTCTTTTATGGCATCTTTCTAAGCCGAAATAAAGAATTTGAATGAATGGGCAGACCACTAGCTGTATGTATTGTAGCCGATACCTGATGCCCCGACATCCATTGGAGCCACAGCTCCTGGTCCACCTCTCCCCATGGTTTATCGTTGAACAAACTCACTCTGGCCCTAAACTCTTCATCGCAGTTCAACCAAGCATAGCCTCCCGCCTGCAAATGTGCCCTCCTGATGATATCAATTTACTTAAATAGTGCCACCGCCCGCTCTGGATACCGCTCACAATAAACACTTGCATAAATGATAAAAGCGGCCGTCCAATTTTCAATGGTCTTCGGCACTTTGGGGCGGCGAGACAACTCTATTTCCTCCTCCTTCGATCCCTCCCTAGCCTGCAAGTCCCTATGTAATAGACGGAAAACGTCTATGTAATCGTGACTCCAAATTCTCTGTCTTGTCCTCTGCGACAAGTGCATGCCCAGAGGCATGGCCACCCCCATATAAGGTACTTGGTGTGACCACACCCCTGAACCTCACTTGACTCAGAGGTACCTATGGACGAAGCAGGACTTGCACCCCCAACCCGTTCCAACTGACCCCCAGACTACCCCTTATTGTACTGTGATGTTTCCTGTGAGGCTGTGCCCACAGCGCCTTGTACCTTAGCCCTCCCTTCAGGCCCCACCTCCCTTGGCTCCACACTTGAGCCGCCCACCAAAGGCCGCGTCCACGCAGACCACCAGTCTTCCTTACCTGACGGCAGCTGTGAAGCCCTTTGCTGAAACTCCTTCAGACCATCACGCTGATGATGACCGCCACGTCGTCCCCGATCAGCAGAGAAAACCGCACCAGTTCTCTGAAACACACTAGAAGATGTGAGATGACCCCCCCCCTGACTCCCAATTCATGACCGCCCCAGTCAGGAGCCGCCCCCGGCACCCATTCCCTGGAATTATCCACATTTTCCTTGTCAATTTCGTCATATTCACCAATGTAATCATCCTGAACAATATTGAAATCACCACTTGTGCTGGGCATTGCGCCATCGCCAATGCCGCCGTCATAACTTACCCAATTGGACACAGGCCTCTGTCGCGAGCGCCCGGGCGATGCCCCCAAATCCGCACCAGATTCGCCACGGATCTGCTGCGCAGTATCCAAAGTCGCACTGTGCTTCGCCAACAAATTAACTGAACCCTGACCAGCAGACCTATGATCAGAGTCCGCTGACAAGTTCCCGCCGCTCCAGCGAGGAACCGCCCTTAACTTACCATGTACCTGGGAACCATTGGCTCTGGATAAATCCTTCCTGGGCAAGTCTACGTGTTTGACCCACACCCATTGCCCCTGATGAGGACCCCTATCCGAATCAAACTGCACCTGAGGGTGACGCGGAGGTGGCCTGGACACCGGATACACCACCACCACATCACTGTCCTTGAGCACAGCAACATTCTCACTCAGCCCCTCCCCCCAATGAGAATTGTCCCCAACCCTACTGCCCCTCAGGCCCCTTCCAACATGCTGAACATCATATTGCTGTGAGTCCACAATATCCTCCTCCTGCCAGGGCTCCATGCCCCCGTTTGCCTTCGGAGGCCCTCTAGCTTGAGGCAGCAACGCCCTTTGAAATCCTGAACTCTCCTGAGTCTGAAAGCTGCGTGCCGGTGGCGCTGTCTCACCCCTCCCAGCACCTGCAGCCCCCAACGAAACCTCGTGACAACTTCCCTCATCGCTGTCGCTGGAGTAGTCCACCAGCGCAATGGCCGGCTCCCCCACCCAGACCTCAGGCGCAATATCCACGTTTCTGTCAATAGCACCCACAGCGTATGTCGCTGTGGTCATTCTTTCAGGGAAAACAGCTTCATGAATTAAAGTAACGCCTGACGCCTGTGCAGCAACACTGTCCTCTGAACAAAATTCGCCACTCATGGGTTCCTCCAACAATTCCAAATGCTGCTGCCTATTTGCCAATGTAATGCTGGCCCTTCCACCTCGCTTTCCTGCTCTCTTCCTGCCCTGCGGCTCAGAAACCAATTGATCTTGCCTCACAAATACCGGGGCTGAGGAAGAGCGAAGCGTCGCCCTCTTCCCTCTAGTATTCCTGCCTGCAGAGCGCGCTCGGCGGGGTCTAAAGGGGGCCACAGAAGCCTCAAAAGCAGTGTCTGAGGGGTGACCCACCCCTGTCATGCATGCCGCCACCGCACGACTCACCCCTTCAGCCGCCAACCGTCGCGGCCGCTTCTCAGGAAAAACGCCTTCAGTGAGAGCTCCAGGGTGTAATTAATCGGTGCGCCCAACCGACACCAAAGCTCGTATTGCCTCCTTGGCAATGTCGTCCGCCGACATCCTCAAACTGCTCCACACAAAAAGCTTTGTTCGTCAAAAGCGTCCGAATGTAAATAAACGCTGACTGAAAGTTCAATCCAGCCGACCTACAAACTTCCGCCACATGTTTAAGACGCAACAGCTGATTCCAGTCAGATTCTGACAGGAGTTCGCTAGCTTACGGCAAAAACGACAACACCGCCCTCCTCACTAGCAGCGAGTGACGTCGTCTTCCCGCTCCCACCCCGAGCGCGGCAAAGCCCCGCCCACAATCCAACCGACCAATCACCTCCCGTGGGAGGTCGCATTGTGCGAACAATCCCAGGGGGACATCGACTCATGCCAAGTCCCCCCGGGACCCATTAGAAGCCAGTGTTTACAAAGGACAATAACACAAGCCAATCACAAATATGGGTGGAGATTCTATTCCATTCTCCACTACTGCATGCCTCGCAGCAGCGCATGCGCTGCCCAGGCTCGACCTCAAAAGTGATTTTTGGCTTAAAATATCAAGTCTCCCATCTGAATCTGGTCTATTGAGATGGATGATTTTTTTCTTAAAAAATTGGGTGTCCTGTCCGAATCGGTTGTATTGGCATGTATGGATTAATGGAAAATGTGCTGTCTGCAAATGACAATCTACTACCACATAATGCTTTAGTTATATGAGCCACGCCTTATCAGCCTGATTCATGAAGCTAAATGCGCTCGCAAAAGGGCCAGATTCTCAGAATCTGGCCCTTTGCGAGTGCAATTTTTGCATTTGGGATTCATCATCCCAAATGCAAAAATCGCTAATAAAGAATTAGCAAATATGTGAGGATTAGCATTTAAGGAATCTCTATTAGAGATTCCTTAAATGCTATTCATGACACATTTAAAAATTGCGAATTTGCAATTTTGGGCTGCTATTTACCGAGAGGTCAGACCTCTCGGTAAATAGCAAAAACTTAGAAAAATGCTTTTAAAAGCATTTTTCTAAGTTGCATGTTGCACACACACATGTCCCTTGGACATGTGTGTGCGCAACACCTGTTTCAATTAGCATTTCAGGGGTGCTACAGGGTGTCCTTTGGACACCCCTGGCACCCTTTCAATCGCTATCTTATTTGCGAGTAGCAAATTGCTACTCGCAAATAAGGAATACTCCCCCTTTTGGCCCATAGGAATGAATGGGGAGTTATTCCTTATTTGCGATTAGCAATTTGCTACTCGCAAATAAGGAATGTGTAGGAATCGCTATTTATTTAGCAATTCCTACATGTTGTATATCATACTGTAATGGGAGATGCTATGTTAGTATGTTATCTATTTCTATTAGCAGCGTCATACACGTCACAGTGGAATGTTAGGAAGGTATTTATGTGACGTCATCTGTGCCAGTTGACAGATGACAGCTGCCGTTGTTGACACCAGTTGTTTCCCGCTACCGCGGGCCCTTGTGATTAATAAAATCTTAATCAACACTTCATCCATCTCTGTGTCCTGAACTCTACAATTGGCGACGAGGGTCTTGTCACCACAAGGGTCGGCGGAGGTAATTGATGGATTAACCGATGATTGATGATCGAGTCATCCATGACAAGTAATTGCGGGAGTCAAAGATTTTAAACAGATGTAACTCGGAGTGAGTACTAAGCGTTGGAATGAGGCGCTGATTAAGGAAAGCTTGCGTGAATTGACAAGTGGTAGCGCGTTAAGTAAAGCTTCAAAGGATCTTAACTTTTAAAATTAAGTATTGAAGTGCAGCGCTAATTGAAAGCGAGAACCTTGTCTGACGGCCACGCTGCGAAATCTGACTCGATTGTGAGGAAACAAAGCAGGCGGCAGTGGGGTGTGAAATTGACGAGGAAGTTTTCACGCGTTACTACGGCAGCGCTCAGCTGAGGCGTCAGTCTGTTACCTCAGCTGAGACGCGTGAAGCATGCCGGGAGCGCGCTGATTGGAGCATCACGACGTAAACAACGTGCGGCCATTTTGGGTTTTAGTAACGAACATCGGCTGTTCAAACAAGCCAGCTGAGGCAATTGTCACACGCGCAGGAAAGTGAATGTAAGGAAATAGCGAAGTGTGAAGAAAATAACACAAGTAAGCCACAGAATTATAAATCGGAAGCAGGAAATTCATATTTTATGTGAAAAACTCTGTGGGAATATCTTTTGAAAAATAAATAACATGGCAGAATGCAATAATATTTGTGCTCCTCCACGTTTCTTGGATGAGCCCGGAAAACCTACCATGAAGTGGAAGAAGTGGGTGAGGGCTTTTGAAAATTATATTGTCTCTATAGATGGAAAAAATTTCGATGCTGAAAGAAAATGTTCTTTACTATTCGGACTGTTGGGCAAAGCAGGTCAAGACATCTTTGATAGCCTGCCTGAATATGAAAGTCCACCTGGAGTGTTTATTCCCCTGAATGAATATCAGGAAGCATTAAAAAGATTGGAGAGGCAATTTGATGAGGAGAACAACATCATGGTTGCCAGGCATAAGTTTGCTCAAAGGAGACAACATGAAGGGGAATCTGTAGAAGACTATGTTGCATGTTTAAGAGTATTAGCAGTAGAATGCGAGTATGAGGAAATGACTGATATATACATCAGAGATCAGATCGTATTTTATTGTTACACTAAAAAGGTGCAAGAAAGACTGTTGGCATGCAAAAGACCTACTTTAATGGAAGTCATAGATATTGCTAGAGGTATAGAGAGGTCTTTGATTTCCACTAAAGAAATATCTTCTACAGGGTATAATTCTAATGTATTGTATTTGCAGGAAAAGAAGAAGGGTGATGGTAAGACTATTGAAAGGAACATGAATGAGAGAAGAGTGGGAAGTAAGCAGCTATGCTGTTTTAGATGCGGATCAAGTGACCACTTGGCAGACTTTAAAAATTGCCCCGCTGCAGGGAAGAAATGCATTAAATGCAAGAGGTATGGCCATTATTCTACCCTGTGCAAGACCAAGAGAGGTAGCGGTAACACAAGTATTAACACTGTAGGAAATTTTGATGAGGAAATGTGTGCGAATATTGTTTTGTACATAGAAATGGAAGATGGTAAAATAAAGGGTCCTATTAGTGATGTCAAGATTGGGGAAGTAGAACTTAAATTTACAGCTGATTCAGGTGCCCCAATCACTACTATATCAGATACCCTTTTTGAGGATAGGTGGAAGGGTGTGGAATTGACAGAGTCTGACATGAACCCGAAGGCATTTGGAGAAAAAGACATAAATATGTTGGGGTACTTCATCGACACGGTAACCTTTAAGGGGAGAGCGATTGAGACAAAGGTCTATGTTGCAGAAAAGGGGAGGATACTGGTGGGATGGAGAGACTTAGCCCAGCTGGGGGTGGTTTTGGTCCCGGGTGCAAAAGACCCAGTAATATTGAGGGAAGAATGGATGAATAGTATTAGTGAGGGGAGTGAAGACATAGATTTAAATACTGTTTTTCAAAAATATGAGGATGTGTTCAAAGATGTAATTGGATGTGTAAAGGGGTTCAGTCACGACATAAAATTGAAAGAGAATGCAATTCCATGTAAGCACAAGGTAAGAACAGTGCCCTTATCTGTAAGGAATGAGCTAAGGGAGGCGTTAGAAAAATTAAAAGAGGAAGGTGTGATTGAAGAAGCAGAGGAATCTGAATGGGTTTCTGCTATTGTGGTGTCCAAGAAGAAAAAAACAGGGGACATCAGGTTATGTGTGGACCTGAGGTCGCTCAATAAGAACATTATAATAAACTGTCACCCCCTACCTAAAATACAGGATATCCTTCAGTCCACAGCTGGGTCAAAGTTCTTTTCTCTCATAGATTTGAGGGCCGCTTATCATCAGGTGTGTCTATCAGAGAAGTCTAAATCATTAACAACTTTCATCACGCCGTTTGGAGCATTTAGATACATAAGACTTCCTTTTGGCCTGGCGTCATCTTCAGGAGTTTTTCAAAAACTCATGGATGTCTTGTTTGGAAAGGTGAAAGGGGTAGAAGCCTTTCAAGATGACATTTTACTACATTCTAAAACTGAAAGTGAGCACGTAAAATTGATAGGAACTGTTCTGAGGATCTTGAGAGATAAAGGCATGACAGTTGCCAGAGACAAATGCAAATTCATGACTGAAGAAGTGGAATATCTGGGACACGTCCTAAATGCCGATGGGATTTTGCCCAAGGACGATTTGGTTCGTGCAATAAGGGAAGCTCCAGAACCAAGGAACAAGGATACACTCAAGTCATTCCTTGGCCTGAGTGAATATTATGCAAAGTTTGTCAAAAAGTACGCAGAAATGGTGAGTCCACTCAGGAAACTTCTTAAGAAAAATGAGAAATACGAATGGAATGACGATCAGGTTGAGGCTTTCAGATTGATCAAGGAGGAGATAGCCAGAGCTCCAGCGCTGAAACCGTACGATCCACAACTGGAGAATATAGTAACTGTGGATGCAAGCAACGAAGGGATAGGAGCTGTGTTTTGCCAAAGGAAAGGTCATGAAGAAAATACAATAGCTTTTATTTCAAGACAGCTAAATGAAACAGAGAGACATTACAACACTATTGAAAGGGAGACGTTGGCTTGTGTATGGGCTGTACACAAGCTCAAAGACTATCTATGGGGCAAGAGTTTCAAACTGATAACCGATCATAAACCGCTTGTGCACATGATGGACGGCAAGGGTCGAGGCAATGGCAATGCAAGTTCCAGGCTAATCAGACTAATGTCGAAACTTCAAGAATTCAACTTCGAAATTGAGCACATAAAGGGAGGAATGAACAGTAGAGCAGATTGTTTGTCCAGACTGCCAGTGAGAGAAGTTAAAGATGAGGAACAGGACGACAACGAATGCATAGTTGCGCACATAGACGCAACGGTGATGTGTGATGGATCAATAGGTAAAGATGAATGGGAAGATAATGCGAAAGAAGACAATGTGTTGAGAAAAGTGAAGGAGTATGTGCAATCCAAATGGCCACATGTGAGAAACATGCCTAAAGAACTAAGAAATTATCAACAAGTGAGTGATGAGTTGACCCTTGAAAATGGGTTCTTGAAGAGAGGTGAAGTCTTCATACCACCATTTGGACTCAGGCAAAAAATTATTCTAATGGCTCACAGAGGGCACCCTGGCACCACGGCCACTAGGAATGTCCTGAGAATGCACTATTGGTGGCCGGGGGTGGACAGCGAAGTCAGGAATCTTATTGACAAGTGTGAGCAATGCTTGAAATCTGACAAACACTGGAGAATGGAGAGAAATGAATTGCAGATGGTACAAATCCCAGATGGCCCCTGGGCTAAGGTAGCAATAGATTTTGCAGGTCCTTTCAACATTTTGCCCAATGAGTGCAAACATCTAATAGTTCTAATGGACTACTACACCAAGTGGGTGTGTTACAAATTCGTGGAAATAGTTACTACAGAGGTAGTAATTAAGTTCCTAGATAAGATTTTTGAAAGAGAGGGACAGCCAAAGGTCATTGTATCTGATAATGGGTCACAGCTGGTATCTCGAGCTATGGTCGAATTTCTGGATAAGCGCGGAATAAAACAGGAAAAGACTCCTCTATACAGTCCCAAGAGCAATGGTCAGGTGGAAAGGATAAACAGGTTCTTCAAAGAAGGAATTCAAATGGCTGTGGCAAATGGAGTGAATGTGAAAGACTTTATTAAAACCAAGATCAATGCGTACAACAATACGCCTAAGGAAGCAACGGGTTTTACCCCGTTTTTCTTGATGAGAGGAAGAGCATGCAACAATGCCATGACACCGAAAATAGGTGTGTGGGAGAAAACAGCTGTTGAGGCAAAACAAATATGCGACAAAGAACTAAATGTGAGGGAAAACATAATATGCAAGCAAGCACAAAATAAAACGTATGCTGACAAGGTAAACAGAGCTAAGGATAAGGTCATCACACCGGGTGATTGGGTACTAATGAAAAAGCCTGGTTTAGTAAGCAAAGGAGAATCGAGACTCAGCAAACCAATGAAGGTTGGTAAAGCGTCAGGAGGTGCGGTGTTTGTTGAAGGAGAAGGATGGCGCAGTAAGGATGACATAGTAAAACTGAAACCAGGCCAAGAACAAATCATTATGAGAGAAGCTGAAGAGGGAGACGGATATCTCGATGAGAGTGTCCTAGAATGGGATGATGTGTCTGGTTGCTCAGAGGTGTTACATTCTAGTGCAAGTCCAGGACAGATGTGGGATTCTAATAGGAACTTCACCAGACTCTCCTCTAGCCTGGAAGGTTCTACTTTTGTTCAGGAGGATTCAATGATTGACAATGAAATTGAGAGGAATGGAAATACAGTAGCCGGTATGAGTGATGTTGGCAACCACCCCGGTGGGGAGCAAACGTCTAGATCGGGCAGAGTAGTAAGATTGCCCACCAGACTGAAAGACTATGTTATGGAATAAATTCAAGTTTTGTTTTCTTGGAGGAAGGGAGATGTTGTATATCATACTGTAATGGGAGATGCTATGTTAGTATGTTATCTATTTCTATTAGCAGCGTCATACACGTCACAGTGGAATGTTAGGAAGGTATTTATGTGACGTCATCTGTGCCAGTTGACAGATGACAGCTGCCGTTGTTGACACCAGTTGTTTCCCGCTACCGCGGGCCCTTGTGATTAATAAAATCTTAATCAACACTTCATCCATCTCTGTGTCCTGAACTCTACACTACATGAATACCGTTTTGCGAGTCCTTATTAGCGATTCGCTATGATTCGCTATTAGGGGCTCGCAAAACGGCCCGTTGATGAATCAGGCTGTTAGTCCATTAAATGTAGGTGGATTGCCAATGTTTGTCGTTCTAAAAACAGGGTCGGGATTTTAAACGCGTTGGATGCTAGACTAGATTAAAGCTTCAACTCAATACAAAATATTTACACTATTTGCATATTTGTCACGTGATTTAGGACTAGGGTCTTAAACGGTTTGCCAGTGTGCCTACCAACTAATTATAAAACGTATAAAGGAAGCATCTTGGAAATACGATTTTCAACCATCAGAAAAGTGTATCGTAACTAAAATAAAATCACTCGTTATAGCGCCGCATAGTCTGGTAGGATGTCTCCGGGTTAGTAACTACTTATAAGAAATTAATGAAAACATTCCAAGATGGCCGCCTCTTTCTCTCCGTTTCTTTCTCGGCTGTCAAAGGGCTTTGCCGCTGCTGCCTGCACAGCGGAAGTCGCGTTGCCGGACGGCTTTGGGTGAAGCACACTCAGTGCATCGCCCTTGTGGCTCCCCGGTGCTGTCCTTCACCCGAGGTTGAACGCCTCTGCTTCAGTGGGGATGGTGGCGGACGAGGCGAAGCGGTTGCCCCCGCCGGGCATAATTAATAGGAATTCGGTGTGGTGCGGCTTCATGGGCTGGTGTTCCATCATCCTGGGAAACGCAATGAACCAACGCCCGCCCCTGTATTCAGGTGAGAGCGGGCACACTGCTGATCTGCACTGTAGTTCAACGCTGAACATGCTCGGGCTATTCCATTTCCTTTGACATTGGTGGCAGCTATTTTTCTTTGCACTCTGCAGCTGCATACATTTTGGAAACTGCAGAAGTAAAAGTTACAAATTACAATGTGAAAAAACCAAAAAAAACCTTACACATAACCTGGAACGACTTAACATCTCTACTGCACTTAGGCGGAGGTCTGGGCGAGGGGCGCGCCTTACTAAATCACGCTTCCTGGTGGGGTGGAGTTGCTCGGAACTGGTATTCACACCGATGATCAAGAATTCTAGATGAAGACACGGAGCCCTGCGTGGACGGTTGTCTGCTCTGGCTCCTGTTGGTGGTTGTTTAAGCTGTCCTTCTGCCTGCCAAGAACCATCTCACCATTATCCTTCCATTATTGGGAAAATGCTGGTGTGGGAGATCTTCAGGCAGTTACAACAGGCTTTAGGCATGTGCAAACTGTGCACCTGCACAGGGCCACCAAACCCCAGGGGCCACCACACCAATATATATCCTTAAAATATTAATCCTCTGAGGATGGATACATATTTGCGTGGTGGCCCCTGGCAGGGATTTGGCGGATCTGTTCCACTTCTAAACACCCTGACCCCCTCCCCTCTTTACTGGCCTGCGCGCTCCGCTCCGCCCGGACCCCCTCTTCCGGGCCCCCTACCTACGCTCCCTGCCCAGGGCCACCATGAGCCTAGAGCCGGCCCTGGTTACAAAGTTACCTGAAGACAGTCAGCTTCATTGATGCATTACATTAGGGTTTTAGCCTTTTTAATGGGTTGGATTTTTCTATAATTTGTGTGGCGGATGACTTGTCCACGGTTACTGACAGGACATTTGGTGCTGCTAATATTATGTTGAACTTTGCACTGACTTTCAGTACTGCTAAGGATGGAATGCTCTCGTAGTACTTCAGACCTTGTAGTTTTTAGAGCAGCTGTTTTTTTTCTTCTTTTTTTTGCAAAGCATTCATCCCAAAGGCATTCCTCTATTTCTTTATTTTTTATTTTTTATTATTTGTTTTTACTCTATAGACAGTTGTTGCTGTTGGGTGATTTTATCCTGTAGCCTGGTCTGATTAGTATGAATATGCTGATGAAGATCCAATGTTAAAGATCCAATGTCCTGAAACTCAAATTTGTGAAGAAGCAGCTTCTTGGAGCTGAAAGAGATTAGATTGTTGGAGTTGAAATTGTCAAAAATTGGTGGTGAATTTAGCATGTTTGTGTCAAAAAGCCGCACCACTTTATCAAAGCTACAAAGTTGCCCACCTCTAATGGCCTGCTGTGTATTGACCGTACAATTAACTATTTATACAGAAAGAGAGACAACAAATACAGTTGAATATGGATTAGTAATTGGCATGAATGAAAACTCCTAGGTCCTCGTCAACGTGGTAGATCTTTTTTTCACATTTCTTCACGCAGCCAACACGTTTCGCCTTACAAAGGCTTCATCAGGGTTGCAACCGTAAAAGACAATATTGAAACACACCACTACATAAAACATCCATATAAAATTAAGGGTCTAGGACACAGACCCATATACACACAAACAAGAGTATTTACTCGGTTCTCAAAATGTTAGGTGATAATCCTGGGGTATACCACATATTTCTATACATAGCAATGGTGTGTGAGCTATGATTGTTTTACCAACGTATTCACCTTCCCTGAAGCAGTGAAAATGTTCTGCAAATAACATGCATTCTCTCCGGGACATGTGATGCATCCTTGATGCAGTTCTCATTTAAAATACGTCATTATTTCTTTTTTTTTCTAATTGTTTAATTAAGTTTTGCATCAAAACAAAATACAGCCAGTCAGCAAGAGTGCCCAATGTACATCGATATGAAACAGTGATTGGAACAGATCACAGTCCAGAACGTGTCGGCCCGAATGGCCCATAACACAAGGCGATCTGCACATGCGCCACTGGAAATACATTAGGTTACAGCATTCAAGCAAGTACAGTCACACATCCTCGTGACAGTCCAGGGAATATGTGCATGCAGCTACAGTAGTCTTCTCAACCAACACAGGGGTCAATTTCGATTTCCTCGCCCATACAGTCCATGCAGTGGTCTAGCAATGAGCCCTATTGTATCACCTCATGGGCAAGTAAGTAGGCCTACAAGGGGCCCCACATCTTGCACGGACGTAGTGCTTGCGGGATCGTGAAGTAGTAGATTTCCAACTGCTCATTACAGTATATAATATTTTTGAACCACAGTTTGACAGTAGGAGAAAAATCTCTGCCCACACACAGCCACACATTGTTTGGCCAAAAGAAGGGTCATGGAGAGAAACCAATTGATGCTCTGCTCTACATATATGGTGCAGCCCAATAGGGCCATTTTCGGGGAGAGTGTAATAGTGGATCGCACCTTATCTGATAATTTATGGAACATTTCTTCCTAGAATGCGTAAATGCACAGCCAGTGCCAAACCATGTGGGGAAAGTCAGCTACTGAGAAATTGCATCTGTGCAGTGGGAATCTGCCATCAGCTTCATTTGAAAGGGGCTTAGGAATGTGAAGTGCAGTAATAGGAGTTGGACATTAGAGGAGAGCTACACTATCTGTCTATAGCAGTAAATCCTCTTTTTATCTGATATTGTTGCTGCCAAATCTGCATCCCATTGTGTTTTAGCCTGGGGGAGTATGATGCGGCCTCAGATTGCATAGTGGTATTCAGCTTGATCACCAGATACCTAGAAGTGAGGGCCGTAGATATCAGCGCAAGGGTTTTAGAACTAGGAGGCTGTTGAGGAAATGTAGGATATTTATCTACTGCATAGCACCCTAAGCCAGTAAGCGCATCGAAGTTGACCTGGGCAGATAGTGACATAGTCTAAGAAAGTTCCCCCCATGAAGATGTCAGCCAGCTGGGTGACTTGCCAACCTCGCATGGTCTGTAAAACAGCCTTCTCTTCTGTAAGATCGCCACAGGGAAATGAGTTATAGGTTACTCTTGAGTGCATAGAATGTTATGTGAATTTGTAGACTGCGGCTAGTTACCTGTTAGTGTATACAGAATGGGGTAGGCCAAGCGTTGGCGGAGTCCCTCCCATGCTGGTTTTATACAGGAGACTGAGTAGATTTTAGGAAGGGGCCGTGGAGAACCGAGCCAGTTAAAGAGGAAAATGTAACGGTATGTGCAATGTCATGTTCTATTGCCAGCTGAGGCTTACATGGAGGTGGGCGTAGTCAGAAGTGTGTGAAGTGCTCTTGGGCGCAGTGATAGTAGAGTTCAAAATCTGAACAAGAGGCCGAGTCAGCACTTCCCAATGGATGCAGGGCTGCTTACCATTCCACACCAGCACCGTCGGATGCATAACCATCTTTATAAGGGCTATCCTGCCCATCGGGGATAATAGTAGATTTTTCCATTTATGGACTTGTTCTTCTATTTTGGGCTTGGCCATTCCTTAATTTTCAAGACGTACCGCAATTTTATCTATGCTAACCCAGATTCCCTGGTACTTCAGGGACGTGGAGGTCCACAGCAAGGGGAAGTCTAAGTCCCTCATGGGTGTCAACAGGAAAATAGTGGATTTGTTCCTGTTTATTGTAATGCCAGGTATTTCTTTAAAGCACATGAATTCCCTAATGACTGTACTGAGTTTCTGGGCTGGGTCGCATGGATAAAGTTATAGCATCTACATAAAGTGAAATTGTTGTGGTGAAAATGTGAGCCCACGGTGGCCCTGCAGTTGACTGCATATGCTAGGCGTTCTGAGGCTAGGCATAGTGCAGACGAGAGAGGGGGCATCCCACCCCTGTGCCTCTCAATATGGAAGGTATTAGAGAGCAGTCAATTTAAGCGTATTCTGATAGTTGGTCCAGAGTACAGCAATCGTATAAAGTTTAGAAACACTCCCGGGAGTCTCAGCCTGGCCAGCACAGTGAAATTAACCCAACTCCAAGGAGTCAACAGCTTCTGTGGCATCTAAAACAGCTTTGCGATGGGGCTGGGGCAGTAAGGCGAAAAGCATGCGGACATTGTGTGGCATTGACCTTCCTAGAATAAACCTTACCTAGTCCTGTAGCGCCTGGTCCAGGAGGAGCAGTAACAGACGATTTGCAAGACGTTTTGCCAATATCTTCACATCTGTATTTATGAGAGTGGGCAATATAAATCTTTGAGATGACAGGTTACCTGGCTTCAGGAGAGTGATTCATCAAGACTCCTGGAGGGACCGGAAAAGGACTCCCAGCTGCAATGCCTTTTGTATATTTGGAGCAGGGGCCAGAATAGCAGGGTAAACTTTGTAAAATTCGGAGGGAGACCTGTTGCTATCTTGGTCCTTGCAAGTAGGGAGACTGGAGATGGCAGCCGTTCTCGCAGAGGGTGATGGGCATTTCTACGAATTGCCGCTGAGGGCTCTCAATCCAGTCTAGTGTAATCTGCTCAAGATAATCTGTTATCTTTGAGGTTCTAGAGCTGCGGACTGCGTAAAGGCATCGAAGAGTATTTTGCCTATATGGGTTTTGTCTATATCGGTCTCTAGCTGGAGATAGCCCTGCAGTGAAGTCTTCTGGTGAGACAAGTAGACTAATGTTCTTCTTGGTGTCTCCGCCTCGCCATATGTTCTGGCACATCATTGTTTCTTTCATCATCGTAAAGTGTAACTGGGCCTGGGGAATATAGATCTATCAGAATTATGATCTAATACTAAACTGAAATCTCCCTCCGTTCCCATAATGATGTCACCTGTATATTGGCTGCAAATTGATATAATGTATGGTAAGAAATTAAAAGTGTTGATGTGGGCATGCACGTTATCTAGATCAGTCTTGTCTGCCATTGAATTTCACCACATTGATTACCTGTCTTCCCTCTGTATTTCTAAGTGTTCTGAACAGGAGAAACCCTTTTGTCTCCCTGATCAGTACCTGTTTGATTTAATAGAATATGCCAAGCTGCGCGCAGAACCTCTTCTTTTCTTACCCACTTTATGTTGTTTTCTTTGAGTAAGGATTTTTCACGTAGTAATGCTATTTTTGCATTCCTCTGTTTTAAATGGGATCACACTCTGCACACTATCTCACATTTATTCTTGTCTCAAACCAGAAGGCTCTGTGTTTTCTTACTAGTATTGGTTTGTGATATTAGCCCTTAGTGCACTCATCTGCTTGTCAAAAAACATGTCAGAGGAGTCCAGCCCCAACATTTGCCATGCTTCCATCTCTCTGAACTTCTCCACCTAGTCTCCTCTCCTAGAAGTTACTAAAACACCCCACCTTCTTACAGTTTAATTCTAAACCCCCATCAGTTTAATTTATTAAATATCTCTCCTCTCCTGTACTGCAGTCTACACCAAAAATGTCAGTGTTTCGCAATCAGTAACAGTACAGTTTGTTGCCAGATTTACAGTGAATGGCACCACAGGACTTATTACTGTATCACTTTCCTCCTACAAGCTTGTGTTGTGAAGAGGGCAGTTCACAAAAAAGTAGCTGCATAGTTATTTAAATCATTAAATATTACAGTTTCATGTAAAATGAATAGTCGGGCAGAGTTCAAATACAGAACCTTTCAGCTTGGCCAGTGAGACCACTGAACCACAATTGGCTGCTACTTCGGAGCACACAAGAGCATGATTTGACATGCATAACATAGTTCTTTGATAATTCCTGCATAGCCAACTCTGGGATTACATCTCCATGTTCTACTTATTACGAAGCAGTCCTTGTGAGGATGAGCAGAGTGGCTGAAAGCATAGGGCACTTGTTTACTGAATGTATTACATTCCCTTCAGGGCGCCGCCTATTCCTGAATGGTACTTATGTCACGTGGCCCGACTAGAAATTACGCCATCTTTTTGCTCACTTTTCTTAAGTTTACTTCTTTCTGCAACATGGTGACTTTTGACATATATTTGTGTACGTGCCAGTGCAGGATAGGATTTCCTGAAACTGCATTTGCTTACATTTCAACTTTGTAGGCACACCATCATGCCGCCTTGAACATTCAGTATGATGTATAGAGTTCACTGCACAAATGGCATGGCTTATTGTTGCCCAGTAAGCGATGACACTATCTAGCTAACGTGAACAATTGCGGCCTGACAAAGACTTTGACATGCCAACATGGGCACTGATGACACTTGCCTGCAGATAATGGGGAGTTAGATCCCCTGGCAGGGGTTCTTGACAGATGGACCGAACCCCCTGCCAGCCTCGTCTTTGGGCACGGCTGAGGCAGCGGATGCTGCTCGCAACTTGGGCGTCACGTTCGGCCCAAATTTACAGCTGGACGCCTTTGTAAATAAGACAATTGCCACATTTATGATGCTGCTTCGCACATTGCGTAAGATCCTCCCTATGCTTCCGGCCCCTGCTAGACCGGAAGTAGTGCGTAGTATCATTCTTAGCAAGCTTGATTACTGCAACGCACTACTTCTGGGTGCCCCCAGCACCTTGATTAGTAAGTTGCAGCGCATACAGAATATGGCAGCTAAGCTGGCTCTTTCTCGGATGCGCTCGACCTCTTCTTCTTTGGCGCTAAAAGAAATTCACTGGTTACCAGTCCATCAGCGTATCGGTTTTAAGGCGTCTTGCATAGTCTTTAGGGCTCTCCACGGACAGGGGCCTGTCGCGCTGCAAGATCTCTTCTCATGGTATTCAGCAGCCAGACCTCTACGGTCCTCCTCTGCTTGCTTGGTGACCGTCCCTAGGATTCAGAGGATTCGGATGGGCGGCCGTTCCTTTGGTTTCACTGTTGCGAAGCTTTGGAATTCTCTTCCCCTGCGTTTGAGGAGCCTGAAGGAACTCTCCTCCTTTTAAAGAGGGTTGAAGTCTCACTTTTTTTCCCAGGGCAGTGTAATTTTGTGATTGCGTGAAGCTAGGTAGAGTCAAAGCGCCAGGATACCCTTTGGGTGACAGTTCGCGCTATAAAAGTATGCGATACATACATACATACATCACCCACCCTAGGTCAAACTAGGTTAGGGAGTGATAGATAGGAGCGCACAAAACGATATTACAATTTACTACATGCTAGCTTATATTCCATTGTTATAGCACAATGGTGGAGTTAATTCTCCGTTCTTGTATTGCTGATTATGGTAATATGTTTCATTCTATTAGTAATTGCAGCGCACGTATTTTACTCCAGAATCTCACTGCTTCAATAAATATTGAAATTGCAGTTTGTGTATTTCTTGTGTATTTTCTTTTGGTTTGCATGAGAATCTGAATGAAAATGTTTTAGATCTGTTAGCATGATTCCTTGGGGTGTCAGGGTTGTCATGTTCTGAGGTTGCACGTACATTTGTTAACCTGTAAGGTTAGGGGTACGAATAGTGCACTGTGAGATAGTAGGATATAGGCCAACATCTTCTGAGGGGGTGCAGGGAGTCAGACTCCCAATGTTTGTCCAACAAACACTCAGTTTTTACTGAGAAAGTATATAGCTGTACGACACTTAAAGCTATACCATGGTGTTCCAACAACTCCCTCAGCCTTCATTAGGCTAACGAAGAAAGATGTGGTGTCGCTTATGATTTTCAGTCAGGGTGGAATGATGTATGTAATTTGAGCTTGACATAGTTTTGATTTGATACCATAGAATGAATTCTACTGTATTTGCAGTGTGTTTGTGTGTGATAGCTCATTGCAACTAAAAATTAATGGGGAAACATTTCCCCATATATCGTAGGATTGCATCTTTTTCTTGATCTTTTGACTATTTGAGACGTTGAAGATGCTCTAACTGTGTCCTTTTCAATAGGGCATCTTTTGCTCTTCTTGTGATAGAGTGAAGACGTGGTCCTTCGTTAATGGCAGAGGATCCCAGACATGCCCCCCACCTTTTTTCAAACATGTACAGTCGGTCTAAGCAAGGGTGAGCCTGACAGACACACTTCATGTTGAGTTCAGGCAGCTAGGCGATGTGCATAGACTAAATGTGCAGGCGCCTGGCTGCCTGAGCCAGACTTTGCCTGGCTGAAGGTCTGTGGGTGTGACCTCTTCACATCAGCAACGTGCTGCAAGATCCTCCTCCCTCATCGTACCGGGGTGCTTCAGTTTTAAGCCTGGAAGCGCTCAGTGATACCTCGTCATAGGATGGGGTGTGGTTAGCAAGTTTCCATGACCCATTCCACTCTGTGACCAGTAAGGGAAAGGTTCTCCTCTCATTGGCTGAACCATGACAAGGTCCGCCAATGAGAGGAGGTGGCAGCCCCATCCCCAATATTTCTAGTAAACACCAAAGCCCTTTTGACCAATCATAACACTATTGTATTTAATTTGCCAGCCCACGGGACTCCCACAGGACCACCACCATCTAGGTATTTTTATTTTTATAACCTTAAATTCTCCAACTCACGGCAAGCATTAGCATAGCCAAAATGACTCACCTATGCAAGAGCTATTGGCTTTGCCAATTTGTTTTAGCCATGTTATATGCCAGTGAGGCTGCTGTTCAGCAGTGCTAAGCTTAAGGGGGTACAGGAGAGTAGAGTGTTGTGGAGGGAGTAGAGAGTCGTAGAGTTTAGTGGCATAGAGTAGAGTAATGTGTCGGAGTGGAGTAGAGTGTTGTAAAGTGGAGTGGCATATTGTCGTGGAGTCATTTTAAGCAAAGCGGAGTGGCGTAGATGGAGTTGCGTAGAATGACAGAGCGGAGTAGATTATCATCGAGTGGAGCAGTGTAGGATAGTGGAATGGTATACAGTGGATTAGAGTGTTGTGGAGTGGCATATAGTGGAGTCGATTGAAACAGTGGAGTACACAGTGGAGTAATGTGTTGTAGAGTGGAGTAAAGTGGCATGAAGCTGCATAGTGGGAGTTGTTTAGAGCATCGTAGAGTAGAGTTGTGTCGTTGAATAGAGTGGAGTACAATTGAATGGAGTAGGGTGCCACAGCGTAGTGTCGTAAAGTGACGCATAGTGGAGTGGAGTGGGGTAAAGTGAAGTATGCATGTTGTGGTAGCGCACTGTCATTACAGACAACACATCTTCATTTGAAATTACCATTCTATTTGCCCAGACATACAGTTTTACTGATAAAAGTATACAGCACAAAAACGATAATGTGTGGAAATGTCATCACCTAGTGTATTGATTTGTTTTGATTGTATTAAAATATTTGTTTCCACCACACTTCTAAATTACCCAAAAATGTGCTTCACTTGTACGTTCCCTAGTCTGAAATATCTGCACAGTTCATTTACATTTTGTTTTGTGCTAGAAAATAAATAACACTGAATATCGCACCCCCAGTAGCCAGCATGAATGTCACATAAATCCTCTTACTTTGAAGTCGCAGAAAGAAAAGTAAACACCAAGCTCCCTGGAAGACAGTCTGACATTTTACCCCATCTTTCAATGCAAAGCAAATAAAACAATATAAGAACAAGATTTAAAGGCCTGTTTACAGAATTTCAGTCCTGGTGGAAGAATACAGCAAATAGGGTCTGGGTAAGAAAGGGACGAATTCGAGCTGGACAGCCTTAAATAAATTAAGCCAGCAAATCGAAAGCAAGCAAATGTGAGCTACAAATCACAAAGCCAACGGTAAGCATTGGGCAGAATGCATTCCCAGCTAAGCTTTCCGAAGGTCCTCAAGAAGTCGTCAGCAAACCAAACAACTGTGCTGTCTGGTAGACTTCGACCTAAAAAGCAAACTTTCTGGGTAAAAATCTAGTTTTCAGCCACATTTGAGATAATCTTGTTCAGCTGCTTTTTGTATATCGTCACTCCATAGGTGAGATGAGATGCACGCTAATGTTTGAGTGCTGGGTCTAGCAAGGATTTGACTACAGTTTAAACAAGGTGAGCAGATGGGTAGGTAAGATGTTGTTCTGATTGGTTTAGATGGTGCATACTTTACAGGTTTGGACACATCTAGGTATTTACAGTAATGATGTGTATAATGGGTTATTTTGTAGGGCAGCTGGATTTTACAATTCCTGATAAATAGTGCAGAGGTCCTTGATTTGGTTGGGTGCCAAAATAATGCATTTAGGGAAGTAGGCCTTGACTATCCCTGTAAGTCTGTGGTAGCTTCTTATGTGTCTTTTGTAGGGGGGGTTGTCCTCCCCAACCTGTTCTATGTTATTTTGGCACACTTTGGTTCAGCTAATTCTCTGCAGAACTGCTGATTTGTTGATTTCCCAACTTGAGTTTTCCGGCTTTAGGTGATGCTGGAGGTCTGGGGCAGACTAGGTGTAGTAACTGAGTCCAAGCTGGTTGTAGTAGTTCAGGAGACTTTATTGTAGATGGTTACATGTTCTGAAGTTCAGCTCAGGACTAGCCTCACCAGGAACAGCCAGCATGAAGCTCCGCCCTTCTCCAACTGTAATCTCTGACCCCCAACATTCCATATTACATCATTCTAGGAGGAACTCGCTGGCAGAGCATGAACACATTGAAACCAGGATACAACATATCCTCCTTTCTTCCAAAAAACCCCAGAAAAGAACACCATAGCGGATATAGGGAGAAATCAGAAGCTAAATAAGCGGAAGAGAGTAGAGAGAGTCAGGGAGAGACAAGAAGAGCAGTGGAAGAATAAAAGGAAACCACAAAAGAAATTAGAGCAGACAGATAAACATAATCCATTAACCATCCTACCTTCTTTATATAACCAAAGAAGAGAAAGAGACAGAAAAAAACAAGTATAGAGTAGGAAGAGAACCCATCAATGACTACCACATGCACACCCACTGGCCAGACAGGTATGCGAGGAGGCAAGTCAGAGCAGGAGGAAACCAGAAGACAGAGAAGCGGAGAAATACAAATGACTACACATACTTCTCCATCACATATTGAAGACCGAATCAAAATAGAGAACAGGACTGGGCTATAGTGTTGACAATGAAACATGAAACAAAAACAAACAAACGCCCAGTGTAACGTAAACCATGCACTATGGAAATGGGACTAGAACTGAAACCATACACCCAAAAAGGCTAACAACTCGCTTATGCAGGGGTAACCTTGAGAGGAGGTAAGACGTTGTGCACTGTTGCAATGAAGAAACACCTACACTGTAAAACGTGCACTATGTAATGAAGGTAAGAGACCGTGTGAGACACACTTCACAAGGTCAAATAATGTGCACTGCGTTGGGGGACAAAGACACACGTGAGACACCTCGTGAAGGGGCAAAAAGCATTTTAGACTGTAGCAATGGGACTGAAACCCACGCTATACACCTCATGTGGAGGTGTAAACAATGTGCACAGAACCATCAGGAAACCACCCAAAGAACGCACCTCGTGTAGAGGTAAAGACAATGTGCACTGAGCAATGGGAGTAGGACCCTTGCGAGACACATCAAGTGGAGGTAAAGCGTGGCGCACCGGTAGTGCACTGTAGCAACGGGACTGGAACCCGTGCGACACACCTCGTGTGGAGGTAAAAACGTTGTGCACTGTGAGAGGTAAATAAACACTTAGAGCAAAACATCCTCGCTTGGAGGTAAAAACGTTATGTACTGGAATGATGGGACTATAACCCAGACTGTACACCCTACTTGGAGTAATGGCACACCAGAATACGGACGAGATGGGACTGAAACCCAAGGTGTACACCCTGTGTGGGGCAGTGTGTGCAAGAAAGATACTATGGGCGTGGACCCATGATCTATACCATAAATATGAAATTAGGTAGACCAAACACCTGGACAAGTGTGTAAAAAACCAAAAGCTCAAAAATGGTAAATAATGTGCACTAATGCGTGCGCAGGTATAGAATACCTAACTGGTTCAAAAGACACAATAGTGTACCAAGCATAAAGGAAGAAAAACAACCAAAGTATCATTCCCCTTTATAAGAGACATGTTAATTGGACAATGGTGTGCCTGTCACCGCGAAATAGAGAGACAGGCGAGGTTATAGGAAAACAACACTTTGAAATACAGGGGTGTCCCTTGTTACTTGAGAAAGTACAGTTGACCGGTAAACAGAAGATCCGACTGAAGAACGAAGTGCGTCATGGATTGAAGAGAAAATAGGACTCGCTCGCCACTCACCACAGAAGTAAAAAAAAAACGTGTCCTCCAATCTCCGTGTGTGGAACCTCCGGTAATCAGAGATCGTAGTACAACGCTCAGGTGTAGCAGGAGAACAGAGGAGCATCAAGTCCAAGTCCAGCGGAGGCTTCGAATCATGAGGAAACAATCACAGCACTCATGAAGAAAACGTGGTTGGCATAACGGAGAAAGGTGTAAGAGAATAGGCAAATCACAAGATGGCGGTACGCCCTTTTACGTCTTCCCGTGTGGCTCACGGCATCAGCGTGCACGAAAGAATTCCTGAAGATGAAATGGACGTCACAGAGATGACGGTCTGCTGACCTAGGTCACACAAATGGAAAGACTGCACGTGAGCAAGACACTTTACTAAGGTAAGCGCGTGCAGCATTGGGCACTAGTTTGGTTAGTTTTCAAAATATAGATGACAGTTGGGTAACACTACAGACAAGAGGTCTGAGCGTTGTCCAACAATAACAGACATGACGCGTCTCACCTGAATATGACAGGAGAGACTCGTGACATAGAGGCAGCCATCCCCAAACTTGTCTTCAGACTATCAGCTCGCAAACGTGCGATCCTAACCTGGGGAATTCACCGATCCACTCTTGTGCAGGTCTAGATGTGTAGAACGATTTTTGTAGACATTAAGGAGCTATTAAAACACCATGTAGACACCTCCCTTCTTGCGCATAGAGAAGGAGAATAATGAGATCAGGTTCCTTGAATAAATTGTAGGGGTGAAAGTGACCACAAGTTGTTCCTTGAACAAATACACAGTTCAGTTCCAGTAGTTGTGACCACTGATTCCAAAACACACCACTCCAGAGGGAACCACAAAAACCAGATACAGCAGGAACTGTCTTGAGTTGTAGTAAAAAAAAATGCAGTAACTAGCTTTTTGAGAGGCTGGAGGGACAGCATGCAGTGACTTTAGCTGCGGTTAAAATCCTTCACCTAGTTCCTTTATTGTTGAGACGCTGTAGAGGCAGCATGCAAAGACTTGAGCTGCAGTTGAGACAGGAGCTGGCACTGTTGCGTAGAGGGCGGCCGATGTGGAAGTCACTGGTGGGGCTGAGGTGTGCCAGTTAGTTGATGATGTGCAGCTGTAGATGCAGAGGTTGCTTCTTTGACAGTAGGTTACCAGCTACTCCCAGTTGAACTTAAGAGGTAGCAGACGCAGGTTCTTGAGTCAACTCGTCGCCATAAAATTGTAGTAACTGAGTCCAAGCTGGTTTCAGTAGTTAAGGAGACTTTATTGTAGATGGTTACATGTTCTGAAGTTCAGCTCCGGACTAGCTCCACCAGGAGCAGCCAGCGTGCTGCTCGGCCCTTCTCCAACTGTAATCTCTGACCCCCAACATTCCATATTACATCATTCTAGGAGGAACTTACTGGCAGAGCATGAACGCATTAAAACCAGGATACAACACTAGGTTTGTGCTAAGTAAACTTTAGACACCGATTAAAGACTTCAAAAGGAGTTTAACGACACTGATGGCAAATATTTCCAGTTTGATGTAATAGTTTTTAGTGTCTTACCTTGCAGGACCCTTATCCACTGTTCTTCCTGAATGAGACCTTTGCATGAAAGATGCTATGCACTTTTAATTGAAGCAGTCGGCTCTGGAACTGGTTGAATTGACATTCCTGAACTTGATTTCCTCAGGATAACAATTGTATCTCGTTGTGCTTACTAACTGACCCATATCTGACCTACCTGTAACATCTGAAAATGGGCCAATGCCTGTTATGCAGTGTGTAAAGTTTTTTTTTTTTTCTTTCTTTTTTTAGGTGTCCATCGTCAGGCTCTGGCACTTACCATTGGGTGGTTTATTGGGTATCATCTTACTAAACGTGAAAATTACATCTATGCCAAAAAAGACCGAGACATGTTTGAGTACGTAAAGTTACATCCAGAAGATTTCAAGAAAAAAGGTATGGTAAAGAGCCTTTGAGTAATTTAACCAGCTTACCTATTATCTCCTGTATGTAACTTTTATCAGCCGTCAATCTTTGAATTTTTCTTACAGTAGTATTGTAGGTGTACGAGTGACAATTAATTAAAATGTCGGAGCACATATACATGAAAAGGTTCACTGTTTTGACAGCTGTTTTAAGGAATGAAGATCGTGCACCATTTTTCATGGTACTGGTGGTGAAAAAAGTATATATTTTCACTGAAAAAAACAAAGGTTAAATTAAAGTTATGGGTAGGTGAATGTCACTGACAACATTAATGTTCTGAACTAATACAATCTATATTTTAGAAAGACATATCCAGCTGGATAGGGGTCTTTCAGAGTTTTTACTCAAGATTCATGTATAAAATCACACGAGATACCTTCCAACTGTCCGCCAGTGTGGACCACAAGCCTGTGTCCAATACCAACAGAACAGGTACAAAGGGTTGAAGTACACAGCAAAGAAGGGCTTTTAAGGCAGATCAAGTACTCTACCAACAATGCAATTGTACAGAGTATCACAGTTAAGCACTACACATACTATAGTAATCACAGTTAGTTTTCGTGCTTATAAGGTCGACGGCGTTTCGGACCCTTAAAAGATCACAGGGTCCATCATCAGGACATTTACAATGAAAAGCCTTAACGTTTTTAGCCTCTTCTGCCTCGAGCACGCCAGGAAGAGTGATTCTCTACCGACTAACCCGGTCTCCTGGCAGCCGACGTTCACCACCGTGTACCGCGGCTCCCGCCGCCCGATTGTGGGTGGTTGCTGTATGTATCCGCTCTTTCCGGATCGAGCCTCTACCCCGTGAGGCTTTCCGGCATTTTAGAGGCTAAAAACGTTAAGGCTTTTCATTGTAAATGTCCTGATGATGGACCCTGTGATCTTTTAAGGGTCCGAAACGCCGTCGACCTTATAAGCACGAAAACTAACTGTGATTACTATAGTATGTGTAGTGCTTAACTGTGATACTCTGTACAATTGCATTGTTGGTAGAGTACTTGATCTGCCTTAAAAGCCCTTCTTTGCTGTGTACTTCAACCCTTTGTACCTGTTCTGTTGGTATTGGACACAGGCTTGTGGTCCACACTGGCGGACAGTTGGAAGGTATCTCGTGTGATTTTATACATGAATCTTGAGTAAAAACTCTGAAAGACCCCTATCCGGCTGGATATGTCTTTCTAAAATATAGATTGACTCTGTCTATATTTCATTTTGTGTTGAATGCGTCCAATGCTGGGGACCATTGTTGTTTGATAAAAGTATGCTCCCCGAGGTCCCTGCTGACTAATATTGGGGTCCCTTGTTGTTGCTGAACTGAACTAATACAAAACACAGAAATTCATCAGTTATTTTTAGCAGAGCCACAGCCTTCGAGATCTATAGATGTCAATCACTGGGGGCCCCACTGTACGGTGCTAAATTATGGGGCGTTTGTGACGCTAGACCCATTGAAGTAGTGGAAAATCAATTTCTGATGGCCTTTAACAAACTCCCAGCAAGTACCCCCCTTATCCTTTGACTCGATCATGGTTAAAGAGAGGTAATGACGTAGTGGGGCTGAAACCTTTAATGTATTTGCGAAGACTATGGTTAGCCCCGCAACTTATATTTGTCAGAGGACCCTTGGAAGAAGCAATGGGGCAGTTGGTGTCCAGTAAGGTCTCCCGGTTTAGGTTGGTCGGGAATCGGTTGAGACAGATTGGTTTTGGCAAGCTCCGGTCAACACCAACTGATGCTCCACTGGTCTCCAAACAGGCATTGAAAAGAGCCTATTGGCAATATGTGGACCAAAATACTGCAAGAACCTCTGGGGTGGGCTCCCTCACTGCCTCTTTCTTGTTGTTAAAAATTGACTACTGCTTTGAATCATTATTGGATGAGATGCTAGAACCCTTTACTTAAAGTTCCGTTTATTTCCCCCAATTCGAAGCTTTACCACTGCATGGAGGTCTGGGAACTCAGAGTCTGACAAAACATGCCCTTTCTGCCCTGGGGTGATCGAAGTGATTGAACATGTAATTCGATTTTGCCCAGCATATCATGGTCCAAGGAAAAAGTGGATTTTTCCACTCTGTCGTAATTTGGGTCTGAGGAATTGCAGCATCACCCTTCGAATACTCAAAAGTAATACAAGTCAGTCCATTGTCTCTGCATTAATCTGATATCTATGTGGAGGATAAGACAGAAAAAGGTGTTCCCCTAATGCTGCTGTGCACATAACGTTTTAACACATTTTATACTGGTTTTACTATAATCTATTTAGTCGGATCTTCTTTCTCTTTGATATGCTATCTATTTTTAATTGTTTTTATATATTGTGTATTTAGGTTTTTATTTTGCTCTTTTAGGCCGAAATAAAGATATTGACTGACTGATTTAGCAGAGCTAACTAGTGTTGTGAATCTATCTAGGACCCTAATTGGATATCCCCGATTCATGCCCTTATGTGGTTATAACAAAACATACCCTTATAAAGGCATAAGAATCATGTCCATATTTAGCCATAGCCAATGCAGTCCAAATACGGCAAGGCTACTCCCATAGACTCCTAGAAAGTACAACGCGTTCTTTAAACAAACCAAGCCTCCAGCAGCCCGGGAATTCCCCCTGCTTTTGTTTTGATTTGCACAAGAACTCCTGGAGTCCAGAAAGAACTGTTAGTTCTTAGTGACGTCTTATGTCCAACCTTACATCAAACACGGGACCTTTCAGGTATAAATATACCAGCGTTGCCTTAAGCAAACATGCGGTGGTTTGGAGCAGAGCGGCTATCTACTTGCCCGACGCCCAGCTGATGCGAGTGCTGAAGGAAGCCGACCCTCCCATTTGACGCACTGAGAGAGACGCTGTCTTTTCTCCTGCCGAGAAATCCAGCTCCGGTGTTTCCAGTCACCCTTGCAGGTTGCTGGGAGATCGAGTCCTGAGAGAGAGATACAAGACCTCCTTCATTCTAGAAACCAAGGTACGGAGCTGACTAAAACCTTAAGAGAATTCTTGATTCAGATTCTTGGCAAAAAAACAACTTAACTTAAACTGCAACTTACTTACTCCTTCCCACGTATTAGGCTTAGGTCAGGTACACCGGGGTAGGCGTATATTAGAAGCACCAGTTGAGTACGTTAGTCAATGTTTTTATGTATGTATATATTTTATCCATTTTAAAGTATCGTATGGCTAAGAAACCATATCAATGCTTTTACAGTATTATTTCATAATACTCCTTTTACTGTACGCATTTTACTTCATGATAAGTATTGCAATTGTGGCAATTTCTCTTGCATGAGAAAGAAGACTGCTCAATAAATAACAACTTTTATTGAAAACGCCCGTCTCTCTATTTCTCTGCACTCCTGGTGAAATTAAGCATGCACGATTGACTGAGTGAAATAGATGTCTATTGTTTTCACACGACTCTAGAGATATACTCTTTATTCTGAGGGAGCAAAGTTGTCATGTTTATGCGGTTGTCAGAAGCTAATCCCTTCTTGTCTATTCAGGGAAGTTAACACCTCCTTGTTTATTGGAGAAAGTTTCTAGTGACCTCTGAGCTAGCTGGCAAACCTAATTAAGTCTAACATAGTCAGTAGAGACCTAGATGACCTCAGTCCCACGTCTAAACTGCTGTTTATATTATTCCAATGCGCAGAGCCTATAGGGAAAATAGGAACTACACTACATGGCGCCCAACGTTTGGTAAGGCGATAATCTAACGCTAGATGCTAGAGTAACTCAGTCGTGCTTTTCACACAGACCCCTTTTTCCCGTAAAAACTCCAAAAGACGTCTGGAGTGGGTAAAAGGTTAATATCCGCCAGAACTTAGTAGGAAGAGATTCCTATGTATTAGTTTTTGGTTTAGTCAACGTTGAAGGATACAGTGTTCCAAAATATTGTTCACCTAATCTTTGTTTCCTTGAAACTTGCTCTGCAAACAAAACTTTCTGTCAGTAAAAATGGTGGAAAGTTACGATGAAAGAGAGAGAGCTAGAATAGCAGCTCAACTCTTAGCGGATGACACAAGTCTCCAAAATGATGACCCGAATTTTATAATCATTCCGGTAAACGTAAGAAGAACTATAACTCTTAAACTTATAGAAAATGGACTATCACCAAGAGGTGGTACAGTCATATTTGTGGTAGAGGCCCATGAATATCGGCAGACAGAGGTATTCTATTCATGGATACATTTTCCAGCAGCACATGCTGTAACACAAGATTTCCACTATTACAAAATAGAGGAATCTCCAGAGGAATACGCTCCTTTCGAGGACATTGAAATTCCACTAACATACCAAGAGCACCTGCTCTGGTTTAATGGCGCCCTAAAACATCAAAATCACATTACCAGGCTCGGTCCACTAGGTAGACCAGGAGCCACGTGGCCGGTTCTACCCAGCTACACACCACATCCTGACATTGAAAAGATGTCAAGTGAAGAACTTTTAGTTAAACTAAAAGAATTAAGAAAGGCATATAGAGAATTCGTTCAATTGGCAATGGACGATAGAACATACCTGCAAAAACTGAAAGAAGCAGATATAGCAGAACAACCTTTTGAACTTGCCAGAATCATAGAAAAATCCTATGAAGAACTAGGTAGAGATAGTTTGGGTGGGAAACCACTAAAACCCCAACTAACTGAAAATCCTGAAAAAACCTTTATTAAAAATAGTCTCAATACTTCAAAAAAGAGTTGGGAGGGTAATAAACAATTCACTCCTAGAGAAAAACGGTTTCAGTCCAGTGGAAGATTTCCTCAACGGAGAAATAGATCTCCAGAACAAGGAGGCAAGTCTCCCCAGATGGAGCCCTCTGAGAAAAGATACAACCTTAGAGATAGGGATAAATTAAGGAAACCTGACAGATATCAAGATATTGATACACGTCCCTCTCGATCTTTTCAGACTTCCTCACAGAGATCGGAAAGAAGAGGACGGTCAGAACATAAAGAAGAGCACGTCAAGTCCAAAGACAAGGAACCTGCTCATCAAAGTAAAAAATTACAATTTCCAAAGAAGAAGGTAGCTAGTATTAAAATAAAACATGCCAATGATTCTGAGGACACAACTGAAAAACGGAGAGTGGGCCCAGACAATGCTAGACAGCGCAGCAGAAGTAACCATAGCTAGCAAGATCCTGATTAATCTTCTGGAGACAGTGGACACGAATGAATACATTAAAGTGGAAACTACAGACACCAGAGTTAGCAAACCCCATAAATTATATGAAATAACATTACGTATCGAGGGGGACAAGACTAGGAAAGTAAGGGGTCTCTTTTGGGATAACCTTTAGAGAGGCTATGACATCCTGTTAGCTGCGAAAGACTGGCCACCAGAGTTTGTCAGGGAGTGCCCCCATGGCGAAGAAATGATTAGGCCTGCCTTCTCAAATTATATTCCAATTCATAAAAAATACACATTTGCTAGAAAATGGGCAGTGGCCCAAGCTCCTGCATTATATAAAAATCATGTTGGATGGGATGAGAAGTCTCCTCACCATAAAATCCAGTTAAAAAATCAACCCATTGCACAAAGGCAGTATCCTGTTAAGCAAGAAGCTAAAAAACAAGTCAGGGAGATCTTGGATCAACTTGAATAGCAGGGGGTGATTGAAACATGCACCTCACAAATGAACAATCCTTTGTTTCCAATCTCCAAGCCAGACGATTCATATCGTCTAGTTTTGGACTACAGACACCTAAACTTCTGCTGCAGAACATTTGCAGTACAAAACTCACACAGTGCAGCACTAATGAATAACATCGTGCGCAAAAAATATAAGACGACATTAGTTATCTCAAATGTCTTCTTTTGTCAAAACATTGCACCTGAAAGCAGGTATTTGACCACTTTCTCAACAATGGGAGCGCAAACACAATTCTGTCGACTCCCACAGGGATTCAAGAATAGCCCAGGATTATTCTCAGCAAGGGTAACAGAGTTACTACAAATGTATGATGATGAGGCATTATCATATGTCGATGACCTCTATCTTACAGACGACGACCTGGAGACACACTTGAAAAGAGTGAACACCATAATACTTGGGTTCGCAACTGAAGGGTATAAATTCAACTTTAAAAAGTCACGAATTGCCCATCTAACTGTCCTGTTTTTAGGATATGAATTATCAAGTGAAGGCAAAAGCCTAGCAGACAACTTCTTAGAGAAGCGTGCTGTACTCCAAGCTCCACAAACGCTGAAGAACTTACAATCAATACTAGGTTTCCTGAATTTCAGAAGAACATACATTTTAAATTATGCAGAGAGGGTTAAACCTCTCTATGAATTAATAAAACCTGATTTCAAACCATTTAATTGGACTCAGAAACACACAGAAATGTTAAGATCATTACAAACAGACATGTTAACTACAACAAAACTGCAAACACGCGAAAACATACGCAACCTTGTAATCCGAGTCATCCCAGGAAGATGCGGATTCACGTACCTGACCTCTAATGAGGGAGAAACGGAACCAATAGCTTACAAATCACACTTGTACACACAAGCTGAAATGAAATTCAGTTCAACTGAAAAAATTCTAACTGCGGTTCAAACTGCTGTAGCAAAAGAAAGAGCCCTAGTTCAAGGGAGAAACATATCTGTTTTGACAGCAGAATCATCCCTTGAGGCAGTAACAAGACCATGCATTCCAAATGCTGTGGCATTAGATCCAAAATGGATACAATGGGAAAATTCTCTTGCTGCAGAAGACGTGAAACACGCATTTGATCCAAAAATGAAAAAACTAGAAGATCTAGAATACGAACATGAATATCCTCTGCCAATCGAAATTCTGCCTCTAGAACAGTACACCTGTGTAATCTACACGGACAGATTTGCACAACACTACGTTGTGGATAAAAAGTCTTACAATTCAACGTGCGCGATTGTTAAAGGTCGCTGGTGCTTAGGTAAATTCAGACCGATGGTCACTAAAACTGAATCACTCAAACTGTACAGCTTAGCGAGCTGAAATAAGATCTTTAAAGATGGAGCTCGAAAATGCCGATCGCGAATTCCCCACACTAATAGTGTGTGATTCGCATTACTGCGTCAAATCTTACAATAATGATATGCAGACTTGGGTCAAAAACGGTTACAGAGATGGGACAGGTGCCACAATAAAGCATAAAAAGCTCTGGGAACAAGTAGTTCTTTTGCAGAAAGAACTACAAAAGACTCATGTGATACATACACTGAGTCATCAACGTGATGGCGTTCACGTTGCAGGGAATTGATTGGCTAATAGAGCCGCAGCGGTTCAACCGGCTTCCGTAGCCACAAAAAAGCGTTCTAAAAAACACATAGATGGAGAAACCATGCTGGCAGTAAAAGCCTCATTAAAAGGCGACTATGCAGCATTACCTCTCAACTATCCACTCAGTAATACATACATAATTGATGCAAACTCCGTTCCTTTTGCTCAAATCCCTGGAGTGGGGGACAGAGTAATTCCAAACACGAACCGGAGGGCTTACTTGATTCAAGAAGCACACATGCGACAGGGTCTGAGGCACCAAGAGATCGTGAAAACTCTAAAAAAAAATGACAGTCAGAATACTGGTGGCCGGGGATGAGCCTGCAAATTTACAACTTTGCAATGGATTGTCAAGACTGCAACAGAGATCGCAGTTGTGAACCGGGCCAGACTACTGCCAGGACACCTTTATTAGAAAGCATCAGGCTATCTATATGCAGAAATCCAGCAGGAGAAATGCGTTCCCATAATTATTAAGACTAAATTCACTTAAAAATGTAGGCCCCAGCGCTCGGCTGACGCCAGAACTGGTTTAAAAGATTTGTGAGTCTTTATCGGCACATACGCAATTGGCATGCTACATTCTGACCAGGGTCCTGCGTTTAGCTCTAGAGCTTACAAAGAGGCCATGACCAGCATGGGCATTGCATTGCGGTACTCTTCACCCTTCCATCCTGAGGGAAATGCGGTAGTGGAAAGAAAAAAACGTGACATAAAGCAATCTATAACGGCGAGGGTATTAGGTTCGGGTGATGAGTGGGTCAAACATCTAACAAGTGTCCAACGTAGTCTTAACAGTCTGCCAAGAAATTCTCTAAAAGGTATCACTCCTTAGGAACTATTGTTCGGCACTAGAATGAAAATCCAGGACTTAGATTGTCAGACTTCAGTGTTAAAAGAAAAAGCCTTTGATATTAAAGATCGTTTGGCTGTTTTACAGGACTTAAATGAAACAAGAAGGAATCTTAGTAACATAGAGTTAAAGCCAACAGCCACTGAAGAGAAACCACCTGTCCCAGCAAGACCTGTCTAGATTCCGAAGATTGGGGATCTAGTCAGAGAAAAGATCGCGGTGAAGAAGGAATTTGGGCCTTCTTACAGAAAAGCAGTACCTGTCTTAGCTGTCAGCGGAACAAGATCAGTAGTACTACCGCCCCTTGCTGGTAAAAAGGAGAACAGAGTTGTATCCATCGACCTGGTAAAACCACAATCATGTAGCCAATAATAAGTTGTAGGCCCAGTGGACTCCCAAGAAATAGCAGAAGACCAAATCTGGCTACAATTCAATAGGTTCAAACTGAGAGACTAATCACCTTTAATAAACCTACAGTGAATAAAAAAGGACTATGCAACAAAGCCATGGAACTTGTGCCTCTTGAAACACAAATTGCAACAGTTCGTCAAGAAATGCCTGTCTACAACGATGTAGCCTCAGACTATGCTAATGAAACAAAGAAAAATGCAAAGACTAATGAGAATCCGGAAGCATTTCCAACAATTGACAGAACTGCATCTGGCTACTTCATCAATTTCGATGACTTTTCTGATGATCCAAGTGAGCATGAAGAAACGCCAGCAACAAAATCTTTCAAAGAAAAAATGACTGAACTCATTCATCAACTCAAAGAAACATATCTGATTTCACCATGGATTGAATTTTGGATTGTTAGGTGTACGTTTCCTCCTACTTTGGCTCATCATGGTTTTATGTTTGGGTAGATATGTTTTTTTTTTTATTTATTTTTTTTGAAAGACCTTTATTGTCATGTTACATATACACAGCGGTGTTCCTACAACCCACTGCAGGGCCGGCCGCAATCGGTGTATCAGGCAAAACAAGTGAAACCAATAATAAGCAGCATTAGCGTTGGAATGCATATTATGAATACTCAACTCAGAAAGGCACATCAGATGATTACATAAAAAATGTACATAGCTCACCAGAAGGCTGCGGCCTCAGCGCCCTGAGTGGGTCTCGGTCTCTTTTTATATAGTGAAGAACCAAACTCAACAATCCTATAGAACCCAATCTACCCCCCCCCCCCAAACCTGGTCTTCGTGGGTGGTCCCAACCTGTAAAATACATTGTTTGTAAGGTAATTCTCCCTGTTGACAACAGGTAAGTAGCAACCCAGGCCGGCAGGTACAGAGAGACCTACTCACAGTGATGTAAAGAGCAATTGTAAGTAACGACACAAGCATTAGATCCACTGTCCAACTATGGCGTTGTGAAGGCGCCACGGGCATCCGTAACTCAAGGACATCGTGCAGGACAACCGACACACGCTCCCCAGTCACAACTCATTCGGATTCAGCACCTCCCACAGAAGAGGCAGCCCTCACACTTCCCTCGCTGTCAGAATTGTCCAGGGAGAGCATATAGAGCGTAAACGGAGTCCATATGTCCCGTGGTCTCGCCGCCTCAGGGAGCCCCTCATAATAACAATTAAGCTGATCCCTACAGTAGGCTATATCATTCAGCCACAGCCGCACCACAGACGCTCCCCTCCCTCCCCAACACAGCGCCACTCTTCGTTTGGCCAACTGGAGCGCTAACACCACAAACCTTCTAAACTTAACCGACACACCTGAGACAATGCCCAGCAGGCAAGTGCGCACATCCAACGCAACTGCAGTCGATGTCATAGCAGTAAGCATCTCGGTCACCGCCTTCCAGAAGTCATACACTCGTGAACATCCCCAGGCCAGGTGCACAAAATCAGCGTCATCCTCTCCGCATCTAACACAGCAGGCAGAGTCGCGAAGGCCAAACCTAGCCAGCTGGACCGGCGTGTAGTACCACTGATGTATGTACTTAAAATGCAGAAGTCGAAAATTACCATTTATCATGAATCCTCCTGTCAAAGTACAGCACTCAGTCCAGTCATCATCGCTCAGAGGTTCAGGAAGACTTCTATCCCATCGGGCTCTAGCTTGGGTCGCACCCCCCCCTTCATACCCTGCACGAGAATATATCTACCCTCCCGATCAATTTCCTCATGATGTATTTCAAACGGGACATTTTTTTTGACCAAAATCATCACTCCCCGGGCATATGAGGAATAGGACGTGGCCAGCCGGACTCCCGCCCATTGCTTACCCACCATTTCAGCCGCCCTCCCCCGAAGATGAGTCTCCTGAAGAAACACAACCTGGGCACCGTGCCTATTCAGAAAAGCAAGCATCTGCCGTGTTTTTTGCGGCCGATTAAGTCCCCGCACATTCCACGTGACACATGTGAGTTTACCCCCTCGATCCATATCGCCTATCATTCACGCAGCCCAACACTCCATATTCCCCCACCAACATCCACCCATCAACCCAACCATCTCCACCCAGCGACCCAGCATGTACATTAGCACACCAGCAGGTTACCTCGAACAGCTGCCAACAGGAAGTAATACATTTCTCAGGTAATTCAGAACCCCGACCCCGGACCAGGACATGGAACAGTACCCCAATAAACTCCAATAACTCTCCCCCCAACCCCCCACCCACTTCAGCAGCCCCAATGTGCCAAAGCCACTCCGAGCCCCCCCCCATTGCAACCCCCAACCATGCAATCAACTGTGTGTGGGGATCTCCCATAACCAGGGGCGCAGCGGCGCACAACTCCCGCCAGAACACTGACGAGAGCAAGACCAGACTCAATGATCAAACCCCCCCCCCCCCTCCAGTACCCCCATCTGCCAAAAGTTTGAGGCAGGCAATGCAGCAGTCAAACAGTAGCGCAACGTTGCATAACATCCATGAAGCTCGTCATAAATCAACAAAGATGACAACAGGGGGGCCCAGTGCAAAAAGTATCCATGCCATAGGCGCCCGTGCCGCCCCACAGCCCTGCATCAAGCCAACTCGCTCACCGCACCAACAGCGCACTTGTTCAATACCGTAGATCAAATGGTGCATTTAGGCGGCCGGGACGCAGCACAGTCCTTCCGTCCCTCAGCAGTAGCCACAGGACCGGCCGGGACAAGCCCAACTCTCAATGACTGCAGGATCGGGCTCAGCCGCCCCCAGCACAAATCCAGCAGAGGCGCAATGCAGCATCGCTCGACTGTGCACCCCCACAGGGAAACGGTCACAAAAAGTTAGGCAACGTCATCTTGCTGTCTATCCCCATCTTCCTGAAGCCCTTCAGACGCCCTTTTGCGTTTCTTTTGTTTTTTAGCGTAGTCCATAGCCGCCTTAGGAGAGGAGAAGATCTTGTTATCCGACGGCGGTCCTATCCGTAGGCGAGCAGGGTATAGCATGGCATAAGGAACACCTTCGTCACGCAGAAGTTGTTTCACTGTGGTAAATTCTTTGCGCGCAGTCTGCACCGCCACTGTAAAATCTGGATAAAACTGAAGCTTGTTACCCTGATATTCAATGGAGCCTTTCTCCCTTGCAAGGCGCAGAATGGTATCCCGGTCCCTGTAGTTCAAAATTTTGGCTACTATTGGACGTGGTGTGGCCCCGGGAGGTGGTCGTTTCGCCAGGGAGCGATGAGCACGCTCCACTATGAAGACGCAAGACAACTGGTCCGCTCCAAAGATGTCTATAAGCATACGTTCCATAAAGTCCTCCATGCGACCAACATTCGTGGACTCTGGCAGGCCCGTGACGCGGATGTTGCTCCTTCTGGATCTCCCTTCCAACTCCTCATTCTTTGTTTGAATGACCGCCAGAACCCTCTCCATGTTGAAGACCTTAGTCGAGACCGTCGCAAGGCCATCTTCGGTAGTCGATACCCTCTGCTCCACCTCTCCCATCCGTTCATTTTGACGATCAAATTGCGTCGCCATGTGGTCCAGTCGGTGATTGACAGACTCCATAGTACCCTCGATCGATTGGAGGGTCTTTTGCATGGCAATCAGCGTGGATTCCAAGTTCGGGACACCCCCCGTCGCGCCCCCCTGTTCATTGTTAGTGGGCTCCTGAGAAGACACGGGCGCCGTCTTTTTGGCCTCAAAGGTGATCTTCGGCTGGTTCCTCTCCGTCCTACCCATGATGGCGCTCTTCGTGATGCAAGCCGGGCCACCTTCTGTGCGCAGCCAGAGCGTCCCGCGACCTATCACCCAGCTCTCGCAGTGTATGTCAGCCCAGTAGCACCCACAATCAACTTCTCTGCTGCAGTCCCACAGCCAACAGTGCGCAAAATGGCGGGCACAGGATGTCTTCGCACCACGTAACAGGCAGCTCAGCAGTGACCACAATCACCCGGTCTGCTACAATCCCCGGGTCTCAGTTGACATGCAGTCCACCCAGCACAGTCTGTGCCGTAGCTAATGTACTCCCGGTGGCACCCTCGTTACCGCCACCGATGCATCCAAGAGTAAGATGGCGGGCACAGAACGCTCCTCAGCCTCACAGCAGAGCCCAGCCTGTCCACGCCGTGCAGCAAGCCGCCTGTCTCCGCTCAGCGCATTCCAGCAGCGCCGCCCGGACCTTCCGCCTCTCAGCAAGCCGCCTCCGCTCACCCCCCACCAGCCGCGGGTCGCGCAGCGCGGCCCCACGCGGCCCGACACCACCTCCGCAGCCCCGGGCTCGCGTAGCGCCCCGCCCCACTCACCACAGCCGGCAGAGCCGGGACCTCTCCGCCTTCGTTCCTGGTCTCTTCAGAGGCCTCCGCGTCCGGCAGCTCCACCTCACACGCCAAGCCGAGCGGCACTCAGGCTCCACACGCCGGGAGCAGGCAGGCTCCCAGCTCAGTCTGCGGCGCGCTGATTCCCCCTCTCAGGCCGGGGGTCCGCCGGCAGAAACCCGGGGAAGGGCCGACCGGTCCAAAAGACGCCCACCGCAGCGGCCGCCCAGCTGAAAACAGCACCAGGACTTCTCCGACAGCAGCGGAGTCAGCTGCCCTCAATTACGGGGCTCAGGGGGCACGATTTACAGGATAAATAGGCAAATGTTAGCTGGTCTCGGCGGAGCCTCACACAGGTGCGGCCATCATGCTCGGCGCCCTCTAGCGCCCCCATGTTTGGGTAGATTTGTTGATGGAAAATATAGTACAATGGACACAGCAAGTCAGAACATCAACTTGGTCCTAAAGCCTCACAGATCCTCACACATCGAAAAAAGAGAACTGTCATCAGTGAACATCACAGCCAATCCTATACCCGGTGGGGTAGCATGGGACAAAACGGATTATGAAATCTATGGCCCGTTTGAGCTCTTGAAATATCCACATCAATTCAAGGTTTCCTTCAGTGACTTTGTGACACCAAGTACTTTCTCTGATAATTGGGACTTTGAAAATATTAAAAATATTATGTCAGATTTAGTAATGTCAGCAAAATTTACAGAACATGATTATTTACAGGGTTCATCGAACTATGAAGAAATGTACTGTTTTAACCTCTATGGTCATCACTATTTGCAGAAATCTGCTCAACCTAGAAATGTTTTTACATATAATCAATGGGAACACCGCCAAAAGGCAGCTCAAACGTTTTATGAGAAATTCACATACTTCTCAGGGTTTAATACCAGTGATGCAGAAACGTTTTTATTTTAAAATGTTAAATAATACAGGAATTAATTTAATTTAATTTAATTGTGGGTTTTATATAGCGCTAGAATCAACTCCCGGAGGAGTATCTCCGCGCTTCGACCGCTGGGGAACCCGTCCTGGCTCACCCTGAGAGATGGTCCCTAATGGGTATCTCTAAGGTGCGACCAAGCATCCCCGGGGGTCTGGGGGGCCGTTGTGAAGATGAGGCAAGCTAATGCCCAGAGTTGCCGAGTGTGGTCCCTGACTGGAGTAGGCACCGAGGCGAGAATTATCGAGCCCGCTGACCGTGGTCCACGACCCTGCCGCGTCGGGAATCGAACCCTGGTCCCGGGCCGTCCTCTGCTTACGGGTCTGCCGCCTCTAACCAGTGAGCCACACCACTCCACTAATGAAAACAATGTTGAAAAATACTAAATTGATTTATTCTGAAAAATTCTATGATAAAATGTCTACATTTGGTTTTGAATTTTGGAAAAACATTGAAACAAAAACCATCTGGGGTTCAAAAGACTGGCAGGTACAAGGTCTAGAAGTGTTATTTAGAGGCTGCATGATCCCAGAACAGATAATATTCCTGAATGACACCATTCAACAGACAACCTGTCTTGGTTTAGCCAAGATAAAAGATTTAAACAAACCGTCTATTCCGAAGCCCATACCTGATAGAAATAGCACTACAGATGTGGAGATAGACGTATCCCATATTTTACACCAAAACAGAACAAATCCTGATTGGAAAAAATGGTTGATCTGGCCCACAGACACTAATAACTGTCAAGATAGATTCCTTGAACAAAACACAGGGGTTCAAACAGAACAGGCCAGACCCAAGATATTCTCAGAGACAATATCCAGGGATAGTTACAACATACAGTGTAGGGAAACTACGCCTCGAATGGCTACAGAAATCCACACTGCCAGAAATTAAGCAACACTTGACTTTACTTAAAGAAGGTGCTGACTTGCAAGATTTCATACTGGGACCTCGCAAACCGCGTCAAAAACGTTTCATATACGCTGATATATATACGCTGCTTACAACGAAGCTTGGAAAGTAACGCAAATTGAAACTGCAGAAATAATACGAGAAATTGATCGTATAAATTTGGAAAAATCACTTTCTGTAGTGGACAATGGGTTAACGACTCTGTCCTCCAGAATGTATTCACTGGACAGTATTGTATCATCTGCTATTGATATAATAGAGCAGGACTTGCTAATGTTACAATATGGTCAGTCCCAATTATGTTCTATTGTACAGCTAGGCTGGACTTTGCAAAACCTGCATTCAGGCTACGTGCCATGGCGTCTAATCAACACAATGTCATTATTTTCTATCTTTAACCTTACTGATAAACATATCAGTTTGGCACAAAAAGGAGCAGACTATACGATTCTGAGCATTGAAAAACTTGAGAGATTACCATTGAAAATGTCAGAGAGACCTGTCATTGAATGGATAATACATGGAACGATTACAATCCCAATAACAACTTTCCAGTTTAAATATTGCCAAAAGTATATACCAGCAGGCCTGTATGAAAGGTTGGGTAAAGGATACATCAAATCAACCTGGAAATTACCTTATTCACATAAATGTTCTAGTGAAGGGAAAAAAGAGGTATTCCTTAGTGGTAACAATTGTAAAAAATCACTAAGCGGTACACTTCTGTGTCAAGGTATTAACTTGCATGGAGCCTGCGAAGGTTCATCAAACAACCTTTTATGTCACCTGCACGGCACTCCTGCAACACAGATAGAGCCTTTTTTCAGACAGCTTTCCAACGGCAGCTATGTTCTAATAAGTGACCACAGCTGTTGTGGCATGGTGCCAGGAAAAGCCTATCTCGTAACCGTTACTTCCAGGGTCATTTGCTGTATGCAAGTATTGTATCCAAATGGCAATCCAGACATGGAGGCTGCATTATGGCCTTCTTTGAATATCTCTTCTATTCGAATTGATACTTTAAGCAGAATAAAGTCTATTCTTTTACAGACAACTGTGCCTTTAACCTCGTCCAAAGAGACGTATGATCTGCAAGTTGCAAGGACAGCGGCAGAGATACATTCCCTATTATCAACAAATTGCCCGTACATTTCGTAGAAATGTTAGGTCAAATTTTAAACATGTCTGATATCAGTGGCATCGCACATGTATTTAAGACAATTTTTTCGGGACTGTTAGCACCCTTTGAAATAGTTCTGGGCATCTTCCTGAATTTTGTGCATTCTGTATTCGGCGGCCTGCCTCTTCTTTTGGGACTCGTAGCAGGAATTTTATTTTTGCTCCTTCTGCTTCGATAAGCCAAGCCACAGGCAAAACTCCAGCTACAATGGAAGAAACGATCCTAGCAATACGCTACCGAGACCGAATCACTGAAGTCCTCGGATTGGCAAAGCTGAGAGATCTGAATACTACCTGGTTTCTTTCATTCAGACCATTCTGGCAAGATTGCATCTTACCTGTGCTTCGATGTCTGCTATGCAGAGAAGAATGCGTGTTGGACGTCTGTCTTACACTACCATCAGCAGTACCTATGGGTATCGATACTTTTTTTGGTTCGGTAACGGCTCATGCATCGTGTTGTCCCCAGCGGCTACCTATTCTGATGACGGCATTCGTTGAGACTTCACCATTACGATTAGGTGGCGGTGAAGTACGAGATGAAAGCAGCACCACACAGGTACAACCTTCCGTGAGCATTGCTGATCCAGACATCGATGATAGCAATGATTCTCACATTTGCACAATTTTAGCTTTTTTGAACTTGGTCGAACTGTCACCTACTGTTGTAGACCAATTTTTCGCAAGCCTGTCTGATATGATGTTCTCTCCTAAAAACGAGAATAACCTTTAAAAACAACGAGCACACAGCGTTCCCTGAACTCTGAATTCGGCCTTCAGTTTTTTGATAAACAACACTACTGAAAACAATTGGAACTATTTTTCCCCCGAAAACGAAATTATTTTTCCATTCAAAATATTTACCCTTTTTTTGGCACATGGTACTCTGCTTAAAGTAGAACTATTCTTAGAGAACAGAACTTCTATTTTTAGATACTCTAGAGACAATATTTTACCTCAGCCTCTAGCACATGTACAGTATTGTATAAATATGTGATGAAATGGTCTCGACCTTCTTTTCTGTATTAAGAGCCATTTCATATATGTAATTTTCGCAATTCATTCAGCCGATATTTATATATGCATATATACAACTGCTTGAAAGACGTACAGTATAATACTCATTTTCGTGTATACGTCATACACCATTTCAAATGCAATCTATGTATTTTGGGGTGGGTTGGAAAACACATGCATCGTTATGTTTAGTATTGCTTAGTATTTAGTAATGATGGACATTAATACGTGGAGTGGGTGTTGTGAATCTATCTAGGACCCTAATTAGATATCCCCGATTCATGCCCTTATGTGGTTATAACAAAACATACCCTTATAAAGGCATAAGAATCATGTCCATATTTAGCCATAGCCAATGCAGTCCAAATACGGCAAGGCTACTCCCATAGACTCCTAGAAAGTACAACGCGTTCTTTAAACAAACCAAGCCTCCAGCAGCCCGGGAATTCCCCCTGCTTTTGTTTTGATTTGCACAAGATCTCCTGGAGTCCAGAAAGAACTGTTAGTTCTTAGTGGCGTCTTATGTCCAACCTTACGTCAAACACGGCACCTTTCAGGTATAAATATACCAACTTTGCCTTAGCAAACACACGGTGGTTTGGAGCAGAGCAGCTATCTACTTGCCCGACGCCCAGCTGATGCGACTGCTGAAGGAAGCCGACCCTCCCATTTGACACACTGAGAGAGACGCTGTCTTTTCTCCTGCAGAGAAATCCAGCTCCGGTGTTTCCAGTCACCCTTGCGGGTTGCTGGGAGATAGAGTCCTGAGAGAGAGATACAAGACCTCCTTCATTCTAGAAACCAAGGTACGGAGCTGACTAAAACCTTAAGAGAATTCTTGATTCAGATTCTTGGTAAAAAAACAACTTAACTTAAACTGCAACTTACTTACTCCTTCCCACGTATTAGGCTTAGGTCAGGTACACTGGGGTAGGCGTATATTAGAAGCACCAGTTGAGTACGTTAGTCAATGTTTTTATGTATGTATATATTTTATCCATTTTAAAGTATCATATGGCTAAGAAACCATATCAATGCTTTTACAGTATTATTTAATAATACTCCTTTTACTGTACGCATTTTACTTCATAATAAGTATTGCAATTGTGGCAATTAATTTCTCTTGCATGAGAAAGAAGACTGCTCAATAAATAACAACTTTTATTGAAAACTCCCGTCTCTCTATTTCTCTGCACTCCTGGTGAAATTAAGCATGCACGATTGAGTGAAATAGATGTCTTTTGTTTTTACGCGACTCTAGATATATACTCCTTATTCTGAGGGAGCAAAGTTGTCATGTTTATGCGGTTGTCGGAAGCTAATCCCTTCTTGTCTATTCAGGGAAGTTAACACCTCCTTGTTTATTCGAGAAAGTTTCTAGTGACCTCTGAGCCAGCTGGCAAACCTAATTAAGTCTAACATAGTCAGTAGAGACCTAGATGACCTCAGTCCTACGTCTAAACTGCTGTTTGTTATTCCAATGCGCAGAGCCTATAGGAAAAATAGGAACTACACTACACTAGAACTTGCACCCCGCCATGTATACGTTCTATGACCTCATTTATGACATCTCAAATGACATCGCTGAAAATATCATCCAATGAGTGTGCTAGTTTGTTTTATAGTTTACATAGTGGCAGGTACCTACCATATTACTTTTCTACCTAATTTTGTACGTCCTCTGTCTCGGTACTGGGTGTAATTGTTTACAAATCGGATGTGTGATCACACATGCGTGGGAGTATTGAGCAATTTATAAACCTTTCTATTTCAGAGTAACTCTCTTTGTAGATGACAGTTGACGAGCTCTGTCCAGTATGTTCCACACAGGTTTTTTTGCTCTGCTGAAAAAGTTTCCAACAGGGCAAAGATTCTAAGTAGTAGATACTAAGTATTGTAAGCAGCCTTGAGATATTAGACAGCATTGCCTCAGCAAAGCAATTTCTACGTAAGATAGACGACTGTGTGCACCAGGTACTAATGTATGTACTTGTTTAGCTTTAGAAGGTGGTGTTTCTGTAAAGTTTCATCACTATGATGGCTGCAGGTAATATTTCCTTTAGCACCTTCAGACCTTAGTTTTTTAAAGCACATTGTGTCTATTTGGACACGTTTTGCATAGAGTATACTGTTCTTAGTAATACTCTTTGGTGTATACCCATGAGCGTTTCACTGTCTGAAAACAATGTGTTATAGAATTTACACTGTTTACAGTACCCACTTTACTACTCTTATCAACCTCATTTCTCAATGTAGGTTCAGTGACTGTGAGAGATTTGATACAGATAAAGACTGTCCTTAGTAGGTTATTAATTTTGGAAGAGACTCTGAGACTCTTGAGGGACTTGGCTTTCTCTGAACACTTGTATACAGATTGAACACTGTGTGCAGTAGGGGTTTCCCATATATCTGTGCTTGTTTGTTAATGTGAACTAGGCTACCCTAGAAGTGTATGGTATAGGGTTAATGTTTCACATTATCCATGCTTTCTACACCCAAAGGAGTTGTATATGGGATGGCATTATTGATGCTTTATATTATTCTGCGCTATTTTGTACTGCCGTTCAGCCCTCTAATGCCTTACTAGTTCTATAGCGCAATATGTGCAAATGAATCTTGGATAATGTCATCAGTGATGCTATAAATTATGTCATAGAGCATGTCATGAGTGATGTAATAGGTGAAGTCAAAACCAGTGCATGGCCGGGTAGCAAGTTACAGTTAGCTCTGCTAACTAGAACTGGTGAATTGCTGTGTTTTTTTCAATTTTCAGTGACCTATTTACCTAACTATGACGTTAGTTTAACCTTCAGCAAATCAAAATGGAGAGAGAGGACTAGATAGGCTAGTCCGGATCCCCTAGTTTATATGTAGTATCAAGAAAGGACTAGCTTAGTTGTGTTGGGAGACTCAGTGGGTACGTATGTCGGCAAACCAATTGGTTTGATTATGAAGCCCTCACCCACCAACCTAGTTGGTGGCATGCTTCATCATCGGGCCCACCACAGTGACACCGAATCTGTCCCGGGTGTGCTTCGACTCCAGATTACTGAGGAGCTGGTATACTTGCCGAGTGTGCTGTGTTGTGGGTGTGAAGGTGAATTAAAAGCTATGCAGTGGGTCCCAGTTCCCAAGGATATATGGATAACTTTAATGTCTGGGCCTCTGCTAGCAGATAAAAAGGCAAACGGACGCTGTGGAGTGAGTTATGGGCTCCCACGTCCTGTGTGGTCTACATGTTTCAGCCAGGCCTTTTGTTTACATCTGGCTTTCCTCAGGACCAAAGAGTATGTGTGGTGAAAATAAACTATATTAAATGGTTAGTGTTGTTTAAAAGTGTCGCACGCGCTAAGGTGCTATACATGTTAGGGGGGGATTCCCTCTGCTTTAACTTGCTGTTTGCTGTTACTCGGGACACCGCAGCAGGACGATAGGTCTCAGGAGCACGCAGATCGGCAATTCCGGTCTTCTCCCCCTGCCAGGTGACCCAGGAAGCTTTAACAGCAAACAGCAAGTTAAAGCAGAGGGAATCCCCCTCTAACATGTATAGCACCTTAGCGCGTGCGACACTTTTAAACAACACTAACCACTTAATATAGTTTATTTTCACCACACATACTCTTTGGTCCTGAGGAAAGCCAGATGTAAACAAAAGGCCTGGCTGAAACATGTAGACCACACAGGACGTGGGAGCCCATAACTCACTCCACAGCGTCCGTTTGCCTTTTTATCTGCTAACAGGGGCCCAGACATTAAAGTTATCCATATATCCTTGGGAACTGGGACCCACTGCATAGCTTTTAATTCATCTTCACACCCACAACACAGCACACTCGGCAAGTATACCAGCTCCTCAGTAATCTGGAGTCGAAGCACACCCGGGACACATTCGGTGTCACTGTGGTGGGCCCGATGATGAAGCATGCCACCAACTAGGTTGGTGCGTGAGGGCTTCATAATCAAACCAATTGGTTTGCCGACATACGTACCCACTGAGTCTCCCAGCACAACTAAGCTAGTCCTTTCTTGATACTACACGTTAGTTTAACCTTAGCTTTTTTCAATTAATTTTTACTTTTTTTTTATTAAAAAAAAACAGATCTGTTTATTACACCTAACTATAATGTTACTTTAGTCTTTGTTTCAGTGAATTTTTAGTGTATTCTTAACAGAGTGATATTTTATTACCATACATAAAGACAACCCATTGCTGTGGACGGCAAAGGTCCTGCTGTTAAATTCCATGCAGGCAGCCAATCCCACGCCTTTGCATTATGCAGCATAAGGTTGGCCTTTGGGCCCAGGGGACCCCATCCAGGGCAAAATTCGAGAAAAAGGGGAGAGGGGCCACGCAGTCCCCCTCCCTGACCCTTATTGGGCCCAGAAATACAATTCCCTGGAGAAATGCCAATAAAAGGGGTGCGGGCGGGGGGCTACATGCTCCCTTCCCATCCCCCAGGGCAGCCTTAGGTATTTTAGAGGGAAGGGAGGTCACGTGGCCCCATCCCCGAGTCTTAATAAACCCTGGGACCCCCCCCCTGTTACTGACTTGCCTTAAAAAGGCCACAGGGAACCCATCCCCTAGGGCATAGTGTTTGTTATTGTGTGTTTCTTTTTAAAGGGGAGGGGTGCTGTGCGGCCCCCCTCTCCGAGCCTCATTAGGCTTTGGGGACCCCTTACCCAGGAATATATATATATATCCAATAAAGGCCCTGGGGATAGGTTATGCATTAATGAAGCCACTTCAGGCACATCTCCTCTGGCTTCTATGTAGGAAAGTGCCTCTTTTTGCATGGTTGGCCACCACTTCTTGCCTGATGTTCATGCTCTTTGAAGTGTGCCCTTGGTTCCTGCTAACCAGGTACCCAGGGCCTATATTCTTTCTCTAAAACTGTACATCTGCAACACCAATTGGCACCTCTCTGGCCACATGTTTTATTTATTTTATTTTGAAAGTTTTATATAGCGCGAACAAGATCTTTGCAGATATCAGAGCGCTTTACAAAGGCAAGGGGTAAGTACAGGAGAGTGCATAACAATAAGTGAGTGGTAGGGTAGGTACATGAGGGGGCATAGTCAGGCAGGTAAGTCAGTAATACAAATAGTACAAATAAGAGGGTGCGTTGACAATCAGGTAAGTCGATAATACAAGTAATACAAATGAGCAAAGAGATCAGGCAATTAGTACAGATCGACGCAGAGTCTTAAAAGGTCCACAGTAATAGTTCAAGTGTATTTAGCCATGAGGATAGCTTTTACTTCTTTCTTAAAAAGAGGAGTGGAGGAGATGAGCCTGGTTTCAGGAGGGAGTGAGTTCCAGATCCTGGGCGCCATTCCTGAGAAGGAGCGTTTGTAAGTTTTTTCCTTCCGGAATCTTCGAGGCTTCAGCAGAAGATTGTTTGTGCTTCTGGAGCCGCCAGAAATTGTCAGCTTCTGAGTGAGGTGAGGTAGCCGTAAGTCCCTTGTAAAAGATACCATGGGCACCAAGGGAACTGTGACCAGTGAAGGCCTCCAAGGACTGCAGCACCTACTGTGCCACTCTTAGAGGCCCTGTACTGCCCTTACATGTTTTGGTGCAGAGAAAAGTGATTATACCTGTGTGCCATGCCTACTATCCACTGCCTATGTTATAGGTAAGACACCCCTCTAGCTGGGTGCACTATACCACTGGTGAGGGTACAGGTGCATGAGCCATGTTCCCCTACAGTGTCTAAGTCCATTCTTAGACATTGGAAGCGCAGTAAAGCCATAAAGAGTATATGGTCTGGGAGTTTGTCATCACGAACTCCACAGCACCATAATGGCTTTACTTAATTCTGAGAAGTTTGGTATCAAACTTCTCAGCACATTAAACCTACACTGATGCCAGTGTGGGGTTTAATACCAAATGCACTCATGCAGACTTTGTCGCGGAAATTGAGTCACAGCTCAATATTGGTACTTGCTACTGCAAGCTGAGCACGGACCCAACCGGGGAAGCCAGTAAGCTGATAAAGGACATAACAGATGTTGGTCGCAACCAAAGATACCTTTCGGAACATGAGTATGAGTTCCTCAATAGGAAACATTGACAGACCCCCACCATTTACACACTTCTCAAATTCCACAAAAACCTACAACATCCCCCGGGCAGTCCCATTGTGTCAGGTTTTGGGTCTGTCTTGAAGCCCCTGTGCAAATATGTTGATTATTTCCTCAAACCCCTAGCTGAATCGACCGCGCTTACCTAAGGGACACCATAGAAACCATACGCCTAGTGGATGATATGGCCTTCAATCCCATGCAGCAACTATTGGCAACAATGGATATTGTATCCCTTTATACTAACATTCCGCAGAGACCTGCACTTGAGGTGATACGGACAGCATTAGACACCAGACCTCGACCTGTTCCGGTACCCACTGATTTTATTATCCAATTCTTGGAGTTGGCAGTGATGAAAAACTTCATGTTCAGAGGGGAATTTTTCCTCGACACCTAAGGAGTGGCGATGGGTGCCAGCTTTGCCCCAGACCTGGCAATTCTTTACATGGATAACTTTGAGAAAGAGTTTTTCCTTGGAGATACCAACCCTTTCCGCGAACACATCGTCTTGTGGAAGCGTTAAATCAATGATGCACTTCTGGTCTGGAAAGGCGGTGTGAGCGAACTGGTGAATTTCCATACATAGCTGAATCAAAGAACCCAGATATGGACTTCACCATAGAACGTAGTCCCTCCTTGATAAATGTTCTGGACATCTCGATCAAAGTGGACAATGACCATTTGTACACTACAGTATACAGAAAAGGTATGGAAGGGAACCCTGTCCTACAGTACAGCAGCCATCTTCCCAGGTGCTTTAGGGATAACTTGCCCTTCTGACAGTTTCTCAGGAGCTGCAGGAACTGCACCCTCAGACAAGACCACTTCGGTGAGTCTGAAGACCTCCTGTTAAGATTAAGGGAGAGAGGCTACTGACTTGCCCCATTTTTGTCTTCCAGTCTAGGCACCTTGGGTGTCTCCCTCTATTTCCCTTGGAGCGACCCAGGCCACGCCAGTACCATTATACACGCTCATAAAAGGTGAGCCTTTTTGTCCTCACCAACAATTGAGCGTCCCTCTAATCAATATCGTAGTAGTAACAATTAGTTTACTACATTGCAGGTTGCCCCTTTCTGGTCCTGAGGAAGACCACACAGTAAGGACTGAACAACCACGTTCATTTGGGGTCAAAACGTAAACTTTTGTATTTGTTTGAGACTTGTACTAATCATTCATAGTCCAGAAGTGGACAAGCTCTTCATACAATAACGCTCTCACATCAAGTGGTTTCTTAAGCTAATTTCTAAAATCATGTTGGACAGGTCATCTTTTAATTGTGTAAATGTATATTCTGTATATTTCTAAATGTCCATCCTTCACAATTCCTTCACTTCACGAGCACTATTTTGAGCACTTTTGTCACTTTATCACTACGTAGCAACTTTTGTAACATTGAATCTAAAAAGGAGCATATTGACTAATACTTGTTTACATACACATTGTATTGACAATCAAGTTCAACCTGGTTCATCTATGCTTTTACTGTCTTTTTTTCCGTAAGTGTGTGACTCTCACCCTGAGGATTTCATTAATCAGTTAGATTTTTGTTTTATGTATCAAATGCACTCATAGGGCATCTTAGAGATGCCCCCTGAAAAACGACCTAACTCTAGTGTTCAGACTGACTAGCTGCTCGCCAGCTGCCCGCCCCAGACAGGTTTCTGGACACCTGGGTTGAGAGCCTCCCGCTCTCAGAGTCCTGTAAGAAAGCACATCCTGTGTAGAGGTGCCAAGCCTCCTCCCACAGGATGGGCAGGGTCCACGAAGGGGAAGCTTCAAAGGCTTGCTTTGTGAGCTGAACCAGCCATTTGCTGCTCCCAGCAACTGACCCCCACCGGTTCTAACTCCCACTTTGTGAGGGAGAATCGGCGGGAAAACCAAGATAGGAGAAGAGGTGTGCCCACCTTTGCCAAACTCAACCCTCAGGTGGGGGAGGAGAGGCGAAACACAACTCTCAGTCCCCGCCATCTTTAAGATGGGGGGGATCCAGCCAACCAGTGAAGCTTTCATGCATATTTGCTCATGTTAAAATGCAATTCACAAATATTTTCTAGGAGTACTATTTCTTGTCCTACTTCTGTAAATTCTTGGGAATTCATGAAAGCGGTATAGCTGCACTTCATGCAAGGACCTATACCATGGGTGCACTTGTGAGACTTTCTTTAATGATTGGGCCCCTAATTTGGTCTGGCGTTGACCGTGACCTTCAGTGTTTATTAAAATTATGTCCCTCTTTCTCTCTGAATCGGCTGGTTCCACTGTGAGTAACAGCATTCTGCTCTTTAACAAGAAGCAGATCGGTACGCAGTGGTGGCAGTGTGTGTTTTTTGAGACCCAAAACAATGTTTGCTTTTGCCAATGTTTGTTGTAATGGTGAGGGCCCGGCAGCTCCCACACCAATAAGGTTTTACAAAAAACATGCCAAAACTGTTACACATTGACAAAACTAAAAAGCTGACCACCAATTTCAGACCTACTGGATTTGCCAATGCTTGTTTATTTTTGTTTACCATAATCCAAATGAAACTGGTTACACTGATTTTCCTTTTAAAAAAAAAATAATTTTATTATACAAGCTTGAAGAAGAAAACATCATGTAACCAAAAAGAAGTCAATCATGACTACAGAGTACATTTTTACTAAATTTACAAAAAAAAGGGAAACCAAAGTAAGAGAAAAAGGAGGAGAGAGAGCAAGCAGGTAAAGACCAAAACCAAAGAGAAACATAAGGTACATAAGCGTATAGCACAATAGGGCAGAGCACTCAGTTCCCTAGTCACCAAGCCACTCGATCAGTGGAGCCCAGATCTTCTGACCCTGCTCCTGCCGCCTTCTGCCCCACCTCTGGAAAACAAATGAGCCAAAATCCTCGCTCTCCAGTTAACAAAGGTGGGGGCGTCCGGGCTAATCCAATCTGAGGTTATACACAATCTCACAAGTGACATGGCGAAAAACAAATGAGCAGATGCATGTCTTGATCTGTCACACAAACCAAGACTATCACAGCCGAATATGACTAGCTCAGGTGATAAAGCGGCTGAGATATTGAGGCTAGAATTAATGAAAACTTCTACATCCTGAAGAAATGCAGCAAGTTTGGGGCAGGAGAAAAACATATGCACATCATTAGCGGCTATTAAGCCACATCTCGGGCAACAATTACCCCCTCTGCCTCCCCATTTAGAAATTTCTGCTGGGGTATAATAGAGATCCAATAATGCCATATAGGACTGTGATCTTAGGCTACCTGATATTAATACACTACTTGACAGTGCTAAGGCCTGAGTGATATCAAACCCGGTCTTACCCGGCTTAGTCTCCCACTTAGCATTTTGGAGAGCAAGATCATCAGGTAGACCAGAGAGCAGGTACTGATAGACTGCACCTATTTTTGACAGTTTCAATATCAATTCCATAAGCAAGTTCCTGCGGAACAAAGTTGTGACTTGGCCTTTTGATTTTTCAACATAACTTCGGATCTGCAGGTATTTAAAAAACTCATGTGTATTAAGTAAAAATGTATCCTTTAGAAATGAAAACGAAGCCATTGATCCTTCAGACCCTAGATCCCCAATAGACTTAATCCCCTGAGTCATCCACCTGAATGAAATTTGATCTTGGAAAATAGAGGGTAGCAGTCTGGGGGCCGTGAATGGTGTATAATAGTGGATAGTGAGGATCGACCATTTCCTACGAATCTTCCGCCAAACTGAAAACATTGCAACAATGACTTTGAACTTGGTCTTCTTATAATAACTGGGTTCAAGTACCCGCAATAATATTCCCTTAGCATCATCACCTAATCCTATCTCAAAAATAGATGGCCTACAAAATGATGGCAACACAGCCCTGTCCCCAAACAACGGTAGGGCAAGGTGCTGGAGGAGAGCTGACCAGCAATACAGCACCAAATTCGGCACCGACCAACCCCCCCGATCAAGCTGAAGGTGCATCCACTTGGCCGCTCTTCGTGGATGGAGATATCCCCAAAGGAACCTATTGCAGCACCGTTCAGGCCAGGCCAGACTATATTGGGAGAATTCTAATGGAATGGTTCTGAATAGATATAGGAACTTTGGCAAAACCAACATTTTGAGGACGTTTCCCCTACCATATAAAGACGAATGCAAATGATCTAACCATGTCAGAGTAGAGTCTACGAAGTCAATAATCGGCAAGATATTCAAATCTGCAATATTATCAACTACGGCAGTGATTTTAACCCCAAGATAAGTTGCGTTTTGAACAACTGGTGTTTCAGAGGGTCCCATGGCTGCTGATTGTACAACCTGCGTTTTTGTGACATTAAGTTTATAGCCGGAAAGCAGTCCATATTTTTGTGCTAAGCACTCAATAGCGGGGAAAGCTGATGCAATATTACTGGTCAGGACTATAATATCATCGGCGTATGCCAACAACTTGTATTCTAACATATTGACCCCTAACTGGAAGTATATCCCTAAAGCTCTCAATTATACTTAAAAAGGGGTCAATATATAGGGCAAACAACAGGGGTGAACAAGGACACCCCTGCCTTGTGCCCCTGCTGGTACTAAAGGCTCTTGACAGTAAGCCCAAAACCGAGAGAGTAGCCTCAGGAGCAATATAGAGTGAGCAAACTGCTTGGGAAAACTCAGGGCTAAAACCCTTCCACTGAAGAACTGCCCATAGGAACCCCCAGTCGACCCTGTCGAACGTCTTTTCGGTGTCCAACAGGATCGCTCCGAGTGGAGATTTTGTAACTTGGGCCCAATCCAAGAGTGCAATTACACGGCGTATATGATCAGCCGTGTCGTGCCCAGGTATGAAGCTGTGCTGTCTCAATGAAACTAGAGGGGAAATCAACAAAGCCAATCTAGTGGCTAAAATTTTAGTAAAAAATATTGATATTGGACAGAACGATAAAGGGTCCAACTTTGGTTTGCCTTTCTTTTTTAAAAGAATGACATTGGTTTGGCGCCATGAATCTGGAATATGACCACGTTGGGTCCCACGTAGAATCGTTAACAATTCCTGCCTAATCTCTGAGCGAAACCGACTATAAAATTCCAGGTGGATAAGGTCGGGGCCAGCAGCTTTGCCATTAGCCAGTGAGTTAATCGCCAGCTCCACCTCTTCCCATTCACTAGGGGCAGAAAGAACTGCATTCTGCTCCGCTGTAACCTGGAGGGAGACAAGACCCTGTAGAAAGGCCTCCACTTCACTTTCAAATTCAAAAGTTGGATCCCTGGCTTCCTCTGTATATAGGGAAGTATAAAAGTGACAAAAGACCTCCATGACCCCCTTTGGTGTGTCCTGAATATGGCCTTGAGGATCCTGTATCTTGGTTATACTATTTGTAATCCCTCTCTGCTGGAGTCGCTTGGCCAGAACCCTGCCTGATCGCTCCCCGAACTCAAACATCGTAGACCGGAACTGCAGATACTTCGCAGCAAGGTCCTGACCCAAAAATTCCAGCAAAGAGGCCCTAACTTTAGCGACATGTGACTGACTTTGAGATATATCACGACCCTCCTTGATTGCACAAGTGAGTTGGACCTCTGCAGCCCTCAGTTCTTCAATCCGCCTGTTTCATCCCGGACAGACCGCTGCCGGAAAGACGAAAAGCTCTTCGTTTCACCTCGGACTGCTGCTTTTAGCGTGTCCCAAATGATGGTGCAGGAGGCGCTCTCTCTGTTGATGCTCAGAAATTCTGAAATCCATTTACTCATATGATCTATATATGGCTGTTCTAATGATAATTTTCTCTCAAATGTCCAGGTCCTAGGCACCCTTGTCATGCGAGCAAGAGGGCAGTCAATAATCAGCGAGTTATGATCTCACAGGATCCTTGGAGGGGCTGATATAGAAGTACCATACACCAGCTGATCATATGTAAAACAATAATCTAACCCAACCATTTTGTTATGGGGAGCATAAAAATATGTATAGCCATCAGAATGTTTATTGTGATGAGAACAAAGATCCGTCAAGCAGTGCTCTTGAACCAAGGCTTGGAGTGCCCTAAAAACTCTCGGTTTCTTACCAGTATAATTTTGGCCCCCAACTAAATTAAAATCGGCTGGTAAATGTATATTAAAGTCCCCACAAAAGCAAATAGGGCGAGGCCAAATGGCCAACTCTAAATTGAGATGGTGCAAAGCTGGTGGGTCATCCAAATTGGAAGCATACAAGGTACAAATGGTTAGAGGTCTACCGTTAATTAGCAACTCAACAATTACCCATCTCCCACTGCTATCTTGAGTACTATTTCTTGTTCTACTTCTGTAAATTCTTGGGAATTCATGAAAGCGGTATAGCTGCACTTCATGCAAGGACCTATACCATGGGTGCACTTGTGAGACTTTCTTTAATGATTGGGCCCCTAATTTGGTCTGGTGTTGACCGTGACCTTTAGTGTTTATTAAAATTATGTCCCTCTTTCTCTCTGAATCGGCTGGTTCCACTGTGAGTAACAGCATTCTGCTCTTTCACAAGGAGCAGATCGGTACGCAGAGGTGGCAGTGTGTGCTTTTTGAGACCCAAAACCATGTTTGCTTTTGCCAATGTGTGTTGTAATGGTGAGGGCCCGGCAGCTCCCACACCAATAAGGTTTTACAAAAATCATGCCAAAAACTGTTTCACATTGACAAAACTAAAAAGCTGACCACCAATTTCAGACCTACTGGCTTTGCCAATGCTTGTTTATTTTTGTTTACCATAATCTTAATGAAACTGGTCACACTGATTTTCCATTATGAATATTTGGGGAAACACTAGCATGCATCAACACGTTACAAAATGATGCTGCAAAGAAATGGTTCCTGAAATGTTACAGTAGTTCAGCAAAATGTTTTTTTTCTGCTTTTTTTTAATGAACATTTTATTTTGAAAGCAAAGAATCATCAATCTTGCTTTCAAGCTTCTGCAAATGTTTGCATCAATTCAGAGAGCATTCTGTGATAATTCTACATAGCTTCCTATGGCTAAACTTTGAAAAGGTGTGTACACTTTTCTATACTGGAACCACTGTCAGCAGCGCAGTTGGAGTTTACAAAATTTACTTAGAGCTCTCACCCTAATAATAAAGGTTTTAAATCAATGAACCATAAATGCAAGTTTGAACAGCATTAACTTACCTTAACTACAGACCGTGCCCTCCCTGATCCGTAATGTGGTACTGCAAACTGGCAGCCAAAGGGTGTGTGCTGCAGGGGGTTTGGCATACTTGTCCTAAGGACAAAATACACATGAACACATGTTGTCCTTGACCCCAAACAATATGTCCTGGGCATCGGGCTATAGGAATTCCACATCCCTGCAGACATGTTAAACACATCTCTGCAGCAGTCATTCACACATCTGAGGAGTAAGAATGTGACTTGTGGCGTAGTTTTCTTCAGTAGTACACTGATCATCTGCGTAGCCTACTTGGATGGGAGCCTGTGTGACCTACAGGTTACACACTGAAATCTGCAACTGGTGCTTATTTGTCTCTCCTCTACCCCTCTGAGTGTCAAACATTGCTTGTGGATAATTTGATTCTAATTTTTGGCCATCCCACAGGGCTTTTTTTCTGTTTGTGCACTTAATGCTAGAAGTTCTAGAAATATGAAGGGTCAGACAACCTGCTATAGATGTCGTTCTGGCAATCCTTTTGGGAACAATACTACTTGTTTGGCTCTGAGTAAGGAGTGTAATAATTGCAGGAAAATAGTCCGCTTTAAATCTGTGTTGGGCGCCAGTAACAATTTGAAGGTTATCCACATAAACATGCAAGATTATGTAGACAAATTAAGTAATGTATCAGTAACAGTTGAAACACAAAACAGTATTTGCGAAGAAAAGAAAATTAAAAGATCATTATGTCATGCAAAAAATAATGGCTGACCACTGATTGCTATGGTAGACTCCGGGGCAGTAATCACGGTTTCCTCGACAAAGGTCTATTTTGCTGTTATGGGATATTGTGGGGTGAAAGAGCTAGCTAAATTAGATATCCTAATTCGTCCAGGGCATGAAACCCTATTGGTCTTGGTGAAATACCTGATTTAGGCATGGATACCGATAAAAATATAAATCAGCTGATGGTTACTCATTTTTCAAGTGTACTTAAAAAAATGAAGCTGGCACAGTTAAGGGATTAGACACTGTTTTCTATTTAAAGCAGAATGCCACTCTTCTAGTTCATAAAGACAGACCATTCCACTTAGTGTCAGGAAGATTCAGAAGTGTTTGCTGTATAAATTATTTTTGAAGGGGGGTCATACAATCTAATCTGTCAGAGTAGGTTTCTCAGTTTGTTTTACCGAAAAAGCACTTGGGCGATTTAAGTTTGTGTAGACCTATGCTCTTTCAACCAAAATATTCTGGTTGATTGTCAGCCATTGCCCTGCAACCAGGTAATGATTGCAAATATTGGTGAAGCAACATATTCTTTCACTATTGATCTTTTTTCAGCATATCCTCAAATTTCCCAGAGTAAAAAGTATCAAGAACTGGCCATCTTTGCTACGCTTTAGGTTACCTAGAAGCATTTACAGCTACATTTTTGACTGGCATTGGCAGACAGTTTTCTTTTCTTCAGAAAACAATGGGCATATTATTTGGGGATTTAGGCAAAGTGTAGGCTTTACTGAGAATGTGGGGCGTGGTATCACCCCACTCCAGACGCACAGCTTTCCTTTGCGCATAATAGATATGCTTGAAATTATTCCAATTAAACCAACATTGTTTACTTGTATTTCATCAACGCTTTATTCCATGTTTTCCATAATCGTCCTGTCACATGCAAGACTCTCTGTTTCCCTTCATTCCTTAATGCTGTAGATATGCCTGCTGGCCTTGTTCTAGAGCATGGTGTGGTACATAGGTATTTCTCGAACGACAATTTTCATCACCCAATGCATTTCGGGCCCATTGTTGGCCCTCCGTCAGGGGTACTCTGCAATTTTAAAACATTACTATTAGACTGCGCCATAAACACTCTCGTTAAGTACACAAACATATAATGATAACTTCAGTTAAACACGTTGGTAACGTTTTGCCCTCTGAATTCAAACATGGATAAATGCCCAGTCTTCCATATTCTGAAAGTTTTCACCCTCCACCCCTTAAGTTCTAATCACTCGGAGCTCACACAACTATGTTAACAATCGCTTTCGGTGAAAATATCCCTCTGAATGCAATTTATCTAGCGAGCACATACCTTAATCATGCGGATAGCGGTTTTATCTTGTGTTCAAAACACCTACTCATTTCGCGTTCGAAAACCTTTCTATTCCTTTCTCTCTCTTTCTCGATTATATTCACCTGCGACATGTCCCCTCCCATAGGTGCTCAACCAATACAAACGGGCTGTTCCATTAAACTACGAAACCCATAGTCCACTGCAGCTGGAAATGAAAATACCAGCTACGCATTCTCAGAACTAATTAACAACCTGTTTTACTCATGATATCCTCTCCTATTAATATCACCCACTGTGCATTTACGTATCGAAACATTTAAATTCACCGCCCACCCAAAGATGTCATTTTTCAACGTTACTATAAACGCGTCTTTGTTGATATGTCATTCTCTTGATGGTCTATGCATACATCGTTAACGTTAGTTGAATTTGCCATAAAACCGGCAAGAGCCAATCCATCATTCTGTCCCAAAATAGCAGTTTCAATTTTTCTTTCGGAAAAAGCTGTTGAATAGTCCAGCCTGTGACCATGTCCTTTTATTTGATTTGTTTAAACTGTGATCCGTGGGTGCAACTCGTCGAATAGGCAGTACTGTAACAAATTACAAAAAAAGGATCCGTGGGTGCAACTCGTCGAATAGGCAGTACTGTATCAAATTACAAAAAAAGGATGAGAGTGCACACCGGTTATCAAATTTTATCCAAAGTTCTTTAGTGTTCCATTTGTAAGCGTGCTAGCCCGGTATCGTGGACTGCCCATTAGCCACGTGTTAGAAATACATCACTGAGAATGTGGGGCGTGGTATCGCCCCACTCCAGACGCACAGCTTTCCTTTGCGCATAATAGATATGCTTGAAATTATTCCAATTAAACCAACATTGTTTACTTGTATTTCATCAACGCTTTATTCCATGTTTTCCATAATCGTCCTGTCACATGCAAGACTCTCTATGTTTCCCTTCATTCCTTAATGCTGTAGATATGCCTGCTGGCCTTGTTCTAGAGCATGGTGTGGTACATAGGTATTTCTCGAACGACAATTTTCATCACCCAATGCATTTCGGGCCCATTGTTGGCCCTTCGTCAGGGGTACTCTGCAATTTTAAAACATTACTATTAGACTGCGCCATAAACACTCTCGTTAAGTACACAAACATATAATGATAACTTCAGTTAAACACGTTGGTAACGTTTTGCCCTCTGAATTCAAACATGGATAAATGCCCAGTCTTCCATATTCTGAAAGTTTTCACCCTCCACCCATCAAGTTCTAATCACTCGGAGCTCACACAACTATGTTAACAATCGCTTTCGGTGAAAATATCCCTCTGAATGCAATTTATCTAGCGAGCACATACCTTAATCATGCGGATAGCGGTTTTATCTTGTGTTCAAAACACCTACTCTTTTCGCGTTCGAAAACCTTTCTATTCCTTTCTCTCTCTTTCTCGATTATATCTCTCTCTCTCTCGATTATATTCACCTGCGACATGTCCCCTCCCATGAGCACCTATGGGAGGCGACATGTCGCAGGTGAATATAATCGAGAAAGAGAGAGAAAGGAATAGAAATGTTTTCGAACGCGAAAAGAGTAGGTGTTTTGAACACAAGATAAAACCGCTATCCGCATGATTAAGGTATGTGCTCGCTAGATAAATTGCATGAGCACCTATGGGAGGCGACATGTCGCAGGTGAATATAATCGAGAAAGAGAGAGAGAAAGGAATAGAAAGGTTTTCGAACGCGAAAAGAGTAGGTGTTTTGAACACAAGATAAAACCGCTATCCGCATGATTAAGGTATGTGCTCGCTAGATAAATTGCATTCAGAGGGATATTTTCACCGAAAGCGATTGTTAACATAGTTGTGTGAGCTCCGAGTGATTAGAACTTGATGGGTGGAGGGTGAAAACTTTCAGAATATGGAAGACTGGGCATTTATCCATGTTTGAATTCAGAGGGCAAAACGTTACCAACGTGTTTAACTGAAGTTATCATTATATGTTTGTGTACTTAACGAGAGTGTTTATGGCGCAGTCTAATAGTAATGTTTTAAAATTGCAGAGTACCCCTGACGAAGGGCCAACAATGGGCCCGAAATGCATTGGGTGATGAAAATTGTCGTTCGAGAAATACCTATGTACCACACCATGCTCTAGAACAAGGCCAGCAGGCATATCTACAGCATTAAGGAATGAAGGGAAACATAGAGAGTCTTGCATGTGACAGGACGATTATGGAAAACATGGAATAAAGCGTTGATGAAATACAAGTAAACAATGTTGGTTTAATTGGAATAATTTCAAGGATATCTATTATGCGCAAAGGAAAGCTGTGCGTCTGGAGTGGGGTGATACCACGCCCCACATTCTCAGTGATGTATTTCTAACACGTGGCTAATGGGCAGTCCACAATACCGGGCTAGCACGCTTACAAATGGAACACTAAAGAACTGTGGATAAAATTTGATAACCGGTGTGCACTCTCATCCTTTTTTTGTAAAGTGTAGGCTTTCCCAGAGTGATTTTCACACAAGATAGAGAAGAACATGTAAGGGTGCTTGAGCACGTTTTTCGTATCTTGGATGCAGAGGCATGTCTGTAAGACTAGAAAAAACAAGTGGATTATCTAGGGCACATTATTTCTGTGGTAGGTATTAAACCAAAATATTGCATCCTGAAAGCATTACAGTTAGCACCTCCTCCCACAGATTAAGCTTTGCTGTGCTCGTTTCTAGGCCTGTCTGAGTACTATGCTAGATTTGTCCCAGAGTATGCTTTGACTGTACAACCTTTGAGATCTTTACTTTAAAAAAACTCACAAATTTGAATAGAACTCGCAGGTGAGCAAAGCATTTGAAGATATCTAAAAACTAGTTGTCAATGCTCCAGTTTTGAGCCCATGTGTTCGTGAAGCAAAGACTTTTATAAGGAATAGATACCAGTCTGAAAGGTATTAGAGTTGTTTTTTGGCAACTTATCTCTGACAAGGAAGTTACGGTTGCTGTAGCTTCAAGAACAATCTGTAAAGCTGAGGTTAATTACAGTACTATTGAGCGTGAAGCTTTGGCTTGTGTGTGGGCAGTACAGACATTTAAAACTTACATTGGGGAAACTACTTTTGGTTTATACACTGATCATAAAACTCTCATCTTTTGGCTGACAAGTTTTCGGCTAAACATCAGCATGGATGGTAACCTTGTTATTCAAGCTACAAGAGTGTGACGTGTGTTAAATACATACAAGGTGAAATTAATGTATGTGTAGATTGCCTGTCACACTTACCTTTGCCCGCTAAAGAATAGCATGATAATGAGTGTATAGTAGTGGCAAAGAATGCTATTTCAGAATGTAAATAATCTATTTCAGAGAATGATTGTCTGCAACTGCAAGTGATGTAGTCTTGCAGTAGGTTTTTTAATTAATCAGATTCCTGGCAATACTGTATAAGTCTAGGCAATTTGAAGAGTTTTAGTTAAGTGTCTTCTGAGTTAATGTGCAAAAATCATATTTAATTGTTCATACTACTGTTGACGTTGCATAAGCAAATTAGTATATTGGCTCATGAAGGTCATTTAGATTTTTCAGCCACTAGCAAAAAAGACAGTTTTACCATTGGCCTTGCATGGATAAACAAATTACTAGTTTCATTAATTAGTGTCCACAATGTGTTGTCTCTGAAAAACTTGGGAAACAGTTGTACAACCACTTTATTCTGTACCATTACCATATTGTCCCTTGTGTTCGATAAGGCAAGCTCAACAATTTTCAAATTGCATGGATTAGTGATGGCTCAATGGATTAGAACGGTTACAGCGTTGGTGTGCTTTAGTCTACGGTTCCCGTGTGGGAGACCTGGCGAAGGCACACTCTTTCTTCTTCCTTCAGAGGCCATTCATTTAGGTATTATTGGCAGCTGTTGGAAATGGCACGAGTGAACTTTGACATGGTACATACAAACTAACAGTTGGTGAGTGTTATTATTGCAACATGCTGATCATGTGAAGACCTAAACTATGCGATCTAACCCTCTTTATTTAGCACTACAGACAGAACTTTGTTGCTTTGTATTCAGCAGATGCACTCATTTGAAGCAACTTGCCATAGAAAACCTGTTTTTCCTTCATTTGACAGAAAATTAGGCCTTGGCAAAGCCAGTACCTCGATATTTTATGTGTAGATGGCCATTTCTGTGCTTTTTTTGCATGTTAAACCCAAATTATTGACTTTGCCAATGCTTGTTTGGATGTGCATTGTCTCTTTCCTTGTTCAGCAACATGATTTATTTACATGCTAAAATCCACATCTCTCATCTTTCCTTCCACTCTGCTCTTCATCTGATTGGATTGTTTACACTAATACCTTAAGAAGAAATCTGTAGTGGGTCTGGTTAGGGACCCCATGAGTAGGGTGCTAATTTCCCATTAATGTGATCATTGACTTATGGAATAAGCACTTGGATGGATTCTAGGGTCCATGAAATTTACTGATGTTTTATTGTGTTTTTCTTTTGTAGAAAGAAGAACAATGGCTGAGGTGTTGGAGGACTTCCATCCCGTTCGTTGAGGAGTTTCCGTCCACCACTCCAGTCCTGCCGAACCCTTTTATGATTACAATTGTCACTGATTACAGGCCGTATTTTTGAAAGTCCTATTTAATAAGTTGATTACGCCTGTCCATATGGAACCAGCTGTATTCTGGCATTAAAATGACTGTTGACCACATGGTCTTTCTCTGGTGTATGTGTTCAAGCTAAACCCGGATCAGATGAGAGAGCCTATGTTTTCTTTGAACAGGTAAATAAACCTGAAAACGTGTTGCGATCTGCTCTGAACATTGAAGAGCAGTGACAGAGGTTTCACCAAAGTGCCCTTCAACTTGGTGGCATGATTTCACTTGGAAAGTTACGTCACTAGAGGAAAAGAAGGAAAAGAGAAACCGATTATAATGCAGGGCAATGACCAGGGAATGTACCAAGATGTTTTTTTCAATGGGAGGAAAAGTAACCCTGTTTCGAGTAACATGAAGAATGAACTAAAGAGTTCTACAATTAGAAATAAACTATGCTGATTTATGTGGGTCGCAGAGTGCCCATCGTAGGTCCAGGAGGGCCTGGCCAATGCCATATTTTCAGGACATCCTCATTAGTTATATCTGCATGCAATTCATCTGAATGGAACTCCTTTACAGAGTGATTATCCTGACAATCTGGCATGGATTTGGCCTGCCTGGACCTGCGTCGGGCACCTAGTTAATAACCACAGCGACACATAAAGGTTCAGTATTTTAACTTAATCACCTTTGTAAGGCAGCGAACTATGAGCACCTCTTGAATAAATGCACGAATTGCACTTTCTCCTGCTGGGGGACGTGAGTGAGGTCTGCAAACATTCAGTCCTGGAAGAAAGGGAAGTTGATGTAGTTTGGGAAACCAAAAGGCCATAACGAAGACCTTTGAATGATGAACTTGCACTTTGTGGTGTTAAGAACCAGGTTGAGACTAATTTTGAGCTCTCACCATGAGCCCCGCTGCAAGGCAGTGATCATTTCAAAAGGGATTCAAGGCGCCTTAATTAATGAATCTGTTGCTTTATTAATAGTTAAATGAAAAAGCGGCACATTGCACACCAATTTTACCATCTTTGCCTTGAATGTTGATCATGTTCATAGATTTAAACTTCTTGCGTCCAGCCTGGGCACCATGATCCACCCTAGTATCACGCACTCGTAGATACAATCATTCATGGAGCCAAGTTGCACTCCTTTACCAGGCGCACAGCGTATTCCATCGTTCTCACGCAAATATATCTTCCCTTTTTTCCAACTTAGAAAATAATTATTCCAACTACTCCAATGAATTTCATTCACTCGTTTATTGTTCTTGTTGTAACACACGTAAGATGCTGATGTTTTCAACAAATTTTCTCATGCGACAGATATGCCCATCCGGGCCTTTTTCTGGGCACGCAAGAATACACCAAACCTCCTCAGTCATGGATAAAATTGTACCCAATGCATTTCGGACTCTTGATGGGCCTTCTTCAGGGGTTTACTACAAGTAAAAGAACATTTCCGTTAGATTTATGATTTAAAATCTCCATATCTTCAAATGCAAACAGTATAAAACATTGTGCAAAACACCATGCCATGTTTTACAGCTCACCCTGCACATTGTTTTCCCTCTATAGTTGTAACTATACGCTACAACAATTATGCCTGTAAGAGCCTCTACCACGCTCCATCACCCTTCATGAATTAGCTTCCCCATTATCAAATACAACCAACAAGATGTTCCCCCGCCTCATTCTTGATGCGCAATGCTGTATAAAAAGCAACTCGAACTAGCTTTCATACTTTCATGGCTTCTCCCAATGTAATCAACTTCCCAACACAATTTTCTCTAATGAGAAAGCGTTCCACGCATTGGTGACTCCCCGCCCCCCTCTTTTAATTAGTGAAACCAGACTCCACCCCTTTATTAATAGTAACACATACTGCTTTTGGACTGTGTAGGGGCACTGGTTTTACTTAATTTGTAACATAATTTCCTCAAAGCTTCAGGCAAGCTATGCACAGCTAGAGGACCATTACCAAGTAATATCCATTCTTTCAATGGCGCACGTCCTAGAGCAACAGTTACAGGACAGATGCAGCTGAAAAGAGATGCAGTATTATGGAAGTGGAATGCACTTTATAGCGCTTGTACTGTGGGTTTCTGCTCCCTCTGTCGAATGTAGGGTCTCAGAGGAGAGATCCGATTGTTGGTGCAACGTTGGGTATGAAGTGCACTGCGCTCTTAAATGCACGCATTTAAAGTATGTGCTGTGCAGCACTCAAAATTAACCCACTGGGGCACAGACCACTGCCTGTGGTGCACACCCTCCTTACACTGATTCAAGACACTCGAGAAGGGCGGATTCATCTGCCTTATGTTGGTGAGTGAATGGGGACTCTGTGATTGGATGGAAGGATGAGTCTAAACTTAAAAAATAAGAAGTATATATTTATCCCCAGTGGGGTAATTGATTAAAGCCTTGTTAATCTATATTCTTGGCCATTTGATTTTGTGTCTACCTTTGAAACATCCAGGTGAAAGGTTAGACAACATGGCAAACTGGGAGCGGACGATACAATTTAAAAAACAGTCCGCCTTTATAGATAGCCAAGAAAGTGAGATGAAGCACATATATGGGTGAGGTCAGATGAGGATTGAAAAGGCTGTGCGTTCATTTTGAAAACTAGCTGGGAAAGACAATTTTAGGGACAAATTAAAAGGGAGGCCAGGCCCTAAGTGTGTAGAGATCCGCTGCATTGGACTAAATAGCATAGTGCTTTCATAACGTGCTATCTGATTACTGCAGCCATGTTCTTTTCTATGGTTTACCCTCAGACATCAGCATGAAAGTATTACATCTCCCCTCCCATTCCTCCTCCCCAACCCTGCCAGGGCGGTTTAAAAGGAATTGGCAGAGACGAGTTAAAGGTGTGGTCAACAGGACGTAGTTCGATTTAATGTCACAACAAGGATTGCAAAGGGATTCGACATTTATAAAACATTAAACATTTGATAGGTATTGCAGGACGCAAGACTTGCTATACAAATATTCTTGGAAAAGCAAACCTATCGTAAAGCGTTCATACACTGAACAGTAACTGGGCTCACCAGTTCCTATTTCCATCCTCCATAACGACAGACTCATAATGCCAGCAATTTACACGGCAAGCATGTGACGCTGACAAAGGAATGGATCAAAGCACTTCAATTTCTGCACTATGGCACCTGATGGAATATGTATAGCAGAATAGCGTGGACAAACATCTATAACAGTCACCAGGGAACCGCATAACGCTCAATTCCTGCCAACTATTGGTGTACAATGGAGTCTGCTTTAATAAATCTACTTCAGTAGACTCCTCTGGGCTCTGGTGCAACAGCACCTGCTGCACGCCTCTAACTCCCTCTACCTTGTACAATTTCCTCCTAACTCATTCTAACTCACTCGAATTCCTGTACTCCCACTATCACTTTCACTTATTCATACTCACTTATTGATTTTCACTTAACTCTTGTTGATGCTTTGGAATGCACTAAATAACACGCGCACTCTCACTCAATTTTATTCTCTCTCAATCACTTAAAGACACAGTCACTCGCCCATCCACAGAGAAACAGTAGATTGTCCAGAGCTGGACGTGGTAGCCAGCAAGGCATGGTTACCAACGCGGATCCAGACAGAGCAGCAAGGCTAGTATAACAAAGGGGAAGACCTACCTCTAACCCGTCTCCCAGATTCTTGATAGTACTGAAGCACTATCAGAAGCTGGGACAGTGCTCGTTCGTACTGAAGCACTATCAGAAGCGGGGACAGTGCTAGTTGGTACTGAAGCACTATCAGAAGCTGGGACAGTGCTCCTTAGTACTGAAGCTCTATCAGAAGCTGGGGCAGTGCTAGTTAGTACTGAAGCACTATCAGAAGCCGGGGCAGTGTTTGTTAGTACTGAAGCACTATCAGAAGCGGGGACAGTGCTAGTTAGTACTGAAGCACTATCAGAAGCTGGGACAGTGCTCCTTAGTACTGAAGCTCTATCAGAAGCTGGGGCAGTGCTAGTTAGTACTGAAGCACTATCAGAAGCTGGGGCAGTGCTCCTTAGTACTGAAGCTCTATCAGAAGCCGGGGCAGTGCTCATTAGTACTGAAGCTCTATCAGAAGCCGGGGCAGTGCTCGTTAGTACTGAAGCACTATCAGAAGCTGGGGCAGTGCTAGTTAGTACTGAAGCTCTATCAGAAGCCGGGGCAGTGCTCGTTAGTACTGAAGCTCTATCAGAAGCTGGGGCAGTGCTAGTTAGTACTGAAGCACTATCAGAAGCTGGGGCAGTGCTCGTTAGTACTGAAGCACTATCAGAAGCGGGGACAGTGCTCCTTAGTACTGAAGCTCTATCAGAAGCCGGGGCAGTGCTCATTAGTACTGAAGCTCTATCAGAAGCCGGGGCAGTGCTCGTTAGTACTGAAGCACTATCAGAAGCTGGGGCAGTGCTAGTTAGTACTGAAGCACTATCAGAAGCTGGGGCAGTGCTCCTTAGTACTGAAGCACTATCAGAAGCGGGGACAGTGCTTGTTAGTACTGAAGTACTATCAGAAGCGTGGACAGTGCTTGTTAGTACTGAAGTACTATCAGAAGCGGGGACAGTGCTCGTTAGTACTGAAGCACTATCAGAAGCGGGGACAGTGCTCGTTAGTACTGAAGCACTATCAGAAGCCGGGGCAGTGCTCATTAGTACTGAAGCACTATCAGAAGCGGGGACAGTGCTAGTTAGTACTGAAGCACTATCAGAAGTTGGGGCAGTGCTCCTTAGTACTGAAGCTCTATCAGAAGCCGGGGCAGTGCTCATTAGTACTGAAGCACTATCAGAAGCGGGGACAGTGCTAGTTAGTACTGAAGCACTATCAGAAGCTGGGGCAGTGCTCCTTAGTACTGAAGCACTATTAGAAACGGGGACAGTGCTTGTTAGTACTGAAGCACTATCAGAAGCGGGGACAGTGCTAGTTAGTACTGAAGCACTATCAGAAGCGGGACAGTGCTCGTTAGTACTGAAGCACTATCAGAAGCTGGGACAGTGCTAGTTAGTACTGAAGCACTATCAGAAGCTGGGACAGTGCTAGTTAGTACTGAAGCACTATCAGAAGCGGGGAGAGTGCTCGTTAGTACTGAAGCACTATCAGAAGCTGGGGCAGTGCTCCTTAGTACTGAAGCTCTATCAGAAGCGGGGACAGTGCTCCTTAGTACTGAAGAACTATCAGAAGCTGGGGCAGTGCTCCTTAGTACTGAAGCACTATCAGAAGCGGGGACAGTGCTCCTTAGTACTGAAGCACTATCAGAAGCGGGGACAGTGCTCGTTAGTACTGTAGCACTATCAGAAGCTGGGGCAGTGCTCCTTAGTACTGAAGCACTATCAGAAGCCGGGGCAGTGCTCATTAGTACTGAAGCACTATCAGAAGCGGGGACAGTGCTAGTTAGTACTGAAGCACTATCAGAAGCTGGGGCAGTGCTCCTTAGTACTGAAGCACTATCAGAAGCGGGGACAGTGCTTGTTAGTACTGAAGCACTATCCGAAGCGGGGACAGTGCTCGTTAGTACTGAAGCACTATCAGAAGCGGGGACAGTGCTCGTTAGTACTGAAGCACTATCAGAAGCGGGGACAGTGCTTGCTAGTACTGAAGCACTATCAGAAGCTGGGACAGTGCTAGTTAGTACTGAAGCACTATCAGAAGCGGGGAGAGTGCTTGTTAGTACTGAAGCACTATCAGAAGCGGGGACAGTGCTCGTTAGTACTGAAGCACTATCAGAAGCGGGGATAGTGCTCGTTAGTACTGAAGCACTATCAGAAGCGGGGACAGTGCTCGTTAGTACTGAAGCACTATCAGAAGCGGGGATAGTGCTCGTTAGTACTGAAGCACTATCAGAAGCGGGGACAGTGCTTGTTAGTACTGAAGCACTATCAGAAGCTGGGGCAGTGCTCATTAGTACTGAAGCACTATCAGAAGTGGGGACAGTGCTCGTTAGTACTGAAGCACTATCAGAAGCTGGGGCAGTGCTCCTTAGTACTGAAGCACTATCAGAGCCGGGGCAGTGCTCATTAGTACTGAAGCACTATCAGAAGCGGGGACAGTGCTAGTTAGTACTGAAGCACTATCAGAAGTTGGGGCAGTGCTCCTTAGTACTGAAGCTCTGTCAGAAGCCGGGGCAGTGCTCATTAGTACTGAAGCACTATCAGAAGCGGGGACAGTGCTAGTTAGTACTGAAGCACTATCAGAATCGGGGACAGTGCTCCTTAGTACGGAAGCACTAGCAGAAGCTGGGGCAGTGCTCGTTAGTACTGAAGCACTATCAGAAGCGGGGACAGTGCTCGTTAGTACTGTAGCACTATCAGAAGCTGGGGCAGTGCTCCTTAGTACTGAAGCTCTATCAGAAGCGGGGACAGTGCTAGTTCGTAATGAAGCACTATCAGAAGCGGGGACAGTGCTCGTTAGTACTGAAGCACTATCAGAAGCGGGGACAGTGCTTGTTAGTACTGAAGCACTATCAGAAGTGGGGACAGTGCTCTTTAGTACTGAAGCACTATCAGAAGTGGGGACAGTGCTCGTTAGTACTGAAGCACTATCAGAAGCTGGGGCAGTGCTCCTTAGTACTGAAGCACTATCAGAAGCGGGGACAGTGCTCGTTAGTACTGAAGCACTATTAGAAGCTGGGGCAGTGCTCGTTAGCACTGAAGCAGTCCGAAGCGGGGACAGTGCTCGTTAGTACTGAAGCACTATCAGAAGCTGGGGCAGTGCTCCTTAGTACTGAAGCTCTATCAGAAGCGGGGACAGTGCTAGTTCGTAATGAAGCACTATCAGAAGCGGGGACAGTGCTCGTTAGTACTGAAGCACTATCAGAAGCGGGGACAGTGCTTGTTAGTACTGAAGCACTATCAGAAGTGGGGACAGTGCTCTTTAGTACTGAAGCACTATCAGAAGTGGGGACAGTGCTCGTTAGTACTGAAGCACTATCAGAAGCTGGGGCAGTGCTCCTTAGTACTGAAGCACTATCAGAAGCGGGGACAGTGCTCGTTAGTACTGAAGCACTATCAGAAGCGGGGACAGTGCTTGTTAGTACTGAAGCACTATCAGAAGTGGGGACAGTGCTCGTTAGTACTGAAGCACTATGAGAAGCTGGGACAGTGCTCGTTACGCTGCTCATGTTGCTCTGTGCGGCTCCTCACCCGGCGCGCAATGCCCGTAGGGCTCAAAGGGGTTTCCCCCCCCTTGTCGTGTGTGTCAGCCCAGGCTGAGACAGCTTCTCAGACACACACATTTCTTTGAGATGCTGTGGGCTGGCTACTTATCGCAGCCACACCAGAGTATTTCACGGGTCTTTAAAATACCATTTACTTGATAAGTCTTTGCTGTTTATTCACCTGTTCCTAGAGTCCCTCTATCTCCACTCTGCCTATTCCTTAAAGTTGTAAATTCCTTTTGCTGCCACAGTGTGAGAATGCATTTCCTGAAAAGTAAACTTAGGCTTTGTGTTTTTTTGCTGTTTTATATAGCTCTAACTCCACTCAAAGGTATTGAGGCACTTTGCATGAGCACTAGTTGCATTATACAAGGGGACATTAATTTTTGAAGGCACGGGGAGATAAAGTGATGTGCCCAGGATCACAAGATGTTGAGTTGGCACTGTGACTATAAACTTGTTCACCGACTCAAAGCCAGCAGCTCTGGCAGTTATGCAACATCCTTTCCACTTTCTAGTCATAGCAATATATTGCATATCCAGGCATATCAATAGTTTGAAAGTTTATTGCAGGCCCCACAGATTATGTATTCTCTCCATCCTTCATGGATGCCATAATAAAAATTATATCCGAGACCACACTTACTTCCAGGGATTACAAATATGCTGAGTTTCTCGAAGTGTCTGGCCTGCATTCAGACAACGAGCCCATCATTCTCAATGCTCACCGTGCACTCACTGCGATCACACTATTTCCGATTCACTCACGCCATTCACATCCCACTTATCCCTCTTACTCTGCCCCACAGGGGCCCACCTCTCAGCCTGCACTCACATGACCCTCCACTCACCTATCACACTCACCCTGCATTCTCACCCTGCACTCACAGCGATCACACTGTACTTACACCGCTCACCATGCACTCATGCCGTTCACCCTGCACATGTTGTTTACCCTGCACTCACATGATAATCCACTCACCTGTCACACTTACTGCTCACCCTGCTGTCTCACCTCTGCACTTTCACCCGCACCCAAACTCAAATGGGCACATCCCTCATCCTGTGCTAACATCACTCAATCTGCACTCACCCTACTTTGAAACGGGCACATCACTCATCCTGCTCTTACATAGACACTCTGATCACTCACACAGCTCTTCCTTCATTCACATAGTCTCACCACTCACCCTTCACTCTACAATCAAACGGGCTCAACACTCACTGTGAACTAACACCACTCACCCTGCACTCACACAGGCACACTGCTCATCCTGCATTCACACAGGCACTGCTTTTTACCCATCACTCGCAGCTCACTCTTCTTGCACACAGGCACAATAGTCTACCAGAATTCACAGGGACACATCACTCACCCTCCACTAACTTCTCTCACCATGCTCTCACAGCTCACCCTTCACTCTTGCTGCGGCTGCTCACCCTGCACTCACACAGGCACAGTCCCCCAGTACACACACAGGCACATAAGTCATTCTGCATTTACATCGGTCACACCACCCACCCTGCACTCATTCCTCTCACTCTGTATGCACTCCTCTCACCCGGCACTCACATGGGTCCTTCTCTCACTCATGTAGCTCGCCCTACACTCACCTCAGTAGTCTTTTCACCCTACACTCACAAAACTCACGTTGCTTTCACTCACACTGTTCACAATCACCCAACATTTATATGAGCTCACCTCTTACACTGTACACAAGCCCCTTGCTGTATAACATGTCTTGCAAGCATGTGCAAGCAGCACATACTCTTTCACTGGCAAGACCTAAAAATGACCCAACTGTCATAAGTACACATTTCTACAAGGCACCTGCAAAACTAGGGGCAACATTTACAAAACGAATGGTGCTGCACCGCAAACCATTTTGCTGTGCTGAGCTGTGTCATTGTAAAAGCACAGGGATATGTCTTATTAATAACAATACGATGCATCTGAGTGCTTTCCCCTGTGCTTGTGCACAATTGGCTGCCATGTGCCAGTGCAGGCACCCTTGCATCTAGTTGCAACGGTTCCTGTGTTGTGGGGATGATTTTTTTGTGCAGGAATTTATTTGAAGGTTTTGTAGAGCGCGAACAAGATCCTTGCGGATATCAGGGCACTTTCCAATGATTGGAGTTGCATTATACATAAAGAACAGTATGACAAATTATACAGGTAATAAAATGAAGGGGAACAGACGCAAGGCATAATAGTACGAATGCAAAGTACAAATCGTGGGGTAGAGAAACATGGGATAACAGAACAAAAAAGCACAGGAACCGTCGTAGAGAGCTTAACGAGAGAATCTCGATTTCTTAAATTCCAGGGCAGGATATCGTGCCTAGAGAGAATAGATGGACCCCCAGCACGGTAGTAAGGGAACTATTGTTCTTCAGATTTGCTTAGCGTCTAGAAGTAAATTTTGCCATGAGAATCGCTTTTACTTCCTTTTTGAAAGAGACGGTGGAAGAGTTCAATCTGGTTTCTGAGGGAAGAGTATTCCAAATCCTGGGTGCCATTCCAGAAAAGGTTAGTTCATATGTTTTCTTTTTGTTGAATCTTTGAGGTTTTAGTAGCAGGTTGTCAGCACCCCTAGAGGACCTAGACCCACCGGAGAATGTCAATTTCTGGGCAAGGTAACTGGGAGCCTTGTGGTGTAAGGCCTTGTGTGTCATGCAGGCTATTTTTAGATGAATTCTTGCTTCAAGCAGGAGCCAAGGATTCTAGGATTTTAGATCAGGGGAGATGTGGGAACTTCTTTTCGAGCCAGTGATGAGTCTTGCTGCGGTGTTTATTGAGGCTCTCAGGGGAGCTGGGATGACTTTTGGGAGGCCGCAAAAAGAGACCCTTCCATATTCCACCCGTAGGATAACTAGTGCTTGTACAGCCATCTTGAAGTCATTGGCTGGCAGGAAGGGCTTCAGCTTCCTCAAAGTGTTTATCTGGAAGTTTGCTCCCTTTGTGACATTGCTAATGTGTTTCTGCATAGTGAGATTGCTGTCCAGGGTTATTCCCAAGGATTTTGCCGAGTCCTCAATAGTAGGTTGAACGTTGAGTGCAGTGAGATGTTGGATTAGGTCTTGCATAAAAGGGACGTTAGCAGGTGGAGCTATAAGGAGGAATTCGGTCTTTAGAGCGTTCAATTTGAGGTGGTTTTCTGCCAACCAAGTTTGGGTGTTCATGAGTGTGGTGTTAAGCAGTTTAATGTCTTCTAAGGTATTGATCTTAAGATAAAGTTGTATATCGTCATCGTACATATGATATTGCACGTTAGACGCCTGTACCATTTCGGTGAGTGCCTCCATAAACAGGTTAAACAGTGTCGGGGATAGTGAGGACCCTCGTGGGACGCCCAGCCTTACTGGAACAGGCTTGGAAAGGGTGTTGTTGATCTTGAATTGTTGTGTGCGGTTATGTTGAAAAGAGGTAAACCAGTTTAATACTACTCCTGACAGACCCATCCTAAGTTTGAGAAGATCACAAAAACAATCATTGATGGCATTTTCCTCTTTCTGTGCATGCTGCAGAATGCAGCACGCACAGCAAGAGGAAAAAAAGATGAGAAATAAAAGTATTTCTCCTCCTTACGCCACGCCTACACTTCCTCTGGGGAGGCGTAGGATTCTGAAGCATTCCCAGCTTTACAAATCTTTGTAAATCTGGGAATGTCAGGTTCCATGGATGTTGCGTGGGAACACCCATGGAATGCTTCCCCTTTCACACACAGTAATGTGTGAAAGGGGCCCCTATTTACAAGGTCATGAAAAGTCACGCAGGGTGACTGCGTGGACTTGTAAATAGCAGGCACACTGCGCCGCTGGTGCGTTACAAAACAATGACAGACTAGTGGCGCAATGGCCTTATAAATGAGGCCCTAGATACCTAATCAGTGCAATCTGTAACTATGTGGCCGGTGCAAGAGGGTAGAGTGATGGCAAAAGGATAAAGATCCATGCTGAGGCTTTGGGGGATAGTGTGGGACCGAGGCTCCGTCTTAGGCTGTGGGGACCAGCAGGGAGCAAGTGCCTATTTGGTACAGGAGGAGAAACCAGGCAAATGCTGCAGAAAGGGGAGGAAGCAGGCACACGAGGTTAAGGATGAATCAATAAGACAGAGGCTGTGAGTGTGTGATGGAATAGAGTGGGGGCTTAAGTCAACGGTGCATTGCAGGTGGTGAAGTAGCACTGGCTCCAGATTTAATTATTAATCCTTCACCTGAGCTGCCTTGGCATGCAGAGGGAGCTGGTGTTTTTGATGTTGTTGAAGCCACGGCATAGATCAGTGCTTGAACCTGTTGGCCTGCATGGTGGCAGTGCTCTGTGGCAGCAGGTACCACATTGGAGAACTGTCTGAGGCTGTGCACACCAGTCCCAGCTTCTTTAGAACACTTGGGCTCACCTTTCAATAATATTTCAGCTGAGTGGCTGGGACTTCTGAAAGCACACCAAAGCTTTGGCACTGCATGGGAATACAGGCACCAGCATTGAGGTTTTCTGTTTATCTTCTCAGTTCAGACACGTTCAGTTGCTGTTACTACACAGCATGATCAAATGGTTGCAAGTGATGCCAAAGCATTGGTTCAATAGCCCCTTGGACCTGTCACTGTGGTGGGTGGTGCATTTTTAGCAAGCTTCAGTATTTTAGAGGAGTTTAAATGTTTGACATTTATCACTTCAATTCTAACTTCTCCCGATGACGTGGAATCTTTGCGCATTCACCATTTCACTGCATAGCTTTTGATTGGTTAAAAAAAATGAGGCCAAAAATCACAAAGTGAAACTTGTATATATTTCCGTAGCTGCCGTACTGTGTGACACCTACAGCCATTTTTAGACGTATGTTTGATCTGAAAATACCAAGCTGCAAAGTGTTACTGGATAAAAAAAAGCATGTTTGCCAAAGCAATCAATCATTTCATAAGATAAATTGGATGCTATGATATTAATTTTAAGAGTGTATTTCTTTGTTTTCAATAGTGTTACTATTTTGAAAAAAAAGCACATCACAGCACTATACGAGTATTTTCATTTTTCCAGACTACTGCATGGAGTTATGTCATGGGTTGCCAAAACATAACTCATCTAGAAGCAGTGCAGTGGTTTTTAACCCTTTCAGTTGTATTCAAAATCATAGTTTCCGTTGTACCTTGGACTCTCGTTTAAATCTTAGTAAGTGAATGACCGTGACTCCATGGAGCTAGGTAGTGCACAGTTGTCCTGTCGGTCTATCCATTAGCATTATGAGTAGGTAGCAGGGAAAGACGACTGAAGCCAAACTACCTGATGCTTGTCTTGCTTCAGCTGAACCTGTCCCATGTGCTGTAGAGATGACCAGTGGCCTTAAGACTAGACCGTGATCAAGAGACCTAAACATGAGACCAGCGATCTGACCAGGGGAAGGTGATGATGGGCCCACTGGAAGAGTTCACAGGTAAAAGGATCCTCTAACCACAGTAACTGAAGTGGCAGTACGTTAGAAAATACTGATGCCTTGGAAAAACAGTCAAAGTCCTCTGGACTTTCTCTTGCTGTGAGCTTGGCACACCTGCATTAATTCAAACCTGACACAGAACTCTGACAAGACGGAGGTCCTCATCCGCGGCTCCACCCGCCACGCATGGGACGAGTCCTGGTGGCCGGGCACGTTGGGAGCTGCCTCGACACCCACCAACCATGCACGCAACCTGGGGTTCATCCTGGACTCCATGCTCTCTATGACCCAGCAAGTCAACTCTGTCTCCTCATCCTGCTACAACACCCTCCACGTGCTCCACAAGTTCTCCAGATGGATCCCCACCGAAACCAGAAGGATGGTCACCCAAGCCCTCGTCAGCAGCAGGCTGGACTACGGCAACGACCTCTACGTGAGAACCTTGGCCAAACTCTGTAAAAGATTCCCAACACATACAGAACGCCTCTGCTTGGCTCATCCACAGAATCCCCGCCACATTACCGCCCACCTGAGAGACCTGCACTGGCTCCCGGTCAACAAGAGGATCACCTTGAAGCTCCTCACCCACGCTCACAAAGCACTCCACAACGCCGGACCAGCATACCTCAACTAACGACTCGCCTTCTACACCCTGAACCACTAGCTCTGCTGCCCTCTCCACCGTCCCACGCATAGGCCGAATGACTACCGGCGGCAGATCTATCTCTCACCTTGTCGCCAAGACATGGAACACCCTCCCCATCCACCTGCGACAGACCCAGGACAGGACCTGCTAACCTTCAGGAGACTTCTCAAGACCTGGCTGTTCGATCAGTAGCTGCTTCATCCCCCTCCCCCTCTAGCGCCTTGAGACCCTAGACAGATCTAGCAGCACTATCAACAACTCCTTGGATAAAAGTCTCTTCTCAAAAGAACTACGTAAAACAAAGAGGCTTTCCAACAAGTTCCCCTTCTAACTTCCAGACGATAACAAACTGTTTATAGGCAAATAGAGTGAAAGTTCAGCATCAAGACAAACATCTACATTCATTGAAGAATGTAACCTTCTCTTAGATTACCAAAACAGATTCTCGTATGGCTGTGGCATGAAAGCAGCAGACTTCCTCACGGGTTGATTTAAGCACTGGAATGGATTCAAATGGAGTAATGGCATGCCTGTTAATTGACCTCTTCCTTGTCCATCTCTACAGGGACTTGGACAAATCTTCTTAAAAATAACTTTGTATCTGTAGTTGGCTAGGCCTCTGCTATTGAGAATGGCACCTCTGCCCATAATACTCCCTACAAATCAACTTTTCTGCTAACTCGTCGACAGCCGCCTGGTGCATTCCTACTAAATGTGGCTCATTATGTTTACATATATGGGATTTGTTCAATTTGGCATGCTAACAATGACCATTGTTTTATTTTTTTGTGTAGCACAGCTGTGTGGCTGTGCATTTACATGCAGTAATATTACCAACTCATTGGCACACAACTGCAGAAGAAGGAATGGTATTTGAGGAATTAAGCCTATGATTTATCAGCTATCTATCCCAACTTTACATGTGGTAACCCAAAAAAGCAGTCCTTAATTTATAATGGTAAAGGCCGGGACCCAAAGTTTTGCTCAGGATCCTGTGCCCAGCAATTTCAAATATCAGTTGCGCTGAATATCAACACTGCCTAGGCTTGATTCTACTGTGTGCCACTTTCATCTACCACCAGGCACTCCCTGCCCCCTTATCTAACTTTTGCAGGTTCTTTTTATTTTTTTGCTTTCTTGTTGTGTCATAATTTTTCCATCTTTGTCTTTTGTTTTTTTCTCTCTTGTTCTGGAGCAAAGTTTGATGAGGAAAAATGAGGGCAGGACCCCAAAAATGAGTGCAAGTGGGCTCCAACTGCAACCACCGACTCAAATTAGGCACTGTCACTAAGCTTAATATTTTGAGACCTGTATGTAAGGGCAGCCATACCCCTGAATACTTTGCAACAACCAATTGGGTATACTAAATTATGCCTTCAGTTGTTTATGGGGCAGGAGCATATTTCTGGACTTTCAATTATAAATATTTCACAAGCACATTGTCCTGCACAGAAGGAATCGGGGAATTGGCAAAAAGGGTGTTGTCTTGAAATACCTTTGTGAAAACATGTGTTATGTGCTTTGGATTCAATTTTATACAAGTTGTTTTTAGTTGTCAGTGCACTCAATCAGCACTGTGAGTAGCCAAGGAACAGTGTCAAATCTACAAAAACATGCTTGTTACAATATCAAATTTGTCCAATATGTTTAAATTGCACAGGTTGTCACTTGTTATTCTTATATTGCCTATGGGGATAGCTCGTACTCCACTTCTGGAAATTCTTGTCCTGCCCCATTGCTGGAAGTATTAACCCCGCCCCCCTGCTCCTCACTTCCTTCAGGGTGCACTGATATGCGTCCCGACAGCCATATTTTAGCGGATATATTATTCTTCACGAGGCATTCCCAGTATCCTAAATAAAATGGATGGTACTGGTGTGATGGGATCATAGTTTAACTAAACAGTATACTGGTGCAATCCAGACATCCACCTACAAAGCTCTGTGTTTTTAAACAACAATGGAGATAGATCATTGGTCAGCCAGCTTCATTCTCTTTTCATCGTGAGCCCTGGTAGAGAGGCCAAGAAGGCTAACCCTCACACTGGCAGTGTTCATGAAAACACAAACAATTATTTTCGTGAATACTTTTAAGTTAAAAAATTAGCGCAGTGCAGGCTGAGGCTCAGGACATTATTTGGCAGGACTGTGCCCCTGAAGACTCTATAGATGAGTCGTGAATACACCTTCATGCCTCTCCTGATTTTCAGTAGAAGTAGAGGCACAGACTGATGGGGGGACTTCAATGGTTAGAACAAGGGAATGAAGGGGAGGGCTGTTTTTTGGAATGCACGGTAATGTAATGAAGTATCATGGAAGCATGTATCCATCAATTCTTTATTATGTGACTCAGAGGTACATCTAAATAAACAAATTTGCGTTCACCCTTTGTGCATTAGGGTGACCAACCGTCTGTAAATTTCATGGACCATCCGTAATTTGGACCTCCCTTCCGTTGACTGTAACAACGCCTTTTGCGGATGCCTTTTGTCCATAACTTTGCACCTTGCAGGGAGCAGAGCTGTTTCCCTGCGAGACGCCTTAGTTTCCCTGATGGGGCTGCCTTGCACTCCTCCTTGAGCACAAAAGCAGCCCTACCAACCCCATTGTCATGCTGTATGCTGGCTGATTACCACATACAGAATGCAATGGGCACGTTTGGGCTGTAACAGCATGTCGTGGCCTCCTCCTGACGCGGTCTAGAACAGGGCCTTCTGTTAGGGTTAGATGGAAGAAATGTACAAAAACGCCCATTCTGCTACGTGCCGGTTTATGAATAGAAGCTGGCGAAAGAAGTTAAATAGAAGAGGTTGTAGTTCTTACACAGTCTTTTCATTTCAGAGCTGAAGCATTTTTTATATTATATACAACAAAACCATAGTAGCTGCTTTTTTATTTATTTTATGCAGCTAATATCAATTGACAAAGCCAATAGTCATGGCTTGTTGTAGGTCTAATGTTACTGGATGCAATGATAGAAACCGCAAAATGGCAGTACTTTATGCTCAGCACATTTTTAGCTTAGTTGTTTTAAGCTGCGCCCTTAATTACATCAGACATGCTCCTTAATTACATCAGACACTCCCCTTGGAGACACACCTAGAGTTTTCATCCCACTCAAAGCCCTGGAAACAACCCCATGTCACAGTCATCTCACGTCCTGGCACTGTGCATCATGCATGACTTCCACATTTTCAGATTGCCTTTGTGCAGGGGCATAGTGAACCCACCCCCACCCCACCCCTTGCTTTAGGAACTACATCGAGGTTGAAGTTCTTGATGGGCCTCTTCTGTCTGTAACTCAGTAGACAGAGGCTCAGCTTAAAATTAATGTGTAAAGGTGGGTGAGTGAGTAAGTGAAGGGATGTGTAAATGGCTGGATAGGTTAGTGAAAGGATGAATGGATGAGTGAAAGGGTGAAGTGGTGGATAATGAGAGGATGGATGGGTGAGGGTAAATGGATGTATGGGTGAAAGGGTAGATGGGTAACAGGGTGGATGGATCAGTGGATGGATGGATGAGTGAAAGATGATGGATGGATTGATGAATTGAGAAGTGAAAGGGTGAATGGATGGAAGAGTGAAAGTGTGGATGTAAGGATGGACGAGTGAGTGAAAGGGAGGGTAGATGGACAAAAGGATGGATAGATGAGTGAAAGGATGGATTAATGAGTGGATCAATGGAAGGATTCATGAGTGGTTGAGTAAATGGATGTGTGGATGGATGAAGGGTGTATGGAAGGATGGGCGGCTAAGTGAAAGGGGAATGGAGAGAGAAAGGAAGGATGAATAGATGGATGAGTGAAAGCATGGATGATTGATTGGCAGAATGAATGGGCGAATGGGTGCATGGATGAATGAAAAGAAGAATGTAAAGATGGATGTGGGAGAGAATACATACATTAGTGAAAGGGAGGGTGGAGAGCTGGAAGAAAGCATGGATGGATGAGTGAAAGGTTGAATGGGTGGACGGATGAGTGACTAGGTGGATGGATGAGCAAGTGAAAGGATGACTGGATGGGTGAAAGAGTAAATGGTTGGATGGAGGGGTGGAAAAGTGCATGGATGTGTGAGGATGGCTTGGGTAAAAGGGTAAATGGATGGATGAGTGAATGCATGGATTGGTGGAAGAGTGGATTGATAAGTGAAAGGATGGATTGCGTAAAAGGGTGGATGGGTGATGGATGGAGGAGTGAAAGGGTGGATGGATGGTGGATGGATGAGTGAAATGATGGATGGAAGGAACAGTGTGCAAATGGTTGAAATGGTTTGGATATGGATGGGCACACAGATGAAAGGACAGAATGAACGGTGAAAGACTGTATGATGGATGAAAGAATGAATAGATGACAATGTAAATTTGAAATAGTGGAGATCAGCGGTTTGATGGAAGGATGAATGGCTAGATCCTTGAACAAGAGAGCTCTTCTGGGGAGGGTTGTGATGATGTACTTTGCTTTCTTGGTGCCATAAGAGCTTTAGTTCAAAGTGAGAGGTATTTAACATTTCTGGCTACTCCCTTGCTTATGTGTTACTATTCGGTATTTGCTGTGTGCTTATGTGTGGGATCTATACATCCTGCATATGACATTTTGAGTGGCACCCAACTGCTACTTGAATGTTACACTAGTAATTGTTTGCATGTTTTGTTTTAGGTGTAAGGTTTTAGGGAGAGCATCATTGTGCCATGAGCTGTGCTTGAGATGTATATTGTGTTTGTAGCAATAGGCAAGGCGTCAAAAATAAAGTTTGTAATAGTGTATCGACAGGGCCTTCTTTAAGAAAGCTGCAGAGAAAAGCCCCTTTGTGACTTCCATCAGCTAGTGCAACTCACTGCGAAGCCCCCATTAGCAAAGTCAGATTTCATATTTTTAGTTACACTTGCTGAAACACCCATAATGTGTTCCCTATAGTGGGTTCATCACAGCAATCTTCCCTTTAGATCACCTATGCGTGCCACTTTATATCGCACAATAGAATTCAGATATGAGTAACAAAGTCTATCCGAGCAGATCTTCCCGACCACTTTTCTCACCAAACATGCCTGCCCAGGACCATGAATTGTAAACAAAATATCAGATAGCACAACACAATAACCATATAAATAGATTATTATCATATGAAATACCACTAAAAGACCTGCACAGTTGCTTAAAGCTGCGCGCATCCTGAAAAACCGTGAACTGCACAATTGTCTCAACCTAATATAAACTTATTTTGACTTGTACTTAAGTGGTTGTCTATTTACTGACTTTTTATACTATTGCACAACCTCCTCTAAAGTGTCTGTTAAACTTACCTTTTGTCCAGAAGTTTTGTCCTGAATTTTGAACTTCTGTCCTGAATTTTTGTCCTAAATGTTTACACTTACCGTCCTGACTTCGCACCCATGCCAGTTGGTCACCCTACTGTGCATAACAGGTAAACGTAGGATAAAAGCATACTGGTCTTAAAATAATATTTTTTGCTAGAAGATAGACTCTTTTATGAGGGCAGTATGGAGTAACACAGCAGATAAGTGAACAGGCGGGAAAGAAAGAATCAGGGAACAGGATTGACTAAGACAGTTTATTTCATTGATGCTTTCTCATGTGACACCTCCTTGCATCACAAATGCTAATACCAATAGATAATCTATTCACGATTAAAAATACTTTGACAGTCCAGCATTTGGGTTTAGTTTTTTTTTACTAAAAAGTAAACGGTCTTGAAGGGATTACTTTGCTGTGAATGGTGTCTGTCCTCCTTGGTGTTCTGTCTATACCATTAGAATTCACCATCGGATTGAGATCACGACCTCTACCTTGAGGTACTGTATTACAAGTCTCTCTGATTTTTACTCCTGTCCGACTAAGCGAATGCAAAACTACTGTTCGATGCGGTGGCATTTCTTTTTTAGGAAGCTTTAATCCAGGCAATTAAGAATCCTTTGCAGCAACTATAAATCCACTGTACATCCGGGCTTCCCTGTGGCGGTAACATTGCCATTTAAGCATTAAAACGCTTGCCAATGACCCCTAATTACAGAAATAATTTCCATCTCAAACCCCACAAGCACGAAGGCAGTCTTACACATACGAGACTTTAAAGCATGTGGCGCAGTGGTCTTGTATACAAATGTTTTGCTATGAACTTCATTCAGTTTGTTACTTTACCTAATTTTGGATACAGCACGGACCAAGGAAGACATGAGTCTGCTTTTCCCCCATAAAATGTACGGGTTAAAATGATCTGCATTTATTGGCAGCACTTGGGGTGCACGTTTCATGGTTCATTGATGACAGTGGAATGGATTATTCTGTGCTGTTTGTTGTAGACCCTCTTCATTTCCAAGTTTGGTTGAGTCGTGGACCTTTGGTGCGATGCTGTGCACGCGTCACCTGTCGTCAGTGAGCCATCCCCATCATGTCTTTGTACTTCCGGGTCAGCGCGCGGGCTTGATTGGTCAGGCGGCTCAGAACGTGCAGGAGTCCTCGGGTGTGAGACTGGAGCAGCACTTCCAGGTCAGGGCTCTCTTCCGGCTCCGGGTGCAGGTCTGTGGTGCTGGCCTTGGCCGGCCAGCCGTCCAGAGGGATCAGCCCCGTTTCCACCGTCATCCGGATGGACTTCAGCATGATGTAGCTCTGGTAAAGGTCTGAGAAGCCGGCGCCCTGCGGCTGCTCCAGTGGGACGTCGAGCAGCAGGCTGGGGAACATCACTTCGTGCTCCATGTTGCAGGCGGCTTCGGAGAACTTGGCCATGGCGGAGGCGAGGCAGTTTTTCGGGTGCTGCATCTCTGGAATGTGCAGAGGCCTCCTCGAGTCGCAGGGCAGTTGTTAGGTTGGTGATTCCCAGTGCGACTGGACATCTGCTGGCATTTCAGGGGTTATATGGGCCAGAGGCTGGTGGCGTGACTTTTTTTTTGTTGGAGCAGACAAATTGCAACAGTGGCAAAAGTTGGATCGTGCAGGCAGTCTGACCGGGGCAGACCTACTTCCACAGTTGGCAAATAATCCCATGGGTTACATAACGACTGCCAGCCTGAAGCTTGCTCAATGCATCTCTTCGATTGCACTGCTCACTGGGTGAGGTGATCTGATGTTGGGCAATAAATAAACGAGACGTTCCTTCTGTTTCACAGTATGAATGACTCCCCTGCAGCCGACCCAAAGTGACCCTTGCAGACTTTAATAAATGCTTTATTCAAGGACAGTGTAAAATAATTTGATTAAAAAATGAAAAGATCTTACATGAGTTTACCAGATTTCGAAGTTAATTTTTCACTGTATCATTTGTGTTAAAAAACACAAGTACTATAACATTTGAATAGTCCTAAATAGAATAAAATTACAAGAGATATATTTTCCATCACCATGAGGTACTGTGCTTACGTTTTATGCGTCTTGTGTTGCATTCAGCTCTCGTGGTTTAGCTAACTTTTAACAGTGTAAAACCTTTCTAAAACCTATTTTTTTTTAACCCTTTTGCTTGAATACCATTTTGCAAATAATTAACCATATGAGCTCGTTTAGACACAGCTTGTCTTCCATAAGATGACATGCTAATTACTTGCATAAGACAGATTTGTGCTTTCAGGGTAGGGAACCACAGGTGTTATATGGTGCAAATCATAATAAATATTGACAAAGTCAATCGGTCTCACCTACGAGAGCCAGTGACTTTGATTTGTAGCCCTGCTGTACAGCAGCGTGACTGGAGGATGCAAGGAAGCAAGCACATGGAGGATGGGTGGGAGGCTGTACCATGTCATGTTTCACCCGGAGTTGCGGGGTTATCCTGAGGCAGTGGTGGTGGCGATTGATTTTGAAAAAGCGGTTGACACCCAACGCTGGGACTTTTTATTGGCTGTCATGGGTGCGATGCAACTGGTTGAGGACTGGTTGCAGTGGGTCTGTCTCATTTATGGGAAGCCCACCGCCAGAGTGCGCACAGGAACGGCGGCTTCGGCCTCCTACCCTATTTATAGAGGGACCAGGCAGGGGTGTCCCCTGTCACCATTGCTCTTTGCTCTGGCAATGGAGCCTCTGGCAGCGCGGGTCCGGAGAGAGAGAGCAGATTTTGGGGTTTCCCTAGACGGGTCCCACCACAATTTCTCGCTATACCCAGATGATGTATTGATCTATCTCTGAGGTGGCACGCTGTGGGTTTGCCCTATCTTAGCTATCCTGATCTGAAAGAAACACGTTAGTGATAGATTCCTTACCTTAGAATATCTCCAGGTGTCAGACTGGATCCAGAAAGTTGTACCCTTGCGCGTCCGAAGGTGGCATTGTGTGGCTCCGCGTCCGTCGCTGGCGTCGTAGGCGCCGAGATGACGCCGCAGAGACTACTTAGGCGCCACCCATGCGCACTAACATTAGTTCTTTCTTTTTCCGCATCAGCAAGCACAGATCCGGTTAGAGCACGTACCCTAGTTACTTTTTGACTATCCTTTTGAGACCCTTTGTCTTCTCCTTTGGAGTCTTTGACTCCTGGTGCCACGTAGGGATGCCTGGGTTTAAGTCCTGCGGGGTCAGTGGCTGACCCCCATGGCGTCTGTCTCTACTGTCTGGAATGCGACCATGACTCCCGGTCATGTTCCGACTGTCTGGCCATGGGTCCAAAGGCCTTAAGGGAGCGGTCCCGTAACCTGCTGGAGGCCCGGCAGTCGTCTCCGCGCCGTTCGAGGTCCAGGGATCGATCAAGGAACGGATCGCGGAGCCATCATCATCGCTCTTCGGGGTCGAAGTCGTCACACTCGGAATCAGGTAAGAGACGACATAAGAAGAAGTCGAAGAATCGTTGCCGCTCTCCGACCTCGGTCTCTGGATGCGGACGAAGGGAATGGGGTACCACCCCTGCGGCTCCTTTGGAGCTTGTGAGTCCCGCAGCCTACCCACCCTATCAGGGTCCATCGACGACTCCTGCCCAGGTGCAAGATTTTCTTGCAGCCAAGGACCTCCTCTTCAGGCCTCGGGCTCCCGCTGGCGCGCCTTCGGACCCCCCGGTCCCCGTTGAGGGCCCTCCCTTGCCGGCAGCTCCAGCGCTGCAGGGACCTCCGCCGGTGGCCTCGGCACCGCCCACCGCTCCGATCCCGGTGCCGCAGTGGGTTCTGTTCTTTCTGCCACTGCCTTTGCCCTGGTTTCCAGACAATTTTGCCCCTAGTTGGGATCTTAATTGGGACACGGAGCTGGACCAACGCCGTCCGGCGCAGTTCGGAAATTTGTATTCCCCTGTCCCTCCCCCACCGCTGCAGCCTGTTCCACGGGCAGTGGAGGAAGGGGACAAATGGCAGGGGTCTGAGGAACCTCTCGCACGGCAGTGCGGTTCGGAACAGGAATGAACAGAAGAGCTAGACGATGCCGGTGGTCTTGACCTTGCCTCTGACCATGGTTTTCTTTCTCCTCCTGCTGGGGCCACGGAGGAGGGGGCTCCATTCACTGTGGTGCTCCGTAGAGCAGCTGAGGCCCTTGACCTCGACCTGCCTACAGTGACCCTCAAGACAAATTTCCTCACTGAAGTACTTCTGCCGGCGGCAAGCACTTTGGAGCCCCTGCTGACGTTCAATGAGGCCTTAACTTGATGGGCACCTGGTCTAGACCAGCCTCGTGGATAAGAACGTAGCCAGGCACCATCACCCGGCCCCGGGTGACCCTGCTTTTCTGTCTACCCACCCAACCCCGTAGTGCCTGGTCATCCAGGCCTCAACTTCCCAGAGCGCATTCCCTACCGCTCCGCCGGATAAGGAATCCAAGAAGCTGGAACAGTTTGGCAAGAAACTGTTCATCTGCCAGCTTAAGACTGCGGTCGGTGAACACCGCATGCCTCTTGGGCTGCTATTTCCACGCTGTGTGGGACACGGTTGCGCAGGTGCTGCCTCAGTGTCCAGAGGAAGCTTGGACAGTGCTTTCCCAAGCTTTTGCTGAGGGGAAAGATGCAGCAAAGTTCGCCATCAGTTGTGGTCTGGACACCGCAGACTCACTGGGTAGGGCGATTTCTCCGACGGTGGCCCTCCATCCCCACGTCTAGTTGCGGTCCACTGGCTTTTCAGGGGATGTACAAAGTTCTCTTATGGTCATGCCCTTTGATGGCACTCGCCTGTTTGGCGATAAGGCAGATAGTGCGCTGTAGTGTTTTAAGGGCTCCCGGGCTACGGCCAAGTCCTTAGGTCTCTCCATCACGCGTCTGGCCACATCTGCTTTTCGTTCCTTTCGTGACCACAGAAGGGGTGCGCCCACACGTTCGTTCAGCCACAAGCCTGCGCAGAAGCAACCTCGCCGGGGATGTGGTTTCCTCCGCGGCGGGACAGGGGGCCAGCGTGCGGGTAAGTCCACCTCCACTCCCGCAGCGTCCACCTCAATGCCTTCCTAGTGTGAGCTTTGGGGCACACCCCACGCCGGTGGGCCGCAGGATTCGCCATCACCTTCCCCACTGGCGTTCCGTTACCTCGGACAGGTGGGTGTTGCAATTTATCCGAATGGGCTACTCCCTCCCCTTCGAGACTGCCCCTCCAGCCATTCCACCTCAGTACCACCGCATGTCGGGGGACCATTTTGCCCTTCTCCAGCAGGAAGTCACGGCCCTCTTGGCCAAGGGGGCCATCAAGCTCGTTCATGGGCCAGAAGTCGGGCTTGGTTGTTATTCCAACTACTTTCTGGTCCCCAAGAAGGACAAAGGGGGCCTGCCTCCCATCTTGGACCTCAGGAACGTCAACCGCTTCCTTCCGGAAGGAGAAGTTCAAAATGTTGACTCTAGCTCAGGTCTTGGCTGCCCTCGACCCCGGAGACTGGATGGTAGCGTTGATCTTGCAGGACACATATTTTCATATTCCTGTCCTGCCGGCCCACCGGCGTTACCTGCGCCCCTCGGGTGTTCACGAAAGTGATGGCGGTTGTCGCAGCTCATCTGCGCAGGTCAGGGGTTCCAGTCTTCCCCTAGCTTGACGACTGGTTGCTGAAGGCGGGCTCACCCCAGGCAGTCGTCTCCCACCTCCAGACTACGGCCAACCTCCTGCATTTGCTGGGGTTCTCCATCAATGTGCCAAAGTCGCACCTGAGTCCCTCTCAGAAGCTTCCCTTCATTGGGAAGGTTCTGGATTCGACGCAGTTTTGGGTTTATCCTCCCTATCTGCGAGTCCGGGATATTCAGGCTTTGATTCCTATCTTTCATCCTCGGTTCAGTGTTTCGGTCAGGATGACCCTCCGGCTCCTGAGCCTAATGGTCTCCGGCATCCTGCTAGTGCAACATGCCAGATGGCATATGCGGGCTCTGCAGTGGGACCTGAAGTTCCAGTGGGCACAGCCTCAGGGCAACCTGTCCAGTCAGGTCCAGATCTCGGAGAGCACTGCACGACAATTGCAGTGGTGGCACATGAATCGCGATTGGATCGATGGCAGATCCCTCTCCCTTCCCCAACCGGAGCACACAGTGGTGACGGATGCGTCCCTCCTGGGATGGGACGGCCACATGGGAGAGGCGGAGTTCAGAGGCCTCTGGTCTCCGGCAGAGTCCTGGGTCCATATCAACCTTTTGAAGCTTCGGGCGATCCAACTTGCACTGAAAGCATTCCTTCCCTCTGTCCGGGGAAGTGTAGTGCAGGTGTTCACAGAAAACACCACAGCCATGTGGTACTGCAACAAACAGGGCGGGTGGGGTCATGGACCCTATATCAGGAGGCACTCCACCTCTGGACATGGCTGGAACATCAAGGCATTTCCTTGGTGGTTCAACACCTGGCAGGTTCTTTGAACTCCAGGGCAGACAAACTCAGTTACCAGGGGCATGATGGATCACGAATGGCGTCTGAACTCTGACGTGGCTCAAGGTCTCTTTCTGCAGTGGGGAGAGCCTTGGTTAGATCTATTTGCCACTGAAGAGAATGCGCAATGTCATCAGTTCTGTGTGTTGGAATTTCCAAGGCTGCGCTCGCTCAGCGACGCTTTTCGTCACGAGTGGAGCTGCAGTCTGTTGTACGCCTTTCCGCCTATACCACTTCTGCCCAGAGTGCTGAAGAAGATCCACGTGACCGGGCCCAAGTCATTCTTGTGGCTCTGGATTGGGCACGAAGATACTGGTATCCCGAGCTACTCAGCATGGCGATCAATCCCCCGATCCGACTGCCTCTTCGGGAGGATCTTCTGTCGCAGCAGCAGGGGACGGTCTTCCACCCGAACCTGTCCAGCCTCCGCCTCCATGCGTGGAGATTGAGCAGCGACAGTTGACAGATTTCGACCTTCCTTCAGAAGTCTGTGATATTATTCTGGCAGCAAGGTGTCCCTCCACTAAGACGGTACATGCCTGCAGGTGGAACAAATTTGTGGCACGGTGCAGAGCAAAGGCTGTTGATCCCCTTTCGGCTTCTCTTTACGAGGTTCTTCTGTTCCTTCTCTCTTTTATCTCAGCAGGGCACTGCTCTGGACACTATCAAGGGTTATGTCTCGGCCATTTCCGCCTTTCTACAGCTTCCAGATCAACCTTCTCTTTTTAAGTCCCCAGTTGTTAATCACTTCCTGAAAGGCATTACACACATGTTTCCTCCCGTGCCTTTCATAATGCCTCAATGGGACTTAAATCTTGTCTTGACCTTTCTGATGTGCACTCCCTTTAAGCCATTTCATAACTGTCCTTTAAGTTTTCTCACTCTGAAGATGGCTTTCCTGTAGCTATCACCTCTGCCAGAAGGGTGAGTGATCTCCAAGCTCTGTTTTCTAAACCTCCTTTTCTCTCTGTTCATCCGGATAAGGTGGTTTTAAGGACTCGTCCTTTTTTCTTGCTAAAGGTTGCCACGCCCTTCCACATCGGGCAGACCATCACTTTGCCCACCTTCTTTCCTCCTCTGCATCCTTCAAAAGAAGAAGAGAGGCTCCACCGTCTGGACCCAAAACGTGTGCTATCTGAAGAGCACACAACAGTTCCGGGTGGATGACCACGTTTTTGTTGGCTACGTGGGCGCCAAGAAAGGTCGAGCCGTGCACAAACGGACCATCTCTCGGTGGGTCGTTCTGTGCATCAAAGCCTGTTACTCGTTGGCTAAGAAGGAGCCTCCTGTGGGACTGCGTGCCATTCTACCAGGGCAACGGCAGCCACTACTGCCTTGGGACGCGACGTTCCCTTGCAGGACATCTGTCAGGCAGCTACGTGGGCCTCACTGCATACTTTTACCAAGCACTACTGCCTAGACAGCCAAGTCCGGAGAGATGGCTTCTTTGGCCGTTCTGTTCTCCGAGACTTTCTTGTGTGATCTTCATTCTCAGACACTCCGCCTGGGTTGGTATTGCTGGGGTATCTATTCTAAGTTAAGGAATCTATCACTAACGTGTTTCTTTCAGATGCACAACTTACTTACCTTCGGTAACGATATATCTGTAAGAAACATTAGTTAGTGATAGATTCCTTACCGCCCCACCCATCCTCCCCGTTCTGCCAACTGATTTCTAGGGTTAAGGTCGTCCGTTTCAGGGCCCTAGTTTCATGGCACCTGTGGTCAGTTTCTTCCATGGCTCTGCGTTCCTCGCACGGAAAGTCGTGTACAGAACTGATGTCAGCACGCATGGGTGGCGCCTAAGTAGTCTCCATGATGTCATCTCGGCGCTGACGATGCCAGTGATGGACGCGGAGCTGCACAACGCCACCTTCCGACCCACAAGGGTACTGCTGATGAAAACGTTCCGGATCCAGTCTGACGCCTGGGAATATTCTAAGGTAAGGAATCTATCACTAACTAATGTTTCTTAAAGATATATCATTACTGAAGGTAAGTAACTTGTGCGCCGAGTTTGCTACCTATTCGGGCCTGCGAGTAAATGGGGAAAAAACCTTTGTGTTCCCGCTGCACCCCGCTATGGACAGACCCTTGTCCTTGCCGACCACCATAGAATGGGCACCGGTGTCGGTAAAATATCTGGGGATACGCGTCTACCATACACAGGCCGATTTGTTCGAAGGGAATCTCTGATGCTTCGGGTGTAAGTGGCCTTTTGGCACACTCTTAAGTTGCCAATTATGGCAAGAGTGGCGTTGTCCAAAATGGTGGTCCTGACCCGCCTATTATATTACTTCGTCAACCTCCCAGTGCTGATACCGCGATCGTGGTTTAAAATGCTAGATGGACTCTTGAGAGACTTGGTATGGGACGGCGGCCGCAATAGGGTGTCATTGCAGACCTTGCGGCTTCCGCTTGTGGGTGGCGAACTGGGGGCCCCGACTTTGAAGCCTACTACCTAGCGGCGCAGCTGCAGTGGCTAGCCAGATGGCTAGATGGCAGGGACCTAGTTACGTTGCCGCTTCCCGCGGGTGCTATACAGACTAAGCTTTTTCCCAGGCTTCTAAACAGACGCCAAAAACTTCAACACATGGGTACGCTGCTCTCGGTGGCAGTGAAATGCTGGGATAGATGCACGGCACGCTCCAGTAATAGATTGCTCTATGCCCCTAGCTTCCCGGTCATATGTATCCCCCAGGGATGGGCCCACCGCTATCGTGGCGTCAATTGGTAGGTTGGGAGGAGGCGGGTGTACTGACGATTGATGATTGCTACAGGGATAAAGAACTGCTCCCCTTAGACGACTTTTTAGAATATCACGAGCTCCCAGCGGGGCAGTTCTTAATTTACCACAAACTAAGAGGGGCAGTGCGGGAACTGTGAGGGGATGGCACGGAGGAACGTGAGGCTCACCCAGCTTTGGAGGCGGTAGTGACATTGGGTTCGGCGGGGCACCTGGTGCGATGGCTTTATCTCGCAATACTGGAGTTAAGCCCGGGTTTATTATCGAGCATGCGGGAGCGATGGGAGTAGACATTACATAGGAGCCTGGCAGACAAGGAGTGGCAAAAAGTCCTGAAAGGCCCCAAAAAGGTCTTGAGGAATACAGCCTTTACAGTCCTTCAATTTAATGTACTCCATCGAACATATCTTAACCCGCACCGGTTGAATGTAGTCTGTAATAGAGTGGATTTGTCTTGCGCTAGGTGCCTCCTAGAGGATGTGGACTTCGACCATATGGTTTGGTCCCGCCCGCGGCTTTCTGATTATTGGGTTAGGATAGTGGATATGGTCAATAAGGTTTTGTCCCGTAATCTGTTGTGTACTCCCGAGGTCTGTCTGTTGGGCCTCTTTCCGAGACCTAAAGCCCGTAAGCTGGGACATAGGTTTACTGATCTGGCCTTCCTCTTAGCCAAAAGAAGAATAGCGCTTGGCTGGAAGACCAAAGACCCACTACTGGTGACATCATGGGAGGCGGATGTCTCATGTTGGGATTAGAGAGGAGGAAAGGACCCTGATTGCAGAAGACCGGATTACCATATGCGGAACCGTGGGGAGACATTCTTCGGGCTTGGGAGACTCAACATGTGCCGGATCTGAGGATTAGAGCGTCATGAATGCAGAGGCGTAGCTAGAGCTTCTGGCGCCCGGGGCTATCCCCAGATTGCCGCCCATGGCAGGTAGCGGCGGGGAGGGTGGATCTGGGGAAAAATTTCGGCGAGCAGCAGGGGTGGATTGGCAGGGTTTAAGTTACAATGCCACTCTCTACTCCACTGCATAAGAAAGGGTGTGAAACTGCGGCATAAGCCTAGAGCAAACCTCGAAGGTCAAGTCTCAGTTGATGAAGGCCCACCAGCACTAAAATGGTAGCTAAATGCATAAGTAAATGTATCCCTTCCCTTCCTCCTCTTACACCTCTCCATACTGAACTGCTGCTACAAGACCACAACAGAAAAACCACCCGCTAGACATCAAACACAACACCAAAACAACTCCCACATAGGTCACACTCTACACCCACACTCTACCAAACAACGACAGTATTTAGAAACATAAGCAAAGCTATAGCAATAGAACAGCTTCATTATCTCTTCCATCCATGCATCTATTCATTCTTTCACCCTTCCAGCCACCTACTGGCATCCACTATTTCACCTTTAGATTCGGTCATCAATTCATTCTTTCATCCATCATTCAATATTTCCCCATTCTATCCATTTATCTATCTATCCATCCATCCAATTTGCCATCCATCTGTTATGCCATCCATCTGCCCATCCATACAGTCTAAAAACCAACCAACCACTCTGCCACCCATTGATCTATTCACTCTGCCATCCATTCTCTTTGCATCCATCCTCCACTCTTTTATCTTACCATCACCTCTGCCATTCATCGATCAACTGACATCCTTTCATCAATTCATTAACTCTTCCATTCATCCACTCAGCCATCCATCAACCTAATCTGCCATCCATCCTCCTATCTTCTCTTCCATCCATCCATCATTCACACTCTCTGCCATCCACTCTGCCATCCATTCACCATCCATCCACTCTGCCACCCATCCATTCATCAACTCTTCTATCTATTCATTCAACCACCCATCCACTCATCCATCAATCCACCCACTCTGAAGGAGGAGCCAAGATGGCGATCGGTGCGGCAGTGTAGGCTCCCGGCTCCGTAAGCTTCCGAGCCCTGCAAGATAATCCTGTCCACGATCCTGGCATTGCATGGCAGCGGGGCGACGGTGAAGGCGCGCAGATATCGCTTGTGCGATCCCGGCACCTCTACCTGCCTCACAGACGGAGATATTCACGAAATTGACTGATGGCCTTAAACGACCCGGAGCCGAGACCTCGGTTGGTAAACATGGCCGGGCGCTGATTCATCGGAGGCGGCCAGCTGGACCTGGGCGGAGTCGGCCCGCCGAGACGCGGCACCTCCACAGGGAAATTTTCTGTTGGTGCCCTGGTTGTCGCACGGTGCGGCTGGAGTGCATCCTCGATATGGAGGCTCGATGGAACTACTGTTGATTGCGGAGAGCGGAAGGTGCGCCTGTCCGCTTTGTCTTTGTTCTTGCCCGGTTTTTGCGGGCCGCTCCCGAGTTTGAGGCTGTTGCTGAGTCGGAGAGGGGATGACCGCTGCCGTGGACTGTTTTTTAGGCTTATACTCTGGGAAGCCCCGGAATCCCATCTGTGGTCTGCCTAAGCCGGACTTGTCCCTGCCCTGCCTTTGTTCTCTCAACCAGTTGGACGCGCCTAATGGGTGCCTGAATACGAGGGAGTGCAACACCCTGCCTACTGAAGTACTGTGCGAGTCACCGAGTAGCTCAGTGATGGGGAAAATACAGCCTGCGCTGTCCTGCAGTGATATCCTTGCCGCTCTAAATGACTTTCACACCACTTGGTGGGATGGCTCCCGAGCGCTTGGGGAGAAGCTAGACGATGTTGTGCTCACGCTGGGACTGATGCACCCGGATGGCCCCCGGCTACGCGAGGAATCGCCTTCATCTACGTCTGTGGAGAGTACTGTGATTGTACTTGGATGCGGAGGGGACTGGATGATCCCGGACAGTGTGGGTGCCTGTGACAGAATGCCCGTGCGTCTTTATTGTCCGGAAGGATGCCTTTCCCAGCATTTGATGGTGGCCCCGTCCATAGTAGCGCCGCTGAGGACTCGTACACTGCTCCAGCTATTGTTGCCTCCTGTGACTGCTTCCTCTTTCCTCGCCCTGGTACTTCTGTTGGGGAACGCGTCCCCTGACTTGGATCTGGGAGTGCTGGTCTTCGGTGGAGGGGACTCTGTCGGTGGTCGGCGGCGTCCATTTTGTGCTTGCAAGTTGCACCTCTACCGTGCGTGGACATTTTGTCTTCACTTGTTTGCCGGGATGAGATCTCCTTTGCGGGCATGCCACGGGGGATTTATAAGAATGGGCCAGGGCTAAGTGGTTCTCTTTGATAGTTGATGTCTGTGTGGCGGGTGGGTGAAGCGGGTTGGCGAGTTCTTACACTATACTTAATAGCGCGATATGTAATGTTTCACCCCCATTTTTACTGTACTAAGTGATTGCTGCTTTTATTGTCGCTTCTGGGGCGGAGACTACATTCATGGAAGGAGAGACCGGGAGCCTATTGGGATAGCCCTCCTCCGGTATTATATAACCTTTTTTCTTTTTCCTTTCTCTCCTCTGTACCTAAATTTCGGGTTCCGTTCTCGGGCGACAGGCACACTGCTAGGGGAGGGGGGCAGGCCATAGCCTCTGCATGTGTGCTGGGTGGGGGGTTGGGGGTGGGGTTTTTTGTTTCATCTTCGTTTCTATGGGCCTCGTTTTTTCTCTTCTTTTTCTTGGTTCTTTCTTTTCTTCTTTCTTCTTTCGGGTCAGTGTGGTGCTTAAGTGTAGCGTTCGCTTATTGTTTCTGTTGTTATTGTTCCTGGTAACATTAGTTAGGATGTTCCACGTTAACGGGGTGGGTGATGGCCAGTACGTATTGTGAATACATGTTTTTATCCTGATATGCGTATTTTTCAGCCGATCCTCCGATTGTGACTCTTAGCATCGTTGATAATCTGCTGTGTTCATTGCCCCCTCTATGCTTGCTGCGGATTGCATGGCGACTGATCCTTTTTCATTTATAAACTTTAAAATTAACCTGATTTATCCTGTACTCGACGGCTACTTTCTCCATATGTGTCATTTCGAATACCGGCTGCTTCTTCTCTAGAGACTGCTGAGCTGTTCTATTGTTGTGTTTGTGTTACAAACTGATTTTGAGGCCGGCCGGGGTGGTTGTAGGCCTGTACCTGTATGCTTTTGTTACACAATAAAGGTTTTAAAAAAAAAAAAATCCACCCACTCTGTTATTCAACCACCCATTCATCCACTCTGCAATGCATAAATCCCCTCCACCCTCCATCCATTCTGCCATCCATCTGCTCATCCATCCATCTATCCACTCTGCCATCTATCCTGCCATTCATTCATCAATCCATCCACTCTGCTATCCAATCATGCATTCAGTCACTTTGCCTTTAATCCATTCATGCTGCCACGCATCCATTCATTTACTTTGCCATCCATCCAATCTGCCATCCATCCATACATTCATTCACTTTGCCACCCATCTTTTCACCCTGCCATCCATTCATCATCCACCCACTATGACTTCCATTCACAGATCTTTCGCCCACTCATCCAGCCCTTTACTCTATCCTCCTTTCAGCTGTCCCTCCACCTATTCATTCACTCAACTATTCATCCATTTGTTCTGCCATCCTTTCACTTGTCCATCCACCTATCCATTCACGCACTCACCCATCCACCCATCCCTTTACTATACTTTCATGTGTCCATCCATCATCATTCACTTCTTCTTTCACCCACTCATTCATCCACATATCCATTCATCCTCCTACTCCATCATCCCTACTTCCTTTTTTTCACCCTTTTCTTCCAACATTCCTTCTTTCTTTCCCTGTTCTATTTACCCAGCAGTCGGTTTTCCTCTGAGGCTGTGGGAGTGCTTCCGGTTTCAACGTGAGACATGTTTGGGGTCCTTCTTGCTAGTCCACAAAATGTAATGAACTGAATTTTTGCCTATTGCAGTGCTGGGAGTGAGCCTCGCATACCAGGGCACACGAGGACGGACAGACGGGCGGGGCGAGCATAGGAGGATATTTGACTTTTTGGGAGCACTGCAGTCAACGTCGGGCATCGGAACGCGAGAAACTGAATGAACAAGTGCAGTCCTATCCTAACTTGCACAGTGCACTTACATACACGTGACGTGTGCGGTGCTGAACGACTATGTGCCCAAGTAAACCCTGGGCTGGCCACCAGTACCATGCAGCTGACGCTCCCAAAATAGTGCAGCCTGGGTCGGACCGCACCCCCCCTAGCTACGCCAATGCATGAATGTTTGAAACTGAGCGCCCTGCCCCTCCTCCCCCGCCTGATAAGTGGTGTTCCCCTTCCTTCGTCGCCCTCAACCCCCCCCCCCCCCCCCCCCGGCCCTACCTAGACAATTGATGAGTATTTTCTCATTACCGTAGGAGCGTGAGGACCGCTGGCAGGTACATTTTAGTTGTTTAAGTACGTTTCCTTTACATGGTATTATGAGCATTAGTTGTTTCCGAGCTCGGTCTGCTTTCCTTTCTTTTGTCATTTTCTGTTTTTAATTATGTGTATATTATGGCTTTTTACATGTAGATCATAGTGAGTAAATGACCGTGCCATATGTAGACATGCAGACTCAGTGGAGAATAATCCTGAACGTATTGCATAGATCATATGCATACTTTGTTTCCCTATTCACAGGAACAATGATAAAATGATATGATAAATGGGATTTATAGAGCGCATGTTCACCAACGGTTTCTTGGCGCTAGAGTGGAAGGGCTAAGTGGTACAGGGCGGGAAGGAATTAGTTGTGGGCTAGAGAAAAGAGCCAGGTTTTAAGTGATTTTCTGAAGTGAGCATAGGAGGGGAGGAGAAGAAGTTCTTGGGGAAGGGAATTCCAGAGTTGTAGAGCCTCGGTAGAGAATCTTAGGCCTCCATGCTTCTTACGTCTGAAAGAGCAGGGGGACAGTAAGTTTGAGCCGGAAGAGCGTAGGGCGCAATGAGGGACATAACGGTGTAAGAGGGAGGAGATGAAAGAGGGTCCCTGAGAGGAAAGGGCTTTGTGGATCAGGCAGCCGAGTTTAATGAGGCTGCGCTGGGCCACTGGGAGCCAATGGAGGCTCCTAAGAAGAGGTTTAGTGTTACTGAACTTAGGCTGGCCATGAATAAGCCTGGCTGCTTGGTTCTGGATGAGTTGGAGACGTTGAGATTGATATGCAGGTATGCCCGCGTATAAAGAATTCGCATAGTCAATGCGAGATATGACTAGTCCCAGAGTGACCTGAACAAGAGCTTCACGAGAGAGCAGTCTGCTGATTTTCCGAATACGGCGCAGATGGAAGAAGCAGACGGATACTACTGAGTTAATTTGAGTTATCATGGAGAGGTCATTGCTAATGGTGATGCCTAAGCTCTTGACAGAGTCAACAGGGGAAGGAGAGGGACCAAGGGAGAGGGGCCAGAAGGTGGAGTTCCAGGGGTTGCCTTGGGGCCCAGTGAGGACTAACTCAGTCTTGTCGCGATTAAGTTTAAGCTGGTCATCAATTCATCCAAGAGCTGATGAAAGTCATGATGGAATGGACGTTTTGAATGGAGGAAGGGGAAGGGTCAATGTTAAAAATAAGCTGGAGATCACCGGGATAGTTAAAGATGATCACAGAACTTTTCTGAAGCTCAGAAATTAGGGGAAGAATATACAAATTGAACAGGAGTGGTTAGAGGCAGTAACCCTGCGGGACTCCACAGGTGAGTCGCTTTCCTTCCGAGGAGAAGGGGGGGGGGAGGGAGACTGCTTGTGATCAGTCTTGGAGGAAGGAGGCGATCCATCTCAGCGGTTGCCCCCGGATGCCGGCGCACTCGACACGGTCGAGAAGAACAGTATGGTCGACAGTATCAAATGCCGCTGACAAATCCAGGAGCACCAGTGCCTGTGAGATGTTCTGATCAGCCCCCTTTCTGAGCTCATCATGGACGGCCAGGGCAATTGATTCCGTAGAATGTTGAGGCTTAAATCCAGCTTGGTGGGGATCTAGATAGTGGGTGGATTCTATGAAGGTACTAAGGCAGTTAGCCACGAAGGCCTCCAAGATTTTGCCCAGGTAGGGGAGAAGGGAAATTGGGCGGAAGTTGCCGAGTGTCCCGGGATCAGCTCCTGCTTTTTTAAGAATGGGTGAGACCACAGCTGTTTTGAAGGAAATGGACCTTACAATTTCTAATAGTGTAAATTGCCTTCGAAAATTGTTATTCCTCTATTAAAGAGAATATAATTATGTCAATAATATGGAAAACTCTATGTTTATAACAAAAAAGTCAAAAAAATGTTTTTAAAAAAATGGAGGATGGTGAGAGGCGTCTGGACAAGCACATTGACAGCTGAGGGTGGGTGGGAGGAGAATGGACGAGGAACATGGAGGAGGAGAAGTACACAAGTGAGACAACTGGAAAATGCACACACACTCATAGTGCTGAAACAGGAAAAAAGTAGCACCTGAAAAGGCAGGCAAGCAGCAGAAGGACACAGTAATGCGTCCATGCTCCAATGGAGGAACACTGTCAAGTACAAGAAGGAAGCTTACTAATAAGTAGCAAGCAAATGAGAGTGGCAATGATGTCAACCAGTGGTAAGCAGAGGGCGGTCTCGAAGCCCGCTATATGGTAACAAAAGATCTCACAAGAGACTGTGCACGCGCTCTTAGGCAAGTCCTAAAAAGGTTGTGTAAGACATAGAAATAGTTCGTTTTTGAAATGTGTTGCATGTTCTTTCTTTTTTTTTTTTTTTTCTCTTTTTATTAAACAAAACTTTATTGACAAATTGGCGCAGAAGTTATTTTCAACATGTTCATTGCTTGTATCCGATACATATTGTGTTATGATGGCTGTGTAGACGGTTAAGCGACAGGATAAAACGGCGTACAAGGTCACTATACACAATGTATAAAAAAGAATGAGGTACATAGAATTTCCTTATAACAGCATATAGGTCAACATTCCACAGTCTGTTCCAGTTCGTATTTTGCCCACCTATTATATACTGCAGGTAGTGTTCAGTGACTTCTGCGTATGGCAGGAAAATGATCTCTACAAAGAAAAAAAGGAACATAACTAATGTCATCACCACTATATACAATTGTGCTCTGTCATAAAATGGTGTCCTCCACTGCATAAAGCTCACACACCGGTTTATAGTTTACAGTCGCTGCTCCCTCCACCCCCACACAAATCAGAGATCTTCACATCATTCCGCCCCTCTACTCATCCTCTTCCTCTGACTCCAGTTCTTCATCCTCCGGCAGCGGGTCACATGGCTCCCCCCTATATTTATTCCAAGGTGTCCATACTTTGTTCCATTTACGCGGACAAGCCCGCAACATATAAACCGCCCGTTCCTTCACCATGAGGAGGTCCATATTTCTGACCCAGCCCGACACTGTCGGTAAGTCCAGAGCACCCCATTTTTGTGCTATGTCCCTTTTTGCCACTGTCATAGCCAATGTGGCCCATAACTGTTCATACTTGTTCAAATCAGTAGGATCCCAAATGTTTAACAGACATTTGCGGGGCTCAGGCAGGAGCGATATTTCAAGGGCCTGGGAGACTACGCATAATTTGTTTCCATATCTCTTGAAGCAATGGGCAGTCCCATAGTGTATGAAGCAGGGACCCCTCCTCCCCGCAGCCCCTGAGACAGAAGGGGTGTGGTGTCTTCTGTATCCTGTGCAAAAGTGTTCTGGTATAGTAGGTGCGGTGTAGGATCTTGAGTTGTACCAGCCTAAACCTAGCTGAGATGCCCACCTCCCTCGGCGAGGCCAACGCCTCGTTCCATTCTGAGTCGTCCATATCCCCGAGTTCCTCGGCCCATCGCTCTCGGAGCTTCTGTGTGGGATCCGGCAGGTTATTAACTAGTTTTTTGTATGTAAGGAAGGTTGCCTTCTGTTCCATGAAGTCAGTTAGCAATCTGTCCTCTAGTGGGGAGGATTCTGGGAGTATTGTGTCGGGAGGGATTGCGTGCAGTAGGGCGTGCCGGATTTGCACATACCTGTAGGTTTCAGTGGGCCCCATATCATACTGTTGTTGCAGTTGTGTGAATGCGACCACTGAGCCCTTATCCCAAAGGTCACCTACAACCGAAATTCCTATTTGGTCCCATTGTGCGAAACCCTTACTGGCTCTTAAGTTCCCTAGCGATTTCGTGTCCCACAATGGCGTCATATTCGTAATTTTCCCCTGCCATCCGAGTCGGGACTGTGCTGTATGCCACAGGGACACCGTGTGCAGTGTCGGACCGATCAGTCTACGGGCCCTTGCGCGATTGTATAGTACCGCGAGCATGCCGTCCGTTCCCAATTGTGACCAGTCCGCTTGGTATGCGGGGTCCCCCCGCGGGACGTGGATCCACTGATTTATTATCTTAAGCTGGGAGGCCCAGTAATACAATTGAAGGTTGGGTAATGCAATCCCTCCCTCGTACCAGCTTTTGACTAATTTATCGCGGGCTATACGAGCTGGGCCATTGTTCCATAGCAGCGCAGACACAAGTGCAGCGACCTGTCTGAAGTAGCGTGGGTCCACCATATAGGGAGTATTCTCCAACACGTAAAGAAATCTAGGAAGAGCCATCATTTTGTATAGTGCTGCTCTCCCAAGGAGGGTTAATGGCAGGGTGGCCCAGTATTTAACGTCTGCACGGAGACGTGCCAGAGGCGGTACCAGATTTGCGTTATAAAAGTCTGTCGCATTAGTGGTGATAATAATGCCCAGGTACTTAAATGAGCCTGACGCCAATTGTAGGGGGCAGTCATCTCGCAGTGTTGGTTCCGGGCCCTTGAGTACGAAGATGATAGATTTGGACCAGTTAAGGGTGTAGCCAGATGCCTTCCCATGCTCGTTGCATAGGGTCAGCAGGGCAGGGATACCTTCGTTGGGATCGGTCATATAGATCAACATGTCATCTGCATACAGTGACACTTTGTCTTCCCACCCGTCCTCCCACGTGAGTCCCCGAAACAGTGGTGTTGCCCTAAGTAGAATGGCCAGCGGCTCAAGCACCAGCGCAAAAAGTAGGGGCGATAGCGGGCACCCTTGTCTCGTTCCACGACCTAACGGAAAGGGTTGTGAGATGTGACCATTCGCGACCACTTGTGCCATTGGCGACCCGTACAGCAACCGGACCCACGCCATGTATTTCGGTCCGAAGCCCATACGGGCCAGGACTGCAAATAGGTACTCCCACTCCACAAGATCAAACGCCATTTTGGCGTCTAGGGATAGGACGACTGCCTGTTTGGAAAGGAGATGTGCTCTCGCCAGGACCCCATGCACCCTCCACAAATTCAGTGCTGTGCTCCTATGCGGCATGAAGCCCGATTGGTCTGGGTGTATCAGAGTGTGCAAGTGCGCCGTCAGGCGGCTAGCCAGGAGCTTCGCAAGTATCTTTGCTTCAACATTGAGCAGGGAGATAGGTCTGTACGAGGAGCATAGTGTCTGTGGTTTGTCAGGTTTGGGGATAGCCACTATGGTGGCCGTGCGCTGATCCAGAGGGAGTGCGGCTTTAACAAGACTTTCTTTATACATATCCAGTAAGGGTTTGCTCACTAGGGGGGCTGCCACTTTGTACCACTCTACGGGTATCCCATTCGGACCAAGTGCCTTGCCAGATTGCAAAGACTGTATTGCAAATTGGAGTTCAGTTTCGGTTAGGTCAGCGTCCAGTTCTAGTTGTGCTTCCTGGGAAAGTGTGGGGACAGTGATTTGGGCGAGTGATGCTAATGCCTCCCGCTCTGAGACCGCCCTAGTTGGTGTGTAGATTTCCTGAAAGTGGTGTGCTAAAGTGTGTACGATTTGTTCAGGGTGCGTCAGCAGCTGGCCCTCCTGATTGTATAGCCTCTGAATGCCTCTGTTGCTACCACCCCGTCTGTCCAACCACGCAAGCATCTTTCCGGCTTTGTCCCCCACATCGTATATCCTGCTGGCAGTGCTCGCCAGGTGTCCCTTGGTCACCGTTGTGAGGTGGGCCAAGTGCTGTTGCTGTTTGAGATGGAGCGTGTGCGCGGTGTCAGGGGTGGGATCGGACATGTGGGCGACATTCGCGTTGTGGAGGGCCAGTTCTAATTGAGCGAGTTCATTCCTGGAGTCTCGCTTGTGCCCTGTGATAGTCGCTATTGCTGCGCCGCGCAGGACCGCCTTGTACGCCTCCCAAAGTATTGATGGTGAGGAGACCGTCCCTGTATTTTCTGTAAAGTAGTGCGAGGAGGCCAGTTTAAGCTTCTTCCGGACACCTGGGATCTGTAAGTAGTTGGGGTATATTGGGTATAGCCTGGCACGTTTTTGCTCCCTGGTTGTGATGTGGAGGGACACTGGGGAGTGGTCAGATATACCCCTAGGTAGGATCTCCAGTTTGTCCACGGAACCCAGCCCTACCCCCAAGAAGAAAAGATAGTCAATGCGCGAAAGACTGTTATGTGCAGATGAATAGTGCGTGTATTGTTTAGTCGTTGGGTTCATGTGACGCCAAACATCCGTGAGGCCCATTGCGGACAGGAAACCAGGAAGCACGGTGGCCCCTCGCTGCCGATCGCGCAAGGGAAAGGTGTCTAGTAGCGGGTCTGTTATGGCGTTAAAGTCCCCGCCAATAATCATGTCACCCTCTGGGAGGTCTATAAGAAATTGACCCAGTGCAGGCAGTGCCGTGGAGTGTAGCGCCGGGGGAATGTATACTGATACCACATTGAGGGATTTCCCTTCCCATTGGCCGTGCAGTGCCGCAAATCTGCCCTGGTCATCTGTTTTGTGGCTATTAATCATAAAGGAGGAGTTCTTCTTGAGAAGTATCCCCGTGCCTCTGGATCCCGTGGGGAACTCTGCATGCGCTGCCATGGTATATCCGCGCCTGTCAAGAGCTTTGCAGGTGGACCCGGCCAGGTGCGTCTCTTGCAACATCACCAAGTCCGGCCCGTGACGTTTAATAGTTTGGAGAACCAACCCCCTCTTGATTTTGTCCCCCAGGCCCCTAACATTCCAGGTGAGCAATTTTAAAGGGGGTACTGCTGTTAGGTGCGAGTCGCCTATAGCGGGTGCGGTGCTATGTCGTCGGGCCATGTGGAGGTATGACTAGTGTGACCGAAGCGTGAAGGTGGAGCACAGCGCCTGCGTGAAGAGCTGTGATATAGAACCAGGAGTGTATGGCCTGCAGCGGGACCATGATTCGTATGTAAGCGGTGATGACTGAGAACATTATCAACCAAAACAATACAACTTTCCCCCCCCTCCCCCTCCCTGCTCCCCTGCACCACGGATGAGAACCCGCCCGCAACCCCAACTTGGCAGAGTGCTTGAACCCTTCCCCGTCAATCTTACTTGCTCGTGGGGTTGGTGATACCCCTACAGGCACCGGCCGATGCCCGCCCTACTCGGCTCCAGCAGCATCAAGGTCCCAAGTGTTCACAAACATGTTGCCCCCAATGCAGAACACTCTGATTAGCCCCTGATCGGTTGTCCAGAGTCAAGTGGGTCTCTTTCAAGATCCGAATCCATTGCCGTCGCACCCCCTTCGTTCGCGGGTGTACCTGATGAGTGTGCCGACTGCCCCCCGCTGCGATGGTGCTGCCGGTCTCTGTGCTGGCGCTGTGGCTGTCCCACCTGCCTCCATCCATCAAGCCACTCCTGAGCCACCTCCGGTGTGTCGAAGAACCACGTCTTTCCTTCGGCTACTATGCGTAATTTGGCGGGGAAAAGCATGGAGTATGGCAGTCCTCTGTCTCGCAGTGCTTTTTTAACGTCCAGGAAAGATTTTCTGCGCCTGGCTACCTCCGCCGTGTAGTCTGGAAAGAAGGCCAGCGTTGAGTTTTGAATTTTCACTGGCGGGGAGTTCCGTGCCGCTTGTAGGATTGCGTCTCTGTCCCTAAAATTGAAGAGCCTGGCCAGCACTGGCCGTGGGGCGGCACCCGGTTTGGCCGCACCACCCGGGACTCGGTGCGCCCTTTCAACAGAAAAGAAGTGAGATAGGCCTTTAGGTTTTAGCTGGGTTTTGATCAGATCTTCAACATATAAGTCCATCGCAGCCTTACCCTCTGTCTCCGGCAGGCCTAGGATGCGGACGTTATTCCGTCTGGAGCGCCCTTCTTGATCGTCGAGTTTTTCCTGCAGCTGCTTAGTGACTCTTTCCATGCGCTCCATGGCCACCTGCAGGTCTGAGGTGTCGTCGACAAGAGACTTCGCGACTACTTCTACTTGCGAGACCCTTTCCGCCATTTTGTGAAAGTCAGCTCGAAGTAGCGTGACTTCGGAGGAGATGGAGCCCACCGTTGTCCGGACTTCGTTGAGGGTCTTCATGACGTCTTCAAGGGTCACTTTCGGATTCCCTCCCGTTTCCGGAGGAGTACCAGTGGAGTGACGGCCGCCACTCTGGGAATGTCCATTTTGGCCGTAGGCGAATTTGTCGAGCTTCGCCTGCGTCGTCGTGCTCCGTGTGCCCTTTCCGGCCATGATGTCGTGTTGCTGGCGGAGGTATGTATCCTTTGGGTCTCGCAAGGCCTGTGGGTGTCCGGCTGACAAAGCTATGGCCCGTTGAGTTGAGGGGGCACCTGAGTTCCACCCAGGGCCCGGGGTGATAGGCAGGTCGCCGCTCTTCGGAAGGTGTTTGTGAGGTTTACAGCGGGGCTGAGTGTGAAGGGTTCGTGCAGTGCGGCGCCACCCAGTGCGACGTCGTTCCTGAGGATCTCCCCCTTTATAGTGCTTCCAACCTCCTTCGTTCACCGGTACAGTGGGGGACCGGTTGCACCTGGTAGGCGCCCACACCGGGCCGGTCGTGCCACAAACAGCCCCGCTCCACGCCGCTTCTGCGTCAGGATACCTGTGTCTCTGAGCCCGCCCATGGAGCCAGGGTGCACCCCAGACCGGTGGCCGTGTAAGGAGGCATTCAGGGCTCAGTATAATCCCCCTCACCTTGGTGCGCAATCGGCGTCACTGGTATCTGGGTTCACAAAGTATGGCGCAGTCTCTGGCGCTGGGTGGCCTCCGCTGAGTTGTCCCACCTCACCTAGGGGTGCACTTCTCGATCTCCGGCACCTCCGGACCCCTCGGTACACTCAGGTGTGGGCGCTGGTGGGGCGGTGCGACTGCGTGACCACAGGTTTGATGCGGAGCAGCCGCCGGGTGGTGTCAGGGCGCCCGGGCCGGGGAGGGCGAACTTCCGGCCGGGTCCGCCGTCCACTCGAGGTCGGTGCTGACAGGCTGGTGCAGGCCCCGTTATGGCGTTTCCAACAGGGGCCGTTCCCGGCGGCCGTTTTTCACCGGGGTCGCAGCAATCAATGCCGCTCGGGTTCCTGAGCCGATGCAGCCCCTTCGGGCGGGCGATGAAGCGGATGGAAGTGCGGATAGTCAGCGAGGCCGGTGTGCCTGACGGAGCTCCCGCTTCAAGCTGCCGCCATGCTCGGCAGTCGGCCACGCCCCCCCTGTTCTTTCTTTTTTAGTATATGCTTTTTAGGCAGCAACATGTTACCACCAAATCATTTTTTTGTACTTTGTCATTTCATTGGCACTTTCAAGTTTACAAAAATGTCCCCTGTCCCCTCACAAGGGTCAATTGGTAGCAAAGTGTAAGAATAAGAAACCCGGCTCATACTACTTTTTCTCCCCAGTCACAATTTCCACATGTTCCCTTTGCCACTCTTCACAATAAGCTCTGCAGTCTGTTTCAACTTTGTCCCAGTGTTTTCTTGATATTGTGTAAGGTTTTTTACCTTACTAAATTAAATTCGGGATACTGAGACATTTGCTGTATAAATAGCTGTTATGAATGTAGATGAAACTTAAATTTGGAATGGTGTACATTCTAAAGGGTTTGTTAAATTCATGGAATTTGTATCCCAGATATAATCCAAGTTCTAGAATGTGAAATGAGAAAATAATTTGTATAGCACACTCATCTCTGTAACAGCTTTCCGCACTGGCCAACTCCAGGGAATAAACATTCAAGCAAACATGGTCGTGATTGTGCATAATTTACACTAAGAATGCCTAATCTTGTGTAATTCATATGGTGCCCCTGCTAGAGCTAATATCATCTTTTCACATTAAGACTGTATCTTACGCTGACGATACACAGCTCATTCTTACCCTGGACAAAGAATCCACAGCAGCCGAAGAAAACTTCCCACATTGTCTTACGGCTGTCTTCTAATGGATGAAGACCAACCACCTAAAATGTAATGGCCAAAAGACGGAGATTCTGCTGTTGGGAAAATGTAACATCTTCTCTCCCAAAATGTGGTGGCCAACAGACACAGCCCCACCCCCTAATACGGTGGACACTGCAAAAAATGTAGGAGTACATTTTGATACCTCTCTTTCTTTTCACCAGCAGGCTCTGTCGGTTGCAGGAACTTGTTTTTATTGGATAAAAACTCTGAAAAAATGTCTTGTTTTCCTGCCTGCCGTTGCCCGCAAGTCCGTGGCAGTGGCTATGATCCTATCGTGATTGGATTTCTGCAATAGTCTCTATGCAGGCATAAAGAAGAGTACTCTAAAAAAGCTGCAGACTGTTCAAAATGCAGCTGCCCGAATGGTACTGAATTTACCAAAGGGGTCCTCTGCCTCCAAGGCTCTTCAAATCCTCCACTGGTTACCTATACACAAAAGAATTCTCTTTAAAATCCTTGTGATCACCTTTAGAGCTGTAAAACAAAATGGTCGCAAGTACCTCCGGTCTAGATTGAAAGTCTAAGGACCTGCTCGCAACTTGAGATCCTCTAAGGAAAATCGGCTAGTACCCCCCCATTTCCGTTTGAAGTCCAGAGGAGGAAAACTCATGGCTGTACTAGGGACAAAAGCCTGGAACGGTTTACCTACCTACTTGAGACTAACGCAGACTGAATCTATCTTTAAGAAAAAATTAAGAACTTAGATTTTCACAGTTCCAGATAGTCTGGCCCTTTCTCTCATCTAATCCACACTCGCCCTTAGCGCCAAGATGCTCCATTAGAGTGAAAGCCTGCGCTTTATAAATGCTATTATTCATTCATTCCTGAATTTCACATTACCCAAACTGACCAAATTTAAACTGGAATTTTATGTGAGTTTTGCCCACCAGATACTGGTTCCAGTAGATAATGTTGTTCTAAGATATATGTTCTCCTAGAAAGTGCCTTGTTGTTCTCTTGGGTAACTGCTATGGAAGGTGGGCCCTTACCTAGAAAATTCACGTAAGATACTGGCAAAAAACTTTATACGCATCTTCTGTATTTTGTGGAATTTCCCTGATATTTTGAGTGGAATAGATCACGCATATTACGTCTTCATGTAGTTTTTGAACCGAAGGGTGGAAGGTTCAAATTGCTGGTCTGTGGGGATGGCATTCTACAAGTTTAGTACGTAGAGAAAACACTACTTCCTCTGGTTGCGGTAACTTGGAACCTGTGCACCTTGGCCTTCATCTGGCTAGCTGGAGCAGGACCCAGGTAACAACGGTATAGCAAGTAAAGGTTTATATATTTATTGCTGCGGTCAACCTAATGCCAGTTGTTAGACCTGTCAGCCCTTTGGGTGGTCCCTCCTACCTATTAATTTATTTTGTCCCCTTTTGCCTCCTAGTACCTTCATTTTTTTTTCATATCCACTCAAATTTTTGGTGTTGACCTAGGGGGTGGGTGCTATCTTGTCCTCATACTTTTATTGAGGCCTAGAAGTCCCCCCTTTTCTCATGAAAATTTAGTTCTACAAAATGGTGGCTTGTAACTGCCACAACTGTTCACCTCAGGAAAGGGGACCCATAGGATAACATAGAGACACTCTAGAACCTTCCAGCTGGTTCTAGTAGCCTGAGGCCAGCCTATATAAAGGTCAGAGCGAGGGCAGCCATTTTGAGGTGACCAGTGAGTCTTTTGGAACCTGATCGGTAAAGGAGTGAGGCGACCTTGTGGGAAGGAAGGCACTGAGTGAGGGGAGATCGTCTTCTGGGCCGGCTGCCTCCTTAAGTGACGCGTCCCCCCATTTATCGACCAAGCCCTACCACGGTGGGATTAATTCCGGCTCCGTGCTTTGTCAAGTGCTCCTAGGCTACCCCCTGGGGGGGCTGTAGGAAGTTGACCTGGAGCATCACCGAACAGAAACCTCTGTGAACAAGGAGTCACTCACCATGGAAAAGGCCCTGGAGCGCTGAGAGAAGGTTCCCCAGCGGCAGCTGTAATCACCAGCTGTGCGGGTGTGTGCCTGCCGTGTGAGGATTCCTCCGGAGTTTGCTGAGAGGAAGCCAGGCAAGCGCAACTGAGGAGCAGCGGAAGCGGGAAATCACCACAGCTGTCATCGTGGTGTCGGAAGGGGCGGAGAAGAGCGGACGGAGTCCTGAGCTCATTCGGAGCCGGCGAGGGAAGAGCCCCGGAAGAGCGGTGTAACGCTCTGGAGACCGGCAGGACGGAAGCGGTAAAGTCGCGCCCCCCTTTTAGCCAGGCGAGTGCAGTCTGCCGTCAGCGGAGCTTTCCCCGGATCTTGGAGAACTGTACGGGCCCAGCTGGGAAACGAGCTGACGGAACTACGAAGAAACAGTAAGCAGGGGCATCGGTTGGGCGGGAGGAGAGAGCTGCATTCCGTCCTCCGATTTCCCCCCCCTCCTAGTGACTCGCACCACCAGCGGTGCTCATCTACTGCGAGACTGGCACTCCCCAGCAATTACCAGGCTTAGCGAGGTTCTTCCGAGTAAGAGAGCCTGTTAAATAAACAGAATCTGTCCCCTAAAGGAAAGCTGGGCAACGAAGGAGACTCCTAAGGGGTGAGAAGGGAAGGTAGAAAGAAATCATTTGCCTTCAATTCACCAATGGGGGGTTCCAGAGTGATCACAGGCTTTAACCTACCTGTTAACTGTAACCACAAAGTAAGTTAATTGACTGTGGGACAAGACGGAGTAACCTAGATGGTATGAATGAATGAGCAGCTGGGGTGGAAATCTTTGCCAGTGAGCCCTTGGGTGAATAAGACCAATGTTCCCTTGTGCCATATGTATTAATTGATTACCCTTCCTATCGTTATTCAGGTATTCCTCTATTGAGCCAAGGTGCTAAAGAGCTAAGTGGGGTGTAATTGACGAAAATCTGTAACCTGATTTTATTAGTAACCTTGAACTCCCAAGGGTAAGGATCAACTAATTAACTGTGTAGAGAAGTGATATTTTCTAGTTGCTGCAATTGAGACTGTGGAATACTTTCTGCTGTGGGAAGGGGTAAGATGTAGCAGTGAACTCTTTTCAATTGGGGGAGAGAAGAAATGTTGTGTGTGCACTGTTGAACTGGTGCTCATATATACGAACACCAATGTGTAGCTATTTTCATGTATTGAAACTCCATCTGCTGAAGAACAAAGAGATTATTTTATAAAACAGCTCGTATTTTCCTAAGACTGGTGTAGTGTCCTTCTTTTCTAGTGGATGGACGCTGTGTTACTGTAAGGGTGCGACGCAAGCTTAACACTTTTGCCTTTGGGATAGACCTTCCTACCTTGTGCCAAGCTAACCTATGTAGTCTGGTAACCCCAGGTCTAACATAATTAGTGTCTAGCGGTGGGATAGAGCTTGTGCTTGCGTCCACTCAATAGTAACGTAGTGTACTCCACAGACCTACACCTGGAGGTTTCTCCTAGCGGACTCCCTAATTAATAATCTTTGCTTTTTCAAATTTACTCCTGGTGGTGGGTGGAGGTAGCCCTTACTTAACGCCCTTCCTTGAATTCTTCCAAGTGGCTGTCCCTGGCTCTCATTGGCAAGATGGAATTTGCTCTGGAAGAATTGGAGACCTATTGTCAGGCTCAGTCGCTCTTGTCTTGGGATGGCGCTGAAGATATATGGGTTCCACCTCCCGACGTCCCCGGTGTCTAGCTGAAAGCATACAGATCACCAAGGCAGTCAATTATAAAATGTTGATTTTATTAAATGTATACATGCAGTGGGAAAATGGGGAGGAGTATGAAAGGGAAATGAGATTTTTTAAAATGGATGTAGACAGTACCCTAGAAAATTATCCCGCAGACACAGTAATGATTCTGGGGGACTTCAACCATAAACTGAACCCAAAAAAGGCGGACATTTGGAACAGGGAACAGTTGGAGGCATACGGTATAAACCCGGCAAGGTTCCCAGCTGGGGAAATATCGAGACAAGACCGTGATTTAATAAATATGCTAGGAGGCAGGGGCTTCCATTGCGTAAACGGAAGAACCGAGACTGATACACCGGCGGGAAAAACATTTATCCCAGGACAACAGAAGTGCCCAATTGACTATATTTTTTTACAGGCCTGGAACTTCCACCAGATTAGGCACTTCAAGGTAGATCAGAAAGAGGTGAGCGACCACAAACCCCTACACATAGTAATAGCGGGGGGCAGGAAACTACAGCGAGAAACAGTGTCTAACCAGGAGGTGGAGTATCCTAAACGAATGACGACACGTTTAACAGAGGAATTCGTAGAAAAACTGAAGGCCACGCAAATAAAAATGGCCCCCGAAAACTATGAGAATAAAAATCTGGAATGGTTTATCGTAAAACTAGAAGAACTAGTTCAATGCCTTGAGATAAAATTAAAAGGGGATAAGCCCATAAGGGCGAAACAACCAAACCGTGGTAATGGGTTCTCTGTGGCGTGCCAAAACAAAAAAAGGGAGATAAGAGCTGAACAAAGGAAACAAAAAAAGAAGTTCACACAAGAGAGACATGACTACCTAACTAAGCTGAAAAAAGAATTTAGGCAAATGGTACTTGATGCAAAAAGGTCACACAAAGAAAAATGCTGGCTAGAACTTTTAAATGCCATAGAAAATAAAAATCTAAGGCAATTCTGGCAGCTAGTAAAGGCAGCAGCTGGAACAACAGAGGTCGAATTAAGCTGTGTGGTGAGTGAGGCAGCATGGGATTCCTATATAAGAGAATTGTACGGGGCGAGGGGGCCCAGAGAGGAGATGGTGGCCAAAACATGGCAAGTAATCTCAGAAGATCTTCTAGTTAAATTTAATGAAGAACAAGTCGAGCGCACAATAGAAGAACTTAAGTTAACCCGGGCAGCAGGCCCAGACAATTTGCCTGCAATAATTTTGAAGACCGAGGTTAAATGGTGGGCTAGATTCCTTGCAAAGATGTTCCAGGTAGTGCTAAAAGAAGGAGTAATACCTCCAACCTGGAAGGGGGCCATAATCAGGCCGATCCATAAGAAGGGGAGCAAAGATGCGCCGAAAAATTATCGGCTGATTAATCTCCTAGATATTGGAGAAAAAGTATTCTCTAAAATTGTCCTAAAACAACTGAATACATGGGCTGAGGCGCGCCAAATAATCCCCATAGAACAGGGCGGTTTTAGACCGGGCCACTCGACAATAGACCACGGGTTTGCCCTATGGGCGATGGCGAGGAAGTCGACGGAACAAAATGGCAAGTTATGCTGTTGTTTCGTCGACTTCAAAGCAGCCTTTGACTCTGTGGATCGAGCTAGTCTATGGGATACATTAAAGAGGCTAAACATCCCAAAAGACCTTCTTACTATAATAACAGAACTCCATAGGGAAAATTGGGGGCAAGTAATCAAAGATATGGGGGGCTCCCTAACTCCCAAAATACCCATCGCCAATGGGCTAAGACAGGGCTGCGTGCTGGCCCCCCAGCTTTTTTCGATTTTTCTGTCAGATCTCCCGGCACACCTTGAGGTGGAGGGTAGTGCCAGCCCCAAGATGGACGGTAACAAGATACCCTGCCTATTGTATGCGGATGACCTGGTGATAGTAGACCAGACTGAGATAGGCCTCCAAAGGAAGCTAAATGCTTTCAATACTTACTGTGCCAACAAATTCTTAACCATCAATCTGGCTAAAACAAAAACCCTATGCTTTGGGAAAAAGCCAAGCAGATTCAGTTGGTTCATAGGGGACCTCAAACTAGAGTCAGTAGATGAGTACCGATATTTGGGTATCTGGTTTGACAGGTCTCTAAACTGGTATACTCACCTGGAAACGCAAAAAGCAAAGGCACTCTCCTCCATATGTGGCCTAAAAAGGTTCAATGGGGACTATGGCGAGAAGTCACACCGACCATTGCTTAGAGCCTTTGACGCAATGATCCCCCCGCAAGTTTTATATGGTGCAGAGATCCTTTATTTGAGCGGTAAGGGATCTTGGGACATGATAGAGGGAAACTGCATAAAAAGGCTCCTATCTCTTCCTCAATCCGCAATGATACAAGCCATCAGAACTGAAATAGGTACAAAGTCCTGGGTGACATTAACCCAGATGGCTGTGATCAGATTCTGGAAGAGATTAGATGACCCCGAAAGTAAAAAAGTAGCATATTGGTGTCGCAAAGAAATCCAGAAAAGCGAGTTAAAATGGGCAAAGTCCAGTAGGGAAAAATTGAAGGGAATCTGCAACGCACTTGAGATCGACTTGGATCTGAGTTCATATCAAATCCTAATCTCTAAAGGCGATCTGAAGCAAAGGGGGAAAGAGGTCTCGAAATCAACTGATATAGGCTACCTAACTAAGAAAAAATCTGTGGCACATATGTTAAATGCGTGGCCCCAGGAAAACTGGTTCCCATACCTCGATAGATTACCCAACCGTGGCCTCAGGCAAGAGATCCTGAGGCTTCGAATTGGTATCAACCCATGGGTAACAAACAGAGACCTCAATATAAGAATGTTAGATGAGGAAGGGTACTGTAGATGTAACTTGGGAACCAAGGGTGATCTGATGCATTTCCTGTTAGACTGTGCGGTACTCTTAGAACATAGAAAAATGTGGCTGCGCCCTGTATTTATAAAATATGAGGTAAAAACAAGGTTTCAGGCGGCCAGCCTCCTATCTGAAATCCCCTACTTGGATATTGTAATAGCCCTCGGGAAATTCGTAAACGGAGGCCCTGGGTGCGCTGAGGGCCAAAGAATAACTGCATTACTGTATTTTTATTTTAGCGGAATGAATACTTGGAGTGATAAGAATGTGTATAGGTTTTAACTTTTGTATATTTTTTTTGTACTTTTGATAGTGTGTATGATAATTTTAATGGACAAGTTTTTAAAAACAATAAGTGTATGATTTTATGACGCATACTCCACTCGGCGTTTTACTCACTGTATTGTTTAAAGACTAAGGTCACAATAAACATATATTTTGACTTGACTTGACCAAGGCAGTCGAGCGAGGGAGGGAAAGGAAGGGGACTGCGGGGAGGGAGAGCTGAAACAACAATGCAAATGCACTAAGTATATGAACTACGAAATAAACATATAACATAGAAGTGCCTTCCTTTACCTCTATACTAAGGTACGTTTAGGTTCCTACCTGGAAGGGGGAAAAATATGGCCTCAATACCAGAAGAGATAAGGGAATACCAAAGACCAAACCTATCGTAAGAAACAAAGAACAATCTAAGTATACTGCAAAGTTAATGAAATAACAAGCAATGAGTTCTTCGCATCATACCATGAACAGCAGGTACTTGACATAGGTCCGAGGTTCCCTGTATCCCCCTGTGAATCTCTCCTCTGAGTTTTGAGACAAAATAAACAAGAAAAAAGGATTGCAGAAAGAAAATAACGATGAAGGCAAGGAGATCTAATTAATAAGCCTTAATCAGATCAATACCCTCGTTGCAGTGTAATGTCCTTGTAAATACACAATGTTTCAATAAGTGATTGAAAATCCTGAGAACAGCGGAACCTGCTTCTATCACTTCTTTAGACCAGTAACATTAGTCTGATACTCGTTAACGTTTTTTCAGGAGTTCAAGGATATGTAGATACATTAGCAATGTTCATGATCCACAAGTAGTTCTGCCTACACATACTCAAAAGCGGAAACTCAAACCATGTTTCCTAACAGCAGACTGGGAGAAAAAGCAAGGTCAGAATGACGAGCCGAGACTCGCCTACACAGCAGCCCGAAGGTGAGCGGAGCAAGCACCCGACCCAGCACTGGGTGCTACTTCACGCTCCACAGTTTCAAAGCACTTACTTCACCTAACCGACTGCTCACCAACAGCTCCGGAACCAAAAGGAAATAATCGGCAGCGTCCATCATCCGCGAGGCATATTTATTCCTGGTTTGCGTGCGCAGACGCACGTCACGTCCCTGGCGTCCTGGGCATGCCGGGAATTGTAGTTTCATGTCCCGAAATGACGCGAAGGGAACTGCAACGTAAACAAAAGTCATCAACACAGTTCCAGATCGTGACAGTACATCCCCCTTCACGAGGGACGCTGACCGGCACCGGGCTTACCCGGGAACAAAGAATGGAAGGTAGCCACCAGACGGGGAGCATGCACCTCACGGGCCAACACCCATGAATTCTCCTCGGGGCCATACCCCTTCCACGAAATGAGATAATGCACACCACCCCGCACCATCTTAGAATCAAGCACCCTCTGAACCTCATATTCAGAATCCTTTTGCACCCCTACAGGCGAAGGAGCACGTCTCACTTGACAATGCGAGGGCTTCAGGAGAGACACATGAAACACAGGATGGATTCTGAGGTGCGCCGGCAAGCGCAGTTTCACAGCCACAGGGTTGACGTGCCGTAAGACACGATACGGACCAATAAACCTAGGGTTAAATACGCTGTGTTTCTTGAACCGTATATGCTTGGTGGACAACCACACCCAATCCCCTGGACTGTAGACAGGGCCCGGCCTCCGCCGCCTATCTGCCTGAACCTTATACCTACACTTGGCTTTGATGAGGTTCGCTCGCGTAGCACAAAGTATACGGCGAACCCTCAGTATCCTCTCCTTGACGTCAGGCAGCCTGGCATTGGTAGTAGGAACCAACATCGGATGAAACCGGGGATGATGCCCATAAGAGCTGAAAAAAGGGGTGTGAAGTGTCGATTTATGTTGTGTGCTGTTGTACGCTACTTCCGCCACCCACAACCAATCCACCCAGGCATCAGTGTTTTCCTGTACATAACAACGTAAGAATTGTTTCAGAGTCTGATTCAGACGTTCGGTTTGCCCATCAGTTTGGGGGTGAGAACTAGTGGAAAGTGACGAGGAAATCTGTAGGGCTGTGCATCAGGTCTTCCAGAAGCGAGCGGTGAATTGTGTACCCCTATCTGAGACTATGACCCTCGGGAGTCCATGTAAACGGACCACATGCACCAAAAGTAATTGTGCCAACTGACCTGCTGTGGGGACTTGGTTACAGGCTATAAAATGACCCATCTTCGTCAGGTAATCTATTACTACCACTATGGCGGTTTTGCCCTGGTCTTTGGGTAGTCCCACTATGAAATCAACAGAGAATTTTTCCCAAGGCAGTTCAGGAGTGGGCATAGGAAGCAACAATCCTTGGGGTTGCTGCCTGTCTGACTTCATCTGGGCACATTATGAACACTCTTTCACCCATTTTTTCAGATAAGGTCGTATAGAAGGCCACCAGAATTGTCGTAATGCTTTTTCCAATGTTTTTACGTATCCGACATGTCCAGCACATGGCGAATCGTGGCACCATGAAAATAAATTTTTACGTAAAACAACGGTAGGGATTAACACCTGTGCCCCTTTCATAGGTATTCCATGTCTCATTTTCCATTCCTTATGATGTCTGAGCCATGTTCTCCACACGCAAGTTTGTGTTCCTTGTCTAACTTTCGTCAGGAAGTCGTCAGTGTGTGTTGCACACACCACCTTGAAAGGTTCGATGATAGCTCTTTTTGGTGGGATCGCATGCATTGTTGGATTCTCCTGACGGGTTAAGGCATCCGCCTTCTTGTTGTTCGCCCCAGGTCTATAGGTCATCAAAAAATGAAATTCCTCAAAAAACAGCATCCAACGTAATTGCCGTGGAGTGAGATGACGAGTATCACGCATGAACTGCAGGTTTCGGTGGTCGGTATAAACTGTGATTTGGTGACGTGCTCCCATAAGCCAATGCCTCCATTCCAAAAAGGCATCTCTTATGGCCAAGAGTTCCTTTTCCGCTATCGTGTAATTCTTCTCCGCGGAATTGAGCTTCCTTGACATAAACGCTATGGGGTGAAGCTGTCCGGTGTTCACGTTTCGTTGGGATAACACCGCTCCCAATGCGACCTCTGATGCGTCCGCCTCTACCAAAAAGAGCAAGTCTGGGTTGGCATGTACGAGGACAGGGGCTGAGGAAAACGCGTTCTTCAGCTGGGTAAACGCGTGTTGAGTGTTTTCAGTCCATTCAAACGGAACGTTTTTCCTGGTAAGGCGGGTCAATGGAGTTACCATCTCGGAGAATCCTCGTATGAACATACGGTAAAAGTTAGCGAAACCCAGGAGACTTTGAATGTCTTTCACTGTTTCAGGCCTGGGCCATTCCTTTACCGCTTGGACCTTTCGGGTCGCCATCACTTGACCGGATGGTGTAAGCATAACTCCCAAGAACTCCACCGTGGTGATATGAAATTCGCACTTCGTGATCTTGCAGTATAGCTGGTTGTTTTTCAAGGCCTGTAAGGTGTTTTTCACATGTTCCACATGTTCTTCAGTAGACTCAGAGTATATAAGAATGTCGTCAATGTAGACAACTACGTATCGATCAAGATGTTCTCGCAAAACCTCATTCAAAAAGAATTGAAATGCGGCGGGGGCATTACACAGCCCAAAGGGCATCACAAGATATTCATAGAGCCCATACCACGTCTTGAAAGCAGTCTTCCACTCGTCTCCTCTTTTTATGCGAACCAGGTGGTAGGCTCCCTTTAGGTCCAGCTTGGTATATATTTTTGCCTGTCTTACTTGTTCTAGTAGCACAGCGATCAATGGCAACGGATACTGATTTCTTATCGTTATGGCATTGAGTGCTCTGTAATCGATGCAGCATCTCTTCTCTCCGTTCGCCTTCGGGATAAAAAAAAGAGGAGAAGCGGCAGGAGATCTGGACGGCCGAATGAAGCCTGCTGCTAGATATTTGTCCAGGTAGCTTCGAAGATGCTCATTTTCAGGGAGAGTGAGAGCGTATATTCTGCCACTAGGTATCACGGCCCCCGGAATAAGGTCAATACGACAGTCGTATTCCCGGTGAGGCGGGAGGATCTCCGCCTGTGCATCACTGAATACGTTTCTGTAATTGTGGTACACAGTGGGTAATACCACTTCCTTCTCAGCTGCTGTGGCAATGTGCTGCAAGGTGGCGAGTTCTCTGGAGGGTTTGTTCAGAGGTACTATACAGTTGGTGATACAGTATTCCGAATCGAACACCACCGTTCCGGATGTCCAGTGTATCGCTGGTTCATGCTTTTGCAGCCATGACCCAAAATCACCCCATATTGAGGGGCTCTGATGATGTTGAATGAAAGGGTTTCCTGATGATTTCCATCGTAGATGAGTACATACTCAAAGGTGTGTTGTTTTATGGGACCGGCTTCCAGCTCCTGTCCGTCCACCGCATATACCGTTTCAGGCACGTCTTTAGTCACAAGACTTGCTCCTAACCGTATGGCTACATCATGATCCATGAAACACCCCGTGGCTCCGGAATCCACCATAGCTCTTATGTCCTTCACCACAGTATCGATCACCAGAGACATTGACAGGAACACATGGTGTTTCTCATGTGCAGTATCAGGAGTTAATGAAGGTATAATATTCACACTTGAGGGTTCCCCTTCTTCCACCCTCAAGCTTTGGAGTTTTCCGACTCAGTTTCCGAAATACCAGCAACCGATTGTCCAGATCTAAATCTCCCAGTTTTTGGTTTCACTGGGCAATCACGGAGATAATGCCCTTTCTTCTCACAATAAAGGCATAACCCCTGTTTTCTTCTGTGATCCCTTTCACTAAGCGTCAAGGAGGCTCTCACCGCCCCAATCTCCATTGGTTCTGCAGACGCAGAGGTTTTATCACCCTGACTTACGCGATCAAAAAGCTGTAATGGACGATCTTTCGTTGTTGGATCACCTTTACGGTCTCTCAGTCTATGATGTAACCGAAGAGTCAACTCAATGAGCGCCTTGCAGGTGCGTGGCTGAGGATCGATGTGGGCCAAGGAATCTTTAAGCTCATCGTTAAGTCCCTGATAAAACACCGCAGACTGTTTGGACTCGGGCCATTCTGTTTCAGCTACCAACCGCCGATAGTGATTTAGGTATGTCACCAAATCTGACGTGCCTTGTTTCAGTTGTAGAAGATCTCTGTCGGCAGAAAACGTTTCTGCTCTTCTATCAAATGTTTTTTCGAATTCACGACGGAATTCATCCCAATCATATAACAACGGATCCTCTTGTTTCACTAAGGGAACTGCCCACTGCGCTGCGTCTCCTCCTAGATAGGAGATCACAAATGCCACCCGAGCTTGATTGGTGGCAAACATTTTGGGCTTGCACATAAAGTGCAACAGGACTTGAGTCATAAAGACTTGCACCTTCTTGTTGTCGCCTAAAAAGCGCTCAGGAGGAGCCAAAGGGATTTGGGCAGGCATTTCCACTACCACGGATGTCTGAGGTGCTTGAGACCCACTGGCATTAAAGGGGTTTCCTTATAGCCTGTCTACTTGGGCCTGTAACAGGGCGGTTTCAGCCCTTGAATCAGCTACTTCTTGTCTAGATGCAGCGAGTTCCGATTGTACCAATGCCAGAGCTGCCATAACATCATCAAGGGAAGCCATAACTATATCCCAGCGCAATCAAGAAGATGATACAACTTGGGCCGATTATTCTGTCAGGCTCAGTCGCTCTTGTCTTCGGGATGGCGCTGAAGATATATGGGTTCCACCTCCCGACGTCCCCGGTGTCTAGCTGAAAGCATACAGATCACCAAGGCAGTCGAGCGAGGGAGGGAAAGGAAGGGGATTGCGGGGAGGGAGAGCTGAAACAACAATGCAAATGCACTAAGTATATGAACTATGAAATAAACATATAACATAGAAGTGCCTTCCTTTACCTCTATACTAAGGTACGTTTATGTTCCTACCTGGAAGGGGGAAAAAGATGGCCTCAATACCAGAAGAGATAAGGGAATACCAAAGACCAGACCTATCGTAAGAAACAAAGAACAATCTAGGTATACTGCAAAGTTAATGAAATAACAAGCAATGAGTTCTTCGCATCATACCATGAACAGCAGGTACTTGACATAGGTCCGAGGTTCCCTGTATCCCCCTGTGAATCTCTCCTCTGAGTTTTGAGACAAAATAAACAAGAAAAAAGGATTGCAGAAAGAAAATAACGATGAAGGCAAGGAGATCTAATTAATAAGCCTTAATCAGATCAATACCCTCGTTGCAGTGTAATGTCCTTGTAAATACACAATGTTTCAATAAGTGATTGAAAATCCTGAGAACAGCGGAACCCGCTTCTATCACTTCTTTAGACCAGTAACATTAGTCTGATACTCGTTAACGTTTTTTCAGGAGTTCAAGGATATGTAGATACATTAGCAATGTTCATGATCCACAAGTAGTTCTGCCTACACATACTCAAAAGCGGAAACTCAAACCATGTTTCCTAACGGCAGACTGGGAGAAAAAGCAAGGTCAGAATGACGAGCCGAGATTCGCCTACACAGCAGCCCGAAGGTGAGCGGAGCAAACACCCGACCCAGCACGGGGTGCTACTTCACGCTCCACAGTTTCAAAGCACTTACTTCACCTAAACAGACTGCTCACCAACAGCTCCGGAACCAAAAGGAAATAATCGGCAGCGTCCATCATCCGCGAGGCATATTTATTCCTGGTTTGCGTGCGCAGACGCACGTCACGTCCCTGGCGTCCTGGGCATGCCGGGAATTGTAGTTTCATGTCCCGAAATGACGCGAAGGGAACTGCAACGTAAACAAAAGTCAGCAACACAGTTCCAGATCGTGACACCTATACTGTGGCCCAACTCAGAGAATTTGGCAAAATATGGGAGTGTTCTTCAAGCGTGGTGCTAAAAAGGGGGAACTCCAAACCAGCTTGAGAGCGTGGGTGGCAGCGCACCCAGATGGGAAGGAGGAGGAGGAGGCAGACCGGGACACTGTCATCGGGGTAGATGAGTTGTACCGACCTGAGAGGGAAAACCTACTGACAGGTCCCAGAACACTCTCAAGGGAGGGCAGCAGTGTCTCTGTGAGGAGCTTGACTGAAGCTGAACTAGCGGACAGGAGAGAGGAGAGGCAGTTAAAATGGGAGTTGGCAAAATTAGAGAAGGAGAGGGAGGAGAAGAGGCTAGCTCATGAGTTGAGTCTCAGAGAGTTAGACTTTAAGGCCCTGCAAGTAGGGACTCCCAGTACTCCTAATGGTGGCAGCGAATCCAAAGAGATAACCAGGGAACCCAGACCCTATTTGCCCAAGGACATAGTCGCCAGTTACAGCGCCGGGGATGACATCGCCAAGTGGCTGGCTGCCTATGAGGTCTCCTTAAGAGCCCATGGGATACTGGAAGAACACTGGGGGGGTGGCTTGTATAAATACATGCCTCCTGCAGGTAGGGATACACTTTTGGCCCTAGAGCAGGGAGAGCAGACCCACTACCCCACCATGAAAGTGGCGCTGATCAAAAAGTTTGGGCTGACTCCAGAAAAATATCGACAGAAATTTAGGAGCAGCCATAAACTAAGCACACAGAATTGGGTGGATTTTCTGGACTATGCAAAGAAGGCCCTAGAGGGTTGGGTGCAAGGCAGCGAAGTGGGGGACTACGAGGGGTTGTATGACCTTATACTCAAGGAGCACCTACTCGAGAAATGTTTTCCCGAGCTGCGACAACACCTGGTGGACAGCAAGCTGACCAGCCCCCGGAAGCTTGCTGAGGAGGTGGACATCTGGGCTAGTACCCGGGTGCCCTCAAAGGGGACTGGAGGGGATTCCCAAAGGACCGGACAGGGCGCCCCCCAGAAGAAAGAGGGGGCAGATAAAAAGAGGGAGTTCTCAAGAGGCCCCCAAAACAGTTTCCAGGGAAAGGGAACAGGATTCACCCCTAAGGCTAACCCGCCCAGAAACCCTCATCCTGGCCAAAGTCAGCAGCCAAGGGTTGTCCACTGCTTTGAGTGTGGTGGCGTTGGACACTATAAGGGAGATGTCAAGTGCCCAAAGAGACCACCCCCTCCCACTGGAGGAAAAGCCCCGGGAGTAGCTAGTGTAGTGCTCGGGGAGGAGCTGCCATTAGATAAGGGGGGGAGTGGGCGGGTGTCTCCTTAGTGTCCCTGGGAGATCGGGAGATGGTTCCTAAGATCCAGGTGCCCTCAAATACTACTAAGTATGGGCAATGGGTCACCATCAATGGCCAAAGAGGGGAGGCTCTGAGAGACACAGGAGCCAGTATAACTATGGTAAGGAGTCAACTGGTGTCTCCAGAGCAGGTGATTCCACATGTACTCCACCCCGCCGCGATGGCTAACGGCAGATTGAGCCACTACCCTGTGGCCGAGGTTCCATTTGAGTGGGAAGGGGTTGCAGGTTCACTTCAAGTTGCCGTAAGCCCTGCCGTGCCAGTTGATTGTCTGCTGGGGAATGATATGGAGCACAATGCTTGGAAGGAGGTGGAATATCGGACTCATTCTGAGATGCTGGGTACACCTGACTGGGCCTGTGCTAGCACAAGGTCCGCGACTACCCGGAGGGGGAGTTCGCTTGGGTTGGAGCCTGGAACAAGGGCCCAGCCAGCTACCAACAAGGGAAAGATTCGGGGACAGGAGAAACCTGCCTCGGCATCCACACCCCGTGTGACGGATAGGCCACCTGTGGTGGTGGACCAGGAGTCCGCGGAGGGGGGTGTTATCTCCTTGGAGAACCTACCTATCCCTGCCGAGTGGCATGTGGAGGGAGGGCCTACCAGGGAGGAGTTTTGTAAGGGCCAGAAGGAGTGCCCTACCCTTGAGGGACTGAGGCGACAGGCTGAAGCCCAGGCAGCAGGGAACTTTACTGGGAATTACCATATTTACTGGGAGGATGGACTCCTTTACAGTGAACCTAAGGCACCCGTGCACGGTTCATCACGGGCCTTGGTTGTCCCTCAACGTTACCAAGCCTTTCTTTTAGAGTTGGCTCATGAGATACCCTTGGCAGGACACTTAGGGCAGGACAAGACCTTTGCCCGGCTTGTCCCCCACTTTTATTGGCCTCAGATGAGGGTGGCGTCCGACACGTACTGTCGAACATGTGTGTCTTGTCAAGTCAGTGTGAAAACAGGGGTGAAGCTGAAAGCTCCCCTGGAACCACTTCCTGTCGTTAGCACCCCCTTTGAAAGGGTGGGCATCAACATTGTGGGGCCATTGGATCCACCAACTACAGCTGGTCACAGGTTTATCCTGGTTCTGGTGGATCACGCCACACGGTACCCGGAGGCAATTCCTCTGAGGACCATTACTGCACCTGCAGTGGCTAGGGCCCTGATGGGGATCTTTACCCGAGTGGGTTTCCCCAAAGAGGTTGTGTCCGACAGGGGGACCAACTTCATGTCAGCTTACATGCGAGCTATGTGGAAGGAGTGTGGGGTTACCTACCGGTTCACCACTCCTTACCACCCACAGACCAATGGTCTAGTGGAAAGGTTCAACAAGACCTTGAAAGGCATGATAAGAAGTCTGCCTGAGAGCCTGCGGAGGAAATGGGACGTCCTCCTACCCTATCTGTTGTTCTCTTACAGGGAAGTTCCACAGAAGGGAGTGGGCTTCAGCCCCTTCGAGCTTCTGTATGGGCACCCTGTGCGTGGACCTCTCAGCCTGGTGAAAGACGGATGGGAAAAGACTCCCAGGAAGCTTCCCCAGGATGTGGTGAGCTACATGCTGGCCTTCCGGAGCCAAATGGCAGTGGCTAGGGCCCTGATGGGGATCTTTACCCGAGTGGGTTTCCCCAAAGAGGTTGTGTCCGACAGGGGGACCAACTTCATGTCAGCTTCATGTCAGCTTACATGCGGGCTATGTGGAAGGAGTGTGGGGTTACCTACCGGTTCACCACTCCTTACCACCCACAGACCAATGGTCTAGTGGAAAGGTTCAACAAGACCTTGAAAGGCATGATAAGAAGTCTGCCTGAGAGCCTGCGGAGGAAATGGGACGTCCTCCTACCCTGTCTGTTGTTCTCTTACAGGGAAGTTCCACAGAAGGGAGTGGGCTTCAGCCCCTTCGAGCTTCTGTATGGGCACCCTGTGCGTGGACCTCTCAGCCTGGTGAAAGACGGATGGGAAAAGACTCCCAGGAAGCTTCCCCAGGATGTGGTGAGCTACATGCTGGCCATCCGGAGCCAAATGGCTAAGTTGTGGAAGCAAGCTTCTGACAACTTGGAAGCCAGCCAAGCAGTGATGAAGGAGTGGTATGACCACAATGCTCACCCGGTGGAAATGGAGCCTGGCCAGAAATTGTGGGTGATGGAACCTGCAGAGCTTAGTAGCCTCCAGGATTCCTGGACAGGCCCCTTTGAGGTGATGGAGAAAAAGGGTAAGGCCACTTACTTAGTGGATCTGAAAACCCCCAGACAGCCCCTAAGGGTGCTGCATGCCAATCGTCTCAAACCCCTCCATTAGAGGCCCGAGGTCATCTTAATGATGGTGACTGATGGAGCAGAGGAAGCGGAAAGTGAGCCTCTCCCGGATCTCTTTTCGTCTCAGGAAAAGGATGGGTCGGTGGAGGGAGTGATCCTCTCACCATCCCTGACTCCTGAACAGCGGAGGGACTGCCGCCAGGTCTTGGAGCAATATTCCTCGCTGTTCTCCCTTGTCCCGGGAAGGACCCACCTGTGTACCCATGACGTGGACACAGGAGACAGCCCACCTGTGTAGTCTAAGACCTACCGGCTGTCCGACAAGGTGAAGGCCAGTATCCACAGTGAAGTTACAAAGATGCCGGAGCTAGGAGTAATTGAACCTTCTAGTAGCCCCTGGTCCAGCCCGGTGGTTCTGGTACCAAAAGCTGCCCCACCGGGCACCACTCCAGAACTAAGGTTCTGTGTGGATTACCGGGGTCTGAATTCAGTGACCAAAACTGATGCACATCCGATCCCTAGGGCGGATGAGCTCATTGACCGGCTGGGAGCTGCCCAATATCTGAGTACTTTTGACCTCACATCAGGGTACTGGCAGATCTCCCTTACAGATGGAGCAAGGGAAAGGTCAGCCTTCTCCACGCCTGAGGGCCACTACCAGTTCTGTGTAATGCCCTTTGGGCTCAAGAACGCCCCTGCCACGTTTCAGCGGCTGGTGAACCAGGTCCTCTCTGGGATGGAGGCTTTCTCCGCTGCTTATCTGGATGACATTGCCGTCTTCAGCAGCAGTTGGGAGGAGCATTTGTGTCACTTACAAGCTGTTCTCCAGGCCCTGAAACAGGCTGGCTTGACAATCAAGGCCAGTAAATGTCAGATCGGGCAGGGGTCGGTTGTGTACCTAGGCCACTTGGTGGGTAGGGGAACAGTGCAGCCCCTCCAGGCAAAGATTGAGGCTATCATGGCCTGGGAGCCCCCCAAGACCCAAACTGAGGTCCGAGCCTTCCTGGGCCTCACAGGTTACTACTGTCGCTTTGTGAAGGGGTATGGCACTATTGTGGCACCCCTGACTGAGCTCACATCCAAGAAGCAACCTCGACGGGTAGTCTGGACGGAGGCTTGTCAGCAAGCCTTTAAGAAGTTGAAACAAGCAATGTGTGCAGCTCCAGTCCTCAGGGCCCCGGATTTTTCCAAGGAATTCATTGTCCAGACAGACGCATCAGAGCATGGCATTGAGGCAGTGTTATCGCAACTCAATGAAGAGGGTCTGGATCAACCTGTTGTCTTCCTGTCTAGGAGACTGCTTCCCCGGGAACAGAAGTGGAGTGCAATTGAGCTGGAAGCCTTTGCAGTGGTATGGGCTCTGAAGAAGTTGCGGCCATACCTGTTTGGCTCGCACTTCCTGGTTCAGACCGACCACCGACCCCTTCGTTGGCTGATGCAAATGAAGGGAGAGAATCCCAAGTTGCTGAGATGGTCTATCTCCCTACAGGGAATGGACTTCCGGGTGGAACATCGGCCTGGAGTGGACCACGCCAATGCAGACGGTCTCTCCAGGTATTTCCGCCTTAGTGATGAGAACTCCCAAGGGGTTGGGTAGCTCTCCCCACTTTCAGCTGGGGGGAACGCTTGTTAGACCTGTCAGCCCTTTGGGTGGTCCCTCCTACCTATTTATTTATTTTGTCCCCTTTTGCCTCCTAGTACCTTCATTTTTTTTTCATGTCCACTCAAATTTTTGGTGTTGACCTAGGGGGTGGGTGCTACCTTGTCCTCATACTTTTATTGAGGCCTAGAAGTCCCCCCTTTTCTCATGAAAATGTAGTTCTACAAAATGGTGGCTTGTAACTGCCACAACTGTTCACCTCAGGAAAGGGGACCCATAGGATAACATAGGGACACTCTAGAACCTTCCAGCTGGTTCTAGTAGCCTGAGGCCAGCCTATATAAAGGTCAGAGCGAGGGCAGCCATTTTGAGGTGACCAGTGAGTCTTTTGGAACCTGATCGGTAAAGGAGTGAGGCGACCTTGTGGGAAGGAAGGCACTGAGTGAGGGGAGATCGTCTTCTGGGCCGGCTGCCTCCTTAAGTGACGTGTCCCCCCACTTATCGACCAAGCCCTACCAGGGTGGGATTCCGTCCGGCTCCCTGCTTTGTCAAGTGCTCCTAGGCTACCCCCTGGGGGGGCTGTAGGAAGTTGACCTGGAGCATCTCCGAACAGAAACCTCTGTGAACAAGGAGTCACTCACCGTGGAAAAGGCCCTGGAGCGCTGAGAGAAGGTTCCCCAGCGGCAGCTGTAATCACCAGCTGTGCGGGTGTGTGCCTGCCGTGTGAGGATTCCTCTGGAATTGCTGAGAGGAAGCCAGGCAAGCGCAACTGAGAAGCAGCGGAAGCGGGAAATCACCACAGCTGTCATCGTGGTGTCGGAAGGGGCGGAGAAGAGCGGACGGAGGCAGGCCGTGGGCGGAGTCCTGAGCTCATTCGGAGCCGGCGAGGGAAGAGCCCCGGAAGAGCGGTGTAACGCCCCCTTTTAGCCAGGCGAGTGCAGTCTGCCGTCAGCGTAGCTTTCCCCGGATCTTGGAGAACTGTACGGGCCCAGCTGGGAAACGAGCTGACGGAACTACGAAGAAACAGTAAGCAGGGGCATCGGTTGGGCGGGAGGAGAGTGCTGCATTCCATCCTCCGATTTCCCCCCCCTCCTAGTGACTCGCACCACCAGCGGTGCTCATCTACTGCGAGACTGGCACTCCCCAGCAATCACCAGGCTTAGCGAGGTTCTTCCGAGTAAGAGAGCCTGTTAAATAAACAGAATCTGTCCCCTAAAGGAAAGCTGGGCAACGAAGGAGACTCCTAAGGGGTGAGAAGGGAAGGTAGAAAGAAATCATGTGCTTTCAATTCACCAATGGGGGGGGTTCCAGAGTGATCACAGGCTTTAACCTACCTGTTAACTGTAACCACAAAGTAAGTTAATTGACTGTGGGACAAGACGGAGTAACCTAGATGGTATGAATCAATGAGCAGCTGGGGTGGAAATCTTTGCCAGTGAGCCCTTGGGGGAATAAGACCAATGTTCCCTTGTGCCATATGTATTAATTGATTACCCTTCCTATCGTTATTCAGGTATTCCTCTATTGAGCCAAGGTGCTAAAGAGCTAAGTGGGGTGTAATTGACGAAAATCTGTAACCCGAGTTTTTTTAGTAACCTTGAACTCCCAAGGGTAAGGATCAACTGTAATTAACTGTGTAGAGAAGTGATATTTTCTAGTTGCTGCAATTGAGACTGTGGAATACTTTCTGCTGTGGGAAGGGGTAAGATGTAGCAGTGAACTCTTTCAATTGGGGGAGAGAAGAAATGTTGTGTGTGCACTGTTGAACTGGTGCTCATATATACGAACACCAATGTGTAGCTATTTTCATGTATTGAAACTCCATCTGCTGAAGAACAAAGAGATTATTTTATAAAACAGCTTGTATTTTCCTAAGACTGGTGTAGTGTCTTTCTTTTCTAGTGGATGGACGCTGTGTTACTGTAAGGGTGCGACGCAAGCTTAACACTTTTGCCTTTGGGATAGACCTTCCTACCTTGTGCCAAGCTAACCTATGTAGTCTGGTAACCCCAGGTCTATCATAATTAGTGTCTAGCGGTGGGATAGAGCTTGTGCTTGCGTCCACTCAATAGTAACGTAGTGTACTCCACAGACCTACACCTGGAGTTTTCTCCTAGCGGACTCCCTAATTAATAATCTTTGCTTTTTCAAATTTACTCCTGGTGGTGGGTGGAGGTAGCCCTTACTTAACGCCCTTCCTTGAATTCTTCCAAGTGGCTGTCCCTGACTCTCATTGGCAAGATGGAATTTGCTCTGGAAGAATTGGAGACCTATTGTCAGGCTCAGTCGCTCTTGTCTTGGGATGGCGCTGAAGATATATGGGTTCCACCTCCCGACGTCCCCGGTGTCTAGCTGAAAGCATACAGATTGCCAAGGCAGTCGAGCGAGGGAGGGAAAGGAAGGGGACTGCGGGGAGGGAGAGCTGAAACAACAATGCAAATGCACTAAGTATATGAACTATGAAATAAACATATAACATAGAAGTGCCTTCCTTTACCTCTATACTAAGGTACGTTTAGGTTCCTACCTGGAAGGGGGAAAAATATGGCCTCAATACCAGAAGAGATAAGGGAATACCAAAGACCAGACCTATCGTAAGAAACAAAGAACAATCTAAGTATACTGCAAAGTTAATGAAATAACAAGCAATGAGTTCTTCGCATCATACCATGAACAGCAGGTACTTGACATAGGTCCGAGGTTCCCTGTATCCCCCTGTGAATCTCTCCTCTGAGTTTTGAGACAAAATAAACAAGAAAAAAGGATTGCAGAAAGAAAATAACGATGAAGGCAAGGAGATCTAATTAATAAGCCTTAATCAGATCAATACCCTCGTTGCAGTGTAATGTCCTTGTAAATACACAATGTTTCAATAAGTGATTGAAAATCCTGAGAACAGCGGAACCCGCTTCTATCACTTCTTTAGACCAGTAACATTATTCTGATACTCGTTAACGTTTTTTAACGGAGTGCAAGGATATGTAGATACATTAGCAATGTTCATGATCCACAAGTAGTTCTGCCTACACATACTCAAAAGCGGAAACTCAAACCATGTTTCCTAACGGCAGACTGGGAGAAAAAGCAAGGTCAGAATGACGAGCCGAGACTCGCCTACACAGCAGCCCGAAGGTGAGCGGAGCAAGCACCCGACCCAGCACGGGGTGCTACTTCACGCTCCACAGTTTCAAAGCACTTACTTCACCTAAACAGACTGCTCACCATCAGCTCCGGAACCAAAAGGAAATAATCGGCAGCGTCCATCATCCGCGAGGCATATTTATTCCTGGTTTGCGTGCGCAGACGCACGTCACGTCCCTGGCGTCCTGGGCATGCCGGGAATTGTAGTTTCATGTCCCGAAATGACGCGAAGGGAACTGCAACGTAAACAAAAGTCAGCAACACAGTTCCAGATCGTGACAGTACATCCCCCTTCACGAGGGACGCTGACCGGCACCGGGCTTACCCGGCAACAAACGATGGAAGGTAGCCACCAGACGGGGAGCATGCACCTCACGGGCCGACACCCATGAATTGTCCTCGGGGCCATACCCCTTCCACGAAATGAGATAATGCACACCACCCCGCACCATCTTAGAATCAAGCACCCTCTGAACCTCATATTCAGAATCCCTTTGCACCCCTACAGGCGAAGGAGCACATCTCACTTGACAATGCGAGGGCTTCAGGAGAGACACATGAAACACAGGATGGATTCTGAGGTGCGCCGGCAAGCGCAGCTTCACAGCCACAGGGTTGACGTGCCGTAAGACACGATACGGACCAATAAACCTAGGGTTAAATACGCTGTGTTTCTTGAACCGTATATGCTTGGTGGACAACCACACCCAATCCCCTGGACTGTAGACAGGGCCCGGCCTCCGCCGCCTATCTGCCTGAACCTTATACCTACACTTGGCTTTGATGAGGTTCGCTCGCGTAGCACGAAGTATACGGCGAACCCTCAGTATCCTCTCCTTGACGTCAGGCAGCCTGGGGATGATGCCCATAAGAGCTGAAAAAAGGGGTGTGAAGTGTCGATGAATGTTGTGTGCTGTTATACGCTACTTCCGCCACCCACAACCAATCCACCCAGGCATCAGTGTTTTCCTGTACATAACAACGTAAGAATTGTTTCAGAGTCTGATTCAGACGTTCGGTTTGCCCATCAGTTTGGGGGTGAAAACTAGTGGAAAGTGACGAGGACATCTGTAGGGCTGTGCACCAGGTCTTCCAGAAGCGAGCGGTGAATTGTGTACCCCTATCTGAGACTATGACCCTCGGGAGTCCATGTAAACGGACCAGATGCACCAAAAGTAATTGTGCCAACTGACCTGCTGTGGGGACTTGGTTACAGGCTATAAAATGACCCATCTTCGTCAGGTAATCTATTACTACCACTATGGCGGTTTTGCCCTGGTCTTTGGGTAGTCCCACTATGAAATCAACAGAGAATTGTTACCAAGGCAGTTCAGGAGTGGGCATAGGAAGCAACAATCCTTGGGGTTGCTGCCTGTCGGACTTCATCTGGGCACATTATGAACACTCTTTCACCCATTTTTTCAGATCAGGTCGTATAGAAGTCCACCAGAATTGTCGTAATGCTTTTTCCAATGTTTTTACGTATCCGACATGTCCAGCACATGGCGAATCGTGGCACCATGAAAATACATTTTTACGTAAAACAACGGTAGGGATTAACACCTGTGGCCCTTTTATAGGTATTCCATGTCTCATTTTCCATTCCTTATGATGTCTGAGCCACGTTCTCCACACGCAAGTTTGTGTTCCTTGTCTAACTTTCGTCAGGAAGTCGTCAATGTGTGTTGCACACACCACCTTGGAAGGTTCGATGATAGCTCTTTTTGGTGTGATGGCATGCATTGTTGGATTCTCCTGACGGGTTAAGGCATCCGCCTTCTTGTTGTTCGCCCCAGGTCTATAGGTCAGCAAAAAATGAAATTCCTCAAAAAACAGCATCCAACGTAATTGCCGTGGAGTGAGATGACGCGTATCACGCATGAACTGCAGGTTTCGGTGGTCGGTATAAACTGTGATTTGGTGACGTGCTCCCATAAGCCAATGACTCCATTCCAAAAAGGCATCTCTTATGGCCAAGAGTTCCTTTTCCGCTATTGTGTAATTCTTCTCCGCGGAATTGAGCTTCCTGGACATAAACGCTATGGGGTGAAGCTGTCCGGTGTTCACGTTTCGTTGGGATAACACCGCTCCCAATGCGACCTCTGATGCGTCCGCCTCTACCAAAAAGAGCAAGTCTGGGTTGGCATGTACGAGGACAGGGGCTGAGGAAAACGCGTTCTTCAGCTGGGTAAACGCGTGTTGAGTGTTTTCAGTCCATTGAAACGGAACGTTTTTCCTGGTAAGGCGGGTCAATGGAGTTACCATCTCGGAGAATCCTCGTATGAACCTACGGTAAAAGTTAGCGAAACCCAGGAGACTTTGAATGTCTTTCACTGTTTCAGGCCTGGGCCATTCCTTTACCGCTTGGACCTTTCGGGTCGCCATCACTTGACCGGATGGTGTAAGCATAACTCCCAAGAACTCCACCGTGGTGATATGAAATTCGCACTTCATGATCTTGCAGTATAGCTGGTTGTTTTACAAGGCCTGTAAGGTGTTTTTCACATGTTCCACATGTTCTTCAGTAGACTCAGAATATATAAGAATGTCGTCAATGTAGACAACTACGTATCGATCAAGATGTTCTCGCAAAACCTCATTCAAAAAGAATTGAAATGCGGCGGGGGCGTTACACAGCCCAAAGGGCATCACAAGATATTCATAGAGCTCATACCGCGTCTTGAAAGCAGTCTTCCACTCGTCTCCTCTTTTTATGCGAACCAGGTGGTAGGCTCCCTTTAGGTCCTGCTTGTTATATATTTTTGCCTGTCTTACTTGTTCTAGTAGCACAGGGATCAATGGCAACGGATACTGATTTCTTATCGTTATGGCATTGAGTGCTCTGTAATCGATGCAGCATCTCTTCTCTCCGTTCGCCTTCGGGATAAAAAAAAGAGGAGAAGCGGCAGGAGATCTGGACGGCCGAATGAAGCCTGCTGCTAGATATTTGTCCAGGTAGCTTCGAAGATGCTCATTTTCAGGGAGAGTGAGAGCGTATATTCTGCCACTAGGTATCACGGCCCCCGGAATAAGGTCAATACGACAGTCGTATTCCCGGTGAGGCGGGAGGATCTCCGCCTGTGCATCACTGAATACGTTTCTGTAATTGTGGTACACAGTGGGTAATACCACTTCCTTCTCAGCTGCTGTGGCAATGTGCTGCAAGGAGGCGAGTTCTCTGGAGGGTTTGTTCAGAGGTACTATACAGTTGGTGATACAGTATTCCGAATCGAACACCACCGTTCCGGATGTCCAGTGTATCGATGGTTCATGCTTTTGCAGCCATGGAAGACCCAAAATCACCCCATATTGAGGGGCTCTGATGATGTTGAATGAAAGGGTTTCCTGATGATTTCCATCGTAGATGAGTACATACTCAAAGGTGTGTTGTTTTATGGGACCGGCTTCCAGCTCCTGTCCGTCCACCGCATATACCGTTTCAGGCACGTCTTTAGTCACAAGACTTGCTCCTAACCGTATGGCTACATCATGATCCATGAAACACCCCGTGGCTCCGGAATCCACCATAGCTCTTATGTCCTTCACCACAGTATCAATCACCAGAGACATTGACAGGAACACATGGTGTTTCTCATGTGCAGTATCAGGAGTTAATGAAGGTATAATATTCACACTTGAGGGTTCCCCTTCTTCCACCCTCAAGCTTTGGAGTTTTCCGACTCAGTTTCCGAAATACCACTAACCGATTGTCCAGATCTAAATCTCCCAGTTTTTGGTTTCACTGGGCAATCACGGAGATAATGCCCTTTCTTCCCACAATAAAGGCATAACCCCTGTTTTCTTCTGTGATCCCTTTCACTCAGCATCAAGGAGGCTCTCACCGCCCCAATCTCCATTGGTTCTGCAGACGCAGAGGTTTTATCACCCTGACTTACGCGATCAAAAGGCTGTAATGGACGATCTTTCGTTCTTGGATCACCTTTACGGTCTCTCAGTCTATGATGTAACCGAAGAGTCAACTCAATGAGCGCCTTACAGGTGCGTGGCTGAGGATCGATGTGGGCCAAAGAATCTTTAAGCTCATCGTTAAGTCCCTGATAAAACACCGTAGACTGTTTGGACTCGGGCCATTCTGTTTCAGCTACTAACCGCCGATAGTGATTTAGGTATGTCACCAAATCTGACGTGCTTTGTTTCAGTTGTAGAAGATCTCTGTCGGCAGAAAACGTTTCTGCTCTTCTATCAAATGTTTTTTCGAATTCACGACGGAATTCATCCCAATCATATAACAACGGATCCTCTCGTTTCACTATGGGAACTGCCCACTGCGCTGCGTCTCCTCCTAGATAGGAGATCACAAATGCCACCCGAGCTTGATTGGTGGCAAACATTTTGGGCTTGCACATAAAGTGCAACAGGACTTGAGTCATGAAGACTTGCACCTTCTTGTTGTCGTCTAAAAAGCGCTCAGGAGGAGCCAAAGGGATTTGGGCAGGCATTTCCACTACCACGGATGTCTGAGTTGCTTGAGACCCACTGGCATTAAAGGGGTTTCCTTGTAGCCTGTCTACTCGGGCCTGTAACAGGGCGGTTTCAGCCCTTGAATCAGCTACTTCTTGTCTAGATGCAGCGAGTTCCGATTGTACCAATGTCAGAGCTGCCATAACATCATCAAGGGAAGCCATAACTATATCCCAGCGCAATCAAGAAGATGATACAACTTGGGCCGATTATTCTGTCAGGCTCAGTCGCTCTTGTCTTCGGGATGACGCTGAAGATATATGGATTCCACCTCCCGACGTCCCCGGTGTCTAGCTGAAAGCATACAGATCACCAAGGCAGTCGAGCGAGGGAGGGAAAGGAAGGGGACTGCGGGGAGGGAGAGCTGAAACAACAATGCAAATGCACTAAGTATATGAACTATGAAATAAACATATAACATAGAAGTGCCTTCCTTTACCTCTATACTAAGGTACGTTTAGGTTCCTACCTGGAAGGGGGAAAAAGATGGCCTCAATACCAGAAGAGATAAGGGAATACCAAAGACCAGACCTATCGTAAGAAACAAAGAACAATCTAAGAATACTGCAAAGTTAATGAAATAACAAGCAATGAGTTCTTCGCATCATACCATGAACAGCAGGTACTTGACATAGGTCAGAGGTTCCCTGTATCCCCCTGTGAATCTCTCCTCTGAGTTTTGAGACAAAATAAACAAGAAAAAAGGATTGCAGAAAGAAAATAACGATGAAGGCAAGGAGATCTAAATAATAAGCCTTAATCAGATCAATACCCTCGTTGCAGTGTAATGTCCTTGTAAATACACAATGTTTCAATAAGAGATTGAAAATCCTGAGAACAGCGGAACCCGCTTCTATCACTTCTTTAGACCAGTAACATTAGTCTGATACTCGTTAACGTTTTTTCAGGAGTTCAAGGATATGTAGATACATTAGCAATGTTCATGATCCACAAGTAGTTCTGCCTACACATACTCAAAAGCGGAAACTCAAACCATGTTTCCTAACGGCAGACTGGGAGAAAAAGCAAGGTCAGAATGACGAGCCGAGACTCGCCTACACAGCAGCCCAAAGGTGAGCGGAGCAAGCACCCGACCCAGCACGGGGTGCTACTTCACGCTCCACAGTTTCAAAGCACTTACTTCACCTAAACAGACTGCTCACCAACAGCTCCGGAACCAAAAGGAAATAATCGGCAGCGTCCATCATCCGCGAGGCATATTTATTCCTGATTTGCGTGCGCAGACGCACGTCACGTCCCTGGCTTCCTGGGCATGCCGGGAATTGTAGTTTCATGTCCCGAAATGATGCGAAGGGAACTGCAACGTAAACAAAAGTCAGCAACACAGTTCCAGATCGTGACACCTATACTGTGGCCCAACTCAGAGAATTTTGCCAAAATATGGGAGTGTTCTTCAAGCGTGGTGCTAAAAAGGGGGAACTCCAAACCAGCTTGAGAGCGTGGGTGGCAGCGCACCCAGATGGGAAGGAGGAGGAGGAGGCAGACCGGGACACTGTGGAGAAGTGTGGCTCAGGGGTTAGAGGCAGCAGACCCGGAAGCTGAGATCGGTCCTGGACCAGGGTTCAATTCCCCGCCTCGGCGGGTCTTGGGCTAAAAAATTCCACGGACTCGATAATTCTCGCCCCGGTGCCTCCTCGACTCACGGGTTCACACTCTGCGACTCTGGGCAATAGCTTGCTTAATCTCCACAACGGCCCCTCGCGGCGGGATGCCTGACTTTCACCTTGTGGATACCCTGCTATCTCACAGGGGAATACCAGGAAGGGTTCCCTAAGCAAGCGCCGGGACACCCACTGCGGGTAGCTGTGCGCTATATAAGCTCAACTACATTTACATTTACATTTACATTTACATTTACTGTCATCGGGGTAGATGAGTTGTACCGACCTGAGTGGGAAAACCTACTGACAGGTCCCAGAACACTCTCAAGGGAGGGCAGCAGTGTCTCTGTGAGGAGCTTGACTGAAGCTGAACTAGCGGACAGGAGGGAGGAGAGGCAGTTAAAATGGGAGTTGGCAAAATTAGAGAAGGAGAGGGAGGAGAAGAGGCTAGCTCATGAGTTGAGTCCCAGACAGTTAGACTTTAAGGCCCTGCAAGTAGTGACTCCCAGTACTCCTAATGGTGGCAGCGAATCCAAAGAGATAACCAGGGAACCCAGACCCTATTTGCCTAAGGACATAGTCGCCAGTTACAGCGCCGGGGATGACATCGCCAAGTGGCTGGCTGCCTATGAGGTCTCCTTAAGAGCCCATGGGATACTGGAAAAACACTGGGGGGTGGCTTGTATAAATACATGCCTCCTGCAGGTAGGGATACACTTTTGGCCCTAGAGCAGGGAGAGCAGACCCACTACCCCACCATGAAAGTGGCGCTGATCAAAAAGTTTGGGCTGACTCCAGAAAAATATCGACAGAAATTTAGGAGCAGCCATAAACTAAGCACACAGAATCCGGTGGATTTTTTGGACTATGCAAAGAAGGCCCTAGAGGGTTGGGTGCAAGGCAGCGAAGTGGGGGACTACGAGGGGTTGTATGACCTTATACTCAAGGAGCACCTACTCGAGAAATGTTTTCCCGAGCTGCGACAACACCTGGTGGACAGCAAGCTGACCAGCCCCCGGAAGCTTGCTGAGGAGGTGGACATCTGGGCTAGTACCCGGGTGCCCTCAAAGGGGACTGGAGGGGATTCCCAAAGGACCGGACAGGGCGCCCCCCAGAAGAAAGAGGGGGCAGATAAAAAGAGGGAGTTCTCAAGAGGCCCCCAAAACAGTTTCTAGGGAAAGGGAACAGGATTCACTCCTAAGGCTAACCCGCCCAGAAACCCTCATCCTGGCCAAACTCAGCAGCCGAGGGTTGTCCACTGCTTTGAGTGTGGTGGCGTTGGACACTATAAGGGAGATGTCAAGTGCCCAAAGAGACCACCCCCCTCCCACTGGAGGAAAAGCCCCGGGAGTAGCTAGTGTAGTGCTCGGTAGGAGCTGCCCTTAGATAAGGGGGGGGAGTGGGCGGGTGTCTCCTTAGTGTCCCTGGGAGATCGGGAGATGGTTCCTAAGATCCAGGTGCCATCAAATACTACTAAGTATGGGCAATGGGTCACCATCAATGGCCAAAGAGGGGAGGCTCTGAGAGACACAGGAGCCAGCATAACTATGGTAAGGAGTCAACTGGTGTCTCCAGAGCAGGTGATTCCACATGTACTCCACCCCGCCGCGATGGCTAACGGCAGATTGAGCCACTACCCTGTGGCCGAGGTTCCATTTGAGTGGGAAGGGGTTGCAGGTTCACTTCAAGTTGCCGTAAGCACTGCCGTGCCAGTTGATTGTCTGCTGGGGAATGATATGGAGCACAATGCTTGGAAGGAGGTGGAATATCGGACTCATTCTGAAATGCTGGGTACACCTGACTGGGCCTGTGCTAGCACAAGGTCCGCGACTACCCGGAGGGGGAGTTCGCTTGGGTTGGAGCCTGGAACAAAGGGCCCAGCCAGCTACCAACAAGGGAAAGATTCGGGGACAGGAGAAGCCTGCCTCGGCATCCACACCCCGTGTTACGGATAGGCCACCTGTGGTGGTGGACCAGGAGTCCGCAGAGGGGGGTGTTATCTCCTTGGAGAACCTACCTATCCCTGCCGAGTGGCATGTGGAGGGAGGGCCTACCAGGGAGGAGTTTTGTAAGGGCCAGAAGGAGTGCCCTACCCTTGAGGGACTGAGGCGACAGGCTGAAGCCCAGGCAGCAGGGAACGTTACTGGGAATTACCATATTTACTGGGAGGATGGACTCCTCTACAGTGAACCTAAGGCACCCGTGCACGGTTCATCACGGGCCTTGGTTGTCCCTTAACGTTACCAAGCCTTTCTTTTAGAGTTGGCTCATGAGATACCCTTGGCAGGACACTTAGGGCAGGACAAGAACTTTGCCCGGCTTGTCCCCCACTTTTATTGGCCTCAGATGAGGGTGGCGTCCGACACGTACTGTCGAACATGTGTGTCTTGTCAAGTCAGTGGGAAAACAGGGGTGAAGCTGAAAGCTCCCCTGGAACCACTTCCTGTCGTTAGCACCCCCTTTGAAAGGGTGGGCATCAACATTGTGGGGCCATTGGATCCACCAACTACAGCTGGTCACAGGTTTATCCTGGTTCTGGTGGATCACGCCACACGGTACCCGGAGGCAATTCCTCTGAGGACCATTACTGCACCTGCAGTGGCTAGGGCCCTGATGGGGATCTTTACCCGAGTGGGTTTCCCCAAAGAGGTTGTGTCCGACAGGGGGGACCAACTTCATGTCAGCTTACATGCGAGCTATGTGGAAGGAGTGTGGGGTTACCTACCGGTTCACCACTCCTTACCACCCACAGACCAATGGTCTAGTGGAAAGGTTCAACAAGACCTTGAAAGGCATGATAAGAAGTCTGCCTGAGAGCCTGCGGAGGAAATGGGACGTCCTCCTACCCTGTCTGTTGTTCTCTTACAGGGAAGTTCCACAGAAGGGAGTGGGCTTCAGCCCCTTCGAGCTTCTGTATGGGCACCCTGTGCATGGACCTCTCAGCCTGGTGAAAGACGGATGGGAAAAGACTCCCAGGAAGCTTCCCCAGGATGTGGTGAGCTACATGCTGGCCTTCCGGAGCCAAATGGCTAAGTTGTGGAAGCAAGCTTCTGACAACTTGGAAGCCAGCCAAGCAGTGATGAAGGAGTGGTATGACCACAATGCTCACCCGGTGGAATTGGAGCCTGGCCAGAAAGTGTGGGTGATGGAACCTGCAGAGCTTAGTGCCCTCCAGGATCGCTGGACAGGCCCCTTTGAGGTGAAGGAGAAAAAGGGTAAGGCCACTTACTTAGTGGATCTGAAAACCCCCAGACAGCCCCTACGGGTGCTGCATGCCAATCGTCTCAAACCCCACTATGAGAGGCCCGAGGTAATCTTAATGATGGTGACTGATGGAGCAGAGGAAGCGGAAAGCGAGCCTCTCCCGGATCTCTTTTCATCTCAGGAAAAGGATGGGTCGGTGGAGGGAGTGATCCTCTCACCATCCCTGACTCTTGAACAGCGGAGGGACTGCCGCCAGGTCTTGGAGCAATATTCCTCGCTGTTCTCCCTTGTCCCGGGAAGGACCCACCTGGTACCCATGACGTGGACACAGGAGACAGCCCACCTGTATAGTCTAAGACCTACCGGCTGTCCGACAAGGTGAAGGCCAGTATCCACAGTGAAGTTACAAAGATGCTGGAGCTAGGAGTAATTGAACCTTCTAGTAGCCCCTGGTCCAGCCCGGTGGTTCTGGTACCAAAAGCTGCCCCACCGGGCACCACTCCAGAACTAAGGTTCTGTGTGGATTACCGGGGTCTGAATTCAGTGACCAAAACTGATGCACATCCGATCCCTAGGGCGGATGAGCTCATTGACCGGCTGGGAGCTGCCCAATATCTGAGTACTTTTGACCTCACATCAGGGTACTGGCAGATCTCCCTTACAGATGGAGCAAGGGAAAGGTCAGCCTTCTCCACGCCTGAGGGCCACTACCAGTTCTGTGTAATGCCCTTTGGGCTCAAGAACGCCCCTGCCACGTTTCAGCGGCTGGTGAACCAGGTCCTCTCTGGGATGGAGGCTTTCTCCGCTGCTTATCTGGATGACATTGCCGTCTTCAGCAGCAGTTGGGAGGAGCATTTGTGTCACTTACAAGCTGTTCTCCAGGCCCTGAAACAGGCTGGCTTGACAATCAAGGCCAGTAAATGTCAGATCGGGCAGGGGTCGGTTGTGTACCTAGGCCACTTGGTGGGTATGGGAACAGTGCAGCCCCTCCAGGCAAAGATTGAGGCTATCATGGCCTGGGAGCCCCCCAAGACCCAAACTGAGGTCCGAGCCTTCCTGGGCCTCACAGGTTACTACCGTCGCTTTGTGAAGGGGTATGGCACTATTGTGGCACCCCTGACTGAGCTCACATCCAAGAAGCAACCTCGACGGGTAGTCTGGACGGAGGCTTGTCAGCAAGCCTTTAAGAATTTGAAACAAGCAATGTGTGCAGCTCCAGTCCTCAGGGCCCCGGATTTTTCCAAGGAATTCATTGTCCAGACAGACGCATCAGAGCATGGCATTAGGGCAGTGTTATCGCAACTCAATGAAGAGGGTCTGGATCAACCTGTTGTCTTCCGGTCTAGGAGACTGCTTCCCCGGGAACAGAAGTGGAGTGCAATTGAGCGGGAAGCCTTTGCAGTGGTATGGGCTCTGAAGAAGTTGCGGCCATACCTGTTTGGCTCGCACTTCCTGGTTCAGACCGACCACCGACCCCTTCGTTGGCTGATGCAAATGAAGGGAGAGAATCCCAAGTTGCTGAGATGGTCTATCTCCCTACGGGGAATGGACTTCCGGGTGGAACATCGGCCTGGAGTGGACCACGCCAATGCAGACGGTCTCTCCAGGTATTTCCACCTTAGTGATGAGAACTCCCAAGGGGTTGGGTAGCTCTCCCCACTTTCAGCTGGGGGGAACGCTTGTTAGACCTGTCAGCCCTTTGGGTGGTCCGTCCTACCTATTTATTTATTTTGTCCCCTTTTGCCTCCTAGTACCTTCATTTTTTTTTCATGTCCACTCAAATTTTTGGTGTTGACCTAGGGGGTGGGTGCTACCTTGTCCTCATACTTTTATTGAGGCCTAGAAGTCCCCCCTTGTCTCATGAAAATTTAGTTCTACAAAATGGTGGCTTGTAACTGCCACAACTGTTCACCTCAGGAAAGGGGACCCATAGGATAACATAGGGACACTCTAGAACCTTCCAGCTGGTTCTAGTAGCCTGAGGCCAGCCTATATAAAGGTCAGAGCGAGGGCAGCCATTTTGAGGTGACCAGTGAGTCTTTTGGAACCTGATCGGTAAAGGAGTGAGGCGACCTTGTGGGAAGGAAGGCACTGAGTGAGGGGAGATCGTCTTCTGGGCCGGCTGCCTCCTTAAGTGACGTGTCCCCCCACTTATCGACCAAGCCCAACCAGGGTGGGATTCCGTCCGGCTCCCTGCTTTGTCAAGTACTCCTAGGCTACCCCCTGGGGGGGCTGTAGGAAGTTGACCTGGAGCATCTCTGAACAGAAACCTCTGTGAACAAGGAGTCACTCACCGTGGAAAAGGCCCTGGAGCGCTGAGAGAAGGTTCCCCAGCAGCAGCTGTAATCACCAGCTGTGCGGGTGTGTGTCTGCCGTGTGAGGATTCCTCTGGAGTTGCTGAGAGGAAGCCAGGCAAGCGCAACTGAGGAGCAGCGGAAGCGGGAAATCACCACAGCTGTCATCGTGGTGTCGGAAGGGGCGGAGAAGAGCGGACGGAGGCCGGCCGTGGGCGGAGTCCTGAGCTCATTCGGAGCCGGCGAGGGAAGAGCCCCGGAAGAGCGGTGTAACGCTCTGGAGACCGGCAGGACGGAAGCGGTAAAGTCGCGCCCCCCTTTTAGCCAGGCGAGTGCAGTCTGCCGTCAGCGGAGCTTTCCCCGGATCTTGGAGAACTGTACGGGCCCAGCTGGGAAACGAGCTGACGGAACTACGAAGAAACAGTAAGCAGGGGCATCGGTTGGGCGGGAGGAGAGAGCTGCATTCCGTCCTCCGATTCCCCCCCCCTCCTAGTGACTCGCACCACCAGCGGTGCTCATCTACTGCGAGACTGGCACTCCCCAGCAATTACCAGGCTTAGCGAGGTTCTTCCGAGTAAGAGAGCCTGTTAAATAAACTGAATCTGTCCCCTAAAGGAAAGCTGGGCAACGAAGGAGACTCCTAAGGGGTGAGAAGGGAAGGTAGAAAGAAATCATTTGCCTTCAATTCACCAATGGGGGGTTCCAGAGTGATCACAGGCTTTAACCTACCTGTTAACTGTAACCACAAAGTAAGTTAATTGACTGTGGGACAAGGCGGAGTAACCTAGATGGTATGAATCAATGAGCAGCTGGGGTGGAAATCTTTGCCAGTGAGCCCTTGGGGGCATAAGACCAATGTTCCCTTGTGCCATATGTATTAATTGATTACCCTTCCTATCGTTATTCACGTATTCCTCTATTGAGCCAAGGTGCTAAAGAGCTAAGTGGAGTGTAATTGACGAAAATCTGTAACCCGATTTTATTAGTAACCTTGAACTCCCAAGGGTAAGGATCAACTGTAATTAACTGTGTAGAGAAGTGATATTTTCTAGTTGCTGCAATTGAGACTGTGGAATACTTTCCGCTGTGGGAAGGGGTAAGATGTAGCAGTGAACTCTTTTCAATTGGGGGAGAGAAGAAATGTTGTGTGTGCACTGTTGAACTGGTGCTCATATATACGAACACCAATGTGTAGCTATTTTTATGTATTGAAACTCCATCTGCTGAAGAACAAAGAGATTATTTTATAAAACAGCTCGTATTTTCCTAAGACTGGTGTAGTGTCTTTCTTTTCTAGTGGATGGACGCTGTGTTACTGTAAGGGTGCGACGCAAGCTTAACACTTTTGCCTTTGGGATAGACCTTCCTACCTTGTGCCAAGCTACCCTATGTAGTCTGGTAACCCCAGGTCTAACATAATTGGTGTCTAGCAGTGGGATAGAGCTTGTGCTTCCGTCCACTCAATAGTAACGTAGTGTACTCCACAGACCTACACCTGGAGTTTTCTCCTAGCGGACTCCCTAATTAATAATTTTTGCTTTTCCAAATTTACTCCTGGTGGTGGGTGGAGGTAGCCCTTAATTAACGCCCTTCCTTGAATTCTTCCAAGTGGCTGTCCCTGACTCTCATTGGCAAGATGGAATTTGCTCTGGAAGAATTGGAGACCTATACTGTGGCCCAACTCAGAGAATTTTGCCAAAATATGGGAGTGTTCTTCAAGCGTGGTGCTAAAAAGGGGGAACTCCAAACCAGCTTGAGAGCGTGGGTGGCAGCGCACCCAGATGGGAAGGAGGAGGAGGCAAACCGGGACACTGTCATCGGGGTAGATGAGTTGTACCGACCTGAGAGGGAAAACCTACTGACAGGTCCCAGAACACTCTCAAGGGAGGGCAGCAGTGTCTCCGTGAGGAGCTTGACTGAAGCTGAACTAGCGGACAGGAGGGAGGAGAGGCAGTAAAAATGGGAGTTGGCAAAATTAGAGAAGGAGAGGGAGGAGAAGAGGCTAGCTCATGAGTTGAGTCTCAGAGAGTTAGACTTTAAGGCCCTGCAAGTAGGGACTCCCAGTACTCCTAATGGTGGCAGTGAATCCAAAGAGATAACCAGGGAACCCAGACCCTATTTGCCCAAGGACATAGTCGCCAGCTACAGCGCCGGGGATGACATCGCCAAGTGGCTGGCTGCCTATGAGGTCTCCTTAAGAGCCCATGGGATATTAGAAAAACACTGGGGGGGTGGCTAGTATAAATACATGCCTCCTGCAGGTAGGGATACACTTTTGGCCCTAGAACAGGGAGAGCAGACCCACTACCCCACCATGAAAGTGGTGCTGATCAAAAAGTTTGCGCTGACTCCAGAAAAATATCGACAGAAATTTAGGAGCAGCCATAAACTAAGCACACAGAATTGGGTGGATTTTCTGGACTATGCAAAGAAGGCCCTAGAGGGTTGGGTGCAAGGCAGCGAAGTGGGGGACTACGAGGGGTTGTATGACCTTATACTCAAGGAGCACCTACTCGAGAAATGTTTTCACGAGCTGCGACAACACCTGGTGGACAGCAAGCTGACCAGCCCCCGGAAGCTTGCTGAGGAGGCGGACATCTGGGCTCGTACCCGGGTGTCCTCAAAGGGGACTGGAGGGGATTCCCAAAGGACCGGACAGGGCGCCCCCCAGAAGAAAGAGGGGGCAGATAAAAAGAGGGAGTTCTCAAGAGGCCCCCAAAACAGTTTCCAGGGAAAGGGAACAGGATTCACCCCTAAGGCTAACCCGCCCAGAAACCCTCATCCTGGCCAAAGTCAGCAGCCAAGGGTTGTCCACTGCTTTGAGTGTGGTGGCGTTGGACACTATAAGGGAGATGTCAAGTGCCCAAAGAGACCACCCCCTCCCACTGGAGGAAAAGCCCCTGGAGTAGCTAGTGTAGTGCTCGGGGAGGAGCTGCCCTTAGATAAGGGGGGGGAGTGGGGGCAGGTGTCTCCTTAGTGTCCCTGGGAGATCGGGAGATGGTTCCTAAGATCCAGGTGCCCTCAAATACTACTAAGTATGGGCAATGGGTCACCATCAATGGCCAAAGAGGGGAGGCTCTGAGAGACACAGGAGCCAGTATGACTATGGTAAGGAGTCAACTGGTGTCTCCAAAGCAGGTGATTCCACATGTACTCCACCCCGCCGCGATGGCTGACGGCAGATTGGCCTCAAAGAAAAGGAGGTTCCCCTGTCATATATATCAGGGAGGGGGATTTTAAGGTTTCAATATTTTGGGAGTCCCTGTTGTTATTGTAGCAGACTAGGATCGCTGGAATGAACTGGGGGGGGGGGTTTAAAAGGGATTAATCTGTGCTATTTATTATCTAGTAGGAATTTTCCAAAGTAAACTTCAAACCTAAATAGAAGCAAATCACTAAAGTACACAGAAGTAAATGGCACTACTACCAGAGTTATAAAAGTAATGTACAACATTTATTTGTAGCCTCCCAAATGGGTTACATTCTAAAACATAATGAAAAATGATTAAAATACCACCTACAGTGGTAACACGGTATATAAAAAACAGTCAAAGTGTAAAAAAAGTCGACGCGGCGTTTCGGTGCTAATCAATCTTGACACCTTCATCAGGACATTAGGGACATTTGACTCCGTATCTGTATCTTGTGTTGATATAGCTTGTCAATTGCTTTTCAACTCGATTAAAAAACTTCTCAAATAGATATCACCGATGTTTTTACGGTTCTTGATGGTAGAACACAATATTTTGTATCTGTACGGAGGGGCCACCGTTGTCGATAGAAATGGCTTATTTTTTAGTTAATTTATTCTTTTGGGGAATCACTCCTCGTGACCAATTTTTTATTAATTAGGTCTATAGGTACGGTTGAGTTAATCAATCTTCACCGACCCTCCAGATGTTTCTCATGAACAGGAAATTCGATATCTTATGGATTAAAATTGGCCTCCCTGCTCCTCCGTGCTGCCTCCTTCATTCCGATGTGCAGATTGGGCCACTACCCTGTGGCCGAGGTTCCATTTGAGTGGGAAGGGGTTGCAGGTTCACTTCGAGTTGCCGTAAGCCCTGCCGTGCCAGTTGATTGTCTGTTGGGGAATGATATGGAGCACATTGCTTGGAAGGAGGTGGAATATCGGACTCATTCTGAGATGCTGGGTACACCTGACTGGGCCTGTGCTAGCACAAGGTCCGCGACTACCCGGAGGGGGAGTTCGCTTGGGTTGGAGCCTGGAACAAGGGCCCAGCCAGCTACCAACAAGGGAAAGATTCGGGGACAGGAGAAGCCTGCCTCGGCATCCACACCCCGTGTGACGGATAGGCCACCTGTGGTGAGGGACCAGGAGTCCGCGGAGGGGGATGTTATCTCCTCGGAGAACCTACCGATCCCTGCCGAGTGGCATGTGGAGGGAGGGCCTACCAGGGAGGAGTTTTGTAAGGGCCAGAAGGAGTGCCCTACCCTTGAGGGACTGAGGCGACAGGCTGAAGCCCAGGCAGCAGGGAACGTTACTGGGAATTACCATATTTACTGGGAGGATGGACTCCTCTACAGTGAACCTAAGGCACCCGTGCACGGTTCATCACGGGTCTTGGTTGTCCCTCAACGTTACCGAGCCTTTCTTTTAGAGTTGGCTCATGAGATACTCTTGGCAGGACACTTAGGGCAGGACAAGACCTTTGCCCGGCTTGTCCCCCACTTTTATTGGCCTCAGATGAGGGTGGCGTCCGACACGTACTGTCGGACATGTGTGTCTTGTGAAGCCAGTGGGAAAACAGGGGTGAAGCTGAAAGCTTCCCTGGAACCACTTCCTGTCGTTAGCACCCCCTTTGAAAGGGTGGGCATCAACATTGTGGGGCCATTGGATCCACCAACTACAGCTGGTCACAGGTTTATCCTGGTTCTGGTGGATCACGCCACACGGTACCCAGAGGCAATTCCTCTGAGGACCATTACTGCACCTGCAGTGGCTAGGGCCCTGATGGGGATCTTTACCCGAGTGGGTTTCCCCAAAGAGGTTGTGTCCGACAGGGGGACCAACTTCATGTCAGCTTACATGCGGGCTATGTGGAAGGAGTGTGGGGTTATCTACTGGTTCACCACTCCTTACCACCCACAGACCAATGGTCTAGTGGAAAGGTTCAACAAGACCTTGAAAGGCATGATAAGAAGTCTGCCTGAGAGCCTGCAGAGGAAATGGGACGTCCTCCTACCCTGTCTGTTGTTCTCTTACAGGGAAGTTCCACAGAAGGGAGTGGGCTTCAGCCCCTTCGAGCTTCTGTATGGGCACCCTGTGCGTGGACCTCTGAGCCTGGTGAAAGACGGATGGGAAAAGACTCCCAGGAAGCTTCCCCAGGATGTGGTGAGCTACGTGCTGGCCTTCCGGAGCCAAATGGCTAAGTTGTGGAAGCAAGCTTCTGACAACTTGGAAGCCAGCCAAGCAGTGATGAAGGAGTGGTATGACCACAATGCTCACCCGGTGGAATTGGAGCCTGGCCAGAAAGTGTGGGTGATGGAACCTGCAGAGATTAGTGCCCTCCAGGATCGCTGGACAGGCCCCTTTGAAGTGATGGAGAAAAAGGGTAAGGCCACTTACTTAGTGGATCTGAAAACCCCCAGACAGCCCCTACGGGTGCTGCATGCCCATCATCTCAAACCCCACCATGAGAGGCCCGAGGTCATCTTAATGATGGTGACTGATGTAGCAGAGGAAGCGGAAAGCGAGCCTCTCCCGGATCTCTTTTCTTCTCAGGAAAAGGATGGGTTGGTGGAGGGAGTGATCCTCTCACCATCCCTGACTCCTGAACATCGGAGGGACTGCCGCCAGGTCTTGGAGCAATATTCCTCGCTGTTCTCCCTTGTCCCGGGAAGGACCCACCTGTGTACCCATGACGTGGACACAGGAGACAGCCCACCTGTGTAGTCTAAGACCTACCGGCTGTCCGACAAGGTGAAGGCCAGTATCCACAGTGAAGTTACAAAGATGCTGGAGCTAGGAGTAATTGAACCTTCTAGTAGCCCCTGGTCCAGCCCGGTGGTTCTGGTACCAAAAGCTGCCCCACCGGGCACCACTCCAGAACTAAGGTTCTGTGTGGATTACCGGGGTCTGAATTCAGTGACCAAAACTGATGCACATACGATCCCTAGGGCGGATGAGCTCATTGACCGGCTGGGAGCTGCCCAATATCTGAGTACTTTTGACCTCACATCAGGGTACTGGCAGATCTCCCTCACAGATGGAGCAAGGGAAAGGTCAGCCTTCTCCATGCCTGAGGGCCACTACCAGTTCTGTGTAATGCCCTTTGGGCTCAAGAACGCCCCTGCCACCTTTCAGCGGCTGGTGAACCAGGTCCTCTCTGGGATGGAGGCTTTCTCCGCTGCTTATCTGGATGACATTGCCGTCTTCAGCAGCAGTTGGGAGGACCATTTGTGTCACTTACAAGCTGTTCTCCAGGCCCTGAAACAGGCTGGCTTGACAATCAAGGCCAGTAAATGTCAGATCGGGCAGGGGTCGGTTGTGTACCTAGGCCACTTGGTGCGTAGGGGAACGGTGCATCCCCTCCAGGCAAAGATTGAGGCTATCATGGCCTGGGAGCCCCCCAAGACCCAAACTGAGGTCCGAGCCTTCCTGGGCCTCACAGGATACTACCGTCGCTTTGTGAAGGGGTATGGCACTATTGTGGCACCCCTGACTGAGCTCACATCCAAGAAGCAACCTCGACGGGTAGTCTGGACGGAGGCTTGTCAGCAAGCCTTTGAGAAGTTGAAACAAGCAATGTGTGCAGCTCCAGTCCTCAGGGCCCCGGATTTTTCCAAGGAATTCATTGTCCAGACAGACGTATCAGAGCATGGCATTGGGGCAGTGTTATCGCAACTCAATGAAGAGGGTCTGGATCAACCTGTTGTCTTCCTGTCTAGGAGACTGCTTCCCCGGGAACAGAAGTGGAGTGCAATTGAGCGGGAAGCCTTTGCAGTGGTATGGGCTCTGAAGAAGTTGCGGCCATACCTGTTTGGCTCGCACTTCCTGGTTCAGACCGACCACCGACCCCTTCGTTGGCTGATGCAAATGAAGGGAGAGAATCCCAAGTTGCTGAGATGGTCTATCTCCCTACAGGGAATGGACTTTCGGGTGGAACATCGGCCTGGAGTGGACCACGCCAATGCAGACGGTCTCTCCAGGTATTTCCGCCTTAGTGATGAGAACTCCCAAGGGGTTGGGTAGCTCTCCCCACTTTCAGCTGGGGGGGACGCTTGTTAGACCTGTCAGCCCTTTGGGTGGTCCCTCCTACCTATTTATTTATTTTGTCCCCTTTTGCCTCCTAGTACCTTCGTTTTTTTTTCATGTCCACTCAAATTTTTGGTGTTGACCTAGGGGGTGGTTGCTACCTTGTCCTCATACTTTTATTGAGGCCTAGAAGTCCCCCCTTTTCTCATGAAAATTTAGTTCTACAAAGGGCGGACATTTTGAGGTGACCAGTGAGTCTTTTGGAACCTGATCGGTAAAGGAGTGAGGCGACCTTGTGGGGAGAAAGGCACTGAGTGAGGGGAGGTCGTCTTCTGGGCCGGCTGCCTCTTTAAGTGACGTGTCCCCCCACTTATCGGCCAAGCCCTACCACGGTGGGATTAATTCCGGCTCCCTGCTTTGTCAAGTGCTCCTAGGCTACCCCCTGGGGGGCTGTAGGAAGTGTACCTGGAGCATCACCGAACAGAAACCTCTGTGAACAAGGAGTTACTCACCGTGGAAAAGGCCCTGGAGCGCTGAGAGAAGGTTCCCCAGTGGCAGCTGTAATCACCAGCTGTGCGGGTGTGTGCCTGCCGTGTGAGGATTCCTCCGGAGTTGCTGAGAGGAAGCCAGGCAAGCGCAACTGAGGAGCAGCGGAAGCGGGAAATCACCACAGCTGTCATCGTGGTGTCGGAAGGGGCGGAGAAGAGTGGACGGAGGCCGGCCGTGGGCGGAATCCTGAGCTCATTCGGAATCGGTGAGGGAAGATCCCCGGAAGAGCGGTGTAACGCTCTGGAGACCGCAGGACGGAAGCGGTAAAGTCGCGACCCCCTTTTAGCCAGGCGAGTGCAGTCTGCCGTCAGCGGAGCTTTCCCCGGATCCTGGAGAACTGTACGGGCCCAGCTGGGAAACGAGCTGACGGAACTACGAAGAAACAGTAAGCAGGGGCATCGGTTGGGTGGGAGGAGAGAGCTGCATTCCGTCCTCCGATTCCCCCCCTCCTAGTGACTCGCACCAACAGCGGTGCTCGATTCCCCCCCTCCTAGTGACTCGCACAAACAGCGGTGCTCATCTACTGCGAGACTGGCACTCCCCAGCAATTACCAGGCTTAGGGAGGTTCTTCCGAGAGAGAGAGCCTGTTAAATAAACAGAATCTGTACCCTAAAGGAAAGCTGGCAACGAAGGAGACTCCTAAGGGGTGAGAAGGGAAGGTAGAAAGAAATCATTTGCCTTCAATTCACCAATGGGGGGGTTCCAGAGTGATCACAGGCTTTAACCTACCTGTTAACTGTAACCACAAAGTAAGTTAATTGACTGTGGGACAAGACGGAGAAACCTAGCTGGTATGAATCAATGAGCAGCTGGGGTGGAACTCTTTGCCAGTGAGCCCTTGGGGGAATAAGACCAATGTTCCCTTGTGCCATATGTATTAATTGATTACCCTTCCTATCGTTATTCAGGTATTCCTCTATTGAGCCAAGGTGCTAAAGAGCTAAGTGGGGTGTAATTGACGAAAATCTATAACCTGATTTTATTAGTAACCTTGAACTCCCAAGGGTAAGGATCAACTGTAATTAACTGTGTAGAGAAGTGATATTTTCTAGTTGCTGCAATTGAGACTGTGGAATACTTTCCGCTGTGGGAAGGGGTAAGATGTAGCAGTGAACTCTTTTCAATTGGGGGAGAGAAGAAATGTTGTGTGTGCACTGTTGAACTGGTGCTCATATATACGAACACCAATGTGTAGCTATTTTTATGTATTGAAACTCCATCTGCTGAAGAACAAAGAGATTATTTTATAAAACAGCCTGTATTTTCCTAAGACTGGTGTAGTGTCTTTCTTTTCTAGTGGATGGACGCTGTGTTACTGTAAGGGTGCGACGCAAGCTTAACACTTTTGCCTTTGGGATAGACCTTCCTACCTTGTGCCAAGCTACCCTATGTAGTCTGGTAACCCCAGGTCTAACATAATTGGTGTCTAACAGTGGGATAGAGCTTGTGCTTCCGTCCACTCAATAGTAACGTAGTGTACTCCACAGACCTACACCTGGAGTTTTCTCCTAGCGGACTCCCTAATTAATAATTTTTGCTTTTCCAAATTTACTCCTGGTGGTGGGTGGAGGTAGCCCTTACTTAACGCCCTTCCTTGAATTCTTCCAAGTGGCTGTCCCTGACTCTCATTGGCAAGATGGAATTTGCTCTGGAAGAATTGGAGACCTATACTGTGGCCCAACTCAGAGAATTTTGCCAAAATATGGGAGTGTTCTTCAAGCGTGGTGCTAAAAAGGGGGAACTCCAAACCAGCTTGAGAGCGTGGGTGGCAGCGCACCCAGATGGGAAGGAGGAGGAGGCAGACCGGGACACTGTCATCGGGGTAGATGAGTTGTACCGACCTGAGAGGGAAAACCTACTGACAGGTCCCGAACACTCTCAAGGGAGGGCAGCAGTGTCTCCGTGAGGAGCTTGACTGAAGCTGAACTAGCGGACAGGAGGGAGGAGAGGCAGTAAAAATGGGAGTTGGCAAAATTAGAGAAGGAGAGGGAGGAGAAGAGGCTAGCTCATGAGTTGAGTCTCAGAGAGTTAGACTTTAAGGCCCTGCAAGTAGGGACTCCCAGTACTCCTAATGGTGGCAGCGAATCCAAAGAGATAACCAGGGAACCCAGACCCTATTTGCCCAAGGACATAGTCGCCAGCTACAGCGCCGGGGATGACATCGCCAAGTGGCTGGCTGCCTATGAGGTCTCCTTAAGAGCCCATGGGATACTAGAAAAACACTGGGGGGTGGCTAGTATAAATACATGCCTCCTGCAGGTAGGGATACACTTTTGGCCCTAGAGCAGGGAGAGCAGACCCACTACCCCACCATGAAAGTGGTGCTGATCAAAACGTTTGGGCTGACTCCAGAAAAATATCGACAGAAATTTAGGAGCAGCCATAAACTAAGCACACAGAATTGGGTGGATTTTCTGGACTATGCAAAGAAGGCCCTAGAGGGTTGGGTGCAAGGCAGCGAAGTGGGGGACTACGAGGGGTTGTATGACCTTATACTCAAGGAGCACCTACTCGAGAAATGTTTTCACGAGCTGCGACAACACCTGGTGGACAGCAAGCTGACCAGCCCCCGGAAGCTTGCTGAGGAGGCGGACATCTGGGCTCGTACCCGGGTGTCCTCAAAGGGGACTGGAGGGGATTCCCAAAGGACCGGACAGGGCGCCCCCCAGAAGAAAGAGGGGGCAGATAAAAAAGAGGGAGTTCTCAAGAGGCCCCCAAAACAGTTTCCAGGGAAAGGGAACAGGATTCACCCCTAAGGCTAACCCGCCCAGAAACCCTCATCCTGGTCAAAGTCAGCAGCCAAGGGTTGTCCACTGCTTTGAGTGTGGTGGCGTTGGACACTATAAGGGAGATGTCAAGTGCCCAAAGAGACCACCCCCTCCCACTGGAGGAAAAGCCCCGGGAGTAGCTAGTGTAGTGCTCGGGGAGGAGCTGCCCTTAGATAAGGGGGGGAGTGGGGGCGGGTGTCTCCTTAGTGTCCCTGGGAGATCGGGAGATGGTTCCTAAGATCCAGGTGCCCTCAAATACTACTAAGTATGGGCAATGGGTCACCATCATTGGCCAAAGTGGGGAGGCTCTGAGAGACACAGGAGCCAGTATGACTATGGTAAGGAGTCAACTGGTGTCTCCAGAGCAGGTGATTCCACAGGTACTCCACCCCGCCGCGATGGCTGACGGCAGATTGGCCTCAAAGAAAAGGAGGTTCCCCTGTCATATATATCAGGGAGGGGGATTTTAAGGTTTCAAAAATTTGGGAGTCCCTGTTGTTATTGTAGCAGACTAGGATCGCTGGAATGAACTGGGGGGGGGGTTTAAAAGGGATTAATCTGTGCTATTTATAATCTAGTAGGAATTTTCCAAAGTAAACTTCAAACCTAAATAGAAGCAAATCACTAAAGTACACAGAAGTAAATGGCACTACTACCAGAGTTATAAAAGTAATGTACAAAATTTATTTGTAGCCTCCCAAATGGGTTACATTCTAAAACATAATGAAAAATGATTAAAATACCACCTACAGTGGTAACACGGTATATAAAAAACAGTCAAAGTGTAAAAAAAGTCGACGCGGCGTTTCGGTGCTAATCAATCTTGACACCTTCATCAGGACATTAGGGACATTTGACTCCGTATCTGTATCTTGTGTTGATATAGCTTGTCAATTGCTTTTCAACTCGATTTAAAAACTTCTCAAATAGATATCACCAATGTTTTTACGGTTCTTGATGGTAGAACACAATATTTTGTATCTGTACGGAGGGGCCACCGTTGTCGATAGAAATGGTTTCTTTTTTAGTTAATTTATTCTTTTGGGGAATCACTCCTCGTGACCAATTTTGTATTAATTAGGTCTATAGGTACGGTTGAGTTAATCAATCTTCACCGACCCTCCAGATGTTTCTCATGAACAGGAAATTCAATATCTTATGGATTAAAATCGGCCTCCCTGCTCCTCCGTGCTGCCTCCTTCATTCCGATGTGCTGATTGGGCCACTACCCTGTGGCCGAGGTTCCATTTGAGTGGGAAGGGGTTGCAGGTTCACTTCGAGTTGCCGTAAGCCCTGCCGTGCCAGTTGATTGTCTGTTGGGGAATGATATGGAGCACATTGCTTGGAAGGAGGTGGAATATCGGACTCATTCTGAGATGCTGGGTACACCTGACTGGGCCTGTGCTAGCACAAGGTCCGCGACTACCCGGAGGGGGAGTTCGCTTGGGTTGGAGCCTGGAACAAGGGCCCAGCCAGCTACCAACAAGGGAAAGATTCGGGGACAGGAGAAGCCTGCCTCGGCATCCACACCTCGTGTGACGGATAGGCCACCTGTGGTGAGGGACCAGGAGTCCGCGGAGGGGGATGTTATCTCCTCGGAGAATCTACCTATCCCTGCCGAGTGGCATGTGGAGGGAGGGCCTACCAGGGAGGAGTTTTGTAAGGGCCAGAAGGAGTGCCCTACCCTTGAGGGACTGAGGCGACAGGCTGAAGCCCAGGCAGCAGGGAACGTTACTGGGAATTACCATATTTACTGGGAGGATGGACTCCTCTACAGTGAACCTAAGGCACCCGTGCACGGTTCATCACGGGTCTTGGTTGTCCCTCAACGTTACCGAGCCTTTCTTTTAGAGTTGGCTCATGAGATACCCTTGGCAGGACACTTAGGGCAGGACAAGACCTTTGCCCGGCTTGTCCCCCACTTTTATTGGCCTCAGATGAGGGTGGCGTCCGACACGTACTGTCGGACATGTGTGTCTTGTGAAGCCAGTGGGAAAACAGGTGTGAAGCTGAAAGCTCCCCTGCAACCACTTCCTGTCGTTAGCACCCCCTTTGAAAGGGTGGGCATCAACATTGTGGGGCCATTGGATCCACCAACTACAGCTGGTCACAGGTTTATCCTGGTTCTGGTGGATCACGCCACACGGTACCCAGAGGCAATTCCTCTGAAGACCATTACTGCACCTGCAGTGGCTAGGGCCCTGATGGGGATCTTTACCCGAGTGGGTTTCCCCAAAGAGGTTGTGTCCGACAGGGGGACCAACTTCATGTCAGCTTACATGCGGGCTATGTGGAAGGAGTGTGGGGTTATCTACTGGTTCACCACTCCTTACCACCCACAGACCAATGGTCTAGTGGAAAGGTTCAACAAGACCTTGAAAGGCATGATAAGAAGTCTGCCTGAGAGCCTGCAGAGGAAATGGGACGTCCTCCTACCCTGTCTGTTGTTCTCTTACAGGGAAGTTCCACAGAAGGGAGTGGGCTTCAGCCCCTTCGAGCTTCTGTATGGGCACCCTGTGCGTGGACCTCTGAGCCTGGTGAAAGACGGATGGGAAAAGACTCCCAGGAAGCTTCCCGAGGATGTGGTGAGCTACATGCTGGCCTTCCGGAGCCAAATGGCTAAGTTGTGGAAGCAAGCTTCTGACAACTTGGAAGCCAGCCAAGCAGTGATGAAGGAGTGGTATGACCACAATGCTCACCCGGTGGAATTGGAGCCTGGCCAGAAAGTGTGGGTGATGGAACCTGCAGAGATTAGTGCCCTCCAGGATCGCTGGACAGGCCCCTTTGAAGTGATGGAGAAAAAGGGTAAGGCCACTTACTTAGTGGATCTGAAAACCCCCAGACAGCCCCTACGGGTGCTGCATGCCCATCATCTCAAACCCCACCATGAGAGGCCCGAGGTCATCTTAATGATGGTGACTGATGTAGCAGAGGAAGCGGAAAGCGAGCCTCTCCCGGATCTCTTTTCTTCTCAGGAAAAGGATGGGTTGGTGGAGGGAGTGATCCTCTCACCATCCCTGACTCCTGAACATCGGAGGGACTGCCGCCAGGTCTTGGAGCAATATTCCTCGCTGTTCTCCCTTGTCCCGGGAAGGACCCACCTGTGTACCCATGACGTGGACACAGGAGACAGCCCACCTGTGTAGTCTAAGACCTACCGGCTGTCCGACAAGGTGAAGGCCAGTATCCACAGTGAAGTTACAAAGATGCTGGAGCTAGGAGTAATCGAACCTTCTAGTAGCCCCTGGTCCAGCCCGGTGGTTCTGGTACCAAAAACTGCCCCACCGGGCACCACTCCAGAACTAAGGTTCTGTGTGGATTACCGGGGTCTGAATTCAGTGACCAAAACTGATGCACATACGATCCCTAGGGCGGATGAGCTCATTGACCGGCTGGGAGCTGCCCAATATCTGAGTACTTTTGACCTCACATCAGGGTACTGGCAGATCTCCCTCACAGATGGAGCAAGGGAAAGGTCAGCCTTCTCCATGCCTGAGGGCCACTACCAGTTCTGTGTAATGCCCTTTGGGCTCAAGAACGCCCCTGCCACCTTTCAGCGGCTGGTGAACCAGGTCCTCTCTGGGATGGAGGCTTTCTCCGCTGCTTATCTGGATGACATTGCCGTCTTCAGCAGCAGTTGGGAGGACCATTTGTGTCACTTACAAGCTGTTCTCCAGGCCCTGAAACAGGCTGGCTTGACAATCAAGGCCAGTAAATGTCAGATCGGGCAGGGGTCGGTTGTGTACCTAGGCCACTTGGTGGGTAGGGGAACGGTGCATCCCCTCCAGGCAAAGATTGAGGCTATCATGGCCTGGGAGCCCCCCAAGACCCAAACTGAGGTCCGAGCCTTCCTGGGCCTCACAGGATACTACCGTCGCTTTGTGAAGGGGTATGGCACTATTGTGGCACCCCTGACTGAGCTCACATCCAAGAAGCAACCTCGACGGGTAGTCTGGACGGAGGCTTGTCAGCAAGCCTTTGAGAAGTTGAAACAAGCAATGTGTGCAGCTCCAGTCCTCAGGGCCCCGGATTTTTCCAAGGAATTCATTGTCCAGACAGACGTATCAGAGCATGGCATTGGGGCAGTGTTATCGCAACTCAATGAAGAGGGTGTGGATCAACCTGTTGTCTTCCTGTCTAGGAGACTGCTTCCCCGGGAACAGAAGTGGAGTGCAATTGAGCGGGAAGCCTTTGCAGTGGTATGGGCTCTGAAGAAGTTGCGGCCATACCTGTTTGGCTCGCACTTCCTGGTTCAGACCGACCACCGACCCCTTCGTTGGCTGATGCAAATGAAGGGAGAGAATCCCAAGTTGCTGAGATGGTCTATCTCCCTACAGGGAATGGACTTCCGGGTGGAACATCGGCCTGGAGTGGACCACGCCAATGCAGACGGTCTCTCCAGGTATTTCCGCCTTAGTGATGAGAACTCCCAAGGGGTTGGGTAGCTCTCCCCACTTTCAGCTGGGGGGGACGCTTGTTAGACCTGTCAGCCCTTTGGGTGGTCCCTCCTACCTATTTATTTATTTTGTCCCCTTTTGCCTCCTAGTACCTTCATTTTTTTTTCATGTCCACTCAAATTTTTGGTGTTGACCTAGGGGGTGGTTGCTACCTTGTCCTCATACTTTTATTGAGGCCTAGAAGTCCCCCCTTTTCTTATGAAAATGTAGTTCTACAAAGGGCGGACATTTTGAGGTGACCAGTGAGTCTTTTGGAACCTGATCGGTAAAGGAGTGAGGCGACCTTGTGGGGAGAAAGGCACTGAGTGAGGGGAGGTCGTCTTCTGGGCCGGCTGCCTATTTAAGTGACGTGTCCCCCCACTTATCGACCAAGCCCTACCACGGTGGGATTAATTCCGGCTCCCTGCTTTGTCAAGTGCTCCTAGGCTACCCCCTGGGGGGCTGTAGGAAGTGTACCTGGAGCATCACCGAACAGAAACCTCTGTGAACAAGGAGTTACTCACCGTGGAAAAGGCCCTGGAGCGCTGAGAGAAGGTTCCCCAGTGGCAGCTGTAATCACCAGCTGTGCGGGTGTGTGCCTGCCGTGTGAGGATTCCTCCGGAGTTGCTGAGAGGAAGCCAGGCAAGCGCAACTGAGGAGCAGCGGAAGCGGGAAATCACCACAGCTGTCATCGTGGTGTCGGAAGGGGCGGAGAAGAGTGGACGGAGGCCGGCCGTGGGCGGGGTCCTGAGCTCATTCGGAATCGGTGAGGGAAGAGCCCCGGAAGAGCGGTGTAACGCTCTGGAGACCGGCAGGACGGAAGCGGTAAAGTCGCGACCCCCTTTTAGCCAGGCGAGTGCAGTCTGCCGTCAGCGGAGCTTTCCCCGGATCCTGGAGAACTGTACGGGCCCAGCTGGGAAACGAGCTGACGGAACTATGAAGAAACAGTAAGCAGGGGCATCGGTTGGGTGGGAGGAGAGAGCTGCATTCCGTCCTCCGATTCCCCCCCTCCTAGTGACTCGCACCAACAGCGGTGCTCGATTCCCCCCCCTCCTAGTGACTCGCACCAACAGCGGTGCTCATCTACTGCGAGACTGGCACTCCCCAGCAATTACCAGGCTTAGGGAGGTTCTTCCGAGAGAGAGAGCCTGTTAAATAAACAGAATCTGTACCCTAAAGGAAAGCTGGCAACGAAGGAGACTCCTAAGGGGTGAGAAGGGAAGGTAGAAAGAAATCATTTGCCTTCAATTCACCAATGGGGGGGTTCCAGAGTGATCACAGGCTTTAACCTACCTGTTAACTGTAACCACAAAGTAAGTTAATTGACTGTGGGACAAGACGGAGTAACCTAGCTGGTATGAATCAATGAGCAGCTGGGGTGGAAATCTTTGCCAGTGAGCCCTTGGGGGAATAAGACCAATGTTCCCTTGTGCCATATGTATTAATTGATTACCCTTCCTATCGTTATTCAGGTATTCCTCTATTGAGCCAAGGTGCTAAAGAGCTAAGTGGGGTGTAATTGACGAAAATCTATAACCTGATTTTATTAGTAAACTTGAACTCCCAAGGGTAAGGATCAACTGTAATTAACTGTGTAGAGAAGTGATATTTTCTAGTTGCTGCAATTGAGACTGTGGAATACTTTCTGCTGTGGGAAGGGGTAAGATGTAGCAGTGAACTCTTTTCAATTGGGGGAGAGAAGAAATGTTGTGTGTGCACTGTTGAACTGGTGCTCATATATACGAACACCAATGTGTAGCTATTTTCATGTATTGAAACTCCATCTGCTGAAGAACAAAGAGAATATTTTATAAAACAGCTCGTATTTTCCTAAGACTGGTGTAGTGTCTTTCTTTTCTTGTGGATGGATGCTGTGTTACTGTAAGGGTGCGACGCAAGCTTAACACTTTTGCCTTTGGGATAGACCTTCCTACCTTGTGCCAAGCTACCCTATGTAGTCTGGTAACCCCAGGTGTAACACCAGTGCTTCAGCTTTTTCTTTTCTGTTACTTGATGGTAATTTAGGAGTCCTCTAGGCAACAGTACTGCTATATTTTGTGCCACCTGCGATTTATTCTGCATTGTTTTACTGCCGTCTAGACATCAAGGGCTGGCATAGTCAAGGCTACAATCCACTCCAATGGCAGCAGCTCTTGGAGCAGGCAGAATGAAGCTAATTTTTCTCAGCGCTGAAGTAGAGCTAAAAATAATACTAATGACTGAATTGGTTTGCCAAGCTGTATTGAGCGATGGATTCTGCATCACCCCTTTAGGTTTCAATTTGTCTTACATTTTCCAGTTGATGCCCCTGCAACGTTTGCTTTTTGCACTATTTAAAAAAAAATGTTTTTCTAGAAAAGACCATGATATAGATTTGAGTTTTTTTTTTCACTGATAATTTATTTATTTTTATTTTATATAAGGAGTTTTATATAGCGCTAGCCTTACCCGAGGATATTGGAGCGCTTCACAACAGTTTTTGAGCAGGATTCATATTGTCATGTAGCTCCTGAATATCCTTATATCGTGTTAAGTTAGCATAGGTACATTTGAGGTTTAAACGCCATTTTCCATTCTTGCAACTTCTGCACGCGACACTTAATTGTTGACTTAGCTTTCAACCTAGTAGTTTGCCGTGGTTTATGTGAGAATAATATGTTATTGCTCTGATATCAGCTTTGCTTAATAAACTATGTCTGCACGAAGAGTGCTGAAGTTTCAGGAACAACACGATATGGAATTGTTATGAGGTCTGATCTCCACGCCTTCATAGTCATAACACAAGTGCAGCCTTTGCCAACTCGGGCTTCAGGCGGGATTGATATTGCTTTGCATGAGGCACATAGAAAACACTTGATGCGGTGCACATGCAGAGAGAGCTGGTGTATGCTGATGTGATTCCGTCATGCTAGGACACTAAGGTATGGGCCCGCCCTAAACCAACCCAAAGAGACCTTCTTAGCTAATAATATAATATATGTGTTAGGGAGGGTGAGATATAAGTGTTGTTAACTCTTATTCATTACAGCATGTTAACATGCTGTCACCATTCGCTTTTTATGTATTAGTAACTATGCTGGTAATTTTGCTACTGATAATAAGTATACTTGTATTATCTAAGATACTGCGCCTGAGAAGACGGCATTAGTAAATAAACATTTCAAATGCACATGTGTTCTTCTTTACTCCATGTTCTGGTTTGTAATGATAATATAACGAAAGAGTGTTCATGAGTTCCACGTATCCTGAGGTACTGTAAGTTCATGTTCTGGTTTGTCTAAACATTGGGAGTTTGATAAGACCAATGAGACACTGTAGCTAGCTTGGTAAGGGGTAAGTTGGGTACTAAGGTGAGTTTTGGGTCACCCTAATTCGCCGAGGTTCCAATCCTCTGTGCACAGTTCTGTGTGAGAACAGAAACCCTGCGACATGGCGCCCAACGTTTTCGGTGGTCTTATATCATGACACTCGAGTAGTATTTCGTTCAAACCTTAACCCCTTCACCTCCGTATCCGGAAACGGGGTGTCGGTGAAACCTACCTATTTTTAGGTCTTTTTCAAGCTTGATTCTTTCTTAAACGGTTTCTTTGAATTACTACCCAGTTGTGCTACAAAGTCTTCTTTGTGTTTTCTTGTTTCCAGTGTTATCATGGCGGTGGCCATTGCGCAACATAGTCGCGTAGCGGTGCGCACACATCTGCAGGCGTACCAAGTCCCGGTGGACGGTATGGCTGTGATTTTAGTGGTGGGTGCAGATCCGGCGTTCCCTTTTGAGTTGTTTTACTCTTGGGTTACGTTTCCGGCTGTGGACGCAACTTCTGGTTTGTTCCACTCCTACACCGCCTCCGCTGTCCCGGCTGAATATACACCGTACAGGGCACTGGAAATACCTATTGATCATTGGCAGCATCGCGTTTGGTTTAATGGCGCCATAAGGCAGTAATTCTACATATAGGTTCGGTGAGTCCTGAGGTAGCCTCCTATAGTGCACGTTGTCTTGGGGTTGATACAATAAAGCAGTATTCTACCTATAGGTTCGGGAGTTCAAGTGTGCAGAGCAGCATTGAGGTAGTCTGTGAGTCCTGAGATAACCTCATAGAGTGCACGTTCTCTTGGAGTCGAACCACTTAGGTGGGGGGAGGAGTAGTAAGGGGTCAAATAGCAGGGAGGGGGTAAGTCTTTGAGCTACAGTGTCTGGGAGAGACGGCTAGCAGGGACTTGCTTTTAGATGGCGGCTATCCATTCGGGAGGGAGTCATTGAGGGAAAAGGACTTTTAGGTGTTTTTTTAATTTTGTGAAGGAGGAGATAGTCCTGATAACGACTGGGATGGCGTTCCAGATGTACATTTCTGGCAAAGGACCGTGCAGCAGTTTTTTGTTGGCGTGTTTTCATAGGGATGAGTAGGTGAGTACTGCAGCTCCTGAGGTTCCTTGTCTGACCAGCCCTTTTGAGTTTAGCAGCCAAATACTCAGGTTTTCCTGTGTGCAGGGCTTTGTGTGTGAGGCAGGCAGTTCTGAAACTGGCACGCAGTTCAATTGGGAGCCATTTTAGTTCTCTGAGTGCTGGTGAGATGTGGTTGTATTTCCTGATTCTAGTGACCATTCTAGCTGCTGCATTGAGAGTAGTTTTGAGGGGAGCTAGATGAGATTTTGTTGTAACAGTGAGGGTGGCATTCCCATAGTCGAGTCAGGGTAGCACTAGTGGTTGGGTGGCTTGTTTGAGGTCGTTGGTTCGGATGAAAGGCTTTATTTTGTTAAGTAGCTTCAGGGTGACAAAGGCACTCTTTGCGGAGTTCTTGATGTGTTTGTCCATGTCTAGTTTTGAGTCTAGGGTGATTCTTATTGATTTAACGGAGTGGGTCAGAGTGTTATTGCCGTTAAGAGCGTCCAAAGCTTTTAGCCATTCTGAGATGTAAGGGTTCTCTTCTTTGTTGGAGATGAGGAGTTTTTCAGTTTTGTCTTGGTTGAGTTTTAAGTGGTTAAGTGACAGCCAATGTTGGATTTCTTTTAGAGTGACATTTAGTCTGTGAATGGCATAAATGGAGGACATTTCTAGATAGATCTAGGTGTCATCTGCATAGAGGTTGAAAGGGATGTTAGCATTTCTGAGAAGGGGGGTGAGGGGTTCCATATATATGTTAAACAGTTGGGGTTAAAGTACTGAACCTTTGGGGACGCCCCTGTTGACGGGGTGTAGGTCAGAGGATTTTTAAACATTTTTATCCTTTGTGAGCGGCTGTGTAAGAAGAAGGAGAACCAGCATAGGACCACCTCATCGGCTCCTACCCTTTCTTGGAAAGCCTTGATGAGAAGTTGGTGATCAACCGTGTCAAAGGCTGCCGACAGGTCTAGGAGAATGAGGAGGCAACATTGGTCGGTATCGAGGGATTTGTGGATGTCATCTGTGATGTTAATGATCGCTGTCTCAGTGCTATAGCCTTTTTTGAAACCTGATTTGTGGCGGTCAGGAAGGTTGATGCTATCCATGTGCTAAGTCAGTTGTTGGAGTACACATTTTTCAAGGATTTTTGATGGGTGGGGGAGATTGGAGAAGGGTCTGAAGGAATCAAGGCCTGTTTTTTTTAGTAGTGGCTGTCTTTGCCAACTTTGAGGCATTCAGGTATGATGCCGGTTCTCAGGGAGCTGTTTATGATCTTGCACCAGAACAGGGCTATGGAGAGTTTCAGTTTTTTGGTCAGTTCGGTGGGTAACGGGTCAAGGACGTGAGAAGCTGGTTGGAGGTGGCGACCAGTTTGAGGATATCGGTTTCAGGGATGAGGTTGAAGGACTTCCAGGTATTTGTGGGGTGCTTGGGCGTGCTATCTACTGTCACTGGTGGCAGGATTTTGCAGACTGGGTTGACGTTAATGTCCAGTGAGAGCTCAATCTTGGTGATTTTTTCTTCGAAGAAGTTGGCAAAGTAGGCCTGTAGGGATGATTCTGTGGGTTTGGAGGTTTGTTGCCCGATGATTTTGAACAGTTCATTGGGCTTGTTTATTGCGTTGTCCAGGGCGGCGCAGAAGAAGGTGGATTTTTCGCTGTTGAGGTGTTTTTTGTATTTCCTTCGGGCTGCTTTGAGTTGTTTGAGTAGGCTTGAGGAGGAGTTGATCTTCCATTGTCTTTCTGTAGCTCTTAGTTGTCTTCTTTCGGTGTTAATGTCCGTGTTGAACCAAGATCTGGATGGGATATTCCTGGTTTTTTTTAGTTTAAAGGGGGCTGCTTGATCAAGAATGGATTTCATGTTAGTGTTATAGTGGGAGGTGAGTTCTGTTGTGGATGGATCGTCAGTGGAGGCAGTGAGGAGAGAGTTAACCCTTCCCTCTAGGTCAGTCATGTTAATCCGAGTGAAGTTTCTGGTCCATTTCAGAGGGTCTTGGGTGGGGGGTTTAAGTGTGATTGGCTGAGTGAGATGGAAAAGGTTTAAGTGGTGGTCGGACCAGTCCACGGGCAGGGTGTGGTCTATTGTGACAGTGTCGTTGTTAGATCTGGGGGTTCTCTAATTGGCAGAGGTAAGTACCTTAGACCAAGTAGGGACCCTTGCTTCTAGTCAGGGTGAAGAATTACACACAGTAGATAACCCCTGCTCACCCTCTAGGTAGCTTGGCACGAGCAGACAGGCTTATCCCTAAGGCAATGTGTATAATAAATGCACTTAACACAACAATAATCCCCAATCCACCAAAAACTGAGACCACACAGGTAAGTATATATAAAAAATATAACTTTATCTAGTTGCAGCAGTAAAAATCAACAGTACACTATCGTTGCTTCTTTAGAAAACAAATGTTGCACTTAATCTCGATGGTTGCACTTGCATTTAGGAAGTTCTTATGTGAAAATCAGTCTCAAGTCTCTTTAAAATCAATCAGTAGAACTCTAATACCCCCGCTTTAGGTTCTAATTAGCTCATCAAATGATTTACTAGAGTAATGCCAGCGGTTTATGCCCTTTAAAGCTCAGCCCCTTGGGCTGACTATCCCCAAACAATGCCAGCGCTTCTCACTGAGGACTTCGGCGCCTTCGCGCCAAGCAGAGCAGACTTTGTTCCGCCCCGGCCGGTACCGGCTGCTCTCCGCCCGCTCTCAGCACATCCAAGGAGCGGCGGGGAGCAAGCACAGGGCTTCGTGCAGGGACTCAGGCCAGGGGCAAGGGGGCACTCACGGCGCTCCCTCGGCGAGGTCGGGTCAGTCTTCCCCGGCTTCGGCGGTGCAAAATGGCTCTCTGCAAGGTCCCGATGACGTGGACCAATTTGGTCGCGGCGTTCGGGGCAAGCCTCCACAATCTCCCGGGAGTCAGCCAATGGCAGTGCGGCTCCCGGGGCAGGCCTGCGATGACGCTACGGCACACGGGCCAATCCCGTTGCGGCGTTAGTGAGGGGGCTCGGCTACCTCCTCCAATCAGGGAGCAGCGGGCTCGTTCTCGGCTTCGTCGGTACCGGCAAGGTACGGGGCACTTCGCAGGGTATTTCCTGACCACGGGCCGCGGTGGTGAGACTGCGCACAGATTAATTCAATGCGCCCTGCACTGGGGGATGTCCACAACCCTTCGGTCTCCACAACATACGTGTCGATGAACATGTCGATCTGGCAGCACGGCAGGCGTGGTCAGCGCGGCACTCTCAATCGAGACAGAGAGCAGCCAGCGCGCTACACGGGGCAAACAGCAGTGCTCACGATCTCTTCAGCCCACTGGAGCTTCAGGGGTCACAGCAGAGTTCTGTAGTCCTTGGGCAACCTTTATGTCCCTGGGTTGCAAGACAGGAGGCCAGCTCTTCTCAGGCCCTTGGAGATTCAAGTTGAAGACACTGCACACAGCAAAGTCTTTTTAGTTCAAGCAGGCAGGGTCATATCACACAGCAAAGTCCCTTTCTCCTTCTCAGCTGCAGTTAGACAGCAGAACAGGTCAGCCCTTAGAGCACACAGCAAGGCAATCTTCCTTCAGTTCTCCAGCAGTCCTTCTTCCAGCAGAGGTTCCTCTTGATTGTAGAATCTAATTTTCTGTAGTCAGGGGTCCTTTTCTTATACCCCTAAAAGTCTTTGAAGTTCCTTTGAAGTCTTTGTGCAAGTGGGCCCTGAGCCCGGTCTAAACCAGTTCTGGGTGTTGCTGGAGCACTGGGGCTTTCCTGGCTTCCTTCTTTCTTTCAGTATCAGGGACAGAGGTGACAGTCGCCCAGCGGGAGGTGGAGCCAGCATTGTGGTCAGGCAGGCACAGCCCTATTCACTCCCAGGTGCTATCTCCTCCCACTTCCCTGGCAGCAGATGCAGCATTTCATCCACGGGCTGACTCAGACAACCTCCTGGGGGCTCTGCAGTCCCTGTCACCCTCAAACCAGACAGTCAATCCACAAGCAGGCCCAGGCACACAGAAAGGTTAGACAAGAGAACAGCCACTTTCTAAAAGTACTATTCTCAAACACAGAATTTAAAAACAACCTTTACTAAAAGATGTGTTATTAAATTCTGAGTTCAGGGATATCAATCACTTATGTCCCATCTTGTTCCTATGAGAAGATAGGCTGGTATCCATTGGGACCAGCCTCCCCCATGTTATTCTATGGAGCAAGATAACCCTACAGCAGTGAGCACACAAAATGGCTGCGGCTCACTACCAGAGCATGTGACCTGTACTAGTACATGCTCTACCTTACCCATACACTGCACCCTCCGGTACCTTGAGCCTTCCATAGGGGTGACTGATGTGCACAGACAGGGAAGGGTTTAGGCCCAGCCAGTGGGGACACTGGCCAGGCGGACATGGCAGTCCACTGACTGCACCCAGGCACTGCGCTGGCAGGCCTGAGACACCATTTTAGGGCTACTCATGTGGGTGGCGCAATCTGCGCTCCAGGCCCACTAGTAGCATCTGTCATCACCAGCCCTGGCACACACAGTGCACTTTACTAGGGACTTCATGGTGATAAAATATGCCAATCAGGTATACCCAATCAATATGACAATTTACATAGGGAGCACTTACACTCTGGCACTGATCAGCAGTGGCAGAGTGTCCAAAGCATATAAACCAGCAAAAACGAAATCCAGCACAGCATCAAAAATACAGGAGGCATAGGCAAAAAGATGGGGGAAAACCACGCCAAGGGTGTCAGGTCTAACAGTCGTGCTGGGCGATAATGGCATCTAGGATTGCTCCTTTGTTGTGGGTTTCCTCTAAGCAGGGTTGGGTAAGGTTGTTGTTGTGAACCAGCTCTTTCAGGTTCTGGATTAGCAGGTTGTTTCTTTCATTCCAGTGTAGATAGAGGTCGCCCAGAATAAGGTTGTTCGTGTCTCGGAGAGAGCAATGGGCAATCAGGTCGGACATGTGTTCAGTGAATGTGGTGGTGTTGCCTGGGGGGTGGTAAATAAGGTGGCAGATAGGAGTTTTGTTGTTGCTAGTGTTGATGTTGGTGATTAGGCACTCAAAGGTGTTGTAGTTGAAGGAGTCTATTTCCGTCACGGAAATATTGTTTTTGTGGATGATAGCTATGCCTCCACCTCTTTGATCTTTTCTATCTTTGTTTGTGATTACAAAGCCAGGGGGGACAAGAGTATCCATGAGTGGAAATGAGGAGTCATTTAGCCATGTCCCAGTGATGAATGCTATGTCTATGTCGTGGGTGAGGATGGATTCCGTTAGCTCTGAGGCATGCTTGATGGCTGATCTGCAGTTTATGAGCATGACGTTTGTGGGGGACGTCTCTGTTGTGGGTTTTTCTGTTCGGGTGACCGTGGGAATGATAGTGCGTGTGGTCGGGGACCTGGGGGATTTCGGAGGGGCCTGTTCTCTTCCCAGTCTGGTGATCACCTGTATTTTGGATTGGAGGGAGGCAGGAATAGGATGGTCGTACAAGGTAGCGAGAGATGCCACTTCACTCGCAGACGTTTCATCTCTAGTTCTTTTCGTTCTCTGTGTCTGGTTTCGAGTTGGGAGCCTCGGAAAGCCTCCGTTGAGAGAGAGAGGGGAAGGAAGGGAAATGAAGTGGCTTCAGGGGTGCGGCGAGGTTGGTGAGGATTTCACTAAGACCCTGGATTATGGTTGTTATCTGGCTTTCAAGCAGGGTGAGCCGCTGCCTAGTCCCTGTGTCGGTGTTCTGGGCGGGGAAGTTAAACCTGGGGGGGGCAGCCTAACGTTGTTATGTTGCCCTTTTGTGAGTGAGCTGTCCATGTGGGATCCAGGCGGGGTCAGGGGTGTGGGGCCGCGGGGGCCATGTTGGGGCATCAGTGTTAAATTGCATGAGGGACTGGGGGGTGGGAGTCACGTACTGTATGTTGAGGTCGTTTGAGGTGGGTTGGGGGGATGGAGGGTGGGGGTCGGGTGAGTGTGGTTCCCGGAGGGCGGTAGAGGGGTCTTGTTCTCTCTGGTAGTGTTGGGGGTGGTGTCTCGTGGCGGGGGCAGGTGTTATTACTATGGTGCACCAGAGTGATGGGTGAGTTATGTTGGCGGGTCGGGTTCTTCAGGGAGAGGAGGATGGGCGGGCAGGGGAGGAGTGCGTGGGAGGGGGAAGTCCGGAGGGATGGGAAGAGAGCGTCAAAGGTTTCTAGATTGTCATTGTTGGCTTGTATCAGGACTGTGCCATTGGAATAGATGGTCGCAGTGGTGTTCCCATTTCGCCTAGTGTGGTTAGGGGCTGAGAAAGCCAGTTTGCAGTTTTGGGGAGTGTTAGTCATTTTGGAGATATTGAGTTGCGATCTGAGGTTGGGGTTCCATATTTCAGGTCTTTCAGTGTGAAAGATGAGATCCATTTTTACTTGTCCTTTGGAGGCGCAGTGGTAGATGTCCGTGAATAGGGATTCAGGATGTTGTCTGATCAGTTTTTGTTTAAAGTTTTCGTTCGCTTTAGGTGAGAGATTAGGGGGTAAACTGATCGTGAAGGAGTTCGGACGTGCGGTTTCAAGTGGTTTGCAGAGGCGGGGTTGGAGTAGGCTGACATGGCGGCTGGCATAGTGACTAGGTGGGACGGGGGGCAGGCACCCTATAAGGAAGGGTGGGCTAGAGTTTCCAGAGCCGTCCTTAGAGGGGAAGGTGCGAGTAGTAGAGAGATTTCGTGCTATTGCTCTAGGGCTGGTCATTGACTCTCCAGAGCATAAGGCTTGAGGGTGACTCATTTGGAGGTCCCTTATGGGTCTAGTTAGTATCCGCTGTTATTTGCTATGCCTCTGTGCTGCGGGGAAGCCACAAAATCTTTCAACCATGATGTTAGTTGGTTGATGGAGTAGACTCCGATTGTATATTATGCTCGTTGTTTGTGTGGGGTCTACATTGATAGCTGGATGTGTTTTCTGGGGAAGCTACCATGGCGGTCCTAGCCTCCATTGTAGTTCCTCACTGACCTTTTATTAGGGACTGTGTGGTGCTGTGAGTGATCATTGGTGTACTCATAAAAGCTTCTATGTTTGCATGCCGTAGTTGCTTTGGGTCGTCACTCACTGTCTATTGAGATCCAGCCCGGCTGTATTGAAATTGATCTAGCCTCTCTAGTTGCATCTAATGGGTCCTGTATATGCTCCTTCTGATTTCTGACAGAATGCGGCAGGGCCAGGGGCAGACACTGCGGGCGATCCCGCAAGTCTGAAGTAGGGACTTCCCTCAGCTTTTCATTAGTCTGATGTAGGGACTTTCAGTGGAGGGCAGTGCTCCGGAGACTTTCGTGGTGTATTCAGCACTTTCAGGTGTATTCAGCAATATTTCGTGGGCCTTTCCAAATCCCAAGTGCCCTGATGTGGATTTTATTGAAAAGAGCCTTATTAATGGAAGGTCGCTGTATTTGTTTGGTGCATGCAAAATAATTGCATTCAACCGGCTTTAGTCTTTCAATTGGAGGGAAATTTTCAGTTTTACACCACATAACAATACTGTCTCATGCATAGGCTTTGAACAGTTTGGGAAGATTTCAGCGGAAATTTCAAATGCAGTGGGATTTATATCATCGACAGCAGGCCAACTTAATTCCCTACATGGTGGGAGGTGTTGGTGTTGATAACAAAGGCATTTGCAGTCAATACAAATAGAAACAGAACTATAGGGAGCCTTTAAAAACAGTTAACATTATACGTAAAACTTTGAATTGACAATTGAGTTGGTTCTGTACCAGAAAGAAAGTAGAATTTGGTCCATGTAAGCCAATTTCTAGGCTTTGAAGTGCTTTGACATATTTAGCCACTTTTAGTTTGTGCCTAGTGCGTAACTTGAAGGGGAAGATAAGTGCAGGGTCCCAAAGTTTTTCTTTGGAGCCTGCCAATGACATTGACACATGCCAGAATCTCTGTCAATGTCCTAACAGAAATAAATAGTCAAAATAACCACACAACACAGGCCCATACTGTAGTGATATTGAAGTTGCTGCAGCTGTATGTAACCACTATTTTAACTCCATCTTCATCAAAGAAAATTTAGTGCAAGGTTACAATTTTAACCAAATGTGAGAATAAAATATAAAGTTAAAACATTCAGTTCTAATCAAGAAAAATAATAAATTACCACTATTTGGGGGGGAAAATGTTGGTGCCACGTATCGCACCCTATGTGGGGGCGGGGCAAGGTGCAGACAAGGACTTCTGAGCCTCACAATAGTTTGCTACTGCTATCTTGGGGTCTATCCTACTATGATTTTGAAACTGAGTCAAGTAAACCCCTTCTGTACTTGACTCTGGGTAGTGAGTGAGAGCAGTTCTAGGCTTCTTCGGCAGGTAGGATGGGAGGGAAGAGCTCAGAATGCAGCCATCAAACAATGGACATGATGACATACATGATGACATACTGTCCAGCATTGTGTTTACATTAATTGATCTATAGGCATGCTGTACTCCGTTGTTGAGTTGGCCGCACTCAGGTAAATACTTTTACCTTTTCCACAAGATCTACTGGACACCTAAGGCACTCCACGTTCAGATGAGGTACAAGAGCTCTTTGCCCAAAAATGGGACATATGGGATGCCGATAACATATGTAAAGTGCCCAGGTCTACTGAATGTCTAGGGCAGAGGATGTAGCCTTAGGGCTAGAGCGGTCGACGTCGAAGCTGGGGAACCGGGTTCGATTATCGGCAACGACGCTCAATGTCCTGTCATTCTGGGCAAATCACTTAATCTCCCCGTGCCTAACAAAAATGAATCTGTCCTTGTGTAACGAAACTGGTGCTATGTAAATCACTTCGATACCCAATATCTTCAGGTCTAGTTCGCGCTATATAAAACTTTAAAAAATATATAAAAAAGAGAGATGTAAGTAAACGTATCTCTTTTATCTGCAAGCACGTAAAACCCAGTCAGGTATTACTTCGACTCTCAGACGCAAACAAGCGCATGTCTCAATTTGAAGATCATTGTCTATTTTATCACTTATTACTGACCAGACGAGGAATCTGCAAGAGCTTGGTTTCGAAACTGGGCTCAAGGCACCTGGATAGTTGAGCACTATGAACGTTGTATACAAGGAGTATGCTAAGGAAGTAACAAAAGTATTTATGGAGGATTTTATTTATGGAAAGACAATGAGAATATATGGGTAATAAGTGGTGACTATAAATCATGAACATTTGAAGACAAATATGATGCTCAGTCCCATGCATATACATTCCCTGAACAACAATAGGCTCTTGGTGCCATTTTCACACTCTGGTCCATGCTTTTGGTTTTGCTCAGAGGTCTACAGTGAAATGTTTACACCAGAAGGTAATTTGAGGATAATATTTAAAAAAATCTTCAGTCTATGAAACGTGATTTGTGTATAAGCCAGCAAGTTTCACGATTTGTGTAGTTTAAACTGACCTTAATGATCCTAACAGTTTTTTAGAGTCGGTCCTATGAAATTTACCAAGGAACTCAGAACCTGCAGGGGCTTTGAGTTCATTCACCTGGAAAGCCTATCTGCTTGAAACCTCTGTGCCTTTATTACCCATGCTCGGTGAGTTCAACCCTGCACAGTACAAACAATATTGAATCTGCTGCTAAACTTTCATGAATGTATGCACACATCTGCTGGCCAACTAGTAGCAATAGCTGATGAAGCCATTTCTGTTTGGGCTTGGTGCCTGGGCCTAGAAATGTTTGTCTTGCAACAATATTTTATCTTGAATTCAGTGTATAGACAGTCTGTTCCTCCCATTGCAGGAAAGAGACGGTCAGGGTGAATTGCTAAATATTTAGTGAACTACTGCAAAATATCTAAGAATGATAGGAAAATAGCAGTTGAAGTTGTATCTGTAGTTAGACATTCACAATCACAAATAAATCCTCCTTTACAACTGGCATTCTTGATGGAACACTGATTGTCAAAGCACTATTCCAAGAATTTTTTTTCCACTCACAGCTGAGTATTTTCTCCGCAATTATCTTTCCCATCTTGTCCAGCTTCCCTTCTAGTATGTACAGTAGACAGTAACCTCGTTTTTCTTAGTCGGAGGAATAAGATGGGACAGGAGAAGGACAGTGTGGTAATGAAAATGACTTAAAGCAGGAGGTGAATAAAATGGAGAAAGAAGATATAGATTGGGGAGAGACATATATTTACAAAAAATGGGTTCTGCGCAGCAAGTCACTTGCTGCGCTGCACCACCGGGAATGTTCAGGAATGCACAATATTTTAGGTAAAACAACACATTCCTGTCCTTTCCCTCGCACTGGTGCCCTTTTGGCAGTTCAACCAAGATGGATCGCACACCGCTAGCCTCTCCTCCGGGTTGCCCCTTAGCACTCTGGTACATGTAGTGCATGTAGATGGACGAGTAAAAAGTAGTTCACCACAGTTGGTGCGAGTAGTTACTCGTTATCCCCAAGATCTCTGGACCCGAGACATGGCCCGGGTTTCAGGACAGTTTCCCTCGTCAGCAGAGCAGTGTTTGGGGTGGATGAGAAGGCCGCCAAGTAACCGTCACAGGCCCTGATGCCTCTCCAGCGCGCAGGTGTGTCTCCAAGAGCTTGTCAGCTCAAGGCTCACGGGAGCCGTTTAAGTACAACCAAGATGGATCGCACACCGCTAGCCTCTCCTCCGGGTCGCCCCTTAGCACTCTGGTACATGTAGTGCATGTAGATGGACGAGTATAAAGTAGTTCACCACAGTTGGTGCGAGTAGTTACTCGTTATCCCCAAGATCTCTGGACCCGAGACATGGCCCGGGTTTCGGGACAGTTTCCCTCGTCAGCAGAGCAGTGTTTGGGGTGGATGAGAAGGCCGCCAAGTAACCGTCACAGGCCCTGATGCCTCTCCAGCGCGCAGGTGCGTCTCCAAGAGCTCGTCAGGTCAAGGCTCACGGGAGCCGTTTAAGTACAACCAAGATGGATCGCACACCGCTAGCCTCTCCTCCGGGTCGCCCCTTAGCACTCTGGTACATGTAGTGCATGTAGATGGACGAGTAAAAAGTAGTTCACCACAGTTGGTGCGAGTAGTTACTCGTTATCCCCAAGATCTCTGGACCCGAGACATGGCCCGTGTTTCGGGACAGTTTCCCTCGTCAGCAGAGCAGTGTTTGGGGTGCTAAGGGGCGACCCGGAGGAGAGGCTAGCGGTGTGCGATCCATCTTGGTTGTACTTAAACGGCTCCCGTGAGCCTTGAGCTGACGAGCTCTTGGAGACGCACCTGCGCGCTGGAGAGGCATCAGGGCCTGTGACGGTTACTTGGCGGCCTTCTCATCCACCCCAAACACTGCTCTGCTGACGAGGGAAACTGTCCCAAAACCCGGGCCATGTCTCGGGTCCAGAGAACTTGGGGATAACGAGTAACGACTCGCACCAACTGTGGTGAACTACTTTTTACTCGTCCATCTACATGCACTACATGTACCAGAGTGCTAAGGGGCGACCCGGAGGAGAGGCTAGCGGTGTGCGATCCATCTTGGTTCTACTTAGACGGCTCCCGTGAGCCTTGAGCTGACGAGCTCTTGGAGACGCACCTGCGCGCTGGAGAGGCATCAGGGCCTGTGACGGTTACTTGGCGGCCTTCTCATCCACCCCAAACACTGCTCTGCTGACGAGGGAAACTGTCCCGAAACCCGGGCCATGTCTCGGGTCCAGAGAACTTGGGGATAACGAGTAACGACTCGCACCAACTGTGGTGAACTACTTTTTACTCGTCCATCTACATGCACTACATGTACCAGAGTGCTAAGGGGCGACCCGGAGGAGAGGCTAGCGGTGTGCGATCCATCTTGGTTGTACTTAAACGGCTCCCGTGAGCCTTGAGCTGACGAGCTCTTGGAGACGCACCTGCGCGCTGGAGAGGCATCAGGGCCTGTGACGGTTACTTGGCGGCCTTCTCATCCACCCCAAACACTGCTCTGCTGACAAGGGACACTGTCCCGAAACCCGGGCCATGTCTCGGGTCCAGAGAACTTAGGGATAACGAGTAACGACTCGCACCAACTGTGGTGAACTACTTTTTACTCGTCCATCTACATGCACTACATGTACCAGAGTGCTAAGGGGCGACCCGGAGGAGAGGCTAGCGGTGTGCGATCCATCTTGGTTGTACTTAAACGGCTCCCATGAGCCTTGAGCTGACGAGCTCTTGGAGACGCACCTGCGCGCTGGAGAGGCATCAGGGCCTGTGACAGTTACTTGACGGCCTTCTCATCCACCCCAAACACTGCTCTGCTGACGAGGGAAACTGTCCCGAAACCCGGGCCATGTCTCGGGTCCAGAGAACTTGGGGATAACGAGTAACGACTCGCACCAACTGTGGTGAACTACTTTTTACTCGTCCATCTACATGCACTACATGTACCAGAGTGCTAAGGGGCGACCCGTAGGAGAGGCTAGCGGTGTGCGATCCATCTTGGTTGTACTTAAACGGCTCCCGTGAGCCTTGAGCTGACGAGCTCTTGGAGACGCACCTGCGCGCTGGAGAGGCATCAGGGCCTGTGACGGTTACTTGGCGGCCTTCTCATCCACCCCAAACACTGCTCTGCTGACAAGGGAAACTGTCCCGAAACCCGGGCCATGTCTCGGGTCCAGAGAACTTGGGGATAACGAGTAACGACTCGCACCAACTGTGGTGAACTACTTTTTACTCGTCCATCTACATGCACTACATGTACCAGAGTGCTAAGGGGCGACCCGGAGGAGAGGCTAGCGGTGTGCGATCCATCTTGGTTGTACTTAAACGGCTCCCGTGAGCCTTGAGCTGACGAGCTCTTGGAGACGCACCTGCGCGCTGGAGAGGCATCAGGGCCTGTGACGGTTACTTGGCGGCCTTCTCATCCACCCCAAACACTGCTCTGCTGATGAGGGAAACTGTCCCGAAACCCGGGCCATGTCTCGGGTCCAGAGAACGTGGGGATAACGAGTAACGACTCGCACCAACTGTGGTGAACTACTTTTTACTCGTCCATCTACATGCACTACATGTACCAGAGTGCTAAGGGGCGACCCGGAGGAGAGGCTAGCGGTGTGCGATCCATCTTGGTTGTACTTAAACGGCTCCCGTGAGCCTTGAGCTGACGAGCTCTTGGAGACGCACCTGCGCGCTGGAGAGGCATCAGGGTCTGTGACGGTTACTTGGCGGCCTTCTCATCCACCCCAAACACTGCTCTGCTGACGAGGGAAACTGTCCCAAAACCCGGGCCATGTCTCGGGTCCAGAGAACTTGGGGATAACGAGTAACGACTCGCACCAACTGTGGTGAACTACTTTTTACTCGTCCATCTACATGCACTACATGTACCAGAGTGCTAAGGGGCGACCCGGAGGAGAGGCTAGCGGTGTGCGATCCATCTTGGTTGTACTTAAACGGCTCCCGTGAGCCTTGAGCTGACGAGCTCTTGGAGACGCACCTGCGCGCTGGAGAGGCATCAGGGCCTGTGACGGTTACTTGGCGGCCTTCTCATCCACCCCAAACACTGCTCTGCTGACGAGGGAAACTGTCCCGAAACCCGGGCCATGTCTCGGGTCCAGAGAACTTGGGGATAACGAGTAATGACTCGCACCAACTGTGGTGAACTACTTTTTACTCGTCCATCTACATGCACTACATGTACCAGAGTGCTAAGGGGCGACCCGGAGGAGAGGCTAGCGGTGTGCGATCCATCTTGGTTGCCCTTTTTGCAGTTTAGCGTCAACATGGGCACCCTTGCACAAGGGTGCCTGTGTTGCATGCAGGGTCACCTTCCTGCACTAGAACAATCCTGGGAGGTATATTCCTCTTTCTATGTGTGCTGCATAATGAAGCACACATGGAAAGACAAAGAAACAAGGGGAAATAGAGGTATTTCTCCTTGTTACGCCTCCCCTGTGAAGGCGTCTGATTTTGGTGCATCCCCAGGTTTACAAGTTCTTGTAAATCTGAAAATGCATTAAAATCCATAGGAGTTGCGTTGGAACACCCATGCAACGCCCATTGAATGCCTTCCCAGGGCAGAGCAACGCAATGCAGCGATTTGAGCTGTTGTGTTACTCTAGATTTATGAAGCCACGCAAAGTGTCTTTGCGTTGCTTCATAAATCTGACTTGGAGGTTTGCGTTACGCATGCACCACTTTGCTTGGGGCAAACGTGATGCAAGCCTCTCGTAAATATTTCCCATAGGGTGCAGAGAAAAGGAAATGTCGCTAGAAGGAAAGAAATAGATAGGGCCATATGTATGAACACATTTTCCCATAGAGACAGAATGGGTAAAACCCTTTGATACGTATGGTCCATAGAGAGGTAGGCATAGGACTGGACTCATGCAGGCACAGTCCAGTCCAGTGCAACTGCTGGCTGTAAGTCTTGCAATGTCTTGCACTGATAATTGGTAATTATCGGTGGCAGAATTGTCCATCAGGCACTTCATGGATCTTTCGCGATGCCAGAGTTCTCAGGGATTTGCTGCAGTGACACTTTGGCCACCAGGAGCTCAGTGGTGACTGATGCAAGTCGACCCCAGTTCACAGCGGTCAATGCAGTTCATCAACTACTTTACTGTTCTCTTCTATGCAGCTTCTTTCTAATTCAAGGTCACAACCAATGTGCCCCCCACCCCCGGCAAAAGTCGGTATGCTCCTTCCTTCAAGACAGGCTCAATGCTGCTTCTCCTGGTAGACTGATGAACTTCCCCCGGTTCTGGTCCTGAACTTGGCAAAAGGAGTTGGGATGGACATCCCAACCCTAGAGCACAAAAGAGGTTTTCAGTTATCCCTAATGTGGGACCCCAAATTCTAGCATAGAAATTGTGGCACACTGGCCCATTATTATATTAAAGAAGATGGTAATTTTGTATTCCAACTGTCTGCTCTGAGATGGGTACTAAACAGTCCTGGGCTTTTGCTTACTGCACGCAGACTGATCCAGCCAATGTTTTTGTCACAAGATGTGAGCAGGATGGTGGGGGAGAAAGTCTCCTATCTGTAGAAAACCACAGTAAGGGCATAAAGGCAGGGGATCTGTCCGAGTTAACTTCTTGTTAATATGAAGGTGTGCTTAGCCCTTTAAGAGGGCATTGGGCCAGGAAAAGTCTGGGGGAAACTCTTTAGCTTTAAAAGGGTCATTTATTTATTTCCTTAACGGTTCTCAGTTTCAAACGAACAAAGAATCTCCAGAATGTTTTTTTGTGGGGCAGGGGGGAGAGGAAGGGGAGCACTATAATTCACATCTGCTGTCTTGGTTCTCCCTCCAAAAGTCTATATTAGCTATCTGTTGGGACAGAACGGTCATCTGCATGGTAAAGACGTGTACCTCTGCCCTGAGTGCCCGACTGTACTGTACTGTCTGGATCCCTAATGTTGATTTATTTTTGTTGTCCTAGGCAAACATAGATCGTTTGTGCACCGTGACTTAGGTCAGTCTCACAGATTGTAGTATAGTTGGACTGGGAGGGCCACCCAAAGCGCTACCCTCATAGTGGTGGAAGGCTACAGCCTTCACCGGGAGTTAAGCAGCATGAGCGTGGCGGTGCCAGAATACCATTTAGTTATCTGCACTTGCGAACAGGACCTTTTTACCCTGTGTCATTCACCTTTTTTAAAGTTCAGCTGCTGTGTGCTTAATGCACCCTTGGTCTACATCAGGTAAGTTGTGGAGTGCTGTGCAGCACAGGATTAGTGACTGCGTTAGTTGTGTGTGTGACTGGGACGGGTACAGTACAAGCATTGAGGAATACTGAGCAGTGCCCTTGTGGTTAGTACATGTACTGTGTGTATGTAAGCCAAGAGCAATGCATTACATGAGATATGTAGTGCTGTGCAGTAGATGGGTGGATAAAGCCCATGCTGAGTGTATGGGTGCTTGCATGGAGTACAATATGAAGGGTGAAGTGTGCAGCACGCACATAGTGAGTGTGTGTGCTGCTGTGTGTGTGGGTTTGTAAAGAGCAAACCCTGGTTACATTTAGAAAAGCTTCAATATTGAACAGTGTGTGCAGCCATTGTGTGTGCGCTGAATGTTTGGGAACCTGTAAGGGGACAATGCATGAAGGAACAGTGTTGGACAGGCAGCCAAACCATTTTCAATGTATACACGGCACCCCTCGCTCGCATCATTAGAGCCCACGGCATCAACATTGACCCCTACGCTGACGACAAACAGCTCATTCTCTCCTTCACCGACGCAAACACCACCACCAGGGTTAACTTCACCTCCTGCATGACCAATGTGGCCAGCTGGATAAAGGAGAACTGTCTTAAACTAATCTTGGACAAAACAGTGATCCTGTTCTTCAGAAACAAGTACTCCCCGTACGACTTCTCCTAGTGGCCATACAAGCTAGGTTCCACTCCCACCCCCAAAGACCACACCAGAATTCTTGGCATCTTCATAGACCGCAAACTCACGATAAATATACAGATTAACACTGCGACTGCATCCTGCTGCCTCATTCTCAGAATGCTTTTTGCAAGATTTTCAAATGGCTCCCCGTGCACAGAATACACTTGGTCAACGAGTCCTTCACAACCAGTAGACTTGACTATGGCAACAATCTCTATGTCGGAATCTCCAACCAGCTCAAGCAACAGCTCCAAACCATCCAAAACACTGCAGCTAAACTAACCCTAGACGTCATCAGGACCACTCACATCATTCCTTATCCCACTAAACTACACTGACTGCTCATTGAGAAACATTGCCAATTCAAACTGCTTATCCATGCCTACAAAGCCCTCCACAACACTGGACCAAGATGCCTCAACGACTGACTTCAACTCTTCAACATCCATCCAGACAGCTACACTGTACCTCTCACCCTCGCTCGGGTCCTCCGCATCTGCAAAATCAAGCCAGGAGGGTGCTCCTCCTCCATCGACACCAAAAACTGGAATGAACTTTTCCAACACATCAAGACAGCTCCTTCGCTTCTCGCCTTCTGCAAGAAACTGAAGACCTGGCTGTTCAACTGGGAGCTCTGACGGCCTGCGTTGCTGTTTCAGCTCCTGGGTACCCTCACAGGTGATAAGTTGTACCACACAAATCGATTTAACATAACCAAGTATCGCCTCACAAGATTTGAAGCCTGGTTAGCTGCCTGATAATTACCTAACAGATGTCAGAAGTTTAACAGAGCTGATCCTGCCTCTGCATAGGCGTTCCACAGAACCCCTAGCAGCACACCCTGTGTGTTGTGGCACATTGTTCTTATAACCCTCCATCCTGCATATATGTTAGCAGCTGCAGTTAGAAAGATATTTTTTCAGCCAGATCAATGACAAAATGGCAGGGCCTCCGTGCAGTGCCTTGATGTTATGACTTGTGAACAATGGCCGCAGGTAGAATCTCCTCACATTACACTATGTTTATAATGAGAGTACATGGTCGTGGCTGTGCAACTCCAAATGCAGTTTAAAAGGTGCAACTGGTGCCTTAGCTCAATAATCAAAGTGCAAACAGAATCAATCTGTAGCTTTAGTCAGTCTTCCTTTTAAATGTGTCTTATCAAACTTGTGACCTTCCATGCTGCATATATGAAGGCAGATACGAGTAAGAAAATAGCTTTTGTGTCTGAAAGTGACAGGGCCTCTTGTAGTATCTGATGTTGTGACTTATGGACAGTGGCTGCAGGTGGAGCCTCCTCACACAGAGCCACTCTTCACACAGGAGCATGAAATGCATGGTTGTTTCAGTGCATCCGACAGAACAATGGCACAGGTCAGAGCCAGCAGGATCCTTATGCCAGGTGTTAGTATTGACCAGGACAGGAAGGCTACCTATTCTTAAATTCAAATACAATTACCTTTTTACCCTAGAAAAATATGATCGAGATAATGTTCATTAAAAAACTCAATGTTTTACTTCTAAAAATTGCAGCAGCATCTGACTTCATTTACTGGCGTGCCTTCTCTGCATAAAGGCCTATTATTGGCTCTTGATTAGCAGACCACTGGCTTTTGTCAAAAGCTCTGGATGTTGCCCTAGGTCATGGCACCCTTTGTCAATAAGTATTTTGGCGCCATGCCTAAACCAGGGAAGTGATGTGTACTTTGCTGTCCCATTACAGCCCTGGAGAGCTTACACGTAAACTGAGTGGTCAGAATTGGTCTATAAGTGAGCCCTTACGAAACTGGCTGCAGTGCAATACGAGCTTCATTTTTTTGCATACCAAGTCTGGTTATTAACAGTGCCATTGGTGTTCCTGGGCCAAGATGTAAAAGGAGTCTAAAGAATGTGTTCTCGGTTATCTGCAAGCAGGTTGGCATTTTGTAACCCCAGATCACTGCACCATATAAATTAGCTGATATTACTTTGATTTTGTGTGCAGTAATGACTGCCTTGTTTAATTTATTGCTGCATTTGTTGCCGAGCGAAGTACAGCACCATCATACTAACTAGTATAGAATTGCTTTTAGATATTTGTTCTGATCATACTTTCCTAGGTTTTTGTCGTATTCCCACATAACCATGGAAGAGGACCATGGTGGCTAAATGTAGATTTTAACTTTGTCTCCGTATTCAGTGTCATGAACTTTGTTTTGTTTGTAGTGATTCTATTGTGTATTGTACTGTAATTGCATTTATATAGCACTTACTACCCCTGATGAGGCGTTGAAGCGCTTTTTCGGCTAGTAGCACACTACTCTGGAACCAATAAAGGATTAGTGTTGAATTAGTGTAGTGAAATATTAAAGTAATTTGAGTGGTGGCTATTGTATTGAGACGGTTAACAGAGAGATAGAGGGAAACCTGTTTGCATTTATATAGTGCTTGTTACCCTTGATGAGGTGTTGAAGCACTTTTTTGGTGAGTAAGACGCTACCCCGGAATCCATAAAGGATTAGTGTTGAATTTGTATATTGAAATATGAAAGTAATTTGAGTGGTGGATATGTTAGTCAGTTATTTGGATTGAAAAGGGTAGCAGAGGAATAGAAGAGTAAAAAAGGTTTACATTTGTATAGCGCTTGTTACCCCTGATGGGGTGTTGAAGCGCTTTTTTAGTGAGTATCAAGCTACTGCAGAACCCGTAAAGGATTAGTGTTGAATTAGTATAGTGAAATATGAAAGTAACTTTAGTGGTGGATATGTTATTCAGTTATTTGGATTGAGAAGGATAGCAGAGGGATAGATGAGGGAAAACGGTTTGCATTTATATAGTGCTTGCTACCACCTGATGAGGTGTTTAAGCGCTTTTTGGAACCCTTAAAGGATTAGTGGTGAATTAGTATAGTGAAATAAAAAATTTGAGAAATGGATATGTTAGTCTATTATTTTGATTGAACAGGATAGTGGAGGGATAGAAGAGTGAAGGATTTAGACTTTTTTTGGTTGTTTTCTTTTGGAGGTGAAAGCAGTAGGAGGAGGCTTGGGATGAGTAAAAAGGGATGTGAAGGGGAATAGAGTTTAGAAAGGCTTGTTTTGGGGGATCGGTATAGTAAAAGAGGTGTCAGATGATCCAAGGAGGGATAGAGTAGGGGAGAGTCTAGAAAGCTTTATTTTGGGGATCCTAGTAGGGGTATTGGGATGAATGGGAGATTAGATATATTGATAGAGGTATAGGGTGAGAAATAGGGTTGTGCTTTGGAAAGAGTAGTAGAACAAGGTTTGAGATGAGTCAGAGTTGAGGTAGAAGATATATTGAGAGAGGGACAGGGTGAGAAATAGGTTAGTGCATTGGATATGCTGAATCAGAAGAAAGTAATAAATATATAGATCCATAAGTACCTGGAAAGTATATAGATGCATAACGTAAGTAAGTATATGTATAATTAAGATGTTGATAGAGGTATAGAGTGAGAAATAGGGTAGTGCATTGAATATACTTTTTTAGGGAAAAGTAATAAATATATAGAGCCAAGTACATGGAAGGTATGTAGATGCATATAGGAAGTAAGTAAATGTAGATTAAATATGCATTGGATAAACTCTGGTTTTCAAGTGTTGTGCTTAATAATTTTTTTTAAACCTAATTATTCTACATGTTTATACAAAGCAATACATATATATATAGGTACATATCTATAGTGCAAATAAATGCTTATATACAGAGGGATATGCTATATATATCTATTTGCGTATGGTGCTTATGTGGGGAAAAGCCAATTCTTGAGGAGTTTTCTGAAGATGAGGTGGTTGTTGTGGATCTTATGTTGGGGGGTAAAGAGTTCCATAGTTTGACTGATTGAACAGAGAAGGATGTCTCACCCATGGTATTGTTCTTGTATAGTGGGATTTTGAGGCAAGGTGCCACTCTAGAGCTGAGTTGAATGTTTGGTGATTTGATTTCTGATGAAGAGTGTTCCCATTCCATGTATCGCTTTGTGGGTGATACAAAGCAGCTTGAACGTGGATCTTCTGGCAACTGGTAACCAATGCAGGCCTTTCAAGGCAGGTGAGATGTGGTCTTGCGGTTTGATATCCCATCTCGGCTCGTAGGACGCTGGTGCACGCCCTGGTCACCTCGCGCCTAGACTATGGTAACCTGCTTTATCTGGGGGCTTCAGGCAAGGTCATGGGGCGCCTTCAGGTGCTCCAAAATGCCGCAGCACGGCTCGTGCTAAGTCTCCAGAGAAGGTCTCCCTCTAAACCCGCTCTCCAAGCTCTCCATTGGCTTCCAATGGAGAAGAGAGTTGAGTTTAAGGCCCTCGCAACGTGCCATCGCATTCTGAGCGGCAAAGCCCCTGTGCCACTTCAGAGTCTGGTGTCCCACTATGAGCCTACCCGCAATTTACGGTCCTCTCAGACGGGACTACTTGTGGTGCCCAGAGTTAGGAAGGCACGGATGGGGGGGAGATCTTTCAGATACCTTGCTCCCAAGTGCTGGAATGTCTTGCCCCCAGACCTCCGTCTTGAGCCATCAGAGGCCCTGTTTAGGAAAAAATTAAAAACTTACCTTTTTAGCAGGTAGCTCCTCGGGGAGGGGGGGATGGCAACTGCTCACTTACCATAGCGCGGGGACACGCCTTCTGGCGTCACCAGGCGCTTTAAAAATATCCAAATAAATAAATATGCAAGAGTAGTCTGGCAGCCGAGTTCTGAATCCGTTGTAGTCTTTTCATGGTCGTTAAAGGTGATACGTGGTAGACGCTATTGGCGAAATCAAGTTTGGACAGAACAAGGGAGATGGTAGCTTGGACCTTATGTCGAAATCCCAAATGGGGGAAGATTCATCGCAGAGTTTTTATTGTTTTATTTATTTATTTATTTATTTATTTAAACAGTTTTATATAGCGCTGGCTAGACCCAGAGGTATCAGAGCGCTTTACAGCTTTGCTAGTTTGTTCAATTGGGCATTCATCAATAGCTTGGAGTCCATGGTCATTCTGAGGTTTCTTACTTCCTTCGATACTTTAGGCAGTGATCCCAGTTCATCAGGCCAGGCGGCAAGCGGGTCGTAATGTTTCCAATTGCCACACATGAGTATTTCCATTTTGGAAGCATTCAATTTGAGATGACTCCAAGTCATCCATTGATCCATAGCTCTGAGACTACTGAAAATTGGTGAGTTTCCATGTCTTTGGGGCATTCCAGTTGAAGGAGTATTTGTGTATCATCTGCATAGTTATAGCACGTGAGGTGAAATTGATTGATCAGTACTGGTAATGACTTCATGTAGATGTTGGGCGAGATGATAGAGCCTTAAGGGACCCCTGCTTTTGTGGAGTATGTTTTGGACGTGAAAGGTGGGTATGGATGACATTAGTTCTGTTCCGAAGGTAGGACGCGATCCAGTCTAGAGCAGTCCCCTCTGTGCCGACTTCGTATAGTCTTTGTATCGGAGTGTCATGGTCAACTGTGTCAAAGGCAGCCGAGAGGTCCAAGAGGAGTAGCGGAGCAACCCCATTGCGGACAACTGTGTTCTTCAGGTCATCCCAGATGGCAAGGTGGGCAAATTCTGTGCCTCTTCCCAGACTGAATCCTTTTTAAAAGTCAGAAAGTATGGCATTCTCTTCAATGTATTGTAACATCTGAGTGAACACTGCTCTTTCTATCAGTTTGCCTAGAAAGGTCCATTTGTAATGGCTCTGTAGTTGTCAGGGTTCTGTGGGTCCAACTTTCTTTTCTTCAGTAAAGGGCGTATGTATGACTTTTTGAGTTCTTTTGGAAATATTCTGGTAGTTAAGGAATCGTTGATGATTCTTCCTACTGGAGTGGCAGCAAAGGTTGTTAGAAGAATTGTCTTGAAAGTTTGCGGTGGACACGGGTCAGAAGGGCTGCTGCCAGGCCTGCTTGCTTTGGCCAGGTCCATAAATTCAGGGTATGAAATATGTTGAAAGGGACGGAGAGGCTGTTAGGGTTTTTTTGGACTGTTGTTTTGTAAAAGGGTTAGTGCTGGTGCTTTGTCTCTGTTTTAAGTAGGAGTTCAATGTGTCTGTTTTGTCAGTGTAATGATTTGCCAGTTTGTCTGTGAAATCTTGAGTAACAGGATGAGTTCCTTCTAGGCTGTTTGGTTTGAGAACTTCATTGATTATTTTATAGAATTCTTTATTTGCACATTTAGCATTTTGAATTCTGTCTGAATAGTACCTTTTCTTTGCTTTTTTGATAGCTGACTTGTAAAATCTGTTAATTTTCTGTAGGCAAAGTTTGTCTTGTTTGGCGTTTGTTTTGAGCCAGGCACTTTGCAGCTTTCTAATTTGTTGTTTTATGACTTTTATCTCTGTATTTCTCCAAGGTGCTTCTTTTCATTTGTTCTGTTGTGTGGTTTTGAGTAGTATCAGGATATCAAAAGCTTCCTATAGCCACTCACAGGGGCCTATTAGCAAGGAGTAGTGATAATTATATCTAAATGCGCTTAGCTCATTTTTTTTATCGCTCCCTATCGCTGGATATTTTAGCGGAGAAAACCTGCTATTAGTAACGTTTTTCCCCATTGTGCTAAAATATCCAGCGATAGTGGCGAAATGCGAGAATATCGCTGGAAATCCAGCGATATTCTCGCATTAACGCCAATGGGGGCTTAATGTGATAATCCACCCCCCATTGACTATACAGGTAAGTCAACTTTTTAGTAGGCGTTAGATTCTAGCGATAATCGCGCTTAGCGCGATTTACTTATCGCTTCGCCTGCCTTGCTAAGAGGCGATAGCTGTGTTAGCGACTGTTTTCAGTCGCTAACAGTTTGGGTATGCCCACTTTGCATGGCATTAGCGATAAATATCACTGAAATGCAATGCGGGCCACAAACCTGTAGCTATAACCTAAAAGCTGTTGCGAACTGCTGTTAGCGACAGCTTGCTCATAGGGCGATAAAAATATTGCCGTTTTAGCGGGAAAAAGTCCCGCTAAAGCGGCGATATTGCCCTTGCTAATATGCCCCAATAATTTTTTAACAGAACTTATTGTTTCCGGATCTGTACTGGATGTTGTGTTTCTAAGTGTTCCAAATTGAGTTTGTTCCACAGTAGATAGATAGGTGGATGTATGTAAGGTGGTTTTAGGTGAGTCGCTTAGTGTTGTTTTATATTGGAAAGCAAGCAAATGGTGGTCTGACCATGTGACTGGAGTTATAGTTTGAAAGGTAATTAGCAAAAATGACATCTAGGATGTGTCCAACGATGTGTGTGGCTTTGTGGACGAACTGATGCATGTTCAGTGACTCTAGGTCTGCGATTATTGTTTTCGGATGTGGCATATTGGGTTTGTCAAACCAAACGTTGAGGTCCTGAATGCATAGGTTGGAGTGTATTGTTATCAGGTTTGAAAACTGTGTCTAGAAGTGTGTCTGGGAATGTCGCCTTGCTAGGTGGAGGTCTGTTAAGGAGCAGGAAGTTACAGGAGGAAGATGGCGTAGGACTGCTTCTGGTGAGAAGAGCCTCACAATTCTTTATGGAGATGTCGTCAACTTTAGTGATATGTAATGTTTACCTAAACACAACAGCTAGGCCACCTCCTTTTTTGCCTATACGATTTTGGGTGATCATTTGATAGCCTAGAGGAACGGCTTCATGCAGGGCTGGAGCCATATCCTTTCCCAACCATGATTCAGTTATGAATAGTATGTCTGGTTTTGCGTCAGTGAGAAGGTCGTAGATGTGATGTTTATTTTTAGAGAGCGATCAAGCATTTATTAGTAGACAGTTTGGAGAATGTGCTTTGGTGACAGTGAGCCTTTGTTTTGTAGTCAAGTGATCAGTATTGTGTGGGTTTGTAGCAGGTGTGTTTTTAGTGCTGGTATGAGCTGTTTTAGGATAGTAATCGTGTAGCTGTTCTGTAGCATGGTCCTCGTCCACCAGGCTAAGAAGGCATTTTGATGTGTCTGTGTATGTAGGTGGTGGAGACGGTGTTTGAGAGTGAGTTGGTGTGCTGTGTTGTTTTTGTGGTGTAACCTTGTTGTGTAGAAGACATGGAGAAGCAAAGTCGTGATGTGTGGCACGTTGCTTATATTGTTTGTGTGTGTTTAGGGCGGAAAGTATATGAGTTAGGGGGGGTGGAGCAGCATGTGGGTCATGTAGTAAGGTTTTAAATTGTCCAATGGATAAGAGGTGGTTAGAAGAGAGTTGCTATGTTGCTCTATGTGTGTTAGGTGTGGTGGAAGAGAGAAAGCTTGGCATTGTAGTTTGTTCATTTGTGTAGTTTGAAAGGTGAGTGTATGATTGTATTTTGTGACTGTAAGTATTATGAGGTGTTTGAGAGATTTTTGCATGTGGTGTGCATGATATGTTTTGTTTTTGAGGAATAGTGAAAAGAGGTACTGATGTAATTGTTTTATGAGATGTATTTGTTTGTATAGTATTGTTTGCGAATGGAAGTTGTAAGGTAAAGGGGTGGTGATGTGCTTGTGAGTAGAGTGTATGTTGTGTGTAGGAGGAGATGAAGTAGAGTTATGACTGTCTTGGGGGCGTGGCTTCGGCGCGAAGCGGAATGGCTGCCTGTTGAGGGAGCTCCGCTCGCCGACATAATTATCCTGAAACTTTATCCTTCCTCAGCACCCCTATACGCCGCAAAATCACAGCGGGACTCGGAGCAGACGGTGCTGAATGTAACTATTGCTCTGGTGTCGGCGGAGCTGGGTCGTTGCCGATACACCGGGCTCTATGGGCGGCTGCGGCTGGACGGAGAAAATACCGCGGAGCTGGACACGGTCTGGATTTTGAGATCGGGAGCCTGGGACGGATCTCGGCACTTGGCGGTGGCGGACGGAGCTGGGGCCCTTGCTGGTGGTAGCTGAGTCGCGAGGTGGTGACCGCGAGCCGGATACCGTCGCGATACAAAGTGCGGCCTGGAGTGAGAGAGACGCTGTGGAGGCCGGCGGGGAGAGAGAGCCTGCTCCAATTCTCTGCATGCCTATCTGGTGATATTGGGCTATGTTTTACCCGGCCAAGCTGAAGAACACACATGAGGAACAGTCCCATTTTTTCACGGACGCAAAATCGGCGCTGAAATTCACTAAACATATCTGTAAGGGAAGACCGAAACAGCCTGTACAGACAGAAATGCCTGTGGAGTCTGGGCTGGATGATGCAGATTAGAGAAACAGGGCCATGAAGTTGTTGGCTGTGGAAGTGGCTAGATCTACTGAGGGCGTGTTAAGGACAATATAGGACTGCCTGCGCAGCCTGGTGGGCGTGTGCCCTAGTTGACACTGAACATTGGATGTACCCAAGGTGACTATACTACATATCCAGCAAGGTCTGTAGATGTGAGGCGTATGGGGGGCTGGCTATCGAGATTCGGCGACCGCACCTCGGTGTGGGTACTCGCTGCTGAACCACCTCACCTAGCGGGTGTTCCCTAACTGTTGAACCTAAATGGTGCTAGATGACGTTTTGAGGGTGGGTGCTGGGTTTGTGTTTCGACCTAATTGGGAGGTTGAAGTGGGTGGATGGGGGTGGGGTAGAGTTGAGGGGGGGATGTTTTTCTTAGCTTTGTTAGTTCACAACACATCTTCTTGCAAGTACATAGTGATGGTCGGAATGGCTGTTTTAACTGTGGGGACACTGCATCAGCGAGCGCACCGTTCCTCTGCGACTGTATACACTGATTTGTATCGGAGATGCCCGAGACATAATGGCAAATAACTGCAGGTTCTTAACTTGGAATGTAAGGGGCCTGAATTCACCTAAAAAAGTGAGGCAAGTGTTAGCGTATCTGAATCGTCATATGGTACATGTTGCAATATTGCAGGAGACGTACCTAACACACAGCACAGAGGGTGGTGTAGCAAACAGATGGGCATGTTTTCGGTTGGCTGCATCGTATTCCTCTTATGCACGAGGGGTTATGATACTGGTCAAGAAAGGAGTGGAATTTTAACCGCTGCATACATATGCGGATGCAGAGGGTAGATGTGTTATGGTATGTGGCCGGCTTAGTGGAAGATTGCTCACAATAGTAAACATGTATGGCGCTATACTATATGATACGTCCTGTGTGGCTCGTGTATGCGGAGTGTTGAGAGAGTGGCCGTACACTCCTGTTATTTGGGGGGGAGATTTGAATACATATTTGGATGCAGATCTAGACAAGCCTACAACTATGTCCCACCGGACCCCCAATGTTGCTAAGAGTCTACACAGTGCAATGGAAGAATTTGGCCTTAGGGATGTATGGCGAGTGCGCAACCCTCGGGTGCGGGAGGGTACCCATGCGACACCTGCACACGACAGCTGGTCGAGGCTTGACTATTGGCTAGTGGAGACGGAGGTGCTCGACTTGGTGAAGGGAGTCCAACCTCTGGCCCGTACATTGTCGGACCACAATCCGGTGCAGCTAGACATCAGCTTTCCGAGAGCGCAGGGAGCAACCACGGATAGATAGACTTGTGGATGAACTGGGAAGGGAACATCTGGACCAGGGCGATATATTGGATCAATTTCAGGAATTTTATGCTGATTTGTATAGGTCGCGAGGACAGGTGGCGGAAGTAGAGCTGGAACACTACCTGGAAGGCATAGCGTGTGCCTGGCTCTCTGATGCTCACCGTGAATACCTCTTTTTGCCGATAGACGAACAGGATGTAAGGAGTGCGATAGCGGCATTGGCTATTGGGAAGGCGCCGGGTCCGGACGCACTTACGGTCGAGTTTTATAAGAAATATGTGGATATCCTAGCGCCTCATCTTCTTGAGATGTATGTGGAGGCCTATGACTCCGGTAAATTACCTCCATCGCTGAGGGAGGCATTGATGATCACCCTCCTCAAAAAAGATAAGCCGCCGGAGAGGTGTGACTCATACCGCCCGCTGTCCTTGCTTAACATAGACGCCAAGATACTGGCGAAGATATTGGCGGCCAGACTTCAGCCTTTGATGCAGAAGTTGGTACTGCCAGACCAATCAGGTTTTATACCTGAGAGATCTACATCCCATAATCTTCGGACAGTTTTCGCTATGTTTCATGGGTTGGAGCCGTCTCTGCAGGCAGCGGCTGTGTTCTTGGACGCAGCCAAGGCGTTCGACTTGGTTGAGTGGCAGTATTTATATTTCATACTGTGGCGAATGGGGTTTCCTCCGATGTTCTTGCAATGGATCACGGTGCTATATACGGAGCCAAGTGCGCGAGTGCGTATAGGAGGTCTCACATCAGAGCCGGTGGATATAGGGAGAGGTACGCGCCAGGGATGTCCATTATCGCCATTGATATTTGCCCTAGTACTGGAGCCACTGGCGTGTGTGGTTCGGCAGAGACACCGGGAGGCAGCACTTAATTTTAATCTATGACCGGTGGCCATATCGCTTTATGCTGACGATATGGTTCTGTTTGTTCTGGATCCAGCTAGCTCTTTGTCGCCATTGCTTAGAGAATATGTGCGTTTTGGACGCCTATCTGGTCTCTGTATAAACTGGGATAAATCATTCGTGATTCCGCTGACACCGGCCACAGTTTGTCCCGACTTGGAATTCCCACTGGTGTGGACTGCGGATCCGGTGAAATACCTGGGAGTATGGGTTCATCGTGACCCGAAGGTAGTGGTTCGGGAAATTTACGGGAGGGCATATGCTGCATTGGAGAGCCAGGTGGATACCTGGATTGCATTGCCACTGTCGCTGGCGGATCGCATTGCTCTGATAAAAATGGTGATATTGCCCCGATTCCTCTACCTCTTTCTCAACATCCCAATAGTGCTCATGCTACAATTCTTTAAGTCTCTAAGAAGTCAGTTGATAAGGTTAACATGGGGGGGCAAGCATGCACGTGTACAATGGACGGTCCTCACGAAGGGATACGAGAGGGGAGAGCTTGAGGCCCCTGATTTTTATGCATATTACCTGAGTGCGCAGGCCCAATACATTTATTACTGGTATAGACCACATGCATTCACCCCGCATGTTGCGGTGGAGGAGGGCAATGCGGACCCGATCCCGCTCCACGGTGTGATTACTCACCAAAATCGTGGTACTCCAAAAACGGAAATTAATGCAGTGGATGCATCCATAGCTGCTTGGTGGAGGATAGGGCACTTAGCGCAGAAGCTTCCGATTTATGCACCATATATGTACCTAGATCATCATGCTGCCCTGTCTGTGACAAAGGAGATGCCGTCACTACGCTTACTGCATGAGGCGGGTCTCAAGCATATGTCTGATGTATACCCGAATGGCTCCTTCCTCACACAGGAGAATCTAGATTTTGTTAGCAATCAGTCCCTACTGTTCCATTTTGCAATACACCGTTTGAGACATGCGGTCAAAGGGCATTATGACACTTTTCCACAGGAACCCCCGACGTTGGCATCTCTACAATATGCGCTCACTGCACCTAGCAATAAGAGTCTCATATCATAGCTGTACAAAAATATCAAGGTAGAAAGTGTAGAGGCTGGAGACCGGAGCTGGGAGCGATTGTCTGAATGTTTAGCTGAGCCCATATCGGAGGCGGACTAGAAATACATTTGTGGGCAGACGGGGACACTTAATATGAACGGGAATTTGAGGATTATACATTTTAAGTACATACATCAGGTCTACTACACCCCAACGCGCTTGCATGGCTATGGGTTGCGAGCATCTGCTAGCTGTGGACGAGAAAATGCAGACTTTATGCATCTGGCTTGGGACTGTCAGAATATATGGGAGTTTTGGGAGAAGGTGGTGAATTGCTTGAAGGATATGGTGACGGTGGATCTTCAGTGCACTCCGCTTGTGTGTTTATTATGCTGCGTGCCGCATGTTAAAGGAGTGGTTGGCAAGTTTGTGCGTCTGGCCCTGCTGCTTGCGGCTCGAAGAGTGGCACTCGTGTGGGGGGATAAATGCAGACCGAGGGTTGAGTTATGGATGAAAGACCTGGTGTATTGCAGGGATAATCTCGAGACATATGCTGAAGAATTGCCCACGATCTCGAGGTCCAGGGACATTTGGGAACAACTTCGATTGTATCTGCTCAGTCAAGAGGTGTCGACGGATAAATAGGAGGAGTACATTGGCTTTTTGAGTGTTGCTGGGGATTATTGCAGAAGCGGTGCACCACGGCTCGAAATAATGCACTGCAGGAGATGTGAATTTTTCATTTTTTTTATTTTATTTTCCTATTTGTTTAGATGGGTTCTTTTTCATTGGGGGGTTTGTTCTTGTACTCGTGGTGAATTGTGCTATGTTATAATCGTGATGGACTGCATTAGTAGGATTGTGGATATTTTGCTGCCCTCTGGTATAGGCAGATTCATTGCACGACCAGGATGGAATACAGATAAAGGAAAAAAAAGATAACGTTTTGCAACATTCATGGTGCACATAAGCGGTTTATTTGTTTATAAGAGATCCTGAATTGCCGCCGGACCTCCGGGTTGTCGGCTCAATGGCTGTGTTGCTTTCGAGAGAAATTGCTTCATACATGCTGCCGGCCCCAGGGTTGTAGGTGCAAGGCTGTGTTCCCTGTGTAGGTGCATAATAAAGGCGGTTGAAAAAAGAAAAAAAAAAGAGTTATGACTGTCTTAGACTTGTTTGCTGCAAGAGTTAAAATGTGTGGTGCTGTGGAGTGTCGTGTTATTGTGGTAGAAAGAAGAGGAAGGTGTTGGTTTGACAAATGATGGAAGGCTGAGTATAGGTTTGCTAGTGATAAGAGGGGGTCTGTAAGGAGTAATTAGAGTGGGGAGTGTGTGTCTGGATGAGTTGTAGTTACGTATGATATGGATTTTGGTTGTGTTAGTGATGAGTGGATTGGTTAGTGGTATAGGATAGAGTTGTGTACTGTTTGTAGGTGATGGTGGAAATGTGTCGTAGCTGGGTTAGAAGGGTATATAGACGTGGTTTGTGTGGTTTTGTAGTGTGTGCTGGTACATTGACTTGTGCATAGGGTTGGTTTGTGGTAAATGTGTGGAGAACATTTGGTGCAAGTGTGTTACTCTGTTTGTGGATGGTGTAGAGTGGGTTTTACTGAATGAGAAAATTGGCAGCATTTCTGGCCCTGGTCCCAACCAGTCTCGAACAGGCTCAAACAGGCACTCACCCTTGTCCTCTCCACCCTTAGCCTCAAACCCCAAGCTGAGACGCAATAAAACCTGGCTGGCCTATTATAGCCCTAGTAATTAGGTGGCCCCTTCATCCAATGGAAACTTTAGACCTAACCCTAACCAATCACAACACTAGCCCTAAACTCTAGAACCAATAGTAGACCAAGACCTTACAGCCAATCATAGCCCTAGTCTAAGTACTCAATCATGGTTGTTTTTGCTGTTACAAAATTTTCCAAAGCCATCTTTTAATCAGTGCATTTCAATTTCTATTTGTGTTCAAAGAATGGTGTCGTCTGCAAATGATAAAATCTGTATTCAATCCCCGGCAATTAGCGGGACATCCAGGTTTAAAGTGGAAAGTATTTTACCCACATAGTTTATGAATAGACTGAACAATGCTGGGGTAAGGACACATCTTGCCTAACTCCAGTACTTATGTTCCAGTCCTATATACTTTCACCTTTTAGACTGTACCATACTCTTGCTTTGTTACTATTAAGGTATAGCAGAATACTTAGCAGCTTATCTGGTAAGCTGTAAACATTTCTATCCACTGAATCAAAAGCAGACTTCATTTCGATAACACCATATATAGAGTTGAATTCTTCAAGATGGGGTACTTTGGGAAAATAAGATGTAACCTCTTAACCTGGTCAATGGTGCTTCGTCTTTTTCTGAAGCCAACTTTTAGATGTACTAGGATCAGGCTGGCATCCATCCAATTTTCAATCCTTGTCAAGAGTAATTTGCCAAAGATTTTCCAACGCTGTCCAATAGCAAAATCGGTTAACAGCTAGAGTGGTCATTTCTTCTGTGTTGGCACAATGATGGCTGATTTTAATGAGCCAGGTATCTTCTTCATAGCCCAGATTGCACTGAATATAGCTGTTAATCCTGGTGTCCAACATAAGTGTTTTTTCTGGTAAATATCTGATAGACCTCTTTCCAGACTTGGGGCCTCGAAGGTTTGAGTGTGTATGGCCTTGTAGACCTTCTCGTCAATGAAGTCTTTGTGCTCTGTCTGCCCTGAGAGTGAGTTTATAGGTAAAGAACCAGAGGGGTTTGCCATCATTTGGGTCATTCAAAGAGTTTGCGTCCAATCGAAAAGCACAGCTTTCTGATATATAACAGAAAACTGCTGATTCTCCTAAACTGATTGGAGGAAGAGAGTGATGCCAATTTTCCATCAATGCATGATGGAGGTGAAGGGGTAGGTGGAGAACCATTAGCTCAAACATAACTTTAAAAAGCTTAAGAGCCTGATGGCAGGAGAAAGGCCAGATCTGTGTGTCTCTACAGTATGGTTCAGTGTCTTAGGTGAATGCTGAAACCATATAGGGTGTTTGAGAATCCGGGATTTAAGATCCAGGGAAACCTAGTCGAAAAGCCAAATAGCAACTGAAACCTCTTCATGTATGTTCAAAATAAGAAATTTGAGAAAAATATGGCCCTATTTTACTTCAAGTGGACAATGCATGGAAAAGACAGCCACAAGGATGTGGCTTAATGGCTTGAGCGGCCGACTTTGAAGATGGGGAACCAGGTGCAAGTCTGGGGGGAGGCTCAAACATCCTGTATTTCTGGACAAATTACTTAATCTCCCCGTGCCTAAATAAAAAAAATGAAGGTGTTCTTCTGTAAAGCAACTTTGGGTCAAGTTTGCGCTATATAAAACGACAAAAAAGAATCAAGCTGGGACTGCAGCACTTACATACTCCGGGATGACGAAAAATCTGATGACGAGACTTCAAGCTGTTCAGCACAATGTGCCTCTATTAGTGGCTAATGCTACCAAATGTATGCAGGCTTCGCCTCGTTTAAAGCATCGTCATTAACTTATTATCTACTAGGGGTTGGCCAAAGTCCTTTGCCTTGTTGTATATAACTTTGTATGGTGCTTTGCACAAGTGATTCAGTTTTCAATGATTTGTATTGAGTTTTAACATGTGACTGTATTAGGAACTATTGGACCAAACAATTGACTCATGTAACTCTCCTCCCCATTTCACCCTCTCCACTCCCTCCCACTTTCCCATACCATAAAGTAAATCTGCATTTATCTCATGTACACCCTACGTACAGAGGGATAGATACAAGCATCTATCCCTTATGTCTAAAGTCTGTTTTTCAAGTAACCTGAGTGCTCTTAAATGTCTGGGACAAGGAACACTATTATAGTCTCTAGAGATTAACTGGACACTGCCCCAAAAGACCTTTATGTTTGTTATATGTACCACAGTTTAGGAAATGTAAATATGCAACACAGAATCCAGCTAAAGGTAAACCAAGACACGAGGTAAGCATTAAAGGCACATAGTGGAAATACATGTACACAAACAGCACTATCGTATACAACCTTACGGTACATACCGATACTGGGGCAGATTTACAAGCCCCTTGCCCCACTTTTGCATCACTTTTAACATGGAGAAAGTGATGCAAAAGTGGCGCAAGGGGCTTGTAAATCTGCCCCACTGTCTTTAAGAAAGCAATAACAAGCATTGGCATTGCCAATAGGTCTCGCCTTTGGGACCTTATAAGTATTTAGCTATGCAGCAGGTCCCAAAGGCGAGAACTATTGGCTATGCCAATGCTTGTTACCCCTTGTGGTTAGTGGCATGACAGATTCCGGAATGACTCTGGAGTTCTAGTTTGTCATTACCACGTCCTCCAGAGTTTTATCACGATTCTGTTATTTAATTTAATGAATAGATTGATACATTTACCAGATTGTATGTAAGAGTTGGTGAGTTTGTTGTCCCCTTTTTAATTTAAGCTTATTACTAAAGTCTGCAAAGTAGCATATATTACAATAAAGATAAACGTAATTAAACAAATTTGGTCACATATCGGAGCAAAGTACAATTCTGCTCTCCAATTCGAATTGGAACTAATTTGCATAGATAAGGTTTGCACCTAAAATAGGGCATGGGGCCAGCCCACCCTGACATATGCTGGACGCACCTGGAATTAAACAACCCCAACAATAAACTGCAGACATGCAAACTAAAATCCGTAACATTTCCACAATGTTAGTGTGGTAATGTGCACGGTGCGATTCACAGAAATCGGACAAACAACGTGTTAGAATGTACTGTGTCTCCACAAACTGATGATGGTTAGAGACCTGGCTAAACGGTTGAGTCCTGCCACCGTCTGCAAATCATAAGCACGACAAGTTGGGATATTTTCCCAGTAAGTGCTTCCACATTACCGAATGATGAATAATTTAACTAACATCCTGGTACTTCAGCTCCTCTTTGGCGACCCTGCACTTTGCTGTTAAAATAACAAATTGACTTCATAAAATCACTGCAAGTAAAGAGCATTCACAAACACAAAACCTCTGAATGACAAGTATTTTGAAAAACAAATGGACCCTGCTCGCGCAGCTGTTTAAAACAAACCCGGCAGTGTATATATTCTTTATTGTTTGGTTAAAAACCATTACAAATTAAAACTTGATCAGTTCATCGTAAAAAGGACCACTGAGTAGAAACCCACAAGAGCATTGTCAATAAATGATAGTCAGCATATAAAAAAAAGTTTTTTAAAAATAGAATGCAGAAGTTATAAGTTATTTAAAACCTTTGAATGCATTGTGGGCAGATTGTCTTCGCCTGGAGGACCAGGAACAGTACAGCTGATGTTAGCAATTTGAGGTTCTGTTGTTAATCCGGCAGGCTGGCTGCCGCCCTGCTGCGGTGGGAGAGATTTGGCAGCGCTCATTTCTTCCAGCTGCTTTGACGCTTTGTGGACTAATTTAGTGAGCCCAATGTTCAGCTTGGTGTTTTCTGGATTGAGGGCTGCTATTATGGCCTGACGGCATGTTCGAACTCCTAGCCTGATCCATGCGCCTCGCAGTAGTAGCCGTCTGTCTGTGAGCATAGCTGGGCATGCACAAATTATGTGTTTCATTGTCTCAGAGTGATAGCCACACAACCTGCATTCAATGTTGTTATCTGGGTGACGCCAGTCGGGCAGGTTCTTTAAGAATGGCCAGTCACCCATCCTTAGAGCTAAGAACTTTTGTTTCAAGTAAAATGAAAAAGAGCTGGATAAGTGAGGCGACTCAACTCCTGGTTTGAAATTTGTGATTACTGCCCAGGCATGATTCCTTTTTGACAGAATTGCCCTGTCTGAAACCCGGCAGTGGTGCATGTGTGCGCACGCAGTCTGCTCTTTTTGGAAGCACATACTCGTGCTTGTGGCGCGCCCGTGCTCGCTCCCGCATGGTGGATGCCGCCACAAGCACGAGTATGTGCTTCCAAAAAGAGCAGAGTGACGGCTAAAGGTCCGCATGCGCTGCGTTGGCGAGACCTAAAAAACTACACTAGTCTCCAATCTGCACGTGTTTAACATACCAGCCGTCTTTTTATGTCTGGCTGGCTAGCGCAGCTGGCTGTGACATGTTGTTTCCAATTTTTTTTTAACAGACATTGAGTGAGCAGTGGCTCCAACCAGAGGATAATTTCTCTGTCACTGCTTGCTATTGGCATCATTCTGCCACCTACACCGAACTTGCCTTGCAATGCATGAGGGACTATTTTACACCTCAAAAGTATGCTGAGCATTACAAATTATTCAGCTCAAGGAGGCACTGTGTGAAGAAAGCAATCATGAATGTTTTCTTTTTTTTTAATACAGCAGGCTATTTAAACGTTTAGTGAGGACTGAAATGTACGCGAGGCTACTGGCTTTGCCAATGTTTGTTCTCTAAGTGCCAAGAAACCTAGAGTGCGTAGGGGTGGAGGTGTGCTCTGATAGAAAATAGAAATCTGCAAAAAAACAAAGAATGGTTCAGTAGATTGTACCTGCTAAAAGTTTTCAGACACACAAACTGCACTCATTGTCTTGTGTTTTTAGGAAAAGTTTAAAATGTAAAGCTTTCACGGGCTGGACAAACCATCTCCATTTCTTTCCAGAAAATATTGAATCACTTTATAAAATGTCACTCCTCTTCCCCAGTCGGTGCCTGTGATTTCAATAGACCGGAGTGTAGAAATCACTACACAGTGGACTGGGCCATCTGCCTGGCCAAGTCATTAGAATGCTTATGACCGGTTCAGAGGTTCAGTGCGTGATATGGCAAAAGTATGGACATTCTGTAACAAAGTCTGGGAGACAGCATTGCATGACAGCCTGATATAGCTGCTTCAGTGCCAATTAGCTTGCAAAAACTCACCAGCCAGACATGTATTCTCATTGTGCAATAATTTAGTCTAGACAGGTTTATCTATTTCTTTATAGTATGTCCTAACAAACCACAGTGTTTCGCATTTATTTGGGATACCCATTGTAGGAAGCTGGCTCTGTATATACTACACCAAAGTAAGGTATGGTGTGCCCAGGGTCCAGTAGATAACACTATTGCTCTCTTTTGTGGTAGTGTGGGTGAGCAGTTAGGCTTATCAGAGGGCAGTGCTAAGCATTTGTTGTACACACACACACACAAGAAATGATTACACACACCCAATGACTAAATTTGAGACCAAATGGTTTGTAAAAATATTACTTTTAGTATATATATTTTATAGAACCAAAGATACTTTGTTGCAGTAAAATATGTTATGCAATATCACTGTTTTTCAATGTAAAAAGTAGACAGAGTGTGTTTTTCAATCAGAACAATGGATATGCTGGAGCGTTGAGACACTTTTTGTAGATCTCCTCAAGGCCCAGGCGCTCATGGTGTAGGGGTGCTCTTTGGTGTCGGAATTCAGCTTGATAGTGCGCTCGCGGTTGGGGGGGTCGTTGTGCAGGGGCTGCAGACATCAACATGGAGTCTGGCAGGGGTCAACCCATGAGGGAGTCTTGCTCAGGATCGCTGGGGAACCTTTTCTGGACCGGTGGGCCTCTTGGACTCGGGCCATGGGTGTCGGGTGCAGAGGTGGTCGGTTTTGCGGTTCCATAGGCAGAGTACTTTGTCTTCAAACTGGGTTTTCTTCTGCACAGGTCCGCTGTCTAATGGTGACGAGGAGTCTTTTTTAGAAGGCATGCAGTCCTCCCAGGTTTTGAGAGGTCGCTGGGCTGTGGGACGAGTCACTTTTCTGTAGCAGGGGTTTGACAGCTGCAGGCAGGCCGTTAGGGCTGGGGCAAAGTCAGTTTGTGTCTTTATTCTTCAGTGCTGCATGGCTCTTCTTTGTCCTCTTCTTAGCAGGTCATCGGTAAGTGAGGATTAAGGTTCAGGGGTGAGCCTAAATACCAATTGTAGGAGCGTTACAGGGGTCAGAAGGTAGTAGCCAATTAAATACTTACCTTTAGGGTGCCTACACCCTTTGTATGTCCATTCCTGCTGGGGAGGAGGCATATCCCTAACCCTACTGGCTAGAGTCCTCCAAAGCAATATGGATGATTCTCAAAGGAGGTGGTTCACTTCAACCCAGGGCACGTTATAGGTGGCCCTGGCTGAGAGGGGACACACCTCTCTTGCTTACTAATTTTCCCACTGACCTTGCTGCCAAAAATGTGGCTTGGTCAGGGGGGAGGGCATCTCCACTAGCTGGAGAGGCCCTGGCCAGCGTAACAAAGGACATGAAGCCTTTGAGGCTCAGAGCCTTTCTATGCTCTTCCTGCTTAGGGGTAGGTGTTAAGCACCTCCACCCAGAGCAGGCTTTGTTTCCGACCTAAAGGAGCAAAAGGCTCCCACCTCAGGGTGTCAGAAACATGTCTAGAGGTACCACCACCGAGGTGTCCTCTCGGTGCATTTCTTAATAAATCCAACACTGGCATTGGTGTGGGCTTATTAAGCTGACATGTTTGGTACCAAACATCTTGGAATTCAGTGAAGTCATCATAGAGCTGTGGAACTTGTGGTGACAAGCTCCCAGCCTATGTACTCAGTAGGGGTTCACTGTGCACTTACAATATCTAAAAATGGATTTTGACACTCGAGGGGCATATCTGCTCATGCAGTTATGCCCTCACATGAGGTATATTGTACCTTGCCGTTGGGCTGTAAGGCCTGCTGTAGGGGTGACTTACCTATGCTTCTTGCAGTGCTAGTAGGCCTGGCACACAGGGATGTGTGCAAAGTTGAGACTTCACTTCTATCTGCACCAAAACACGCAGGCTGCAGTGGCAGTATGCCTGTTTGCTGCGGGTCTCTTAGGGTGGCAAAAAATATTCTTCAGCCCTTAGAGACCCACTCTGGTCACAAGGCTCTTTGTGTGTTGTAAACTTTGGACCCCTCTTGAGGCGAAATAGCCGGGAGGTAGCTGGACTGCACATTCATTTGTGACTAATTGCTGAATACGAGCATTTTTAAAACGGCGTGTTTTAATTCACTTACCATGTTTGCACTAGCCTAATCATTGCACTAAACATAACCTGAGCCTGCACTTAGTCGGTGACAGCCGATTTTCGGGCTGAATACCGATCTCTCACCTGCAAGGTCTCAAAATACGGCGGACATCTTGGGTAGGGGCGTGAGCCTAACAGCGCTCTAGCCACCACTACTTAAGGAGCCCCAAGGTAAAGAGCGCGAGATTCTTTGTGTGTTGTAAACTTTGGACCCCTCTTGAGGCGAAATAGCCGGGAGGTAGCTGGACTGCACATTCATTTGTGACTAATTGCTAATACGAGCATTTTTAAAACGGCGTGTTTTAATTCACTTACCATGTTTGCACTAGCCTAATCATTGCACTAAACATAACCTGAGCCTGCACTTAGTCGGTGACAGCCGATTTTCGGGCTGAATACCGATCTCTCACCTGCAAGGTCTCAAAATACGGCGGACATCTTGGGTAGGGGCGTGAGCCTAACAGCGCTCTAGCCACCACTACTTAAGGAGCCCCAAGGTAAAGAGCGCGAGATTCTTTGTGTGTTGTAAACTTTGGACCCCTCTTTAGGCGAAATAGCCGGGAGGTAGCTGGACTGCACATTCATTTGTGACTAATTGCTGAATACGAGCATTTTTAAAACGGCGTGTTTTAATTCACTTACCATGTTTGCACTAGCCTAATCATTGCACTAAACATAACCTGAGCCTGCACTTAGTCGGTGACAGCCGATTTTCGGGCTGAATACCGATCTCTCACCTGCAAGGTCTCAAAATACGGCGGACATCTTGGGTAGGGGCGTGAGCCTAACAGCGCTCTAGCCACCACTACTTAAGGAAACGTAAACTCTCCGCGATAGCGGACGCGAATTGTGGACGCGCCTGCATCAGCGCCGGAGTCACGCCTAGGTCAGCCCGTCTGCGCCCGTCCGTGCCTCGGACGCGCCCAGCTGCCATGACTCCTACTCCCCAGCTAAATTTACCGGTATGTGTTAGTAACCAGACAACTAGCGACACTATTGCTTCCCCATATATAAAATATAGTGCAAAGCAGCTTCTAACTTTGAGAACATTTAGACAACCAGATTGTTGTTTATTAGACATAAACAGAAATCATAACATCTGTCACGGCTGTTCGCTGACAACGAATGCTGCTAAAATTAAAAGGTTTGAGACCCTAACCAATGCTACATGCGTTAAACCTAACTCTAAAGTATTCACCTTCTTCAGTCTGAACTGTCGTTCTTTGCCCAGACATAAAACTGAAATTTTTAATTTCCTACTGGATGAAGCCCCTGATGCATTGTTCATCACTGAAACTTGGCTTCATGCAAGCTCTGGACCGGATGTGGCCATGGCCCTCCCAGATTCATATGCGATTATACGCCTTGACAGAATAAATAGAACTGGAGGAGGCATAGCTGTTATTTAAAAAAAAGTCTATACCTGTGAGTTTATAAACCTTCCTTGCCCAGGGTGTGAAGGCGCCACCTTCAAAATTACACTCTCACCAAATTTTACCTTTTCCGGTGCACTTATCTACCGCCCACCTGGCGCTGCTTCAAATTGGCTAAATAATATTTCGGAATTTCTATGAATACTACCAATTTTACAGTTATTGGTGATCTGAATCTTCATCTGGATAACGAACATTGCTCCAAGGCCACGGAACTTATTGATGACTTCATGTCCCTCAATCTAAGTCTTAAAAATTCTGGCCCTACCCATACCGCAGGTCACTTACTGGACCCAATCTTTTCAAATATTCAGAATTTAAACACTTTCCCAGCTCTACCTATTCCTTGGTCAGACCACTTCCCCATTACATTTTCCTTTCAAATGCCAACATCCAATATCCCTCCTATGGCGCTGCCCGCCATGGTGAGAAAATGGAAAAAGCTAGATATTAACATTTTTAATACCTTGCTAGAAGACACAATACCATGCACCATTTCAGGAGTACAAAATCTATCAATCTCTGTCCAATCATGGCTCTTAACAGCCATTGACTCCTGCCTTCCTCAGACTAAGCTAAAAGGCATTAACCAACGTCCACCTGCTCCATGGTTCAATGATGCTCTAAAGCTTGAAAAAACCAAATGTAAGAATGCTGAACGTCAATGGAGAAAGTCCTACTCCGTTGAAGCCAAAAATGAATACAAAAGTCAATTAAATCAATACCAAAAGCTGTGTAATAGAGCAAAAGCCAACTTTGTCTGCTCAAAAATTACTGCAGCTTTAAATCAAGCTAAAACACTTTTCAAAACAGTTAAAGAGCTAGCCGGCTCAAATACCTCACCAACTCCACCTGATCTAAACAAAACGCAATGCAATCAACTCGCCGCATTTTTTGTCGACAAAGTTGATAAAATGTATCAGGTCATCCAACCTAATCAGGACAATCATGAGAAAGATCATCATTTTGGCGGTAGTGATGCTAACAGTTCAGACAGTGAAGAGATCAATTCTCCCACCCCTTCTGATATAACCTCTACCCCTTCCCTGAGTGCTTGGCCAACACTCAACGTTGACACTGTCACCGAACTTCTAAGTACGATAAAATCAGGTTCGCCAAAAGACCCGCTACCCTGTTCCATCTTAAAATTACTTAGTATAAAAGCCTTATCTACCATCACAGACCTTCTAAATAAATCCTTGCAAGAAGAATGTGTTCCACAGGAGTGGAAGCATGCCATGATCCATCCCCTTCTAAAAAAAGCTAATGCAGACCCGAAGGTACCCGCAAACTTCCGACCAATATCTCTCTTACCCATTTTTGCTAAAATTCTAGAAAAGCATGCCCACCATTGTCTTTCAAATTATATAACGACACATGATCTGTTACCTCCCCATCAATCTGGCTTCCGAGCAGGTTTTTCAACAGAAACCACTCTCCTAGGTGTCACAGAAAATATTCGTCTAATGATAGACAAGGGTGAAACAGTGGCACTGGTGCTCCTAGACCTCAGTGCTGCATTTGACACTGTTTCACATGCGGTACTAATAAAAAATCTTCGTTCAATGGGCATCTGTGGTCCTGCTTTAAATTGGATCACATCCTTACTTGAAAATAGGACTTTTCAAATCTTCTCAAACTCTACGTACTCTGATACCTATACCTTTAAACATGGAGTCCCTCAAGGCTCAATTTTAAGCCCACTGCTTTTTAATTTATATATCAGCCCTCTTGCTAAAATAGCTAAGGATACTGGGCTGATAATGTTCTCTTATGCTGATGACTCTCAGCTTCTCTTTTCCCTTCCACCAACTGGCAATAATGATCCTTCTATCTTGAGAACAGGACTTACAAAAATCGCTGGATGGATGAAAAATAATTTTTTTAAACTGAACGGTGAAAAAACCGAACTTATAATCCTAGGAAAAAATAAAGAACTCTGGGGACCCCAACATTGGCCCCCAGAAATGGGCTCTCCTCCTATTCCAACTAATCAGGCCCGAAACCTTGGCTTTGTGGTTGATGACACACTCAGTATGCACCAGCAGGCCATTAAAACATCAGCCACCTGTTTCGTCATCTTGAGGTGGCTAAAGAAAATCTGCTGGATGCTACCAGATCATACTAAAAGAATTGTCATTAACGCCCTAATTACATCCAGATTGGACTACGCCAATGTACTTTACTTAGGATCCAACAAAGCCACAGTCCGCAAACTACAAACTGCAGAATGCTGCTGCAAGACTGCTAGGTAAAATTCCCATCCAAGCACCCACTACCAAACTCATACGTGAATTGCACTGGTTAAAAATTGAGAACAGAATCAAATTCAAATCACTATGCTTTATGCATAAAATATCAGCAAATAAAGCTCCTAAATATCTACGAAGTCTGGTACAACGTTACCATCCATCCAGGACGCTGAGATCTACAACAGCGAACAAATTTGCTGTGCCCAAAATAAGACTATCACGCATGGGAGGTAGATCCTTTGCTTACCTTGGTCCCTCCCTGTGGAACTCTATGCCACAAGCTTTGCGCTCAGAGGTTAATTATTTCAGGTTCTGAAAATCCATAAAAACCTGGCTGTTCAACATCTAAGTCCGCTGACCAAGTCCCTTTCACTGAATCACAAGCGCCGGGAAACCCTTTGTTGGGTAGCTGTTTGCGCTATACAAACTAAACAAATAAAATAAAATAAATAAATAAATACCACTGGTACCTTTTATAAGGGACATATATTATTTATTTATTATTTATTTATTTAAGGTTTTTATAGAGCGCGTAATCACCCGGGAGTATCTCAGCGCTATACCTAGTAGTCAGACGGGGGCACAGAGCAAGAGATTAGGAGGATTTGGGAAAGAGAAGGGTTTTAAGTGACTTTCTGAACCGAAGATGGTTAGGTTCCATTCTAAGTTTCAGAGGCAGCACATTCCACTGCTTGGCTGTGTGCACCGAGAATCGGCGTCCTCCAGCCCGGGCTTTCTTCACTCTCGGCACCACTAAGAGGTTTTCGTGTTCCGATCTGAGCGCTCTGGCCGGTCTATAGGGGGTGATGCAGTTTTTGAGGATTGGAGGACCTTCTTCGTGAAGCGTTTTGTGGGCCAGGCAGAGAGCCTTGAACACCACCCTCTCCCTGACCGGCAGCCAGTGCAGCTTCATCATGGCGGGTTTCGCGGATGTTCTGGCTGGAGTGCCCGTGAGCATCCGGGCAGCAGCGTTCTGAATTTTCTGCAGAGTGTAAAAGGTTGCTTCCGGGGCTCCCAAGTAAATGGCATTACAGTAGTCCAGCCTGGCCACAATCAGGCCCTGGATCAACAGTTTCCGGGAGTTAAAAGGTAGCAGGGGGAGGACTTTCCTGCATGACCTGAGAAGGCCAAAGCAGACGCCGGCCGTCTTCTTTGCCTGTGTCCTAAAGGTGAGATCTTTCTCCAGCCATACCCCTAGGCTCTTCACCTCAGTTTTGGGGGAAGGTGGTTCACCAAGGCAGGCAGGCCAGGTGTTTGGGGGAAGGGAGATCTCTCTGTGCCCCAAGAGTAGGATCTCCGTTTTTGACCCATTGAGCTTCAGGGCAGAGTCATTCATCCACTGATGAATTTTGGAGAGGCAGCCATGGAGGTCCGAGGGGTCTTGCTTGGGGTGGGAGAGCGTTACCACCAGCTGTGTGTCATCAGCATAACTGATGATGGTTACTCCAAATGGAGTAACCACTTCCTCCAGTGTGGCCATGTACACGTTAAATAACGTGGGGCTGAGTGACGAGCCCTGGGGCACGCCACACCGGAGAGGGATGGTAGGAGAGCGGCTGTCACTTTCCCAGACTTGGAAGGAACGTTGGTCGAGAAATGACGCCAGCCACTCCAGGGCTTTGTCCTTCACTCCGACATTCCCCAGGCGTTGGATAAGGACCTGGTGGCTGACAGTGTCGAAAGCCGCACTGAGGTCTAGGAGGATCACTGCCACTGATCCTCCCGTGTCCAGAATGTCTCTGGCCTTCTCCACTGCTGCCAGGAGTGCGGTGTCAGTGCCTTGGCCTGGTCTGAAACCGGTTTGAGAGCTCTTGAGCAGATGGTTGGTTTCCAAGAACTCAGACAGTTTTTTGTTGACCAGTTTCTCCGCGACCTTGCCCGCCCATGGGAGGAGGGAGATGGGCCTATAATTAGATAGATCTGCTGGATCTAGGGAAGGTTTCTTGAGGAGACCCTTGACTACCGCCGCTTTCCAGCTCGGCGGTACTTCTCCTTGAAGTAAGGAGGTATTTATCAATGCGGTCAGCGGGGGCACTATGGTCTGGATGATTTTTTTTAGGAACCGTATAGGCACCGGGTCGCTAGGGGCGCCACTCTTGATGGAAGCAAGAGTGGTGGCTACTTCCTCCCTGGTAACCGGTCCGAATGAAGGCAGGTGAGGGGGGGATGGTTTCCGGGGGTTCGGGGGGAAGAAGCCGTTTTCCCCTTCATTAAAAACGGCAGCGGTAGCAGGGAGGGAGGCGAGAATCTTTTTGATTTTCTCATCAAAGAATGAGGCTAAGTTGATGCATTTGTCCTCCGCTTCTTTGGGGCTCAGATGTTTCTCCGGGGGGTCAGGGACTTGAAGGAGCTCTTTAAGAATAAGGAAAGTCTCCCTGGCGGAGCAGCAAGAATTTTTTATTTTTTCATCATAGAAAACGCTTTTGGCTCTGCGGAGTGCCATTTTGTATGTTCTCATGGCTGTCTGGAATAATTCTTTTTTATTTGCGGACTTGTCCTTCCTCCATAACCGTTCTGACTTTTTGCATTCCTTTCGTAGGGCATTTAGTGCAGGGGTATACCAAGGGGCGGGGTTGATCCTCTTGGCATGTTTGAGCGTGCTCGTTTGGGGGATGAGCTCTTCTAAGGAATGGGTGAGCCAGTCGTTAAATTCTCTATCCGCTGTTTTGGGGTCCAGGGAGGGGAGGGGGGTGGATTCTCTCAGCTTAGCTTCCCATATCTCGGGTACCAGCTTGTGCCAGCGGCGCGCAAGTGTCCTGGCTTTAGGTGTTTGCGTCGGAGTGGATTTGAGACGCCAGTGCATGGGGATCAAAAAGTGATCAGTCCATGGGTAAGAAATGGGTGTCTCAGTTTTAAAGTTATTGAGATTCGTGAAGATCGGATCCAGAAGCTGGCCTTTTTCGTGTGTAGCTTGTGTATTCATAAGATGCAGGTCAACTGAGGAGAGGTCTGTCAATATGTTGGCTGCAGGGTGATCCGTGGGGTCAAGGAAATGGATATTGAGATCTCCAAGGAGAAGGAAGTTGGAGGCAATGGATGCCTTTAGTGTCACGTGGTCCATCAGAGAACTGGGAAATTCCCCGAGTGGACCTGGCGGTCGGTAAACTAGCAGTCCGGGAAGGGAGACTGTAGGCGAAATTTGTAGGGTGAAGTCACAACTCTCACAGTCTTTGATATTGCCAGAGTGAATCCTACAGGTGAGATGGTCCTTGTATAGGATGGCTAAGCCTCCGCCTCTACCGACCGGTCTATTTGCGAGACGTATTTGGTATCCAGGGGGAACGGCGTTGACTATGTCAAAGTCGCTGTGCGGCGTTAGCCATGTTTCTGTAAGAAACAATATATCCAGCAGAAGATTTTGAGCGAGGAGGTTTATTTCGTGGGCATGTCTAGCTAGGGACCTGCAATTAAGAAGTCCTAGCCGGAGGGTTTGTTGGTGTGCCAGATCCTCCGGTGGGTTGCATAAGGTGCAGCCCAAAAATGGGATATCTTCCCTGAGGATATGTGCGCAATTGGGGTGTTTGCTCGGGTTCAAAGCACGGAGCCTATCCTGCGAGTAAGATATACGGCCTTGGGAATCGGGCATAGTGTCTGGGCCTAGGGCCGTCTGGGCCCGGACGGGCCCAGACGGGCGTGCCCTAGGCGCGCCTTCGGCGCGCATACGGCGCGCCCGCTGCGCCCGTCCGCTGCGCGTCCGGTGGAGGCACATGTGTTTATGGGGATTTCGGAGGGAGTGGCCTCAGAAAAAGAGGCGTGTCCTACACCGGAAATCCCTCTCCCGCGTCAGCGCTGACCTCGGCTGGGCGGGGGGGTCAGGTCTGATAAAGTGCCTAAGTGTAGCAGCGTTTTTCAAGTAAGCAAGATTAAAAACACAGTATACACAAGTAAAAGCAGAAAGCAGTAAAAGCAGAAAATATATGTGAGCCAGAGCTGTGCCAACTGTGAAAACAATGGTACAGTTTTGTAAAAGAACATAGGCACAGGGAACCTGGTTAGCAGGAACCCAGTGCACACTCAGTCAAGGCTGCATCAGAATCAGACAAAAAAGTGTGGGGAGGGGAGTATTGCAACAGAAACCCACTGTCCTACACCCATTGCCTTAGTTTAGGATTCCCTTTGCCAAATTGCTTTACTTCAAATATTTGTGTATACGATTAATGCTGCCTAATTCAATTGTTATCATTCTCAAAAGGATGAAAGGCTGAGGTTACCTTGCACAGGTCCAAACCTATGACATTCAAACTAAGCACAGATTGTAGCAATAAGTGCTCAACTCACTGAGATATCATACTGAACTCTCTTTTGAATCCAGTCGGATGGCTTAGTATGCTGAATGTTCCCAGCATTGTTCCTGAAACCATGTGTATAAATCCCAGCAAGGCAGCCTCAGCCGTCCGGCCTTCAGTAGGCGGGTACATTGAGTACATAAACTGGGGAACATAACATGTTATTTATAATCCTTTGATACACCCGAAGTGTGGCTGTGAAGCCTGCATACAAATAAGAACAATGTTCTATTGTATTTTTCACATATATTTGTCCTTACTCCATCGAGTCTGTTGATACCAGGTATGTCTGGGGGTTGTAGTCTTCACAGGCAATAAAATACACATCAGAAAACTCTTGCCAGATAACTAGAATAGACAAAAGGAAAGAAAAACTCAAAGCCGACAAAAATTCTTGGCCAGGGATATTATGGAAACGATGCTCCCAATATGTTGTACTATTTACATTTGTTTTCTGCTTCCTGTATACAGGGAACATTTTAATGAGGTGGCTAGACCAAGCGGGGGGTGTGGCCTGACGCCGATGGAGACGGGAGCCTGAATTGGAGCTCATGTCGGTGATCCCCTCTCTGGCCCCATCCTGACCGCTACAGGGGAGCCCCGAACAAGGAGACCGACCCTGGGGGTGTCGGAAACATAGGGGCATCCCGGGCGCTGGTTGTGAGGGATTGATAGCCCTCTCCTGAAGATTTGGGGCGGATCAGCCGACGAGGCCACGGGCTGCACAAGATGGCGGCCGCGCGGTAATAGCGGCGTTTAAGGTGCGGAGGAGCTGTGTGCCTGCTTGGGAGCAGTCCGGCACTGCGGACACGGAGTCTGGAGCAGCACCCAGGAAAAGAGTTGGAGGCTGGGACTGCCACTGGTGAGGAGGTGGCGTCCGGAGGAACCTCGGTGGGCCCGGTGGTCGTCGGCCGCGGGCTGCATAAAATGGCGGCCGCGCTGTTCTAACGGCTCCGAAGGTGCAAGGGAGCGGAAGACCTGCTGGGCGATAACCCTGCGTTCCTGTCCTGGGTACGGGAACAGCGGCAGCGGCAGAAACTAGATATATTGCCGGTAAGGAGGCAGTGCGGGCAGGAGCTGCGGAGGACTCCGGGACCTGGTGAGTGCTCCCACACGGGAGCGAGGCCTGGAGGACGCCGGCTGCGGCGGAGATTCAGATCCCTGAAGTGGCCGACACGACCTGGTGCGTGAGTAAGCAGATGCCACCCCCTCTCATGGTAGAGAGTTTAGGGGGAGGGCGGACAGTTGTGCGGCCTGCAGGAAGAGGAGGCAGCGCTGCGGGGAAGAGGGCACGGGGCCTTGCAGCATGAGCAGGAAAAGTGCGAGGGGCAGTGCCAGGAGACCATGGTGAGTCCCTAGAGCGTGAAGAGGCGAGTAGAGGCCTGCTGGTGGATTGTCACGGTGGCAGCGGCACCTGAGGGATAGAGGCACACACAGGGTGGTGAGCCTGACTGCGGACTATCTTGCGTGACCAATGAGCAGCCCTCGGTGGGGGCAAAACATAGAGAGTAGCGCTACCTGCGGGGGACACTAGTGCCGACCATTGTGTTGGCCGAGGGAGGATTCATGGTGGAGTGCGACGGTGGGGGACGGGTGTCCCGGGGCGCTCCTGGACGCACGGAGGAGGAGGAGAGATGGCGGACCAGTGACGAGAGGCACTTGCAGGGTGGAGTGGAGAGTCCACAGCTCTGGAGAGATAGCAATGAGGTGCCTAGGGCGCAGCCTTCATTGTCTTGAATACTGCTTACTGGCGGAGGTGCCGGGGGGGGCGTCCGGCCCCCGCTCGCCTGGCAGAGAAGGCAGGTCGGACTGCAATCCCCTTTATCCTGTTCTAGCTCACGCTGAGAGTACAGATTGCTGGCCTTGTGGTCACCATGGGCCAGACCACCAAGAGGAGGGACACAGAGCAACAAGAGGGGGCAAGCGAGGATTGCGGAGACTCTAATTCACGGTCGGGGACCAGGAAAGATGGGGGGATGCCCCAGGGCGACCTCTCCCTCCAGGACATTCTGCAGGCCATAAAATGCTCACGACTGGCCGTGAAAACTCAGATTGACACTCTGAGAGAAGATTTGGGCCTCCTTCGGGGGGACCACAGAAAGCTGGCGGATCGTGTCAACGCCACGGAAGCGGAGATAGAGAGCTTGGGGGCGACGACAAGCAAACTCATGGCCATAGAGAAAAGGGTGCAGATTCTGGAGCAGCGGGCAGAGGATGCGGAAAAGGGGGCCCGCCGGAATAACATTCGAGTCAAGGGTCTTCCCGAAAATGTCGAAGGGAACAATATGGTGGAGTACTTCGAGCGCTGGCTGCACACGGAAGTGGCAGAGGAAGGGTCGTCCACATTCTTTACACTGGAACGGGCACACAGAGTACCAGCCCGGGCCCCGCAGCCTGGCAGACCGCCGAGGCCGGTGGTGGCCCGTCTCTTGTTCTACAAGGATAGAGACCATGTGCTTGGGCAGGCGCGTCTTAAAGGGTAGCTTAAAATAGATAACAGTGTGGTACGGATCTTCCCCGACTTTTCACGAGAGGTACAGCAACAAAGAGCATCCTTTACGGCTGTCAAACGGAAACTGCCCCAGATGGGGGTGTCCTACTCTATGTTTTTCCCGGCCAAGTTACGCATCGTGCATAATGGAGGAACCACCTTCTTTACCACCCCCCAGGATGTATGGGGTTGGATTGAGGAACAAGATCCCCGAGGACAGCAGCGTGGGGGAAACGGTCCTGCGGATAAAGTCTTGCCGCGCTCCCCTGACAGGGGGACGTCTTCGAAGAACCACCCGACGGCAGAGGAGGCGAATTGAGCTAGGGCCAGTGCGATCGCAGCGGTGGCCTCACTGAGTGCAGCAGACACCTGGGAACCGATATCGCACTCTGGGGAGGACCAGAGGGACTCGGACTCAGAAACCAGCTTGAGTTCAGTGGGGGATGACAGCCAGACCCTGCCGCATGTAACTCCCAGATCAGCAGATGATCTGATGTGAGGTGGGCCACGCGCGCAAGTATTTCCAGAACTATGCTCAGGGGAAAGAACAGAAGACTGTTGGTAATATAATGCTACTTCTCACTTGAGGGGGCTCCCTGATGCCTATCTGTGATCTGTTAGCTGGGGGGGGGGGGGGATCCGGTGAGACGGAGAGGACGGCAAACTTCTCGGTGGACTTTGGTCTAACCGCCACCTCTGAACTTTGTTTGTTTGAGCACTGAAGTGCGCATTTTGGATGGGGGAGCTGTTCTCACTTGTCCTGGGAAGGGGGTGTTGGGATGGTTTTTGTAGTGTTCGGAGGGGGTTAGTATTTTGGGTCATGGGGAGGGATACTGCTGTCGACGGGGGAAGGGCCACAACCTGACATTTTGTAGGAGATGCCTGCAGGCTACACGAAGAGGTACTAGGTCTTGGGACATGCAATGGGATGAGCATGGGCACTCATGCAGCACACACAGACCACCAATAGCATAATGTCGTGGAATGTTAGGGGCATGCATTCTATGAGTAAAAGGTATAAAATATTCTCGCAACTAAATAGAAGAGGGGTGCAGATAGAGATGCTCCAAGAAACTCACACACTGGATAGGGAAGGTGAGGCTCTGCGCAGGCGCTGGAGAGGGCAGGCGTTCTACACGTCATACTCAGCATTTGCCCGGAGGGTCCTGATTTGGATGTGGGCGGGAGTCCCCTTCCACCCTATAGAGCACAAAATCGATCCAGAGGGAAGGTATGTGATTGTCTCCGGAAGGCTGGACGGGCAGGATGTTACCCTGGTCCATGTATATGGCCGGAATGTGGATCATGCTACGTTTCTGGAGCAGCTGTCGGGGGTTCTGGCACCGTACATGACAGGGGCGGTTCTAGTAGGGGGAGATTCTAATTGTATTGCAGATCCCGAAATGGACAGATCACACCCGCCTCTTCGAGACTCCCCAGTACACGTAGTGGCTAGAGCTTTTAGGGATTGGCAGGCTCGTTTGGGTCTTGTGGATGTGTGGTGCAGGGCACACCCGACAGATAGGGACTACTCGCACTTATTCCACACCCACGATTTACACGTCCGTTTAGACACCTTTCTGAGCACACCGGGCCTCTACACCGAGCTGGGGGGGACAGAGTACCTAACTAGGACGGTCTTGGACCATAACCCACTCATGCTCCGATACAGGGGGGGGGGGGGGTTTGCAGCCCATCCCTACATGGCGCCTCAAACCGGAAGCACTTGAAGATCAGGTCTTTCAGCAAAAGACTAGGGAACACATCATACAATATTTTGCTGACAATGCGGGCACCACTGACTAGAATCACGGAATGGGAGGCCTTCAAGGCTGTGATCAGGGGGAGCTGCATGGCTGCATCTATTGGGGTCCGTAAGACGCTCTCGGCAGACCTGGAGAGAGCGGATGGGGTACTCAGGACATTAGAGAAGAGACGGCCGGAGCACCCGGAATTGAGGCAGGAACTCCTGGAGGCTAAGGAGGAGGTGGCAGTGCAAGTAGAGCGCCTACGATTCTTTGATTTTCAGAAATACATGGATAGGACACATGATGAGCGGGACAAAGCCGGGCGAGTGATGGCATGGCTTGCTGATCCATCCAGATGGGGCAGTGCTATACTGACGATACACGACCAGGGAGGACGTCCTTTACAGGAGGAGATTAGTGGCAGGTTCAGTGAGTACTACGCCCGCTTATATAAAAGCACTGGCAACCGCGACATGGGCAGAATAGCAGACTACTTGACACCCCTTCCGCTCCATACCCTAGCGGTGGAGGAGGCGGAGTTACTAGGAGCAGCGATTACAGCACAGGAGATCAGGGGGCAGTCAAAGCTATGGCACGGGGGAAGACTCCGGGCACAGACGGACTACCCCAAGAGTTCTATGCCACATACTTTGTATGGCTGGCTCCCAGGCTAGTGGAATTATACGCGGCTACATGGGAGAGAAGGAGGTTGCCACCCACAACGAGGGAGGCGGTAATGGTTCCCCTGCTTAAGCCTGACGAGAACCCAGCTGAGTGCTCAGCGTACCGACCACTATAGATGCTAAACCTCGATTTTAAAATTCTCAGTAAGATATTGTCCACCAGGCTGCTGCCACACATGACCTCTTTGGTACATTCCGACCAAGCGGGATTCATCCCTAGCAGAAACACCACCCTGAACATTAGGAGGCTGTTTGCAGTGTTACAGCAGGGCGCGGTAGAGGCGCAGGAAGGGGCGATCTTTGCCATTGATATCGAGAAAGCATTCAATAGCCTTGAGTGAGAATATTTGTATGCAGTTCTAGCGAAGATGAGGTTGGGGCAGGGCATCATCCAATGGGTTAAAATACTCTATACGGATGCAGTGGCGCGGGTACGGACGGGCCGCACCATCTCCCTGCAGTACAGTATAGAGAGGGGTACATGCAGGGATGTCCCCTCTCCTCCCTGCTATTCGCGCTGGTGGTAGAACCACTGGCATGTGTGGCAAGATCAGGGACGCCATACGAAGGCATTCAGCTAGCAGAGCAAACGCACCATATCGCATTATATGGGGATGATTTGCTACTTTTTCTGAAGGATGCAGTCACGGCGTTGGGGGGAGGCCGGCATATGATGGACGAGTTTGGAGCTCTTTCTGGGCTCTGCGTCAAATGGCAGGAGTCACGACTCTTTCCGATAGCGGGGGGGGGCCCTGCCGCCTGTGGGCCTGGGAGACCTCCAGTGGGAACAACGCTGTTTTAGATACCTGGGGGTAAGAGTGTATCATGATCTCTCTGATGTTCAGGAGGGAAATATAGGGGGGGCTCTCCGATCACTCAAAGGCAGTATGGCATTCTGGGGGACGTTGCCCCGGTCAGTGGCGGGGCGAATATCCTTGCTAAAAATTGTGCCATTACCCCGATTGCTATATTTTTTTACCACGCTCCCAATATGGATCCCCAAGGCGTGGTTCCAATCCCTCGACTCTCTTCTGGCTGCTTTTATCTGGGGTCCCAGCAGGCACAGAGTGGTGTTGGCTACGTTGCGCAGGGCACAGGCAGAGGGGGGACTAGCGGTGCCGGATATGGAGAATTATTATCTGGCGGGTCAGCTCCAACGCTTCAAGCGGTGGGTGGCAGGAAGTCTAGATCCGGACAGGAGGATTCCCCCGTTCACCCTGAATAGAGCAGCTGTCCTGGGTACACTCATGGGTACCATTAAACAGCGCACACTAAACACTTCAGAGCATAGGGTAATAAGAAATTGCTGGGTCAGGTGTCTTCCGAAAACCAAAAACTAATAGTAGAGGGGGGTACTGTTAGGTTGTTAGCACTACTGAGAATCCAGTACAGCAAGCACTGCATAATGTAGCAAACAATCATAGGGTAAGCAGAGACTTGGAGGGGGACCTACAAACCTACTGGGACGGACCCTATGTTGGGATTTGTGGATATTTCATGATTGGATGAAAATGTGTCTGAATTTTTGCTGAATGTTAAATGGCAATAAAATCTGTTTTAAAAAAAAATGAGGCGGCTAGACCAAAACATGAATGCCATGGCTGTACAAAATATTGAGTTACCAGTTGAAGTGAACACTAGAGAAATAGGTTTCAATGGCATTAACCCAGCAGATTCTCACGGCTAATGTAGAGCACCTCTCTTTCTGTGACAGAAAAAACCTAAGCTGTATAATTACACCCAGCAAAATTATATGTTTTTGATATTGCGTAGACTAAGCCTTTCACTGGTGGGTTGTAGAGCCCTCATGGTTAACTAGATTGGAAGTCTCAACTGGCTAGCAGTTGAAGCTAGGATCCAGCTGAAGATATAATGTTTGACGCATAAAGCCCTGCATCAAGATACACCAAAGTACCTCAAACACAAACTCAAGATTACAGGGGGTGGCCGCTTCCTAGGAGTGTCAACTTCCTCCTGCTGGGACCACCGAGACTCAGAAAACAGAAGACCTACGCCTGCACATTCTCTAAATCTGCAGCGACAATATGGAACTCTGTCCCACTGGAGATTCAGGCTGACCGATCAACAAATGCTTTCAAGAAAGAGGTTAAGAAAATATTACTAGACAAATTTCTAATATAACCCAAAACTCTAACTTGGTTCTAAACTAGCTCAACTCAGAGACTGTAGAAAGTAGGATCTGCTTTCATTGTTACCCCCACTGTTTGCTGGGGTCATACTGTTTTTCTGACTAGTCTGACTAGGATCCTGCTAAGCAGGATCGCAGTCACTGTGCTTCCTCCCTAAATTGGCTATGGTGAGTACCTTGGTACATTCCGAATTGGCTGCTGGTGTACCCTAGTAAGTCCCTAGTATATGGTACTGACGTACCTAGGGTATAGGTACACCAGGAGTTCCCCATGGGCTGCAGTGTGTATTATGCCACCCATAAGGGACCCTCAAAATTCTGACAACGGGCCTGCCATTGCAGCCTGTGAGAGTTGGTGCTTGCACCTCTCCTGAAATATGTTTCCTTATATCTAACATCACTGCACTTTAAACCTCTAAGTCACCCCTCTAGGAGCCCTTTCAGTCCCAAAGGCAGGGTGCTCGGTTCTACATGTGAGGGTGCCTCTGCATGAGCAGGCCACTCTTGCAACCTTCGTAGTCCATTCTCCTGGGTTGTCAGTGCATCAGCCATTACGATATATAGCATGGCCATGCGTCATTACGCGATAACCATCTCTAAACTGGCTGTAACGAACCCTGTCATTTTTAGTATCAAACATGTTGGAATCATACCCCCCACACCGTAAACAGTGTGGGAGGTAGGAGTCCATGCACTGTAAAGGTCCTTCGGGAATTCCTTAGTGCTCCTGGTACCAGTCTTCCAGATCCAGACAGCAAGCTAGGGCTGCTGCCGACCTGAGACATGATTTTGCCCTTCTGCTGCTGAGCCAAGCTTGAAAAGGGGAAGGAAAAACAATAGGTATCCTGTCACAGGGAGGTGTGACTACCTCCCAGACAGGGTTTAGTGTTTTGGGACAAGGTGGGGGTGCTTGCCAGCGCCACTCAGGTTGCTTGAGGGGCACATTTGGTGCCCTCCTTTCATACTCCTTTTCAAACCAGCTCAGGGAGCCATTGGCTCCCGCTCTGGTGCAAAACTGGACACAGGACATGGAAGTATCCTCCTCACTATCCAGCCCCTCCTCTGGGAGAGACCCCTGAATCATCCCACCCCGTCCTTAGGGTACATAAGGGCTTACCTGAGGGTCACTCCCCTGCAGCTGCAGGCACCACAACACAAACTGACCGATTGGTGATCCAGATCTCCAACCGGGTCGGTAACACAGGTGACGATTCTGCCACTTCATTGAGGCCCGCACTGTCTTGACACCGAGTCTGAGGCCAGGATCCCTCATCGACACCCCCGGAACCAAGTCCCTGTACACTGTGTCAGCTGGCCGTTGCAAAGGCTGGGCGACTCTCGGCTCCAGAGACCTTCGGGCCCTGCCGAGGGTAGTCTTTGATTCCAGTAGGCTCTGCTGCTTGCTTGGTGCCTACTTTGACTTGCTTGAACATGGTGATTCACTAAAACCTTGCTGGTCCCGACACCGTACCTTTTCATCTTCTTCCACATGTTGCCGTTGCCAAGGCCTGTTGGTGCCCCGCTGGACACCAACCCGCTGGATATCGACATCCGACGTGGGACAGGTCATCCTCAACGTCATTGGATCTACGTACCTGCAGAGACAAAGGCAACGCCAACTCCCTGCAACGGGCCGACATTGGTGGGCACTCGACTCCCATGCCCCTGGTCACTCCTAAGTGACCTAGGCTCTGTCCCCTCTGCTTGCAGGTTCTACTCTTCTTGAATCCAGGCTTGTATTCCACTGGATTTTTCCAGCTTCTTTGCCAGCAGCATCTTGCTTGAAGTCCTTTATTGGGGTCCACAGCGGTTACCGATGTCACTTCGTACCTATGCATCAGGCTTCCCTGGGGCAGGTAACCTGGTCTCCTGGGTATCCTCGGGTGGGATGGCTCTCAAACCGTCCATCTTCCATGGGGTGGCTTCCAGGTCCTCTGGGAAGGGTCCTTTTTTATAAGAATTGCAACCGCAACTTCCCCATTGACTTGCCTTGAGCATGCGGTCTTGTACCCACATAGCACACGGCCTCCGTGGTGTTCCTGGGTCCTAACCTTGGGTGGTTCCTTGGTTCCCCAGCACTTCTAAGTCTACTGGGTCCACTCCCAACTTCAGTCATTAGTCGCATCCCACTATTTCTGTATATTGTTTGGTCTTCCCCTGGAGCCCACAGTATTTCTGTGCTATTTACCTGTCATATTACTAAAGTATTGTGTTTATTGTAATTATGTCTCCGTGTAGGAGATATTGCACTGGGTTAGTAAGTGTCTGTAATAAATAACTATTTTTATAAGTACACTGTGTGGTTCTTTTTCACTTAATCTGCGCTATAAGATTAGATACTGGTGAAACAAGCTGCTTTACACTCCTCCTAGACTAAGCTTGAAGGCTGCTCTCCACAGCTACCACTTAGAGCGCTTTCTAAGGTTGTCCAAACCACTAAAACACTGTAAGGGTTGTCTGTATTGGTGCAGGGTGCTGCACTTGAATAAGTGTGCACCATATACCAGGCCAGCCTCTCACAGAGACCCTTTCATCAGGGTCATTATGATCACTTAGATGCAGATATTTCTGGGCATGCCAACACGACACCTGAGGGCTATCTTCGACCACAAACTCGGTCCTGTAATTATTACGGTTTGTGTTTCTGGGGAATTAATTGTTATTGTTATTTGTTGTTTTGGAGGTGCTTTGTGCAGCACTCCGATACCTTTGGGTCATTTTCATGCTTTATTAAACTCTCTAAATAATAATAAATAAATCCAAAGTTTCATTGAAAATGAAGTTCATGTTATTTGCATAATTTTCTACAAAAGTTGATAAAACGATGCTGCCTACCTATCACAGGAACTGTGTCAGATGGATACATATATAAAAGTCACCATCATCATAGGTATTTACAGGCATCTGCCCTTCACCCTTCCATTCAACCTAACGTCTATGAATATCTGTGAGCTCTGGAAGTCGCAAGGTGCTCTCACCTCATGGGGCAATGGAAACCCATCATCTTCTGTTATGCCACTGATTACTTAAGATGTGTTTTCCTGCACTCCAGGGCCCAGATTGCCTCCCGATTTAATCCCAATTTTGTGGCTTTGTAAAAAATAAAAAAATAAAAAGTGCTGGCTGGCGTTGGTTTGCGTCACGTAGGCATTACATGGATTTCGCATAGGCGTTCTGGTGCATCCACCTATGTATTTTGATGCAAAACCATATTTACAAAGACTTGTAAAAACATAGGTTTCCCCAAAATGATGCGCCTACCGAAGGCTGGCGTCACGTGGAGGAATATCTTTTTCTCCTCGTTAATGCCTCTTTTCAGCTGCACACAAGCAAGGAGGAAATAGTCCTAGAGGGTAGTACCCCTTCCTGCAGCAAAACTATCCTGCCCACAATCGAGGCACCTTGCATGTGAATCAAGGATGCCTGAGTTAGCGCTAGGTGGGCAGAAGTCCACCAGCGCTAGGAGAGAGTTAAAGAGCGCCATAGCTTTGAAAATATGGTGCTGCGCTGCTCTCTCTTTCACGCAACGCTCTGCAGCAACTTCATTAGTTGGGTTGCATGAAATATTAGCAAATATGATCCTAGGGTCCAGATTTACAAACCTTTTGCACTGGGTTTTGCTTCACAAAAGGGGTACAAACCTGCACAAAACTGGCCCCAGGAGTTTTGCCATACATATGGGTCAACAAACAATTGCACATTTTAGTTCGCATTCAAAATATAACCTCCAGAACAATGTCTGGCCAGGGTCACTTTTGACCGCGGCTAAATGTTTAAGATTTATATAGCGCAGCTTATCACCCGCGAGGGTATCCTGGCGCTGTCCATGGTCAAGGAGAGATTACGTGATTTGCCCAGAATTATAGAATGCGAGACTTGAACTCGGATCCCCAACGCCTGAGCTGGCAATTCTGGCCGCTGCGCCACATCCTCTTACTGCTAGTGCTACCTCCATTTTAAAAAGAGGAATACAAAAATCAATGTGCTAAAGAATCATTATCAGGATCTGCTTAAACATTTCCCCATGGCCACGAGCGTGTTCGTTTTGGTATCGTGCCGAGCAGAGTCGCAATTCTTTTGGCATCCCAAGCCGGTATTCTTTTTCAGCGATTTTACTCGTCCAGGCTGATGTACCCACTTGCCAATGACTTAACTTTTAATAATATTCTATTGGCCCCGCAGCACATTGGATGTAGATCACAGAGTGATAAAGGCTAAATGTGGTATTTGGTAGGTCGGTCCACATTAAATATTAAAATTAGTGTTATTCCTAATATAAGCCAAAGGGACTCGACAGTGCTCTATAGGAAAATCAAAATGAACTTGCAAAAATGGTGGAGTTACTGGCATGTAAGTCGCAACATTTCTCTTTCCCAATTCAAACATACTTCGAGTTCCAAGTTTTATAGAGGGATCCTATCTTTACAAAATTGTATTTTTATTAGTTTAAGAGGAAATAAATTTAAATCAAACAAGGATAGGCAAAGTCAACATGTCTGGCTTGCATGGGGGCGTGGCTTGGACGCCGATCGGGATGGCGGCGTGAGCTCGTAGCTCCGCGCAGAATCCCGTTAATTCTCCTGTTTTCGGAACCCTAGGCGGCCCGGAGACGACGCTCCTGCCCTCTGAAGTGTGAGGGGACAGCTGGACACTATTGGTGAGCCGCTGGGGGACTGCAGGCCCCGAGGAGACCGAGTCGAAGAAGCGGCTGAGGTGTTGCCGAGGGTGCGAAGAAAATGGCGGCGTGGAGTTCGGCGGGCCCCGAACTTCAGCTCTGAGCCGAGTTGTCGCCGACTGGCAAGGGATACTGGCAGGAGATCCTGCATTCAGCTGATCGAGGCACTGGGGTCGGCGGTGCTATGCCTTGGGGCCGAGTGACGCGGCCTTGACTCGCCAGGAGCTTGGGGACCCTGACTGGCTGCCGCCCGGAGACTCATCCTTTACCCCTCAGGCTCCCGAGGGGGGCGGCGGAGCGGAGTGTACCTAGCTGGTCGTTGCTCCTGTGAATTTCAGTGAAGACATTGCTCTGCCCGGTGCCCGACGACCGGCACTAGCCTACGGGCGCTGACGACAGCGGGCTCCAGGACCTGTGACGCAGCACCCTGGAATGGCGGCGACTGGAGGGCCGATGGCCGGGAGATGCACTGAGGAGGGCTCGGCGACATCGACTCGGCTGGGCGAGGGTCCCTCCCCGGAGCTTGACCGAGAACAGCGGCTGAACCGGCGATTGGATGCCATACTTGATGCGATCGCCTCGACTAAGGACGCGTTGCACCAAGACATCGCCCAAGTGGCCACGGGCCTAGGGCTGCTCCGCGCGGATCATGCGAAGCTAGCGGACAGAGTTAAGGACCATGACCAACTGTTGCTGGACCTGAAACCATCGGTGGTGGCCGCGGAGCATAGGATTGCGGACATGTTGGCCCGGCTGGACTCGCTGGAGCGGAGGGCGGAGGATGCCGAAGGCCGCAATAGGCGGAACAACGTGCGGGTCGTCGGCCTTCCGGAACGAATTGAGGGGGAGGATGCGGTGGCCTATATGGAGACCTGGTTCCGCACTGTGGTGGCGCCGGAGGGGCTCACTCCTTTTTTCACGCTGGAGCGGGCCCACCGGGTACCTGCTCGCCCGCCGGGGATTGGCCGCCCCCCCCGACCGATGGTGGTGAGGCTCCTCCACTACAAGGACCGAGATCTCCTCATTCAGCGGGCCAGGATGTCGGGCCCTTATGAGGTGGAGAACAGTAGGGTTACGATCTTCCCGGACTACACCCAAGCGGTCCAGAAAAACCGGGCATCATTCTTGGCGGTGAAGAAAGAACTCAGGGAGGAAGGCGTTCAGTATTCCTTGCTCTACCCGGCTAAGTTGCGGATCATCATGGATGGGGCTACGCACTTTTTTCAGACTCCGGACGAGGTTTGGCATTGGCTGGAGTCGTATAGAGCGGGGACGGACAGATCGCATAAAAGCAGACGTGATGAACCCAAGCGGCCCCGGGTGAGGCAATCGCAACGCATCAGATCCCGCAACAGGCGCCAGCGGGAGAAACGGGAGGCTCAAATGGCGGCGGAGAAGAGGGATGCACTCGCAGCGACGGCGGCCATTACAGGGTCGCAACAGAACAGTGAACGGGCAGAAACGGACTCGGGAGGGGAAGGCAGCAAGACGGGCGAGGAACTCTCGGAGGCGGAAAGCTCGAGGGGGCCGACGGTGACCCCACAGACTTCAGATGGTATCTTTTGCGGCTGAGATTGGACTGGGCTAGTTCGAGACTTCATGGTAGGGTGGTATCCTGCTGTTGGAGGACGGGATGCCGGGAGGGGAGGCTGTGTGCTTCGGGAGGGATGGAGGCGCGGGGTGCGGGCTCCGTTTGCTGGGGTCGGCGGCGACTCACCCCCCTTGGGCCCTTAAGGCCGACAGTGGTGGAGACCACAGGGTAAGAGTGTGTGAAGTTGGTTCAAGGTTTGGATGGGGGCGGACATTGGGTTCGTGTGCTCTGTCCTGGGGAGTGGGGTTTGGGTTTTTTTTCTGTTTTGGGGGTGTTCGGGGGGGGGCAACTGCATTGGGGGGGCTGTGAACATTCGTTATTTGATTTGGACTGTACGAAGTTGGAATGGGGACGTTACCTAATCTGAAATGCCTGACGTGGAATGTCCGGGGGCTGCGAACTATGGTGAAACGTCATAAGGTCCATGCATATCTAGTACGCAGGGGGGTTCAGATTGCCATGCTCCAGGAGACTCATCTCACTAAGAAAGAGTGTACTGCCTTGCAGAAACGATGGAGGGGCCAGGTGTTTGGCACCACTTACTCGGCGTATGCCAGGGGGGTGCTGATCTGGGTGAGGGCGGGGATACCCTTTCAATTACTGAATCAAGTTGTGGATCCGGATGGCAGGTTTGTGGCAGTGGAGGGGAGGTTATATGGACGGGATGTGGTTTTCTGCTGTGTGTATGCGCCCAACACTGATCAAGCTCGATATTTTGATAGCCTCTCGGGGTCTTTGGCCTCTTTCCTGGCGGCCCCAATAGTGCTAGGGGGGGACTTTAACTCGATCACGGATGTGGCTCTGGATAGGTCCCATCCCCCCCTGGTGGACTCCCCGGTGCGCAGGTTAGCCGCGCACAGGAAGGACTGGCAGGATAGATGGGGGTTGCTGGATGTCTGGAGGGAGCGGCACAGGGAAACCAGGGATTATTCCTTTTACTCTGCTCTTCATGACCTGCATGTCAGGATTGATTCGGTGCTCTGCAGTGGATCTCTAGCCCCGCTGATCTCCCATGCGGAGTACTTGGCTAGGACGATCTCAGATCATAACCCCCTATTGGTGCACATTCAGTGGCAGAGAGAGCGCTCAGTAATTCCAACGTGGCGGCTTCGGCCGGAAACGCTTGAAGATCCTGTGTTCACTGATGCGGTTCGACAAGGCATTGATAGCTATTTCGGAGTGAATGAGGGCACGGCCACGAGTAGGTCCACTGAATGGGATGCAATGAAAGTGGTGGTGAGAGGAGTGTGTTTGGGTAGGTTTTCGAATGCTCGCACGGCTGTGTTGACTGACCTCATGAAAGCGGAAGAGAGGTTGAGGGATTTGGAGCGCCGCAGGCCAGTTAGGCCGGACTTACAGGCCCAGCTCTTAGAAGCGAAAGAAGTGGTCGCCACCGAGACGGAACGTTTACGATGCTATGATCACAGGCAATATATCATCAGGGCGCATGCGGAAAGAGACAAGGTGGGTACCCTCTTGGCCAGACTGGCTAATCCGGAACTTAGGGGCTCCCCGATCCTCGGCATTCGCACTGCGCAGGGAGAGATGGTATACACCCAAGCAGCGGTATTGGAATGTTTTAGGGGGTACTATGAGGAACTGTATCAGGGCCAGCTGGGAGTGGGGGTCCAGGACATTGCGGAATACTTGGGGGCGAGGCAGCTTCCGGTCCTAGATGAGGAGGACGTGAAGGAACTGGGCGGCCCGATCACGCTCTCAGAAATGCGGGCGGCCATTAAGCATATGGCCCGCAACAAAACGCCCGGGGTGGACGGATTACCGATTGAATTTTATCAGCGGTATGCGGACAGTTTGGCGCCCAGGCTGCTGGCGGTGTACGCTGAAGCCTTCGAGGCTGGGGTATTGCCTGGGTCCATGCGGGAGGCCTTGATTGTGCCGCTCCTAAAGCCTGGCCGGGATGCTGCGGATGTGAGGTCTTACCGCCCGCTATCCATGCTGACGGTGGATTATAAGATTCTGAGCCGAATACTGGCCACCAGGCTGGCCCCATATATGACGGGCCTGGTACATAGGGACCAGGCCGGGTTCATACCCACGAGGAGCACGGCGCTGAATATTCGCCGCCTCGTGGGGATAATGGACGCCATCTTGGACGAGGAGGGAGCCCCGGCGGTCCTATCCGTGGACATCGAGAAAGCCTTTGATAGCTTGGAATGGCCGTTCCTGGATGGAGTTTTGGAGAGGTTTGGCATGGGCGAGGGGTTCCGCAGGTGGACAAGGGTCTTGTATGCTTCGGCGGCGGCGAGGGTGCGTTTGGGCGGCCTGGTGTCCGCGGCGTACCCGGTGGGCAGGGGCACGCGGCAAGGATGCTCTCTGTCCCCCCTGTTGTTTGCTCTGGCGATGGAACCTTTGGCGGTCCATGCGAGGTCGGGTGTCAGATACGCGGGGATAGCGAGAGGCGGGCAGTGGCATTATATATCGCTGTATGCGGATGACTTGCTCCTGTACCTGGCTGACACCTCGCGGGCGTTGGCCGGTGCGATGGAGCTGTTGTCGGAGTTCGGCCGGCTGTCGGGCCTTAAGGTCAATTGGGCGAAGACTTGTGTGTTCCCGCTGCGAGCGGGCTCGCCCGTTCCTGGTGGCGACCTGGGCGTGGTGTGGGAGCCATCTTGTTTCACCTATCTGGGTGTTCGCATCTACCACGCGACTGCGGACCTCTTGGAGGGCAACATTGGTCGCTGTGTCCGGGCACTGAGGGGCAGCTTGTCTTTCTGGTCGACCCTCCCGCTGACGGTTCTGGGTAGGATTGCGCTTTTGAAGATGGTGGCGCTCCCCCGCTTCCTCTATTATTTCCGAACGCTGCCTGTCTGGATTCCCCAAGGGGTCTTCAGAGACCTGAGATCGATGATTATTGGCTTCTTATGGGGACACGGCCGCCGTAGAGTGGCCCTGAGCACGCTCCTTCGCCCTAAGGTTGAAGGGGGCATGGCTGTGCCTGACTTCGAGCTGTATTATCTAGCGGCGCAGCTGCAGGTTCTTACACAGAACGTAGCTAGGGTGTTCCGGGGTCCAGAGGAGGACCGGGACCGCGGGATACGACGCCACGTGCTGTCTTATATTGTCATGCAGCAGAGGCTTGAGTTGCGGGCCCTCACTATGGAGGAAAGGACGCTCCGGCTGTGTTGGCAGAGGAGCCTTCGGAGAGCGAGGGCTTCGCGGCCTTATGCGCCGGAGATCCCGATCGGCATGCTGACGGCCTTGCCGCACGGGGGAGATTGGTCCCCGTTGCTGGATTGGGAGGAGGCGGGACTACAGGTGGTAGGCGACTTGTACATAGATGGGGCTTTGGCACCGTTCGAGGCGCTCCGGGACCAGTTCGGGCTGCCCGACGGGGGGTTCCTCCTGCACGCGGCAGTGGTGGCTGCCATACAGAAGCACTGGAAAGGGGGGCTCGTAGAACCCACGACGACTATGGCGTGCCAATATGTGGTGATGGCAGCAGGCACGGTCAAAGCTGTGACGTGCCTCCATAATAGGATGCTGAATGAGGGACTGGAGCCACTCCTGGGGCTCAAGGCTAAATGGGAGGAGAGTGTGGGCCGGCACATACCGGATACGGCTTGGGGACACATCCTGCGGCGCACGTGGAAGGGCACGAGAAATGCGCGCTTTCAGCAAGTGCATTTCTATGTGCTTCATAGGGCCTATTTAACTCCAGAGAAATTACAGCGGTACTTCCAGGTGCCGGATGCCCGATGCCCACGGTGTTCGTCTCTGGGAGCGGACATGGATCATTTGTTTTGGAAGTGCCCGCAATTGGGGACCTATTGGGCGGAGGTAGGGGGACTCCTGAATGCAGTGACAGATAGGGAGGTGGAATTCGATATGGCGGCGTGCCTGCTGCTCTGGTTCCCGCACACTAAACGCACCAAGGTGACGAGCAAGTTCCTTGATCTGGGTCTGATATTGGCGCAGAGGGAGATATCGTGGCATTGGAAGTCCAGGGGGGGGCCCTCGCTGCGCAGATGGAAGAATGAATTGCTGCGGTGGTCTGCCTGCGAGAGTGTGCTCCGGATGCGGCAGGCTGTTAAGATGGGGAATGAGAAGGTTTTGGATGCGGCGCGTGCATGGGAGCTAGTGGTGCAGGCCTTGCGTGATTCTTTTGTGGACGACGAGGATGGGGAGAACTAAGCCAGTGGACACCACGGGGCGAACACAGAAGTGCTATATTCCGCACTGTGGTGGTTCCATCTAACTCGACAGGACGAGGCGTACGCCCAGCAGTTGCCGGGGGGGGGGGCCTTGGGGGGGACTGGTTCGTGGGGGTTCGGGGTGGGACGGAAGCCACTGGATGGTAGCCGCCTGGGTGCCTTGACTCTACTAGGATGGTTGGCACAGTGTGGAGTATGAAAGGGCTGGAGGGAGCAGCCAGGCGAGATAGAACGATAGCACCTAGGGTAGGCCCCGATATGAGCGGTGTCACTGCTTTACCTCTGGGATGGCTGACGGAGATGTTGTTGTGGGTGGGGGGGATAAAAGCAGATACGTACAACGACTTTTCGACCATGGTCCCCGTGGGACGTGCACCGTGCTTTTCCTATTGAATGTAATAACATGCCGCCCGGCCCCCGGGATGCGGGCTGAATGGCTGTGTACAGTTTGGACTTCTTAGTGGACGAGGGGATGTCACGAGTGCACTGGTTGATTGATTGTATCCTGTGGTTTCTAATTCTGCAATAAAAATATATTTGAAAAAAAAAAAAAATTCTGGCTTGCATGTATGCTTGTTACAGACGCAGCCACAGGGTGGCGCCATTATTCCATGCATACCTTGAACCGGCCTAGTAACCAAAAAGAGAATAGGAAGGTAATTGTAACAAGCATTGGCAATGCTAAGAGGTCTGGCTTTAAAGGAATGTTGTACGGTAATGTGAAGCATTAGAAGTAAACAGCATGGGGAAAGGAAATGTATTTCTGTGGAAGCAAAGAGCTGTAGAATAATACTGGTGTATGTAAAAAGGTCAGGTGACGGTTGCACGGTCAAGCCAGACCAAAACATCCACGTAGGTTAATTGTAAATGTAATTGCATTTATATAGCGCCTACTAGTGACGTCTCTCCTCCTGTCTGTGCTGCAGCCACTGAAAAACACAATACATATCCTAGTTATCCAAGACACGTTTTAGTAGCGTTATAATGTCATGTGTGTGCCCCTGAAAAATCTAAATCAGGCAGCTGGATTTAACAACAAACTTATCACAGCTGTATCGAGGGCAAGCACTTTTATTGTGGAAGCACACAACTTCTGCCCAATCAAAACATGTACTGCTGGCTCCCAACATGTGGGCGGAGCCAAAGCTCCTTTCTAGTGGTGCTAACATGATAGGCTGGCGACAGCTGCGCTGTCAAGCCAGTCCATAAAAAAATGTAGCAATATGCCTTGGATCTGTGGTCCTCTGTTAATGCCATTTGCTCTGTACCAGACATTTAAATCAGTCTCTAGCCAGACGCCAAAAAAGGTTTACTGTGTGTCACTGGGACTGAGCGGCAGATCTACAAGAAAGTGCAGCAGCGCTGCACCGCAAGCCCTTTGGCTGTGCCACACTGCGGCACTTCCAGAGCACAGGAATGCAACATATTTACAATGATATGTCGCATTTCTGTGCTCTTCCCTGCGCTCTTCCCTGCGCTGGCGCACAAACAGCTGCCATGCGCCGGCACCCTTGCAAAATGGTGCAAGGATGCCTATGCCATTGGGAGATTGTTTTTGTGCAGGAAGAGGCACCTTCCTGCACAAAAACAATCACTACAGACATGTTCCTCTTTTAATGCGTGCTGTAGAATGCAGCATGCATTAAAAGAAGAAAAAACGAGGAGAAATGAAAAAATTAATTTTTGTTGCGCCTGGCTACACCTCCCCTAGGGTGGCGCAGCAAACTATAGCATATCCAGGTTTGCGAGTTATTGTAAATCTGGAAATGTGTCTGGTTCCATGGGTGTTGCGTGGGAACACCCACAGCAACACCATGGAATGCCCCATTCACGCAAAGTGCTGCGTGTAAAGGGGCCATAATCACAAGGACAGGAAAAGCCACGCAGGGTGGCTTTTACTGTCCTTGTAAATATGGAGCAAAGAAACGCGCTGCCAGTGTGTCACAAAAAGTGATGTACTGGCAGCGCAAGGGGCTTGTAAATCTTACCCTGCGTGTGTCACATCTCTCCTTTCAATATGACAAAATATTTCCATTATTCAGTCCAGACACATGCACCTTATGAAGGTCCTCACCCCTTATCATAGGCAATATTTATACGGTTGCAGACACATCTTATGATGATTGAGGAAGTAAATCTGAAACTAAATGGAACACCATTTTAAACACATGTTCACTTGGCATCATATTATTAATAATAGAGTAGTTGGCAAACATACAGAAGGAACTGGATACAGGGTGTAGTCTTTGGCCATGCCCAGCACCCTGCCACCCTGCACATTTGCACCCAGAATAGAACCCGCTACAGTCTTTGGCCGTATGGAGAGGGCATTGCTGCAAGGCATGCCATGCGGCTATGCACTGCATCTATTCCCTTTGTATAAAACAAGAAATTCACAAATGTTACATTTGATTTGTCAACTTCTGCCACCAAATAACCATGCTGAAGTTTAGTAGGTGAATAAGCAATAAAAATGTCTTTAAATAGCTTTTAGCTTTTCACAATTGCTGTGCTTCAAAGACAGGTCAAATGTCGGTCTATGTTTCCGGTCAAATTGCTGCTTATTCTTTTAACATGGAGATTGGTGTTTACTTTTCCTTCCCTGCAAAGTTGAGCATTTTGTAAAGTGAACAATATGACAATCTTGCTTTAGTACAGGAAGTGTGAAAGAAAAGGCTGGAGGATGTCGTTTTTCCTAACACCCAACACAAATTAAATACCTATAAATGAATTGTACAACTTATTCAAAATATATAAGCAGTTAGGAATGCCCAATTAAGCATATTTTTTCTAATTATGTAGTGCGATGCAAACAAAGATTTGTATAGGATCAAACACATCAATACATTTGGTGATGCAGAAATGAAATATTTGCTGAACTTGATTTCCGCATGTTATTATTTGTGCAATGTATAGTTTTATATGTAAAACTGCATGAATGTGCAAATTTAGTGGTCATTATAATACAGAATGTGCTGTCTGTAAATTACAATGTGCTACCATACCATGGTTTGGTAATAAATTTGCCACAAGGTGCTCCTAAATGCACTACCAGCTGCATTCTACACCTGTATCACTCTCCTGTTGAATGCACATGTTCTTTGGATTTTTCACAGTCCCTAAGACCTCAGTGAAGTAACATTGATGGCAGCACCCCCACTCTGAAACTTTTTCCAGCGCCACCAGTTCATGAATGCGTTCAGTGCTTTGGGAACCACCAGCCTGCGCGAAGCCAGCACGGTTGTTCGACGGCTGGTTATAATTGTAGTTCCATGATCAGAGCTGTCATGCTCTGGTCACTAGGGATACAGGTGGGCCAGAGTATTTCCTCTCCTGCGTGTGGCAAGGGGGATGGTTTGGAAGGTAGAGAGGTTGGCCTGACACATCATTCACTGGCCTTTGGTCAAGGCATGTGGTGTGGGCTTGAAGCCTGAAGATGGTGTAGAAAGCCTACACAACACCAGCCAGCCTTTAGGCAGACTTGGCGGGGTAGGTTAAAGTTGATAGACGGTAAACAAGTAACGGTTTCTCCCCGATGGTCTCTCCTTAACATCTGGGACGACAATGATTTCACATCCAAAAAAAGAACCTGGATCGCCCTGGGGTGTATGATGGCGAAACGTAATATTGCAAAGAAGTGGAGAGGCGGGGCAGGGCCTAGACTTTGAGAGTGGGAAGATGACCTGGATTGGTGCATGCAGGCTGAAAGAGTGATTTAAGAAAGAAGAGGTTGTCCTAAAAAATGGACCAAGATCTGGGGGTCTTGGAATAAAAGCAGGGGGAATGATATGTTTGCCGTTTGAGGATTCGCCCTTACATGGAGAACAATGAGAGGTGGGACCTACAATACAGGCTACCGATAAGTTTGTATCTATTGTATTTGACGTGTTCCTTGCAACGTGAAGGAACTGTTTTCATGGACATGTACTGTAACTATGTATTATTGACAATAGTCGCTTGCTTCCAATTTTCAATAAAAAGATTTTCTTTTTAAAGTTGAGAGGCGGTTGATACAATGTGGTATCTTAGGTTGCAGAACCTGCAGAATATGGGGTTCTGTAACCATGTGATGTACTGTTCTGTAACCTGCACATCATCACTGAAATGTAGGTGGTGGAATTGTGAGTAGGTCAGATGGTGGAAGACTGTATTAGAGCTGCAACACTCCCTGGTTGTAGATGGGGTCTCTGTTCCTTTGTACCTAAATAAAGGTGTTCAATCCCAAAACATGAAATTGTCATGGCTGATTTACCCCTTTTAACATTGGCGATGAGCGATCCTACGAAAACTCAACGAGACGTTCTTTGGCATGGACACTGGAAGACATTGGAAGAAAGTCTGTGAAAACATGCATTTGTCCGTAATTTCAGCCTTTCATTCTAAAATACAACATTAACTCCAGACAGTGAGGTAGCTCAGCTGAAATAGAAAGGAGGGTCTCCTGTGCTCTGATCCTAAGAGAGGGACAGTCAGATAAACAAGAAACAAGCCTTTTTGCCACAGTCCCTGCAGCCTGAAAGAAATGTTAATGTGTGCAGATGGTTAATCTACAAATGTAGGGACTGCTTAGAAGCCGTATATGTGTTAATGGATGTATCACTTCATCTTCCTGATGACAATGATTTATCTATCTTGAGAGTATTGTAAGGGTGTTCCAAAGCTGTAGAGTGCCTGCTAATAATGAAGAGTTCTAAAAAATGATTGCACTAGGTACAATCTGTGTGTTACTAAAGTCTATACTTTGGAAGCATTTATCTTTAACCGTACTTTCTTTGGTGCATTTTGTAACAGCCTATCTTATACTGTGTGTAATGCAAGTTTAAAACTATGACACATTCATAGTGCTTTTTGTGACAGTCCCTGAAAATCCGCAAATCACAATTTCCTGCTACAATAAACCGGATTAAATTCCATAGGCCCAGATAGTGGTTTTGTAACATGAAGTACAGCATTTTCCACCAACTAGATTAACTTCCATTTATTTTGCATTTAAGGTCTGTGTTATTATATATGTAGTTACCCCATAATAAAAGATCAACAAAATAGTTACAGAATATATTTGGTTCTTTTTGGACATGCTTTTGACTCCGCCTCCACGCTCACTGACCCCATCCTCATTGCGCTCAGGATCACATGATAGTGACATTTGAGAGCACTTTCAAGTACTTCACCTCAAGATGGATCCTGTTTAAAAACCTCACTTGAATATGATATAATAGCCTGTAACGTTCCACGATCCATAACAGAAATATTGGTTATGATGTAAGGGACAGCAGCTAATTGGTTCACTTTGTTCACTCATTGAATTGTCAGGAGGGAGTGTTAATAAAGGTTTTAAAGTTCATGTTTAGAAACTTTGAGTTCAAATAAACATCAATGCAATGCTGTGATCTAAGGTACTGAACTGATTCCCTTCCACATGTCAAAAAAAACGTTCTACATTTTAAAGTCACTTTATCATGTTCTTACATGTTTGCTTGTTGTGTAATTTACATCCCAAATATTTGGAAGATTCTGCATGTTCTTTGGCTCGTAGGGATGAGTCTGACTACTGGTTCCCTCTTGGCTTCAGAGCCATTTTAACACGTAGGGAGGGCCATTGCCCAGGGCCCGACCTTTTATAGGCCCACCCCTGCCCACCCTCCATAAGCACAACCATGAACCATTGCACCAGCAGAGTTTGCCAGGGTGGGTGGTGTTTGTTCAACCACTTCTTCTGTTTCTGGCCTCTCTGCTGAGACTACTCTCTGGGTACGCAATACTTTCCAATACTTGTGGTAGGCCCATCTGATTTTAGCAATAGTCCCACCTTGTTCTTCACTTCCATACTTGAGCGGTTCTTAGCAAAGACCATTTGAATCAGTTGCTGCAGATCTCCCATCAGATCTTGACTTCATCCAGCTCCAATTTCTGAGATACATGTAGAGTCCCTGAAACACTCTCTAATGCAGCAGTCAGTCCTTCTTGGTGCAGTGAGACTACAAACAACTTGGGGGTACCTCACACCCTGACATTAGGTGTGAGACTCACCCACAATATCTGCTCTTCCACATTCATTTTTTTTTTACGTTTGACACCTAGTGGAGGATGAGGATAACCAGATGGTTTTTGTTCAACTTGCTTAAACAAGCAGAAAATGAAAAGTCACTTACCTTAATGATTCCCAAACTGTTGTGTGTTTTAAAATGTTTAGAAACATAATGAAAATGTTGCTTTCCCTCTAAGAAAGATTGGGTAGTTTGGGTACGTGAGACCCCCTTAGCACCATAGTCAAGGGCATCAATTTGCTATTGAACGAGGACATATTGTATCACCTCAATGTAGCTTTTGAGCACAGTGAATAAATGTGCAATACAAAGACTAGTAAATAAATGCACTGCTAAAGTAGTGTGGAATGCCCTCTCCTTGGATATGTGCATAAAATTGAAATTTTATCCTGAATTCTTGTCCTGAAATTTGGCTCTTTGTCCTGAATTTGTATTTACTGTCCTGCCCAGAAATTGCATTTATGGCAGGAGGTCATCCTACTACCTGGATATCAGGGAAGGTGCAGGCAGCCCCTGGGTGAGGCGGGCAGGGAGGGTTAAATGAAGATGGCTACCGCAGCTTTTCTCCAAGGGGGAAGTTAACACACTATTCTCCAGATCTGCGACAAATCTTGAGTAGAATCTGTACTGCTGCACACCAGCACTTTGGAAGACAGGGATATATTATCAAACTCCCCTGAGGCAAGCCAGGAGGATTGGAGAGTTAAGTCCTTCTTTATTGAAGCCCTTCTAAGTCATCAAGACAGGCCAGAGAGTGCTCTTGTAAAACTGGGTGGTCCATTGTCCCATTCCCTACTTATAACTAATGCTGTTTTTTCTGCTGTTCTGAAGCTGTGCTTGCCTGCTACCATATGTTCGCAAAGAACTGGAAGTTTTTGGTAGTCTTTACAAATTTGGTCTCTTTAACCAAAAAGCTACATGCCAACCCTTTGTTACCACCACTGGATGGTGCAGCATATTTACTACAGAGGAAAACATTCTATATTATATCCCTACGTTTATCAACAATCTGATGCTTTACAAGCTAGTGCAAAATGTTCAGTATTCAATTTGCATAAACTGGGAGACATATACGGTTTAACTCGAGATGAAATGATTATTTTGCATTCAAACATACCATGCGATACATAATTTGTTTATTTTAATGCTGAAACTAGTTTAAAAAAATGTTTTTGTAAAGTATATCGTTTACCTTTTCAAGAACCAGGACAACAACAGCATGCTAATGCTATGCACATGGTGTAAACACAGAAATAATTGCTGTGACTTTTAATTTAAGTAGGGCGGTGTGCTGTACAATGCTCTGACCCTACAGTGGGATTTCGCTATGGACACAGGCAACCTTCCAGCCCTAGAATTCCTGGAGGATGGATGTAGAGGGGGTGGATGTAAATAAATGGACCAGGCTTTGGTTATGTGGTATAGACATTAAAGTATATACCATTAACGTCTCTTTTGACGGTACCTTTTCAACTGATTTCCACTTTTTATGTCTGAAAGCAACCCAGATACATTGTACTCCATTTCCTCCCTTGCGTCATCTACTTTTGAGATATGAAAGAAGGACATTTTCTGACAGACTTTTGGCTCAGATTTTGAGAGAGAAGTGTACAGAAGGTCTAAGTCTAAGCAGACACTCCTCTGAGCTCTGATTGGTGCGCAAGCAGGGCCGCACACAGCTGCTCTTCACGGTTCATTGAACCCTGGTCAGTGTCATTCTGTTGGTTTTTTGGGCGGTGCATGGTCGTCAGGTGATCCCAGATCACCCTGCGGTTTGCTCCTGCGGGAACTTTCCAGTGATGCTTGTGTGTGACGGTTGCAGCCTTCACACTAAAAGAAACAACCTGGTAAAGCTCATGAGCCAGGGGACCCTGCGTGGACAATTGCGAGGAAATGTACAATAGGCCTTATGCTGTACATGTGAAAAATACCAATAAAAATATATATTTCAAAAAAACGTTTTCTTCCTATTGCATGTCGCAAGTTAGATCTCGTTAAGCTCCGACCTTATGTAAAAATAAAAATAAATGACATCCTGAATGTATGATCGAAAATACATTATCGCCTGTGTTACTCCAGTTTAGTGGCCCCAAATGATCCATAGATCCTTGGTTAGAGGATGTGGTCTGACGGCTAGACTGCCAAATTTGGAGCAGGGGGGAACCAAGATTCGAGCCTCGGGGCCGACTCCACATCCTGTGATTCTGGGCAACTCGCTCAACCCCGTGCCTAACCAAAAAAATAATAATTAATGTAACTGGTGCTCATGTAAAGCGCCCCAAAACCTTCGGGTCGAGTTCGTGCTATATAAATCGGCAACAAAAAAAAAAGAAAGATTTGGAGTTAGACGCCTGTCTGGCGCTGGCGTATTTCAGACTCCGTTGCAATGCATAATGCACACAAATACGCAGCACGTTTTCTACACACGCACAGAGATCGCAGACTGCCAGTCCTCCTCCAAACCTTTAGAGTGTTTTTATCCTAGAATCAAGATAAACATTTTCAGTGCATACATGCCAACATTTTGAAAATAGAAAGAGGGAAATTTTGAAAACAAAATTGGAGGACTGCATTTTCCCTATAGACTTTCATTGAAATAGAGGCATTTTCTGGTGGAGTCTGGTAAAATAAAACAGTTTTTGCTTTTAAAAAAAACTGGAATCTTCCTTCCGCCTGACTGAGGTCTTGTATGTCAGTGTCTGACTGAAAATTTGCTTCAGTGATTCACCACAAAACCTCTGAATAGGAAAAACATTGTTCATAGGCACGGAACAAGCACAGATGTGTTTTCGCCCTGTTTGGAGCTCACCAGTGTGAAGTCCTTGGCATGCTCGAGTGGTGAACCACAGCCAACTCATAACACTTCCTCCTTCACTCCTATGCCCCAGATTCACAGAGGTTGAGTCCAATGGGACCAATTCTAAACACGCAGTGCTTATTTTGTGAAAAATAAGTGCCAGGGCCCTCGTCAGGAGGCCACTGCAGCTTGCATCGCCCACTGTCCCCACCAGCGTTGCCATCACAGTACCAACACATCTATTAACCATCAAGTTCTTGCAAGTGTGACAATTCACTCTATTCCAAGCCCCCAAAGCTATAAGAATTGCTTGAGTGGCAGGTATTAGTCAATGTTAAAGTATATTGAATTAATAAACATGTAGTCATTTGTTTGTTTCTAGGCACAAGCCATATTGTATATTGTATGGTTCTACCCTATCCATCAGTTCCATTGATACAGTCCCCTGCCTCTATATGCATTCTCTAGAGGTTTTCCCTTAGTTTGGTGTGTGATGCACCCTTGGTTGTGGGTCTCTCTGCCCAACTCATCGGTGTCTCCATTACATACTAGTTTGTCCAGATGATGACCCTGTACTAAATCATTGTGTTTAGGGGTCAACATTAATATACGTTGACTGATTTTAATTTTAATTGTGTGTTTCGATACTCATATCTTGAGTGCCAGTGGTAACATCATATTGTCACATTCAGTCACATGTATATATTTTTGTATATAGCACATGCGCACCTTTATGCACTTCACTTCACTTTCACTGCGCCGCTACTTGATAGGAGCACCTTGTGTTATTTGAATAAGTACAACATTTTAATGCATAGCTGAAATACTTCTAAGATATTATTGCTGTGGAAGTCTAGGGCCATACTTTGTTAACTGCAGAATCCTCAGGTTCGGAAAGATGCTCAGAATGGTCCACCTCTTGTTAGCCCCAAGTTTAAAGTCCTGCGATAGCACAGACTGTTGAAGTGATCACTGGAAAAAACATAGGTTTCAGGGGCGTTATAGTTAGTTATAGTTAGTTGGACATTTCACTCGTACAAAAACATAGAAATTCCCCAGTGATAGTTAGTTCAGCTAACTATAACTCGCGTGCCCGCATCACTCATGACATCTCAAATGACATCACTGATTACATCATCCAGTGAATGTGTGTTAGGGTAGTGCAGTAGTGTAGGGGGTCGTGCTGGGGTAGTGTTTTAGGGTTTAGGGTAGTGCAGTGGTGTTTGAGTAGTGTAGCGGGTCATGCTGGGGTAGTGTTTTAGGGATTAGGGTAGTGCAGTGGTGTATGGGTAGTGAAGGGGGTCATGCTGGGGTAGTGTTTTAGGGTTTAGGGTAGTGCAGTGGTGTTTGAGTAGTGTAGGGGATCGTGCTGGGGTAGTGTTTTAGGGTTTAGGGTAGTGTAGTGGTGTATGGGTAGTGTAGGGGGTCATGCTGGGGTAGTGTTTTAGGGTTTAGGGTAGGGCAGTGGTGTTTGAGTAGTGTAGGGGGTCATGCTGTGGGTAGTGTTTTAGGGTTTAGGGTAGTGAGTCGTGTTTGTATAGTGTAGGGGGTCGTGTTTTAGGGAATATGGTAGTGCAGTGGTGTTTGGGTAGTGTAGGGGGTCATGCTGGGGTTAGTGTTTTAAGGTTTAGGGTAGTGCAGTGGTGTTTGGTTAGTGTAGGGGGTCATGCTGGTGGTAGTGCTTTATGGTTTAGGGTAGTGCAGTGGATGTTTGAGTAGTGTAGGGGGTCGTGCTTGGGGTAGATTTAGGGTTTATTGTAGTGCAGTGGTGTTTGGGTAGTGTAGGGAGTCGTGCTGGGGGTAGTGTTTTAGGGTTTAGGGTAGTGCAGTGGTGTTTGTGTAGTGTAGGGGGTTGTGCTGGGGTAGTGTTTTAGGGTTTAGGGTAGTGCAGTGGTGTTTGGGTAGTGTAGGGGGTTGTGCTGGGGGTAGATTTAGGGTTTAGGGCAGTGCAGTGGTGTTTGTGTTGTGAGGGGGTCGTGCTGGGGGTAGTGTTTTAGGGTTTAGAGTAGTGCAGTGGTGTTTGTATAGTGTAGGGGGTTTAGGGTAGTGCAGTGGTATTTGTGTAGTGTAGGGAGTCATGCCGGGGTAGTGCTTTAGGGTTTAGGGTAGTGAAGTGGTGTTTGTGTAGTGTAGGGGGTAGTGTTTTAGGGTTTAGGGTAGTGCAGTGGTGTTTGTGTATTGTAGGGGGCCATGCTGTGGGTAGTGTTTTAGGGTTTGGGGTGGTGCAGTCATGTTTTTGTAGTGTAGGGGGTCCTGCTTTACGGAATAGGGTAGTGCAGTGGTGTTTGGGTAGTGTAGGGGGTAATGATTTAGAGTTTAGGGTAGTGCAGTGGTGTTTGTGTAGTGTAGGGGTAGTGCTGGGGGTAGTGTTTTACGGTTTAGGGTAGTGCAGTGGTGTTTGGGCAGTGTAGGGGTTCATGCTGGGGCTAGTGTTTTAGGGGTTAGGGTTTGGCAGTGGTGTTTGGGAGTGTAGGGGGTCGTGCAGGGGCTAGATTTAGGGTTTAGTGTAGTGCAGTGGTGTTTGTGTTGTGAGGTGCTCATGTTGGGGGTAGTGTTTTAGGGTTTAGAGTAGTGCAGTGGTGTTTGTATAGTGTAGGGGGTTTAGGGTAGTGCAGTGGTGTTTGTGTAGTGTAAGGGGTAGTGTTTTAGGGTTTAGGGTAGTGCAGTGGTGTTTGTGTAGTGTAGGGGGTTATGTTTTAGGGAATATGGTAGTGCAGTGGTGTTTGGGTAGTTTAGGGGGTCGTGCTGGGGTTAGTGTTTTAAGGTTTAGGGTAGTGCAGTGGTGTTTGGTTAGTGTAGGGGGTCGTGCTGGGGGTAGTGTGTTAGGGTTTAGGGTAGTGCAGTGGTGTTTGTATAGTGTGGGAAGTCATGCTAGGGGTAGATTTAGGGTTTAGTGTAGTGCAGTGGTGTTTGGGTAGTGTAGGGAGTCGTGCTGGAGGTAGTGTTTTAGGGTTTACGGTAGTGCAGTGGTGTTTGTGTAGTGTAGGGTAGGGGATCATGCTGGGGTAGTGTTTTAGGGTTTAGTATAGTGCAGTGGTGTTTGGGTAGTGTAGGGGTAGTGCTGGGGTAGTGTTTGTCACCGTAGCGGTGTCAAAATTAGGCAAGGGTTGGTCGTGAATCAAGTGGACACTAAAGGAGTGACCGGATTCCCAAACGCGCGTAAAGACCAGCGGGAGCGCTCGACGGAGCTGCCTCGCTCGGACCAGACGCGCCTGACAGGATCTCACCGCACGCAGAGCGCACAGCAGGAGAAACTGCGAGGGAGAGAACGTGCTCGGGCAAGAGCCTGCTGCGCAGGGAATATGAAACAATACCACGGCAATAATGCTAATAACGTGCACAAGAAACCACTATACAAACAGCAACAACGTCAGTAAAGCCAAGAATGTAAGGAATGCACTTAACTAACAAGCTGTGAAGAAAGAGGAAGCGGAAGGGACGTCACGATGTTATATAGGATGGACTGTGATAGGATTGGACTATAGTTCCCTTGAAGACTACGCCCCTAATGGTTCATGGATTGTGTAGTCTTTTGTTTAATGATTGTTGTGTTACGTTTTCTTTGAACTGCTATGCAAATAAACTGAGGAAAGATATGCATAATCCTCACCTCCGTCCTGCCATAGAATTCATTAAACTTTATTCGATCTGATTTAGAAACATAGATCATAAAAGTGTGTAAAAAACAGTAAATCTTCTTTCCTAATACAATAAAAGGAGAATAAATTAAAACCAGTAGGTAAAAACGGGTGTTACAAAGCCCGGTTCAGAGCAACTTCAGATTGACAGAATCGTAAAGTACAATGTTTCGCAAGATCAATCTCATGTTCTTCGTGCAAAATACGCAATAAGGGGTCCAAGTAAGATGTAACGCTCCAATACCTGACCAGTCTGCACTATATAAAACTGCAGAAAAAATTTAAATAAAAAGTGTTTTGCACACTTCTGTCATTGGGCTATATGTGGGCTACATCTGGGTGATATTTGTGTTACATTTGGGCTCTTTTTTCTCTGGTGGCCATCTTGGGAGACTTATTTGTTATGAAGTTTCCTAATTTCCGCACTTACTGAAGACTTCTCAGTAGGAAATGCTTTCAGTTTTTAGGTCTCGTGACCTATCAATGCGCATGCGCATTGAGAGAAGCGAGACTATAGGGCTTTAAACAAAGTTTAACTAACTGCGGCGATTTGGTGCTGTGCCCGTGCGCTTTTAGGTCAATGCGCAAGCGCATTGACCTAAAATGCGCGTGCACATCACCAAATCGCCATCTGTTCCCAAAGCCACACTCCTCCCACACCTTTGAAGTGAAGCTTAGCTTCACTTCAAAGGCCCCGGCTGCTTCACACCCTCATGCCGCTCTCCCCGCTCCGCCCCCTCCCCTGCCCGCCGTGTGTCTCCCCTTCGGTGTCTTAAGTTGTTGTGTGCAATCTCAACAATGACCTGGACCTATTGTCTGTTTTAGTTATGTTTTTGTGGGTAACAAAGTTGCTGTTTCATAGATGAGTCTGTAAACATATAGTCTGTTCATTAGACCAGTTTTCATTCTTGTGAGAATCAGTACCGCTTCATATGCATCTCCAGTCTGGTTGCAAAGAGCACTGCCAGGAACCAATCATAGCAGCGTTAGTGTGATTTTAGTGCATCAAACTACTATAGCACTTTATTGCGTAAAACTGTTTATTTCTAAAGGTTTTTTTTGTTAACCGTTTTACATCCTAATATTGCATGTCATCTAATAACCCTCTTCACACTCTATTATGAATCCAGAGCAGGAGAGTCTGGCCTGGATTCCCTCTTGCCTTAACTTCTTTCCCTGCATGCCTCCTCTCTCTGGCTATAGCCTACTCTGTTTAACGTAATCATTTAATGTATTTATCCAAATTGCCAACGCGTAATTTCATGAGCCTCATCCTTGCCGCCTTTGAACCCCTATCCGTATGATCATTATTCTTGTTTGTCGCCCTGCCCTTTGCTTAGTCACTATACCTGTCTTCTGTTTCATGCTCCCCCTCTGCCCTTTCTGTCCTGAGAGCAGTTTACTTGGCAGTGGAAGACGGTACTTGAAGGTAATCAGCAGAAGTCCTTCCCAAGCTGCCCTCGTGTCCTTGTCATTCCTCTCTCTACCAGTACTGGAGCTCGAAGCCTTCTCCTCTGCGTTCGGCTCCGTTCTGATTACCTCTGAGTCCTCCACATCACCTGTTCTTTCACTTTCGCTTTCTCGTTATATGCCCATATACATCTCCCCTCACACTCACCCTCACTCACCCTCACCCTCACTCACCCTCACCCTCACCCTCGCTCACCCTCACCTTCACTCACCCTCACCCTCACTCACCCTCAACCCCTCACCCTCACCCTCACTCACCCTCACCCTCACTCACCCTCACCCTCACTCACCCTCAACCCCTCACCCTCACTCACCCTCACTCACCCTCACCCTCACTCACCCTCACCCTCACTCACCCTCAACCCCTCACCCTCACTCACCCTCATTCACCCTCACCCTCACTCACCCTCACCCTCACTCACCCTCAACCCCTCACCCTCACTCACCCTCTCACCCTCACCCTCACCCTCACCCTCACCCTCACTCACCCTCACTCACCCTCACCCTCACTCACCCTCACCCTCACTCACCCTCACCCACCCTCACTCACCCTCAACCCCTCACCCTCACTCACCCTCACTCACCCTCAACCCCTCACCCTCACTCACCCTCACCCACCCTCACCCTCACTCACCCTCAACCCCTCACCCTCACTCACCCTCAACCCCTCACCCTCACCCTCACTCACCCTCAACCCCTCACCCTCAACCCCTCACTCACCCTCACTCTCACTCACCCTCAACCCCTCACCCTCACTCACCCTCACCCTCACCCTCACTCACCCTCGAGCCCTCACCCTCACTCACCCTCACTCACCCTCACCCCTCACTCTCACCCACCCTCACCCTCACCCTCACTCACCCTCAACCCCTCACCCACCCTCAACCCCTCACCCTCACTCACCCTCACCCTCAACCCCTCACCCTCAACCCCTCACCCTCACTCACCCTCACCCCCTCACCCTCACTCACCCTCACTCACCCTCACCCTCACCCTCACTCACCCTCAACCCCTCACTCACCCTCAACCCCTCACCCTCACTCACCCTCACTCACCCTCACTCACCCTCACCCTCACTCACCCTCACCATCACTCACCCTCACCCTCACCCACCCTCACTCACCCTCACCCTCACCTTCACTCACCCTCACCCTCACCCTCACCCTCACCCTCACTCACCCTCAACCCCTCACCCTCACTCACCCTCACCCTCCCTCAACCCCTCACCCTCACTCACCCTCACTCACCCTCACCCTCACTCACCCTCAACCCCTCACCCTCATTCACCCTCACCCTCACTCACCCTCACCCTCACTCACCATCACCCTCACTCACCCTCAACCCCTCACCCTCAACCCCTCACCCTCACTCACCCTCACCCTCACTCACCCTCACCCTCACCCTCACTCACCCTCACTCACCCTCACCCTCACTCACCCTCACTCACCCTCACCCTCACTCACCCTCACTCACCCTCACCCTCACTCACCCTCACCCTCACTCACCCTCACCCTCACTCACCCTCACTCACCCTCAACCCCTACACCTCACCCTCACCCCTCACCCTCCACTCTCCTCACCCACCATCACCCTCACCTCTCACCCTCCACCTCACCCTCACTCACCCTCAACCCCTCACCCTCACTCACCCTCAACCCCTCACCCTCAACCCCTCACTCACCTCACTCTCACTCACCCTCAACCCTCACCCACTCACTCACCTCACCCCTCACCCTCACCTCACCTCACGCTCACTCACCCTCACTCACTCACCCCTCACCCTCACCCTCATCCCTCCTCACCCCTCACCCACCTACCTCACCCTCACCCCTCACCCTCACACCCCTCACCCCTCACTCACCACCCACCCTCACCCCACCCACCCACCCTCAACCCCTCACCCTCAACCCCTCACCCTCACTCACCCTCACCCTCACTCATCACCACCCTCACCCTCACCTCACCCTCAACCACCTCACTCACTCCTCACCCTCACTCACCCTCAACCCCTCACCCCTCAACACACACCCTCACTCACCCTCACCCTCACTCACCCTCACCCTCACTCACCCTCACCCTCACTCACCCTCACTCACCCTCGCTCACCCTCACCCTCACCCTCACCCTCACTCACCCTCACCCTCACTCACCTCACCCTCACTCACCCTCACCCTCACTCACCCTCAACCCCTCACTCACTCACCCTCAACCCCTCACCCTCACTCACCCTCAACCCTCACCCTCAACCCCTCACCCCTCACCCCTCATCACCCTCACTCTCACTCACCCTCACTCACCCTCAACCCCTCACCCTCACTCACCCTCACTCACCCTCAACCCCTCACCCTCACTCACCCTCAACCCCTCACCCTCACTCACCCTCACCCTCACCCTCACCCTCACTCACCCTCAACCCCTCACCCTCACTCACCCTCACCCTCACTCACCCTCACCCTCACTCACCCTCACCCTCACCCTCACTCACCCTCACCCTCACTCACCCTCACCCTCACTCACCCTCACCCTCACTCACCCTCACTCACCCTCACCCTCACTCACCCTCACCCTCACTCACCCTCACTCACCCTCACCCTCACTCACCCTCACCCTCACTCACCCTCACCCTCACCCTCACTCACCCTCACCCTCACTCACCCTCACTCACCCTCAACCCCTCACCCTCACTCACCCTCAACCCCTCACCCTCACCCTCACTCACCCTCAACCCCTCACCCTCAACCCCTCACTCACCCTCACTCTCACTCACCCTCACTCACCCTCAACCCCTCACCCTCACCCTCACTCACCCTCACCCTCAACCCCTCACCCTCACTCACCCTCACCCTCACTCACCCTCAACCCCTCACCCTCACCCTCACTCTCACTCACCCTCACCCTCACCCTCACTCACCCTCAACCCCTCACCATCACTCACCCTCAACCCCTCACCCTCACCCTCACCCTCACTCACCCTCACCGACCCTCAACCCCTCACCCTCACTCACCCTCACCCTCACTCACCCTCAACCCCTCACCCTCACTCACCCTCAACCCCTCACCCTCACTCACCCTCAACCCCTCACCCTCACCCTCACTCACCCTCACAACACATATTGTGTTACAATAGGTGTCACATTTGCGAAAGATAAAACTATTGGCATTGTAAATAACAAAGCTATTAATTTCGCTATTTTCAAAACAAGCACATAAATAAAAAATGTGTCCTTTACAATACCAATAGCTCAAACTTTCCTAATGCGAGACCTATTGCATTGCTGTGCTTCTCTCCCCTGCTGCACTCTCCTGCTCTCTAGAGATGTGGCCTAACGACCAGAGCTGCCATCTAAGTCACGTAAATACAAAACATGTTGCATTCCAAATGCTATAGGTGTCACATTCGCGAAAGTTTTAACTATTGGCATTGTAAATGACAAAGCCATCAATTTAGCAATTTTAAAAACCAACAAATAAATAAAAGATGTCATTTACAAGACCAATAACTCCAACTTTTCTAATGCGAGACCTATTGCATTTCCAATGCTTGTTTACTTTGATTTCACCAAGAAGGCATTTATATGTGTCACACATTGGCCATAAATTCAAAATGTTAGCACTCTAGTTGTTCATTAGATCACTGTGGTAAAGCTACTGCTCACCAGGGAGTTACCTGGAAGTCTGCTGCTGGTATTAAAAGTGATTGTTTCAGTCTGCATGTCAAAATGTTCTAATGAAATAGGAGAGGATTTGAGATCTCACTTAAAGCATGCCCTAAATTTTCTTTCGTAAATAACACAAAAGGGGAGAGAGAGTTTTAGGATGGATTTGCTCTCCCTAAGGATATATGTATAAACAAGTAGAATCCACTAATATGATGGAGGGGTTTTCCTACAATGGTTGGGAGCACCTAGTGGTGGTAAAATACCCCTCACACACCAAAAGGACCCTTGGTGTCATGCTTCATCATTGGGGTCTTCGCACCCCTCTACGGTTTGCGGCGTGCTGCGACCTACGATTACGCGGGAGCACTTTATAAAGGACTATGTGTGGTGTGTGTGAGGGTTTATGTTTTTATGTGCGTGAGTGGTGAGGTTATGGACGAGTGATGTTTAAAAAGGGCCTGGCTTGTGGGGTAGACGCAAAAATAATTTTAATGGGCCCCCGGGCTGGCACTGTTAAAAAAGGTGAAAGAAGCGGAGGTGTGTTATGCAGGTAAATGTGCATCACCTCCTGTGTGTGTGTGTCAACATGTTTTGCATTCGGAACTCCTTCTTTAGGACGGGGAACACAAATCCCCACCTTACTCACGTTTCTCTACTCTTTAAAAAATGTTTTATTTACAAAAGTGAGATATGGTGCAGGTTATGCAATGTACCTACAGATTCTGATTTCTTGTCGCTATTCAGCTGACCTGCAAAGGAAGGGGACAAAAAATATTTTGGGGTGGTCCACTCCTTAGCAACCCTAGGCACAGTGACCTGTGGGAAAAATGAGATCAATATGTGCGGGCTCCGATCTTTAGACATTGAATGTCATACTATTCGTGAAATCGTGCCTGGCGTGAAAAAAGAAAAGTACAGACAAGACACACAAACACTCAACATAAAGCACACACTCTAAATACTAGCACACTCCAAGGTTGAGTTGGTTGCTCATATGTTTGCCTTGTGGTGTCGTCATAAGGATCAAAGGTATAAGTTGCTGCAGTGAAAAATAATAGAAAAATACTTTTATGAATCAATATCAGTGCCTCATGAACCTCAGGTAACGTAGGGGTCCTCGTGCTGGTTCGCTACGTGTAAATGATGCATGGTTTTAGCATTTTCAAGTACTTACATTATAGCAGGATTCAAAGTCTAGGTTCCGTTGTGTGTATACTCACAAAGCCTGGGAGAGAATGCCTCCTGACTACCCTGTACGTGGCTCCGTTGAGAGTGCGTGGCCTTGAGGTCGGGTCCCATGTTATATACTCTGTGTAATTGCCAATTAGCCGCGCAATTGGTAGTTAGATAGTCGGAAATGCCCATACTTGGGTTTTACCGGTCTCTGTGGCCGCGCTGCATCTGTGTAGAGCAGCCCTGTTGTCTGCGCATGTGTATCGACGGGACACGTCTGCACGCATGCGCGTCTTGAAGGTCTCGCGGATTTGCAGTGTTCCAGTACTGGAGTTTGCGCGATGACTAAGTCATTGTATTTCACACGTTGGTGAAATACGATGTCTACAAAGAGTGATTTATGATTATATAGGTGATAGTAGCCACGTTATGGATTGGGCTATATAAGAAAAGGGGGTGTTGGATGTATAAAACCTTGCAGTGTATGGATAGATATTCATAAAGACAGGAGTGCCGCGTTATTCACTGGTCTGATAAAGGGATCTGCAGGTAGCACATCTCTAAACGAGAAACGTTCAAACCAGCTTTCTGAATGCTATGTGTGCCAGGGTAGGTAGTTTCATACGTTAAGACATTGGTGGGACAGGACAGGATCCTCGAGTTTCAGAGGGGGTACATGAAATGAAAATCCTCAGAAAAGGTTTATGTGAGCTGGCCCCAAGGTATTTCATCGTTGAGGCCTCTGGTGTGGGTGCCCAGTCGGAACACCCACCATTGTTCCTTCTCAAATAACCCTGCCTCTGACGGCAGTTGCTCAATTACTGTCCATGCAATGTCGTTGACACAGTGTTGCGTTTCGAGAAAATGGGAGGCCATTTTGGTGGTGCTTTTCTTGCACCGTATGTTACTTTTATGTACGTGTAGTCGTACTTTCACTGCTCTGGTGGTCATGCCTATGTATTCTAGGCCACAGGGGCAGGTAATCATGTAAACTACATTTTTACTATTGCAGTTTGTCAATTTGCGTTGGTCCCATTTCGTACCATTGCTGAACGTCAGTTGTTTGCTCTTTTTAGTCAGGTGGCAGCTGCCACAGTTGCCACAGGGGTAGTGGCCTTGTATTCTGTGTTGGGCGAGTGGCACTTGCAGGTCCTGTTTAGGACGAGTATGGACAAGTATGTCCTTGAGATTTTTTCCTCTCCTGTGTGCGAACATGGGTTTCTCCAGATGGAATGTTGCACACGTAAGGATGCGCCAAAGTCTGTTAACGATCTTGGACACCTCATTGGAGTGTGTACTATATGTAGTTACACACACCGGTCTTCTTTGCTCTGTGCTGGGTTGTACTTTGTCTTTTAGTAGTGCTTCTCTGTTGTTATTCCTGGCCCTTTTCATGGCTGCATTTATGATTCTGTAGTTTTGTTTTGAGGTCAGATGCTTGGGACTTATAAGCGGCCACATCTGTGCAGTTTCTTCTCAGGCGAAGGAACTGGCCATAAGGTAAGTTTGCCCGAAGGTGTCGGGGGTGGAAGCTATCGTACCTGAGTAGGCAATTTCTCGCCGTGGGCTTAAAATGGGTCCTTGTTTTTAAGATTCCGTCCTCGTGGTAAATGTCAAGGTCCAGGAAAACCAGTGATTCATTGGACACTGAGTGTGTGAACTTCAGATAGCGATTTTGGGCATTCAACCACTCCATAAATTGCGTGACTGATAATAGATCCCCTGCCAGATGACAAGCACATCATCGATGTATCTTTTCCAACTGATTATGTACTGTCTTTAGGGCTTGAGGGTGTGGAGAATCTTGTTGGTCTCCATATGGTGGACATACAGCCCGGCCAGGCTTGGAGCGAAGGTGCTCCCCATGCTGGTACCATGGCTATGGAGATAGATGGTAGTATTGAATTCAAAGAAGTTCTTTGTGAGGCTAGTGCGATCACTCCAGCACTACTCCTCTAGGTGTCTGTTATTTCCAATTCGTGGTGTATAGGACTTCCTCGATGATTGCTAGTGTTTCGTCGTGGGGGAGGCTGGTATAGAGGCTCTCCACGTCGAGACTTAGTAGTAGTTGGGTATCGGGGTCGAATGGAAGGTCTTTTAGCAATTGTAAGACTGCCTTTGTGTCTCTAAGGTAGGTGTCTGTTGCTTGTACTAAAGGGCGGAGGAAGGCATCGGCAAATTTTGACAGTGGTTCAAGGATGGACCCGATACCTGAGACAATCGGTCTCCCTGGAGGGTTCTCCAGGTTCTTGTGTATTTTTGGAATACAGTAGAAATACGGTGTCCTGGGTGATTTTTGCATTAGGAACTCACCTTCTTTTTTCGACAGCCAATCATGTGCAAGTGCTTCCTCCACCATGCCGCCTATCATGATTCTCAGTGATTCTGTGGGGTCCTCTGATAGGATTTTATATTTGCGTTTGTCAGACAACAGTCTGGAGCACTCCTGCTCATATGCTGTCGTGGTTTGGACCACTATCGCTCCCCCCTTGTCGGCGGGTTTTATGATGATCTCTTTCTTAGTGGCCAGTTCCCGAATCGCCTCTTGTTCCGCTCGGCTAGTGTTGTGAAAACACTCTCTGTGTGATGAGCTCAGTGTCTTCAAACCGTTCATCACAGCCTTCTCGAAGGTGAGGACCTCAATTGGTAGTAGGTTATCGGGCGGCGTAAAAGTAGATTTAGGTCTTAGACCCGTGTCCGTGTTTCTTGGGCTTTCCTTATCTTTGAAGAAAGACTGTAATTTAATTTTTCGTACAAACTCTTGCATTTCAGTATGTAGTTTGAAAGAGTTGAGTTTGTTGGTTGGAACAAATCCTAGACCCTTATTCAGTACTGCCCTCTGAATTGTTGTTAGTTCCCATGGAGAGATGTTTACTACTAAGTCTCCTTCTTGCTGGTTGACGGGTGGCTCGGGAGTGCTCCCGTCATGCTCCTTGTGTTCATTCTGGGATCCCCCTGCTCGGGGTCTTGCCACATTACTGTGTTGCCTCTCTTGTTTCGACCCCTTCGGGGTCTTTGGCGAGCCCCTAAAAAAGGCTGAGGGGTAAAAATACCTGTATCAAAATCTGGGGCCCATTGTTGGAAATTAGGTCCAGTTTGAGGTGGACCGTAGTGATAGGGCGTAAAAGGGGTGGGTCCTGGGTATTGGGGATAGAATGGTTGTGATTGGTACCCACTCCATCCTCTTTGCCTTGGGTACTGTTGTCCCTGACGTCTATGGCTGCCCCTCATGGACTTCTGTCTTAGGTTACCGCTGGAACTTGATCCGGATGACCCACAATCAGAGCCTTCACTTTCGTTATCACTATTGTTGTTCCTTGAGAGGTAAGCATCTTTGGTGTATGGGTAGGCTCCTAAATTTTCTTTCTGCAGCACTAACCATAATTCTTATGGCAAAATTAACTCCCACATTTTGTTCCTTTTTAAATCAAATGTTTTAAGTGTTACCAGTTTATCCTAATCAAGATGGATTCAGGTGCGCCATAATTATATCATAAGTAAGACTGTTAGCTCTCTAGTTGTTCTTTAGAACACTCTGGGAAGCTGCAGTAGAACACAAAGGCATCAACTGACAGGCTGCTCCTATTGAAATATAACAGGAAGATATTTGAGATCTCACTTAAACATGTTCTAATTTTTCTTTCTACAGCACTAACCAAAATTTCTATGACAAAATGAACCCCATCATTTTTTTATTTTTTGTATTTGTTTTTATTGCAGAGTTATCAACAAAAGTGTTGTTACAATATGACCATCTACACCACCTCAATGGAAAACATTATACAGTCTCAGGGTTGTACACGGCCCATCAGCCCACATCCCGGAGGCCGGGCGGCGCAGCACCTAGTATCAGCACAAGGTCGGCATGAGTAGTACAGAGTGGTTTATAGCCATCAGCCCGATGTGGTATCTGCTTTCCTTTTTTTCACCCCCCACCAACTACCCCCCCAAACCCAACCACACCCAAACTGGGACATACACCCCCCCACTCACACACCTCGGGCACCCCGAGTCTATGTTGTTGGACTCCGCTAGCGTCTCCCCATGTCAGCCACCCGGCAATGCCTGCCAACCGGTACCTCCTGGTGTCCCTATAGCGTGTCCTCAGCCACCTCCCCCGGGTACTAACTGCGTTACATGACCTCGGTGGGTAGCCTGTTCCTATCAGGGTGCTTGTAACTTCGTCCCCCCTGTACCCCCCCCTGCTGCAACTGACGCGGGTCGTAACTGTGGGTTCCGGATAGAATGGCCGCTATGAATAGGAGATACTCCTACACACCCCTGGTTTCATGGAAGTCCATGCGCAAGAGACCTCTCATCCTCATCGTCCGTCAAGTAGTCACACAACGCCGAAAAACAGCTGAAAGGGTTTTGAGGAAAATCAGATAATGGCGCTCTGCCTGGAGTATACGTTAAGTTCTATGAGGAGATAGGTTCTGATGGGTGGCGCGTAAAGAGCGAACGGATTAACCCAAAAACCGTTCCAAGACAATCAAAAGATTACCAAAACTGTAAAACAGCAAAGCTCTCGCAGCCACAAAGACAGTGTCAAATGGAAGGAAAAAAAAAAAAAAAAACAGTTGCAATACAGATGAAAGAAAGCAGCAGATCTCTGTGTTCAAGTTCTCTTTCAAATGAAGTTTAATAGGATCCAAGCTCAGCCGACACGTGTTTCATCGCGTTAAAGTGGAGTCAACACGACTCTTCAGGGCTAGTCGATAGCTTCAGGCATCCACGGTTGGATGCGGGATTTGAGCGAAGTTGATGGCGTTTCCTGATGAGAGATTGGCGAGTCTGCCAATATGTTTAAACGATCACGACCCTGGTTCCGGGTTTAACAAATGTATCTTGCACCAGTAAGGTGAAAGTAAACAAACAAAATGTTGCACGTCTGAATTCAAGGAGACTATGCACGTGTGTGTGAATAGCCGTACCGGGAGGGGACTCGACTGTGGAGTTGACAGGTGGATTCTTGGTATGAGAATCTTCGTAGGTCGTTTATAGGCTAAGTCTGATAGCCAGAGTCCCTCCTCTGTAGGTTCCCGGTCGCCGTGTTCCATGGACGGACCTAGCCTATAAACGACCTACGAAGATTCTCATACCAAGAATCCACCTGTCAACTCCACAGTCGAGTCCCCTCCCGGTACGGCTATTCACACACACGTGCATAGTCTCCTTGAATTCAGACGTGCAACATTTTGTTTGTTTACTTTCTCCTTACTGGTGCAAGATACATTTGTTAAACCCGGAACCAGGGTCGTGATCGTTTAAACATATTGGCAGACTCGCCAATCTCTCATCAGGAAACGCCATCAACTTCGCTCAAATCCCGCATCCAACCATGGATGCCTGAAGATATCGACTAGCCCTGAAGAGTCGTGTTGACTCCACTTTAACGCGATGAAACACGTGTCGGCTGAGCTTGGATCCTATTAAACTTCATTTGAAAGAGAACTTGAACACAGAGATCTGCTGCTTTCTTTCATCTGTATTGCAACTGGTTTTTTTTTTTTTTTTTTCCTTCCATTTGACACTGTCTTTGTGGCTGCGAGAGCTTTGCTGTTTTACAGTCACACAACGCCTGCACAATCATCTCCCAGGCTCTAGCCATGTCCAGGCTCCTCTCATTACCTGTACTAGTGGCTTGTCACATTCGCAACACACTTTCACACCTGGACCATCTCAGCAGTTCGTTCGTCCATCTCCTAATGGAAGGGCCCTCTTTAGATTTCCAGCGCCATGTAATCTCACGCTGGGCTAGCATAAGCCCCAGATCGAGAAACTTGCTCGAGACCTTCGTTTTCGCCGTGTGGGGAAACCAAAGCAGCAGGCAAGCCGCCATGTCAAACTCCACCTCCCTGTCTGTGATCGCATTAAGCAGCTCGCCCACCTCCTGCCAGTATGTACCCAGCCTCGGACAGCTCCACAGCATGTGATCCAGCTCAACCCCGGGTGCGAAGCACCTCGGGCACGCCGCTCCCTGCACCCGAAAGTGCCTCTGAAGTTTCCCTGGGGTCAAATAGGCTCTGTGCAATATGAAAAAATGTACCTGCTGGAACCTGGCGTTCCTGCTACCCTTCCATGTACGCCTCAGCACGTGGCCCCACACCGTATCCGGAATAGGCTTACCTATGCTGTCCTCCCATTTGGCCTTTAGCGCCGCAAGCGGTGCCAGCCCCTCACTCAGCATCCGCGAGTGGAGACAGGTGACCGCCTTAATCGTACCCGCAGCCATCACCACATACTGACAAGCCATGGTCGTTTCCGGCTCTGCCAAACCCACTTTCCAATGTTTTTGCATTGCTGCGGAGAGAGACGCGTGCAAGAGGTATCCCCCATCCGGGAGGCCGAATTGTTCCTGCAGCACCCCAAACGGGGCCAGGCGCCCTTCTACAAACAGATCTCCAATCATTTGGAGGCCCAGCTCCTCCCATTCCAACAACGGGGACCAGTCGCCCCCGTGCGGCAACGCCGTGAGCATCCCCAGGGGGATCTCCGGGGCATAGGGTCGTGCAATCCGTGCCCTCTTCAGGCTCCTGTGCCAACATAACCGGAGGGTTTTCTCCTCCAAGGTTAGCTCTCTCGTGTCCAGCCGCTGTTGCATGATTATATATGACAGGATGTGCCTCTTGATACCCCTCCCCCTGGCTTCGTCCGGGCCTCTAAATTCCCGAGCGACGTTCTGTGTCAGGACCTGGAGCTGGGCCGCCAGGTAATATAATTCGAAGTCGGGCACCGCCATCCCTCCCTTGATCTTGGGTCTAATCATAGTGTTCAAGGCCACCCTACGCCTGCCATGTCCCCATAGAAAGTCAATGATCATTGATCTCAGGTCTGTAAAAATCCGCTGGGGAATCCAGATAGGCAAGGTTCTAAAATAGTATAGCAATCGCGGCAAAGCCACCATTTTTAATAATGCCACTCGGCCTTGCACCGACAGAGGGAGGGAAGCCCAAAAGGACATACATCCCCGCAGTCCCCTGATGCAGCGGCCTACATTACCTTCCAGGAGATTCCCGATGTCATGGTAGATCCTGACTCCCAGATACGTAAAGCACTTGTCTTCCCATACCACGTCCAGTGCCAGAGGGGGGTATTGCACATCCGGTCGTAGCGGGAAAACACACGTCTTGGCCCGGTTCACCCTAAGTCCTGACAATCTGCCGAAGGAGGAGAGCATATCCATGGCCCCCTCGAGGGCCTCTCCTGTGTTCTCCAAGTACAGCAACAGATCATCAGCATATAACGAGATATGATGGATGTCTTCATCATGCCTAATACCGTGGAATGAAGCTCCCGTTCTAGCCTGCGCCGCCAGTGGCTCCATTGCTAGAGCGAATAGAAGGGGCGATAGGGAACACCCCTGCCGCGTTCCCCTGCGTACCGGGTAGGCAGGCGACACAAGCGGTCCCAATCTCACCCTAGCCGTCGCATCAGAGTATAAAACCCTGGTCCACCGCCCAAAGCCCCCACCTAGCCCAAACTTTCCAAGCACCTCATCCAAGTAACACCATTCCAGACTGTCAAAGGCCTTTTCTATATCTACCGACAGCACAGCCGAGGCCCCATCCGATCCCAGTGCAGCATGCAAAATGCGTATCAACCGGCGGGTATTTGTAGCCGTATTCCTGGTAGGGATAAACCCCGCCTGATCGTCATGCACCAACGAGGTCATGTGTGGTAGCAACCTGGTGGCCAGGATACGGCTCAAGATCTTGTAATCGACTGTCAACATAGAGAGGGGCCTGTACGATGTCACATCCATTGCATCCCTACCCGGCTTCAGCAGCGGCACCACCAGCGCTTTCCGCATAGAGCTCGGGAGGCGTCCCAAGGTCACCGCTTCGGAATACACCGTCAGCAGCCTGGGTGCCAACACATCAATAAATTTCAGGTAGAATTCTATTGGGAGGCCATCAACCCCCGGGGTCTTGTTCCTGGCCATCTGCTTGATTGCCCCCCTTATCTCCAGTAAGGTGATTGGTCGGCCTAAGGCCTTTGCCGTTTCCGCCTCCAGCACCGGAAGCTGCACGGGGCCTAAGAAACCTCTCAGTGCGGCCTGCTCCGCCTCCAACTGCGAGTCATAGAGGGTCGTATAGTACTCCTGGAATCGTGTCTGTATAGCCGTTTGCGAGTGGGTCACCTCCCCCGACCCCGTCCGAATGCCCATGACCGGGTCGCCCCTGGGTTCTGGATTGGCTAGCCTCGCAAGCAGTGTGCCCACCTTATCACGTTCCGCATGTACCTTAACGAGGTACAGTTTATAATCATAGCAACGGAGTCGCTCCGTTTCTTTCGCCACCAATTCTTTTGCTTCCAGCAAGCGGTCCTGCAAGCCCGGTCTTTCAGGCCTGCGCCGTTCAAGCTCTCTCAGCACACACTCCGCCTTCTCCAGATCTGCCAAAACAGCCGTTCTCACGTTCGAAAAGTTGCCCATGCACTCCCCCCTTACTACCACTTTCATCGCATCCCACTCCACCGACCTCGTGGTGGCCGTCCCCTCGTTCTTTTCAAAGTAAAGCATCACACCCTGTTGGATCCTGTCCCTAAACACTGAGTCCTCAAGGGTATCAGGCCTCAGTCTCCACGTCGGTACCGCTGACCTCGCCTGCTGCCAGTGAACCGCAATCAATAGTGGATTGTGGTCCGAAATGGTCCTAGCCAGGTATTCAGTGTGCGAGACCATGGTAGCCAGGGGACCACTACATAGGATGGAGTCAAGTCTGACATGTAGAGCATGCAGTGCTGAAAAAAGGAGTAATCTCTAACATTGGGGTGCTGGGCCCTCCACACGTCCACCAGGCCCCACCCTTCCGGCCAATCCTTTCTGCGCACCGCCAGCCTACGTACAGGGGAATCGGCCAATGGCGGGTGCGATCTATCCCACGTCACATCCGTGATAGAATTAAAATCCCCCCCCATTATAATGGGGCCGGTCAGGAAGTGGGCCAGCGAGCCCGTTAGATTGTCAAAATATCGGGCCTGATCAGCATTGGGGGCGTAGACACTACACAAGGCCACCTCCCTGCCATGTAGCCTCCCTTCCACCACCACAAACCTACCCTCAGGATCCACCAATTGATTCGTAGCCTGGAATTGTGGTAAATAAATAAATAATACCTCTATTTTTGACTAGATATATAATAACAGATAGCTCAATAAATAAGAGTCAAGATTCGAGGTAGCTGGAGTTTGCAGGTTTAATACAGCATAAAGGACAGGAACAGGACAACCTGCACGGGCAAGATCTGGGATGGCTAGCTCTGCTTTTTTAATAACAGTGCACAAGCATATATAGTTAAACAAAATACATGGTATTCAATACAATAGGCGTAGCAGTGGGCAGGGCCTGTAGCAGTCGCGAAAGATAAGGCAGAAAGTAGGTGTAACAAGAGGCGTGAACAGGGCGTATACATAGACATGTGATGTAAACGTAACAGAATATGTCATAAATGGGGCGGAAACATGGAGGGGGCTACCCAAGGAGCCGGGACCTCTAACCTAGTGGTGCGCGCAAGCTGGCAATGACGTGTTACTAGGGAGAAGCTGGGGGCTATGACTTCTGCGCTAGAAGGAGAGACTAAAGTCTGGAGAGTCAGAGCGACATGTACCTAAACACTATCTAGTATCTGATGTTTAGAGAACATGTTGATAGAATCCAAAAGTTATCAGGGTAAAGGCTAACAGACTCTAAGACTGGTGCATGCATAATTCTACATGTAGTGCGTGTTGAGGAATATTAAATGACCATTAATACAGTATTTCTCTTACATGGAGACATAAAAGCTAGACTGTGACGGAAACTATTGATGCGATTCAGTAGCTTAGGAATGCAGAGAAGGAGAGCTGGACTGATAACTAGAATCATAACATACTCTTGGCAGACTGGAGGCAGAGCCAGGCCGAGCCGGGCACTGTGAGGCAGGAAGTAAGTGAAGGGTCAGGGATACAGGTGGGGGCTGTATCGCTCCTCGGAGAGGGTTCAGAAGACAGGAGCTGAATCTGAGTCCGGGCCCTTTTGAGGCCTAGAAACGGGGACTTTACAATGAAATAACGTGCACACTGTAAAACGTGGCAACGTAACTTTGCATAGGCCTAATATTCGTTGTATTCACGAAAACTGGGAACTGGCATACTAGAGATGGACACAACTGTAATTGCGTCTTTAATCGATCATAAGGGAACACATATGCATATTAATCATGCACATATAACATAAGATGGGGAACACGTAGGGACACAGAACATGGCAAAATTTACTTTTCCACATTCCCTCCTTGTCACTACGTTTCCATCAGGAAACATCTATATTCATGATACCATCTATCATTTCATACAGTATCATTTGCTCGTCTCGAATTGTCTTGGAACGGGATCTAGGACGGGACTTAGGACTAGGAATACAAGAGGTAGCACAAATGCCGCAAATCGCAGGGCCACATTGTATACAGAGGCAGCAACTGAATATGATCGCTACTGCAATACCTAGAAATGACAATATTTTCCATCCCCAGGCAGAAATTATACTCCAGAACCAACCGGACCATGTCCAGGTGCCTGGATTCTGGTGGAACTGATGGGCAATTTTATGAAGTCTGGTTATAGCTGAATAAACAGACGGCGCGTTATTAGGAATGAAAATGCAGCAACTAGATCCGATGACTCTACATGCTCCTCCTCTATCGGCCAGTATGACGTCAAGAACGAGACGATTCTGGAGCACGACAAATCTCATAGCAGATTGCTCTTCGGTTAAGTTACCTAGAGCAGAGGCAGTCTCATTCACTACTGCTTCAAGGGTTCTGGTTAATCTACGTATTAACTTACTATTCTGGATAGGGCCTATAAAGAAGAAGAATCCTTTATTGAAATCTGTATATTGTTCTAGAGCAGTTTCAGTTTGATCGACAATCGGGGACTCGATCTCCCTTCTATGTCTAATGTGTACTAGATGTGTGTTTCTATGATAATCAGATGGGGCTAGGAAAACTGGTGGCAGTAGGAAGGCAATGTAACAGGTTCCCTCCCAATCGAGGGGCAGACGAACATATGCGGTCTGACCACAAACAAAATAAGAATGACGTGAAGCTTTGAAAATAGATTTCCCACTGTCACTATACTTGACAATAGTAGTACAATCACTATGTCCTACATGTGCGGAACCATTATTTCTGACACATAATTCGCCTTTGACGGGTAGTACTGAAATAGCAGGTAAGTCTGGAGTAGGATCAGACTGAACATTCAGGACCATGAAATTCGAAGAATAATTACCCAAATTATAAACTTCATTTTCTAGATCTAACCCTGTTCTGTGGGGAAGACCTTGCTTGTCTGGAAAACATGTACTATTCAGAAAGGACATATCAGTTGAAGATGACGTTAACATGGACCAGGCTCCACATAAACCATTATGTGAAAACGGATAAGGAAACAGTGGCAGAACTCCCTTCGATGTCTGGAAAGGGGGGAGTCGACCACACACCCAACAATTAGTGGCATTGCTGGTCTGGTGTGAATAATGTAACATACGGATAAATGTATTGTTGCGCATAGCAAGACGATAAGACAGTTCATGAGGAGGCAGATCACTAAACATGTGCTCTACTGTAGCATTTGAAAACATATTTACATGAGAAATTGGAAAACATAAATGAAATGCATAACTTGTGCAGGTAACCATCAAGCTTAAAAACAATATAAAACTTAGAAAAACGATACATCGGATTGAGTTTTGACTAACTCTCTCACTATGGGGGTCTATCTCATACATGTCAGATACCTGTCTAACCGTTTCACCCAGGGGGACTTAGACAATTAAACTGGCTGACTTATTTTACTAGACCGTAGCTTCTGTTTATACTCCTGTTGCGGAGTTTTTTCTAACAGGGGAGGATCTGGATCAGAGTCATTAGCGGGACAGTCCTTGATAAAAGTGTCTGTAGAAGTGTTATTTGAAGTTTTAGGTCTTAGTCCGTGAAATTTCTTGACGTGAGACAGATGCACCCAGCCTTTTCTTCCTTCCAACTTCACGGCCGTGCGGGTGGTCAAAAGGACTAACTTCGGCTCCTTCCAGCGACGCTCCAGCGGACTTGAACGATCAAAATTCCGGATTAAAACCAGGGTGCCGGGAAGGACCTCGTGTGGCTTGACTTCAGTATTGTCGGGAAATGCAGCGGCAACCTGTGAACGACAAGAGTGTAGGGCAGACATCAAGGAAGCTAGGTAATCTGTCAGCATATTACTGGAAACATCTGTAATACTTCGGGGTCTAGGTATACCCCACACGTTCGGGGGGCGGCCGAATATGACCTCATAAGGAGACAGACCTGATCTGGAGTGTGCGACCATGCGCATATAGAACAAAGCGACTGGCAGGGCAACTAACCAGTCTACACCTTTTTCTTGACAGATTTTGGCAATACGTATTTTCAAGGTTTGATTATGTCTCTCTACGAGACCGGCTGCTTCAGGATGGCGTACACAATGGAACTTCCACTGGTACCCTAACAAAAGGGAAACGTGCTTCATAAGTTCGGATGAGAATGGCTGGCCGTTATCAGAATACACGACCCTAGGGAGTCCATAGCGGGGGAAGAATTCACGAACCAACTGCTTGGCAGTGGTCGCGGCTGTGTAATCTGGGACTGGATATGCTTCTGTCCACCTGGACAAAGCACATACAACTACAAGGACATACTTGAAACCTCGACATCGCTCCATCTGAATGTAATCCATCTGGAGGACTTCAAAAGGGTGGTCAGGGGGCTGGAATCCACCTTGTTCCACCGGGACACTTTTACCTGGATTGAATTGACAACATATCATACAAGTACGGACTTTCTGCTTGGCTGCAGCTCGTAAATGCTTGTTGAACCAAATGTTCTGGATACTGTCTAACATGGCTTTTTCTCCTAAGTGTGCTGGACTATGTGCGGTATTAATAATGACTTGAACCATTGAGTCGGGGAGAAACCATGTGGCTTTTCCCTTCGTCACCCATCCCTGATCTGTCTGGACCCCTCCTTGTTCGGACCATTTCTTGATTTCCTCGGGAGTAGCATGTGACTGGATATCTATGACATCTTGAGTGGGGTCCTTAACTGTCATACAAGTAGTCTGTTCTAGAGTGGATGTCGGTGTCTTGTTAACTGGTATGTCTGGTGTCTGTGCTGTAAGCTTGGCTGTTCGATCTGCTAGATCATTTCCTTGAGAAATGATGTCTGTGACTTTCGTGTGTGCCTTGCACTTCATGATAGCGATAGCTGTCGGTAAATGTATTGCATCTAACAGAGCTTGAATAAGGAAACCATGCTGAATCTTGGTTCCATGAGAAGTCATAAAACCCCTTTCTTGCCAAAGCACTCCGAAGTCGTGTACAACTCCGAATGCGTAACGTGAATCTGTGTAAATATTGACTTTCAGGTTCTTGGCGTGTATGCAGGCTTGAGTCAGAGCAACTAGCTCTGCTGCTTGGGCGGACAGAGTGTCAATACGGTGTGTCTCTATAACTTCAGTGTCAGTAGTCACTGCATACGCGGCTACTAGATCTCCTGTACTTGTTCTCATACATGAACCATCCACATAAAGTGTCAGGTCGGGATCTGGTAATGGAATATCTGTCAGGTCTTGTCTTGGTTTTGTCATGGTGTTAACTACTTCCACACAGTCATGTGTGGCAGGATTTGAAGTAACTGACGGTAACAGTGTAGCAGGATTCAGAACATTGCAGCGTCTGATTTCTTTGTGTGGCTGGAACAGTGTCAGTTCATAACCTGTCAAACGTGCAATTGTCAAGTGCTGAGTCTGTGTTCGGTTTAAAAGAACTTCCACGGAGTGTGGAACTTGTACTGTCAAGGAGTGTCCTAATACTATGGAATCACTTTGTCTGATAGCTAGTGCTGTGGCTGCAACTGACTTGAGGCACGCAGGCAGAGCCTGGGCTACAGGATCTAATGTGCTCGAAAAATAAGCACAGGGCTTGTATTGTCCTGCTTGATCTTGTGTAAGAACAGATAATGCTGTACCATCACGTTCTGTGACAAAAAGTGTAAAAGGCTTACTGTAGTTCGGTGTAGCTAGAACAGGTGCTTGGCATAAGGCTTTCTTTAGCTCATTAAAACTAAGTGTATGTTCAGATGTCCAAGGGAGAACAGTCGATACGGCTGCCTCCTGTGTCGTTAACTGTATCAGTGGTTTGGCTAGAAATGCATACTGAGGAATCCATTGTCTGCAATAAGAAGTAAGGCCGATAAAAGCACGCACCTCCTTCTGTGTCTTGGGCTGTGGAAGACTCGCTATTAACTGGATGCGGTCAGGTGTCAACTGCCTACCCCACTTGGACAGTAAGTGGCCTAAGTAGATCACTTGCTGGACACAGAATTGAAGCTTTGAAGGGGACACCTTGTGCCCCATCTCGGCTAGGAAATACAGAACTGTAAGTGATGCTCGCTCGCAATCACGTTCAGAACGGGCTGTGATCAGTAGATCATCGACATATTGGAGCAGGGCAGTGTCAGCTGGCATGTGAATATTGTCTAGTTGTCTCTTAAGTGCTTGACTGTAAATACTAGGACTTTCTGTGAAACCTTGAGGAGCTCGTGTAAATTTATAGCTCCTACCATTTAAACAAAAACCGAAAAGGTACTGGCTATCTGGATGAATTGGAACACTAAAAAATGCATTCTTGAGGTCGATTACGGTAAAGAATATTGCCTCAGGATCAATGGCTGTCAATAGAGATGAGATATCTGGTACTACTGGGTACTGGGGAATAATACATTTATTGAGTTCTCGAAGGTCAATCACTAATCGATATACTGGAGGTGCATTTGGATCAGTGCGTTTCATGACTGGAATGATAGGAGAATTACATACATTGGAGTCAGTTTCTACAACTACTCCTTGAGCCATGAGCTCGTCAATAATTTTGGATAAGGCTGCTACAGCCTCAGGTGGCAATCTGTACTGTCTGATTCGTGGTAACACTACACCTGGTTTGAGAGTCACACGATGGGGTGTGATTTGCATGAAACCAACATCAGTTGGACCTTGCGCCCATAGATGCTGCGGAACATTAAACAATCTTGGATCAAAATCTCGTAAAACATAGTGACCCTTGAAGTCACGTAAAAACAAACGTATTCCCTCTGGGGAGCAGCAAATAACTGCACCTAATTCTTTCAGTGTCTTAATGCCTAACAAATTTTCTGGACATGATTTCGTAAGTAATAGGTCAGTAGTTCGGGACAATGGCCCAACTTCTAGAGTAACTGGCTTTGAGATCTCGTTTACAATAGGCTTTCCTGAAAATCCAAGGGAAACATTTCTAGAGCCTGAGAGCGGAGCCCCTGGAACCTCATCGTGACTAATAGTCGTCCTACTTGCCCCTGTATCAATCAGAAACTTTCTGTCTTTCCCTAATACTTGACTATGAACATAGGGACCTTCTTGATCTACAGGAATCTCGATGAGAGGCAAGCCTACCTCCCTCTCTAGGCTGTTTCATGAATACGCTTGATACTCTGGATACTCTGTCTGTGCATACTGGTACATCTGCTGTGTAACATGCTGAGTTGCAGCAATAGGCTGCGGTGCTGTAACTGTCTGTTGTGCATTCTGTGGCTGAGAAGTCTGTGAAATTTGTTCTTGTCTAGGCGGACGTGGTCTTTCTTTAGTTTTACCAGTGGCTATATTGTGTTTCAGAACTGCACACTCGTTTATAAAATGACCTGGCTGTTTACAATAATTGCATGTCCCTTTAACGGGAGCTGCAGGATGACTGGCTTGATTCGGACCCCTCTTCTGGCTGTCTTGTGGAACAGATTGTGCAACTAGTACTTTCATTTTCGTGTCTTTCATACGTCTTCTCTCGTGTTCCTGCTCTTCCCTGATTCTATTCTGGTGATATTGGAGCATCTGTAACATCTGGGACGGAGTACTAGCTTGCCATGTACTTTCGACTTTCAAAACTCTATTCTTAACTTGTGGACTTGAATTCTCGACTAGTTTAGTAACAAAAAGATGAGGGTATGACTCGCTACTTGTCTTTAAACCACTGTTTATGATAAAACATTTCTCGAATCTAGAATAAAAATCACTAGTGTCTTCGTCTTGTTTCTGTTTACAGGCTGAGATTGCATCCCAGTCTTCCTTTTTAGTGGCTAATAATCTAGGCAAAATGTCAGAATCTGTATCTTTCCGGTTACACAGGAACAGAGATGCTAATTCCCAACTCCACTCAAAACAGCAACCCAGAGCTTGAGGTCACAAGTCTCTAGTGAGGCTATTCTAAGGGAAGGGGGATATTGGACAAAATAACAAAGAGAAAAAGAGAGAAGAGGCTGTCCTGATGGGTTCCTCGTCAGTCCGTCCAGCAGACTTCTATTAGACTCGAGATAACCTGTGGGGAAAATGAGTTAGAAATTCATGAGTTCCTTACTACACTACACTACCTATTTCTATAGTTACTCTGTACCTTCGCTTACCCTAAGCCTTCAGAACTCTGCCTCTCTTCTATTCTTTTTCTTAACGATTTTTCTTTTGAGACATCTTATGTGGTGTAGGTTCTAGGTTGAGATGTCTATCTGTAAGGTTAAAATATTGTTTAGTTAATCAAGCTATTTATTTGGTTCTTTCCCTGAAACCCTTCCCTATTTATTTCACTTACTCTCTCTTGTTCTTGCGAACATTTTTAATTGGTGTTCTCTGTTTATTTCTTGCTGTGTCCTTGTCTGGATGCTTGATGCCTTTTCTTTCTTTATGCTCTGTTTTTAATATATATATGTGTCCTTGTCTTTTTCCTGTAGGTCAACTAGAGGATTCTACTCAGGATGTCTAGCTGAAGAGAAACCTCAACTCGGTAAGTTTAATTCCTTGCTCATTAGTTTTACTCTGGACTAGACTTGACTTTTACTAATAAGTTCCAGGAACTGTTATCTTCTTTTAAACGATGTAAGCGCTACACATGCGGAACCTGACTGGAATACTTTACGATTTTATAACCACTTTCTGTGAAGGATTCCACTCTGTTGCCTTCTCTGACGTAGCGTATGATTTCTGACTGACTCTGACTGAGAGAACATTACATTCCGCTTTCTTAATGACTGTTATGCACAACGAGACCTTAAACTCGCATTTAACTTTTCATGAACTTTCGTTATACTGGAATTATCACTTAGCTTGTCGTTCCGCTGAACTCCTCCTCTAAAGACTGTCAGCCGACTTGTCCTCACACGGACCTCGAGACTTTTCTAGGATGCCGCTTCGTCTTGTCTGTCACGAACGGGATTCCAGATACCTGACTACACTGATTCTTTACGTTTCTTCCTTTGACTAAAACTTCTATTACCCTAACTGTGTTCTCTGACTAGGATTCAGGAACGCTGAAAACCATTACCGCATCGGTCGAATTCTTGGTGAAGTGCGCGGCTTGTCAGCTGCGCGCGCCTCTCCTAGAATGCAGTAGGGAGGCAACAGAACTAGAGCGCTAACCTCGACCTGACTCGGGCGGCCTGTTCAGGCGCCATCTTCGAGTCAGATCGGACCAACTTAATTGCATGCTGCGTTTCTGGCCATGGTTAGGTCTTTCTTGCCCAGTCGCCCCTACTTGTAATTGTGGAGTCCTGACAGTACCCTCCAACAAGGTAGATTCTCCCTTCCGAGGCTTCGTTGGGAATTGTCGATGGAAGATTTTGGTCAGTCTTGGTGCATGCACATCTTCTTCTCGTTCCCAAGATCTCTCCTCAGGTCCATAACCCTTCCAGTCCACGAGGTAATATAGTTCCCCCTTTAATCTTTTTGAATCGAGGATTTCTTTGACTTCGAACTCGGCACCTGTTTCGAATTGCAGAGGTTTTGGTGGCAACTCTTTTCGCAAACCCTCTGGGGCCTTCTTCAGTAGGGATATGTGAAAAACTGGATGGATCTTCAACCTTGATGGCAGCTGGAGTCGATAAGTCACTGGATTCACTCTACCTTCTACTCTGTATGGCCCTATAAACCTTGGTTGAAACTTCCGATTGCCTTTAAGTCTCAAATTCTTAGTACTTAACCAGACTTTGTCCCCTATTTCTAACTGAGGCCCTACGCGTCTCTTTCTGTCTGCATAAACTTTATACTTTTCTTTGGCCTTTTGGAGATTTTCTGTTGCACTCTGATGTACCTGTTCTAGTTGTGTAACTATCTCCTCAACCGCTGGTACTGAGATATCAACTTGGCCTAGAGTTGAATTTGGATGTCTTCCGTAATTCATAAAGAACGGAGAATACCCAGTTGATACATTCTTTGCATTATTGTGAGCAAACTCTGCTGCCCACAAATAATCTGACCAATTTCCTTCTTGTTTCAAAAGGAACAATCTCAAATACTGTTCTAGTTCTTGGTTCACTCTCTCTGTTTGACCATCAGTCTCTGGGTGATAGCTGGTGGAAAAACGGACTTCTGTGCCTAACCCCTCCATGAATGACTTCCAAAAATGAGAAATGAACTGTGGGCCCCTGTCAGTTATTACCACCTTTGGGATTCCGTGGATTTTAACAATCTGGGCGCTGAAATGAGCCGCCAACTGCTTCGCTGTCGGCACTCCTTTCAGAGCAGTAAAATGAACCATCTTTGAAAAGGAATCCACCACTACTAGTATAGTGTTAAAACCCTGACTAAGAGGTAAATCTGTGATGAGATCTAGGGTTACTGTGTGCCAGGGATAGGGTGGAGTTGACAAAGGCATAAGTAGCCCTTTTGGAGCCTGTCTTTCTGATTTTCCCTGAGCGCATATCTCGCAAGTTTTGACGTATTGCTCTATGTCTTTTGACATTTCTGGCCACCAATAATGACGCTGGATCAAGTCCTTGGTCTTTGCCTCACCTTTATGTCCAGCCAATTTTGCGTCATGACATTCCTTCATTATTTGTTCTTGTAGTTCTTTGGTTGGAATATACAGAGCCCCTCGATAATACGGCAACCGATGATGAATTTCTCCTCCTTCCTTTTTTGCCCAATCCTCCATGGCTCTGTCATCCAATGCCTTCAGAATACCACTCTCCAAATTTATCGAAGTGGTAGCTCCGATGATTCTTTCTTTTGGAATTATTGATTGGTCTCTTATTGGTGTTTTATGATTTTCTGTGTCAATTCTGGAGAGGGCATCAGCCTTTCCATTCTGGGCTCCTGGTCGATAGGTGATGATGAAATCGTATTCAGCAAAATACAGTGACCATCGTAGTTGTCTGGGAGTTAGCGTTCTAGCTGTTTTCAGGAATTTCAAATTTCTATGATCTGTATACACTGTGACTTGGTGTTGTGCCCCCATCAGGTGATGTCTCCAGTCTTTAAAAGCGTCTTTTATCGCCAACAACTCCTTTTCTGTGATCGTATAGTTGACTTCGGCCGGGTTCAATTTCCTGGACCTATAAGCCACTGGATGTAGTTGCCCTGTTATTTTACTTCTCTGCGATAAGACCCCCCCAACAGCCTGGTCTGATGCATCTGTTTCCACGTAAAAAGGCTCAGCTGGGTCTGCATGTTGTAGAATGGGTGCAGACGTGAAACTTTCTTTTAAGGATTGAAAAGCCTCTTCTGCTACGGTGGTCCATTCAAATTTGGTTCCTTTCTTTAACAGCCTAGTGAGTGGCAAGATCTTATGAGAGAACTCACTTATGAATCTCCGATAGAAGTTTGCAAATCCAATAAAACTTTGCACCTCTTTCACACTCTCTGGGGATTTCCAGTTGATTACTGCTTCAATTTTCTTCTGGTCCATTAGTATCCCTGTAGGAGAAATTACGAAACCCAGGAATTCGACTTGGGATACACCGAAGGCACATTTTTCTAGCTTGACAAACAGTCTGTTTTCTCTCAGTTTTTGCAAGACCCCTCTGACCTGACCCTGATGACTCTTTTCGTCCTCAGAGTAAATAAGGATATCGTCGATGTACACGATGGCACACTGATCGATGAACTCCTTTAGCACATCGTTGATAAAGTGCTGAAAGGAAGCCGGAGCGTTGCATAAGCCATAGGGCATAACCTGATATTCAAACAGGCCGAATCTTGTTCGAAAAGCCGTTTTCCATTCGTCTCCTTCTTTCATTCTCACCAGATGATAGGCCCCTCTCAAGTCCAATTTCGTGTAGATTTTTGCTCCCTTTACTTGATCTAGTAGCACAGATATCAACGGTAGAGGATAACGGTTTTTCTTCGTGATCTTATTGATCGCTCTGTAGTCAATGCAAGTCCTCAGGTCTCCCTCCTTCTTAGGCACGAAAAACAGAGGTGAGGAGACGGGGGACTGTGAAGGACGGATGAAACCATTCGCTAAGTACTTATCCAAGTACTCTCTTAGATGGCGATGTTCCTTCTCTGTAAGCGCATACACACGGCTACAGGGCAGATTCGAACCAGGTTCCAACTCGATCTTACAATCATAGGGGCGGTGCGGTGGTAGCTGTTCCGCTTCTACTTCATTGAAGACATCTTCAAACTCGTGGTATTCCTCTGGTATTTCTTGTGTTTGGATAGCACAGACGGATCTTTCGATTTGACATAATAAATGTGCAGGATTTTCCTCTGGTTCTGTCCTGGATTTCCCAAAACAATTCTCTAAGCAGTAACCCGACTCCATCTCCACGGTTCTTGTACTCCAGTTAATGCTCGGGTTATGCTCGGTGAGCCATGGGAGTCCTAGAATTAATTGGAATTGGGGAGCATCAATTAAATTAAACTGAATTTTCTCCTTATGCCCCTCATTCGAAATCAACTGTATTAACTCTGTGTGACTGACTATTGGGCCTGAAGATAAATTGGTGCCGTCCACTGCTCTGACCGGTTCACTTCTCGATTTCTGGATGGCCTTGATTCCCACTCTGCTCGCAAACTTCAGATCACAAAAGTTTCCGGTGGCCCCGGAGTCAATCATTACTGAGACCTCCAACAATGTTACTTGTCGGAACCTGATTTCCATGGATAGAATTAAATGGGGAGCTGCTGATTGTAGGGTATTTGCCACTCTATGCTCTCCTGGAGTTTGATCTAAAACCGCATCCACCTGTCCAACTCCTCCAACAGATGGTGCTGCTAGTTTTCCTTCGGCTTGAAGTTCACCTTGGGTTTCTTCGGACAATTTCGTACAAAATGGCCTCCGGATCCGCAATACATACAAAGATTGCTGGTTCTTCGTTTTTCTTTTTCCTCCTTGGTGAGAGGGCCACGGATCGTTCCAATCTGCATTGGTTCAACGCCTTGTGGTGTGTCATAACTCCGACCTCCTTCTGATCTTATTCGGTCAAACCTCGGCGCCACTACTCGGTAATCTTTCTTCTTTTCTCCTTTTCTTTCCCCTTGACGGAAGTCGATTTCTAGAACTAAGTCTACTAGCGCAGAGATCTCCGTGGGTCGGTTCGGTATTCCTGCCAGAACGTCTTTCAGTTCATCCTTCAAACCACGATAAAAGACTGCTGCTCTCTTGCTCTCTGGCCAGTTCGTTTCCACCACAAGCTTGTTGAATTGAGCTAGATATGAGACCACATCACGATTCCCTTGTCGCAAATCTAATAGCTCGTTGTCGACTGCTTGGGATATTCGCCGTCTGTCAAATATACGAAGAAACTCTTCCTTGAAGTTCTCATAATCTCTCAATATTGGATCGTTCTTCGTTATCAAAGGCAAAGACCAAGAAGCTGCATCCCCACTCAAATACGACAAAACAAAAGCTACTCGAGACTGCGCGTCAGGGAAAATAGATGGACGACATAAGAAATGTAACGAGCATTGGGTGATGAATATCTGGGCTTTTTGTGGATCCCCACTAAAGCGTTCGGGAGCTGCTAAAGGAATGACGGGTGATAATGAGTGGATCACTTGAGTTGTTGTTCTACTTGTCCCTTCTACCATCGGGGTTTGAGCACCTGGACTTGACCCAAAAGGTTGTCTAACTCTTTGTGCCAATTCCGCGGTCTCTTTCCTTGAATTCACTATTTCCATTCTAAGATTCTGATTCTCCTCTCTAACTGCACTCAACTCCTTTTGTATAGTATCCAGGATTGTTCCTAACCCTTGCAAGTCTATTTCCCCTGCCATCTCTGTTCGGGTGTAAGTTGCAACTTGGGCACTTCACTCTGTCAGAATCTGTATCTTTCCGGTTACACAGGAACAGAGATGCTAATTCCCAACTCCACTCAAAACAGCAACCCAGAGCTTGAGGTCACAAGTCTCTAGTGAGGCTATTCTAAGGGAAGGGGGATATTGGACAAAATAACAAAGAGAAAAAGAGAGAAGAGGCTGTCCTGATGGGTTCCTCGTCAGTCCGTCCAGCAGACTTCTATTAGACTCGAGATAACCTGTGGGGAAAATGAGTTAGAAATTCATGAGTTCCTTACTACACTACACTACCTATTTCTATAGTTACTCTGTACCTTCGCTTACCCTAAGCCTTCAGAACTCTGCCTCTCTTCTATTCTTTTTCTTAACGATTTTTCTTTTGAGACATCTTATGTGGTGTAGGTTCTAGGTTGAGATGTCTATCTGTAAGGTTAAAATATTGTTTAGTTAATCAAGCTATTTATTTGGTTCTTTCCCTGAAACCCTTCCCTATTTATTTCACTTACTCTCTCTTGTTCTTGCGAACATTTTTAATTGGTGTTCTCTGTTTATTTCTTGCTGTGTCCTTGTCTGGATGCTTGATGCCTTTTCTTTCTTTATGCTCTGTTTTTAATATATATATGTGTCCTTGTCTTTTTCCTGTAGGTCGACTAGAGGATTCTACTCAGGATGTCTAGCTGAAGAGAAACCTCAACTCGGTAAGTTTAATTCCTTGCTCATTAGTTTTACTCTGGACTAGACTTGACTTTTACTAATAAGTTCCAGGAACTGTTATCTTCTTTTAAACGATGTAAGCGCTACACATGCGGAACCTGACTGGAATACTTTACGATTTTATAACCACTTTCTGTGAAGGATTCCACTCTGTTGCCTTCTCTGACGTAGCGTATGATTTCTGACTGACTCTGACTGAGAGAACATTACATTCCGCTTTCTTAATGACTGTTATGCACAACGAGACCTTAAACTCGCATTTAACTTTTCATGAACTTTCGTTATACTGGAATTATCACTTAGCTTGTCGTTCCGCTGAACTCCTCCTCTAAAGACTGTCAGCCGACTTGTCCTCACACGGACCTCGAGACTTTTCTAGGATGCCGCTTCGTCTTGTCTGTCACGAACGGGATTCCAGATACCTGACTACACTGATTCTTTACGTTTCTTCCTTTGACTAAAACTTCTATTACCCTAACTGTGTTCTCTGACTAGGATTCAGGAACGCTGAAAACCATTACCGCATCGGTCGAATTCTTGGTGAAGTGCGCGGCTTGTCAGCTGCGCGCGCCTCTCCTAGAATGCAGTAGGGAGGCAACAGAACTAGAGCGCTAACCTCGACCTGACTCGGGCGGCCTGTTCAGGCGCCATCTTCGAGTCAGATCGGACCAACTTAATTGCATGCTGCGTTTCTGGCCATGGTTAGGTCTTTCTTGCCCAGTCGCCCCTACTTGTAATTGTGGAGTCCTGACACAAAACTTGTATTAATAATTCTGGTAATTCTTTACATTTGTCTCTTAGACCGGTACCTGGTACTCGTATCTTATCTTCAGCTTCTAGAGCTGTCCAATCGATCTTTTTCTCTCCCACCTCCCATTCTTTTTCCTTGAGTTTCTCGTATACCCCTGCGGGCAACAGGACTTTTAGCATTTTAATAATATCTGGATACGTGTATTCTCCCATACGGAGCATGTCTTTTAATTCTCGGTGGAACCCTGCTGGATCTTTGTCGTGACAGGGAATTAACTTCTTCATTTCTAAGAGTTCCATCTTGGTAACTGGGGTGTAAACAAATACTCGTTGCATTTCACCACCCGCTGTCCTAACTGGGTGTACTTCTCGTAACGGATGCTGTCTGTCTATATAAAACGGTTTACTTTCTGGAGGTGAGACATGAACAAAATGCGGGTTCAGAAACGTTCTATATTTATGGCGCTGTTCTAGAATGACACTAATTAAATCGGTACCTAAACCTTTCCATCTATACTGGAGTAACTCGTTCAGGATATCATGTAACGGACCTGGATCAGAATGTTGACCCTCATACAGAGTAATGAGGTGCTGGATCATATACATACCCACCAGTCGTTGCTCGGCTGGGGGCAGTTTCAGAAACATTTGTGCCACTATTTCGTCTAGAAAAGTGGTAGAATCAGTAATCCATCGGACTGCTGATCGGGCTAGTTCTTGTTCATGCATAGTACTTAACTCACTATAACCGATTCGTGATTTCAGAATTTGATCGGTAGCTTGAAATACTTGTTCTAGAGAGCCTTGTTCTGGTGCTGGAAGATGAAAGACTTTCTTGTGTTCTAGGCGTAAATGTCGGTCTGGAAATCTAGATTTACCTACATACGCTATTCTGGCGGTATTCTCGTCGTCTACCTCTTCAGTAGGAGAGTCATTTTCTTTCTCGCTTACTTGTGCTTCTTTGCGTTGTTCGTGTAACCTTATTATTTCTTTACGTATTCTCTTGTACATACTCTCTATACTATTGAGTGTCTTGTGCTTACCCTCGGCTATATTATCACTCCACTTTGTCAGAATTTTCATTTCGGTCGGATCTTTAGTCGGGGAATCTTGTTCCCTTTCATATTCGGTAGGGTGACCAAATACTCGGACACCTGCCTTATACGTACGGAATATATAACCATACTATCCTCGCCTGGGACTGGATCATAACAGCATTCAGTAAGAACTCGCCTGATTTCTGCAATGGACTGATATTTGGGCGTACGCTGTAACGCACGTTCATGTAACTCGACTGCTCCTAGACGTCTATTTGGCGGCGGCGTACCAGGAGGACCTCCTCCTGCGGCCCCTATACTGGAATCATCGACTGGTACTCTTCGTGCTGGCAAGGTGACTGATGTGGCGGGGATTTGTACTACGGGCTGGACCGGGGGTACCGTAACAGGTACTGCAACAGGTGCCCCGGTGACTGGAGGACCATGAATTACATTATTTACAGGAGCTGGTGGAACAGGATTTGCATATTCTGGGACTGTGTCGTCCAAATAGGACGAGAGAAAAATATCAGCTGCGGTCGGTTTGTGACGTAGCTTGGTCGGAACTAAAGGTGGCGGAAAAGTACTGGATGCTTCCGGGGTTGCTTTTGGCAAGCCCTCGGCAAGAAGAGGATACATACCCTTAATGAGGGCATTTCTCTGTCTGTCTGACTGTTCGGTTTTAACTCGTTCACCTATCTCGATTAGTTCCCTTTCTTGGGCTCTTTCTGAGGATTCCCTACTTAATTCTGACTTTCTGATTTCTTTTTCTGTTCTTTTATGAGATTCTTTGCGCCATAACTCGATGGCATCTTTCTGTGACTGTCTGGCTTTCTTTTTCCATAATGCTTCTTCTACTCGCATGATGCACTCGGCATCCCATGTACCCGATACGGGCCATCTATACTTTTCTTCTAACTGTTTGGTGTATTCCACCCACAGATCTAGATACAATATGGCACTTATGCCATGCTTTTGATACATAAAATGACCTGGACTGTCCCTAGGCGGGACAGGAACTGCTTCTTCTAACAGACCTTTTCTAGTTTTTAACTGACGTAACTTGGAAAACAATGGCATGACTGGGCTGGAGTCTAGACACAATACAATACACAATGAACACGATAATTACTGAAGAACACCACTTTCATACCACGACATTGAAATACATGAATGACATTTAAAATAACAGTTCGGACAGAATACTACCTGGAATACTGAAAACAGAATACATGAATTTCTCGAGAACAGAACGGACTAGAACAGAAACTAGATGCACTGCTAAAACAGTACGAAACTTACCGGTCTCATAAAGAGACACGTCAGGACCCGCATCCACCTAAGTGGACACTTCGTGTTGGATCTGTGTACCCAAACCCACGGACCAGAGACAATGCAATTGACCCTGTCTAGATACTACCCCAGCAACGGTACTCACCGGGCAGCAAGAACGGAAGGCCTCGGACTGGACTGGACTGCTACGACGCCGGACGGACGAACTTCGGACTTCAGTTACGGGTGGGCCTCCGGATACCTCGGACCTTGGACTCTCGGCTTGGGCTCTGGTCGGGACTCGCCGCGTTCCTCCACCGCCTCGTCTGGATGCTGGACCGCAACCTCCGTCTCCTCCGTGGGCCTGAGGGATACTTGAAGCAGAAATATCTGCACGTGCACGGTATGGTTCCGTCACGGCTGCAGAGGATCAGGGGGCTTGCGTGGCTTCACCGGCGCGTGGGGAAAGGGCAAGTCCCTATTCGGGCGCCATTATGTGGTAAATAAATAAATAATACCTCTATTTTTGACTAGATATATAATAACAGATAGCTCAATAAATAAGAGTCAAGATTCGAGGTAGCTGGAGTTTGCAGGTTTAATACAGCATAAAGGACAGGAACAGGACAACCTGCACGGGCAAGATCTGGGATGGCTAGCTCTGCTTTTTTAATAACAGTGCACAAGCATATATAGTTAAACAAAATACATGGTATTCAATACAATAGGCGTAGCAGTGGGCAGGGCCTGTAGCAGTCGCGAAAGATAAGGCAGAAAGTAGGTGTAACAAGAGGCGTGAACAGGGCGTATACATAGACATGTGATGTAAACGTAACAGAATATGTCATAAATGGGGCGGAAACATGGAGGGGGCTACCCAAGGAGCCGGGACCTCTAACCTAGTGGTGCGCGCAAGCTGGCAATGACGTGTTACTAGGGAGAAGCTGGGGGCTATGACTTCTGCGCTAGAAGGAGAGACTAAAGTCTGGAGAGTCAGAGCGACATGTACCTAAACACTATCTAGTATCTGATGTTTAGAGAACATGTTGATAGAATCCAAAAGTTATCAGGGTAAAGGCTAACAGACTCTAAGACTGGTGCATGCATAATTCTACATGTAGTGCGTGTTGAGGAATATTAAATGACCATTAATACAGTATTTCTCTTACATGGAGACATAAAAGCTAGACTGTGACGGAAACTATTGATGCGATTCAGTAGCTTAGGAATGCAGAGAAGGAGAGCTGGACTGATAACTAGAATCATAACATACTCTTGGCAGACTGGAGGCAGAGCCAGGCCGAGCCGGGCACTGTGAGGCAGGAAGTAAGTGAAGGGTCAGGGATACAGGTGGGGGCTGTATCGCTCCTCGGAGAGGGTTCAGAAGACAGGAGCTGAATCTGAGTCCGGGCCCTTTTGAGGCCTTAAAACGGGGACTTTACAATGAAATAACGTGCACACTGTAAAACGTGGCAACGTAACTTTGCATAGGCCTAATATTCGTTGTATTCACGAAAACTGGGAACTGGCATACTAGAGATGGACACAACTGTAATTGCGTCTTTAATCGATCATAAGGGAACAAATATGCATATTAATCATGCACATATAACATAAGATGGGGAACACGTAGGGACACAGAACATGGCAAAATTTACTTTTCCACAGAATGGGACCCCCGCTCTCACCCATATCAGTACTCCCCTTGCAAATGCCGAATAAACGGTACCAAACACCTGCCCACGCCATCTCTTCTGCAAAGCCCCACATTCCAATCTGGTCAAGTGAGTTTCCTGCAACATTGCTATTTGAATGCCTCTCCTCACCAAGTAAGCATGCACCTTGTATCTCTTAGACATGGTCCTGAGCCCACGAACATTCCATGTGAGGCATTTTAAGTCAGGTAACGACCCCATCGCAGCCATCACCCCCCCACTTCAAGAAAAGGAAAAATCCCCCCGCATCAATGCAGCTGTACCCCCCCCAAGAACTCCCCAACAAACTACCCCAACCCCACTCCCCAGGACAGGACCCAACAACAAAACTGTAGCCCCCATCCAAACCTGCAACATCACAAGCCGTTCCTTACCCTGTGGTAGTCACCACAGAAAGCCTTAAGGGCTGCTGGGGTGTGTCTCAGGGCCGGCCCGGGGCACGCCCAGCCCTCGCTCCCTGCCCCGATCCCACATAATAGTCACAACAGAGTACCTGCCAGTTGCCAAGCATCAGGAAGAGTCCTCTCCGATGAAGTACCAATACCATGCCCCCATACTATTCGTTAAGCAGATCATCCGCGGTCTGCGGTGTGACCGACGGCCCTACAGTGCTGTCCACCTCCGACAGTTCCCCTCCAGATTTTCTCCCCCCTTGGTCCGAGTCCGAGTCCTCAATCGACGCCCCCTGCTGTGAGCCTGTGATGATCGCCGTGGCAGCCAACGCCCCTTTACGGTCCGCCGCCAACATATCCTTGCTCATCGCTTTCTTAAGTTTATTGCGGTTACGGATGCGTCGAGACTTGCGAACTTGGGTCGGTCTCAGCTTCTCTCTTTCTCCTTTGTTACAGCGGTCCAAACCTGCTCGGTACAGTTCCAGCCAGGACCATGCTTCATCAGGGGTTTGGAAAAATTGAGTTGTGCCATCCATGATCACCCTCAATCGAGCCGGAAATAACAGTGAGTATTGTATCCCTTCCTCTCTCAACTCCCTCTTCACCGCCAGGAAAGACGCCCTGCTCCGCTGGACCTCCTGAGTGTAGTCCGGGAAGATCGTCACCGGGCTATTGTCCACCTGGAAGGGACCTGTCGCCCGTGCCCGTTGTATTAGTAGGTCGCGATCTTTAAAGTGCAGGAGCCTGACCACCATCGGCCTGGGAGGCCGGCCCAACATGGGTGGGCGGGCAGGGACCCTCTCGATCGAAAAGAATGGGGATAGACCCTCCGGGGCAACCGCAGACTTGAACCAGTGTTCCAGGTATGCCACTGCATCGTCCTCCTCGACTTTTTCCGGAAGGCCCACCACCCTTACGTTGTTCCGGCGGTTGCTACTTTCAGCATCCTCCGCTCTTTTCTCCAGCGTTGCCAGTCGGGTAAGCACGTCGGCCAGTTTATGTTCCACAGTGACCACCACTGGTTTAAGCTCCAGGAGCAACTGCTCATTCCCCCGTACTCTATCAGAGAGTTTAGCATGATCCGCTTTCAGCAAGCCCAGTCCAGTGGCCACCTGGGCAATGTCCTGGTGCAGGGACTCTTTGGTTGCAGTAATCGCTTCCAATATGCTATCCAAGCGTGAGTTCAGCCTGCGTTCTTGTGCCGATGTGTCTGGGCTCTCCTGGAGAGTACTGTCCATGACTGACAACGCTGCCTGGTCTTGCTTCTGCTCCGCCGCTGCCGCGCCTCCATCTGCGGCCATCGTGAGCCCCACTTGTAGTGTCCCAGTAGCGATTCCTGACGGCTCTCAGGGGAGAGGCACTGAGCCACTGGGCAGCGCCGCCCCCCGTATTCCCGGGCCCCTCACTACACGGTAATTCGGCAGCAGCCACCCAATCCGGAGTTCAGGCTACTCGTGCTCCACCCAATATGTTCGACCTCCGGTTCCGCTCGTGCACTGGGGTCCCCTCTGTGAGTCCGCTTTGGTCCAGCTCGAGGTCAACCCCCCCACCAGTCTCCTTTAAGTGTAGGGTATGTCCCCCTCAATGATCGGCACCGCGTCAGGCAGGGATAACAATGCTCATGGGGCCAGGCGATCCTGAAGGGGTCTGCTCCAATCAGCGCCACAGTCCGTGCTATGTTCCCCAGTCGCCCAGCGCCGCCGGCAGCATTCGGGACCGTCCCGCGTCGTGTGTCCTGTGTGCACTGCCTTGCTCCGACAGCAGCCGAAGGTCTATGACCGCCACTGGAGCCAGGCGCACTCCGCTCTGAGTCCCTCCAGCCCCCCCCGGGCTCCGCCCGCTCACCGGGGGTCCTCGCCTGTCCGAGCTCTCCCACCGTGCCTCGCCTTCCGGAGCCTCCGTGGGCACCACCGCTCCCAGCTTCAGGGCGCTGCCGCAGCGCCGCCCCGCTGCCGCCAAGCCAGCAAAGTCCGCGATGGGGGATGGGCTCCCCGAACCCCGGGCCGTGTCGCCGTGGAGAGCCCTCGCACTCTCCTCCACCTTCGGGCGCCAGCTGCTTCCCCGGGACGAATCCCCTCTCCGCAAGTCCCGACAGGCAAGTGTTCCTTCCTCACCACAGCTGCAGTGTGCCGCGGTCCACCGAGCCGTCCCCTCCAGGCCGGGTGGCCACCATCTTGGGTCTTTGTTCTTGGGGACTCCGGAGCCTCAGCGTCGGCTCCCCGCACCTCAGCGCTCCAGCCGCTCGGTCACCGGCGCATACCAGAGGCAGTCCTTTGTGGCAGGCAAAAGTTCGAAGGTCTCGCCGGCTTTGAGGCGAGGTTTCACAGGATTACTTTGGGATCAGGGACGGAGCTATAGGCTCACGCCGCCATCCCAGTCGGCGTCCAAGCCACGCCCCAAAATGAACCCCATCATTTTGTTCCTTTTTAAATTAAATGTTTTAAGTGTCACCAGTTTATTGCAATCAAGATGGCTTCAGGTGTGCCGTACTTTTGTCATAAGTAAGGCTGTTAGCGCTCTAGTTGTTCTTTAGAACACTCTGGGAAGCTGCAGTGGAACACAAAGGAATCTACTGACAGTCTCGGCCCTTGTTGGATGTACATGTTTTACTGAGAATGTCAGACTTCATTCTCACATGACTGAGAAAGATAATGTGAATTTACAGAAAATATGCTCTCATTTGAGCTTCTGGAGCAACTTCCAAAACTACATGGGACAAGCATGTGAAAATAGTTTTCTCTCAAACATGATTCATGATATCCCAGCAGAAGGTTTTTCACAGGGTAAAATCACCTTAGAACACAGCACAATTCCTGAAATTAGTATGGTACCATCAACAAATGAATTCTAATGTAACTAAAGTCTGTTATCACCCTTTATAGTTCTCCTTTTGGTAACCCTCAAAATCTTCGATTCACTACAATGCATTTCAATGGGGTACTATCATGTATATTGGTCACAAGATGGCTGCCAGCAATTCCAGGATGAAGTGCTGACAGCCAATCAGATCTCACGATGACATGTGTGGTTAGGCTCCGCCCAGATATCAATATTTTTTCTTTTTCAAATTTCTCAGGAACTACTGAACGGATTTACACCATTTAACACAAAGAGTTCTTTCTGAACCAAGGGCTATGTTTTTGCCAAATTTGGTGTAATTCCGCTCAGCAGTTCGGGCTGTAGCCGCAACTAAAGTTTCCTAAGGGAAATTGCATGGGGAAAACTTGCCGAATTACCCCGAAACTTTCATGATAGGAGCCGACTGGAGCGGGCCATGAGTTTTGAAAATTTCGCGAAGATTCGTCAAACGGCGCCAAAGTTATTGGGAATAGAATGTTGCGATTTTCCTATGGTAACTAGGTCTTAACTATAACTACCTACTGGTGACCACCAGCAGATAATATACATACATACATATATCTTCACTTTCTTGTATATGTGAAGTACTACGTGTAGAGGTATTGTTATCTGAAACACACATGTTTTTCCACACCTGTAAAATAAAGAAACAATACTTCACATTCACTGCTGTAGGATCACCAGATGGTAATAACCAAAATCTGTGGTATTGTATGCTCAAATGGAAGAGTAAAAGATTCAAATCTCACAGTACCTATATCTCTTCTGGTAAATAATTATATGTAAAATCTATGTGATAGGAAAACAAACAACAGATCACCTACCCTGATATCTCAATTGCCTAGTATCACAGGGTTGGAGAGCAATAGATCTAGGAACTCTACATGTGACCCCTGTTAAAGGTGGCAAAAAAAATCATGAAAAGATCACACTTTTGAGTGCTAGGTGCTTTCTAATTTCATAGCACATGTAGCAGCTTCAACTATGATTCAAGAGGCAATGGCAGTTCATCTCCATAAAAGTGTATCAGCCATACTCCTTAGACAAGGGCTTTCATATCAGTGAATATCATGAAGAACACTGACATCAAAAGAGAGTAAGATTAATACCACTGTTGGCCACTTCAGCTCATCTGAGCTCAGGAAAAGTAGTCCTTATACCCACATAGCAATGTACACTTTTCCATGGATATTGGGCTGAAAAGAGAGCCATAAAAAGTAGGGCTGGAACCCTAGGCTAACCTTTTGAAGCACATATCGCTGAGGCTGACATCCAAGTGTGAACCTCTAGTCACTCTCTCGGCCTGTGTTTAGAGCTAACAAGATTAGAGTCTGTCCTGCTGTGACAGACTGAACTCTGGAGGAAGAACACAACAAAGGAGTAGGCACTTCAAAGTGAGCAACCCCAGAGTATGAACTACAAATACAGAGAGACTAAATCACAAGTGTGTTTGGAAATGGATTATAGAAAAGGGGAGAAGAGACTTCAAAACTGAAGCTGTACATCAGCGTGGAGAAGCTCAGCATGTTGTGACCAGGACTAAGGACTGTGGGGTATATTTACAAGAATTGCAGCTAACTAGATTTTGCGTTAGTTAGCGGCAATTTTCTTACTGCTGTCTATTGCCGAAAACTACCACCCTGTTATCGATGTATTTATAATATGTCGCTACATGGCAATACTATCAGCTAGCTGTGGCGAATACTGCCACTAACAATAGCGTCAAGGCAATACAAAATTTGACGTTAGTGAGAGAAAAGTGACGAAAGACCAATCAGCGGCAAAAAAATTCAAATTAGTCAGCCCAACGTCACTTTTCAGCCTGTAGGCAAAAATAGCCTATAAATACACCTCTAAAGAAAAAAGAAAAGAAAAACAATGGAATGCAGAATGGAGCAGCCAGGGTTAAGTTAAGCACAGGTCAACAAACCCCCTAACAGCCAGGATGACCAGCCAGAGTCCCAGGGAAAAAGGTTATGCAGAATCAGGGCCTCATTTATGAAAAGTGGCATATTGCTGGGGAAAATCAGTGATGCAGCACTGTTCATAGCGCCATCCTTGCAACATCATGGCAGCTGATACCATGAAGCACGGACAGTCTCGGGGCCCGGAGGGCACGCTGGGCCTGCTTCTGAGACCTGGAGTGGGAGGCGGCGGGGCAGTGGAGTCGCTGCGGTCTGATGGTGGAGGCGGGCCACGTCGGGCCCAATCCTGTGGGCCGTGGCGGTAACCATTGAGGCACGGTGATCGCCCTTACCAGGTGGCGAAGTCTGGCAGGTCACATGGAGACACGTTGTTGACCTGTGGGAGAAGACCACCTGATTCCCCCTGGTCTGTGGGAACACAGAATCTGGTTGCCACTGTTAAATCAGAGGAGGTGACTGTGTGGTGCTACCTTTCCTTGCCCCCTGGTAGTGAGCTCCTGGGTGCACAGGGGATTTCCATCAGTGCCGCCCGAACGAAGATTCCTGGCTAGCACACACCTGACTGGAGGAGAGGGGTCGGCTGGCCACACTGCACTGCACTGCTCCGCATGTCATACATAGTGCCTAGGAGTCTGGCGCAACAATGGCCCGTCTGCAGATGGGGGTGGCGTCGACATTTGAAAGCTCTTCTGTGTCGGTGTACTTTGCGGCTGCGTATCGCTGGCAACCGGGGCAGGTGACAGTGGACAGCCTGGACTCCAAACCAGACTCTGTAGTCGCAGCGGGTACCACCCGCAAACAAACATGCCGTTTCCTTTGAGGGCCGCATAGACAAAATCAGAATCCACTTCACCCTAGAGTGCACGGATCATCCAAAGCTGACATACAAGGTACACGACATTGAGCAACAACTGGCCAAAGTCCCTCTGAGTACCCTGAGCGCAGCTTTGGAGGTGTAGCAGCTAATGGCACACGTGAAGCCCCTGGAAAGAACAGTGGAGAATTTGGAGGTCACTCCCAGCACAACAACCTGAGGGTGTTGGGTCTGCCTGAGGGAGCAGAAGGGGCTGATGCAACGTCATACTACTGCCAGCAGGTGCACTCTCCCCATTCCTTATTGTGGAGCAGGCCCATCGAGTGCCTGTGAGCCGCACACTGCTGGGGACAGGTCCAAGACCCTTTCTCTTCCGCCGCCTACAGGGATCATGACGCTGTCCTAGGGGAGGCACGCAAGCTGGGAGATGTGAAAGTGGACAATGCCACCGTTATTTTCTTCCCTGACTACGCCACGGGGGTGCAGAGGGGCTCATCTCTAGTGGGTAAGATATGCCTCAAGGAGATTGGGCATCAAATACTGTCTTCTCTACCCATAAAGGCTGCGACTGATCTCAGATGTTGACACGCAAATCATTGATGACGCTGAACAGTTTGTATGCTTTGTTGTCCCATGCAACAAAGCCTACGAGGCTTTGTTGCATGGCAACGCACACCCTGCATACATCATACCTGACACAAGACAGAGCAGATGGCTGCATTGCGGTACTCTGCCCCAGGGAGGCGTTCCATGAGGCTTATTTACAAGCTTTCTGTGACGCACCGGTGGCGCATTATGCTGCCCCATATTTACAAGGACACGAAAAGCCACCCTGCGTGGCTTTACCTGTCCTTGTAAATACAGCCCTACACAGAGCACTTTGCATGAAAGGGGTGTTCCATGGTGTTGCTGTGGGTGTTACCACGCAACACCCATGGAACCTTACACATCTCTAGATTTACGAGAAATCGTAAACCTTGAAATGCGTCCGAATTCTGCGCCTCCCTAGGGGAGCGTGGGGAGGCGCAAGGAGCAGACATGTTTTTATTTCTCCTCGTATTTCTGCATTCTGCAGCACACATAGAATGAGGAAATCACCTCTTATCATTAGAAAAATGACTTTTTACAAGTTCTATGTGTGCTCATGCAGCACACATAGAAGTTAAAAAACGCCATTTCAGATTGTTTAGGTGCAGGAAGAGACACCTTCCTCCACATAGACAATCATCCCTATGATGCAGGCATCCTTGCACCATGGTGCAAGGGTGCCTGCATCAGCACATGGCAGCTAATTGTGCACCAGCACAGGGGAGAGCAAAGGGATCCGTCATATCCTTGTAGATATGACACATCCCTGTGCTTTGAAAGTGCTGCAACATGGCGCAGCCAAAGGGCTTGTGGTGCTGTGCTGCAGCACTTTCTTGTAAATGAGGCCGCACAAGAGGAGCATGGATTTTGATGGATTCCAGATTTACTATTAGTGGTAGACGTGGGAATGTGTTAAAATGCCATGCCTGTTCAGGTGAGGTGTAACAAGGAGAAATATCTTTATTTCTCCTCGGTTTTTTCCTTTTCTACATGTGTTGCATTGTGCAGCACACATAGAAAGAGGAAATGCCTTTCTGGATTGTTTTTGTGCAGGAAGGTGTCCCTTCCACAGTCCTGCCTAAAACGCACGCACGGTTGCACCATGATACAAGGATGCCTCTGTTGGTGCTAGGCGGCTAAAAGTGCAGCAGTGCAAGCAAAGGACAGGAATGCGCTGTATAATATTAAATAGGACGCACTCCTGCCTATTCCCTTTCATACAGCGCAGCTAGGTGGCTTGCAGCGTTATTTTGCTTCAAAGTATGACAAATGCGGGCCTCAATGTCTACTACTCTGAGGCCACGAAGGGAACGCTGATCCCATTACGCCACCAGCCACGGACAGACCCTTATGTTATCCTCTCTTGTGTGTGCACAAGAAGAATGGAAGGGCCTGTGTGTGTGCAGCAAACCAGGGGCAATCTCTAGGCATCGCCAATGAGGGCTTAAGTGGCATAGTTGCACACCCAGGAGCATAATCTGGGCGTCTATACATTGTTGAATTCCTGGAATCACAGTCCGGTGTCACATGCATTACCCAGTCCCAGGGGCGTGTCCAGCCTCATCGTGGTGGGTGCCAGCCTCTGGTTCTCTGTGGGCCACCTCACTGAGCAGGGCATCACCCAGGCGCGATGCTGATGCCCACCATGTCTCTGCCACTGTACTCCACCTAAGAGGAGAAGCCTCTGGTGGTCTGGGTTGAATGATGGCAGGCAGACAGCTGCGTGCGTGGCTAGGGGCCAGAGGTGGCATCTGTTTCAACTGGAAAGGGCCCCCAAGATCCACTCTCCTGAGGGAGGAAGTTTGGAGTCTCCGGCTTTGCTCCCTCGCATTTGTCTTTGGTTAAGGTTTAAGTTTATCCTGTTTTCTCCGCCTTTGTGTGTCTTTAGTCTGGAGCGCTGCTGTCAGTTGTGGAGAATCACGTGGGTCACAATAAAAAGTTGGAGCCCTTTATAAGTTTGATGCATGCGAACATCTGCAAAGAAGGCAACATCCACCTGTTCCTCCTCGCACGCCCTCTCTGACTGACCAGCCTTTCATTTCATCAAAGAGCCACACGAACTCCAACAGCGCTTGACACACAGCCGCAGGCGACGTCTGCACAGGCAGAGCATCCGAGGGCCTCCTTTAGACACAATTGCTGCGCGTGACACGAGTGAAAAGGTGTTTTTGAATGATGCTTCTGTACCACACCCCTCATCTTAAGTACAGATCTTAAGTTTCCCAGCCAGGTGTCACTTTGTGTCCTCAACATTCTAGTAGCACTGGTGCTTCCACATTTTTAAGAAAACACCAAACGAGACTGCAAAGTAAACCAGACTGCATGGGGCACTGGTCCTTGGCACAGGCCCATGAGAGGTCGCTGTACAAACCCGATCACTCGACTAGGGAGGAGATTCCAGGTGTGAAGAGGGCGCGTGAGAACAAACGTTCTTTGGAATGTAGGCCTCATGTTTCACGTGTTGCCATTTAAGTGTATCGACCAATCACGTTCATGGAGAAATTGCCTTTTTCAGTGCTCGGGAAGCATTGTGAATGAAGTCCTAAAATTCCACACCTTAAACTTTGGAAGTTATTCCCCTATTTGAAGGCCTACTGGTTGCAGTACTTTTAAATTGTATGGCCCAATTAAAAAAGGACCATATTCTGAATAAGTGTGACATTTTCATGTTTTTCTGGTATGTTCACATGCTGTATGCTAATGCAAAACTTCAATAAATTTTTAAAAAAAAAATAATAATATAAAAAAGAAAGTAGATTTAATGTCCATAAAAAAATAAGATAAATAAACTTTAAACTTTAAAAAAAAGTTACACACACATAATAATTCATATATTTACTTGAACCCTTTTCCTGCTGCCGTTGGCCGTCGCGAACACTCCCTCCCCAGTGCTGCGCACGACCAACGGCCGACGCAGCCCCGCCCACCCTTTAGAAGGCCCGCACTGCGGCAGAAAAACCGCTGCGGTTAAGGCGTTAAAACAAGAAACTATTAAATGTAACTTATTTTATAATTTTTAAATGATGTAAAAAATTCAAACATATATATATATATATATATATGTATATGTATATATATATATATATATATATATATATATATATATATATATATATATATATATATATATATATATATATACCAATAGCATTAAATCATTTAAAAATTTTCAATTATAAATTAAAACATTAAAATGTTTAACAATCTTCAAACTTACATTTCCCACCCCAGTGAGTGCAACAGAAGGGAAAGTGTTGTAAAGCGGAGAGGTAAAAATTACTATTCCCATTCCAGTGAGTGCATCAGTAGGAAAAGTGTTGGATAGCGGAGGGGTAAAAATTACTATTCCCACTCCAATGAGTGCAACAGCAGGGAATGTGTTGGATAGCGGACGGGTAAAAATTACTATTCCTACTCCTGTGAGTTCAACAGTAGGGAAAGTGTTGGATTGCGGAGGGGTAGCAATTAATATTTCCTCTCCAGTTAGTTTAAAATTTAAAACAAACAATATATTAACAACAAAAATATTTAAAAAACAAAAAAATATAAATAACATATAAATATGTTAAAAATTGAAATACAAATATATTTAATATTAAACTTTTTTTTAAACATATTATAAAGTTAAATTCATATGACAAATACCTACAAATATTATATTAAATAAAATAAAAAATAATTTCCGAACAAATTAATATTTTTAATTAGAAATTATTTAGAAACAAAAACATTATTTATTATATAAATTTACTTTTTTATTTCCTACCCTATAACACCACACAATTCGCAACCCACATCTAAATATTTTTTAAATGTACATCCTTAATTAACATAATTAATTACCAATTAAATGTTTTTATTAATTAAAATATTAATTAAAACTTATAAATATTAAACTTTCCACACTTTACCCCTATAACCCCACAACCCACAGCAAAAATTAAACTGTAAAAAAATGAATTACACCATTAAAACTTATTTTCAATTAAAAAACTAATAGTATTTAACAACTAATTTTAAAGTAATTAAAATGAATTTACTCCCCACGCTGTACCCCATAACAGTAAAAGCCACACACACAAAAATATAAACAAATACCCTAATCAAATATAAATAATTCATTAATATTAATGCTCAACAAATATTTTATTAAGTAAACATAAATTACTTCCTACCCTTAACCCCTATAAACCCCACAACCCCCACCTAAAATTAATTACACAAATTCCATATTTAGGTTTCAATTAATTAATTAATATTAATTAAAAAATAATTAATAATTAAACATAAATAACTTCCCACCCTTTACCCCATCAACCCCACAACATAAACCTAAATAAAATCGCACAATTACCATAATTAATTATCAATTAATTAGTTAATATAAATTAACAACTAACAGCGACAGAGAGGGTGCATGGCATGACATGGAACCTGGCAGTGTGGCACAAAGCATGTAAAGGGGCCAACACGAATACAGTGGCCAAGCCCAAAAAACAGTGTTATGCAGTGAGTTTTCAGAGCCTACAGGGACACAAGAGACAACAAAGCTGCGATGTAGTCACCCCCACGGTGATTGCTCCTGAAATACTGCCTGTATCTGCTAAAATGACGGCCGCAACAAACCCTCCTGCGTTTCTCCTAACCTTATGTCCCTCCTCCCCCTACCCCCTAAACCTCTTCGCTCTACTCTTCTCCACTTTACTGCTACTGACCTTTGCCCTCACCTGTCCTGGCCCTTAGTCCCCACCCTGTTTATCTGTGAATTTTCCCTCGTCAATTGAGATCTAGCTATTTTGTCTGATGCCCGATGGAGCTACCTGGTTTAGCTATAGGGGAGATGGGCCGTGGATTCCCTCCTTGGTCGTCACCTACCCAGTCGGTCTTTAGGCAGACTTCCTTTCATCTCTCCTTATTGTCTCTTCCCTTATCCTCCCTTTCTCACCTCCCCTGCCCCCTCCACTACACTTCTCTCTCTTTTCTCTCCTCTCCTAATTGTATTGCCTATTTTTTGATGTATTGTGTAATTTTTGATTTTTTTTCTGTTAAATTGTTGATTCTCATGTAAAGCACTCTGATACCTTCGGGTCTAGCCAGCGCTATGTAAAACTCTTTAAATAAATACTCTTGGCTTATCTCTGAATTTCCAAGAGTAAGGAAGAAAGCTTGGTAATTCATGCTCATAGCGAGTAAATACATTCCCTGAGAACAGAATTAAGCTTATAGTTACAGATCTAGGTGGAATTCCACTAACCTACGCCTTTCAGGCCCGAGAATAACACAGGAAGCTTGACAGGGCAAGGAATATCAAACAAGCATTGGAGCGTGAATGTTGGGTGGTGGCAATGTTTGATTATGATCTCATGCATCTGCCATGTCCCCGGTCCCGTGAGTGTGGCTACATCCTCTGTTATTAAAGTGCAAGTCTTGAACAACAGAAATAGGGGTTTCAAGTTTCTCTTTAGCGGAGAAACGTCTGAAATATTCAATGCTGGGGTTTCATTTTTCAATGAAAGAAGTAGTGGAATGTAGGCAGAGTGATATCAGGTTTTATGAAATAAAGTCTCAGTGTATTTAGAAGAAAAGTAATACTGCAAGATTAAGACGTGTATGAAGGTTTTTAAAGGACTTCTTTTTTGCAAAATAGTTCAAATAAATTGAACGCAAATAAAATAAACTGAATTGAAGTGGCACATATGGGTATGGTGTTGGCTGCTGGCCTTTTCGCTTTGTCAATGCTTGTTTGGGTTTTCTATGATTTTTGCAAAATTTAATTTCTTGTTGAGGGCGCTGACGGACCCATAAAACTGAAGAACAAATGTCTATGAGAAAAAAGAAATTGGTCTGAAAAAGCACACATTACCATGGTAGTCCCTGATACTGAAGGGAACTACTGTCTGTGTGGCTGTGCTCCTTATACAAGGGGGGAGCGCCTTCACTCACAGTGAAGTATGTCAATAGTTGACCCACTGCCCTATTCTGTATGCTGGAGAAGGCGGAAGAAAAATGTGAATGACACAATAACATATCAATGGATGAAGAGGGTCGACTGAAAGCCCCTATTAGGAAATATGCATATTTGGTAAAAAAATAAATAAAAAAAATGGGTGGCTTGAAGCACTGTAGAGTGACCTGGATTAACATGGAGTAGAGTAAAGTGGCATGTAGTGGAGAGGCGCAGAGCAAAGAGGCTTAGAATGACGTACAGTGGAGTGAAGTGGAGTGACATTGGGTGAAGTGCCTAACGGTTAGGGCGGTCAACCTTGAAACTGGGGAACTGGGTTCAAGTCTTGGCAATGACGCTGAATATCCTGTGATTCTGGGCAAATCACGCAATCATCCCGTACCTAACAAAATGAATGCGTCCTCATGTAACGCAACTGATGCTATGTAAAGCGCTCTGATACCCGATACCTTAGGGTCAAGTTTGCGCTATATACCACTCTGTAAAAATAAATAAATAAAGAAGAATGGAGTGCCGTAGAATAGCGTGGATTAGAGTAGAGTAGAGTACAATGGTTTAGAGTGGATTGGCATAGAGTAGAGTGGCGTAGACTGCATTGAGGTAGACTAGATTCGAGTGGCATGGTGTAGAGTGGTGTGGACTAGAGTGGAGTAGAGTGGCTTGGAGTGGTGTAGAGTAGAGCGGCATAGAGAGTAGTGGGGTAGAGTGAAGTGCGGTAATGTAGAGTTACACTCTGTGGAGTGGAGTGGGTTAGAGTGGCACTGTGTGGAGTGGAGTGGGTTAGAGTGGCACTGTGTGGAGTGGAGTGGCTTGGTGTAGAGTAGAATGACATCGAGTGGCTTAGAGTGGAAATGCATAGAGTAGAGTGGCCCAGATTGGTCTGGAGTGGCATAGGGTAAAGTGGACTGGCATAGAGTGCAGTGGCAGAGTGCAGTAGAGTAGAGTTGAGTGATGTAGAGAAGAGTGCAGTGGTGCAGAATAAAGTATAGTGGTGGTATAGTGCACTGGGGTAGAGTGCATGGAGTAGAGTGGTGCAGAGTAGAGTGGAGTAGAGTGCAGTGGCATAGAGTAGAGTGGTGTAGAGTGCAGTGGCTTAGAGTGCAGTGGCATAGAGTAGAGTGGTGCAAAATAGAGTGCAGTGGCATAGAGTGCAGTGTCATAGAGATAGAGTGGTGCAGAGTAAAATACAGTGGTGAAGAATTTAGCGGCATAGAGCAGAGTAGGGCAGAGTAGAGTACTGTGTTGTTGAGTGTAGTGGCGTAGAGTGGTGCAGAGTAGAGTGCAGTGGCGAAGAGTGCAGTGGTAGAGAGTATAGTGGCATAGAGTGCAGTGGCATAGAGTAGACTCTTACATAGTAGAGTGCAGTGGCATAGAGTGTGCAGTGGCATAGAGTGTGAAGTGGCATAGAGTGTGCAGTGGCGTGGAGTGCAGTGGTATAGAATAGAGTTGTGCAGAAGTGGTATAGAGTAGAGTGGTGCATAGTAGATTAGAATGGCGTAGAGTGCAGACTAAAGTGGCGTAGAATGCATTGGTGTAGAGTAGAGTGGTGTAAAGTGCATTGTTATATAGTGCATTGGTGTGGAGTGCAGTGGCACAGAATACAGTGGCATAGAGTAGAGTGGTGCAGAGTAGAATGGTGTAGAGTGCAGTGACATAGAGCTGTGTGAAGTAGAGTGTAGTGGTGCAGAGTATAGTGGTGAATAGTAGAGTGTTGTAAAGTACAGTGGCGTAGAGTGGTGCATAGTAGAGTGCAGTAGTGCAGAGTACAATGGTGGAAGAAGAGTGCGTAGAAGTGGCGCAGAGTAGAGTGGCATAGAGTACAGTGGTGCAGAATTGAGTGCAGTGGCATAGAGTGATGCAGCGAAATAGAAAGGAGTGGCATACAATAGAGTGGTGCTGAGTAGAGTGGCATAGAGTGCAGTGGCATATAGGAGAGTGGTGCAAAGTACATTAGAGTGGGGTAGAGATCAGTGGTACAGAATAAAGTGGCGTAGAGTGCAGTGGTGTAGAGTGGCGCAGAGTGCAGTGCTGTAGAGTTGAGTGGCAAAGAGTGCATTGGCTTAGAGCACCAGAGTGCAGTGGCACAGAGTAGAGTGGTGCAGAGTAGAGTGGCGAAGAGTGCAGTGGTGTAGAGTTGAGTGGCAAAGAGTGCATTGGCTTAGAGCACCAGAGTGCAGTGGCACAGAGTAGAGTGGTGCAGAGTAGAGTGGTGCAGAGTAGAGTGGCTTAGAGTGCAGTGGCTTAGAGTGCAGTGGCCTAGAGTAGAGTGCTGTGGCATAAAGTGTAGTGGCGTAGAGTGTAGTGACATAGAGTAGAGTGGTGAAGAGTGGCGTCAAGTGCAGTGGCGTAGAGTTGGGCAGAGTAGAGTGTCATAGAGTGCAGTGGCGTAAAGTAGAGTGGTGCAGAACAGCAGAAGGGTGTTGGGAGGAAAAAAAAGCAACATGAAAGGGGGACGAGTGGGAGGGAATAAAAGCTACATGGATGTGAATATGGGAGACAGACTGAAAACACAAGCACAAATATGGAGTGCTCGAACACAAAGAAAAAAGTAGCTTAAAAAACGGGAGCAGTGAATGGACACAAGTACTTGATCCACACTCTAGTGGAGGGTCAAACACAAGAAGAGGACATTACGCCCGCATGCCGTGACAAACGGAAGCGAAGCACATGATAGTGGCGCTAAAGCTAGCATAAAACAAGCTTTGGGTGCGCTGTAATCCCACTGTATGTAAACAGCATCTCGCAAAGACAATGCACACGTTGTCTACGCGAAACCTAAAAATATGTATCATTGATTAAATAACGAAATACAAGGTAAGATTACTACGATACTGAGAAGCTCCAAGTAAGTTGCTATTTATAGCTTTATTAAGAAGCTGCCAGAATAGGTGAACACTGTTTCCACTACCCTGGTGGCATTCGTCTGACCGGCAAGGAAGTACAAGCCAATTACACATTGACAGAGTAGTAGTGTACGCCCAAGAGCACACCCTGCATTCCAGGTGCTTGTTTGACCTTCTGACAGCAGCACAGACACCTCCTCGGCTGATAAGGAATGCACTGCACATTCCTCGACTTCTGTGCCTTTGTGTGGCACAAGGTGGAGCTGGTACAAGGCTGAAGTCCCCAGGGTGGAGCAGCAAGGCTCGGTATTTGCACTACACAAGGGAAGAATGTTTCTGTGTGATCAGTGACACACCGGGTCATCGATATTTGGTTGCTAAAGCAAGCTATGACAACTATGCGAAAATGAGGGAGTTGGCATTCCTCACTCCTTCCTTAAGCTGTAAACTCACCTGTACAGAAAGATAATTTTGGACGACCTATCACCTTGGCCCCTAATTAAACAAGTTGCTCCAAATAAACCCCAAAGAATGTGCAAGTCTTTATGGTGCAATTTTGTAATATATTTATTCGAATCTTGCCTCCCATCTACTTTGCATGCTTTCAGCATACCATTTCGACTTTTTTTAATCTTCCTTTTAGTTCATACATGTTTGTGATACTATCCTTTCCCTGGATATTCCAGATCCAGAAAGCGCATTTTGTAAAATTTAAGGCCAGCTGACACTTTAAATCTGCATTCTTACTCGCCGCAAGTGTAAAATTCCTATATAATGTGATTTTTCTGTCACCATCTAGTCAACAAAACCTTTCTTTACATGTGCTAGACCTGAAATCAAGGCATCCAGTTTTACTCTGCCACTCCAAAATCTCCCAAAAAAATGTTGGCCTGAAGGGTATATTTTTTGCATGAACGTAAACATTGGGGCTTTTCAGTTTGCCCTACCTCAAGGTTACCAGACGACCCTGTGTCACTAGGAGTTTGAGAGAGCCGAATGGGTATTCTGGCACTCTTAGCAACCAGGCGTTGCTTCCTAATTGAGAAGACCAAAGCTTGTAAGGAAGTTCTAAAGTCTACTTCAAGAAGAAAAGGGCTTTACTTTCGGAAGCAGAGATACTTGCTGTCATTCAGTTTTTGTCTTTTGAGTAATGTGGGTCTTGAGGTTGAAGGCGGTGTCAACGTGGAAGCAAAAACCACATGGCAATGTTGTTGGTCAATGAAGGTACAAAGCCATCTAGATGTATTGATAAGAGCCAGTCTTGAATTTCTTGGATGCCATTTAGCTTTTTAATTTTTTTTATCGCAGTTTTAAATAGCACGAACCTGACCCGAATCGGGTATCAGAGCGCTTTACACGAGCACCAGTTGCGTTACACGAGGACACATTAATTTTTTGTTAGGCACGGGGAGATTAAGTGATTTGCCCAGAATCACAGGATATTCAGAGTCATTGTTGAGACTAGAACCCCGTTCCTCAGATTCAAGGACAACCGTCCTAGCCATTAGGCCAACTCCTCTCCCCAACATGGATGAATGCATGTCTTATTGTGTTGAATCTGAGGTAGGCTTTAGACATCCAGACTTGGATGGTACTAAGGTAGTTCTTTGCACGGCCGTATTTTACAAGGATGATTTTTTGGACCCAGAGATGTACAGTATCTGCATATTAACCTATTGTGATGTACTGATGGCCAATTTGAGATTTTTGCACTGTGGCAAAAAATATTCAACAGCCATGAGGGACCACCATTAGTTTTGTCCGGCTTTTGTAGAAAGCCAAGGGGTTACCAGAAGAGAAGAAAATTCTGGTCCCACATCAAACAAAAATATTAAAACAGAACATGATTCACAAATCAAAAAGTGTTTGCGATCCAGCAAGCCTCCATTTAGGTGGGGGGTTCAACCACCATTTTGTAACTAATTGGCAAATTGATTATGATTTGCGACTTTCACAAAGTGGAAATTAATTCCACAGCCAAGGGTGAACACTATAACGAGTGTCTGACCCCAGGGCACAGGTGGTAGGGATGTATAGGCATGGAAAACACAAGGCGACTGGTAGCGGATTGGGTGTCCAACCCCTGCTGTGCACAGTGTGCACATCCATCTATGAATAAATGTCTCCAAAACCAAAGTAATTATATTTTCTAGAGAAATTGGTCAGAAAATAATGCACAAGTGGTGGTTATGCGGTGCCCAAGTAGAGGTAGTAAATTAGTATACATATTTAGACCTCCTTTTTAAATATAATTTGAATTTTAAAGTTCATATTGATCAACAGGAACTCGTTCTAAGGCTATTGCAGATTCATTACAAAGAATGGATTTTGCTTTGGGGCATAAATCCATTGAAGTACTTAGAGAGACCTACAGCACAGAAATAGTAAATCTGCTTTTGTATAGTTTGAGGTTCTCTCTGAGAAGAATACTGACCGGTTGCAGAGTATAGAAATGAACATCTGGAAAAGGTGGCTTGGCCGACCCAGAGGTACAGTGAATAGTGCACTGAGGTTGGAGTCTGGCCTTACTAATATAATATGTAAATACAAGCATAAGATTCTTAATGGTTCGGCCAGCCTTATTGAGTCGGCTGACGGATCCCAGAGGCAATTATTTAACTCTTATTTGTAGGCACATGAAACAGGCCAATGGACTGCTAACCTTCATAGAATCGAGGATTGTTTGGATACATCATTATTATTATTAGACACTCAGAGAATGTCTGATGTCAGGGATGCAATGGAAATCGATAGTTGAAACGCGTGACTAAAGAGAAATCTAGAAACTCTGATTTAGAAGATGTGGGGAGAAGAAACACTCTGTTTAAATTATTTGACACAGATTAGGGAGATGATATACACTTATAGTTGTGTGTTAAAAAAAACTCCAACACTAGACAGTGTTTATTGAAGGTGTGGCTTGGACAGGTGCCAGCCTTTATACACTAAAAGTTGGTTAACCAGAATGGTGCTGACGCCTTCATTTGTCCTTTTTGTAAGTGCTCCCCATTGGCTCTATCTCATGTAATTGTATTTGGCACATATTTTGATAAAGAAAGAAGAGGTTTGTTACTCCCTGTTTTTAGAACTTTACAGGTGCGCCAGGTTTATGATTTAATAAATGTAATTTTAAAATGTAATAATATGATATTGTATCACGTTGTTGGAAAATATTTATCTTTTATATCCGAACTGTTGGTCACTTTGAATTTAATGTTTTTAAAGATTTTACTGGTTATATGGTATTTTTTGGATAATTGCATATTATGGTGGGCTTCTATATTGGTTATGCCCCAGTTTGATTTTTATTAACCCATATGGCATGAAGTAGGATAGCTATTTTTAGCCCGATTCTAAAAGAGATGTAAAAGTGTTATGAGCTTGGGTGTGTGGTTGAATGACTCATTGACAATATTTTAAGATGTAGTTGAAGTAATCACTGGGTGAAGTTGAAGTTGCAGACTTTAGCCATGTGATCTTATGGAGGGGTATTTTGATTATAAATAATCATATTAATTGGGAGGTCTGGGAGGTTCTAAAGCTTAATAAGTGTTTTTATCACATTCATTGTTGTAGGTGTTAAGCAATGAAATGTATATTATTGTTTTATGGCTACTATGGTCAGAGTGTAAATTTGTATTGCCTTATTGGCATGATATCAAACAAATAAACAAAATACCACTGGCAGGGGAATGGGCTCAGGGCCTGGCCCTTTGGCTGTCAGCCATGCACAGCTTAGGTTAGTTGCACATATTGGCCTAGATACTGCAGCCAAAGGCCATGCACAGCAGGAGGTTGGAAATTAAGTACATCATAAACAAAAAACATAAAACTCCCCAAAGCACTCACTTAAACCCTGAATTATGGATCTGGCTCAAATGTGCAAAACCAAAGAAAAATGCACCAGTTATGGTTGCCAACGCACACTACAACACTATTTCTTGTGCCGCCCAGCATAATTTTCTCTTGATAGCTCTTTTCTTTTTTTTATGTGCTGTTGGGAAATTGGTTGCTTTGAGCATGGTGGGTGGCTGGAATTAAGGCATGCGTTGTGTGCTTTGGTAACCATAATGGCAAATTTCTTGGGTTGTGGAAGTTTAAGCCAGAAACACAACTCAGTGTTTAATTGTGTTTTTTTGCGTATAATGATCCCGTTGAGAATCATTCCGGTTACATCACAGGGAATCTTGAGTAAAGCACGCAAACACAATATAAAGAGTTAAAGTAATCATAACGCAGTCATTCAGATACACTTTTGGGAATTACTTCTAAAATTTGTTTTCATCAAAGCATAACTTTCAAAGTACTTCTCTGTAATCAGATGCCAATAAGAACAATCATCTATTCTAGAAAGCAATGGCTTTTGGCAGAGAAAATCCATGTAGTGAGGTCCTGGCTGCAGCATTATTGTAGAATGATTGCCTATTAAAGGACACCTAGAACCACAAGGGAACATATGCCTGAAGATCAAATTTGGCTCCTCTCAAGACACAAAAGATTCTGTTGATGCTGGAAATCATAGATTATTGCCAGCATACTGCAACATGTTGTGGCCTTAGCACACTTGCAGCCTGAATCCAATCAGCAAAGGTAAACAGGGTGATTGCCTTTTCTTCGCTGAAAGGCACTCAAAGTACTGTTTTTTCACTAATAAACTACACTAAGCAATACCCCCAGGCCATCTTCTTGAAAAGGGATGCCACCCATCGTATGGCTTTTGAGATTGCCCACGCAAAGGCTTTACCTCTGCAAAGCAACAAAGCCCAACAAAACGACCCAAAAAAATCATTTTGCACTTAGCCTCTCTATAAGATATCAATGTCAAATAGAGTTTTCCTAAGACACCCTGATCCCCAGTCTTGGCGTAAAGACATTCCAGCTTCTCAAGTGAGTTGTTGTCCAATCACTTTAGCTGTGACTGTATCGATTGGTGCACCACGACTGCATGGATATATATATCTCATGTGTATATATATATATATCCTACTGGCAGTCGCCAGTAGGTAGTTATAGTTAGGACCGTGTTTCTATTCAAAAAGCGTTTTTTCTTTTCCCAATAACTTTTGCTCTGGTTGACGAATCTTCGTGAACTTTAAAAAACTAGTGGAGTGTTCCTGTGACCTCCTGTCTTGAAAGTTTCGGGGTGATTCGGCAAGCAGGGGCCGAGAAAAAAGCGGGTCCCAAAACGTGTTTTCTCCATGTTAATTCCCATAGGAAACTTCAGACACGGCTACAGCCCAAACTGCTGAACGGAAGTGCACCAAATTTGGCAAAACATTTACCCCTTCTTTCAGAAAGAACTATTTTTGTTAAATGGTGTGAACCCGTTCAGTAGTTCCTGAGAAATAAAAAAAAAAGAGGTGGAAAAATGCATTTCCCATAGGAAACTTTAGACACGGCTACAGCTCGAACTGCTGAACGGATTTACACCAAATTTGGCACAAAGGTAGCCCTTGTTTGAGAAAGAACTCTTTTTCCTAAATGGTATAAATCCGTTCAGTAGTTGCTGAGAAAAGCAAAAAAATAAAAGTTTCGATATATAGAGGCACGGAGGATACGCGCACCCTGCCGATCACAAGCTGCATTCTAATTAGCTGTGAACACTTCAGACCAGGAAGCGTTGGCAGCCATCTTGTGCCTCGGTTGAACCAAGGTACAAGAAAGCAGTAAAAGAAACATGCAAAATGTGAAAAGGGGGCAGGGTAGGAACACCCTGACCCCCTAGGCCTGCTCAGGGGGACTCCAGGGCCCAAAAAAGCATTTTTTTTTAAAAAAAGCAGCGAAATGCATGGAGGATCCGCGGATCCTGCCACGAAGAAAAAAACTAAGTGCAGGCTCCCGCGTTTTGTTATTAATTAGCCCCCAGGTGGGCCAAGTCCTAGGTGGGCCACCCCCGGGGCTTTAATTAAATATTTGCAGGGGGTTCACGGCCCCCCACAGCCCCAGGGACCGCAACCCCCCAGGGCTTTTATTAGTTATTTAGCGGGGCACACGCTAACCTGCTCTCGCTTCAATGAAGCAAAGCAGAATTGCTTTTTCACAAGGGGAGCTGCATGTCAGCAGCTCCCCTTGTAGAAAAGCAATGCCGGCTCCCACTGGATGCGGGTGGATTGGGGACCCCCCCATGGTCCCCAACGGATAGGGCCGGCCAAAGTGTATGGGGTCCCCGGGGCCAGAAGAGGCCCGGGAGGGGGGCCACGCAGTCCCCCTCCCCATCATGTGGCCGTTTTAAGTTGGGAGATTAAGTCCCCTTGAATCCTGACGTTCCGTGGGGTACAACTAGCCCATGAGGTACCTCCAGTAATCGCCACAGAGCCATAGAGCTGCATTGCAGAGAGGTGTAAAAAGGGACGTGGCCTGGCCCACCTCTCTGCAATGCATGTCTCTGGCGCTTACTGGAGGTACCTGGTTGGCTAGTTGGACCCCAGGGACCGTCAGGATTCAAGGGGACTTATTCTCCCAACTTAAAACGGCCACAGGGCGTGTTTGCACACATGTCACCTCAGGCCCCCCTCCCTTCACCACTGTGCAAATGTGCCCCGTAGCGCATTTTAAGAGGTAGTTTTAATCCCCCTGCCCTATTATCTACTAGGGCCTTACAGAGGAGGTCATGCTAATCATAGGGGTACCCCAACGCAAAGTGTTCCCTAGTGTATGTAGTAGTTTTCACTGTATTCTAAGTGTCTTTTAGCATAGCACTGACTCTAGGCCTAGTTAGTCAGAGTCAGTTACAACCAGTACCCGTCTAAAAAAGCTGTGGGCACTGGATGATTTTGCAACAAGGTCTATTTCTGCTCCTCTGTTGGTTTTATCTGCACATCTTGCTTCTTCCTGCACTTTTCTTCGTCTTTGTGGACTTCTGTTGCTTCTTTCTGTACATTTTTTCTTCTTTCTTCACACGTCCTACCTCTGTAGGCCTAGTTAGAAACTAGCATTTAAAATCCCTTTGAAATTCACTTAAAAAACCATAGCTTTCAGACATGTTATAGTTAGAAATTAGCATTTAAAAAAGCCTTTGAAATTCACTGAAAAAACCATAGGTTTCAGGCACGTTATAGTTAGAAATTAGCATTTAAAAAACCTTAGAAATTCACTGAAAAAAACATAGGTTTCAGGGGCGTTATAGTTAGTTGGACATTTCACTCGTACAAAACCATAGAAATTTCCCGTGTTATAGTTAGTTCAGCTAACTATAACTCGCTCCCCCGCAATGCACTGCTGATGACGTCACATGTTACATCACTCATGACATGGTCAGTGACATCACTCATGACATCACTGATGGCATTTCAAATTACATCACTGATGACATAACTGTTGACATCATCCTTGTGATAGAGTGGCAGACCTCCTCTCACCCTAATATAACCTTTGATACACACACTCTAAAAAACAAACTACCATTTTGAAAACAATGGACACACCAGTACCAGTTACAACATACCCATTCACTAATTCCAAGATCTACACACACATCCACTCATTCACCAAAAGTCCTATACAGTCACTCATACATGCATTCACTCATCATATGTACTCATACACATATACATACACTTTCACATGCCACTAATCCATAGAGTTACTCACACACATAGTCACACTTGCAAAGAAAGTATCAAACATCCATTTACTTGCATATACAGTTATACACACACCACCACACTTACTTTTACAGAAACTAACACATACTTACTCTCATAAAGAATCATTTATAGAAACACATACTCATTTATACAGGTACTCTTCCAATCTCTCACTCTCACATATACTCACTTACATACACCAATACTCACATACACTAGTTTAAAACATATGTAGTTACTCATAAAGACACTACGGAGACAGTCATTCACTCATCAACACACCCATACACACACTCATCCACCCATACAGTCCTGCACACATGCTGTCTTCAACACATACAAACAGTGACTCACTCATTAATGCATCTATGCACAAAGTAATACCCCCAACGAACCACACAGACACTCAGACACTCATACTGATACTCTAAAAACCAACTAATAACCCATATAGACACTCATGTAGCTACTCACCAACCCATGCTGCTACTTTTACACAAAGTGAGAGACTGATCCAGATATCAAAACATTTAAAGAGTACTCACTAACCCATGTATTCACTAAGATACACTTAATCAGTCAGTTATACAATCAGTTTCACACAAACAAAATCATCCATTTAGACACTTATATACCCACTTATTCTTCCATCGACCTCGACATATACATATATAAAACATATTTAAATTTTACAAAAACACACATTCACTGGATGATGTCACCAGTGATGTCATCAGTGATGTCATTTGAGATGACATCAGTGATGTCATGAGCAATGTCACTGACCATGTCATGAGTGATTTAATATGTGACGTCATCAGCAGTGCATTGCGGGTGCGCGAGTTGCTAATGAGCTAGCATTAACACTTCTTGAGGCAAACAACAGCATGGTGAAAATACATTGTTTCCCAGAACAATGCGAGCAACAGAGACACTATGAAAGGAATAACAATTTGCTGACACCATTGTTCATGAGGCGTTACCTGGGATCGGACATTTAAATGGTGCTGCAAGTGATGCCCCTCAAGGGCAGCCATTGATCAGTAGTACTGTGAACAGATTAAACATTTCATATTATGCGCCTCTGCTTTGCAGACCGCATTTATTTATTTATTTGAAAAGTTTTATATAGTGCTGGCTAGACCCGGAGGTATCAGAGCGCTTTACATGAAATAGGACATTGTATAACTGGATATATAACATTGTATAACATCATAATAACTGATTAAAGCCCCAGGTACATTATACATTGCTTCTAGATAAACAGATTTTTATTTTTGAAGTGCTTCAACTTACTCTGGAATCACAATGCGATATTTTACCGCAGTGCTGGGATTAATCATACCCCCCCAGGATATTGCAGCTTAGATTTTCAAATTTTGCGACACAAAAGTGGAACTTTTGCAGCACTTTGTTGTACTTGTAATGATTCCTTTTCAGCTTAAAATCAATGGAAAGTGTTTTAGTATGGTTTATGTTTTATAATATTTGAACAACTACTTCCTGGTGAAAGCAGAGGAAGAAGCCATTTCTTCTTTCGATGACAGTGAACGAATCGTATCTTTGGCAGGCTCTTCCTTGCATGTAAATATGACTGGTCGATGCTGTTGCTGGGATTTCATGTACAGCCTGAGAGCAAATCCCCCCCCCCCCTTCCCCCTCCCAAATAAAAAAAAAAAAGAATGCAGGCATAACTTTTTGGGACAAGTTATCTATACTAATATAATAAAGAGAGAGCCCAAACCTTTGAGGCGGGTAATCTCAGGAACCACAGCACCAATCACAACACCCAATACTGCGTTGGAAAGGGCAGTTGCGGCAGAAGGACATAGGCTATGCAGACGCCCACCATATACATTTAAAAGGTAAAAGAACCGTGCCAGCAAAGTAGTCCCTTGTGGGCGTGTCTGCGTTGTGCTGTGGGCGTGTGCTGGGGGCGTGACAAAAGCTGGGGGCGTGTGGTACGTTCCGCCCTTCATGCCATGTCTCATATCGTGTGCTAATCCCACCCTGCTCACTTTAAATACCCCTGCACCCCATAATCATAACCCACCCGTACTCCTTAAAATACCCCAACACCCGTAAACACTAACCCATCTTAACCCTATAAATATACCCTGTACCCCAAAACCCAAACCTATCCCTAAACCCTAAAAATACCCCTGTACCCCAAAACCCAAACCTACCCCCTGAACCCTAAAATACCCCTGTACCCCAAAACCCAAACCTAGCCCTGAACCCTTAAAATACCCCTATACCCCAAAACCCAAACCTACCCCTGAACCCTAAAAATACCCCTGTACCCCAAAACATAACCTAGCCCTGAACCCTAAAATTAACCCTGTACCCCAAAACCCAAACCTAGCCCTGAACCCTAAAAATACCCCTGTACCCCAAAACCTAACCTAGCCCTGAACCCTTAAAATACCCCTCTACCCCAAAACCCAAACCTACCCCTGAACCCTAAAAATACCCCTATACCCCAAAACCCAAACCTAGCCCTGAACCCTAAAAATACCCCTGTATCCCAAAACCCATACCTATCCCTAAACCCTAAAACTACCCCTGTACCCCATAACCCAAAACTTTATCTGAACCCTTAAAATACCCAAACACCTCAAAACATATACCTCAGTACCCCATAACATATACCCCTATACCCATATTTACCGTATCCAAACATTAAAAAAACCATAAATGGGGGTGGGGTCGCACACTACTCACACACCGGCGGTGTCGCCCCTAAGGACTCTGGTCAATGTAGTAAAGTGTTTGCGATGCATCATCTTTCGATCTTCTGCTATCTTCGCTGTCTTCGCCATCCCTGGACACGTGTTTCGGGGTATCACCCCTCGTCAGCAGGGATAGGCCGTGTACTGGGGTTGCCGATGGCTGCCAATATCTGCCATGTATAGTACCACTCAGGGGCGTAGGTGCGGGATCCCAGGCTCGTCAGCCCACTGCTCACGGGCGCTTTAAAGTTACAAATGGGGGTGGGGTCGCACACTACTCACACACCGGTGGTGTCGCTCCTAAGGACTCTGGTCAATGTAGTAAAGTGTTCGCAATGCATCATCTTTCGATCTTCTGCTATCTTCGCTGTCTTCGCCATCACTGGACACGTGTTTCGGGGTATCACCCCTCGTCAGCAGGGATAGGCCGTGTACTGGGGTTGCCGATGGCTGCCAATATCTGCCAGGTATAGTACCACTCAGGCGCGTAGGTGCGGGATCCCAGGCTCGTCAGCCCACTGCTCACGGGAGCTTTAAAGTTACAAATGGGGGTGGGGTCGGACACTACTCACACACCGGCGGTGTCGCCCCTAAGGAATTGGTGAATTTAAAAAAACATGCTTTTACCATTCATGCATTTACAACGAATTTCGTTGTAAATGTATGCGTGGTAAAAGCATATAAAATGTAATGCCATGCGTTATAATGGCATTGCGGAGTCATGGGGCCTCATTTATGAGGCCTTGCATCAGTTTTGCGCTTCCGATGCGTCACTTCTTGCGACGCATTGGCGGCGTAAAACATGCCTCCTGTTGCACACTATTTACAAAGTGACGCATCTAAGCAGATTCGCCACTTTGTGAACCCCTGCGCTACATTATACCTGCATCAGGTATAATGTATGCAGGGCAGGCGTTCCCCCGTAAAAAGCCTTGTAGAAGTGAGGCAGTGAAATCTATGAGATTTCACTGCGTCACTTCTAGGATGCCATTGCTTCAAAATCTTGCGCCAACCTCACAACAGGCGTAAGACCGACGCAGGCCCTTTCACATGGGGCTTGCCCCATGTGAAAGGACACATTGCTGGAGTTGCGTCACTTTTGTGACACACTCCAGCAATGCGTCACTTTTGCGCTTACAGATACGTCAGAAATACTGATGTACCTGTAACTCCTTGCGCCATGATGCGTCATACATTAAATATGACGCATCAGGTATGTCGCAACGAGTGCGCACTGAGAAGTGACGCATCGTTGTTTATACGCAGCGATGCGTCATTTCTCATAAATTAGGCCCATGGTACTTTCGTAATGAAAGTATGCGGAGTGATGGTATGCGGAAAGAAAGTTGCGGAAAAATGGGTGTTTACCCTCCCCCGATAAGTACATTGGTGGCACGGCGGCCCACATCTCCAGCAACATACTCAAATTTTTTCACCACCCATTTGAAAAATGCACAGGTCTCTCTCATTGATGACCAGCACTTTTAGACACACCTCCCGCCACAAGTTCTAGAATTGCGAACTTTAGAGCTGAGGAGCTACGTTCAAATCTCGGCATCAGCTCAACATCCTGTGATTCCAGGCAAATTGCTTTGTCTCCCCGTGTCTACCACAAATGAATGTGTTCTTCTGTAATGTAAATTGTGCTCATGCCATGTTGTCGAGTTCGCGCTATATAATATTGCAAGGAAAAATAAAGTAGGGAAACTCGAGTTCACACACTACTGAGCGCGCACTCTTAAGTGCATCATCAGTGCACTGTGAATCGGAGCGTTTCACAGGCCTGTCACAGATAAGAAATGCTATCAAAACGAAATCCTACAAAACAATATACTACTGGCCGGCAGGAATTCATACCCAGACAACGTCGGGACGGGCTGCTAGTTTTATTCATATTTTGCTTTCGGCCCAGAGACCGCTGGGCTGCTCTCTCTCTCTCTCTCTTTCTCTGTCCCCTCATTCTGTCTCTATCTAGCTCCTCCTCACCTGCTGAAAACAGAGACTTCAAGAAATGACTTTTACCCTCTTTATCCTCTCTTTTCCTTCATTCGTTCCCCTTTGCTATGGATCCAAAAAAAGACAAAGGAAAACATATTGCTTTAAAATGTTAGATTTTTTAGAAATGTTTTCCCCTCCAAAGTGAAGCCTCTGAACAGATAAAAAACAAGCATTTGCAATGCATAAGGTCTCGCATTAGGAAAGTTTGAGCTATTGGTATTGTAAATGACACATTTTTTATATATGTGTTTGTTTTGAAAATAGCAAAAATAATAGCTTTGTCATTTACAATGCCAATAGTTATAACTTGTGACACCTATAGCATTTGTAATGCAATATGTGTTGTATTCACGTGACTTAGATGTATTGATATTACAAATAACAATAGCTTTGAATTTTTTTAATAATTAATACTTAAATAAAAGTTATTGTAATTTATAATGGCAATAGCTTAAACTTTTGTAAATAACTTTTGTGAAGAATATGTTCAGTGTATATTATTGTGACGAAAATTCAAGAACAGAAGTGAAATACTAACCTCTTTTTGTGACATTTGTAATAAAGCTTGAAACATTGAGAGATCATATTTGACCCAGTTGTTGTTGAATGGTTGCACAGATTGATGCTGTGGTGGCGCTGAGTGATGTTGTGGTGGCGACTAGTGATGCTGTGGCATTCAATGATCCTGTGGTAGCGCATAGTGATGTTGTTGTGCCCCTTAGTGATGCTGTGGTGGTGCTGAGTGATGCTGTGGTGATGCGATAGATAGAGTGAGTGGGATAGATAGATAGAGTGAGGGCGATAGATAGATAGAGGGAGGGCGATAGATAGGAGTGAGGGCGATAGATAGCTAGACAGATAGATAGAGTGATGGCGATCAGTATCTAAATAAATAGATAGAATGAGGGCGATAGATAGGTAGATAGAATGAGGGCGATAGATAGGTAGATAGAGTGAGGGCGATAGGTAGATAGAGTGAGGGCGGGAGATAGAGTGAGGGCGGGAGATAGATAGAGTGAGGGCGATAGATAGATAGAGTGAGGGCGATAGATAGAGTGAGGGTGTTAGATAGATCGATAGATAGATAGAGGGCGATAGATAGAGTGAGGGCGATAGATAGAGTGAGGGCGATAGATAGAGTGAGGCCGATAGATAGAGTGAGGGCGATAGACAGAGTGAGGCCGATAGATAGAGTGAGGCCGATAGATAGAGTGAGGGCGATAGATAGAGTGAGGGCGATAGATAGAGTGAGAGCGATAGATAGAGTGAGGGCGATAGATAGAGTGAAGGCGATAGAGTGAAGGCGATAGATAGAGTGAAGGCGATTAGATAGATAGAGTGAGGCCGATAGATAGAGTGAGGGCGATAGATAGATAGATAGATAGTTAGGTGTGGTTGTGTGTGCGTGGTTGTGTGTGTGTGGTGTGTGTTATGCTTTGTTTTGCTATGTTTTGTTATGTTATGCTATGTTTTGTTGTGTTTGGTATGCTATGCTATGTTTTGCTAGGCTATGATATGTTTTGTTTTGCTATGTTATGTTTTGTTTTGTTATGTTTTGTTAAGCTATGCTATGCTTGGTTAGGCTATGCTATGCTTGGTTAGGCTATGCTATGCTTGGTTAGGCTATGCTCTATGCTCTATGCTGGGTTAGGCTATGCTCTATGCTTGGTTAGGCTATGCTGTATGCTTGGTTAGGCTATGCTCTATGCTTGGTTAGGCTATGCTCTATGCTTGGTTAGGCTATGCTCTATGCTTGGTTAGGCTATGCTCTATGCTTGGTTAGGCTATGCTCTATGCTTGGTTAGGTTATGCTCGGTTAGGTTATGCGCTATGCTTGGTTAGGTTAGGTTATGCGCTATGCTTGGTTAGGTTAGGTTGTGCGCTATGCTTGGTTAGGTTGTGCGCTATGCTTGGTTAGGTTAGGTTGTGCGCTATGCTTGGTTAGGTTAGGTTGTGCGCTATGCTTGGTTAGGTTAGGTTGTGCGCTATGCTTGGTTAGGTTAGGTTATGCGCTATGTTATGCGCTATGTTATGCCCTATGCACTATGTTATGCGCTATGTTATGCGCTATGTTATGTGCTATGTTATGCGCTATGTTATGCACTATGTTATGCGCTATGTTGCGCTATGTTGCGCTATGTTATGCGCTATGTCATGCGCTATGCGCTATGTTGCGCTATGTTATGCGCTATGTTATGCGCTATGCGCTATGTTGCGCTATGTTATGCGCTATGTTATGCGCTATGTTATGCGCTATGTTATGCGCTATGCGCTATGTTATGCGCTATGTTATGCGCTATGTTATGCGCTATGCGCTATGCGTTATGATATGCGCTATGTTATGCGCTATGCGTTATGTTATGCGTTATGTTATGCGCTATGTTATGCGCTATGTTATGCGCTATGTTATGCGCTATGCTCTATGCACTATGTCATGCGCTATGTTATGCGCTATGTTATGCGCTATGCTATGCGCTATGTTATGTGCTTTGCGCTATGTTATGCGCTATACGCTATGTTATGCGCTATACGCTATGTTATGCGCTATGTTATGCGCTATACGCTATGTTATGCGCTATGTTATGCGCTATGTTGCGCTATGCTATGCGCTATGCTATGCGCTATGTTATGCGCTATGCTATGCGCTATGCTATGCGCTATGTTATGCGCTATGCTATGCGCTATGCTATGCGCTATGCTATGCGCTATGTTATGCGCTATGTTATGCGCTATGCGCTATGTTATGCGCTATGCTATGCGCTATGCTATGCGCTATGTTATGCGATATGCGCTATGTTATGCGCTATACGCTATGTTATGCGATATGCGCTATGTTATGCGCTATGTTATGCGCTATGTTATGCGCTATGCTATGCGCTATGCTATGCGCTATGCTATGCGCTATGCGCTATGTTATGCGCTATGTTATGCGCTATGCTATGCGCTATGTTATGCGCTATGCGCTATGTTATGCGCTATGCGCTATGTTATGCGCTATGCGCTATGTTATGCGCTATGCGCTATGTTATGCGCTATGCGCTATGTTATGCGCTATACGCTATGTTATGCGATATGCGCTATGTTATGCGCTATGTTATGCGCTATGCTATGCGCTATGCTATGCGCTATGTTATGCGCTATGTTATGCGCTATGCTATGCGCTATGCGCTGTTATGCGCTATGTTATGCGCTATGCGCTATGTTATGCGCTATGCTATGCGCTATGTTATGCGCTATGCTATGTGCTATGCGCTATGCTTTGTGCTATGCGCTATGTTATGCGCTATGCTATGTGCTATGCTTTGTGCTATGCGCTATGTTATGCGCTATGTTATGCGCTATGCGCTATGTTATGCGCTATGCGCTATGTTATGCGCTATGTGTTGCGCTATGTTATGCGCTATGCTATGCGCTATGCGCTATGTTATGCGCTATGTTATGCGCTATGCCATGCGCTATGCTATGCGCTATGCGCTATGTTATGCGCTATGCTATGCGCTATGCGCTATGTTATGCGCTATGCTATGCACTATGTTATGCGCTATGCGCTATGTTATGCGCTATGTTATGCGCTATGCGCTATGTGTTGCGCTATGTTATGCGCTATGTTATGCGCTATGTTATGCGCTATGTTATGCGCTATGTTATGCGCTATGTTATGCGCTATGTTATGCGCTATGTTATGCGCTATGTTATGCGCTATGCGCTATGTTATGCGCTATGCTATGCGCTAAGTTATGCGCTATGCTATGCGCTATGTTATGCGATATGCGCTATGTTATGCGCTATATGCTATGTTATGCGCTATGTTATGCGCTATGTTATGCGCTATGTTATGCGCTATGCTATGCGCTATGCTATGCACTATGTTATGCACTATGTTATGCGCTATGCGCTATGTTATGCGCTATGTTATGCGCTATGTTATGCGCTATGCTATGCGCTATGCTATGCGCTATGTTATGCGCTATGCGCTATGTTATGCGCTAAGTTATGCGCTATGCTATGCGCTATGCTATGCGCTATGCTATGCGCTATGTTATGCGCTATGCTATGCGCTATGTTTTGCGCTATGCGCTATGTTATGCGCTATACGCTATGTTATGCGATATGCGCTATGTTATGCGCTATGCTATGCGCTATGCTATGCGCTATGTTATGCGCTATGTTATGCGCTATGCGCTATGTTATGCGCTATGCTATGCGCTGTTATGCGCTATGTTATGCGCTATGCTATGCGCTATGTTATGCGCTATGCTATGTGCTATGCGCTATGCTTTGTGCTATGCGCTATGTTATGCGCTATGCTATGTGCTATGCGCTATGCTTTGTGCTATGCGCTATGTTATGCGCTATGTTATGCGCTATGTGTTGCGCTATGTTATGCGCTATGCGCTATGTTATGCGCTATGTTATGCGCTATGTTATGCGCTATGCTATGCGCTATGTTATGCGCTATGCTATGTGCTATGTTATGCGATATGCGCTATGTTATGCGCTATGTTATGCACTATGTTATGCGCTATGCGCTATGTTATGCGCTATGTTATGCGCTATGTGTTGCGCTATGTTATGCGCTATGTGTTGCGCTATGTTATGCGCTATGTTATGCGCTATGTTATGCGCTATGTTATGCGCTATGTTATGCGCTATGTTATGCGCTATGTTATGCGCTATGTTATGCGCTATGTTATGCTGTGTTTTGCTATCCTATGCTTTGCTGTGTTTTGCTATCCTACGCTTTGCTGTGTTTTGCTATCCTATGCTTTGCTGTGTTTTGCTATCCTATGCTTTGATGTGTTTTGCTATCCTAAGCTTTGCTGTGTTATGCTTTGCTGTGTTTTGTTATGCTATGTTTTGCTATGCTATGTTTTGTTTTGCTATCCTATGCTTTGTTTTGCTATGTTTTGTTATGTTCTGCTGTTTTGTTCTGCTGTTTTGTTGTGTTATGTTATGCTATTCTATGTTTTGCTGTGCTATGCTATTCTATGTTTTGCTATGCTATGTTTTGTTTTAAGTTATGTTATGCTATGTTTTGCTATGCTATCCTATGCTTTGTTTTGCTATGTTTTGTTATGTTCTGCTGTTTTGTTCTGCTGTTTTGTTGTGTTATGTTATGCTATGGTTTGTTTTGTTTTACTATGCTATGTTTTGTTTTGCTATTCTTTGTTATGTTATGTTTTGTTTTGCTATTCTTTGTTATGTTATGCTATGGTTTGTTTTGTTTTACTATGCTATGTTTTGTTTTGCTATTCTTTGTTATGTTATGCTATGGTTTGTTTTGTTATGCTATTCTATGTTTTGCTGTGTTATGCTATGTTTTGTTATGCTATGTTTTGTTATGCTATGTTTTGTTATGCTATGATTTGTTATGCTATGTTTTGTTATGCTATGTTTTGTTATGCTATGTTTTGTTATGCTATGTTTTGTTATGCTATGTTTTGTTATGCTATGTTTTGTTCTGCTATGTTTTGTTGTGTTATGCTATGTTTTGTTGTTTTACTATGATATGCTATGTTTTTCTATGCTATGTTTTGTTATGTTCTGCTGTTTTGTTCTGCTGTTTTGTTGTGTTATGCTATGCTATGCTATGTTTTGTTTTGTTTCACTATGCTATGTTTTGTTTTGCTATTCTTTGTTATGTTATGCTATGGTTTGTTTTGTTTTACTATGCTATGTTTTGTTTTGCTATTCTTTGTTATGTTATGCTATGGTTTGTTTTGTTATGCTATTCTATGTTTTGCTGTGTTATGCTATGTTTTGTTATGCTATGTTTTGTTATGCTATGTTTTGTTATGCTATGTTTTGTTATGCTATGATTTGTTATGCTATGTTTTGTTCTGCTATGTTTTGTTCTGCTATGTTTTGTTGTGTTATGCTATGTTTTGTTGTTTTACTATGATATGCTTTGTTTTGCTATGCTATGGTGTTTTGTTGTGTTTTGTTATGCTATGCTTTGTTGTGTTTTGCTATGCTATGTTTTGTTGTGTTTTGCTATCCTATGCTTTGTTTTGTTATGCTTTTGCTATCCTATGTTTTTGTTTGTTATGCTATGCTATGCTGTGTTTCGTTATGCTATGCTATGTTATGCTATGCTGGTAAGGGTATGTGAAGGTGTGTGTGTGAGGGTGAGTGAGGGGGGTGAGGGTGAGGGTGTGTGAGGGTGAGGGTGTGTGAGGGTGAGGGGGTGTGAGGGTGAGGGGGTGTGAGAGTGAGGGGGTGTGAGGGTGAAGGGGTGTGAGGGTGAGGGGGTGTGAGGGTGAGGGGGTGTGATGGTGAGGGTGTGAGGGTGAGTGAGGGTGTGTGAGGGTGAGTGAGGGTGTGTGAGGGTGAGTGAGGGTGTGTGAGGGTGTGTGAGGGTGAGTGAGGGTATGTGAGGGGTGTGAGGGTGAGAATGTGTGAGGGTGTGTGAGGGTGAGAGTGTGTGAGGCTGAGGGGGTGTGAGGGTGAGGGGTGTGAGGGTGAGGGGTGTGAGGGTGAGGGGTGTGAGGGTGAGGGGTGTGAGGGGGTGTGAGGCAGTGTGAGGGTGAGGGGGTGTGAGGGTGAGGGAGTGAGTGAGGGTGAGGGGGTGTGAAGGTGAGGGGGTGTGAGGGTGTGAGGGGGTGTGAGGGTGAGAGGGTGTGTGAGGGTGTGTGAGGGTGAGTGAGGGTGTGTGAGGGTATGTAAGGGTGTGTGAGGGTGAGGGGGTGTGAGGGTGAGGAGGTGTGTGAGGGGTCAGGGGGTGTGAGGGCGAGTGAGGGGGTGAGGGCGTGAGGGTTAGTGAGGGTGAGTGTCTCCAATGCCTTCTTTGAAAATGTTCAGTGCTGCAAATACAGCATGCCGCCCTAATTATCACAGCATGAGGCCCCAAAGTGATAATTATCACAGCATGCAGAGAGCCGCCCCAAGCTGCTGGAGCACTCAACTGCACATTAATTATAGTTGAGTGCTCCAGCAGCCTGGGGCGCCTGTTGACATGCTGTGATAAGTGGGTCTCATGCTGTGATAATTATTGCGGCGCCTGAGGAAGTGGAGACTCCTGCTGGGATAATTGGTCTTGTGGCTCAGGAAGTAGAGTTTCATGCTGGGATAATTGGTCTGGCAGCGCTTGCGGCGCCTGACGTCCAACAAACGTGCACAAGCTGCTCAACCTTGAAGCGCGTTCACAGACCTGGGTCGGCTCGTGCCAAGGTCTGTATCGGGCTCGTTCACAGCTGTTACTCCCTTGACAGGGAGGAAGGTGACTATAGTATCGCTGGCGGGAGCGCTTCGCGCTCCAACGCCAGCTCGACCTAAAAAGGAAAAGTGGCTCTAATTGCTCCCACGACCTAGGTGCAAACAGCCTTTCTTCCAACACCAGGCTTCAAAACTATCCCAGCATTCCACATTAATCTTTAAACAATGCCTCGATAACAGGTGACATACTACCCTTATGTCCCACATCCTAGCCGAAAAACCGTCCCCTTTTATTCTGGCAAGCTGAAATTTGTTGCATAAGAAAGCTGCAAATCACCCCCTTGGTAACATCCGCAAATTATAGTAACACAGGTAGTACTACTTCCCAGACATACTGCAAGCTTGTCTTGTCCTCTGACTGCAGACTGCCTCCCTATGATAGAACCTAGCCCAATATCCAGTGCAAACTGTCCCCCCGTCCAACACATGGTGTTGATTATCCACCTGCATGGAAAGAACTGTACTGTTACGCCACAGTTGACGTCAGCAATAAGGGACTGGGTGCTCTTCTGTAACCAAACAGAAGGTAACAAAAAAGATTTTCACATTTGGTTTTGCCTCCAGAGTCTTACAACAAAATGAAACAAGCATTGGCAAAGGGAATAGGTCTCGCCTACTAGAGCTACTGCTTTTGTCAACGTTTTTTTACTCCTGCTGCACGGCTGCTGTGCGACGTTGGTGATAAAAGCGCTATGACGCGGGTTGACCTCGCTGTTGTATCAACGAAGGCCTCAAAGAATATTAAACATACTCATTCCTCTGCCAAACTCAGGTATGACCTGAGGTCGATTCAAGGTAGGAACAATTATAAACTGCTGGTGATGCTGGTTCATTGGTCAGCTCACCATCCACCCGGGGTTTTCAGAGGTGAATCCTCTAACAGCCAAACTGCCAATTCACTGGTAAATGTCAATTGTGGAGGTGTAGCCCACACCATGGACTTTGCCGTCCAGGTGTGAGGAGGGAACCCTGTGACGAAGCATGTCACCCTCGGGTGAGTGAGGGTTCTCGTCCTAAAAAGGGTTTATTTTTTAGCAGTTCCACAATACGTACTTCTGTTAAAATACAGGACTACCTCTGGTAGTATATCAGTTGTTAGTCCGTTCTTTGTAGAAATACCAGGCGTACTTCAGTGTGAGTTGAATTCAATGTCATCCATGTGCTGATAACTCTGCAGATTAATTGTTGCAACATCCCTGCCCAGGACTCCGGAGGAACAGGAAGAACCTGAAAAAATCGAAGCATGTATCTGAAATATGCATCTAAAAAAATGAATCTAAAATGGAAACAGCTCTTGACATGAGTGGTTTGGGGAGCGGAACGTGAAAGTAATACTGCCATGCTTATTCAGGCAATCCAGATTATATCACTTGTGCTTGTTCTTCACGGCAGTGCACTGAGCCTGTCATTCTTAATGCTAGGTTGCTTGCCCTCTTAACAGACCTGTGGGTGTGGGGAATCCCTAAAATCATACACTCTAAAAAGTCACCTCAACAACATGCCCACGGGTGGATGAATTGGAGACTGTATTAAACCTCAATTCCATGGGCCAATGTGTCCCCAAGACATAGCACCACACAGCGTAGCAAAATATAATCAATTAAGTAATGACAGGCTCAATAAGTGAGTTCTAGGTCAGGATTATAAAAAATTAGGACGTTTTATTACACATTTTCATAAAGTACAGTACATAAATTGTACCTGTAGATGTATTCTGTCATTGCCACGAAGGCTCTCAGTAATAGCAAAAACAACAGTTGATATGGCTGGGTTCAAACTGGAATGGCATGGTGAGCAAAAAAACAATGGATTTAGGCCCAGATCTCTGTACTGGGGGTGAATGTATGACATTGTTCTGCATTCTGTCCATCACCTGTTGTTTTTGCATTTGTCACCCCGAGTGGGACGCGTATACTCAGACGTGAGTCCCGTGCTCTCCATGCCACTGGAATCAAGCTATCCAGGCTGATGAGGGCTGAAAGAAACCCCGAAAACGGTCCTTGGATGCCTGTTTCCAGTCCAGGGAGGACCTTGCTTGGCAGTTCGGGCTGGACTGTTCCCATGGGGCACAGGGTCAAGACTGATTTGCATATGGCTGGGTTCAAACTGGAATGGCATGGTGAGCAAAAAAACGATGGATTTAGGCCCAGATCTCTGTACCGGGGTGAATGTATGACATTGTTCTGCATTCTGTCCATCAACTGTTGTTTTTGCACGTGGCTCTCAGTAATAGGGCATTTCAGAGTTGTGGGTGAAATCAAAAATGATTTTAAGTCCCGGTGAGCAGCAAAATCAGTAAGAAATCCGACAGCATTGGAAAATCATCTCAAAGGTTCTCTGGCTCACCCCCAAATTTGAGAGTTTATATAGCAAATCTTCTCATAAGACACAAAGAAGAAATGTTATGCTGTGAGCAATAGAACACACTCATCAACAAACAGAGCACAGAAATATTAAGTGTCACAATACAATACCCACTACATAAATATTGATTCTGTCCTCTCTATGCTAATGTCTTCGAGAGAAGGCAGAACAAAGTAGTTACAAAAATAACAGTGAACTATTGTGAATCAACGCACTACAGCAGGCAGTGGAAAGGACCTTGAGCAGGTGAAACATCACTGAGCCCATGTTAGAAAAGTTTTCTTCAAGAACAGAGAGATCAACACCATTTGGAAATAAAACATGACTTTGCTTGACTGTGTGCAGCCGAGCTAATAAACAGTGACCGAGCAGGGTCAGACATACATTTTGAACAAGATGGTGTCAAGGCCTAACTGAGGCTTAGTTAGTATAAACCAGAAAAAGGCACTCTAACAGATCACAGTATAATTGTTTCAAAAACAATAACATAAGTTAAGTGTACACCTGTAACTTCAAGTGTAAATCCATATTCTGCATGTTGTTAATAATGCACAATTTATATAAAGGCAGAAAAACTTCCACAGACCCACAAGGCCAGTTACCAGGTCTGATGGGGGTCACACAAGTGTAATGTTGAACATAGACACACGTTCACATACACTAAACACTAAACATAAGGTTATTGCCAAAACCATTAATGCAGTTTAAGTGCCAATATAGGACCCCACTAGAGGCAACAATGTTGGCAAAATCTCAGCCCAGATCTCTCTAACCATCCTCCATGCACAGAACTAATGATTAGAGGCAGGTCCTTGATATCTTCCCTCTAAGTCAATATGGACACTATTTCCAGTGCTGGACTTTTGTGTGATAGCCTGATGCATTCACCGTCACAGTCTTGTTTTACACCCACTGAACTAAATAGTCCAACACACCTTAAATTAATGATTTGCAGGTGAAATATTCAGGACTGTCTATAGTGTCCTTAATGACCAGGATACGAGTGGTCCCCCCACAAAGGAGTTGCAATAAAAGACAATGACAACACAGCTGATGATGATGGCAGGACACATACGAAAATATATCAGCAAACAGTGTGTGCCTCTGAGTTACTTTATATGTTGTGTTACGTTAATATTACTTGCTATAGCTCAACGATTCACACCCGAAGGTATATCTCGGCGCTTATCTGACACAGGACAGATACACTATTTAGATAAGCCAAGTCTTCAGGAGATTTCTAAATCTAACAAAATATGTGCATAAGCAGATGTGAAGAGGGAGTTTGTTACAGTGGAAAGGGGCAAGGTACGAAAAAGGACTGCCGCCAAATCTTAAAATGCGGATTCGGCAAACAGAAAGACCTTGTACTTGGATCTAAGGTGTCTAGTGGGACAGTAGTAACTGAGATTCCTATGTAGATGAGTTGGTCCTTTACCTGACAGCGACTTATGCACGAGACGGTATACAACCTTTACCACGCAACTTTTACCACGACCTACCTTTACCACGCAACTTTTACAACGCAGGACCCTTTACCACGCATACCATTACAACGCTGGTATTTACAACGCAGGTACCTTTACAACTCATACCATTACAACGTAAGTATTGGTAAGTATATAATTTTATTTAAAATATTTTAGGTTTGGGTTTTGGGTAAATGGGTATTTTTAGGGTTCAGGGTCAGTTTTCAGTTTTTGGGTAAATGGGTATTTTTAGGGTTTAGGGTCAGTTTTCAGTTTTTGGGTAAAGGGGTATTTTTAGGGTTCAGGGTCAGTTTTCAGTTTTTGGGTGCAGGGGTATTTTTAGGGTTCAGGGTCAGTTTTCAGTTTTTGGGGTACAGGGGTATTTTTAGGGTTCAGGGTCAGTTTTCAGTTTTTGGGGTACAGGGGTATTTTTAGGGTTCAGGGTCAGTTTTCAGTTTTTGGGGTGCAGGGGTATTTTTAGGGTTCAGGGTCAGTTTTCAGTTTTTGGGGTACAGGGGTATTTTTAGGGTTCAGGGCTGGGTTTGGGTTTTGGGGTTCAGGGGTATTTTTAGGTTTTAGGGCTGGGTTTGGGTTTTGGGGTACAGGGGTATTTTTAACATATATATTTAAAAATTAATAAATAAATATTAATATAAATAATTAAAATATTAAATATTAAAATAATAATTTATTAATTAAAAAAATATTATTAATAATTAAATTATTTTACCATATTATTTACTTACCTATAATTACGTTGTAATGGTATGCGTTGTAATAGTACCTGCGTTGTAAATACCAGCGTTGTAATGGTCTGCGTGGTAAAGGATCCTGCGTTGTAAAAAATGCGTGGTAATGGTCTGCGTGGTAAAAGACCGCGTGGTAACGTCATATATCCCACGAGACAGCATAGATTGAAAATGGAACGTTTTGTAACCTGCAGCTAGTGTGAGGCTCTTGAGGTGGGAGCAGAGGGATTACTTTAAGGAAGATTGCACACCAGACATGCTACAGTATTCTGCTCAACCTATAACTTAGACATACGACTCATGATCACAGCTTATACTTGGGTTTTCCTGGAACGCCAAGGAAGCCACGGGAACATTCAGAGAGTTTAGAAGCAGGCGGAGGAGGCTGCATTGATTTGGGGTTTCAAGGGAAGTTTGCTGTCCAGATGATGCAGAGGTTGCAGGCGTGGTCAGTTGGTGCAGGTGTGAGTCCGAGTCTGGAGGTCCACCAGGTTTTGCTCCACAGTGAGTAGTTGTTCCCGAAGATCAGCACTTTTGTGGTGTCCGTGTTGAGCTTCAGGCAGTTGGTTTTCATCCAGTCGATGACACTTGTCATGCAGTTGTGGAAGTTGGTTCTAGTGGTTGAGGGGTCTGCTGAGAGCGAGAGGATGAACTGGGTGTCATCAGCGTAAAATATGATGTTGAGGTCATGCGTTCTGACAATGTCGGCCAGGGGCATCATGTACATGTTGAAAAGGAGGTGTTAGGGAAATAAATCTTCCAACCCTCCTCAGAGTGACACAGTAATCAACAGGTAGGGAGGAGGAAATATGGTCCATTCAGTTCCCCAATTCAATGTACCACATAACCAAGTGAGAGAATGGACACTTGTAACTACGTAAACGTAGGTTAAATTTAATCACCCTCATAAACGCTGGCTCTGCCCCTGGACAGCACAAAACACGGAGACTTTCCTTCCTGCGGCTCAGGACCAGAGAGTCCTAACGCTCCCTGCTGAAGTTCATAGTTTCCGTACAAAAGGAAACTTAACCGATCTAGAAACAGAGTGTTTAAGATTAACACTACTGAGTACGTCACAAATTGTGTAAGTAACTGATTTGTTGTTCGTATTGTCTGTCCTGATGAATGCTCCGTAGACCCGGCTGGGCAAAATGGAGCAGAAACATGTCGACTTTGTCAATAAGTGATATAAAGAGATCTAGTAACACGATCTATGTTTATACCCACCCACTTTTAATAACAAAAGTTCACCATTCTTAAATAAAAAATCGTTTCTGGTGAAGTCTTGCTTTTTAGACACAGCCTTCCAATTACCCTCCGTTTCTTTTTGGGGGTGCCCTCCTATCTCTGGACACTACTACTCATACCTGAAATTGCCTCAGGCTTGAGGCTGGCATACAGCACAAATTTGGACACCCAATGATAATGCCATAACGCGTATGTGGGGCGGAAAAACGGTATACACCGCACAATCAACATAGCGTTTATGAGGGTGATTCAATTTAACCCACGGTTATGTAGTAACAAGTGTCCATTCTCTCACTTGGTTATGTGGTACAAAGAAAACACAGTCACCAGGCAGGGCTCCGAAACAGATTAAATGCATTTCCAGGTACCAATGCTTATTGGCAGGCCAAGGCAGACGCACATTCCAGTGTTACGACTTGGAACAAGCTTAGCTTCTTCTGTCATGAACCATTCTTTTTCTTTTTTTAAACAAATTGTATTGGGTTTTGTTTCGCACAACTTACATCATTGATTACATTTCCTATATTATTCAAGTTTACTTAAAGTAGCCCTTTACTTTATAATCTTAGATATTGAATCTAGGTATGAGCAGGATCCAATACAGGAAATCTCAATAAAGAGTGTTCTTGGCCTGTCCTGCCCAATTACTCAATAAATGCTAAAAGTGGAGGAGGAGCTTGGCGGGCATCCGTGATGGCCGCGTGAGCACAGCGCTCTCCGCACCCCCGCCACTCCCGGCATGATATCCTGAATATATCCTGATTTCTTACAAGGATTCATGAAGAGGAACCTGGGCTGTTCTTAATATTGTTTTTGGATTTCGAATTGGACCAGGGGCACCGAAGCTACGTCGACTCAAACTTTCGGGGCCCGCCTTGGTGGTGCGCCCGGGTCTTGGTGAGGCTCTGTTGCCGTGTCTGAGTTGAACAACAGCGGCAGGTGGACTCGACTTATGGGTCCCCCTCTTAACTTTCGGTTTCGATTCTGACTCAGACTACGTCTTCCAGCGGAGGTGTCTGGCCGGTGCTGAGTCCAGCGGCGCGAGGTCGCAGTTGCACCTTTTGCCTGCTTCGTATCCTTCCGGGCAGGTTCACACCTCGACTTGCCCTCACTGCTGACTTTTGTCCACCTGCGCCCTGTTTTCCTGCGTCCATTTTCACCAGGTCGCGTGGGTCCCTCGGGGACGCGGTCTACACTATGACTGGCAGAGGGGACCAAGAGAGGCGAAAGACCAAGACGCCCCTTCGCGGGGGCCCGGTCCAGTCTAATGTCATGGACCGGTACACACAGTCGAAGGTGTCCCCCGGTGCCGCCTTGCCTGGCCCGAGTGCAGTGGGGCACCCTTTGGAGGCTTCGGCGGAGCCGTCCCTGCAGGACATCATGGGCGCCATTTCTGGCATGAGAGAAACCATCGGCCAACAATATGAAGCCCTGGCCCACAAAATTGATACTGTGGCCATTGATGTGAACTTGATTCGGGCCGACTTATCTAAAACCAATGAGAAGGTGAAGTCATTGGACCTCAAGTCGTCTAGCCTCACGGCCGACGTCTCGGAGATACAGACGGAGATCGGCAACCTCAGAAAGGTGAACGAATTCATGACTCAGCGCTTGGAGGATTTTGAAAACAGGGCACGGCGTTGCAACGTGCGTGTGGTTGGTGTTCCGGAAAATCCTGATCCACATTCTGTTGATCTCCTGGTTGAGGACTTGATACAAAACTACCTTTCTCCATCTGGATTGAGCAAATTCTTTGCGGTGGAACGTGCCCATCGTGTTCCGGGTGGCCAGGGCAAGCCGGGCGCCCCGCCGAGGCCCATCGTCACAAAACTTTTTCATTATAGGGACCGAGACGCTATCCTGCAGGCCTCGAGAGTTAAGGGCCCGGTGGCCTTCGAAAATGCCACGGTGAACTTTTACCCGGACTTCTCACAGCTTGTGCAGAGACAGCGACTGGGCTTCCGTGGAGTCAAGAAGCGTCTTCGGGACTTGGGTCTGAGATACGCCATGCTTTTTCCTACCAGGCTGCGAGTTGAGTACAATGAACGGACCCTTTTCTTTGATCGACCTGATTCGGTAAATGATTGGCTGGACTCTCTACCGGACCGGCCTAACTTGACTGAACCCACCGAGCACCCGGGTGGTGCCGAGGGTGGCGTGGAGAGCTGAACTTGTTATCTGGGCCCCTGTCTCCGTATCATGTAATTTCTTCCTGGGTTCTGTACTAGAGCGCTTCTATTTTCTGTGTATTCTCTTCTCCCTTTATCTCTGTCGGGGTGGCGGGTGGGACAGGGCCTTTTCCTCCTCCGGGGTCTTTTTGTAGAATGGGGGTATTTGGGCGACAGGCACACTGCATGTTGGGGTGGCTTCTTTGCTTACTGCAGGGGTGCAGGGTGGGGGGTGTTTTCTTGGATGTTGGGGAGTGGGTTGGTGGGGCGTTCGTGGTTTGTGTTTTGTTTTTTCAAGGCGATTCTATCTTGCTAATTGTACTTTCATTGTCATGCTCATTGGGGGGTGGTTCCTGCATTACTTTGTGGGATGGGGAGTAGCAGGTTGAGGTTTATTTCATGGAATGTCAATGGCCTAGGGGATCGTATAAAACGGGGGGTGGTGTTGCGATGCCTGCGGCGTTTGTCTCCCGATATTGTCTTTCTGCAGGAGACACACCTAGTGGGCAATACTTGTTGTGCGATGAATAGGTGGGGCTATCGTCTTGTTGCGCACTCAGGGTTTACAACGGGTTCCAGGGGGGTGGGTATCCTTGTCCGGGCTTCCCTTCCCCTTGCGATAGATGATGTAATCCTCGATGATCGGGGGCGTTATGCCGTCCTCGTGGGACGATATGAGGGCAGGACCCTTTCCCTGTTCACCGTCTATGTGCCCCCCGGCCTGCAGACCTCCACCTTTTCTGATTTGGGCCGAGTTCTGTTGGGACTCCCTGAGGGTGCTCTTTTCATGGCTGGTGACTTTAATTCTGTTCTCTCTGGTCTGAGTGATCGTTACCCCCCTAGGGATACTCCTTCGGCCCAATTATGGCTGGGTGGCTTTTTGGATACTTTTGGTTTGGTGGACTGTTGGAGACTTATGCACCCCACTCAGCTTCAGTATACTTTCCACTCTGGGGCCCATGGGAGTTTGTCTAGACTGGATTACTTCCTCATGCCAGCTGAACAGTCATCGGCGGTCCGGGAGATTAGACACCTCCCCCGGGGCATCTCGGACCATTCTCCGCTCTGGCTTTGTTTTGATATGGGGGTGGAGGCGGCGGGCCGGGTGGCTCCTATTAACCCTTGGTACCTGACCTCCCCTGAGACCCGTGGTCAATTGATTAAGTCCCTGGACAACTACTTTCTGGAAAACGAGGGGTCTGTCTCTTCTGCTGTGTCCCTATGGGAGGCTTTTAAGACAGTAATTCGTGGGCAGGCCCTGTCTCTCATTGCTGAAACCAAAAAGGCGAGGAATCGGGAGGTGGTGGATCTTGAGATGGAAATACTTGAGATGAAGGCTGACCTGGAATCGGGTGTTACTCGTGACAAACTCCATGCCCTGGGTCTGAAGCAATTTGCCTATAAATCTCTGGTCACAGATGCGGCCAAAATGATGTTTAGAGAGCAACAGGGTCGTCTGTATGATGTTGGGGACAAAGCGGGTAAACTGCTTGCCTGGTTGGACAAGAAGGAGAGGGCGAATTGAGTAGTGCCTGTGATTCAGACTTTGAATGGTGTGAGAGTGACGGACCCGGTTGAAATAGTGGAATGTTTTGCGGATTATTTTCGTGCAGTTTACTCCCCAGTGTCGGAAAGGGATGAAGACGACTCTCGCCTCTTGCTGCGCGACATAGCTTTGCCCTGCCTCTCTGATTTGGAGCGGGTTTCTATGGAGGCCCCGTTCTCTACGGATGAAATAGCGACTGCAATTCGCTCTCTCCGTTCGGGCAAGGCTCTGGGCCCGAACGGTTTGCCAATCGAGTTGTACAAACTGCGTCCTGATAAGATTGCGCCCTATCTTCGAACAATGTTTTCGGAGTCCCGTGAGCGGGGTGCTCTTCCTTATGACCAGCGCCTGGCTACGATTGTGGTAATTCCTAAAGATGGTAAGCCCCGGGATCTTTGTTCGTCATATAGACCCATCTCCCTGTTAAATGTTGAGCCTAAGGTTCTTGCCAAGATCTTGGCTACTCGCCTCCTAACGGTCATTAGTGACTTGATTCATCCGGACCAATCCGGATTTATCCCGCACCGTAACACAGCTCTTAATCTGCGTCGCCTTCATGGAGCCATCGCGAGGGCGGGGCTTCTGACGGAGCCGGCCATTTTGGCTTCATTGGACGCCTCGATGGCCTTCGACACGATAGAGTGGCCCTGCCTTTGGGCGGCTCTTGAGAAGTTTGGTTTTGGCCCGGGGTTTATCGGATGGGTGAAGTTGCTGTATACTGACCCCTTGGCGCAGGTCGTGGTTAACGGTCGAGTTTCGGTTCCCTTTTCCCTTGGTAGGGGGACCAGACAGGGGTGCCCCTTGTCTCCATTGCTTTTTGCTCTCGCGTTAGAGCCGCTAGCTGCGTGGCTTCGCTGGGAGCCTTCTCTCAAGGGTATACGTTGGTCCCCGGATTTTGAGGACCGTGTCTCGCTTTACGCGGACGACATTCTTCTTTATCTTACTTCCCCGCGTAAATCTTTAAATGTCTTATTTGACGTTCTCATCTCATTTGGCAAGAATTCTGGTTTGATTATAAATTGGGCTAAATCCTGTGTCTATGCTATTTCGGGTGATCTCCCCCCGTTGCCGGATAGATTTCCCATCCAGGTTGTTCAATCCGGTTTCAAATATCTAGGGGTCTTTATTACACTGGATTCGTCGCTCCGGTTTGAACGTAATCTCCTTCCCCCGCTTCATAGACTGAGGCTGGACGTGGCTCGCTGGCGTAAATTACCCTTGTCGCCGCTGGGCAGGGCCGCCCTTTTCAAGATGATGTCCTTACGCGATTCCTTTATGCACTCCAGAATTCCTATGATGATATCCCCGCTACTTATTTCCGAGAGGTCGAGAGTCTACAAAGGCAACTGATTTGGGACGGGCGTCCACGTATTGCCCTTATGAAGCTCACCATCCCTTGGTATGACGGGGCATAGCACTTCCTGATATCAGGAGATACTATTGGGCTACCCAACTGTCTGCCATTAACCACTCGATGTATTCCCCGGGTCCGGATCCGGCCTTTGAAATGGACAGACTCCAACTGCCGGGTGGGGACTTTAATAGAGCGCTTTACTCTAGGTCGTCTGGGCGCCACCTTACGGGACCGACTAGGATTGCGGTTAGTGTATGGCGCGTTGCGAATGTGAGCCTGGGATGGGATGAACGAGTGACGCTGGCGACTCCGCTTTATGCATCTGAGCGTCTGGGATGTCTTTGGACAACGAAGGGGTTTGACCGCTGGGACATGATTGGAATCTGCAGAGTGGGTGACGTGTGTGCGAATGGAGCGGTGAAGTCCTTCGAGGCCCTCCGAAATGATTATGACCTGAGTGATAGAGAATTTTTTAGATATTTACAGGTCCATCATGCCCTCACTTCTGTTCTGACTTCCGGTACCGCCATCCCCGAGTCCTCCCCCCTCGAGGATCGTATCCTGGATGGTCATCTCCCTGATAGCACTATCTCCTTGATTTATACGAAGCTGATTCACAATCGCGCTGACTTGCTCGTTCAACTTAGAGAGGCATGGGTCGGCGACGGTCTGGAATTGGATGACGAGGATTGGCAGTCAGCACTATCCTCTCCTAAAGAGGTCACCATTCCCGCCCGTCTCCGTCTGGTCCAGCTCAAGATCCTCCACCGGGTGTATGTTACTGGTCCTCGTTTGGTTGTGATGGGTTTTTCCCCGGATGGCCTCTGCAAGCGTGGGTGTGGGATGAGTGCTACGTTTCTTCACATTATTTGGGAGTGTCCGAGGGTGGCTGCCTATTGGGCAGAGGTGCTTGCGGTGATGGCTGATGTGACTGGAATTGCCCTGGTGCCGGAGGCCCGGAGATGCTTGTTGAACGTGTGGGAACCTACTGACTATTCGGTGGCCCAAACCAGATGGGCGACCCTAGGGTTTAAAAAAAAATAAAATAAAAAAAATAAATGCTAAAAGTAACCCCCCCTCCCCAATTCCCACCATCGGTGCGCGGAATATGTTACAGTCATGGAGGTTAGTAAGTACAAGAGTCGTCAGGCAGTGGTTCGTGCTATGTATCTATCGTGTTATAGGGGTATGCTCCAATCATGGTGTTAGTTCTCCGATTCGTGCCGTGTGTCACAGTCATGCAGTGCTTGTACCAGTGCATCCTATGCCCGCGCCATTTCTAAAGCCTTGTCATTCTGTTGTCGTCGTGCCGATTGAAGCCTCAACATGCTTTCGCCACCAGCCCATTTAAGAAACTCGTTTCGCCACCTAGAGCCCATGGGACCCGACACTGCCTTCCAGTGTCGTGTAATTTCACGTTTCGCAAGGATGAGCCCCATATCTATGAATTTGCTCGTAATCTTATTTTTAGGGGTGTGAGGGAACCAATGTAGGGGCGTGGCTACGCACGCAATGGCGGAGGACGCGCAAGGGTAGAGCTCCGTGTTGAACTCCCCTTCCCTGGGCCAATTCTCCGTTCCATTTGCCCGTAGCCGACCGAAACTTTGGGCGGACCTTCACTGGGCAATCCTCGGCACTGGGGACAATTTAAAAAAACGGAGACCCAGAGCGGCCGGCACCGGCCTTTCCTGAGACCCACTAGCGGAGCCGGCGGCACCCGGGCCGGCGGGGTGACTACGTGAGGCTGCGGCTTGGGCCTACAACTCAGGCCTCACACCACAATCTTCACCCGGGCGGGGGCGGACCCCCCGGAGACTGCTGCCGAGGGGCAGGGGAACCCTAGCTGCTGGGTGCCCTGTCCAACACGCTGCTGGACGCCTGCTGGGGGCCTGATCTGGGGGCGGGGCGGACGCCCTGCAACGATCTTCTGGCCGCTGCGCTGCTGAGGGCCCGGGGGTGAGGCGCCCCTGCTTGGCTGAGTGGGGACACGCCCGGAGGGGCCGAGACCCCGGACCAGCAACCGGAGCTCCGGCACAGCCTGCGGCGGCCCTCCCAGTGGCCCCCCGCGACAACGAAGTCTTTCCAGTCAGGCGGAGGGGGCACGGAGATAAGGGATCCGGGACGGGCGCACAGGCCCCAGCCTGCAACATCCATCCTGCAACGTGCGACCTACACGGAGACCACCGCCGCCCTCAGGAAGCCCTTGCGCGGCCGGGGGCCCGGACTGTAAAGCGGGCCCGCCTGGCCCTTCATCGCCCATAATAGAGGAGGCAGTGCCCCGGGGAACGACTGACGGAGCACCTGGGACATACCCCGAGACTAGGTAGAGGAGCTGCCGGGTGGCTGTTGGTGCCGCCTGTGCACGGCGGGCCCTTCCCCCTCTGACTGTGCAACCGCAGTCCGGCCACACACGTTGACTGTTGAGCGGCCGCTGCTGACGGGCCGACCGGTCCCTACACGAGGGGCCCACATCACTACATACGGCACGCCCTTCCTATCTACGGCAGGGAGCACTGCCGCCCGACGACGAGGACGGACCAGAGGTGGAGAAAGACGAGGTCCAGGCTGGAGACCCACGGCCGGCGCACCACCGGAGGTGACCGCTGATTTGAACCACACGACGGCCTGGCGGAGGAGGCGCGTGGGGCGCCGACGGCCCGCTTGAAAGGCGCTGCCCGATGACCGGAACAGCCGCGGGATTACCCGTGTCCCGCACCAACTAGGATACGGACAGGGCGGCTCTGCACATGTCCGACGGAGTGAGGACGCGCACTGGGACAGGGGGAGCCCCACCGAAAGGAAGAACAGGCAAGTCGCAGAACAAGATGGCCGCCAATCAAGTGGCAGCGAGGTTGGATAGCGTGCTCGCAGCAATGGAGCGCATGGAACAGTCGCTTCAACAGACCAGAACGTCTCTGGAGTCGAAAATAGACAACGTCGCGATTGACCTCACCCACCTGCGAGACGACCATAGGAAACTAACAGACCGGACCAAAACACTGGAAGGAGTGGTGAAAGACCTTGAACCCAAAGTCACCCAGATGGACAAACTGGTGCAGGATCTACTTAACAGAGTGGACTTCTTGGAAGATCGGGCTGAGGATGCGGAAGGAAGGGCGAGACGCAATAACATTAGACTTGTAGGGGTCCCGGAAAAATGGGAAGGGAACAGACCCACACAACGTGTGGAGGACTGGCTCAGGGAACTACTACCTAAGGACACACTTTCGCCACACTTCGTGGTGGAGAGGGCACATAGGGTCCCAACGAGGCCCCACACCACAGGCACGAATCCAAGGCCGCTCCTTTTCAGGATCCTAAACTATAGGGACAGAGACACAGTGCTGCGGGAAACCAGACGCCTTGGTGAAGTACGTATAGACAATGCCACTATAATGTTTTTCCCGGATTATACTGTCCAAGTGCAACGCCAAAGACAAGACTTCTTGGAGGCTAAACGGAGACTCAGAGAAGCAGGCTTGAAATATTCCCTCCTCTTCCCTGCCAAACTAAGAGTGGTGGCGCGGGACAAGACCTATTTCTTTAACACCCCGGAGGAGGTCGGTGAATGGCTGGACAGCGGCACGGACACAGCGCCAAGGCAGGTGCAGGGAAACGAGAAAAGGCCACGAGCACGCGGGCCGCGACGCCGTCGTGGGAACAGAGGCCAGCAGATTCGACGCCCGGAGGGGGCATCGCGCCACTCCCCACCAGCAGATCAAATGCTTGAGGAACAACAGGACGCGCTCCGAAGAATCTCTCAATTGAGCAATTCGCCTGGATCGGAAGTCGCCATGGACACTGGCCAACGGATGATCCCTAGCGATGACGAAGCCATTTATGGGATACCGGACTCCCAGGTATCTGTGGAACTCCCAGAAGTCACACCACAGACAGCGGACATGCTCCACTGATGGCAATGCCACACACAGATGGAGGGCCCTGTCGCGCTGACGAGGATGGGGCAGTGGCTGAAAGGAAAGTGGGACATGCTACACGCTGGCCGTATGCCGGCATGGCTCTCATGGCCCAGATAGCGGAGGGATTGACCTGCACACAGTGAGTACTTCTCCCAGACCCGTGGCCCTTGAGAAGGTAAGATGGTGAGGGAGTGATATTGCTGTATTTCCCCCTTCTCACCCCCCGGGACTGTGATACTACCTCCCCAGCCTCACTGATTGGTCGGGGGCCGCAGCAACCCCTCACATCATATGGCTTACTCACACTGAGTTGACGGTGAGTCAACTGACACTCGTGCACCCGCTATAAAGACTGGCCGAGAGGGTGGACCCCCCATGGGGCTAACGGCGCCAAGTTCTGGCGCACTGACTTTGGCTACATGTACACTAGCCCATATGGCCCAGGGAAGGGCTCTGATCTTCCTTATAACTTGCCTATCTGGACCGTCAGGACCGTGATTAGCACACAATCCCCCTAGATTTGAAAAGTTGTCACTCTCCTTTTGAGAGAATGGACGGTGGCCCGTTTCGCTACTGCCCTTTTGGTATTTTAGGGGAGTTTCCCCACAGTTGGGTTTTGCTGCTACAAGTTTCCCCCCCCCCTTTTTAATCTCTTCCTGAAATTTCATGTGTGTGGTGGGAGACGTGGCCGTGGGAGAGTTGGAAATAGAGATACAATGGATGGATGCTGGACTGTAACTTGTGGGGGCAGGGGAGGGGAAACCACTGGTATAGGATGACAGCTACCAAAATATGTACCTGGAATATTAGGGGTATGCACACACCGACACGCCGTTTTCAAATACACTCATACTTGAAAAGACACCAGGTACAGATTGCACTCCTGCAGGAAACGCACATGAGCAAAGCAGAGGTGGTCGCGCTGCGACGCAGGTGGAGGGGGCAACTGTATGCTACTGAATACTCCTCGTTCGCCCGGGGAGCGCTAATATGGGTGAAGCCAGGTACCCCCTTTGCGATGACTGACGTGCAAACTGACCCGGAGGGCAGATATGTGTTGGTGAGAGGCCGCATGGATGGGCAACCTATAGTACTAGCGTCCATATACTCTCTGAATACGGAGCAGGGGGGCTTCCTGGCACGCGTCTCGGAGAAGCTGGCACCCTGGCACGGAGTCCCCTGGGTTCTGGGAGGAGATTACAATACGGTGCTGGATCCCGTACTGGACCGATCGGCCCCGCCTAGGCCCGATGCCACGTCTCTGGGGGCCATAAAGGCGCTCACCCAGTGGGCGACACAGTGGTACCCGAGGGATGCATGGCGCACACATAACCCTAACACTAAAGTATACTCCTACTACTCAGGGGCACACTCGTTACATGTCCACCTAGACAGATATATGGTGTCATCGGAAATATTGTGTATATGTAGTAGACACTCTGCACACCTATTTAAAGGTATTAGTTTCACTTAATTATTAATATTAATTCTTTTTTCTCTTTATGGTGCTGTCGCCTGATCTGACAGGCTCACGTCAGTGACAAAATATAAACACAAACAGGTACTGTTTGGAAGCGACGCACTATTCACACGCCCCCTTGGGGTGCTCTATATCCAATAGTAGTTCATGATTTCACCAAATTTGGAAAATATTTTCTGAACAACCCATAGTGTAAGTTCATTCAACCAAAATCACATGCATATGTTTGTGATGCACAAAGATACAAACAAACTAAATGAAAAACGTTGTATATTTAATTGCGATTTTTCTTTTTTCTTATGCTTGGTTCTTCAGTCAGATGATACATTACATCATGTACATCCCATCCTCCTGTTCAGTTAATCCCAATGGATTATTGCCACACATAACGGACACACAATACCTTGGCCGAACGCACTCTGACCACAACCCACACACGCTGCGCATAGCTTGGGAGCGCCCACACCCGCCCATCCCCACATGGCGCTTACAGCCGGCCCTACTACTGGATGCCCCCTTCCGAGACTCCCTGCAGGCATGCGTGGCAGGTTATTTTACTGACAACTCTGGCACGGCGTCTTCCCCGCAAATCGAGTGGGACGCCTTCAAGGTTGTGGTGCGGGGACACTGCTTGGGCACACAGGGCGGTATACAGAAACAACTAGAGACCGACTTGCGCCGGGTAGAGACTGACTTGCTCTGCCGGGAGCAGGAGGTGGTAGAGGGGACAGATGACGAGCTGGGTGAGGCCCGTGCGGAACATGTGGCGCTACTGGAACGATTGCATCACGTTAACTATGCGGCGCACTCGGCACGCACACACCAACACAGCGACAAACCTGGGAGACTGCTAGCCTGGCTAGTCAGACAGGAGAGCCGTACTGAGCCGGTATCTGCCATCCGGACGACCACGGGGGAAGTAGTACACACTCAGAGCAAAATTCACCAGGCCTTTGTGCAACATTACCAAGCCCTGTATAGGTCACAGCTGAGGGTTTCGTCAGCAACCATAGTGGACTACCTAGAGAACATCCCATTGCCATCCCTTACAGAAGCGCAGCGGGGAGACTTGGGGGCGCCCTTCACACAGGAGGAGGTGCGTGAGGCTATCTTCGCACTATCCAACGGCAAATCACCAGGACCAGATGGCCTGCCTGCCGAATTTTTTAAAACCTGTTCGGATACACTGATCCCGGAACTGCTTAAATTGTACAATGCTGCAGTAGAAGACTCGACGCTTCCGAACACGCTAAATGAGGCCAACCTGGTTTCCCTTCTGAAGCCAGGCAGGGACGGAACGAACATGGGCTCCTACAGGCCTTTGGCTATGTTGAACACCGACTACAAAATCTTCACCTCCTTGCTGGCCCGACGCCTAGCTATAGAGGTCCCTGCCCTGGTTCATGCTGACCAAAATGGTTTTGTGCCGGCGCGGAGTACCTCGCGCAATATCCGCCGACTCTTCCGTATACAAGGAGCAGCCGTGTCGCACTGGCCGAGATCGGGCTGTCTGGTCCTAGACCTCAAGAAGGCCTTCGACTCGGTGGAGTGGCCCTATCTGGGGGCGGTGCTGGACAGATTTGGTCTGGGAGACGCGTTCAATGAGATGGTGGACCTAATCTATTAGAGGCCTAGTGTCAGAGTGCGAACGGGCAGGTTACTCTCAGAGGCGGTATGGGTGCGCAGAGGCACCCGACAGGGTTGCCCACTGTCGCCATTGCTCTTCTCGCTGGCTATTGAACCCCTGGCAGCACAACTGCGAGCACGGGGGGCAGGATGGGGAATCCCACTGGCTGATGGTACACATATAGTTTCACTGTACGCGGACGACTTGCTACTATATGTGCGCGACCTCACAGCAGTGCCAGACGAACTGTCGAATTTTTTCCAGACGTTCGCAACAGTATCGGGGCTCAAGGTCAATTGGGCAAAGTCCGGAGTGTACGCATTCTGCCAAGATACGCAGGAGTGCGACGTGAACCTTGGGGGTGCCAGGCTAACCTGGTATCCCACCTCCTTTAAATATCTAGGAGTGCACATTTATAGAGACGTGGAGAACATACTGGAGGGTAACCTGGGCCGCGCCACGTCCTCTTTACGAGCCCAGATGGCGTTCTGGAAGACATTGCCACTCAATGTTCCGAGCAGGATTGCTTTAACTAAAATGATAGCATTGCCCAGACTGCTCTATCACTTTGCCAACATTCCGATCTACGTCCCCGCAAAATTTTTCCGGGACCTGGAATCAATGGTCCGCAGCCTGATCTGGAATGCAGGACGCCCCCGAGTGGCCCTGACAAAACTATACTCCCCAGCAACGGAGGGTGGGCTGGCAGTTCCACATATGGAGCTGTATTATTTGGCGGCACAGCTGCAATGGGTGACACACTGGCCGAGTGGCACGCACTTAGATGACACAGCCACCACTACGTACGTATGGACACACACACAGATATGCACACTGTTCCATCCCCTGACTAAGGGACCACGCCCGCTGCCTCTGCATGTAGCTGTGGCCCGCAAATGTTTCCTCCGCAGTTTGAAACTGACCCGGGAAGTCAAACCATATGCCCCAGCGATTCCTCTGCTGCGTACACCCAGGAGAGGCGGAACAGTGACAGCGCGCATTTTAGAGTGCTGGACGGCTGCTGGAGTGGAGACAGTGGGCGACCTTTACGCAGACGGGGCTGTGCTTCTATTCGAGGAGCTGGCGGAGGGCACGGGTCTGCCGGCGGGGCAGTTCCTGACCCATGCGTCCATACTGAGGACGTACACAGACTCCTGGGGAGATGTTCGGGTGGAGCCGCAGATGCACCATGCAATGCAGTACCTACATGTGATGGGTAATGGTACCCACATCATCCACTGGCTGGCACAGGCCCTTCTCCTACACACACAGCGGTCCACACAGCCAATACGGGATAAGTGGGCGCACCACCGAGGGAGGGAATGGACGGATAAGGAGTGGACCATGATCCTAGCCTGCCCTATGAACATCCCGCGCAACGCCCGCTTCTGAACCATCCAATTTTATATACTACACCAGGCGTACTTGTCACCGGATAGGATCAACAAATATTTCACGATCAACACCGCTGCCTGTCCCAGGTGAGACCTAACAGGTGCGGATATTTTGCACATGCTCTGGACTTGCCCCTTTCTGGACACATATTGGGGGGAAGTGACATCTCTCCTAACGCGCAGCGCTGGCCCGGGGCTACCACACACTTGGGAGGCCTGCATACTAGGATTATATAGGAGACACACACTAAACAAAACGCACGCGAGGTTCTGGGATCTGGGCCTCATCACAGCCAAGAGGTTAATCATCAAACACTGGAAAAAGAGGGAGACACCTGTCCCTAAATACTGGTATGCTTCCTTCATCAATTGGGCTAGAGCAGAGAGCGTGGCTTTACATCGGGAGGAGGTAGCGGGCCTGCGGCAGTTTCCAATTGCGCAACTCTGGGACGGTTTCGTGAGATCCCTCCAGACAGAAGGGACGACCAGGGGATTCATATAGGGATCGCCATAAGTAAGACGACACGGACGCCATAGGAGAGGGCCCGCTAGATGCGCAGTTAGTGCTTCCCCCCCCCCCCCAGCGACAATCACACGTCAAGAGCGCAGGATGTGTGGCGTTCCCAGACCTGTGGGGACTGCCACCTCCCCAGCTGCCCAGAAACCTGACCACTGCCCACACCACAAGTCCGATACACTACCAGGTGGACCGGATAGACATCCACCTACTGACGCAGCGACGAACAGACCTGTCACCTTGTCTTACCGATCGCCTTTCACGGAGTCGCTCCCTTAGATGCACTCTCCCTCCCCACACCCCCCCCTCCCAAACACCCACCCCCGTTTACCTGTTCTGGACTCTTGCCTCCCATACATAGTTTCTAAACCAGGAGGCACACACGAACAACGACTCAGACAAGAGGACCAATATGGGCCACATCTCTCCAGCTAACTGACAGGCTGAAAAGCTGCCCGCTTGAGCCACCACACAATGCAGGGATGAGATGTGAGGCTCTGCTGTCCATTAGAGGGTGGAGTACCTCGTGGCAAAAGTAGACCGTACACGAATTCCTATTGCATACACACTATAGACACGCAGCTGGGGTCTACGCGAGATCTTTCTGGGTTTGGAAACACAACTGTTGATATGTTCTTTGGTGATACAACCGACGAAATGGGACACACCGATGAGAAATGTCCAGTTTACAGAGTTGAAATGTTTTTCTTATGTTTAATAAAACAAGACGTCCTTTGAAGACACATTGTACATAGGAGCGCCTATAAAGCGGAGATTACCATTGCTGACCTGAAATGTTTAGCAGCCGATATGAGACCACGTACTTGTCGCTTACACTTCTTTATTCTTTATATGCATCCTTAAGTTGCGGCCGGCCCTAAGGGTTGTAGGCTACGCTATATGTACTGCACTGTGGGAAATTAATAAACGTCTTACAAAAAAAAAAAAAAAAGTGAGGGAACCAATGTAGAACCCCAACGGCCATGTCAAACACTAAGCCTCGCTCTGTTATCTCGTTAAGAATGTCTCCCACCGTCTTCCAGTAAGGAGTTAAAATAGGGCATGTCCATAGCATGTGTTCTAATTCTACACCAACTGCCCTGCACCTGGGACATCCTGCGGAATCTCCAGCAAAGTATCTTCTGATCTTCCCCGGGTCAGGTATGCCCGATGGAGAATATAGAAGTGCACTAGTTGAAATCGTGCATTGTGCTTTTCCAAGCCCTTCTCATCAGTTGCATCCATACTGTCTCAGGGATCTCTCTTCCTATATCAGCTTGCCATTTATCCTTCAACGCCACCAGAGGAGGCAATCCTTCATTGGTCATTCTGGAGTAGAGGCACGAGACTGCTTTAAACGTTTCCGCTGCCATGTAAAAATTATTTGTAGAGCGCTCGGACACCACTGGTTTCATGGCGCTATAGAACAAATGATCATAGGTGGAAACAAGGAGCAGGTGTTAGGCATCGTATGCTTGTCGAAACAGGTGGGTTTTTAGTAGTTTCCGGAAGGATAAGTAGCAAGAGGTTAACCGGAGTTCATTGGGGAAAGAGTTCCAGGTCTTGGGTGCAAGAAAGGAAAACCCAAGGCCGCCGTGTTTCTTCCGCTTAAAGGAGGGGACAGAAAGAAAATTGTGATACAAGGAGCGCAAGTTACGGGAGGGGACATAGCGATGGATCCTAGATGTTACAAAGGCGGGACCATTGCCAGTCAGTGATTTGAAAACGGTGCAACCAAGTTTAAAAATGCCACGTTTCGCCACTGGCAGCCAGTGGAGCTTTTTCAATAGGGGGGAGACGTGTTGATATCTAGGTTGGCGGAAAACAAGTCTCGCCGCTTTATTCTGCACCAGTTGTAATTGGCGAAGTTGATAGGCTGGAATGCCAACGTAGAGGACGTTGGCATAGTCAAGGCGGGAGATGACCAATGCCATAATGACTAGTACAATGGCCTCAGTGGTCAGAAACCTGGAAATTTTTCGAATTCGCCGTAGGTGGAAAAAACATGACGAAGTAACTGCCTTGATCTGGGGTGTGAGGGAAATATCTTTGCTAATAATGACCCCTAAACTCTTTACAGAATCAGAGGGGAGGGAGCAGAGCCCCAGGACGATGGCCAAAAGTTGGAGTTCCAGGGGTTAAGAGGACCTCCTGTTAAGACCAACTCCGTTTTATTGGGATTCAACTTCAGTTGGCTTTGACACATCCATTTGCCAATAAAGGTCATAGTAGACTGAAAATCGGCGATGGATGAGGGTGTGGAGTTAAGGTTGAAGACCATTTGAATGTCGTCAGCATAATTAAAGATAGTGGCAGGGTAGTTGTGTAAGGATTGAATCAGAGGTTGCATATATAGATTGAATATAAGTGGTGATAAGGCCGACCCTTGTGGAACCCCGCAGGTAAGTTTCTCAGGGGTGGCTGAGAAGGATGATAGGTGGACAGCCTGGGAGCGATGGAGTAAGAAGGATCTGATCCACTCTAACGCTGTGCCCCGGATGCCGGCGCTGCCGACACGGTCGATCAAAAGAGTATGGTCGACCGTGTCAAAAGCAGCCGATAAATCCAGCAGCACCAGAGCCTGAGGGATGTTGTTATCAGCCCCCTTCCTAAGCTCATCCCTCACAGCCACAATGACGGCCTCGGTGGAGTGTCCCGGCCGAAAACCCGCCTGCTGGGGATCCAGGAATTGGGAAGACTCAATTAAAGAGCTGAGACAGTTGGTCACATGGGCCTCTAGAATTTTACTAAGAAAAGGAAGCAGGGAAATAGGGCGGAAGTTACTCAATACTAAGGGATCAGCATTGGGCTTTTTAAGAATAGGCACCACTGCGGCACATTTAAAAAAGTCAGGAACAATACCCGTAGTCAGAGAGCTGTTGAGTAATGAAAGTGGGGGCGCGGGGCAGGCTCGAAAGGCTTCTTTTAGGACCTCAGGGGGGCAGCAGTCATTTGGGGAGCCAGAGTTCACTCTATTTAGGAGGGCCAAAAACTCTGGCATGGAAATTGGGGGGATATGGTCCAGTACCAGTGGATTCCCACAGGTGCTAACGGAGACCAAAGAAGGGATAGAGGGCGGAATATTGTTTTTGATAATGGCAATTTTTTCAATGAAAAAAACGTTTAGTGAGTCACACAATACCTGAGAGGACCGGCTTAGTTAGTACTCGGTCTGGTAGAGTGAGCTCATTAACAATGGAGAAGACATCTTTGGCTTTGGATGAGGAATGAATGATTTTTTGAGAGAAATATGTACATTTAGTTTGTAAGATAGAATTTGTATATTGTTTTAATAGGGTGATGTAGCTAGTTTTCTCCTCAGGAGTGTAATGGCGCCACCAGCGGCGTTCAGCCTGCTGCAAGGCCAGTTTCTCCTTTTTTAGGTCCTCGGAAAACCAGCACTGAGCGTCGTGAGGACGCTTGGTTTTGATTCTTTTCATAGGAGCGACTTTATCGCATGCTGTTTCCAGCCAATTAATAATACTAGAAGCGTGAACGGAGGTGGAAGACAGTTCCTTAGGGGCAGAGGAGATCAGAAGGCTATGAAATTCACTCTGGTTAACTCGGGTACAGTTTCGGGCTAAGAAATTATTGACGGGAGTGGGCGGGACATAAGGGGTCTGAGTGATGACAAAAGAGATAAAGGAGTGATCAGACCAGGGACATGGAGAAATAATAGGGGGAGTGATTGTGATATTGGAAGTCCAAGCTTGATCTAGAGTGTGCCCCTTGATGTGAGTGGCCTTGTCAATATTCTGGGTGAAATTCAGGCCAGTCAATAGATCGGAGAATTCAACCGAAAGGTTGCTTTCGCCAGGATCTAGAGGCCTGTAGTTAAAATCACCAATAATAATGATTCTGGCATGATTAACAGTAAGTTGAGATATCTGTTCTCCAAAGAGTTGAGGACATGAAGGCATGTGATTGGGGGGTCGATAAAAGAGGGCACAAATAAAGGCAAACTTGGAGGAGGTGAATTGCAGTACAAGACTATCGACACCAGGAAGGCTGACCCTTTCTAAGGTGGTGAATTTATGCTTATGATGTATAATGGCTGCGACTCCGCCACCTGTTTTAACTTGAGGGCGATTAGAGTGGAGTAAATAGTAGCCATTAGGAATTGCAGCAAGAATGTCAGGTGCAGAGTCGTCCGTCAGCCAGGTTTCTGTCAGAAGGAGAATATCTGTAGTACCAGCGTCGAGTAGTTGAAAAATCTCCAGTTGGTGTTTCACCATCGAACGTGTATTAAGATAGGTGACAGTTAGAGGGGCTAAGGCCGGGGTGGTTGAAATATGAGGACAATGAGGGATCCCGGGTGACCCAGCCGCAGATAATCTTATCTGGCGGCTGGACCAGGTGGGGTTGGGAACATAAATATCCGAAATGAGTGAAGCCTGCCTGTCCAGAGGGTTCATGGGACCATCATGTTGTAGGTTATGAAGCTCAGGCAAGGTGTAAGAAATGTGGGGGACATTATGACTGGCCCCTGGGCCCGGCGCGAACGGGCGCAGACGGGCTTGCCTTTGGCGCGCCCGCTGCGCCCGTCCGCTGCGCGGACGGGAAAGACACTTGATTTAAATTAGGAAAGGAAGGAGCGTGGCCTAGTGTAGAGGGGGCGTAGCCTGACCAGGGGGGCTTGTCCAGAATGGTGTAGATGTTTGGAGCGACCCGCGGCAGCGTTTAAGTCGGCTGCGCGGAAAAAGGTACTGGTGAGAAGAAGGCAAAGTGCAGGAGTCAGGTACACAGTAAAGTCACAAAAGAATACAATGTTAAAAAAACACACGTTGCTCCCGGCTTCCGCCTCAGGAGTTTATCTATCTGGCTGCGCGTTGGTTTTAGCGCGTTATAAAGGCTGAGGGGGCGTGGCCTAGCGTAGAGGGGGCGTAGCCTGACCAGGGGGGCTTCCCCAGAATGGCGTCGATGTTTGGAACAACCCGCGGCAGCGTTTAAGTCAGCTGCGCGGGAAGAGGTACTGGTGAGAAGAAGGCAAAGTGCAGGAGTCAGGTACACAGTAAAATCACAAAAGAATACAATGTTAAAAAACACACGTTGCTCCCGGCTTCCGCCTCAGGAGTTTGTCTATCTGGCTGCGCGTTGGTTTTAGCGCGTTATAAAGGCTGAGGGGGCGTGGCCTAGCGTAGAGGGGGCGTAGCCTGACCAGGGGGGCCTCCCCAGAATGTCGTCGATGTTTGGAGCAACCCGCGGCAGCGTTTAAGTCGGCTGCGCGGGAAGAGGTACTGGTGAGAAGAAGGCAAAGTGCAGGAGTCAGGTACACAGTAAAATCACAAAAGAATACAATGTTAAAAAACACACGTTGCTCCCGGCTTCCGCCTCAGGAGTTTGTCTATCTGGCTGCGCGTTGGTTTTAGCGCGTTATAGAGGCTGAGGGGGCATGGCCTAGCATAGAGAGGGCGTAGCCTGACCAGGGGGGGCTTCCCCAGAATGGCGTCGATGTTTGGAGAAACCCGCGGCAGCGTTTAAGGCGGCTGCGCGGGAAGAGGTACTGGTGAGAAGAATATTGTATATTGGCAAGCCATCGTTGTTCTCGGTTCTGTGAGCCCTTCTCTCCAATGTGCTTGTATTGCTCGTGTGAGTGCCAAATGCAGTAGGAAGTCCCCTCTAGGTAGTTCATAGCGGTCTAAGAGTATCGGAAACGGTAACAGCGTTCCGTCTTCGTAAAGGTCTCCAGGACTTGGATCCCCGCCTCCTCCCATCTCTGCAGCTGCGACCAATCAGCGCCGTGTGGCAATGCTGTCAGCATTCCTAGCGGGATTTCGGGGTCGTGTGGGTGCAACACGCCCGCTCTACGCTGTGTCCGGTTCCAGCATAATCTAATCGTTTTTTTCTCTTGTGTGAGGTCTCGAAGGACTAATTTCTGCTGCAGTGCTATAAAAGAAAGCACATGTCGAGGTATTCCCAGGCCCTGTCTATCCTCGGGCTCTACCGTCAATGTCGCGGAGCTGCTCCCCTACCGGCCTCTGCTGCCAGACAGCACTGGTCAGCGGAACTTGACACCGAACTCACGGACGACCAATGGAAATACTGCTGCACATTGACTTCCCGCATCTCTGCCAGCTGCAGGTTGAAAATAATACATTATAAATACCTACAGAGGGTCTACTACACACCGGTCCGGAAACACAGATTCGGGCTGGCCGATAGTGACCGCTGTGAACGGTGTCGCGCAGAACACGCTGACTTTCTCCACTTGGCATGGTCCTGCCCCCAGGTTGCTGATTACTGGCGACAGGTCATCGAGGCTGTTGCGCAGATGGTGGGTAAGGAGATTCCCGCGGACCCTCTGGTGGCTATCCTTGGATACACACAGCATATATCTAAGGAAAGCAGAAAATTCGTCGATATAGCATTCCTCCTAGCCAAGCGACGTGTCGCTTGCCGCTGGGGCAGAGGCAGAGCGCCCAAGTTCAAAGATTGGCTAACCGACCTAATATATTGCCAGGATCAGCACAACACCTTTTCTGAATTGTTGCCTCTCACGAGTAGACCTAGGAACGTTTGGGACCCGCTGGTACACTACTTGCTCAAACGCTCGGACGATGACACGATGTCGGGCGATGAGTTCATCGCTTCCCAACCACATTGACACTTTTGATTACCTTATTGATGCCCGGCTATGGCAGACACATGCTGTTTTCCTCCATTTCAGTGGCCCCTGTGCCCCTGCGGTCTCCTCGTGGAGTGTATGGCACTGGCCTCCACGGTACTGCCCTCCTAGCCTCCCCCTCCTGCGACCATCTTCCCCCTCAGACGCGTTACAGGGTGTCCCCTCCTCCATCCGGAGTGTGCTATCCTGCATACCACTAGGAGCTCTGCACTGTCACCCCACGGACTACCACTGACCTAGATCCTTAGGCCTGGGACATTCACCGCCCCGCACACTGGCGCCTAGCAGAGCCACCACACTACACCACTACCATACATTGTTGTCGCACAGTTCTGCACCACCGCATACACGTAACCTCGTTGGGAAGTTGGGGTTCTCTCTTTTTTTTTTTTTTTTTTTTTGGTTCTGGTTATACTCGTTACAAAAAATGGGAGTAAGTTTCTTTTATTGCTCACACAAAACCTGTTTGACTGCGGTACATCCTTCCTTGACCTGCTCCACCGGACGGCGTTGTGAAAAGCTTTATTCCTGTGATGTGCCGCCGGGCCCCCGGGATGCCGGCTACTAGGCTGTGTGATGTTGCTCCACTATTGCTGCCGGCCTCCGGGTTGTAGGCGCCTCAAGCTGTGTATCCTTCTGTACTCTTATCAATAAAGCAGTTTGAACACCCAAAAAAAAAAAAAAAAAAAAAAAAAAAGGCCCTGTCTATCCTCCGGCCCTCTAAATTTGCGTGCTATTTCCTGGGTGTAGATCTGCAATTGAGCTGCTAAATAGTATACTTCAAAGTCGGGAACAGCTAAGCCCCCTTCCGACTTAGGTCTCATTAGCGTTGTTAAGGCAACCCTGCGTCGACCCGTCCCCCAAAGGAAGGACACTATCATGGATTTCAGGAGCCGGAAGGTAGCAGGAGGGATCCAAATGGATAGCGTTCTGAAGTAATATAAGAGCCGTGGGAGCGCCACCATTTTGAGTAGCGCTATCCGACCTGCCACTGATAGTGGGAGAGTGGCCCAAAAGGACATGCTGCCCTTCAACGCTCTGATACCGCGGGTAATATTTCCCTCCAATACGTCGGCAGGGGTGTGGTAGATGTAAACCCCTAGATATTTCAGGCAGCTGGGCTCCCATCTGATCATTCTGGTCGTGGAGGTCTGGGTCTCCCCCTTGTGTACTGGGAATAAACATGTCTTGGACCAGTTTACTTTGAGGCCGGAAATTTCGCTAAAGTTGGTTAAAAGATTGTCGGCTCTTACTAGGGCTCCGTCGGCATCCTCGAGAAAGAGCAAAAGGTCGTCGGCATACAGCGATATATACTGCTGTCCAGTTTTGCTCCTCAGCCCCCTATAGTGGACTCCCGTGCGGATTGACATTGCGAGGGGTTCTACTGCCAATGCAAATAGCAGCGGGGACAGTGAGCATCCCTGTCTCGTGCCTCTTTCTACTGGGTATTGTGGCGATATTAGTGTGCCCGTTTTTACTCTAGCCATCTCCGAGGTATATAGCACAGCGGTCCATTTCAGGTAATCCTCTCCCACTCCGAAACGCCTAAGCACTTTGTAAAGGTATTCCCACTCTAGGCTGTCAAATGCCTTTTCTAAGTCTACCGATAATATCATTGGGTGGTGGGCCTCCAAGTGATTATCTTCTAGGAGCCGTAGCAATCGGCGTATGTTCATGGTAGTGTTGCGCTTAGGTATGAAGCCTGCCTGGTCCTCATGGATCAGTGTGGTCATGTGCACTAAGAGGCGGGACTCTAAAATGCTGTTTAAAATTTTTTAATCAGTAGTCAACATCAATAGTGGCCTATATGATGTTGTATCGCTACTCTCTCTACCGGGTTTAAGTAGGGGGACTACCAACGCTTCTCGCATGGAGTGCGGTAAATGACCTAATTGTTTCACCTCTCTATAGACCTCTAGCAGCCGTGGAGCCAGTATATCCACGTACTTTGCGTAGAACTCAATGGGCAATCCATCCAGACCTGGGGTTTTATTATGTGCCATCTGCTTTATTGCACACCGGATTTCTCCTAGCTCGATGTCTTTGCCCAAGTCCTTTGCTTGTTCAGGGTCTAACACTGGGAAGGGGAGCCCCTCGAGAAAATTATCTATGGCCGGAGTGCCGGCTATTAATTTGCTTTGATACAGGGTTTCATAATAGTTTGCAAAGCTACGTAGGATCTCAGGCTGGAAGTATACTTCGTCACCCTCCGCCGTGCAAAAGGATACTATGGGGGAGTTCCTCCTCGTGGGGTCGGCGAGCCAGGCCAGTAAGGCTCCTGATTTGCCGCCCTCTGCATGGGACCTGGCTGTATATACCTTGTAGTCGAAGCTGCGTAGCCGTTCTGTTTCAACCGCGAATGCTACTTTCGCCGCACTAATCTGCTCTTGTAGCTCGGGATGGACAGGTCGCAAGAGCTCCATTTCTCTGAGTTTCTTGTCTGCTCTATCGAGGTCGTCTAATAGTACTTTCCGTACTCCTGTCTTTTTGCCTATGCAAAACCCTCTAATGACCACCTTAAAGGTATCCCATTCCGTTGCTCTCGCCTTCGTTGTGCCAGCATTATCCTCAAAGTATTGAGTTATTCTCTCATCTAGTGCCTCCTGGAAAAGTGGGTCTTCCAACGTTTCCGGGCGTAGCCTCCAGGTGGGAACACAGGAGGCGCTAGGGAACCATTGCATAGCGAGCAATAGAGGATTATGATCCGAGATTGTCCTCGACAGATACTCCGTTCTCACAATCATTGTCATGAACCATTCTTGTGGGGTCTTTATATATTTTAGAAAGTGCTGTCACCAACAAAACTCCAAAAGGTGACTCAGTCCAAACATGGGTAATCATATAGAACATAGAATTGCCACTTAAGGACAACACAGAGTGCAAAATATACTTATTGCAATATAAGAAAACAAGGGAACAGAAAACAGGATGAGCTAAACTTAACGTAAGAGACAGAAGGCCTCAGAGTGGGATTTATGTTGACAGCTTTTGGAGGTGTCAGAGAGGGAAGTGAAGAGCTTTGGGTCAGGCTGGACTAGATTTGTAAAGGAGGGGGAAGCACTGAGCTGTAGTTCAGGACAACTGGTCAGGGTTAGAAATAGCTTATTAGATTTGGGATAGTACAGGAGAGATTTGGAACTGATTAAAATATCTGTATACTTATAGATATACATTTTTTAGGTCTCGCCTAAGCAATTGCGTTAGCAATGCTTGATGGCGAGATATTATGTAGGGGCTTTAAAAAATGCACCCACAGGCTTTTCTAGGCGAATTGCCTACAGTGCATGTGTGCCGGGCGCATGCACATCGCACACCATTTGTCAGCCTGTGAGCCTCGGCATCAGACTGCATAGGAATCCCCTCCCCCGCCATGCAATGCCGAGAGCTTGTTAAAGGAACCGCTCCTCCTTCAAGCTCTTAAACACAAGGAATCCGCTGCCCCGCCACGCAATGCCGAGAGCTTGTTTTCTTTGAGAGAGCTTTTCACGAGCGCTAGTTACAATGTGCTTTTTCCCTATGTCCTTCACTTCACCTTGCCTTATATCAGTCTTGCCCCTTGCCACTTTACGCATACTGGTGCACATTAAGCCTAACTCAGGCAGCACTGCACTGTTGTAAATAACACCTACTGTTTTATTTAAAGCACAAAAGTATTCTCAAGACGTGCTTCAGCGGGTATAGTGGGGAACATCTGACTGGCTCTAACATGGCCAATATTGTCTTAAATTCTTATCATGGGGTGGTTGAAGTGCTGTTCCTACCACGGCATCCATTGTTTATTGTATTAATAAGTACATCACAAGATCAACATTCAACAAAGAGACAGAATAACAGTACTACATATAACAGCATTATTGCTTTTTAAGTGTTCGCCTTGAGCGTAATTTAGAGAAATTATGTCACAACAGACCTAATTTCCCCTCCACCTAGAAATATGTATATATAGTACTCTGCATTTATTAATAGTTCAACATTTTAAACAGTGAGCACTTCTACAAGCCCCCCACACACACAACCCCACACACACACAAACAACCCCACACACAACCCCACAACCCCACACACACAACCCCCCACGCACACACAACCCCACACACACAACCCCCCACACACAACCACAACCCACACACACAACCACAACCCCCCACACACACAACCCCACACCACACAACCCCCCACACACAACCACAACCCCACACACACACACAGCCCACACACACACAACCCCCCACACACACAGACCCCCACACAAACACAACTCCCCACACACACAAACACACAACCACACACACGCAAAACCCTACACACACACACAATCCCCCACACACACAACCCCCCACACACAACCCCACACACACAACCCCACACACACACAACCACACACACACACAAACACGCACACACACCCACACACACATACCCCCACACACAACCACACACACATACCCACACACACAACTACACCCGCACACACACAACCACACACACACAACCCCACACACGCACAACCACACACCACACAACCACACACTACGCAGCCCCCACACATACCCACACACACACCCATACACACCCATACACACAACCACACACACACACAACCACACACATAACCCCACACCACACAACCCCCCACACAACCACAACCCCACACGCACACAACCCCACACACACAACCCCCACACACAACCCCACACACACACAAACACACAACCACACACACGCAAAAAACCCCACACACACAACCTCACATACACAACCCCCCACACACACAACCACACACACACACAACCCCACACACAACCCCCACACACACAACCCCACACAAACACAAACACACAACCACACACACGCAAACCCCCACACACAACCCACACACACACAACCATACACACACACACACAACCACACATAACCACATACACATACCCACACACACAAACCCACACACACACCCACACACAACCACATACACACAACCCCCACACACACAACTCCACACACACAACCCCCCACACACAACCCCCCACACACACACACAACCCCACACACACAACCTCACACACACAACCACACACACACACAACCACACAACAGGATAGCAAAACATAGCATAGCAAAACAAAACATAGCATAGCATAACAAAACATAGCATAGCATAGCATAACAAAACACAACTAAACAGCATAACAAAACACAACAAAACATAGCATAACAAAACACAACAAAACGTAGCATAGCATAACAAAACATAGCATAACAAAACAAAGCATAGTATAGCATAGCAAAACACAACAAAACATAGCATAGCATCACAAAACATAGCATAGCATAACAAAACAAAGCATTTCAAAACATAGCATAGCATAACAAAACACAACAAAACATAGCATAACAAAACAAAGCATAGCTTAGCATAACAAAGCATAGCATAACATAGCATAACAAAACAAAACCTAGCATAGCTTAACAAAACACAACTAAACATAGCATAAACAAAACATAGCATAGAATAGGAAAGCATAGCAAAACTATAAATTCAATTCAAAAGTGCTTTATTCGAGTGTATACTCATAAAAGCAAACATACACAAAATATTGACAATATTAAAATAGAATTAAATTTACGATCAAACACATTTACAAAGCACTACTAAATACATACAGTACATTTGGTTAGAACGAAATCTCGCAGTATTTACAAAAAGTTTAAAAAGAATTCATAAGAGGTTTGATTTATACATTAAAAAGTATATACAATTTAAAGAGCGAGCGGTGTCAATTTCATTGAAACATATTTTACATACAGAGAATAGTCAAATAACTAGCAGTCTCTGAATATCTATCTAGTTCATTATTATTCTAAAAACGAAAGGAAATTTCATAAAAACAGATTTTACAGGCAGAGAATAGTTAAATAACTAGCAGTCTCTGCATGTTCACCCAGAGAATAGTTAATTGACTAACAGTCTCTGACGGATCGCCCATGCCCACCCAGTATATTTAGCTGTCGCTATTAATATCCATGTTAATGGGCTTGAGCATATAATGCGCAGAGCAACAGAACTGCAGGTTGTACCAAGGTTCCTACACATAGGAGCTAACCAAGCGCGTCTAGGGACACAGTATGCTTTACAAGAGAACAAAAAATGTCCAAGAGTTTCCTTCCCCGTTCCACAGGCTGGGCAGATGTCACTCCCCCCTGAGCCCCATTTGGCTGTCAAAGATCTTATAGGGAGGGCTCCAGCTCTCAGTTGGAATAGGAGCTTCCTGTCACCCGGTTTTGAAACAATATCCCAGTATTACTCCAAAACCGGGTACAGTTTTACCTCAAGGAATCCAGCGGACATAGACCCATTACTCAAATTACTCATACTCTTATTAGCAACATGTTCCCAGAATATAATTTTTAAGGCAGACTTGGTAGGGAATGATGCACCTGTTGGATCTAGCCATATAGAACTTAACCCAAGCTCGAACAATATTGCCTTCAGTGAATTGTGCCAACTAATTCTATGAAAACAGTCCGCCTTTATGACATCAATAAAACCTTCGGCATAATGCGCAAGCTCGGGGGTAGTCCATAGTCGTCGCCAATATAGGATTGGACGTAGTCTGGCTAGATCCTTGATTTGCTTCCTACCAAGCTCATATCTTAAAGGCAGGAGAGGAGTGCTTTTTGGGGTACCAGTAAGTAATCTTAAGAATTTATTCTCCGACCCCTGTAGAGAATTCAGATTTTCAAAGCCCCATATCTCCGCACCATAAAGTGACAACCCTATAGCCTTTGCTTCATAAACCAATAAAGCTGGCTTAACAGGTTTGGTCAAAGATTTCCTATGTTCCATATTAATGGCACCCGACAACTGCTTATGTCGCAAAGTGGCAGTATTTATATGCTGGCTCCATCTATTATTATCTGCGATGAGAATTCCTAGGTATGTAAAAGAGTTTACTACCTCAAGAGGCCGCCCACTCATGATGATGTTAGACTTACAGCTACGATGTGGTTTAAAAGCCATGAGTTTGGTTTTGGTGGCGTTCACCTCTAACCCATACTCCCCACAGAAATTCTCAAAAATACACAGAGCACGCTGCAAACCACTAGGCGTTTTCGACATAATAAGCGTGTCGTCCGCAAACATTAATATAGGGATTTTTAACCCTGAGAGAGATGGAGCGTCTACAGGAGCTGTTACCATACGGGGGACAACGCCGTTTATGTGCAGAGTGAACAAGGTTGGAGCCATTGAACACCCCTGTCGAACCCCCCTTTCAACTGGAAATTCATCTGTGACCATGTCATGCCCTCCCCACTGTATTTTGGCAAAAGTGAACTTGTGTAATCGCATTACCAAAGTCAGTAATTCCTCAGGGACCCCCAAACTCTGTAGAACTTGCCACAGTTTTGCCCGTGGGACCAGGTCGAAGGCAGCCCTCAAATCAACAAATGCTGCATAAAGGCTGCCTCCTCCCAGCACCACAGTCTTCCACACAACCATACACACACACACACACAACCACACACAACCACATACACATACCCACACACACAAACCCACACACACACCAACACAACCACAAACACACAACCCCCACACACACAACTCCACACACACAACCCCCCACACACAACCCCCCACACACACACACAACCCCACACACACAACCTCACACACACAACCACACACACATACAACCACACAACAGGATAGCAAAACATAGCAAAACAAAACATAGCATAGCATAACAAAACATAGCATAGCATAACAAAACACAACTAAACAGCATAACAAAACATAGCATAACAAAACACAACAAAACGTAGCATAGCATAACAAAACATAGCATAACAAAACAAAGCATAGCAAAACACAACAAAACATAGTATAGCATCACAAAACATAGCATAGCATAACAAAACAAAGCATTTCAAAACATAGCATAGCATAACAAAACACAACAAAACATAGCATAACAAAACAAAGCATAGCTTAGCATAACAAAGCATAGCATAACAAAACAAAACCTAGAATAGCTTAACAAAACACAACTAAACATAGCACAGCAAAACATAGCATAGCATAACATAGCCTAGCAAAACAAAGCATAGCACAGCAAAACAAAGCATAGCATAACAAAACATAGCATATTATAACAAAACACAATAAAGCATAACATAACAAATGAAAACATAGCATAGCATAACAAAACGAAGCACAGCATGGCATATCATAACAAAACACAAAGAAACACAGCACAACAAAACATAGCAAAGCATAACATAGCATAGCAAAATAAAGCATAGCATAACAAAACATAGCATAGCATAACAAAACCCAACAAAACATAGCATAACAAAACAGAACGTATCATAACAAAACAAAGCATAGCATGGCATATCATAACAAAACACAACAAAATACAGCATAGCATAACAAAACATTGCATAGCATAACAAAATAAAGCAACGCATAGCTTAACACAACAAAAGTTAGCATAGCATAACAAAACATAGCATAGCATAACAAAACACAACAAAACATAGCATAACAAAACATAGCATAACAAAGTATAGCATAACAAAACAAAACATAGCATACCATAACACATAGCATAGCATAACAAAACACAACATAGCATAGCATAAAAACAGCTTAGCATAACAAAACATAGAATAGAATAACAAAGCACAGCATAACAAAATAAAGCAAAGCATAGCATAACACAACAAACAATAGCATAGCATAACAAAACATAGCATAGCATAACAAAACATAGCATAGCATAACAAAACATAGCATAGCATAACAAAACACAACGAAACATAGCATAACAAAACAGAGAATAGCAAAACAAAACATGGCATAGCATAACAAAGCACAGCATAACGAGACAAAACATAGCATAGCATAACAAAACACAACAAAACATAGAATAACAAAACAAAGCATAGCATGGCATATCATAACAAAACACAACAAAACATAGCATAGCATAACACAACATAGCATAGCATAACAAAATAAAGCAAAGCATCGCATAACACAACAAAACAGCATAGCATAACAAAACACAACGAAACATAGCATAACAAAACATAGCATAGCAAAACAAAACATAGCATAGCAAAACAAAACATAGCATAGCATAGCATAACAAAGCACAGCATAACAAAACAAAACATAGCATAACATAATACATTGCATAGCATAACAAAACACAACAAAACATAGCATAGCATAACAAAACACAACGAAACATAGCATAACAAAACATAGCATAGCAAAACAAAACATAGCATAGCAAAACAAAACATAGCATAGCATAGCATAACAAAGCACAGCATAACAAAACAAAACATAGCATAACATAATACATTGCATAGCATAACAAAACACAACAAAACATAGCATAGCATAACAAAACAAAACATAGCATAGCATACCAAAACATAGCATAGCATAACAATACATAACAAAACATAGCATAACAAAATATAGCATAGCAAAACACAACAAAACATTGCATAGGATAACAAAACAAAAAAAACACAGCATAGCATAGCATAGCAAAGCAAAACATAGCATAGCATAACAAAACACAACAAAGCAAAGCATAACAAAACACAACAAAACACAACAGCATAGCACAGCATAGCACAGCATAACAAAACATTGCATAGCATAACAAAACACAACACAACAAAGCTTAGCATAGCTTAACAAAACATAGCATAGCATAACAAAACATAGCATAGCACAACAAAACATAGCATAACAAAACATAGCATAACATAACAAAAAAAGCATAGCATAACAAAACACAATAAAACATAGCATAACAAAACATAGCAAAACACAACAAAACATAGCATAGCATAACTCTCACTAACTGACTCGCCTACTCTCTCACTCACTCACTGTCACTAACAGACTCTCACTGACTGACTCGCCCACTCTCTCCCACTCACTGACTCACTCACTCACTGTCCAGACTCTCACTGACCGACTCACCCACTCTCTCTCTCACTTACTGACTCTCCCATTCACTGACTGACTCTCCCACTCATTCTCACTCACTCACTCTCAACACATATTGCATTACAAATGCAATAGGTGCCACATTTGCGAAAGCTTAAGCTATTGGCATTGTCAATGACAATGCTATTAATGTATCTATTTTCAAAACCAACACATAAATCAAAAATGTGTCATTTACAATGTCAATAGCTCAAACTTTCCAAATGAGACACCTATTGCATTGCAAATGCTTGTTATTCTTTTCCCACAATATCCCTCCTTTAGGATAGTTGGATCATATACCGTTGTAAATATATATATATATATATATATATATAGTAGAAACATAGAAGTCACAATGTATCCATAAAGTACATATCTTTCAATGGCATTACACACTGCTTAAATAACATGCATATACTGGCGTGTAGACACACCTAAGAGGTATTCATTATTCAACAAAATTATATATTAGAACTCAATGATTTTATATGTTATAGATCTATAGCCATTAATTAAAACTCTTCTTTGTGTACTTCCTCTACGTCTTGTTGTATTCTAAGATATCTGCGTGCTAGCTCTTGCTCTGGAGGAGGTAGAACTTTAAATGCAAAAACTGAATGGATGCTCTTAGTACACAATTACTGTTCCATGGAGCAATAACACTTAAGACCACACAATATTATCACTGTTGTCTTAAAGATACCCAATTGTGCTAGAACTAAGCTCTTCAACTATGCTCTTGGTAGCCAAGACCAGTCATCAGAATCTGTAATTTTTTCTGCTCCACTGAATATTTGAGCCGCATGCTTAATTTGTGCCACATCCCACATCCCTTCCTATGTTGAGACTATAATTAAAAAAATAAATAAGAGGAATTCAGTAAAACGCACAGTCCTCCTTGTTGTAGTGTCAGAAGGCCAAGTGCAATTCTATGTTGAATAGTCATGGTAGCCACCAAATTAATTTCCACCTGCAACTCTTGAAGTGCATCTCTTGTTGCATTGAATGCTATAGCTAGCTCGGTAAACATGTTAACAAGGCACAATTCAAAATCATATACACCATATCCAGGAATTAATATACACATTAGCTCAAGAAATAGACCTTGTCTAGCCTCCAGATAAGGCGCATGTTTATCTCTTTTATACTTTTGAGCGAAACTCGCCAAATGTATTGGCTCATGGGCTGCAATATGCGGCATGACTGAAATGTGTCAGAGAAGCACCTTGCATGCTTTAGTGCCACAAATGAAATATATACCACCCTCTAACTGTGTTTCCAATGTGTGATATTTACTGAGAGGAAGGCCTACCCCCTCAGGAAAAGTGTTTAGAAATTGATCACACCATTTGTAATCAATCCATGCAGAATTTATAAGTGTAACATTTGCCCATAGTGCCACGTAAGAGCAGCGAGCTGACCACGAGGGATATTCTAATGTTTTAGAAATCATTCTTTCGTTCAATTAATGGATTGTATAGAAGACCATCAAGTGTAATGAACAGTGTCTCTCCATCTATAGTGATGTAATGTAAAGTGTAATTCACTTGTTTCCCTTGTACCTTAGCTGTCCAGTTCCTATTTAATAACTGTCTGTCCCTTATGATCCAATTACCTGTGGTATCTTCAAATTCCAACATGTTAGGACATTCGCTACTTTTTAAATGTCCTAAGCATCGGGAAGCTGGGTTACATCCTGAAACATGATGCTTTATACATAAAGGAAATGCATTTTCCTCAGCATTGTTTTCCACCGTGGGTGACACTTGGTATTGGGCTTAAATATATGGCAGTATGGTACCATCCAATCCTTCCTTCTACACAATCCCAAGTTACATTGGATATGAGTCATCCTTTTCCTTGCACACAATTTTGTATGGGCACAGGTGTCTCATATAGGCCAATAGGGCAACTGGGGTATCTGGTCAACTCTCTACAAATCGCTCAATTTTCAACACCAAAAGCTTGGACAACTTTCTCACGTACTGTAATGAGGGGATGGTCAGCAGGTTGGTGCACTACAGGTAGCACACACATAAGTAAGGTAATAATATTGTTTGCACTATGTGCTGCATTTTCTTAAAAGGGATACCTTTAAATATAGAGTGTCTTTCTGTTACTCAGTTCCAGGGTGCTTTCTCTAAGTGTCAGTAATGAAAAGGCATGCAGTGCGCTGTCATCTGCTTCTCCTCCTGGTCCGTAGACGTCTTGTTCAGGGACGATTTCACACACCTGCCCTACGTTGTTCTTGTCAGTCTATTTTTTGGAAGGTGCAGACCATCATCTTTTGTTGAGACTGCGTTGCATGCTTGACTCAACGATATCTGTAGGTGTCACTGTCCATGTGCCACTTGATAATGAGCCCTCAGCGTGGCACTTAGGAATGGTCTGGTCTGTCTCCCCCTATACTATTACTCAATGATTTTATATGTTATAGATCTATAGCCATCCGTTAAAACTTTTCTTTCTGTGCATCCTCTACGTCTTGTTGGATTCTAAGATATATGCGCACTGCTCCACAGGTGGCCAGTGCTCATCCGTTATAGGTATCACTGCCTCAGGCGTTGTTGGTGAAGCTCTGCATCTTCTTCTGTGCAACCACTAAGGATGTCCCTGGACCTTTACTACCGTCCGTGTCACCAGGAGCACGATTTGGTGTCCGGTCCACCTAGAACTAAAAGAAACATCTTTTATTTTTCTCACCAAGACCATGTCTCCAGTTTTAAAATGGTGTGTGGGCTCTGAGGACAAATGGGGCAAAGTTTCTTTCACCTGGAGATGGTGATGCCTCAAGACCGCTGACAACTGTACAGCAAAGTCAGAAATAGTTGCATCCTTCCACAGCAGTGCTGCTTGGGATGCCGTGAGAGGCAACCTCAACCCCACCGACATAGGCCACCCATCAATACCTCATGGCATGACAATAGGGTTGTTCTAGATGGCGTCGCTCTTATGGCATGCAGCACTAAAGGCAGCGCATCAGGCCATTTCAGGCCTGTTGCATCAGTTGTCTTTCATTGCCAATTCATTTTTTTACTGTGGAGATCATCCTCTCCACCTGGCCTGAACTGTGGGGGTGGTAAGGGGCATGTAGTTTCCACTATATTCCCAAACAGTCACACATTTTGTGCACAACTACAGCCACAAATTCATCCCCTCTGTCGCTATTTATGCCATGGGGAACCCCAAACCGGGGTTTATCTTTCATCAAGCATCGCGTAACAGTTGCTGCATCATTCTTCCTTGTGAGAAACACCTCTACCTATTAAAAAAATGTATCCACACACACCAGCATATTTTGTAATCCATTCACTGGAGGCTTATAGGCGAAATCTATTTGGATGTTGGTAAAGGGACTCTGTGGTACTGGCAAGTAATCATGGTTAGCAGGGGATTGACCAAAAGCATGTTGGGCACAGAAGACACTGGGAGCAGAATTGTGCAGTGAGAGCTGTCATCCCTGGCTCAAACCATTCTTGTTGAATTAAATCATTCACCCCCTTATGCCTTGTAAGTGGGTCCATGTGCAAGCCTTGTAAGTGGCAGAAACATACTGCGTGGGGCCACAGGCTTCCCATCCCAGTGGACCACAATCCCTCATCATTTTGATCACATCCAGCATCAATACACACTCTCTTCATTTGGTGTTGCAGATCATTGGGCTTCCTTTACATCAGCTGGCAATAATTGTCACTGAATGAGCTGTATTAGATTGTTTTTTGCTATTAGAGGCACAATCTGTACTGGCTGTAACATGCTCTCTCTTGCTGCTGTCAGCCATGGCGTTGACTCTGGCTATCTTAGTATTAGCACCTGTGTATGTCTCACATTTTATTACTGCTATTCTGTTGGGTAGTAGTATTGCTCTTAACATGGTTTTTACTAAGGCGCCATTTTAAATGGGGCGTCCTGCTGCTGATGAAACCACGATACAGCCACAGCTGGCCGAAATCATGGACAACTCCAAAGGCATGACGTCAGTGTAAATGTTAACAGTTTTCCCCTCAGCTAGGATGCATGCTCTTGTTACAGAATACAGCTCGACTTGCAAGACAGATGTGCCAGGGGGGAAGCTGTACTTTCAACTATGGAGTCTACTGTTGTTATAGCATACCCTGCTCCGTAATCTGTGTCTGTTAGTCAGCTGGAGGAACCATCAGTGTACCACTCATAGTTTGCCTTTTCTAATGGTGTTTGCTGCAAATCTGGCGTGGGTGTGTGCATGTCTCTACAACCCCAACACAGTCATGGTTAGGGGTCTCATCTGAATCACCTGTTGCAGGTAATAATGTTGCCAAATTAACAAGTGGGTATTTTTTTAATGGTGATATTAGTGATAGACAACAAAAAAAACTCATACCCTGTGTGCCTGCCGCCGAAAAATTTTGTGTTGCTGTAGAAGACAACAACAACTGTACCGAATGCGGTACATAAACAATACAAGGGTAGTCCAACACAATGGGAGCCGTCCTCTCTATCATCACAGCTGCTGCGGCCACTGCTATCAAACAAGCCTGATGCCCAGTCACTGCTAAAGGCAAAGTCACAGAGTAATACGCCACAGGTATTCTTCCTGAGCTATGCTGCTGAGTCAGCACCCTATTTGCAATGCCATTTTGCTCTGACGCATAGAGAGGGAAGGGCAGTTTGTAACCAGCAGCTCCAGACTGGCACAGTACACGTCTTTTTCAGTTTCTTGAAACAGTCTGCAAGTTCATTATTCCATACAATGCTGTTGTGTGCATCTTGAAGTGTACATTGTCTCAGGATGGCATCATAGGATCTGTACTCAGGAATCCACTGACGGTAGTAGTTCATCATCCCCAGAAAGGACATCATTCCTTTCTTGGTGGACGGGGTCATTCTGTCAGGTGAAATGTGGTGTGTAACCCAGATAAGTCACCTCTTTTTGGCAGCACTGGAATTTTGACAATGAGGCTTTGTGTCCTTTCCCCTAGAGGTGGTTCAGCAGAGCTACAGTGTCTTTTTCACAGGCCTCAAGTGATGGAGATGCCACAAGGAGATCATCAGCGTACTGCAAGACAAAGCTACCATCTTCCAGGTGTAGGCTGTCTAGGTCTCTCTTCACTACCTGCGCATAGACCGTGTGATTCTCAGTGAAGCCTTGAGCAAGTCTTGTGAAAGTGTACTGCGTATCTTTTAATGTGACGGCAAAGAGGTACTCACTCTCTGACTCTAATACTGCCCAGTATTGCCCTTGGGTAATGAAATGATAGGACTATTGCAGGGGCTAGTTGGATTTTAATGATACCCTGTTGTAAGAGAGACTCAATTACAGGTTTTATCCCCTCCTCTGCCTGACGTCACAGTCTGTACTGAGGCACATAAGGTAATTCTGCATTTTCCTTAGGGTTACTTTATGGGGAGGGTATGTTTTCACCAATCCTGCCTCATTTTTATGCTTTGCCCAAACCTCTGAGCTCATTTGCTCTAGAACTTTATTTTTATTCAGCTGTAAAGCCATATTGCCTTCAAGCTTGTTAAAAACTGCAGTCCTGTCATTTCTAAGCATACACAACGTCCAACACCACCCTTCTCCATTTACCAACACAGACACAATTCCCAAAGGAAATATAAAATCCTTAGTTCTTGGTAAGTACTGAAGGCATTTCACCATGGGACCAACATCATTAGGGTAGTAACCAGATGCTACAGCTATAGACATGTGTAATTCTGAAGCTGGCACTTGAAATAATTTCTCATCCTGTGGTCCTAGCTCAATGCTCACCAAAAACCCTTCTTTTCCTACCTATAATGTGTCCTCAAGCAACTCCTATGTACAAATGTATGTCTGCCATGTAGGTGTGACATTCAGGCACTGGCCCTGTGAAAACTGTTGCAGTACAGTGTATGGGCCCAAGTACTAATGCCAACTGCACTAAATGAGTGACCAAGTCACTCTCAATGTCAGGGCTGTATTTAAACAGTTCTTGAAACAGGTTATCATAGAAATCTCCTTGTAACAGAGTCCATTGGTAATGTGTTGGAGAGAGAGACAAGACAGGGTGTACACATAACACAGCATTCTTACTTAATCTGCAAGCAGTAAGTGCTCTATTAGCCAATTCTAACCTGTCCTCAGGTACTTGTAACTAAATTCCATTTTGTGAAAAATATAATGTATGCAATTTACAGAGGAGGTATCTCCCCACCAAACTGATGGGTGCATCTGGTGACAGGAGAAACTGAGGGATCAGTGTGAAGTCATCAACAGAAACTGGGTGGGTTCTGACAACTCTACATGCATCATCATTCCATTTACTGCGATAGTAGTGACTTTTTCGCCACTACCAGGACCCAACTTGTTTCTCACTGCTGAAAGGGTTGCACCACTGTCTAACAGGAAATCAATCTCTTTACCTTCTACTTTAAATGGAAACATGGGATTTGCCTCAGGTGTGTCTGATACCTTCATCATAAAGTACTGGGTCCTGGATTCTGCAGTTTGTCCCATTTCTCTCTCTGCGTGGTCCTATGCTGATTCGTATTGCTCTTTGAAAGGATTCCCCAGGGAGTGCTGGGTCTGCTGAGGTCTCTGTTCATGGGTGGTGCTGATGGCTGGACCTCATCCCTGTCAAACCTGTCTTTCCTATTGGTTCTATTATTTCTATCATACCTGTCATTTCTCTCATTCCTATCTCTTCTAACTCTATAACTTTTATAATTTCTGCCCCATTGCCCGTATCTCCAGCAAACATAACACTGATCCCTACTCTTGTCTCTTCTCTGGTATCCTTGTCCTTCATCCTTTCTATACTGTGCCCCCAGGTAGTACATTCCCTCTGGCTCCTCCTCTCTTTGCACTTGCTGCAACATTATCCCTTTGTCATTTTTAGCTGTGTCCTTGTTTACCTTGAAAATACCACCTCTTTCCATGGTTATGAGAAGCATGCACAACTCTTGATATCCTTTAGTAGACCAATCAGGGTGGCACAGTTTACAACTTTGGGCTACAGAAGCTAACAATCCATTCCTAAGTGTCTGACAGCTAAAACCTTATATGACTCTATCATGCACTAAGTATGGGCGGAAAATTTCTTCCACTCGCGGACTTTGCGAATTTTTGGCAATTTCGCGATCCGCGCAAAATTACCCAAAAATCCGCATTTTACGAGTTTTTTTTCTTGTTCGCGCTTCAAAAATACAATCTTGCGCATGCAGCATTGACTTACCATGATTCTGCGTTCGCTGATGAGTTTTCCTCCCTGTTCGCACAGCGCTGCGAGATTTTTGTAGCTGGCCGAGCGACGCCGCGATTGCGAACACGTCATTGCAACCCGAAACAGGAAATTGCGAACGCCAACACATCAGTGCGACCCGAAACAGGAAATTGCGAACGTGAACACATCATTGCGACCCAAAACATGAAATTGCGAACGCGAACACGTCATTGCGACCCGAAACAGGAAATTGCGAACACGTCATTGCGACCCGAAACAGGAAATTGCGAACGGGAACACGTCATTGTGACCCGAAACAGGAAAAAGGCATCGCGAGCAGGCTGGTTAAGTGAAAACAACATGTTTGCGACCGTTTCGACCGCATGAGCAAGTTCTCGTTCCCGAACTGGTAAAAAACTCTTGCAAACTCGCAAAAAAAAACATTTCGCAAGCTCGCGGAATATGGCGGCTTTTTGCAAATTGCGATTACGAATTCACGCGAATTCGCAAATTCCGCCTATGCTTATCATGCGCGGCACCCCGGCACTGTTATCCCAAGCTTCATTATATCTGATATCCACTGACTCGCCTGACTTCTACAATGTGGCTGTGACTTGAGAAAAATCTCCAGGATTCACTGGTAAGCCTTTAATTGTGTTCTTGACAAACTTTAACCAATTTATCAATCTTTTTTCTGTGACATCCATGTTATTAGTCGGGATAGTTCAATTTCTGTCCTGCGGAATTTGGAACACACTTTTTTACCAAAGATCATCTGCTACCTTATCCTATTTTTAGTAACATTTCTACATCTCTAGGAAGGGGGGTATAGGCAATGCATATTTTATGAAGCCATTCATAATATTTCACACTGGCAGTGAAAGGGTCAGGAGCGTTGTTAGTCATCTGAGCTGCCTCTAAGGGGATCCAAGGCTTTAACATGGCTGTGCCCCCAACACTATTTTTGTTGCAGTTATTTTAGTGTTCAATAGTATTTAATCAGTATCTGAGTTCTCACCCTTTACCTATAGTGCCTGTGTGCGTGACCATGTAAGTATCAGTCTTTTTATCTATCTTATCTTGGTGTTTATTAATGGAACATTGTATTTGCTCCCTTTCAGTGTTCACTTCCTCCTGGCACTCATCTGCCTCCTTCCTCAGGAATGCCAACTGCTCACATTCCTCCTCGTTGTTTTTCTCTTCTGCATTCAGCCCTAAATCCTCCCTCAAACAAAAAGTTGGAATTTGGGCCAGAGTTTCAAAAGCATGTGGCATGTCCCCTCCAACTGATAGGTGCCCATTGAGGGCCTGTGTTTTGAAACCGCCTTCTCTGGGGCAAGTTGGCATGTCAGATACCTTAGTTAAATCTTCTTCCAGGGAGATATGGAAATAAGGGGCACTTGATAAGCCTTGTTTTGGAACCAGTACTTGCTTGTGTGTGTTATTTCTTTCACAGTGTATGTAGGGGCCTGAAAGTGATGGGTAAAGTGAAGTTGCTTGAGGAGGGGCTGAAAAATGAGGTGAAGATAGAACAGGCCCTGCAAAATAGATGCTTTGTCCCAGTGTCGGGTGACTGCTCTTATTGTTGTTCTATCTGCGACCAGGAATTAAATTCACTATTCACATCCACTCTGTCTTTTCCGTTCTTCCTCAGTTAATAACAAAACCTCCTCCTCAGTCAATGTACTATCAGCTATTTGCTCACCGACTGCTCCTTCTAGTTTGACATAAAGGCCTTGGGGCTTGGATTCGATAAACAGTTTCTTCAATTTATTTATGTCAATATTCACTTGGCGGCACGTCCAAATACACAGCAGAGCCGCAGACCGTCTATAAGTAGTAGCGTTTGGTATTGCTTTACCTCTGTCAACTTCAGCTGTTGAAAACCCCCAGTGTTTAAATAATGACAAAAATGCTGTTCTGTTCGCACATAGTTACTCAATTCTAATAAATATTGGCTATAAGTTGTGGGACAATCCTTCGCTAGTTCTAGCTCCTTTTTAGGTCTCGCTGGAGACCTATTGCAGTTGAGTCGGCTCTCAAGGGACACAGGGCTGGGCACGCGCGTCGATTTCACATCGTGGACGCGCATGCCCAGCCCCCCAGAGCCGTGCACATCTCTTGCTCCACCATTCACTCGCAATTGCGCGCGCACTCACACAGCCACACTCTCGCATGCACACACGCACACACGCACACAGACACGCGCACCCCCCCACAGACACGCGCACCCCCCCCTTGCCCCCCCACACTTACTAGGCTCTTTCTGCATGTCCCTCTCAGTCTCGTTTCTCCTTGATTTCGGCAGCTTCTGCTCTACGGCTCCAAGAAAGGATCCTCGGGACCGTAGAACGGGACACAGCACCTTCCTCCTTGAATTCAGCGCCAGGGCTATTTCCTAGGAAAACTTCTGTGCTCTAATCTAATCGGCGGTCAACGCCTAGTAAGAGGCCATCCTGTGCTGACGCCGCTCTGAGCGCGTGCTTGTGAGTAGCGTCTCGGGCAGGCGTGCTCTTCGTTACGTTTACGGACGTGTTGGTGAGAGGCGTCTCATGCTCCAAGCCTGTGCAATAGAATGACACAGGGAAGCTTGCTTACACTTGTTTTTTTTTTTTTACTTTAAGCGCGAGGCGCGGGTGCGGCCAGTGCCTGTTTACAGGCTTACAGCGCTCTCCCAAGAGCCTCGCTCTTGCCGTTGCCTGCGCGCGCACTCCTCACATAACGTTTTCACGGCGGCCGCGTTGCTTTCATGGTAGTGCGGCCAATTCTTGACTATATTACTTTCTGTTCAACAACTTTAAAAAAAATATTGAACATCGTGTCCCTGGCTCAGCGTGTGATACTGTTTTCCCTTCGGTGCCCGTAGCTGCCACCTCCTCCCATGTTGCCCCTCCCCCTCTTCAGCTGCACCTGCATGCCTGTTTGTTTCGCCGGGCCTCTGTTCCGTTTGTTCTCCATTGCTCTGCATCCGTGAAGCGGGCTCCCTGTTGCTAAAAGTAAGCGGCATGGCCACCACATTTCTTGTTCCAGCGCGGTGGCCATGCGCCTTTTGTTTTAGAGGTATGGCGCCCTTCTGCTGCATCCCTCACTAGCATTGCATTGAATACAGTCTCCTGTGCAGTGCTTCCATGAATGCCGTGTCTCTGGCAGCACGTGCACTGTCCGCAGCACGCACAGCCTGAGCTCTGCCTGTGATGCCTGCATGCCTCTGCTTCCGGGAGCCCCCGATGGGGGGGGGGCATTGACACCAGACACGGACCCCTTTCATCCCAGGCGGGCATCTGGAAACTACTGAGCTCTAGTAATTGTGGATGTTCGGGTTTCACCAGCTGCTGGTACGCTGTGGGTTCTGCCTTTGGGGCACGTAGGTGTTCTTTCACAAACGCAGCTATGGAGAGAACAGGTCAGTGCATCCCCCCTCCCTCCCACCGACAAGCGGTATGAGGCCCACTTTGGGCATGCTTCTGTATTTATATGCTGTTCGATTCTGGGAACAGGGTGAGACAAGACTGTATTCAGTGTAATATTCATTTCTGTCTGTCCACCTCCACAAGCGGCAGCGGGACAGCAGAAAGACACCAAAAATGAGCACACACTGCTGACAGTGCTACTTGCCAGTGCCGCTTTCCCCGCCCAAACCCTGTGGTAAGACACCGTGAGTGTGCCTCCCCAGTTTACTCTTTGTTGTTTACATTAACTGTATGGGCCGCGCATAGCATATGTGTGTCGGCAATATTGGAATATTAATAAACATACCCAGAAGCTGAGGCAGCAGCACTATGCTGATCAGTAGTGTATGTCCCCTCATTGGCGGGAATCTCAGACCCATATTTCTCATTCACCATCTCTCTGTATACTGCGAATTGGTGCAGATTTCTATAGCACCTTACCCGAGCACCGAACAGCATTTCACATTTTTAAGGCCGAGAGATTAAGTGATTTGCCTAGAATCACAGGATGCCTCATCTTTCATACCCATGAATCTCACCACTCTGTTCCTCCACTGCAGCGGGAGTTCCAAATCAAAACCAGGTATTTACTCGTAGGAGGCACATAACAGCACTTGCATGGACTGTACACACAAGCTTTCTGCCAGCACTACATACACACTCGATGCTGTGATGCAAGATACATCTTGGCTGTCCAGAGCTATCTTTCTTTCTCATTTTCATTTTCCATGGAATCTACACACTAATTCAGACAAGGTGAGGGCTAGGATAAATGTTACCTTTATGGCAACTTTCTTACTCTTGGATCGTAAGCTCTATCCAATTATTGGTGCCCTTACATAAACCCTTCAGTCGTTGGTCAGAATATGCATCACTTGACTCATTGTTTCAGGAAGGGAAGTGGCGGGTGTGTGTATATGTGCCGGGATGGGGCATTTAACATGCATGATGCATGTTGCACCGAAGTGCAGAGCTCAGTTTTAACAGCTGGAGAAGCAACTTGAGGTCATGCTTCTAGTTGCCAGGATGTGCAAATTTTTTGTTCGTGGGGTGTTATGCTTACACTCAGGAGCATAAAGAACACGTATTGGCATAGCCAATAGGTCTCGCTTTTGGGACCTTATAAGTATTTTTTGAAAGTTGTGAATGCCTCCTCGCGCCTGCTCATCCACCTCCACCCCCCCCCCGTGCCAGCTCATCCACCCCTCCACCCCCCCGTGCCACCCCCCCCCCGCCAGCTCAACCACCCCCGCGCCAGCATACTATTCTCCTCACCCAAGACATGCGCGTCTTTGTCATGACTCCTACTACACCATGCCTGCCCTCTCATGACTTCTGCCACGCACAGATAGCCCCTCTGTTTCATTGCACCTGCCACACCACAGCCCCTCTCATGCCTCGTGCCACACCCCACCTCCCCTCTCATCACGTCTTCCAATACCAAATAGCCCCTCTGTCGTGACTTTTGCCACACCCAGCCAGCTCCTGTGCCACGACTCCTGCCACAGCCAGCCCTTCACTCATGACCGATGATGCACCTGGCCAACTCCTGTGTCATGATTCATGATTCATGCTACACCCATACAACCACTCGGTCTCACCCAATCCCCCGTCTCCAACACGACTTTCACACGCAGCAACTCCCTTTGTCTCCAATATGACTTCTTTCATACCATGCCAGGCCCCTCGTTTCTGGTACGAGACACGTTTGATCGTAGACATTATTATTTATATGCACCATGGGACGTGTTCACAACTTTATAAATACAACAGCAGAGACCGTTCCCGTATCTTGGTTAGATACAAACCACGCCAGGAAGTTTTTCTCGGGCCCACTCTAGGCTAACTTCATCGCACACCAAAATCTCAAGGGTGCACTACACCAACCATCCTTACATGAAGGCCGCCGGCCACCACTATTTCCCAGTTTTCATTTTAATATCTACTGTTTGAAACAATTTCATTTTCATGACATTCGGAAGCACTTCTGTAAAAAAAGCACTCCCGCAGACAGGACGCATTAGGAGTTACAGTCTCTCTGACAACATTAGATTTTCAAGTTTCGTTTTGCACTCCCTACCTTTCTTCTCTATCTCGCAGCACTTTTTGTGTGTGTTCTCTACGCCTACAGGTTAGATCGCCATAAGTCACTGTACACCTGTACAGTCACTTACTTTTAATTATAGGGTAAGGACCATATTAGACTTTTTACTCTCTGTTTTGCGCCCGTTCCTTCCGCAGACTACAACACGCTTGGGTAAGTTACATCCGCCCTTACAGCAACACAGTTTTAATTGTTTTTCCCATGGCACTTTTTGTCAACCCACATAGTCTGTAACAGAATGACGGTGACTCTACCATACACAATACTAACTGACTAAGCACTGCTTTTCCCTATCTCTGGGGCAATCCAAGTTCACCAAATCATACCTTAAGTATGAATACCCTCAGGAGCAGGGCTTTAAGTGGGATGAAAAAAATAAGGGGACCTCTCAAAGGGGCGTGGCCAATGTAATTAAGGGCCTGGCTTAAAACACATCAGCCTACACTAACAATTGCCTCTGCATACTTTGCTTGTAAACAGAAGAACTTTCTCTAATTTCTCTGAGCCCGATTCACAAAGCCTTTTACTCATTAATTCTGTATTCGGATGCTCAGTGTCGTCTACCTGCAAAAACGACACCTCCCTGGTTTAATCTGGTGATCGGATTATTAAAACGCTACTTTCGCTAGAGGTTGGGTTACTCATTTGTCCTCTATGTATTCAGTACTAAAGGCTAATATTAATTACCCCGTGACCCGATCTCCTGGGCTGCATTCATTTTGGGTGACCTGGCACTTTAGCACGCACTTCGGGAGGGCCGCTTTATTTTATTTATTAATTTTATTTGCAATAGTGTTCCCTTATAGTGCCATACATTCGCTTTGCTTATGTGTGATATTTTCTGTTTGCTTACATGAGGTTTTAATGCCCTCTATGCAGGCCATTGACATTATGAGGCAACGGAGGCCCAAATTATGCGATGTGATTTGCTAAATTATATGTCAAGTAGGCATCATCTTGTCTGCACTTTCTGTGGTAGAATTAGTATTCACTTTTGACATTTGAGGCACCTTCTGTTCTGTCATTGGGGTCACATTATGTGACGCCCATTACAGAACTCCTACCTCTGGCATTTTTGTCGATCACGTCCAGGGTATAGAGACGTACCTTTCGTGCAATTAAGGCAGGATACCCCTCTCACTTGCTAACTAATTCCATTTTGGCTTGAACGCAACTCATGCCCTTATCTGAACAACTGGCCCCACTTCCAGCAATGACCTCAATTGACCATATATGTGTGTGTACATTTCTTCCAGTTCATGTATGCCTCCAGTGCTCAATCAACATGTATTCCTTTTTTACTCTCAAAGGTTAGTGTGTAGACATATATAACTTGATTGTGTTAACTGCACATAGGCTTTATCTTTATCACATTTTTTAGAACAGCTGTCTGAGATAGTTTTATCTCACTAGTGGGCATAACTAAACTTTGCTATCAGCATATGGCAGAGAAACAAGCAAACATTAGTTGGTACTACGCATCAATCTTATGCTTCTGGAGAAACCAAGGCATAGGTATGTTTGACTCAGGATGGTTTTGCCAGTGGTGAATCATCCCACTCACATTAGAGCAGGATTCTGATGTCTGCCTACTTGGATCAAAAAGATTGCCCATAGCACTCTACCTGAGGTGGTACCAAACCATGGAGGGTCTTGCAAAGGAGCAACCCCATGCATTGGACAGCACTACAAAGAGTGGTCATGACCAATAGTACATATCTGTCCCCCAAGCTGTGATCACTTGCACAGCTGCTTTCCATACTATGGGAAAATAGATAGCATAAGACTTCATTGTTCTTGAAGCAATTAATTTGACACACATGCCAATAGAAGAGAGAGGCATTTTTGCTCCTGACAATGAAGTGCTTAGCTAAGCAAGTGATGCATAGGCAAATGCACTACATTAGAAAGTAGGGAAGAGTCAAAATCTCTTAAATTAGTGCTAAAGAGGTAGTGTCCTTTTTCATTGGCCTGATCTGTTGCCTCGGTTTCTAGAGTAGAATATGGTTAAAAATGGCAACTTTCTAATTGCAATTTATTCTCCCACCCCTGGCCCTTCCCTCTATCCTATCTATCTATTGCCCTCAATCTATCTATCTATCGCCCTCACTCTATCTATCTATCGCCCTCACTCTATCTCTCGCCCTCACTCTATCTCTTGCCCTCACTCTATCTATCTCTCGCCCTCACTCTATCTATCTCTCGCCCTCACTCTATCTATCTCTCGCCCTCACTCTAACTATCTATCGCCCTCACTCTAGCTATCTATCGCCCTCACTCTAGCTATCCATCGCCCTCACTCTAGCTATCTATCGCCCTCACTCTAGCTATCTATCGCCCTCCCTCTAGCTATCTATCGCCCTCCCTCTAGCTATTATTCGCATCACCACCGCATCACTCAGCACTACAACAGCATCACTCAGGGGCACCACAACATCACTATGACCTACCACAGCAGCACTGAACGCCACAGCATCACTCGTCGCCACCACAGCATCACTGAACGCCACCACTGCATCAATCTGTGCAACCATTCAACAACACTGGTTCAAATATGTTCTCTCAACACTCGCCTGCGACTGATACAATTTAAATACCTACATCGCACCTACTTCACCCGAGAGCGCGTATGGAGGGCGGGCATGATTGGCTCCCTCGACTGTCTCCGGTACGGATCAGAAGAGGGTACACTTCTACACACTGTCTGGATTCTGGAACTGGGTTTTCACATGCTTATCTGAAGTGTTGGATTGGGAGCTCCCCCGCGCTCCGAAATTAGCTTTGTTGCATGTAATGGAGGGGATTGGGGGCAATAGGTACAAGCGTCACCTGTTATTGCTAGGCCTCACATTGGCCAAACGAGACATTGCCAAAGCTTGGAAGGCACCTCAAGCTCCGCCATTGACCGCCTGGAGGAATGGCATGGACTTTTGCATGGGTCTTGAGCAACCTATATATTCATGGCCAGGGGGTGCCCCCACAATTTTGTTTTAGATCTGGAAGAGGGGGGCCGACTTCCGTGGGCTGGACTTGGACCCTCCACATGAGAGGGCCGCCCTCCTGACGATTTGACAGATGGATCATTGGAAATTACTGCGGAGTGTTTCGATGGACTTGGCATGTTTTTTTCAGATATTCTATTGTAAATCAGTGGCGGCAGTAGCGCAAACGGGGGGGGTTGGCGTTTGTTTTTTCTGTAAAAGTCTAAGATGCTTTTGTCGTTCCATTAATGTTTGCAGCAGACTCCGGATTACGGAGCTATGCAATATATGAGCGTTTTGACAAATAAAATGTGTTTAAAAAAACAAATATGTTCTCTCAATGTTTCAAGTTTTATTACAAATGTCACAAAAAGATGTTCATATTTCACTTCTGTTCTTGGATTTTTGTCACAATAAAATACACTGAACATAATCTTCACAAAAGTTATTTACAAAAGTTTAAGCTATTGCCATTATAAATTATAATAACTTTTATTTAAGTATTAATTATAAAAAAAATTAAAAGCCATTGTTATTTGTAATATCAATACATCTAAGTCACGTAAATACAACACATATTGCATTACAAATGCTATAGGTGTCACATTTGCGAAAGTTAAAACTATTGGCATTGTAAATGACAAAGCTATTAATTTCGCTATTTTCAAAACCAACACATAAATAAAAAAAATTGTCATTTACAATACCAATAGCTCAAACTTTCCTAATGCGAGACCTATTGCATTGCAAATGCTTGTTATTATGGTTTTTGCACTCACGGTTCACCACTACTACTGCAGAATAGTCTCTGGACTCTGTGGAGACATCCCCCTGGCCTTTCTTTTTTGAAAGGCGAGTTTTATTTTAAGCAATTGAAAGCCATCAATGCAAGCAATCTTTTCTTTAGTGTGAATCCCATGATGGGTAAACACGTAATTCTATATTCACTGTCAAATGTTTAATATCGTCTATCTCAAGAGAACCAAATCCAGGCCACCTCGCTTCATTCCCTTTCCAAGTCCAGATTAGCGTGCTGAAAGGTGTTACATATTCCAAACAATTTGTATCTTCTACAACCTGAGCTGCAGGGCAATTTTAAATCTTTCTTTCCCAACAGTTGTTTAAAAAAAACACTCAAGGTCTTATTACCTCTGTGTTTCCTTCAGACTTGCCGTTGCCCATTGTACCCTTCACTCACAATTTTACAACCTGAAATATAAACATAATTGTATCCTACAAGGGAAAAGTTGTTAGTTGTTGGATAGAAAGAGTGATAAAGAGAAAAGTCAACAGCTGTAGACCACTCACAGACAACACATAAAACAATGTTGCTTCTCTAAAGCACTAAGGCACTATTTTTCATATAATTCAAAAAAACATTTCAAGGAAACATAGTGGCACATTACTTTGAAAGATTAGATCAACACATAATTTAAATACAGTCATTGATCAATGACAGAACTGGGCACATTTCAAAAATCATTTCCCTTTGTTCAGCACCAGCTGGCAGTCACTGCTTCCAACACTTTACTCTGGGAATATTTTTTTCCTTGCCTCTGGGTCAGACATTTTCCTCTGGCTCAGGCTCTCCTGCATGGATTACGATGCCCGAAGGAACCAGCCAATTATCAATCAATGTATTGATATAGCGAAAACTCACAGTTTTCTCTCCAGTCACCTGTTTAATTACCATCTTTGTGTTTGTACACCTCAATCTCCTGTTTCACTAACTATATTCTAATCACTGAAAGGCCACTGCAGCAAGGTATTCTGCTCACTTTTCGGTGTGCTGGTAACAATCAACACATCCCACTTCTGACGCCATTTGTTAGGGAAAAACATCTTCCAACCCTCCTCAGTCAATCAATCAATCAATCAATCATATCATTTGTAAAGTGCACTACTCACCCGTGAGGGTCTCAAGGCGCTGGGGTGGGGAATGCTGCTACTGCTCGAAAAGCCAGGTCTTGAGGAGTTTTCTGAAGGTCAGCAGGTCTTGGGTCTGCCGTAGGTGGATGGGGAGGGTGTTCCAGGTCTTGGCGGCGAGGTGGGAGAACGATCTGCCGCCTGAGGTCGCTCTTCGGAAGCGGGGGACTGTAGCAAGGGCGAGGTCGGCAGAGCGGAGCTGGCGGGTGGGGGTGTAGAAGCTGAGTCGTCTGTTGAGGTACGTTGGTCCGGTGTTGTGGAGTGCCTTCTGTGCGTGGGTGAGGAGCTTGAAGGTTATCCTCTTGTTGACTGGGAGCAAGTGCAGGTCTCTCAGGTGGGGTGTGATGTGGCTGCGGCGAGGGATGTCGAGGATCAGGCGTGCAGAGGCGTTCTGGATGCATTGGAGCCGTCTCAAAAGTTTGGCCGAGGCTCCTGCATAGAGGGCGTTTCCATAGTCCAACCTGCTGCTGACAAGGGCCTGGGTGACTGTTCTTCTCGTTTCAGTGGGGATCCACTTGTAGATCCGACGGAGCATGCGGGGGGTGTTGAAGCAGGAGGAGGAGACGGCGTTGACCTGTTTAGTCAAGGAGAGGGTGGAGTCGAGGATGACCCTTAGGTTGCGTGCGTGGTCGGTGGGTGTTGGAGCGGCTCCCAGTGCAGTCGGCCACCAGGAGTCGTCCCAGGCCGAAGGGTTGGATCCGAGGATAAGGACCTCTGTCTTGTCCGAGTTCAGCTTCAGTCGGCTGTTCCTCATCCATTCAGCAACGGCCTTCATTCCTTCGTGAAGGTTGGTTTTGGCGGTGTGGGGGTGCTTGGTGAGGGAGAGTATCAGCTGGGTGTCATCGGCATAGGAGAGGATGTTGAGGTCGTGCCGACGGGCGATGTGGGCGAGTGGTGCCATGTAGATGTTAAACAGAATGACACAAAGACAATACAAACACCAGGCAGGGCTCTGAAACAGTTGAAATGTATTTGCAGGTACCAATGCTTATTGGCAGGTCATGGACGAATGCAGACGCACACCCAGTGGCACGTCTTGGAACAAGCTTCGTATTTGTATATGTTAGAAAGTGCTGTCACCAACAAAACCCCAAAAGGGGACTCAGTCCAAATATGGGTAATCATATAGCACATAGAATTGCCACTTAAGCACAAAACACAGTGCAAAATATACTTATTGCAGTATAAGCAAACAAGGGAACAGAAACCAGAGCCAGCTAAACTTAACGTAAGAGACAGGAGGCCTCAGAGTGTGGTTTATGTTGACAGCTGTTGGAGGTGTCAGAGAGGGCAGCTGTGTTTAATTGTTACTATTTTGCCAAATGCCTCTAGTCTTTATTTTTTAGGGACAATTTACATTCGAGCAACACCAGGGAGACTTTCTTTCTTGGGCTTTCTAAATCTATAAAAATGATTTGAAACTGTTCTCGGTGGGGAACTCTTGCACTGCCACAGGATTAGAGTGCATTACAGGAGAAAGGGGAACTAGACGAGAAGGAAGCTATACTCGGGGGGGATCCTTTAGATGAGAGAGATGCTTTAGAGAGAGGTGCTTTACATACGAGGGGCAAGGTCACACTGGCATATAAGGCAGTTCAGCAGTGCCAGATAGGCTGGTATGACAGGTCAGGGGTGCTTCAGGGGGAGCGAGGTGCTTTAGAGGAGTGGTGTGCTTTATAGGGAAACGTAAATGCGAGGCACACACCTCAAAGCTTTTGCCTGCACAAACACGGCTGTGAAGTGCATCCATGTTATATGACACCTTCAGACAGTCATAGATGTTTGCCAACATCAATTTTATGCTACTCCTAGATTTATTCCTACCATTGTGTGTGTACTTGAAACAACAGTATGAAAACTGATGCTGGGGAAAAAGCCAGGATGGTGCCCCACATGATGTGGAGATATGTGGCACTTGTGCACATTCAGACCGGAACCTGTTTTGTAAGGGTGGCTTGGCATGTTGGAGAAGTGTGGCTCAATGGTTAGAGAGGCAGACCCTGATGCAGAGGGCTGGCCCGGGACCAGGGTTCAATTCCCCGCCTCGGCGGGTCTTGGGCTAAAAATTCCCCGGACCTGATCATTCTCGCCTCAGTGCCTATTCCAATCATGGAGTCCCACTCTGCGACTCTGGGCAATAGCTTGCTTAATCTCCACAACGGCCCCCACAACGCTAAGGATGCCTGGCCTCCACCTTGGGGGTGCCCAGGAGTGGACACCTCACAGGGAAAGCCAGGATGGGTTCCACAGCGGTATTCGTACAAGCGCCTTGAGACCCTTGCGGGTGAGTAGTGCGCTATACAAGTATCAATTTCAATTTCATGTTGATTGCTTCCTGTGCTGTATCTCATCTGTGAGGTAGGCAGTGCTGCTTCCTCTACTGTACCAGTTTTGCTTGACAGAGGCAGTGCAGCATCGTGTGCTGTACCTATTTTGTGAGGTAGACTTTGCTGCTACCTGTATTTTGCAAGAGAGGCTTTCACTGCTGCTTGCATGGCTGTACCTGCTTTATTACATAGGGCTGTTCTAATGTAACGGCGTTTGTGACATAGGCTTGGCCTCCTGCTTTTGATGCTGTGCCTGTTTTGTGCAGTAGATCTCTTCTGCTATTGTGCATATTGTACCTGTATTATTTTAGGGTGGCCTTTATTTCTGTTTCCCATGTTGTACCCAGTGGCAGTGGAACTGCAGGCGCAGGAGGTGCTGCTGCATCCCCCGTAACACTTGAATGAGTGTTAAAGGGTGATGAGACAGAATGTGAAAGATACTATTGATTGAGCTAAAAAAAATGAAAAAGGACAAGAAACATGTTTCTGATAAATTGGTTGAGATGGTTGTGTGGTGATGTTTACAAATCACCAAAGGGGGGAGTTGATGGAGCAGGTGAAATACAAAATTTTTTGTACACCCTTCAAAGTTAATGACCTCATAACTTTAATAATGTTAACTGTGTGAAGCACATAAACTAATCAACAAATGCACCTTTTATTTAGACAGCACGCGTGGGAAACTAACTGCTATTGCAAAATTCTAATTTATGAATAAAATGTGAATTAAATTACCATAGGTTTGTGATTGCGTAGAAAAGAAGAGTAAATTGCATGTATTTTTGTCTGTAGTAGAATATATCGTGTCATAGAATGCAGATGGTAAGTAAAATAGCTATGAATGTCGCTTTTGCTAGGTAATACCTAACACGGGTCATTAGAATGGTGGGCGGTAAACAGAAGGGCTTAATTTATATATCTAATTTCTGTTATGTTTGCTTTCGTATTAGTTCCGATTCGGGTCTGCTAGGCCTTGTCAAAAAAATGGCTGCTGTGAAGTGCGACGGCGCAAAAGAAAATTAAGATGGCCCCGCGCATGTGTAGAATGGAATTTCTGTCACGAGTGTATGGCCTATGCTCGGAGTGAAAGATGTCAAGGCCAGCCTGACCTGCAACAGGAGTTGTGATTAAGAGACTATTCTATACGGATGAAAGAACTGAGCACCAGAGTTTGAGTCAAATTCATGACTGTGGAAGAATGTTGCAAATAATTTAACAAAGTATAAATGTGAATATTTTATGAAGTCATGTGAACCCCGGAATGAATCAGGACTTTTGCGAACTAGTTTGAGCTAGGAGGACAATGAGGTGATCATCACCACCCCTCCAGTAGATCAATCAGAAATGGATGTAGCCCCTAAAAGTTTCAATTTTGGGTATAGAAAGTTAGTGAAAGGGTATAAAAAGAGCCTGTGCTTATGATGAAGTGTGGCTTACTTTTCGCACCTTTGCTCAGCACGACATGCTGTCAGTTGAGACAATTTTCTTTTTATGGTGCAAGAGACTTTGAAAATTTTGGACTTTGAACTCTGATGGGGAAAAGGAACAAGACCGTTGCGGGAATTCTATCTCGGAGGGATATGTCCGAGGAGGTTAGAGGGACAGACAGTCAGCTTGGGAACCTACCCTGTGATCTGCGGTTCATGTTCTGGTGAACCATTCTCATCATCGCCCTATGGCCAAGGGGTAATGAGTATTTTCCGTTCTCTATTTCCTTTGCTTAAATGTATTGAATTACTGCTTAAATGTATTTGCCTAATAAAACTTACTTCATTTCAATTTCTCGTTAACTGAATTTAGATAAAATCTTATGAAAATATAAACTTGAGTCTGTGGTAATTAGAATAAAAGTAATGACAAATAAATATTGAAGGTTTTAAATTGTGACTGAGCTGGACTTAATCGCCATCAATTGATTCCTACTAGTTGGTCCATCGACCAAATAGCGGAGTACCTTGATCTTTTTGGAACTGACAGATATCAAATTTCAATGTATATAACGTATATAATTATTGTATAGGTTTATAAGGTATCCCGCATGTCTTGCAGCTCGTCTACTTATCCCTGATCCAGAAAACTGTGTGAATATGTGTGTTTGAGGTGTTGTGGGCCCTACCGTTGAGTAAATGGTAAGAGTTTTCCTGTGTTAGTGACACGAGAAAAGGGTTTTATGTTAGACCCGCTGCATCAAGGGCAAGGAGCAATAAACGACTATATGTATATTAGCCAGCGCCCCCACTCTGAAAATTGTTCCAGCACCACAACTTGTTGTTCCAGCACCACTGGTGTGTATCTGTGTTTTGAGAGAGAGACTGGTACTGATGCTTACAAGGCTGTACCATTTTTATGTAAAAATTGCTTTCACAGTTTCTACCTAAGATGTATCTTTCCTACCTCAGGAAAGCTGGCACAGACGATTCCTGTGCTATAAATTTAATGAAACGGGCAGGCTGTATTGTGCCTTCTTGTGTCTGGAAAGCTTGCAATACCCTTTAGTGTTCAGTGTGATGGATAAACATGTACTGCTGCTCCTGAAACTGCACGGTGTCATGAACTCTTGCACTGCCACAGTCACTATTGATGCCTTTGTGTGAAGCAATCCTAAACGCCTGCCCGTGTTGTGCCAGGTTTGTGCATATGTTAAATTTTCAATATTATTAGATGCACAGAATCTGTAGTGCACAACAGCCAAGCTTCTGCTGCTGTTGCCTGTGCCACATGTTGTTGCCTTCGCTTTTCAATTCTGTTGTAGGTAGACAACTGATTTGTGTGTGTCCTCTTCAAAAGTTACATATGTAATGAGGTAGAGGGTCATAAACAACCTGCTAGAGGGACTAAAGTGGCAGGGCAGAGACTATGGAAACAAGATCAGCAAGGATCTCCCAGAAATCGGGTAGAATGGCAGCTACCTAAAATTAGAGAAAGGACTGATGAGGCAAAGGAACAAAGAGGGGAGTAGGAACAGTAGTAGATAGGGATCAGGAGTGGGAAAGAATTAGAAGCAAAAAAACAGACAAGGGGACAGAAAAAGAAGAGTAGAGTGAAGGAATGTATGGGAGTGGAAGAATTACTGGAGAAAGAAACAGAAATGGTAGGAGATGGAACAAAAAGGTGATGTAAAACAAATTAGAAAGAAAATGTGAGGGAAGAAACTAATGAATGAGAAAGGGGTAAAAGAGAAAACTGTAGAAACAGGGGCAACAAGAACAAAAAATAGAAAGGAAAAAGACAGAGTTACAGAAATAACAAGGAAGTAACACATGGAACAAAGGAAGTGGAAATATAAGAGCTAATAGTAGAGTATGCAAGAGAAAGAACGGGAGAAAGAACCTGGAAAGGAAAACACGAGAAAACAGACACATAAGGAGGAAAAGGTATGCAGAGTAAAGAGTAAAAGTGAGTGAGGTATGGGAGACAGATACGTAACAGGATAAATGGAGAACTAGTATGTCAAAAGAAGAATAAAACATGATGAATAGAGCGTGTGAAAAGAAGAGTCCGAGAAGCATTAAATAAAATGGAAGATTAGTGATAGCAGAAACAGAAACTCGAGAATGTTAAAGGGGAAACTTGGCAATGTAGGGTCAAACAGGGAGATATTATGGTGTCAGTCCAAGAGAAGAAGAGCAAATGTAGATGCGAAAGCAAATTTTGAGATAGTGGTATTGCACCTGTGTTTAAGTAATTAAGCATTGGCAAGGCCTGACTTGAACCATCCCAGTATTGAAAAGTGTAGAAAGCACTTGTGGCTACTGGTTAATTTATAAAAGAATAAGTGCCAGGCCCAATGTTTTGCTTAGAACGCTTGCGGTCGATGCTCCTGAAGGCCATGTTGCTGATTCCACCTCATGTCTCTTTAACGCTTCAACAGTCAATCCTGCCACTTTCTCTCTCTATAGCAAGTTCTTTATCATTGCTGCTTTCTCCTTTTGTCACAGCCTTTGTCATAGTTGTTTTCCATCTTTCTCTTCCTCGTTTCCCCTTTCTGTGTTTTCCTCTCTCTTGCTGTGGATCAAAGTTTTTTTTAAATAAGTGCAGGTCCCCAAAATGAGTGCTGGTGGCCCCACCTGCAACTACCGACTCTAATTAAGCACTCCTTGCGGAGCTGTACCAAACACTGAAATCCCAGTATTGAGAACTTAGGGGAAATTGGTGATAGCCATATGACCTGAACATGTTGTGAATAACTGTTCACCTGTAGTCTACAAGTTAAATCCCAATACAGTAGTTCAAGGGGTTTAATATCCAGGGAAAGAGATGTATGTGAAACCTGCATGCGAGAGGCCGCATTAAGAGTAAAACAGCTTGTGCAGTTAATGTGTGTACTGCTGAAATGCTTGTGTCCACAGGGTACAGACGCATACACAAGGAACTTTATGTTGCACTCTCACAAGAGTCACTCACACCTGGTGAAGCAGATCGGAAAACATGGGGGCCGTCGAGTAGCGGGTTGTGGGAGATTCCCCAGAGCGTTGATGGCTTACAACGAAAATAAGTGAAGCAACTCATATTTTCAAAATATATTGTCTAAAGGCGCAGACACATGGATGGAAATTGAATTGCTGTGCCCCAGTAGTTCAGTTTGCCAACTCTTTTTGTTCGTGGTGTGGAGGCAGTCAGAGGCAGGACGGCGACAGAGCAGGCGTGGAGCAGAGCGGCCCTGGAGCTCCGCAGGGGGAGAGGTGCAGCTGCAAGAATTCCCTTCTGGGGGAAAAGAGACGTGGAAGATGCCGCAATGGGATTGATGCCGAGAGGATTTTCAGGAAGTAGGAGCAGCTGGACGAGATCAGGAACCAGCTAAAAGACAGGCAAAGTCGAGTATTTTGCCTGAAAGGAAAGAAAGGAGAGCTTGGTCAAGTGGACAGCCCCGATTTGGAAACCGGCGGTGAGACTGCTAAAGGTAGGAGGAAGGTGGCTAGTGGGAGTGCTTTAGCAGAGGGGATTTCGAGATACGCGCTTGGAAGGGAGAGGTGGGGGGAAGCAGACCACAAACAGATTTTGTGTGTAAAAGGCCGCTTTATTGGAACAGGTGCACATAACAATAAAAACTCCTCGGCCAATGCCTTACAAAACTATACCTCATTAAATAAACATTTTCCTAACCCCACCCCTAACATTTTTCCGAAACCCGCCCCCACCCGAGCATTACAGCATTACAAAATGACCAACACTATAATTCAATGCATAAACATATAAGCCTATAAATCTAAACCATCTGTTACACCAAAACTCCCCTGCCTGCCCCTTCACCACTTACGATCACCCATCCTCTGTAAGTACCCCAACAATCAACCTGCCTAAACAATCCCTGTCGAGGACCCCAGCTGTAAACTAAACAACAAAAACTCTGCCAACCCTGGCAAACTTCCACTAATCCCCGCCACCCAGAAAGACGGGGGAGGATACTACCCCCGCTTTCTGCCCGGCTGCCCCCCCCAATCAACCAACTCCTTCAGGCTTCTCTCGAACACTCCTGTGCCGGCAGACACCTGGATAGAACTTCTCAGACCTCCAACTAATAAAGATCCATACCCATCCTGGATAAGTGGACCCCATTGCCTCTAAAAAACTCCACTGACTCAAACCGAATGTCCCTATGAAACACTCTCCCGCAGCCTAAACTTCCTACAAAATCTAGAAATCTCCAGGTTGACCTTCTTACGCGCCCTATCAATGGCCCTGGGATTCCGAGCTCCCCTCCAAATCCTACGCGGCACAAGCTCCGTCCACAAAACATGGCAACCAGACCACTGTTCCCGCAAAAGAGCCAAGTCCCTTTTTATCGCCCTTAACAGAACAACACCTTTCCCTCCAGAAAGGTCATTCTATCCCAAATGAATTAAATGGACATCCGGGCACTGGCCCCCCACCAACCACTTGTTCAAAGCAGGAACCAACTCCTTTCACAACATCCCCCCCTTCCCTTTCCAGACAATTTTAACAAGCACTCATTGAAACCCAAAATGTTCCCAAAATAACAACTGGCGGCTTGAACTTGAGCCCATTTAACGAAAGAGTGCCCCACTATCCAAATGGTCAATTCCGGGGAGCGAGGGCCCGCTACAGAACCTGTAACAAGAAAACACAATATGAGAGTCATGAAAAGGAGGATGACGCTTCTTCTGCAGTACTCCGCACATCGCGTTGGAAACAGTTGGCTGACCAGCGCCCCAGCCTCATAATGTCCCCTCTGAACCAACCCCGATTGCACGCCTCTGTTGCTGCCCTGATTCTAAAAGAATGTGTCCCAAACTGAGACCCATCCAAACCAATTTGCCTCAATGCTTTACGCAGCACCATGCGTAGTTGATAGTCCGTAACACTGCCCCGTCCGCATGTTGAAAAACCCTTACACCACCAGCCCGTCCAGACATGAACTGCCAACGTCTGGCCCAATGTAAAGGGCACGTAGACACCGGGGAAACTGCTTCCAGCCATACTCCCTTACCACTATCTCTCTGGTCCGTTTTAGCACTAGCCAGCCAAATATGAATCCCAGTCTCAGAAAAGAAAACCTCCTGCCAGGTAATACCTAGTTTTAACCTAGGACCTAAAAGCTCGGATACCCTAAAGGCTCCAAAAACAACCAAACCATGAGCGTAGAAAACCAACATACCTCAAAACTGTATGACATCCTCTGATCGGCTCCATGACCTCCCGCTGACAAGCACCAGGGGCCAGATGTAGGAGCCCTAATACCGGTCGGTAACGGCCGATTTCGGCCGTTACCGACCGGTATTTGGGTTTTGCTATGTAGGGGGCTGAAAATTACAGAATCGGTATATTTACCGATTCGGTTAAATTACCGATTCGGTAAATTACCGATTCGGTAAATATACCGATTCTGTAATTCCAGATGTAGCTGGCACTTCTAAGAGTGCCACAGGCCCTTAAGAGTCGGTATTTTACCACACAATCCTATTGTGTGGTAAAATACCGAATTCAGGTGTGCATGCACATCTGTGCATCCACACCTGTGCCATGTGAAACACAGACATGCCCTTAGGGCATGTATGTGTGCCACATGTCACACAAGCCTGTACTTGGGGTGCTAGAGGGTGTCAAAGTGACACCCCCTGCACCCTTGCAGGATTCGGTATTTACCGAATCGGTAAATACCGAATCTTACAGATTCGGTATTCCTGAATTCGGAATTACCTAAATCTGCCCCTTTCCCATTTACAGACTCTTAAATACCGAATCGGTAAAATTCGGTATTTAAGAGTCTGTACATGGGAATTACCTACATCTAGCCCCAGATGCCATAATTTCTCTCCAGGCCCAAGCATAACTTGCGCGAGTAGAAGCTGACCATGAACCTACCACCAGCTGTATGACCCTGCGTTGCCTACATACCACAGATGTTCCGGCATTGAGGTCGGTGTCCTGTCCGCCTCCTGGGCCAGTCCACGGAATCTCTCCCACTGCGAACAAGACCAAGCATCCACGATGTCATTGTCCATACCAAGGATATGAAGTGCCCTGAACGCAATATCATGCCTAAGGCAGCCAAGAAAAAACACCCGCAACAACTTCAAAATCTGCTCATGCCTAGCCGACTGCCTGTTGATAATTTCCACCCCTACCAAGTTGTCAATCCTGAACAAAACTTTCATATGTGCCAACTCCTCACCCCACAGTGTCAATGCCACCAGCACCAGAAAAAGCTCTAAAAATGCAATGCTCCTCCCACCAACTTTCAACTGTTCAGGCCACTTCTCCGCACACAAACCTGCCTTCCCAGTATATACCAAAACCATCGCTGCCTGCTGCGTCAGAAAAGATTTGAACATCCCACTGAAAGTCATCATCTCGAACAAATGGTATTCCATTAAAGGAATGCAAAAATGTCCTCCACATGCGCAGGTCCTCCTTCACGCCAGCCGACAAGCGGATATCGTGGTGAGGCAGCTGATGTCCTGACATTGCCCATCCCAGTCTCCTGCAAAAAGTCACCCAGCCCCGACTACCCCGCAGGCGAAATTGAAATGGCCCAACAAAACCTGGATGTCCTTCAATGTTACTTTATGTTTTACCAGCATTTCTTCCAGCAGCCCCAACATTTTCGCTTTCCTATCAACTGGCAACAGTGCCTGCATTCCTACTGAGTCAAATTCAATGCCTAAGAATGACATGTTCGTACATGGCCCCATTGCTTTTTCTGGTGCCAAAGGCACACCCAGCTCCCCCATGAGCTCATGGAACATGTCCAGTGCTACCTGGCACTCCGTGGAGCCCGGGGAATCCCCAAAAAAGAAGTCGTCTAAGTAGTGTGTTACCAGCCTATGACCAGTGTGCTGTGTAAAATACCACAGTAAAAAAATGCTGAAACACTCAAACAAAGCACAAGACATTTAACAACCCATCGGTAATGCCTTATCCGCATATCATCGTCCTTCAAACTGGATTCCCAAAAGACCCCAATCACCCGGATGTACGGGAAGCAAGCGAAATGCAGATTTTATGTCGCATTTCGCCATTTCTGCAGTTGCGCCCACGGTCACAACCAGTGACATAGCAACGTCAACTGAGGAATATCACACTGAGGCTGCTTCCTCATCAATGAAGTCATTTACTGAAGACCCTTCAGGCCACGATAGGTGTTGTATTAGTCTATTGACCCACTTCTTTTTTGGGAACCACCCTAATTAGAGAAACAATCAAATCATCCAATGGCCAGTCATCAAAAGGACCTGCCATCCTACCTTCACGGACTTCTTTGTCCAACTTCTCGTGCTCCTCTGACTTATGTTCAAATGCAGCCCTCAAATTTTTTGCCCACCGCCTCTGCCGAGGCCCCTTGTAATTCAAACGAAACCCTTCTTCAAAACCCTCGAACAGCACCTGATTTGCTTCCAATTCCTCATACTCCCTCAACCCTGACGCCAAAGCTGCTAGTCTAACTGGCGTAGGGACTCTTAGGCCCAGACCCCTGAGATCCCTTACCTCCCCTACCACCCGGGGATTGCTGTGGTGACCCAGATGTGCTAGCACCTGTCTGTTGCCACTGCTGGTTACCTTGCGACCTGACTCCCCAACACCTAAGGGGTGTTTCCTTCCGCACTGAGAGCACACATGTCTGAACTTACAATACTCCCTTGTGCACATGCCTTTATTAAACTCCCAGCACGCTCCTGATCCTGACTGTGTAGCTGTTGTACTCCCCACCCCTCCCTGGGTGGGATTCCCCTGAAAGGGCTGGTAAACTAAAAGTAACCACTTGCAGTAAATATAGTCTTACCCCCTGCTTAGGCACCCACGGTATGTTGCCATAAATCAGAATCCAGTTCACCCCACTTTGCCTCCGGGTCCCAAGGCATACGGGCCCTGAACTCTCATCATATTGCACCCATGCATACCCACTACCCGTAGTCTGCGCTTTCCGGGTGACATCCATATATTTAAAAATAGCTATGCAGCGCTTGGGAAACTTTTTGCAATAAATGCTGGCATATATCAAAAACGCCGCCGTCCAGTTTTCAATTGTCAACAGCACCTTAGGCCGCTTGGCCAGCTCATACTCCTCCTCCTTAGACCCTTCTTTGTACCGCACCTCCCTGTAAAGTAGCTTCAAGATTTCAACGTATTCCCCCGTCCAAATGGGCTCTTTTGTGGCCGACATCAAATGCGCACCCAGGGGCTTCGTCACACCCACGTACAGGAGCTTTTTAAAACTTTAGCTCTTTGCTCTGTAAAGGCTCTTTACCTGGCACTTCTGTTCTGTATTCATGCCTTTAGTGCCTGATGCAACCACCTCACCAGTCCCCACACCTCGGTCTCTAACATGTTTACTCTTGTGGAGCTTACCACCCGGCTCCTCTCGTACATGTTCACCCCCTGTCCCCACCAACACCATTTTTTGGTTTGGCCCGTGGGACAACATTCTCACCTTGCTCTTTACCAGATTCACCTTTATGGAGCTTACCATCCAGCTCCTCCCATATGACTTCACCCCCTGTCCCCACCGACACCCTTGTTGGTTTGGCCCGTGGGACAACCTTCTCACCTTGCTCTAACAAGGCTTCCCGACCAGGCGCCGATCTCCATGCCACTCACTCAACCGGGACCACCGTCCGAGGAGCCCTCACTGAGGGGCCGCGCTCTCTTCTGGGTCCCAACGCCACTGCCCTCCTGGGCTGCACCGCCTCTGGTGCCTGTAAAACACTAGGAGACACATGAGAAGGCACCCCCCCTTCCTCATTGTCCCTCCACTCCCCCTCCTCGGGGCTATCATCATAATCCAGTACAATCGCTTCCTCTATCTGTAGAGGATCTGTAAAAAAAAAAACACTGCTGGCCTTAACTGACCCAACATTGCCTATACCAGCCCTAGCGGCCCTGAAAATACTCCAGACGGGGGAGCCGACTGTACACGCTGGTACTCCCCCCTGCGTTAACTGTCTTCCACGTTCCTGCCCAGTGGCTCTGCTGACCAACGAGTCCTGCTTGACGTTGGGGCCAGCGAGGGCGTGCCTGACCTTCGTGTGCTGGCTGCGCCGGGCTTCCCTGCCGGTACGGAATGTGCCGTGCAAGGCTCCACCCTCCCTTCTCCTCGGTGCCGTGGGGTCGCACTTCGCCCTACCAAGTCTGCTGTCCCGCGGCGCTCCCTAACCTGTGAAAAAAAGTTTGGACTGGAGTGCTGGGAGCTCCCAAAAAACTAACTGGTCTACAATCTCACCTGGCCCAAGGTCCTCCGTCTGAAAACCGATCATCACCCTGCCCCGCAGAGCCAGAACTCACCGTACTTACCCGGGGGGGGCGGCGGAGGAGGAGGGGTCCCCCTCCGCCTCATCCCCACTCCACTCAAACATCCCGAAAGAACCAGGCGCAGGGGCGGCCCCCGCGTGACAAACTCCCCTCTCACCCTCACTAGTCCCAAAAGACCCCAACCTCGCCTCCTCATCACCCCTTGACTGAATTGCGCCCCTTAAAGGGGTCTCACTCTGATGGGGGCACCAAGGTCCCTGTGGCCACCAACCCCAATGCCCCTAACCCCCTCCGCCCAAGAAGGAAAGGGGTCTAGGCCCTCCCATTCTTGCACCCCAGCAGCCGGAGCCAATTCCACCTCTGAAAATCCAAAAGACCTCACCTTGCCTTCTCCCCCCCTCCAGGACTTGCTTAGTAGACATCCCCCGAGGCTGCAACCCCCCCACTCCCCAACCTGGGCCCATTCCCCCTCCCCTGCAGAACTGCCACACACTGACACCACCTCCCCTCTAAAAGAAGGTGCAGGGGAAAAAGAAGGGGGCTATTCATATCCCTCCTACCCATGACCTGCAGCCCCAAAGATTCCTCTACAACCCCCGCGCCCAACCCTGAAAAGACCTGCCTTAGAATGAGGCCTCACCTCTGCTGCCCACTCCCCTTTGCCTCTCCCAGCTTCAAGCGCCTCAAATTGCTGGCCCGAAAAAGTAATGGGCGCCCGAGACCTTGCTGTACCGCTTCCCCCTCCTTGCCAACTGAAGGAAAAGCATTCCCCGATGAGCAAGGGGCGATAGCCAGCCGGTGCCCCCTCCCTTAAACAAGTCGGCCTGGGGGGCGCATCGAACGGTCCCAAAAACCCCCCTTCCCCTCCCCCACCGCCGCCGCAGAAGATGTAGCCGCTGCAGAGAGAGAGGTAGCGCGCCGCTTGCCGCTCCGACCTCCCCCGCACTTTCCCATCTGCGCGTGTGCAGAAGCAGCCCGCTGCCCAGGAACCAAGACGGGCAACGCCACTAAAGGCATTGCCACGGCCGCGCTCCCCCTGTCACACTCCTCCCGCGCCTCCCGCAGCCCACAGCTTACCTCGCCCTTCGCCACCGGACACGATGCACCGAACCGAGGCCGCTTTTCTAGAACGCAGGCGGCCCCGCAAAAACTTCCCTGACTAAAGCTCCCAGCCACCAGGTCACCAAAGACAAAATGGTGGTTGGGAGCAGTAGCCCAATGCCTTTATACATTGGGCTACATTTGGGGTATAAAAAGGAAGCCCAAACTCAAAATGCCCGCCAGTGCTCAGCAAACCCCACCCGACCCCAATCCGCCCCTCCCAAACCGCCCGGGGGGGACCTCCCTGCGGTCGTCCACCCCCCCAAGGGAAAAAATCGGGTGGCCCTGGAACCTTCAACTCCTTGGGAGTTTGTTTTGAAAGGAGAGAATGGGGTGAAGGAGGAGAAAGAGGATGGGGTCTCTGAGTGTCCAGGCACTACTTTTGAAAAATTAAACAAAATGGTGAAGAGATTATCACCTTTTCAGCCTAAAGTCAAGCAAAATAAAAATATATTGACAAAAAAGCATACTCCAAAGCTAAAGGTTAAAATTACTTCATTTCTTAAGACTTATTTAAAAGTCGTACCTAAAACGCTGATTTAGGGTGATAGTAAAATGGCAGGGACAAATAGTCGCCAAGAGAAAGATATGAAACAGGTGATAACTCCAGACGGATCAGACGTGTTGGGCAAGACGGATTGGGGGAAAGATATATCCCCAAATAGGTATCAAATGTTAACTACACTCCCCCTGATGATTGTGTGGGTAAGCAACAACCTCTAGGAAAGTCAAAAGGCCTAGATTCCAACACAATGGTCCCAGAGCAGAACTTAAAGCATTTTGAGATGGATAACCCATTAGTTGGATCACTCTTAGTAGCCTTAATCGCTGAAATTAAAAATAGATTTGAGATATCAGAGGTAGATAAGATGGAGATAAGGAATGCTTGTGAAGTGCTGGAAAGGAAGATTGACGATCTCAGTAATAGAACAACAAGGTTAGAAAGCGAGGTTAAAGAGCTTCGGGAAACTGTACAGTCAAATTGCGCTGAAATAGACAAATTAAAATCAGTAGAAAGGGAGCAGCAAGACGAAAGATTGGAAAACTTCTGGAGATGGAATTATTTGAAAATCTTGAAAGTTCCAGAAGGCAGAGAGGGGGACAACATAAAAGCTTACATAGTCAAACTGATCAAGAACGAGTTACAGATGGAAGAGTCAGAAGAAGAGATCAAGAAAGACCTACAGGGGGTTCATATAGATCCTTTCAGACTCAATACTAATAGGTCGAAGCCAAGAAAAATCATACTCCATTTTCTAACATATGCGGTAAAAGAGAAAATTCTGTCCAAAGCTTTGGGTATGAAATCAATTGAGGTAGATGGAATTAAATATGAGTTCAGGTCAGATGTCTCTATTACTACCTCCAACAGTCAATGGGAGCTGGGGCAAAGGATTGATACATTGAAAACATTGGGCACATCAGTCCAGCTGAGATTTCTGGTATATCTGAAAGTGATGTTAAATAACAAGATGCACATCTTCCACTCTGGTGAAAAGGTAGATGACTTTATCAAGAGCCTGCAACCTTGAGGCTAGTCACTTGTTAATAGGATTGAGGGTATTGCTTCTTTACTATTACTATCACAATTACTACTACATTACTACTGATTGGGCATGGAAAGGCTACCCTAATTTTAGGGTGTTTAATAAAAGTAAACAATTGTGTTAAAAAAAATGTTTAGGACATTTTACTCAAGTACAAATATACATTATGTTTACATTTTTCCTCTGAGGGGGACACCCATATGGCCTTGAGCCATGAAGAGTTAGGTAAGAGTTTTCCGTGGGAGGGGGTCATGGGGGGAGCACTAGGTGGGGAGCAGCCGGAGAAAAAAGAAAAAAAATCCTCTAAAACCTCAAAAAGCCTCCGTAATGCAGTTGTGGTGGCTATTTTTAGTCCCTAAGGGGGATGGGTGAGAAGCGAGAGAATATACTAAAAATCCTCTCGTGGAATATTAATGGCCTTAGGGTATGGAGAAGACAGATAAGAATATTACAATATTTAAAGGAATGTCCGGCCCAGATTATCATTGTGCAGGAAACACACTTGACAGAGAAGGAAGGTTTGTAGCTATTTAAGGCCAAAGAGTGGATGGCCCAAGCAGTATGCACAACCCAATCAGCCGTAACAAAAGGGGTGGCGATTTTAGAGAAAAGAGGGACACAAATTACTATAGAAGACTATGTCTCAGATAAAGCTGGAAGATGGCTAGTGGCTAAGCTAAAGATATTAGGTTGTGGTTTTACTTTAGCAGGATATTATGGGAAACAACCTTTACAACGCAACTTTTACAACGCACTACCATTACAACGAAAGTTTTACAACGCAAAAACTATTACAACGCATGTATTTACAACGCATGTTTTTACAACGCAGGTACCTTTACAACGCATACCATTACAACGTAAGTATTGGTAAGTATATAATTATATTTAAAATGTTATATTTTTTGGGTTTTTTAAGGGGTATTTTTAGGGTTCAGGGTCAGTTTTCAGTTTTTGGGTAAAGGGGTATTTTTAGGGTTCAGGGTCAGTTTTCAGTTTTTGGATAAAGGGGTATTTTTAGGGTTCAGGGTCAGTTTTCAGTTTTTGGGCAAAGGGGTATTTTTAGGGTTCAGGGTCAGTTTTCAGTTTTTGGGTAAAGGGGTATTTTTAGGGTTCAGGGTCAGTTTTCAGTTTTTGGGTAAAGGGGTATTTTTAGGGTTCAGGGTCAGTTTTCAGTTTTTGGGTAAAAGGGTATTTTTAGGGTTCAGGGTCAGTTTTCAGTTTTTGGGTAAAGGGGTATTTTTAGGGCTCAGGGTCAGTTTTCAGTTTTTGGGTAAAGGGGTATTTTTAGGGTTCAGGGTCAGTTTTGGGTTTTTTGGTAAAGGGGTATTTTTAGGGTTCAGGGTCAGTTTGGGGTTTTTTGGGTAAAGGGGTACAGGATAAATTAAATTAAATTAAATAATTAAATTAAATTAAATTAAAAAAATTAATTAAATTAAATTAAATTAAATAATTAAATTAAATTAAATTAAAATAAATTAAATTAATTAAATTAAATTATTTAAATTAAAATAAATTAAATTACATTAATGACATTAAATTCGAATAAATTAAATTAATTAAATTAAATTAATTAAAATAAATAAAATTAAATTAAATTAATTAATTTAATTAAATTACATTAAATTACATTAAATTAATTAAATTAAATTAAAATAAATTAATTATATTAAATTACATTAAATTAAATTAAATTAATTACATTGAATTATTTAAATTAAATAAATTACATTAAATTACATTAAATTAATTAAATTAAATTAAAATTAATTAATTATATTAAATTACATTAAATTAAATTAAATTAATTAAATTAAATTATTTACATTAAATAAATTACATTAAATTAAATTAAATAGATTAAAATAAATTAAATTAAATTAAATTAATTAAATTAATTAAATTAATTAAATTAAATTAAATTAATTTTAATTAATTTACATTTCAAAAAATATTATATACTTACTAATACTTACGTTGTAATGGTATGCGTTGTAAATACATGCGTTGTAATGGTACTTCGTTGTAATGGATCATGCGTTGTAAAAATTGCGTGGTAATGGTAGTCGTTGTAAAAGTATGCGTTGTAACGTCATACATCCGGATATTATGCATGGGATTGAGCAAGCTTTTCACAGTCATTACAGTAAAGTATACCAAGAGCTAAAACATACTGAAGAAGAGGTGGGAGTAGGGCTAGGGCAAGGCTGCACTAACACCCTTTCATCAGATAAGAGTAGGCAGCTGAACGGGGAGATGAATGCGAAGGAAGTAGATCTCGCTATAAGAGAGGCTAAGAGGGGGAAGGCTCCCGGACCCGGTGGCTTGCCCCATGAAGTATACAAAGCTTTGGCAAATGTACTAATACCTAATATAGTAAAAATCTTTAACAACCTGTATGTTGAAGGGGCCAGGATGCCGGTCTCTTGGATGGATACTACTATCTCGCTAATTTTTAAGCCAGGAAGGTGCCCCAACAATTGCGATTCCTATCGGCCAATATCGCTTTTAAATTGCGACTACAAGATCTTCGCAAAAATCTTGGCCGATAGGTTAAATGGGTCATTGGCGGAGCTGGTGCATGAAGACCAAAAAGGGTTTATACGCGGTAGATCCCTGAAAGAGTTGACCTATACATTGATATTGATGAAGCAAAGCTTCGCATTTGCGACGTGCTTTGTCATGAACCTCGTCCATGTGTAACCAGGTAATAATTTGTACGTCTTACTAACCTTTATTTCATGTTTGAAACGAGGTCCATGAAGCTTGCCTATGTGTATTTCTAATACGATTAATTCGAGTACTTAAAATGGCCGCTGCTTTGAAATAGTGTCTGCGCATGCGTCAGTCACACTCACGTGTCCTGATGTGTTTGCAGGTTTGGAGGGAAATATTTGCGCATGCGTAATACATAGCTTTGGCAGTAACGTGGTACTGCTCGTGCCATTGCTCTTGTGCCCGTGTATATGTAGCTAACATTTAGACTGCATAAGTATATTTTATAGTGATAAGTTGAAAGTACAAACCCAATGATGTGTTTCCATATCGTTATTTCTATGTATTAATTTGTTCTCGCTTACTTTTCATGTACCGCGGGGAATGGGGGTCTGACTGAGCCGAAAGCCATCTTGGAGGTCCTCTCTGCGCATGACCATCCGCGCTGAAAGGTGGCAACATTGAACAGTGGAACTCAGCCAGCTGGCAGAGATGGGCAAGATGCTCCTGAGAAAACGACCTGCGACCCAGCAGGACGAAGTCATGTGTGCCCATATTGAAACAATTGTATTCTCTTCTTTGTATTCCACTGGTCTTTCTCATGGGAACCCCAATCTCACTAGGCGGTACCCAGAGATGTAAATTAGGCCTCCAAATAGTGTGTTCTGATTGGTGTGTTACCCAAATCCTACCTTAGGACCAATCCAAATTGAGGGATTCTGACACTTTGCAACATTGGGGGGTGGTACACCGTCCCCAAACTGTATATCTACCCTGGGTTCACCTAGGGAAATTGTCCGACTTGTCTGGTTTAGCTGACCTGTCACTGACCCATCGCACTCAATAGGTGACTGAAGATACAGAGAGCTGCGGAGCACTCTGTCCGAAATTGACCATAGACTAAGGTTTTACTGAACCTTAAAGTGCTGGCGAAGCACTTTGCTGGGAGTTCGCTGACCCAATCGGGGTCTTGATCGATAGCTGCAGAGAGGGTGGAGCGCAGGCGTTGCTTCCGAACTGCGGGTGCTGGTCCTGTCCTGAGGGTTTCCTGTCCTGTCCTGAGGTCCTGTCCTGATTCCTAATCTGAGGGTTTCCTGTCCTGTCCTGGGTATCCATTCTGCACCTGCTGTCCATTGAGGGGTATCCTTCCTTGAGGGTTTCCTGTCCTTAACTGACCCGTGGCCAGGGTTTGGTTTCCACACCAGTCTAGGTAAATATTGCTCTAAAATCTTTAAACTTGCACCTTTCTATTTTTCTGTCTTTTGCTTCAATAAAGACACACCTTTGCATATGTTGATTTTTCCATGCTTTTGCCGCAACTATTGAAACGTAAAGACATTGCATATTTTCATAACGTGTTCCCATGTTCCCCTACCTGTTAGAAATCATATTTTGCATTGCAGTTTGTCATTTTCTGATATGGTCTAGAACGGCCTTACTTAAACTGTCCCAAGAACTTTTGCCTTAAATGCATAGCGTTTCCAGTTGCATCCCATACTAGCATTTCCATGATTACCCTGACTTTATTTCTCTATAGTTATGTACTTTTCATTATATTGATTATCGATTGTCTTATTCTTGTAAATCTAATGCTTACTGAGAACGAACTTTAGATAAAGACTTTAAAACTTCCAGTTGTCCGTGGTCATTTTACAAAAGTATTGAATGTCATTTTGAATTGTATTTTGCTGCCTTTCCTTTTACAGCTAGCTCCCTGATCCATTGTGGTCATAGGTACCCGTGTCGGTGGATGGTAAGTCGGGTACGCTGAGTAATAACAGTAGGGAATTCACACAAATTGGTAGCAGCCCGTGAAGTCACCCGGTCAATGTATATGGTGAATTGAAATATATGGGCCCGAAGCCGGAAGCGGCGAAATTATTGGTTGGGTGACCTCGCGCGCTCTATCAGTTTTTCTGGTAGCAGAGGTATGGTTAGGGACTAGTTAAAGGTTAGGCAGGATTAGTTAGACTAGTTAAGTCGGTAGCTGCTAGTATATTAATGCTGCTATAAAAGCGGCCGTTCCGAGGGACCTGATCATTCTCTTGAGAATACGCTGCTTTGAAATTCATGAATTGTTTTATCATTGTTATTCTTGTTCTTATATTGTTATATGTATTAATCCATGCATTTGTAAACCGTCTCGTTCATTGTTGTCCGAACTCCCCGGGGAATTGAAAAGGCAAGTGGTGAATAGAATCCATTGCCTTGAGGTCGCAGGCTCAAGGAAAGTTAGGTGCAGGTTAAGTACAACCGGGAAGCACTAACTAGGGTTTTTCTAAATACGTGTGTGAATAAATGTCAGTAACGAGGTTCATTGGCAAAATTCCCATAGTGGCGTAACCTAGTAAGGGTCACATCGGAAGAGTAGCAGGTTCCTCGGAGCTTGGGTGAAAGCAAAGGGGTCCGCTGGGAAACCTTAGACTCGGATATATCCCGGAGAAGTGGATGAGTTTAGGGGAATAACAGGTTCACCGATGCTAGAGTGAAGGGTAGGCGGAAGAGATCTACCCGCAGCGCGTGAAAAGTAAAAAGAAGTAGTTTACTTGCAGTAAAATAACTCTTTCTCTGTCTAGACACTTGAGCACTGTGGCGAATGTGTATTTGTTGTAAAATAACCAAGCACTAGCACTTTAGAAAGAAAGAAAGTTTCCGTTACCTTGTGAAGGGAGGGAGTCAGTCGCGAAGTGCCTCTGACGTCACTCCGTGCCGCGCTGGGATTGGTAGAAGCAGCGGGCGGGTAGCGGGGCTGGAATTGTAAAGGAGGCGTGAAGCGCCGGAGCGTGAGGACAGTCTCACGAAGGGGCCGCGCACCCATTGGCTGAAAATATTTGAACGCGTGCACCCCATTGGTCGCACGGAATTGCAAGGCGCATTCTGATTGGAGGTAACTTTGTAAACAGAGTTAAGCGTAGAAATCGTATGTGGCACTCGTATTGTCCAGAGACTAGACCCGATCCAAGAAGCCAAGGGTTTGAAAGGGATCAGTGGAAAGCCAAGAGATACGATATTATGTACGGAACTAAGAGGAAAATGTCCCTTGTAAATAGGGTAAAGAATTATTTCAAAACGGACAAACCGATTAAATCCAGAGAGGGCGTTATTGTCCCACCACCGAATACTCCCGCCTCATTCATGATGTTTGACCGAGGGTACAATACCTGTGTGTGGTTGGAAAATTGGGTAAAGTACACAAAAGATGACGGGATATTGGCTTTTCCGTTAGACGGTACTTTCAATGGTAGGATTTTATTTAATTTGAGGACCCGAATGAATGAATTGCATCCCAGACCGAGACTAACGCAGTATGAGGCATTAGAGGAATGGGAGATTGAGGCTTTTGAAAGAGAGAAACCCCGGATGGACAAAGGTCTGACCAAGTGGTACCCAAGGCTGAAACAAGAGACCAGGGATAAAAGGATGAAACAGTGGAGACAGAGCATGATTGTTGAGGGTCTGTTTCCCATGATGCCAGCAGGTAACCCTTCTGCGGGAGAGAAAAAGACAGAAAAGAGTAAGCATTGGGGAGCTCTTTGGGAGTCAGACGATGAATTATTAGATGACATTTTTACGCGAAGCCCGCCCCCTTATAATGAGGGAGCCCGACCTTCCAGTGCAGGAGAAAATCCCCGACGTCCATCTATTAAGGAGGAGGACAGATCCCTAAGTAGGGGGGGAAGGTGGTCAGGTACTGCCCTATTTTGAGAATCCCGGACCCGCGGAGGTACGAGATATATATCCTAGAGTGCCCGTGAGCCCGGAGGAAAAATATTCCAGTGAAAGAGCCTTTTTCCCCAGACCTCTTTATGAAAACGAAGAAAAACAATTACGTTCAGGAATGCCCTTTTTACAGCCTCCATATGGGGAAGAGCGCAGGTCATTTGGCACAGGAACTTTGTTCCCTAAACCAAATTATGGTGGAGGACCAAGTGAAACGCATCCTACTGCCCCGAGTTTTACCCCTCACCTGACCCCACAGATAATACCTGACCGAACCTTAGGAAGAGTACTGGATGAAAGGGAGCAAGAGGCCATAGCTAGACAGAGGACAGAAATAATTCAGAAAATATCCCAGTTAAATGCCAGTCCTGAGGCTTTGACTATTCCGGTAACAATCGGACCAGTGGTTCCGTTGTATGGGAATAATCAGGGAAGTCCAAACTCTCCAGTTATGAACCCAATCATGGCCCCGCCGAGGCAGGAGCCCCTACTGATAGACGATCAGTCCAGTGAGTGCGAGTCCGAAGTTGTGTTCTTGGACCTGCCAAACAAACAGACCGGGAAGGGAGTGCAGAAGAGGCATAATCCTTTTAATGCGAAAGAAATAAAATTAGAATCAACGTCAGGTACTAGGAGTGTCTCTCTGGTAACTCCGGAAGAAATTGAAAATTGGAGTCGTGAATTAGAAAAACAGACTCCGCAAACGAAACCTTTAGACCTCTACAAACTGAGGGTAGAAATAGAGGAATTAATGGCAGGAAATGTGGGATTAGACAGATTAAATACCTACTCTGAAGAAGAGTTGCTGTTTATGTGTAAAAGTCTTACCAGAAGTACCAGAGTGCTCCACGAAAAGCTGACAGACACTGCAGCTAGTATGGGGGTAGATATTTCAAGATCCAAGCCCTTGCAAAAACCATACCGAGCTGAATTCTCAGACAAAGATATAGAAAACTTGAATGTGTCAGGGAAGAAGTTGCAGATTAAAGAGTTGCTAGCAATTTTGCAAAAATGGGGAGACGTGGAAAAATGGAAAAGCAGGTGGGCACGAAAGAAAGATGAGGCCCGATCCAGACAAGCGACCCCTGAGTTCCCTTTGAGAGAAGTAGACAAGCCCGAAACGTTATGCCCCATGCGTGAAGTACCAGGTGGGAGGTATGTGCACGTTCCATGGTCCAGACAGGATATTGTGTCCTTTACTAACGATTTCCCGAAACTGCGCGAAAAGCCAGTGGACTGGTACCGGCAGGTGGAAAGGTTCGTAAAGGTGCAAAAATGCCTGTGGAAAGACCTGGATGGATTTTTCGATATTGTGGTCCCGGTAGATCTATGGACGGAGTGTAAAATAGCCATAGCCTGGCCTAGTGAGGAGTACCCGAGGGACTCTAACACAGGGGAGCCGTCGATTGAAGTGATGAAAAAATACGAACAAGTAATTCTGCATTTGAAAAATAAGGTGCCCGCAAAGGAAACTGATTGGACCAGGATAGATAGAACCACGCAGGAAAGAGGCGAGACAGTGCACTCCTATTATGAAAGGCTGTTGCAGGTGTTTAAAACATACAGTGGTATAGATAACATCGAGATGAAGGATATGACGCATTTTATTTACAGGTTTGTAAATGGTTTAAGGCCTGAAATTTGTCAGTGGATAAAAGATAACAAAATTTGTTGGCAGTCCAAAAAGATAGACGAGGTCCTGCGGTACGCAAAGTACTGCGAGGACGAGATGGCAGAAAAGAAAAAGGCTCTCAAAGAGAAGGTCATGTGGGCTCAAGTGAAGCTCGCAGAACAGCAGGAAAAACAGTTGAGTAATATGGTCAAAAACACTCAGAACCAAGGTCCTGGGGGTGGGGAAGGAGGTAAGCCCCGGCCCAAAATGAGCAGGGAAGAGGCTATGAAGAAATTTCCCTGTCACCAGTGCGGAGAAATTGGACACTGGCGTAACGAGTGTCCTTATTTGCCTGACGATAACCCCAAAACACCTGATTTAACTCCACAGACGCAGAAAGAAAGACCAAGAAAGACTCAACCACAGGTAAAAACGGTTCAGGTGCCCCGAGCTCCAAAGCAAGTACGTAAGGGAAAAGGCACAGGGGGTGATGAGATAGAAGTCTGGGAAAGCAATGAGAACAGAAATGCAGCAACTTCGCAGTATTTGTTAAATGATACCTTCCTTTGTGATGACCAGTACTGACGGGGCCTGAGAGGGGAGGACGAGGAGTGCGTACTTGGCGCCTCCTTGCCGGTAGACCAGTCCGGACCATACATTGAAGGAAAGGTTGACGGAAATGATGTCACTTTTCTGTTGGACACTGGCGCTACCCGTTCTACTGTAAGAACAGTGGACGTTCCAAACCTACCCCTCTCGGGAGAAGCCATCCAAGTAGTGGGTGTATCTAATCAATTGATTAGTACTCCTGTTACCAAGCCCATGGAGATCTCAATTGGAAACTTTAAGGAAATGCATAGATTTGTCGTTTGTGACACCAGTCCAGTGAACTTACTGGGACGTGATTTGCTGTGCAAAATGAACTGTACCATCTTTTGCACACCAAAGGGTGTTGAAATTCAGACCCCAGATGAAGATGGCATTTATAAATTGATGTTAATCAGACCTGACTCAGAAATTAAACGAATGACCATGCAGGATTTGCCCAAAGAACTCCAAGAAGCAGTGAAGCCAGAGGTATGGGACTTTACTGGGAAAGATGTAGGGTTAATGAAAAACGTGGACCCCATACAGATAGCAATCAAGGACAATGCAGTATACCCCAATACTAAACCCTACAGAATGAATGCAGAAGTGAGAGCAGGTGTCACCCTGGAAATACAGAAATTGGTAGAAGGAAACATCATACAGGAAGTAATGAGTAGCCCATGTAACTCCCCGATTATGGGCATCAAGAAGCCTAGTGGCAAGTACAGAGTAGTGCAGGACCTACGAAAAGTCAACAAGATAGTGGTCCCCTGCTGCCCTATTGTCCCGAACCCAGCAGTGATTCTGTATCAGATTCCCTGGGATGCTGAGTGGTTCACTGTGATAGACCTATGTCATGCATTCTTTTCCATTCCCTTGCATCCAGACAGCAAATTTCTTTTCTCATTTGCCTTCAATGGTCACGTGTATGTCTGGAACCGGGTCCCTCAAGGGTACACAGAGAGCCCCTCTATCTTTAATCAGATCTTGAAAAAATGTTTGGAAACTTTGGTCTTACCTGGGAACTCTGTCCTAGTGCAATACATAGACGACCTCCTGGTGGCGTCTAAAAGTCATAGGGATTGTGTGATTGACACCATTGCCCTACTGAATCACCTGAGTGAGAAGGGACATAAAGTGGCCCCTGACAAATTACAGTTCTGTGCAAAATCAGTAAAATATCTGGGGCACCAGATAGAGAAAGGTGTCAGGAAAGTGACATCCGAAAGGGTGAGAATAATTCAAAAGATGCAGTTACCCCGTACTCAGAAAGAGATCAGAATGTTCCTGGGAGTGATAGGATACTGCAGGCAATGGATTCTGGGATTTGCAGTCCTAGCTAGGCCCTTGATAAAAATGACCAAGAGAGGAACACCAGATATTGTAGAATGGGAAGATGAAAGCTTATCAGCCTTCACAAAATTGCGGGATTGTCTGTGTACAGCACCTGCATTGGGAATGCCAGACTATTCCAAGGAATTTGCCCTATTCTGTGACACTCGCGATAATTGCGCGTTGTCAGTCCTAACACAAGAACATGGCACAACCAGAAGGCCTGTGGCATATTTCTCTGCCACCCTGGATCCAGTGGCTGCTGGATTACCAGGTTGTCTGAAAGCAGTAGCTGCTACCTGCGCAAGTTTAGAGCAGAGTGAGTCCATTGTCATGGGACATCCTGTAACTGTGTATGTTCCACATGGAGTGGTAATTTTACTGACCAGAACGAAGACTCAGTATCTCACCCCTAGTCGGCTGACTAAATACGAGAGGATTCTTGTGGGTGCTGCAAATGTAAACATTGTTAGGTGCAGTATTCTGAACCCCGCCACTTTGCTCCCCGACCCAATGGATATGGAAGGTGGGGTGGATGATGAGCATGATTGCATTGATTTAACAGAATTCAACACCAAGCCACGCCCAGACATTAAAGAAACACCATTGCCTGTGCATGACAAGGAATTATTTGTGGATGGTTCATGTCTAAGACATGAACAAGGAGGCCTGAGTGCTGCCTATTCGGTAGTCTCCTTAACCAAAATTGAAGAAGCAGGTTATCTATTTGACGTAAAGTCTGCACAAGTAGCCGAATTGATCGCTATGATAAAAGCTTGCAAAATTGGGAAAAACCTACGCATAACAGTGTATACTGACAGTCAGTACTGTTATGGGGTTGTGCATGACTTTGGCCAGTTGTGGCTACAGAGGGAGTTCCTGACTTCATCAGGTACCCCTATTCGAAATGGAAAAGTTGTTCAAGACCTTTTAGAGGCAATCCAGTTACCAAAGGAACTGGCAGTGGTAAAATGTGTTGCTCATAAGAAGGGCATGGACACTGTATCACTGGGAAATGATTTTGCTGATCGAGTGGCCCAATGGTGCGCCAGAGATCGGTATATCATAAATCCAAAACGAGGGGGGCCAGGAACCAGCTGCCAACTTCAAGTGTTTGAAGAAGTGCCTACATGGGATGAAGTGAAAGAGTGGCAGCAGGCGGCACCTTGGCAAGAGAGAGAGAAGTGGAAGGAAGATGGGTGTAGACCAAGACGTGTGGATGGTGTCATCTTAGGCCCAACTGGTATGCCTGTGTTACCTAGACACTTACTTAGCACGATGGCGAGATTGATACATGAAGGATCACACATTGGTAGGGACGCCATGATTCTAGTGTTCCAACAGACTTGGTACAGTAAAAAGTTCAGGAAGGTAGCAGAGTCCCTCTGCCAGAGGTGCCTGCCATGTCAAAGGATGAACACAGGCAAGAAAACTGCGGTGGAACTGGGAAAAATTGGGAGGTCAGGGGGTCCCTTTGTGAGAATCCAGGTTGATTTCATCACCATGCCACGGTGTGAAGGGAAGCGATATGTCCTTGTCATGGTCTGTTTATTTTCGAAGTGGGTGGAAGCTTTCCCTACTCCCCAAAATGACGCGATGACAGTAGCTAAGTGTTTGCTGAAAGAACTGATACCTAGGTTCGGGGTTCCAGTCACTATTGAATCAGATAGAGGCCGACATTTTCAGAATGAAGTGATCGACGAACTCTGTAAGGCCTTTGGAATCTCACAAAAGCTTCACTGTGCATACCGTCCAGAGGCTTCTGGAATAGTGGAACAAGTAAATGGAACTATCAAAAACAGACTAGCAAAACTGTGTGATGCATCTGGCATGACCTGGGTGAAGGCCCTGCCCTTGGTCCTGATGGGACTCCGAAGTGTTCCTGACCGCAAGACAGGCCTAAGTCCCCATGAAATCCTGATGGGAAGAGTGATGAGACAAGCATGGGTACCAGGAAGCAAACTGTTGAGTATTACTGATGATTTGGTGCTTGAATACTGCAAGAGATTAGGTGACCAAGTGCGTTCTATCTCTCGCCAGATCGGAGAAGACGCCATCCTCAATCCAACGACTCCTCTCCACAAACTGGTCCCGGGGGACTGGGTCAAGATAAAGAAGCATACTCGGAAGAACTGCCTGGAGCCAAGGTGGGGAGAGAAGCGTCAGGTGATCCTGGTAACAACCACAGCAGTAAAGTGTGCATGGGTTCCACATTGGGTACACGCCAGCCACACCCAGAAGGTATTACCAGACGGAGAGCCTGAAGAAGAAGGGCGTCCAGCAGAGGACTCTGCAGGAACCAGACCAGAAGTAGCTGACGACGTACAGCCCAGTACCAGTCGAGCTGCAGAATCAGCAGACGTTGGCCCAGGAATAGTGGATAACGAACTACCAAGAGCCCAGCCTGCTGAAGGGGTCCAAGAAGCTGAGCCAGAAGTAGCTGAAGACGAGCTGCCGAGCATATGGCCAGAGGAGTGGATACCATTGATTGATCTCACTGAAGACCCCATTCGAACAAGTGAGAGACTTTGGGAAGGTAGAGAGTGGACTAGAGAGGAAAAGCAAGGCACAGGCGAAGAACCTCAGGATCTTGAGATTCACATCAAAACTGAGGAAGGAGAAGGTCAGACAGGGACAGAACAAGTGATTGATACAGAACAAGTGATTGATACAGAACAAGTGATTGATACAGAGCAAGTGATTGATACTCCTCCACTGACTCCTGAGGTCGGGAAGGGACAGACTAGACATAGCGTAATAGTTCGAGCAGAAGAAAGCCCAGAGATCGAAGTGCTTGAACAGGATCAGATAGGATTAGAAGAACGTGTTCAGGAAACAGAAACAGAGACATTTGAAAAACAAACACAAAACTGTCCTGAACAAGGCCAGATTAGTAACCAGGCAGAAGAAATAGATGCTAGCCCTGGAACTAGTCAGATAGAAGAGGGAGAAACTGAAGCAGAATTGCCACAAACGAATGAAAACAAGAGGGCAAGAGAAGAAAACGAAGTCCAAGTGCCAACTAAAAGACTTAAGAAAAGAAAGCACATTGAGCCTGGATTTGTCAAGGAATTGAGGCTAAGGATAAAAACGGTGGAAGAAAAACGTGCAGAAGAAAGGAGAAGTGCTCGCATAGCTGAGCAACAAGAAGGGAACACCAAAAGAAGGAGTGATCGAATAAAGAGACAAAACAAAAAGTACAAGTCTCCTGAATGGACGCTCGTTTTGGAAGAATTTGAAGATCTTGATCTAACTGACGAGAGCGACGGAGAACCCGTCCCTGAGTACTCTGCCGAAGAAGAAGACGAGCCACCGTGAATTTGCACAAAGTAAGCTACTCGTGTAAAGTCACAAAGAGGGGTCGAGAAACTTCTTCTGAGCCAAAATGTCTGATTCAGGCGTGAATGGTAGGCCTAGTCGCAGCTGTTGCAAAACATGCTGCAAGGTATGTGTATGTAGTATAGTTATACTGATATTAGTTTGGATAGGACTAACAGTGTTCATTCCCTTTGCAGTGAGCAAAAATACTAATATTTACCCTACTGAAATTGTAAATACTGACAGTGAGGAGCTGACAACACAGAGTGTAGCAAGACATGAGAGAGCACTGAGACAAACAAAACAAGACTTAGAAGCATCAGATGAGGGAGGACTACATTATCACGGAGTTAAGAACAAGACACACTTAAATGTTTTCGCAAACTTGTTAATACACTATGTAGAGACTATGGAAATTGAAGATTGCTATGTCTGCATGAAGCTACCTACCTCTGTAGCTGAAGGCGTGACATACCATCACCTGCCGCTGACATATGGAATCTCCTGTAGCATTTTAGCTAGTTTATTTTACAAAAGAGGACCGTTACAGTACTATTACTCTAACAATGACGTGATCTTTTCTGAACTTCCTATACGTGGGAACTTGAATCCTGTACATACCAAAAGTGACGTTACTCGCTATATGGGCGAATACTTTCTGACTATAGGTAATATCGACATAGGTGACGCACACAGAGATAACTTGACTTGTTCTTTGCGTGAGCAGGAAAAGATGTTCCTGAACATGGCAGAGAAAAGGAGAATTAAAATACAGAGAAAGGCAGATGACGAAAAACAGAAAAGGCCAAGATGGGCAGAGAACATGGAAGGCACCTCAACTGGTGGGGCGGGTCCTGCTCTGTTGCTGGATTTTGAAAAGAAAGGCAAGCTATGTCTTCACCGCGAGAAGACTAGCTATTATAATAACATTTTCATTGGTTCCAGTGAATGCGAACATAATTACAAGGTAATTGGAGGTTGGGGTTTCAAAAATGGGTCAGAGCCTGTGTTTCCTGGAATTTATTATATTTGTGGGGACAAGGCTTATTTCAAATTGCCGGATCACTGGTATGGAAGTTGCTACTTTGGCATTGTCTTCCCGAAAATATACCATGTGAATGGAGTTGCTGGAAGCAGTGAAAATACTAATGGCTTAGTGCGTAGTAAAAGAGAAAGTGTAGGTGAAATAATGGGTAGTATTTTCAGTGCACTGATACCTGGAATGGGAGTGGTTCTGAACACTCACAGAATTTGCAAATTGTCCACTATAGTGGATGTGTTGTCTACTGACACCGCTCATGGATTTCTGCTGGTCAATACCGAAATGGTTGCGATCAGATCAATGGTTTTACAGAACAGACTTGCTCTTGACACCTTATTAGCGAAAGAGGGCGGAGTCTGCCGGATGTTGAAGGCGCAACATTGTTGCACTTATATTCCGGACAAAAGTGTGCAGCTCAAAAAATACGTGAAAAACATTACTAATTTGGAAAGGGAACTTAAACCACTCGAGGTTGACAGTGCCTGGAAAAGGCTGGTAGATGGTCTCTCAAATGTAGGTCATTGGCTTGCTAGCTTAGGTAAAAGCTTATTGTTCAAGGTACTGATGCCAATTGGAATTATAGGTCTCATCCTATTCTTCATATTTGTCTGTTGCAAATGCCGTAAGCACACCAGAAAACATCAAGTGAATGCGAGAGGAGTGAAACGAAGTGTGGATGAGCTTGAATTGGAGGAGATAAATAATCAGATATACAAAAGGGTGAAGAATTCTCACCCTACCAAAAATGAGAAAGAGAAGCTGAATCGTTTGCTGGAAGAGATAGAGCTGTATAAAGTGTGAGAAGTTGGCATCTGGTTCCATTTATTTTGTGATGATAGTAAATATCACCAAAGAGGGGATTGATGAAGCAAAGCTTCGCATTTGCGACGTGCTTTGTCATGAACCTCGTCCATGTGTAACCAGGTAATAATTTGTACGTCTTACTAACCTTTATTTCATGTTTGAAACGAGGTCCATGAAGCTTGCCTATGTGTATTTCTAATACGATTAATTCGAGTACTTAAAATGGCCGCTGCTTTGAAATAGTGTCTGCGCATGCGTCAGTCACACTCACGTGTCCTGATGTGTTTGCAGGTTTGGAGGGAAATAGTTGCGCATGCGTAATACATAGCTTTGGCAGTAACGTGGTACTGCTCGTGCCATTGCTCTTGTGCCCGTGTATATGTAGCTAACATTTAGACTGCATAAGTATATTTTATAGTGATAAGTTGAAAGTACAAACCCAATGATGTGTTTCCATATCGTTATTTCTATGTATTAATTTGTTCTCGCTTACTTTTCATGTACCGCGGGGAATGGGGGTCTGACTGAGCCGAAAGCCATCTTGGAGGTCCTCTCTGCGCATGACCATCCGCGCTGAAAGGTGGCAACATTGAACAGTGGAACTCAGCCAGCTGGCAGAGATGGGCAAGATGCTCCTGAGAAAACGACCTGCGACCCAGCAGGACGAAGTCATGTGTGCCCATATTGAAACAATTGTATTCTCTTCTTTGTATTCCACTGGTCTTTCTCATGGGAACCCCAATCTCACTAGGCGGTACCCAGAGATGTAAATTAGGCCTCCAAATAGTGTGTTCTGATTGGTGTGTTACCCAAATCCTACCTTAGGACCAATCCAAATTGAGGGATTCTGACACTTTGCAACATTGGGGGGTGGTACACCGTCCCCAAACTGTATATCTACCCTGGGTTCACCTAGGGAAATTGTCCGACTTGTCTGGTTTAGCTGACCTGTCACTGACCCATCGCACTCAATAGGTGACTGAAGATACAGAGAGCTGCGGAGCACTCTGTCCGAAATTGACCATAGACTAAGGTTTTACTGAACCTTAAAGTGCTGGCGAAGCACTTTGCTGGGAGTTCGCTGACCCAATCGGGGTCTTGATCGATAGCTGCAGAGAGGGTGGAGCGCAGGCGTTGCTTCCGAACTGCGGGTGCTGGTCCTGTCCTGAGGGTTTCCTGTCCTGTCCTGAGGTCCTGTCCTGATTCCTAATCTGAGGGTTTCCTGTCCTGTCCTGGGTATCCATTCTGCACCTGCTGTCCATTGAGGGGTATCCTTCCTTGAGGGTTTCCTTTCCTTAACTGACCCGTGGCCAGGGTTTGGTTTCCACACCAGTCTAGGTAAATATTGCTCTAAAATCTTTAAACTTGCACCTTTCTATTTTTCTGTCTTTTGCTTCAATAAAGACACACCTTTGCATATGTTGATTTTTCCATGCTTTTGCCGCAACTATTGAAACGTAAAGACATTGCATATTTTCATAACGTGTTCCCATGTTCCCCTACCTGTTAGAAATCATATTTTGCATTGCAGTTTGTCATTTTCTGATATGATCTAGAACGGCCTTACTTAAACTGTCCCAAGAACTTTTGCCTTAAATGCATAGCGTTTCCAGTTGCATCCCATACAAGCATTTCCATGATTACCCTGACTTTATTTCTCTATAGTTATGTACTTTTCATTATCTTGATTATCGATTGCCTTATTCTTGTAAATCTAATGCTTACTGAGAACGAACTTTAGATAAAGACTTTAAAACTTCCAGTTGTCCGTGGTCATTTTACAAAAGTATTGAATGTCATTTTGAATTGTATTTTGCTGCCTTTCCTTTTACAGCTAGCTCCCTGATCCATTGTGGTCATAGGTACCCGTGTCGGTGGATGGTAAGTCGGGTACGCTGAGTAATAACAGTAGGGAATTCACACAAATTGGTAGCAGCCCGTGAAGTCACCCGGTCAATGTATATGGTGAATTGAAATATATGGGCCCGAAGCCGGAAGCGGCGAAATTATTGGTTGGGTGACCTCGCGCGCTCTATCAATAGGCTCCATAGACCTGGTGACTGTTTATGAGCTCCCGCTTGCCATGGAGGCACTGGATGCCACTAAGGCATTTGACCGGGTTAAATGGGTCTACCTACAAGGAGTGGCAAAGTCTCTAAAACTTGGGGTAGATTTCTATAGGGCTTTGGCGGGTTTCTATGTGGCACCAGAAGATAGAGTCCTGGTCAATGGCTCTTTGACTGATCCTTTCCTTATCACTAGGCGAACGAGACAGGGTTGTCCCTTATCGCCACTCTTATTCAATCTTTATATTGAGCCCCTAGCTAGAAAAATTAGTGAAGATCCGGACATTGTATCTTTTCAATATGATGGCTGGAGTAAGAAGTTGGGCCTATATGCTGATGACATCCTCATTTACACAACCAACCTACAAAAGACCTTGAGTCGTATCATGACCTTGACGGCGGACTTTGGGAAGATTTCGGGTTATGTTATTAATAAGAATAAGACGGAGACTATATCTTGGAATTTGGAGGTAGGAGATGCCACTAGTCGAAGTAAATGAGATATCTGTGAGTCATGATATCACAGGATATTACCAAAACAACTAAAGTGAACTTTGAAAAAGTAAAGAAAGAATTCATGGACTTCTAAAATTCTGGTCTCATCTTCAGCTCACTCTGTTGGGTCGTGTAAATTTAGTGAAAATGATAATCCTTAGAAACTCACTTTTTTATTTGACACAATTCCCATCCCCTTTGAAAAGGAATGGCTTAAAAAGATGCAAAGTCAGATTTGTAGTTTTATTTGGTCAAGTAAAGGCCCTAGAATAGCATGGAAGAAATTGAGAAGGAGGGTGGAAAAAGGAGGTTTAGCACTGCCAGATTTGTTGTTTTACTCATGGGCTTCTCTATTGAAGAATGGGAACATTTTGTTAAAAATACCCACACCAAATGTGGCTTTATATTTAAATATGCAGACCCCAAGTACTTTAAAAAAGTCAAGTTAAAGATCTTGAAGGGGTTGGCCGAGACTTGGTATAAGGTTAAAAAAAAGCTCTGAAAATACCATATTATAGGCTAGTGGCCCCTATTTGGGATTCTCCTGGTTCACCAGAATGGACAAAAGATATATTAGCAGTACCATTGAAAGAGGCAGGTTTAACGAGATGGGAGCATATAATTCAAGATGGACACTGGATAACTTGAGAACTATGTAAACAACGATAAGATCACAAGGTATCCAGGTTCAAATATTTACAAATGCAGAGCTGGTTTCAAGCTCCTGGTACAATAATAGGAGAATCAAATGAACTTGAAGACCGACTAATGCATGAAACAGTACTTAAGAAGAAGCTTGCAGTAATCTACTGGTTGATGGTTGAACTCGAGGATGGAGCCTTCATTTTGCCAACCGAATTGTGGGGAAGATGCTTGCCAGAGTCATCGCTGGAACATCAATGGCAAGTATCTTTGTCCATGTTGTTTAAAATAGTTAAACCTGCATACCTGAGAGGAAATCATCGTGTCTCCATTCACAGAGCTTACTGGACTCCTCAGAAATTATCAAAGTTTGGGAGAAGAGGCGAAGTAGCTTGCCCAAAGTGTGGCAGTATGGGAGAGGACGATGTACACATGTTTGTGGTTTGCCCAGAGATCCAGACATTTTGGACAGATGTGAGTAGGGCCTTGTCTAGCATGCTGAAGATCAACATTAAGGCAAGCGTCTTGCTTGTTATCTTTGGATGTGTGGATACTCTGGTAAAAACTACAAAAAAACAGGAAAGGTTGATTTTTTACTCTATACTGCTGGCACGTAGGGAAATATGTAAACAATAGGTGGCCGTGGTCCCTCCCAGTTTTGGAGATTGGGTACGTTCTGTCAAGTATGTTGCCAGGCTGGATATGATGGGGTGTAGAAAGCATGACTTTTGGTTACCCATGCTGAATTGGTGCGAGCAACAAACAAATGAAGTCCAATGATTAAGCCTTCTCTGCCTTGTCTGGCACTTCTATTCTCTTTCCCTCCTCTCTAAGTAAGGAGAGAAAGTGGGACATAGAAAGTAAATTTCGAAGAAGAGGGAGTTTTAAAAAAAACGAGGGCGGCAAAGTGTGAAAATCCCAATATTTTCTTCTTCCTTGTTTCCAGCAAATAAGGGCACAATACTCCATTCGAAGGTGCAAGTGGAATGGTGTTTTTAGAGGCAAATGAGGACAAAAGAAAAAAAAAAGGAAACTTTATGTTGCAGTTGCATTAACCTTTCCAACAGTCTTGCTGGTATTATAGCCTTAGTGCTGCAGGTCACGCACAGTAGCTATGTACTGTGGGAGAGCTCTATGAATGTATCAGTACTAGAGTATCGGACAACCTATAGGTCGAGTTTGAAGTGCTTTATAAAAATGTTGGGATACTGTGGTGTTCTTCAAATCAAGACAGATATGTGTCATTAGAGCTCTGTGGGTGTTTCTGTCCTGACATATTTGTGTAGGATGCAATCAGGATTGAGGTGCCTTTTAGGAGCCGTCTGCTACATTTCATACTATGACACCAGGGTGCCCCAAAAATTCAGAATGCAGCTGCACCGAGAGCTCTAATAAGATCTAAATATTTTACTAGAAATATGTACTCTGTGCCACAATACAGATGTTAAAACTCACCAGGTGTCAACATTTTGAAACCAGAGCACAAGAGCAAAGCCAGATTGATGCATTACAAGAGTTCTGCAGACGTCTTGCACTGTTGAACTAATCTGTCATGCATGTCAGGATTGAGGTGCATTGCAAGAACTCTCTGATGCTTCCATTGTAGGAAAGTTTCAACTAGCTGTGCATTATAATAGGTCGAATCATTGGAAATGAATGCATGATGCAAGTCAAAGTGTGCTGAGTGAGTCTGGGCATGATTGTTGTGCTTGGGCATACCGGGCATTGTCTGGAAACCGTAATTGGGCATGCTTGAACACCTGAGGCTGTAACTAGGCATATGATTGTTCATCCTGGGCATTTGAGAATTAATTTATGCATGACTGGTTCTAATTAACCATTTAAGTTTTGACTTGTGTATTTGATCATTGTGTAGAATTTTACATATGAACATTGCTATGTTAATGATTAACATTTAGCACATCTTTGCATCTCCTTGTGTAATGTTCAAGTGACAACTTAAGTACTCCTTTGTCTGTTTTAATTTACTTTTTTGTTATTAAATATTTAATTGATGTGGAATTTATTGTACTTTGCGTCAGTTATGTAGCTTCCTATGGTGCCTTCACAGACAAACGGCATATAATGTCATCAGAGTAAAACATGTGTGAGGTCATTCTGTGATATCATCAGGTTTAAAGGGCATGAGATTTTACTTCCGCTACCCCTGGTATATTGGTGAACTGCCATATATGATGGTATCACAAGGAGTTCAGGAAAGACACAACAACACTGGCAAGCAACACCAAGTCGAAGACTGCCTTGCACCAATTGACCGTGCTCCAGAAAGTGAAACTACTCCATTAAAAAAATTAGTTCAGAATATTCTTGCCACCATTGTTGAGAAAACAATACTGGCCTTAGATTACTGTTACTCTTATATGGTGCCATTATCCACTTTCTACCAATCTAACTTTGCTAGCAGTTGCTGCTGTGGTTCAGGTGAAGCCCTCGACCGCACCCGAGACTTAAATTACACCGGAGAGTATCAAGAGAGAAGCCCTGCCCAGTATGCACTGCAGTCCCATACCACTTAGTGGACACATCTCATATGTGACAGCTGAGCAAATCCTGACATTTTGCTCAACAGAACGTTGCTTACTAGGATTAGCAGTTTTATTTTGGGTTCAAAAATGTAAACACAGAAAGTGCTGTTGAGTAAAAAGCCACGATGACATCAGGGCTTTTGACAGCAATGAGTATAAGCAGCGAGATTTCATCTCCCTATTTATATGGACCCCTTAGAGAATCCAGTAAAAAATCTGGAAATTAGGCGATCTGATTAAATCTGAGGTACAGTATTCACCTGAGGACAACTATTTTGCATTTCCTGAAGGGGTGAAATCACTTTTTAAAGTGCTACTCACAAGAAATGATCCCAGTTTCTCAATCTCATTTTGCAAGTCAGCCTTGTAGTTTCTCTTTCCTTTTTTCACATCAAAGGTGACGGGTTTGCTTTTATTAATTCTGTTTGGACGAGGTTAGAGCGATAAAAGCTCCGCTCGTTTTGGGCTCAAGCTTGCAGCTACTCGCCAACACGAATACATGGCACGAGTCCACCACAGCTATGTCATGAAGAGCGCTCGCCGTTGCTGTAGCTGGGTTTCCAGTACACAAACACACACTCTCCTGACGAAGCACACAGCTCCACCTCGTATCGTTGTGACGCAGAACCAGCAGAATGACGGAGCCTAGGTCAGCCACTGCCAAGTGAACGCCTGGCTCGTCATGGTGTTACCGTGAAGGAGTGCCTGAGGGAGGTGGTGCTCAAACCGTTTTCAAACACAAGACTTAGCGCGTATTCGAGGTGTTGCCGTTGTTCTTTCCGCCATCTTGAAGTGGGTTATTGGTTAATAATTAACAAAGGTAACACAACACTCAGCCTGAAAAAAAAATATTTCTGTGATCAAAAAATACCCCTTTTTGGTTTAAAAGACATTTTCCCATCCTTAATGAATATTTAAAATAGTGTTCAATTGTTTAGAATATAAATAGTAAAAGTGAATACAAATAGTTGCTATTTTTTTCGTTGTCATAATGTTAATAAATTCGTGTGATTTCTAGCTTCCTTTCAAGTAGGTCTTATCTACTTGCGGCCGAACCTGGGGGAGGCGTTCCCTGTCGGTCTTCTACACCCTTCTACGTAGCCTGACTCCGCCTCCTGTAAATACCTGTTACCTGCGCCCAGCCCAGGCTGAGTGCAGCGCAGACAGCTCAGGGACCCACGTAAGAAGCAACAGTGTCGCGAGGGCTTTGATAACCTGGAGGGGCGAAGCTCCAGCCACCATGAGCATCTCATCATCAGATTACAAGTCCAGCGGCAAGCAGATCACAGTCGGAAACACGGTCAGTACTACTCATCTGAACACACAGTCTAGTGCTTCCTTGTTTGTGTTCCAACATTTATATGAATATTTATTTTTTATATTTTTTTTACGTTGAAGGGGGCAAGAGGCTCATATTAAATATTCAAGTTCGAATGCACTATCACCAAAGTTGCATGGTAACTTTTACTGTAAACCCTATTAGGAAGAGATAAAACTATTGAAAGCAATTTAATCAGACTTAAATGTCATGTTTCGCCCATTTATATTGATTATTGTATTTTGGAAGCAACATGACATTCTCATTCATTAGGACCGAGTTTCGTACCTAGTCAATTAGATAAGGGGCCTCTTACGCTTTGGGGTATGTACAGTTTTAATCAACTGAATGTGAGTTTAGCACAATGACACCTGGCGCACAGCCATACTAACTGGATGCGAGTCTCACTCACGCCTTTGAGCACCACCTCGCTAGTTGGGTGTGGAGTCTCGTTCAAGGGTGTGAAGTTTTTATTTTGGAGCTTAGTGCAGTACCCTCTTTTCTATTCAAATGCACTGAACGCTTTTCAATGAGCTGTGAATAGTGAGAAAGAATGAGTTGCTGTGCCGAGTGTGAGAATGCTTAACGTGAGAGTGTTTATTTACTATGAGTGAACTTGATTGAGGTGCGGGTGGGGGTACCTGTAATTTGCAGACCCCTAAAATGTACCTCAACACCACAGAACGACCACAATTTGATGACTCGGAGACTGAGTTAATTTTGTTGGTCAATGTGTCCCCGATTTAAGGCATCTCTCAATACATACGACTATCAGAAAACAGTCAATTTAATAAAAGGCTTCCACATAATATCTGGGTTCTAGATTACTTAGAAGGTTTTATTACAAAATTGAAAAGTAAGACAATACTCAGCAAATAGGGCAGAGATAGGGTTTCAGAAGCACTGTGATGACTGCCTCACACGTCTCAAAGGAGTTCTTCTTTTTTCATGAGGTAGTAAAGATTGCATGTAACGGTTTTGCAAGGCATCTGAAACGATTTTAATAACTCTCTTAAAACCCATCGGGCCAGCCTTTTCTGTGATTCTTGAGCAGTAGCTTCAGATATGTCTTGTCTTTAGATCACACATGCATTAAGCGAGTCCTTCATCAATCAATCAACTTTCTTATAAAGTGCGACTGCTCACCTGCAAGAGTCTCAAGTTGGGGGGGGGGGAGGGGTCTGCTCTTCAGTTGACAAGCCAGGTCTTGAGGTCCTTCCTAAATTGCGACAGCGATGGTGATTGCCTTAGGTGCAGAGGCAGGGAGTTCCAGATCTTCGCAGCGAGTCAGAAGGATCTTCCTCCAGCCGTGGTCTTGCAGATCTGTGGGATGGTGTCCAGGGTTAGTTGGGCGGAGCGGAGAAGTCTGGTGGAAGTGTAGAAGGAGATGTGGTGGTTAAGATATTCAGGTCGGGCGTTTTGGAGGGCTTTTTAGAAGTGTGTGAGGAGTTTGAAGGTAATTCTTTTGTTGATAGGTGGCCAGTGAAGGTCTCTCAGGTGGCCGGTGATGTGGCTGCTGTGTGGAGGTTCAGAATGTATCTGGCGGAGGCGTTCTAGATGTTCTGCAGTTTCTTTTGGATTTTCTGAGCGGTGCCGGCGTAGAGTGCGTTTCCATAGTTGAGTCTGCTGCTGATGAGTGCATGGCATGTTCGAGCTGGCTACAGGTAAAGAATCCATCAAAGGAGAGAGTTCAGCTAGAGGATTGGGTGTATTGGACCCATATAATTTTTGATAGCATGTGGGAAATTTCCGAGTTACTGCTGTCTGCTTCAACCTAGCTGCCACCCATATTCAGTTTCTGACACTCTCTCTACTAGTTTACTCTCATTCTGCCTCTTACTTGGTATTTTCTCCTTTCACTCTGATAACGTCTCTTTATGTACACTGTGAGAGATACAGAGAACATAAAGTTTACTCTTTATTTTGAATCCTCAAGGAGCCAATCGGGAAGTTACAACAAAAGCCTGCTCTATATTGATGATGTTCAACAGGAGAATAATCAATGCTAAAGTCTTTTAAAAGGTCCATGTAGTGAATAATGTCAAACATCCTCTCCAAATCCAAGCAGACCTGGTCAAACAAAGGAACATTTTAGAATGGTTGATATTTATTTTTAACGTTTTATATAGCGCAAACATGACCCAACAGGGTATCAGAGCACTTTACAAAGAGTCATGAACACACGAGAGGGAGAAAAGTGAGGCTACACAAAAAAATTGTTGTTACAGATGGTCAGCTCTGAGCTAATGGAGAAGGAACAGTAAAACGTAAAACCCAAAGATAAAAAATATACAATGGCATAAGTAAGCAATAGAACATGGGTGTTAAATATAGCAAAATGTTCAGGAACGATACAGGATGTAGTAACGCCAAACTGGGTGAGGAGACCCATACAGAGCCAGACTGACAAGATAATAGACCACGGCTAATTTCTAGTTCAGAAAGTATTTATCAGTAAAAATGTCACTTCTGTTTTTTGAAGGATTCACTCTGGTTTCCGGAGGCAGAGAGTTCCAGATTCTCGGGGCAATACTAGATAAGACCTGAGTGTACGTCTTCTTTCTTTGAATTTTTTTTGGTTTCAGCAGCAGAGTGCTAGAGCTCCTAGAGGATCGTCATCTGCCAGAATGTTACAGTTTTTTAGCGAGTTACAGAGGGGTGTTGAAATGAAGGGCTTTATGAATCATGCAGGCAATATTTAGTTGTATCCTGGACTCGTATGGCAGCCAATTTAGGGATTTAAAATGTAGAGAAATGTGGTTGTGTTTTTGGATTCTGTGATTAGCCTTGCAGCCAAGTTCAGAGAGGCCATAAGTGGAGCAAATTTGTTGCTAGGTAGACCGCAAAGGGTTGCACTGCCATATACCAACCTTGAGATGACTAAGACTTGAACAGCAGACTTGAAGTCATGAGGCGGGGAGGAAGGGTTTTATTTTTCTTAGGATGCTCAGTTAGTTTTCTCCTTTGGTAGTTGAGCTGACATAATCCTGCATGTTCAAGGTCTTATCTAGTATTATACCCAGAGATATCGTAAAGTCTATGATGTGTGGTATGCAGTTGAGAGCCATTAGATGTTTCAAATATTCTTCAATAGTGGGACATTGCTTGGGTGGGGAGATTAGGAGGAATTCTGTTTTTAGGGAGTGAAGTTTGAGATGGTTGGAGGTTGTCAAGTTTTGGGTTTTGTGTAGGGTTGTGTTGAGTGACTTGATATCATCCGGGGAAGAGATTTCCAGGTACAAGTGGGTGTCGCCACCATACATGTGATAGTGGATGTTAGATGCTTTAAGGATTTCAGTTAGAAGCTCCATAAACAAGTTAAAGAGTGTGGGTGAAAGAGAGGACCCATGAGGAACCCCGAGTGAGAATGGAGTGGAATTGGAAAGGGACTGATTGACTTAAATTCTTTGTGTTCTGCTGTGTAGAAGCGAGACAAACCATTTTAACACTCACGCAGATAGACCCATCCTGCATTCCAGTAGGTCAAGGAGATTGTCATGTTCGAGAGTATCAAAAGCTGACTAGAGGTTGAGGAGGATTAGAAGGCAGGACTCGTTCTGATGAAGCATTGTAAGCACATAATCGACAATGTCAGTAAGGGCCGTTTCGGTGCTGTGACCCTGATGCAATCCAGATTGGAATTGATCAAGTAGCTGGTATTCATCTATGTGGTTACATCTCGTTGGACGTTTCTCAGGGAGCTTCAATAGAGTTGGAATGTTAGTGATTGGTCGGAAGTTCTTAAAGTCCTCTGGATCTGCAGTGGGTTTTTCAAGAATGGGCGAAACCTGCTCCGACTTTAGGTAGTCCGGGATCTCACCTTGTAGTAGTAAGGCATTTACTATCTTGGTCCAGGAGGGAACTAAGGACCTCTTCATCTCATTAAAGAAATTAGAGGGAAGGGGATCACTGAAGTGATTTGAGGGTTTCAGCGTTGAAAGAACGAGTATGGAGATTTCGTCAAAGGTTGTGAATTGACTCCAATAGGCACAGTTTTTCGGGGGTGTGAACAATTGCAGGATTAGGCTGTGGGGGAAGGGGTGAGGAGGAGTTGAAAGAGGGTAGGACTGTGATACAGGACTTGGTATAGAAACCAATTTTCTTCACTTCACTGGATGGCTACTTAAAAGAGGATTTCCCACAGAACCCTCACCTGTCCTCCACTTAATCCTTCTGCCACTCAGTTTCTCGGTCTTTATTTAATTTTCGGATTTTTAGAGAGCAAGTTCACTTCTCCGCCTTAAATTATTGAAGAACAGCCCCTCTACATCCCTGGTTAGTGCCTAGGAGGGTACTCTTCCTTTCTGAGGATGCATCTATGATATAGTGTACTGGACACATTTTGGTGAGCTTGGGAAATTGATATGTAGCAAATTGAGTAGGCCACCAAACGAGGCCCTGCATTTTATACAGGAGCATTGACTAATCCTCATCATAGGTTTATGTGACATGTTTTTGTTTTAGCACTGTTCATTTTTTGACCGCCTCTCCGAAGATTAGTGGGTGATCTAGGGATCCTCCTTGTTGCCCATGCAATGGTAGTTCTAATCAGTATACCCTTCATTTTTGTTTCTTTTGCAAGTTTTATAGGTTGCCATGGCTACGTTGTTTGAGCCCATTGCTGAGGAATGGTTCTTTTAGACAATGTATATCTGCTGTGTTTTTTTTTTTACAACAGCTGAATTTGTTGATATTTGTCTTGCTGTAATATCATTTATGCAACAGGCACTTGTGGTAGCAGGTTCCTAGCAAATGTATGCACTGGAAGTGCAATCTGATGGATTACAGAGAGGAATGGAATGGTTGACGTGGGACAGGTGTAGCAGGTGCCGGATTGAGGGAAGAGTGGAGGTCAGTGGATGCTGTGGTGGCATTTTGTGATGGCATTTTGTGACAAGTATATTTTCTCAGATATCACCTACACTGCGAGTTTGGAAATAAACCACTTACAAATTTGCTGCTGCCGCCTATGGTGCTTCCTTCAGCACTAAAGATCAAGGAAAGGTTTCAGAATTAGTTTTTTAATATTACATACAGTATTATAGTCGTTTTTATTGGTGAACCGTTTTGTTTTATTAAATGAATTGTATTAATGATATTTTAATGAGTTGTCTTTTATAATACATCACTACTAGTAACGTGTTATGTTGTTATTTTTTATGGTTTGTATAACCAAATAAAGATTCTATAGAATTGAATCGAGTAGCCCAGTCAGTAAGCATAAACATAGGGCAGATATGTGGGAGGTTTAAGGTTTGAAAAGTGAAGGATTTGAATGCAAAATAGACAGAGTGTGGGGAAAGTGTAGATAAATTCCCTCCTGTGTTATCAATTTTTCCTGGTGTCCACGTTCTAGAGCATGAGTTGATTTTTGCACTCTTGTGCTACAAAGAGCACATTTTTGATCCTGGGTATTTTGCTTTTCTTGTGTTCTTGGCATGTGTTTTTTTTTCTTCCTGAATTATGTCTGTTGTAGCTTTTGTTCTGGATTTATGCCTGCTTCAACCTTCTGTTCTCCTTTTCCCATGTTGGTTGCTTCTTCATTGCACATGATGGTCGTGTTGGAGTGTCCCTATCTTTCTCAACCCTTTTTTGGTCAGTCGATAGCCATGACCAGGGCACGAGTCGGGAGTGCATGCAGGTACACTGCGTCCACCCACTTTTTTCACAGGGTGGACGCCGTCCCCGATGCCAAGAAGTTGGGACCCACAGAAATATGCTGAACTTGTCCTGGTGTAAGACACCGGGACACGTTCAGCAGCGCCTGCACGTTGTCTGCTTTCCATTTCCAGCAGCATCGTGCAGGCAGCGAGGGGTGTTTTTTTTTGGGGGGGGGGGTTAACCTCCAGCCAGACCGAATTTAGGGGGCTATCAGGCCTCCTTTTGTTTGACTATCTTGGCTGGAGGCGGCCTGGAAGTTGAACCTCACATAAATGTACTTAAGAGATGCATGCTTTTACCTTTGTTCTGTCCCTGTATATAAGTGCAGCCACTGTAAGACTCAGATGGGGTGGTCTGTCCTAGTATTTACACAATTTAAATAGCAGTATTTTATTTCTTTTATTGAGCTATGTCGTGACATCATGTGCTGTGATGGCACGTGTCATGAGGTCACTTGCATAGTGCCTAGCTTGGTCAGGACCCCCACTTCTTTTTATAGGACTTGTGCCCTGGCCATGGCCTTTTACTTTTGCTAAAATTACAGAGGTAAAATAATGTGCTTACTTATAGGGGCATTCAGCCTGCCCTCTTCGTTCAATTGTCTACTGTTGGGTCATGCACATTTCACTTCCTCCCCCAACAGCATAAGGTAATGGGTCAGTCCACTCTTTGAACTATAACATTTGCGATTGTTGGGGTAATGCTTCTAATTACACTTCAATGTGAGGGATGGCATTGCTTTCTCTCAAAAGAGCACATCCACATACAAGGTAGTTCCCTTCTGTGCCACGGACTGCTATGGCAATGTGTGCTTATTGTGACCAAAACTTCTTTTGCTTCCAGCAGTTTTAGATTAAATATCGGTGAGGGTGAGGCAGCTACCCCAAAACAAAAGTTTTATAGACACCATGAGGACAAAATAGCCAATGACAGCCAAAGGTTGGCAGCCTACTCCAGAACTATTGACTTTGCCAGTACTTCTTTTGCATGAAACACATGCTACAAGTAGAAGATCTTTGTGTTTGATCATGTATAGTCTAAATATGTCTTCATCCTGGGTGTTTAGGTCAGGTAGGGTCAATTCTACTTGCTTGGAGTTTTGAGAGATAGGGGTGAGGTGTAGGTAGAGAAGGTTCTGAATCATAACCACAGAAATATGGCCAATGTAAAACTATTTCAATGTAATAACAGTTCTTCTGTCCTTTTACTGCAGGGTTTGAAATATTTATGAAGCTTAATGCATTCCAGTGGTTTATGCAGAGTCAAGATAATGACTCACTAAGAGAGTTTCTACTGAATGGCATTATGTCTTGTAGTTCCTGTTTGCATTACTTTGAAGATTTTGTAAGTGCTTTATTTAGGCTCCACCAAACAGCAGCAAATACTACAGCTTCTGGCATTTTAAGGTGAGAGTTCCTGCACTCTCTTGTGTGAAGATGAATTTATGCACGTCCCTTTCACTGTCTAAAACTCTAGTGGACCAGCAGATTCACACTGTTGGCAAATATTTGCTCGCTTGAATCATTTTGTAAATATTTAGTGAGTACTGTCCGTTTTTTGTTTGAATGCTTCTAGAGACTTCATAGAGCAGCGTTTCCTCAATTATTAGTGCATGCACATTTTTCTTTTGTAGTTGAAAAATGATAATTTTGAGAAACTCATACTTCCAATTCTGCTCTTGAAATTGGTTACGACCTAATATTGGTTGCTCTATGCCCACCAAAGCTATCCTGTGTCTCCCATCGCAACTTTCTGCTGACTCGCTCTTAGTGTGGGAGACCACGATAAACAAAAACCATATTTTTAAATACTTCCTCAGTGTTTCTGCAATAAAACGATGTGCTTAACAACACGTATACATTTAAAAAGTGCACCCTCCCTGTTCTGTGCTAGGCCTGTCCCCGACTGTGACAGGTTCTGACTCTGCTCTGTGACCGGGTGGGCAGCCCCACACATGCCTTCGTTACTGATAGTGGACTAGTGTCTTTAGTTTGGATTAGAACATAGAACTGGGGTCGCAGCACTTAGTGGTTAACAGAATCAATAGTGTGACCAGACCTTTTTATCTGGGTTGCTCAGGTTGTCTCACGTCTTCAAAGGTCTGCTTCTAAACTAGTCCAGATCCTTGCACTGACATCCAGAGTGCATGGTTGTGTGTGTATGTAGCCAGTGTAGCACATATATGGTGTGCGAATGAGCCAGAGTATGGAATCCAGCGGAATTAATTTTGGATACCCTTGGCTTGGCCTGGCCTAACACAAGATGGAGGTTGAGGACTCTGCTCCTAGTCTGGAAGTGTACTGCTTACATTCCTGCTGCTGGTCAGAGGGAACCCAGACACTGAAGTGAGGGGAGTGGCGACAGGGCTCCTGAGAGGCAGTTTGTTTGGTAGGACTTTGTTTAGTCTCCGAGCTTTGCCATTTGGTGGTCTGTAAGAGTGAGTGGTGAACTGCAGACTCTATGGTGAAAGGTGACAAAGTGTCTAGGCGAAACCTACCCTTTTTTTTCTTTCTCTGAATACTCTTTTTAGCTGAGCTGGTATTGGCTAGGTGCAGAAACCTCTATGCATCTATTGTGGATGTTCCAGGATAGAGACAGTCCCAGTGTAGGTGGGACGGGGTGTGTGTTGTGTGTAATCTCTCAGTACACAAAGGCTGGGTCTGGAGAACAGCTTGGAAAGGAGAATTGAGCGAAGAATCCCCTTAAACCAGTTCTGCAGTGGATCCCTTGTCTGGAAGCTGTGTATAAGTGGGATACAAACCACCCCCACTTGGTTCCAGTCCCAAGTTCTCTAAGACCAAGGAAGGGAGTACTCTGCAGAGTACTCACAAGACTGCTGTGTTCCAGCCAGACTGCCAGAGGTCTCTGGACAACACAAAAATGTGGATTCCCTGCAGGAGGAGCAGTGTCCCTGCCCTTGAATGCCTAGAAGTGTGCCTGCCTGAGAGTGAAGGGGCCTGCTTGCCCTGGAGAAGGAGCAACTGTTTACAAAAGAGCTAGGTTCAGCCTCTCCCACATGAATGAGTGAGAAACGATCTGCCTGAGAGCGATCTTGGAGTACCCTGGTGCCTGTGGGTCTCCACAGGCTCGAATTCCTGTTCTTCGTGGGAACGCAAATTAGCTTCCAGGAGCTTCAGGCAGAGGAAAGATACTTTTGTAAAAGTTACTTTTCATTAATATTTATTAAAAGTCCAACTTCACCATTGAATTGGATTTTTAATAACTATTACAAATAGGTGTCAATTATTTTTCTAACTGATCCGTTTCCCGAGACACAGTATTAGTATTGTAATCTGTACTCTAATTTTCTACATAGGACAGCTAGGCCTACCACAGTGAAAATAACTTTTGTGTGCTGTAACGACTGGTAAATCAAATATGCCAATCATGAGATCACTAATCCATAACAATTTACAGAGGGAGCACTTGCACTTTGGCACTTAACAGCCGTGGAAAAGTGCCCAAAGCATTTAGACCATCAAAACAGAGTCCAACACACAGCAAAAAACACAGGAGCAAAAGGCAAAAAATGCAGGGAAGACCCACACAAATGGTGCCAAGTCTAACACTATTTAATAAGCGCTCATAAGTGTAAAGGGTTTCATGGCGCAAATCCATACTTAGGGCATATAACATCGACATAGGATTTATAGACCATGTTTTCTGGACTGTGATCACCTAACTTCCTCTTTGGCCTCTCTTGGTGAAACCTTGGCATCCAGTTTCTTTGTCTAGAACTTCCTGTAGTCTCTGCTTTGCATGAATTCTACTTGTCTCCTCCCAAACCAACTTGACATCCTTGGAGACACTCCTTTTCTCCCACTTGTTTCCTGCTTCGAACAGATAACCACCCCTGTTCCAACCTGTCTTTTGTGCCTCTTTTGTCGAACCCGTCCAAATATGCACCTTGGACCACCTGCCTCATCTCGCTACGCCCTTTTCAGGCATGCTGGACAAACACACTGCCCTGCGACCTTGAAGCATATTATACCATCCAGCCCTCAGCAAATTTTCTCTTGAGCAGATTTATTTCTAACGGGAGAGCTAAGAAAGGGGTGCAACACCCATTTGGCTGAAATAGTTTGACCCCTTTCCCCATTGTGCCGTGGGCTAGTGGATGCTGTAGGACATATTTCCAAAGTAAAGCATTTTGTTTGGCCTTCACTGTTTTCAAGATCTTTTTTATTTATATGTGCCCGCTTGCACTTAGAACATATACTGTTTACTTTTTAAACAAGCATTCTCAATGCAATATGTGAGAAGTTGGCCTGGTATATGATGTTCACTTTTCTAGTGAGCACCTTGCACCAGTCCCAACAACCCTTATGGTGATGGTTGTAAAGTCAACCTTATAGACCAGCTATCCTAGTGGTAGCATGGACAAAGCAGTCTTAGGCTAACACTTCAGAGAGCATGTGAAGCCAATTGTTTTACCAATAACAATCCCATGAATACCAAATGAAAGGACACCACACAATGTATATATCTAATATATATGTATTTATTACTAACACAACCCCTCTGCACTCTTTATGAGGTCAGAGTTCGAGATACAGCACAAGTTACTCAATAAGCATACTATAAGTTGCCCAAATACAATTCTGCCCTAGGGGCCTCACAAACCATATACTAAAGAAGTGGTATAAGAACCACTTCAGGAAAGGTGAGTAGGCCTAGGGCCTAGGAAATCGCTGGGGCTATGTCATGCTTAGGCTTTTTGAGAGGTAACTCCCATCCTTCCTTCACAAGACCTAGGGGTCCTCTTACAGGGTGCCCAAACAAAAGTTCAAAAGGGCTGTAACCAACCCCCTTTTGTGGGACCTCTCTATAAGCGAACAAAAGGCAGGGCAGCAAGATATCCCATCTTCGCCTAAGCTTTTCAGGGAGTCCCTTGATCATGCCCTTCAAGGTCTTGTTGAACCTTTCAACTAGACCATTGCACTGTGGATGGTAGGGTGTGGTGAACTTATAGTTTACACCACACTCCTTCCACATAGCAGTCAAATATCCAGACATAAAGTTTGCACCTCTGTCTGCGACAACCTCTTTCGGTAAGCCCACTCTTGAGAACTTCCAGGAGGGCTCTTACCACAACAGGAGCTGTTGTTGTCCTTAAGGGAATAGCTTATGAGTATCTGGTGGCATGATCCACTACCACCAGAATAAATCTGTGCCCAGATGCTGTTTGGGGATCCATTGGACCAACAATGTCAATCCCAACTCTTTCAAAGGGTACCCCCACCACAGGTAGTGGTATAACGGGGGGCCTTTGTGGTGCCACCTGATTTGCCACTGGCTTGGCAGGTGACACAGGAGCGACAAAACTCCTTGGTATCTTCTGACATGTGTGGCTAGTGAAAGTGAGGGACACGCCTGTCCCAAGTCTTGTTCTGGCCAAGATGTCCTGCTAAGGGAATATCATGGGCTAAAGTAAGAAGGAAGCCCTGGTCCGACCACTATTTGGTTAAATTTGCCCTTCAGGTCGACCCAATAAATAAAGATAATACTCCCCTACCCACCCAGTTTATAAGAAAGTGGAAACAACTTGACATTGACAGTCTCAATACCCTCCTGGAAGAACATAGGCCTTGCACTAAGACCACTGTTCAACAGCTTTCCTCCACAGTACAAAACTGGCTTCTTGCAGCCATTGACTCCACCCTGCCCAAAACAAAGCTTAAACCCAACACCCACCGCTCTCCTGCACCCTGGTTCAACGATATCTTACAAAATGAAAAAACTAGATGTAAAAATCTTGAACGTCAATGGAGGAGGAGTTACTCACCTGTAATCAAGGAAAAATACAAAATTCAGTTAATAGCGTATCAAAAGCAGTGTAGCAAGGCTAAAGCAGAATTCATCTGCACAAAAATCACAAATGCCTTAGACCACTCCAAAACACTTTTTAAACTAGTAAAAGAGCTGTCTGGCTCTAATACGTCTCAACTCCCACCTGAACTTAATAAAACTCAATGTGACCTACTAGCTGCCTTCTTCATCAATAAAGTCGACCAAATTCACCAAGACATTAATCAAGCTTCTAATAAATATAAGTTAACCACTGAAGCTACCCCAAACTGTGCATCACCTACCTCGGGTAATGCTCCAGGCATTCCGGATTGCTCTACTCCGGTTAATGCATCTTCTGTCACACTTGATAGTTGGCCCTTGCTGAACCCTGATATGGTTCAAAGGCTGCTAAAAACTATTAAATCTGGCTCACCTAAAGACCCATTGCCATGCTCAGTCTTAAAGCAACTTAACAGCAACGTCTTGGTTACCATCACTGATCTTCTCAATGCTTCGTTACTGGAACAATTTGTACCCAGTGAATGGAAGCATGCAATGATTCATCCGCTCTTGAAGAAAGCTGGAGCAGACCCCAATTTGCCAGCTAACTTCCGCCCAATATCCTTGCTGCCCACCTTTGCAAAAATATTGGAGAAACATGTACATCGTTGCCTCACTGATTTCATTACCACTCATGACCTATTACCATCCCACCAGTCGGGATTTCGTGCAGGCTTTTCCACAGAAACTACCTTGCTGGGGGTAACCGAAAATATCCGCCGCATGGTGGACAAGGGCGAAACAGTGGCACTTGTGCTGCTTGACCTCAGCGCGGCATTCGACACCGTGTCGCATGCGGTCCTCGCCCAAACACTCCACTCCCTGGGCATCCGTGGGGCAGCTCTCAACTGGATTAGATCATTATTGGAAAACCGCACGTTCCAGGTCTTCTCACAAACTGCCTGCTCCGATACCATGACATTCAAACACGGAGTTCCACAGGGCTCTATTCTTAGCCCGTTGCTTTTCAACGTGTATATGAGCCCCCTGGCCAAAATAGTGGAGGAAACAGGGCTTTTAATGTTTTCCTACGCTGATGATTCCCAGCTGCTTTTTTCTTTATCAGCTGCAGATTCTGATAATTCCTCCACCCTACAACTCGGACTCTGTAAAATCGCCGACTGGATGCAAAAAAACTTCCTAAAACTTAACGGCGAAAAAACCGAGTTAATCGTGTTGGGCAAAAATAAAGAACTTTGGGGACCCCAACATTGGCCAACTGAAATGGGCACCCCCCCTACCCCGGTTACTCATGCTCGCAACCTGGGCGTCATTATTGACGACTCACTCAGTTTACATCAGCAAGCGGTAAAGACTTCAGCCACCTGCTTTGCCATATTAAAATGGCTAAAAAAGATCTGTTGGATGCTGCCTGAAAACACCAAGAAAACAGTTGTCAATGCCCTAATAACATCTAGGCTAGATTATGGCAACGTTTTGTACCTGGGGGCGAACAAAGCTACTGTCCGCAGGTTGCAATCAGTGCAAAATGCAGCAGCCAGACTTCTCTGTAAAATTCCCATCTCTACTCCAACCACTAAATACATCAGGAAGTTACACTGGCTAAAAATTGAAAACCGAGTTAAATTCAAATCTCTATGTTTTATGCACAGGATTTCCACCAACACCGCTCCTAAATATCTGCAAAACCTGGTGCGCCCCTACCGTCCTTCCAGATCTCTTCGGTCTTCCACGGCAAATCATTTTGAAATTCCAAGGACCAGGCTGTCACGCATGGGTGGCAAGTCCTTCTCATTCCTAGGACCTTCGCTCTGGAATTCAATGCCACATACATTGCGGTCTGAGTCGAATTACATCACATTCAGAAAAGCCTTAAAAACATGGCTCTTTAACATCTAGTTTCTGTAACCGCATTGCTATTGGGATCTGCCGCGCCGGGAAACCCTTTGTTGGGTAGCTGTGCGCATTACAAATGTAAACAAATAAAGGAAGCCCCTGAATGCCAGAGGTATGACCAACCTCCTGGAAGCACCAGGCTTGGGGTCTCTAGCCTCTGAATAAAGGAGCCCTTCATCCCAATACACCTTATGGGTACCTGTAGCATTCCCATCAGCCTCAGCAGCAGCTTGCTGAATGAGGGGTTCAAGAAAGGGGCAATCTAATTGCGCCTGCCCCAGGTCTGCCCTTGAAGGTCCCCCTGTCCCAAGAAACTCAACCTGATCAGGCTCAAGCTCTTCTAGGACAGTTCCTTCTTAGGTCTCACTGAGAAGACTGATCCTCAACCTGAGGCAAGGGGGAAGGCACTGCCTTAACCCTTTTGCTCTTTCTCTTGGAAGGCAACTGGTCCATAGTTTCAGGATCCAGGGCCTGTTCAGTTTTACACTTTTTGGCCTGGTCACAGCAAGGACATGTGCTGAAATGCCCAGCATGTCTGCATGTCTGCATGATTCCTATACTCCACTTCAGACCAGGCTGAAGCTTCTAGATCATTGTCCAACAAACATTTTACAGGGAGGTCTGAACTTACAACAACCTTCTTGAGGCCAGTTACCCCTCCCCAGGAGAAATTAACAATTGCCATACTATGGGTGGTTGTGACATTGCTAGCATTGGTCACTAGGTAATTATCACCTAGGATGATCTGTCCAGGGTCCACAAAGTTAGGCGTCACCATGGTGACACTAGCACGTGTCCCTGTAGGCCTGAGCCATTTTATTATTAATTAAAGGTGTCTGTCTGCACTTGCCCAGGTTACTGGGGCTCACAGTAGAGGACATAGCCATGTCCACATCACAGACAACGACAGCTTGAGTTGGTACGCTGACTAAGCCAGAGTCCATCTCAGTTCCCAGGGTTAACCCTATGACACCCTTCTGTTGAGAATCCCCACTATTAGCTGTACTGGGGGAACAGTTGCCTTAGGGGCAATGGTGGCTGGAGCTGCCTCCTTTTTGGTGCAATCACTGGTCCAGTGAGTATTACTTTTACAGATATTGCACCAGGGTTTTCTTTGGCCTTCTTTCTTCTTGGATTTCTTGGAACCCCCCTCAGTAGAAGCTTTTTGGGGACCTGTTGAAGACTTCTGGTATTTTACTTGCGGATCCCCACCCTTTTGGTCTGGCTTCTTCTGATCACCACCTTGGTTCTGGTTTTTCTGCTTCACCCTGGTTCTGACCCATTTGTCTGCCTTCTTTCCCAATTCTTGGGGAGAGGTCAGATCAGAGTCAATCAGGTGCTGATGCAACAACTGGTTCTGACAATTAAGTATTTGCTCTCTCATGATCAAATTATACAATCCTGTATAGTCCTTAACTTTATTGCCCAGCAACCAGCCTTCCAGAGCCTTATTGGCACAATCTACAAAATCAGTCCAGTCCTGAGTCTTTGTCTTCTTGGTATCCCTGAACAGCAACCTATACTGTTCAGTGGTTAGGCCAAACCCATCAAACAGAGCACTCTTCGGGACTGTGTAGTTGTTAGCATCCTCATCACTGACTGTGAGGAGCTTGCCTCTACCTTTTTCTGAAAAGGAGAGCCATAAGATTGCTGCCCACTGACTTTGGGGTACCTGCTGTACTTTGCAAGCCCTCTCCAAAGCAGTTATCCACTTGTGGATGTCATCTCCTATCTTGTAGGGTGGGACAATCTTAGTTAGGTTTCTAGTATCATAGGACCTATCCTTATCCTTAGGGATATTGCTGCCACCAGTGGGTTCTAACCCACTTAACTTTTACTCTCTTGCAAGAGCAAGTCTCTCTTTGGCCAGGGCAAGTTCTTACCTCTCAATCCTCAGATTGACTTATTTCATTCTGGCCTGATGTTCTCTTCTCTCAGGGGAAGACATTCTCCTGATAGCATCTGACCCTTGTGAGACACCAGAGTGCTGAGATTCCCTGGATATGGATCTCCTCCTTCTGTGCTCAGAGTTAAGCCTGCTTGGGGGTCTGTAAGGGGCTATGCCCGCCACAGCCCCATGCAAGCTTAGGTTGACCTGATTAAGCTCTAAAACTTGGACCTGGTCAGTGTCATCATCCTCTTCAGAATCCTCATCCACTTCACTATCATCAACTAGGTTGTGGTCAGGGGAATCTTCTGCTGAGGGCTGACCCTCTTCTGCATTGCCTGTAGGACCTGGGTTAGAGGCTTTCTTAGCATCATATTCTTCCATGAGTTGTATCAGGTGCTTGAGGGTAGGGTTTGAACCCTGTTTTAACCTCCTAGTTGTGCACAAGTGCCTCAAATCATGTAAGGTTAGGGTATCATATCTGGAAGGTATCCTTAAAGGATCTACCTCCACTGGGAGAGATCCACTTGGTTCTGCTCTCAGAGACATGATCTAGTGAGGTGTGGTGTGTGCACCTACCTACACTAAGTGTTATCTACTAAACCTCTCTAGGAGTTGTAGTCCGGGTGTGCTAGGCCCTTTGCTCTACTTCAACTATGTTCAGTAGAACTTAAGTATTTAAGACTTTGATTTATATGTACCTCTAGGTACCTTAATGTGATCGTTCAAATGATATCTCAAGCTATTATGATAAAACAATCAGCACGCTCTTATCCTAACCGCTGCACACCAATGTGAGAAGTTGGCCTGGTATATGATGTTCACTATTCTAGTGAGCACCTTGCACCAGTCCAAACAACCCTTATGGTGTTGGTTGTAAAGTCAACCTTATAGACCAGCTCTCCTAGTGGTAGCATGGACAAAGCAGTCTTAGGCTAACACTTCAGAGAGCATGTGAAGCCAATTGTTTTACCAATAACAATCCCTTGAATACCAAATGAAAGGACACCACACAAGGTATATATCAAATATATATGTATTTATTATTAACACAACCCCTCTGCACTCTTTATGAGGTAAGAGTTCGAGATACAGCACAAGTTACTCAATAAGCATACTATAAGTTGCACAAATACAATTCTGCCCTAGGGGCCTCACGAACCATATACTAAAGAAGTGGTATAAGAGCCAGTTCAGGAAAGGTGAGTAGGCCTAGGAAATCGCTGGGGCTACACTGACCAACCAAAGAAATGGAAGTAGGAGACCCACAGGATGAGTGTGCAGTGTCTAAACACACACGCGGGTTACCATAGACTTTCAGTGGGAACGTAAAGTTTACAAAGTAGTTGATTTCGGACACTTCCGGGTGGACTACGGGAAAACCCAGTTAAACTAGGACACTTGGATAGTTGTTACCCACGGGAGCACCGGAGTACTCGAGTTACCTCACCCAGGGAAGCCGGGTGCATAGGTGTTCTTTTGTGTCGGGTTTCGTCGTCGAATCCGATGGAGAGCTGCAAGAAGATGCTGCAGGCGACCAGGAGGAAGATGTACGATGGGAGTAGAGAAGAACCTGAAAGCAGAGGGGACAGAGTCTGGGTCACTAACCAGTGACCGGGAAGGAACCGGGAAGAACCAGGCAAAGTCGAGCTGCAATCAGGTGAGGATGCGAAGCTTGCCTCTGCAGTCACGTGGACCAGGAGGCGTCGACGACGACCAGGAGCTGGATACTGACTGTCCCACGAAGGATCTCGCTATTGGCGGCGTCTGAATCCGGATTGGACCCAACAAGCCTTGGCAAAGGCAACCCACGCAGAAACGGAAGATCGGCTTCTGTTCAGACCAGCAAGGTCTGGGGAACTTCCCCTTTACAGGAAAGCAGGAGCAAGCCCAGAGCAACCAGGCAAGCAGTGTTGAATCAAAAGGATGTCTTCAGGAGGGCCACTAGCCAACGGGCTAGTAAACGCGAAGACGCGTCGAGGAGAAATGCAGGCACACACGTGGCACTCGTGGAGGGCTGAGCTTCGGTACACTTACTGCTCGGGGTTGGGGCTTCTCAAACCCCAATGCACAACTTCGAGGACGCCTCCGAAGCTGCACAGTTAGCAAAAAGCAGGTACTGCAGGATGTCCGGTCCCACGTCTCTCGTGTCTGCCACGGGTCTCAGCTTTGATGTGAGTCGGAGTCAGAGAAGTCTGGAAGTCCAGAGGCTGCGTCGCTAAGTCGTCGGGATCCGGCTGGAGCGTCGACCAAGCAAACCGGCAAGTTACTGGTGGTGCCTGTTTGCACAGGGTGGTCACTCCTTGACCACAAGGGTGATTCTTCAGTCTTCTAGTTGCAATAGAATGTCGAAGGTCCAGAGTTTCGTTTCAGAGTTTCAGTTCAGGATAATCCAAAGTCTCTAGACTCCGCTCCTAGCTTTATACTAATCTAAGGGGCTGGATTACCTGCTAGGTCCCTCCTATGGGTGGAACCTGGGAAGGGGGTGGTTACACCCCTTTCCCTTTGTCAAGTTTCGTGCCAGAGCTGGGGCTGGAGTGCCCCAGCAACTGGTTTGAACCGGGCTATGCATGGAGCACCTTGTGTTCCCCAGGCAGTGTCTCATTTCATTCAACCTACCCTGCCCCAATACACTACAGGCTGTCTGGGGAGGTGCCAGCACCTCCCAAGACAGGAAACCTATTGTCCAGGCCTCCCCTGCCGGAGTTTTGTCCAGCAGCAGGAGGTCAGACTCGTCTCTGTGGCAGCAGCATCCATTTTGTGATGCTGAGGCTCTGTTTAACTTTAACCGGGTAAAGCTACAACTACATGTCTTCTCCCTTTAGAAGGGTGGAATGCTACCCTTGCCGCCAGAACTGGCGGGGGGTAGTATTCCAAAGCGTATGACACCTTACACAACATGTTTTGATAAAGCCAAACCAAAGTTAGCATTAACCGCGAGGATTATAATGCACTTAAGAGTATATGGTACGGCTATATCATAGAACAGCTATAAGGACATGATTCCGAAAGCTGCAGACAGGCTCAGCTCATGCTAGAGCACCATCTCACATAAAACCAAGCACTCTGCCTCCAGGATTGTTAAGGCCTGCCATAGGAGTGACTTATAGGTATATATAATGGTAGGTATAGGAATACTATACCTAAGCAAGGGGTGATTACACAACCTTGCCCCAGCTGACTGATCAGCCAGTTGTCAGTTTGGATGGCCAGCCAGGGGTGGCATAATACATGCTGCAGCCCCTGGTAGGCCGTGGATGCACCTATGCCCTGGGTATCTATGGTACACTATACAGGGGCTCACAAAGGTGACCCAATACCCAATTGGATATGTACCTAAAGTACATGGTATGAATTTAGAGAGAGAACAGCTGGGCTGTGGGTCTGATTAGCAGGCCCACAGCCACCCTAGAGTCGAAAAACCAGGGGATCAGAGCAAAAAGTGGGGGTGACCATAGGTAGCAGACCCTACTCTCCTACACAATAGGTCTCTCATTACTGAAAGTTTGAGTTATTGGCGTTTCAAATAATTATGCAACGCCAGTAGCTCAAACTTTCAGTAATGCAAGACCTATTGCATTGCAAATACTTGTTACTACTGAACCCTAGTGGAAGGGGTTTCTTGTTTGCACTATCGCCCACAGCGCCCTTGCTATACCACTGGCTCAAGGCATACATTGGGTGCATGCGCATCACAGCATACAACAGCAAATCGATGAACACATTTCTGCACAGGCCAATTGTCCTTTCTTATCACCTTTCCCTTTCATTGCAACTACTGCCTGGTAAAGGAACAGGGTTCGCAATACCATTTAAAGGTGCTCATTGTGAGGCTGGCATTGATGGTAATGATAGATGAAAATAAAGACCATACGGCTCCAACCACACACCCTGTATGGTGTAGCATGCTACTCATGAAGGCAAGTGCTTCAGCGCCCACATGGGGTAGTAAACACAATATAAATATTGCAATACAATACTAGTACATGAAAAGATGTGGTGTTTCGTTTTTGAACTGATTGCTATAATATCCCCTCAGTAACCAGCTGTAAATATACAATACATGAGATTGAAGTGTTCATGCATATGCATTCTCCTGCTGTTTGAACTGTTACTTTTCAGTGTAGTAGACTACATTCCAGTTGCTTGTCTAGACTTTTAACCTACTAATTTCCTATAGAATTTCCTATCCATTCAGACAAGGGATCTGTGGCTCTTTCAAAAACGCACTTTCAAAACTACCTGCTCGGGAATAAAGCCATGCATCATTTGAAAACACAAGAGAGTGGTGGGGTCTCCCCTTTACAGAGATCAAAGAAAATCTCCTCACATGCCAATTGAAGTCTGAAACGGTTTATTGACAAAAGAAAAATTGCTGTTCTGTGATTGAGTTAATCAGCCAGGTATTCCCCGGCAAAGGTCAGTAGAGGTAAACTTGGGGAAAGAAGACCGTACTCAAATTTATGTTCTACTCTACAAAGAATTCTAGTAGCAGTCTCTTTGTAATTTCTTAAAATGAAAAAAAAAAAAAAAAAGTTACCAAGGTGAGCTCATGAGAACTAGAGAGAGTGGTCTTCAAATAGTACCAAAAATGTAAACAATTTTTGGTTGAGCAACCTCATCTCGAACTTCTATGCCTCAGGATCCATTGCCACAATTCATAACAAATGTTTTAGAGCAATTAATGGTGAGACCGAATTTAGACATAAAATTTGTGAAAGAGGTTAGTACCCTTTGTAGGCAAATATTCATTCTCATATTCTTCAAGGTACAGATCCACCAGTACTGTTATCATTTCTTTTTTATGCTGTTTTTGATGCTAAAGTGCAACATTTCAATTAACACACCTGGAGAAATCAGAGAGTGTGCGCTGTGAGTCCAGTAAAATAAATCCATACTCAACCCCTCTCCTCTCCCATCTTGGAATTTGCCCTTCTGTCCATGTGATGTTTAAAGCACTGCCTATATGCTGGCGGAGCTAGTGTAATAGTGGATGTTCATGTACTGTTGAAGAAACAATGTTTGTATTTAGAATTATCCTTGTCCCAAAGATATGCAATTAATTAAGCTTTCAGATTTGCTGTGTAGAAGAAAATAAACGTTTGTTTTTTGTCTCTTTTCTAGACCTCAGCCATTGTGCAGCTAAATGTCGGGGGAGAAATCTTCACCACCACCATCAGCACACTGAAGAAATGCCAGGGCTCTAAACTCTATGATCTGTTCAGTGGACAGCCCAAGTTGAGAGTGGATTCAGATGGAAGATTCTTCATAGACCGAGATGGCACATATTTTAGGTATATTCTCGAATTCCTTCGCAGCAACGTGGTACCCACCCAGTTCGTGCAAGATGTTTATAGGGAGGCCTTGTTTTATGAGATTGACCCTTTGGTGAAGCAGCTTGAGGACTCTCCGTTGATCTTTGGCGAACAGGTTGGCAGGAAGCAGTTCTTGGCTCGGGTACCCAACTATCGTGAGAACATTGAAGTGATGATCCGTATCGCCAGGGCTGAGGCAGTGGCCTCGCGACACTCCAACGTGATTGTGTGCATTGTCAGGACTGAGGAGGACGCCAACAAATGTCACGATGCCCTGAATACCCTTGACACAGATAAAGATTCTGTAGTGAAGTTTGGACCCTGGAAGGCATCCCCGTCCGTTTTAGACCTATTGGACTGTATTAAAATTGACATTGAGGCAAAGGGCTACAAAACTTTGTACCAACCTCATGTTGTTGACAAAGGCTTCCGTTTTAAATCCTATGACTTCTTTTACAAGTTTCTGTTTACATGGTGGTAACGGGCAAACAAAGGACTATAAGAAGCAGCAGAAAAGCTAATTTCAAAAACATTTCCCACAGATGAGGCACACTATATAGCAAATTTGACTGTGCATGTTTGCATTGTCAGTGGAGGAATACCTGTGACCAGCCAGTTTACCTATCACAAGGACTTTGTTCCATCACATACTTTGCAGACCAAGCAATACGCAACAGTGGTTGTCCCTGTTGAACTAACTCTGAGTCCATATGTTGTTTTTTTAAATCCATATTAACCTTTTAAAAGGCATATAGGACTCCCATAAGTTTCAGGTTCTGCTAAACTGACGTGACTTTGCAAAAGAAGGATATAGCAATTGTGCAATTCAAATAACTGATTTAGGAAATTCTAAGCTGAAGGATGGAGGCTTTATTGACACGAGTAGCGTAGCCCAAAAATTAGAGCGTTCTGGAATCCTAAACAAAGGTTATTCCTGTCAGAGGTTTCAAACGTTTTGTACTTGAATTTTAAGTACAAGTCACCAGGACAAAGTGATCACGATGTGAGTGCTGTAACTGCCATGTAATCAGTATTGCTTAGAAGTTTTACACAAATCCTTTTGTGTGTACATACTTTATATCCCTATGAATGTGGTATATAGAGAAGTGCCATGTCCACCACTATTTATACTCAGTAGCTATGAAATTTGAATTTTGCATCAATTGGGACCACTCGCAGTTCTGCAACGCGGGTTTGGGCCATGCCTTTTACTATCAGTTGACAAACTTGGCCACAAATCAAAATAAGAACAAGTAGGCGAACCCTATTTCTGGTATTTTAAGCCGCACACTGGCTCAAGTTTTTTAAGTATGCCTTGTTTCAAAGATTAGATAGTCATCTATGCCCATTTACCACAAGGATACAGGACATGCAGTTGTCCAAGTGATGGACAAGTTAAACTGCCAAAGATCCCTTTCTTACTTTAAACTCGGAGAAAAGCCCCAAACATTTCTGGACTACCTGCTCCTGTTACGTGGTCATGCTTTGTATGTTTTGTGCAGAAAATTACTACTAATCTCCAATGGTGGCAACTAACCTGCAAAGGAGTGCAAAAGTGGACATAGAATCGTTTCTATTATCTGAGCTGCCGCTTTGTCTCTGTCATGAAAATGTGTATGTGTCATGTTTGCACTCCACCTCTCAAGGTGCCAAAAGTGAATTAGAAAAAAAATGCAGACTGTGTTGTCGTGTTTGCTAGTTGATTTCGTACTCCTACATTGTGGAATTAAGCATTGTCTCAAACGATGACATGCATGGTTGATATTCAGTTGTAAGTGAGGGCAGAAATGGAGTTTGCATTTGTTATATGTAGTAGTAAGTGACGCATTCTTGAAAAATAAGCCACAGTGGTTTCTGTAGCAAGAAACTGTGTACATGAAAAATATTGACCTGGAAAATAAGGCACACCTTAAAAACAAATAATTGAGGAAGAGGTTTTGTTTACTCGTAGGTTCAGCTGCAGAAAAATGTGCTTCTGGGAGGAAGAAATCTTTCAAAGTTTAAATGGTCTTTTGATTGAAAATGTTTCTGTGTGTTAGAATGACTATTCTAATTTATGTATTGGTTTCTTGTTTGAGGCACACATTTGAGAAATATTATAATGTACCTTCTTAATTGTGAAAAAGGAAAGAAATTGTCCAACGCAATACCAGCCTTTGTAGATAAGTGCCTGCTCTGTCATTTGCTGCTTTATGCATTGTTGGCAAAGTATCATACCTCCTACGTGCCTTGTTTTCCCAATTGGTAATGTGTACATTTGGATGCCTTACTGTTTATTTGACCTTATCATCTGCAACCAAGGACGTATGGCCAATGCAAAGAGGCATTGAGCCTCATTAAATACACCGCAGTGGTCAAAAATGTACGGCTTCAGAGTGTGAATCACAATGTATTAACCCCTTCCATGCTGATGACGAGCTCAGCTCGTCATCAGCGCTACCTACCGTGTGCTGATGACGAGTCGGTAATTTTCAAAATGCCGCACACAGCGGGAAAAACGGCCGCACGCATGCGGTTAAGCAAGTTTTGGCCACACTGTCATGGCAGTCCAGAGATATTACAGTAACAAATATTCAGACTACCTTTTCTGTATTTGTTGAGGAGAAGGAGCGATGGCTGCCAGTTTAGGCTGCTATAGCCACAGGAGTTTGAAAAATTCAATGGTGGTGAGATTGGAGGCAGCTTTCTTGCGGAATGGGTGTAACTTTTAGAATTCGCCATAACTCTGTCTCTATGTGCTCTTATAGATCAGAGCTGGTAAGCACCGGTGAAACCAGAGGAAGAAAGACACTGGACTGCCCATTAAATGGCATGCAGCCATGTCACGCCTCACCATCCTCCTAATGTTGGTGTCCAGCATGGGAGTGTTTTTCGGTCCAGAGTACATTTGTGACTGTTTCATTTGTGTAGCACTACATTTCACCTGTTTACAGCATTGGACTTAGGCAATCTGTTAGTCGACCAAATGCATGACCCAACGATAAAAATATGGTATACCAAATAAAAGTAACACAAAGCATCTCCACCATTTACAGCAGGGTGTCTCAAACCCCTGTGAGAAGACGCCAGAGAAGTTGATAGGAAGAACTGGACTCAATTGGCAATCCCATCATAGTCTTATATCAGAAATCAAAATTAAATTAGTGATGTGGAAAAAGGAGGAAGCAGGCAAACATAGTTGTTACTTTTTGGTTGCAAAGAATGTGCACAGCCAGCTTGAGCGAGTTGCAGCTCATCTCTGAATTTAGCTGTACATGACACCTTTGCTGGTAGGAAAGATCAGAAAGTTCAGGGGTCATCTAAATTTAATTTAACCAACTTGAACTGAAAGTGTTGTAGAAATAGTTTAGTACATCTCGTTAATGATAAGAGTTTGATGTCTTGATGATCAATGCCGAATGAACATTGTATGGAAAACCGCATCATATGACCATGGCAAATCTCAGAGTTGGTCGGGGAGAAGAGCAGGATTCAATGTCCTATTGTAATCTGTTTGAATGGTTTACAAGTAGTGGTGGCCAATGTATAGTCCAGGAATGGTGGCTCCATGCTCAATTAAAAATAAATATTTACATAAAATAAATGTGCATACAGATCCATCTAACTAGGAGTCACTTGCATAGTTGGTGGTTATTCAGCAAATCTGGCCTCAATTTGACCCTCCTAAATCTGCATTAGATAGAAAGAAGCCTATTGGCAGCCGACATTTTGCCTGTATGAAAAGTGCCGTTTAAAAAAAGTGTCTTCTCCAAAGCATAATGGTTGTATTAATCTTAATATTTAAAAGAAACTTGATGAAGTTCACTAATTAGCATGAAGATGGGCTACTTAAATGTACTTACCTTGTGTTTGTACAGTTGACATGCCAAACAAGGACTGTGTCCGATATATGAAGTATACTGTTTATCGTTTTAATTAAAATGTACATGATCATTTTTTTGTATTAAAATGCTGCCTTCCAACCGTGGCAAAACCTTATGGTGCTTAAAAAGTATTTGGAGCTTTTGTACAGGTTTTTGTTCAGGGAAGTGAAGCAAATAAAATAAGTCGTTTTGAACGTTCTCCACTGTTTTGGTGCTTTATATGTGATAGGTTATGTCAGATAATGCTCATGAGGTGCTACATTCCTTCCAGGCCCCGGTTCAGACCACCGATCAAATACACATGAATCAAGAGCCAACAGGCACAACTCCCTACTTAATTTTTTTGAAACATACATTTATTGTCATTTATAGTATACAATACATGAGTGAAGACACGTCCGTATACATGAAACATCAAGAGGAGCATGGCAAGTCAGTGGAATTCAAGAATGATCGTGTTTAGACTCGCAGAGTCAATGGAAGCATCTCCCAATGCGGGACAAGGATAAGGAATAACATAGCAGTCCCATAGTGGAAGTGAGGCAGAGCAGTGTGGACCAACACAGATGTAATACGCAAAACTAATCACCCCATTCCCTTCCCTTCCCTGCAGTGTCCCATCCAGAACATGGTCAGCACCTCTAATTATACAATGCCTCAAAAATTGTGACCGTCTATTCCAAAGCACAGTTTCGCACAGACTAGTTCTCCAGAGCAAGATAAAGGAGATTTGTAGAGGCCAACTCATATAAACTAGAAATATTTAAAAAACAACCAAAACGTCTCCGGGATCACTGAAATTGGCTAATACAGAGGAGTCAGAGTATCACAAAGGGAGTGGTCAGATGGCCACGCAGTGGCCAACTGACGTTGGTTGGGCGGTGAGGGGGGCTGAGGGAACAATAGGCATGAGTCCAGTGGGAGGAGGGAAGGCAATTAGGCGCACACCCAACAGCTCTACAACCAAAAGAGGGTTGCATCCCAACCGGGGGCCACAGCTGTCCATCTCTCCTAGTGTATGCTCCTTCCCTCATCAGTGTCCTCTGAGTGGTTACAGTCTCTGTAGGTCCTGTCTGCCCATTTGGGCCCTCCTCCGCATCTCCCTCCGGGAGTTCTCACAACTCTAACACCTCTGTCCACAAACCCCACTATCTGATGCCTCCACACACATCATGCGTCCTGCCTAAGTAGGGCTTTCTCCTCAGCCCTGGTCCACACAGTAACCTCCTTCACCCTGGTCCTACCCGCCGGGACCACCTTGGACTTCCAGGCCATGCCATCCTTCTCTTGGCCGTGGCCAAGTCCAGGAACCTAGAACCCACCATCCGTGCCTAAGGCCTAGGAAACCACCCCAATAAACAGACCTTCAAAGTGCAGGCAAGGGTGTGGGCCAGTGTGGTATTTAGTGTACGTATCACTGTCTCCCAAAATGGTTGTAAACGGGACCAGCTCCAGGTCATCTGGCTGAAATCTGCATCTAAAAGTCCAAATCTAAGGCAGCCACACTGTTCCCCGATGTAGAAGACCTTGAGTCTGGGGGGGGGGGGGGTGACAGTAAGTCATATGGACATAATTAAATTGAGTGTGTTTCAGCTACATATTTCTGGAGACCCTTTTATGGGTTGCTAGGACCCTGTGCTGTTTCGGCTCCGTAAAGTCACGTCTCAGTATACCTTCCCAACAACATCGAAGTGTCACTAAGGGTTTCCAAACCATTTCGATCAATGACCGATAAAGCCACTTCATAAAATGTCACGCGGTGCCTATGGACACCAATAATTGCGGCACTCATGTGTCGCTGGTTTCTCACGACCTCCTGACCATAAGATCCTGAAGTGCGCACCAGTGCTTCATAGGTTAGAAGTTGACCCGGAGGTAAGTTGTATTGGTCCACCAAGTTGTCCAATGGGATTGGGTGCCCAATTGTTAACTGACACCAATTCAGCGTCCATCCAGGCAGACAATTGTACATTCATAAAAAAAGGAAGAGTATCCCCATGTAGGAAGTGCAAGGGCATAAATGGGGATCCCCACGGTCTTCAGCACACAGCACCTCCAACATTTCAATGCCACAGCTAACAATGCACCCGGATGGGGGGAGGAGTGCCCAACATCCCTCATTCCGGGGGTGCCGAAGGACCTCCCAACGACACCCTCTGGTTGCCATGAGCCCATATCCATTCCCAAAGTAGAGTATCCAACTGCCAAAAACCAATAACCTAGTACTCCGACCAGGAGATTAATAAACAAATGTAAGTAATCTCGGTAGCATAACCATCTTGGACACTGCTAAATTCACTTTCACTATATCAGTGCTCGGGGGCATATCTAAGCCCCCAAGTACTAATGCACCTTGTCTTAGTGGATCACTGCTTGGGGATCACTCTAGGAGGACTTTCCCAAACCCAAAAGTCTTTCTGACTTTCCCCTCGTCCCCCCCACTCCTCGGGGCAGAAAGCTCATTAAACACCAAGGAATTATGGCAAAATTGGTGGGGACAACCCTCCAAGGTATCTGGCCTAGACCTGCCCACTCAAACAACCCCCGGCAGTCTTTCTGCCCCCAGTCAGCGGCAGATAAGAGGAGGGCAGAAAGCCCATTAGACCACCAGGCAGAAACTTTGGCGGGGGAAGCGGCCCCCCTGGCAGTGAGCTAAGCTCACCCCCACCACCCCATGCCCAAATGTCTTTCTGCCCCTGGAGAGGGTAGAAAGCCCACTAGACACCAGGTTTTTTTGTGGAAAAATGAGTGGGAGCAGGCATCGGGCCCTACCCCCCCCCCAAATAACTTCAAGCAGTCTTTCTGCCCCCCCCCCCCCCCCCACCTCCCCCGTTGGGAGCAGATAGGTGGTGTTTTCTTCCAATCTGCCCCCAAGATGGAAACAAAAAACCCATTAGACCACCAGGCAGTGATAATGGAAAAGGGGAGTGGTTCCCATGTCAATAGACTAATTCCCCCCGCCCCCCCACCCCCTCAACCCAAAAGTCTTTCTGTCCCCTCCACCCGGGGCCGATTGGTGGTTGTTACCTTCAATATGTCCTTTAGAGTGTGTTCAAAAAGCCCGGAAACACACAATATAGCACCCACAGCCGACTAAAAGTTGAGCACCTCAATCCTAAAGTCCCATATATATCAGAATCTGTGCCAAAGACCTCCGGGACCTGCTGCGGTTGGGTCCTACTGGAATTCCAGAGAAAAGACTTCAAGAAACGTGAAGGCAGCACCAGGTATGCAGTCACAGAGCAGCCAGAAGTGAATTTTATCAATATTCTTTTATTCTTCTTCTTTATAAATAATGGAACAACAGCCAACGCGTTTCGTTCCTATCTAAGGAACTTCGTCAGGGCAGAAAATATGATGAGTAAACCACATAAGGTTCCAAACGATAGGCAATCGAATCAGGTGGCGCCTAATCAAATCTAATTTCGGAACAGTATTGTGGCCAAGTTCCTGATAATGTACTATATTACCCGAATGCTTCAATTCAGGTCAGTACTATAGTAATCAGTGTGGCTCAAAGCACAGTAAAATCGATAGTTTATTTCATCCCGAATAATACGGAGGCACTTTTCCAAAACAGCCTATTAAGTCACGTCAGACCAATGTAATAGACCACTTCTTATTTCTCAAGATCCAAAAAAATAATCAAGTGTGTAGACAACCCAATTCTAACTGTAAGAAATCAGGATAATGGAGGTGGGCATGATACGCCACCAACCTTCCCAATCAAAAGGACGGGGTGTCCACCGTTCGTTCCCGTATCGCGCAGAACGCCATTCCTATCATGGCCACCTCCATTATCTTGATTTCTTACAGTTGGAAACGGCCCCCAGTTGCCCCAAACCGGCCCCCACCGGTGCGGGCACCAGGGATTGCCCGGTGCCCGCTATGGCCAGTCCGGCCCTGTTTGTGATAAAAGAATGCTTTCCTCTCCAGTCCTGTGTACAAGTTGCAGCCATAGCAACACGTATGGCATCGCACATGATGTTTGTGTCACAGTTCCGGCTTCCTAATTTTTGTGGGAGACCTTGAATTAAATGCATATTTTTATCTGGTAACCAAATAAACTTTTGGACGGAATCATGTCGTTTGTGTGGCCGGGGGAGAGCAGTTTCTATCATCACCACTTAGGGGCTCACAGCCAGTTGCCGTCCGTGCAGATAATCCATCAGCCGGTGAGTTACAGCCTGTCCTGGATCTGACCTGTTACTGTCCGTACGAGGCGCAGTGATCTGTATTCATGAGTCCTCCATCTGCCGGGATCATGAGGCATATTAAAATGGTTGTATGTTCTTACAACGAACTCCGTTGTAACGCATGCCTTTACCACGCATGCGTTACAACGGAATGCTATTTTCACGCTTATCCTTCTCCACGTATTTTTCCGTGGTGACGTCATACGTAGTAAATAAAAAACGGCCGTTTCCTTCGTCTGCGACGCCGATTGCCTGCACATCTCGACTAAAGGTTAGTGTTTTTATTGGGGGGGGGGAAGCCCCCCACCCCCCTTTTTTTATTTGTACCCTTTACCACACATGCTTTTACTATGTACCTCGTAGTAAACGTATGCGTGGTAAAGGCTTTCGTTGTAACCACGCATGCGTTGTAATGCATGCGTGGTTAAGGTTTTTGTTGAAACGGCCGCGTTGTAGTGGCCGTTTCCCTATTAAAGACAGCCCCCCGTAGCTAAATATGGCGCACTCGTTAGGTGCATGATGTTGGACTGATGATGTCCAAGTTACTGAAAGAGGTAAATCTAGCTTTTGTCCATTATCCGGCATGAATGACTCCCAGCGAACGGCTTCAGGTGAATTTATTTCACGTGGTCGGAGATGGGTGAAAGTGATCGATCGTGCAGTAGGTGCAGTTGCACCGGGTCCGAATGTTAAAAAATAACCAGGATCTTGGGGTAGTCAGTTTCCTTGTTGCATTAGGTATCATGGCACCCTTGCTACGTCTCTGGTTCGGAGGCCTAGGAGTAGGTGATGCCTGATACCTCTATTGTAGACTCCTTCGATGAGTTTGACAGCTCATCAGAGTTTACATGTTTGACAAGGACAGAGCAGAAAGTTTGATTGTAGGGATTCAGAGGAAGCAAGGATCACTGATCCGAAGGGAAGTCTAGCTCGGGTGGGTATGAGTATGACTTGGGGTAGGATTGTTGAAGACAGATGATCCTACATCAGGCCCTATCATAATGCCAATAGCTCAAACTTTCATAAATGCGAGACCTATTGCGTTGCAAATGCTTGTTCTAAGTAGCACGTGATTTCTGCACCCTATAATTCCTGCTCAAGACTGCTTGCTCTTGTCAGCCTCTTACTCCAGTATAAAATCAGATCGATGTTCATATATTTTTAGGTAACAACCCCATACTTCTGTAAACGGGATAAGGTGAGATGTCCTTTGCGTGTCACAGACCCCCGGGTTCTAAGGAAAGAAAGGGCTGCGCTGGAGAGAGTTAGGACAGTGAATAATTAGCTCCAGAAAGCAGACGGAGTTTCATTTCCTGCGAGCCAAGTTGTTGCTCAGAAATGATTCTTGGAAAAACAGACGTCTATGTCGCTGGGGCTCAGGTGGAATACAGTAGCCCCCACCCTCAATTCAGCTCTCTGTAATTTGGTGGGAAAACCTGCTGTGCTCTTGTTTGTTACCGTACTACAGAAGCCTTTTCCCAACATCTGGTCCCTGCAGTGCCGTTTTTGGTCAGAGCAGCTGGATGGTGTCCTTCCTGACTGCAATTAAGAGCCAACATGCACTACAGCACACATGTTAATCAGGGGCGGTTGAAAGTGGTGGGGTGTAACATTATTGTCGTACTGCACAGCGGGCGAGCGAGCGTACCGAGCATGGGCGAACAACCCCCACGAAAATTTTGAAAAGAGTGGACAAACTGTACATTTTTAAGCAAATTTGAGGAAGCAGGAAGGTTAATATAGCAATTAGTGCTGGGCCTAAACTGCCCTCATAGGCTTATCTACAAGTTCCTCATCTCAGCACATCTTAGTAGACACTGATAGGCTGGCCACCCAACCTTACTTTGCGATCTCACCTAAGTCTTGTTTGATGGTAAAGCCAAAGAGTGGATCTCCTATCTCACTGATTGATCTTTCTTGGCCTTCTGCTGCTCCTCCACTTGCCACCTGCTCTCCTAACTGTTAGGGAGCCCCATGGTTCTGTCCTGGATCTGTCTTTTTACCCTTTACATGATGGTGATCTCAGTGATGTTCTTCTTTCTTCCTCCTCTGCCTGGAACATAAGGACCCTATTTAATCCTAGTTTGTGACGACAGTTCTTCAGAGCATTCACAACTACCATGAGTTGATTACAGCTACTAAACAGAAGAAATAACCCCAAGCGCATTACCCGTCCACACTGCTAATGTTCTAATTAACACACTTCTTGCTTTTTTTTTTAAAATATATTTATTTTATTTTATCACCATACATAAATAAAAGAACATTTTCCCCCTCCTCCCCTTGGGTCAGGCAGGCATAGATACAAGAAATTTCATGTAGAATCAAGCAATCAATAACATAATTATCCATGTTGTCAGTCCAAAAAACAATACCCAAAATATAATTAATAATTAACAAACAAAAAAAAATCTAGTATCACATGGGGTTATTTTTTATATTTCATACATCGTTACTTTCGGCTTGGCACCTCTCTAATAGTGGAGCACAAATTTTCAACCCTTGTTTACGTTTTCTTTTGCCCTTCCCTTTATATATAGCAATTTCCAGTCTATAGGTGGCTAATAGCCTCGCAAGCCATTGTTGAAATGAAGGCGTCAGTTCATCTAGCCATGCCGATGTAATGCAGATCCTTAGAATGGCCATGTCGATGAGCAAAAATTCGGCTCCTGCCTCATGGAAGCTAGGTTCCGTAGCCACTAAAAGGATCATTTCTTCTGTTAAACTGGTTTTTTCAGGGCAGTCTGCTTTGAACATTTGACATCTAGGACAACAAGTCCCTTTACTTGATCCCCATTTAGCAATTTTATCTGGAGTGTAATATAGCATGAAGCATGATTTATAGAATTGCGCCTGTAGTGTGGTAGACATAAGGCATGATTGTGACATTTCATGTGTTCTGTTAAACTCTTCCGGAGATGTACCGATTTTACCATGCCACTTTTGGGCAGTTTTTTCTAGATCATCAGGGATTATCATATTTAGAGTAGCATATATCTCCCCAATAGAATTTTTCTTGGTGGAGGCCAATTTTTCAAAAAGTTCTGATTTTTTGGCGATAATCTCTCCTGTTGATGTAATCTCGAATTTGTAGGTATTTGAAGAAGTCCCGCCTGTCTATTTGAAATTTCCCTCTGAGTTCTTCAAACGAGAGTAGCCCAGTGGAGGAGCCCAGGCTCCCAAAATGTGTTATTCCCGCCGCTTCCCATTTTTTCATGCAGTTATCTCTAAATATTTCAATTTGCAAATCAAGGTTATCTTTGAACAGTGTGTAATACAAAACACGCCCAATGCCCATAATTTTCCTAATTCATTTTAGGATCTTGTATCCGTTTAATAAGATCTTGAATTTGACTTTTTTATGATAACAATCATAGAGGTGGCGCCAGAGGTATCCTATGTTTTTGTTGCCTATAATTAATTCATATATAGAAGGCTGTCCTTCCCGTGGTCTTCCCTCGCCCGTGTCAATTTGTAGCAATTCCTGGCTATTAAGTAATACCACGACCCAGTAGTAGGCTCTCCAGTTTGGAAGAGTAAGCCCACCCCGTTCTCTTGGTGTTGTAAGGAGTTTAAAAGCGCGTCGGGGTTGCGTGTAAGCCCGCAAGAATCTGGAAAAGGTGCGTTCCATATTTTTTAAACAGTGATCGGGAAATTCCAGACAAATGGCTCTAAATAAGTAGAGAAGTTTTGGAAACAAGACCATCTTCAGGGCGTTAACTCTACCTATCAGAGACAGATGTAAGTTATCAAGCTTGTGCAGATCTTTTTCCATGGACTTCAATACCGGGTTTACATTAATTTCCACCAGGTCTTCTAATTTGGAGGTGATAGAGATCCCCAGATAAGTTGCACTGTTTACTACCCGTGAATCATCTAATTCAATTTTTTCATTAGCCACAATCTGTGTTTTTCCCTGGTTAAGTACATATCCCGAGATTTTACCAAATTCTATAGCCTCCCTCGTTATTGTGACCATAGCTGTTTCTGGGTTAGTGGTAACAATAGCTATATCGTCGGCGTAGGCCAGGGTTTTGGTAGCATAATCTTGTGATATAATTGGCTCTATACCCCTGTTTTTTTCTAGCCTCTGAATAAATAGGTCAAGATAGAGAGCAAAGAGAAGAGGAGAACAGGGGCAGCCCTGCCTAGTTCCTCGGGTTATACTAAATTCCTTTGTAAGACTACCGTTCACCAATACCATAGCTGCCGGGGTGAACATATAGTTGTTGTGTTGCTTGGATGTACCCTCTAGTAATACCGACCCGGGTCATGGCGGACCATAAAAACTGCCAGGAGACCCTGTCAAAGGCATTCTCGGCATCTAAGAGTACCAGAGCTATAGGGACTCCTGCAATTTTTGATTGATCAAATAGCGTTCTCTCTCTGTGGATATGGTTAACCGTAGATCTTCATGGCACAAAGCCGTGTTGATAATTAGCAATAACTTTGTGGATGATAGGGGCCAATCGATTTGCAAGTAGTTTGGAATATATCTTGGAGTCTGCATTTATAAGAGTGATAGGTCTATAAGACCCTAATTGCTCTGGAGGTTTGTTTTTCTTGGGGAATATTATTATTTTTGCCCGAGCCCATGAGTTAGGTGGATGTCCCCCTTTAACCCTATCGCTGCTGCCGTCGGCCGTTGCGCGAGCTACCTCCCTGGTGCTGCGCACGGCCGACGCGGCCGCACCCGTTTCTACGAACGTTCAGCACTGGTGCTGAACGTTCGAAGCAGCAAACGGGTTAAAGATCTGCCTAAATAGCTCCAGTAGTATACCTTTCAATTCGTCTAGAAAAGTTAAAAAACATTCTGAGGGTAAATTATCTAGCCCAGTTGCTTTCCCCATTGGTAGGTTTTTAATTATTGTTGCTATCTCCTCTACGTTGGGGCTTTCTTCTAGCAATGCTTGATCTGATTCACTGATCCTAACTGGGTTGTTGTATTCTAGATATTCCTCAATGTTTTTAGCATTATCTTCACCCGTGTCACTATATAGAGCGCTATAAAATCGCAAAAATGCTTCCCTAATTGACTCTGGGTCGGTCACTGGGCCTTTATCGGGGTCGATTATCTCATGAATTATATTAGCAGACACCTGTTGGCGCATACGGACTGCTAGTTGGTGGCCGACCGTTTCATTCACCTCATAAACCATCTCTTTGTTTGCCATGGCCTTTTTAACAGCTTTAGCGGTGAGAATATCCATAATAGCTGCCCTAGCAATGGCCACTTGATTCTGTTTTCTTTCAGTCTCCTCCGGCCCTTGATCCCCACTGGTGGCACGTTTTAATCCTTCCTCTGCATGTCTAAGTGCCTCTTGTAATTCACTCATCTTCTTTTTAGCTATACTGTTCTCTTTTAGCGAGTATTGCATTGTTTCCCCCCGGATCCCCACCTTCAGGGCATCCCATACTACATTAATCGAAGCACTTCCTAGGTTATTTAAAAAAAAAATCAGGAATCCACTCCCGCTTGTGTATACAGTACCCGGGGTTGGATAGCAGGGATTTTTGAAATGTCCATGATCTGGGTGAAGCAGGAATATTGCCCATATCTAGTGAGCATACCAAAGGGTTATGGTCCGAGAGGACTCTAGGAAGCTTGTTAATTTTGCTCTTATTGTTCAGTGAATTTGATAGTAAAAAGAAATCTATTCTAACGTGTGCGATGGGGGTTCGAGAAAAAGGTGTGATCCGGATCGTTAGGATGAGAGCTTTGCCATCCATCTATGAGCCCATGTACACGGCACATGTTTTTTATTGCCTTAAACACTTTGGGTTTGCCACCTTTGTAAATCCATTCATCCTTCGTGGACCAGTCCCATGGAAGATTTATTTTAAAATCCCCACTAATAGCTAGTGGAAGTGGCCAATGTGTAAGCTCATTAGAGATATAATTAAAAATAGAGGGGTCATCAGTATTGCTGCCATAGATGGCACAAATCGTCATTTTCTGTCCCTGCAGATCTTGGCATTCTGCATTTGCCCATCGCCCAAATTTATCTGTTTTACTGCAAGAGAATGTATAACCTGGGCCTTTGGCAAGAATAGCCACCCCCCGTATCCGAGCCCCTTGTGTTGTTGCGCACACCAGTTAATACCCTAGGGTTTTTAAAAGATGTGTTTGTGAACCCTCTATATGGGTTTCCTGCAAACAAAGTATATTGGCCCCCATTAATTGCAGTCCTATAGAAACATTTTGGCGCTTTCTAATATCATTAAGCCCACAGATATTTAATGAAACTATCTTTAGTGCCGCCATACCTTTAATTTCTGGTTGTCCAATCCATAACCCTCGAATCCATCTATGCCCCCTTTTTTGTTGCCTGTCTCTGACACTTCAGTATGCATGAAAGTTTCTGCCTGAATAGTTCTAGCTTTGCATCTATATTGTGTACCTGCCTGGCCCTCACCCCACCCCTCCCCCCTCTTCCTTCCGCCCCGCCACCCCCCATCTTCTCTAGGCCCCCCCTTACCACCCTTGGAGGCGTCCTGGATCTGAGGGAATCCAGGTGTGGGCGTCCGTATAGTCAGTGCGCCTCAGCTCGCTCCGCATCCCGAACCATGTGTGATTGTAGTGTAACAAGAGGAGGGGGGTTATCTCTGTGAGCAAACGTTTCTCCACACTTTTGCACATAACCATATATTACATCATATTTTGATTACCAGTCTTTAACCTCCCCCCTCTTCTCTTCAGGATTATGCCCCATCTTTTTCTGGAGTGATAGTTCTGGCATGGTCGAAGGTTTTCCTTTTGCCGTTTTTAATATTTTTCTGTGTTTCGTTTTCCTGTCTCTGAGATTTCTCTTAAGTAGGCCTCTGCCTGGATTTTGCTTGTAAAGCTTCGTGTTGTTCCCTTGAATACTATTTTTAGTCGCGCTGGATTTTGTAAAAAAACTGTCGGGCCAATTTGCTCGAAAGGAGTGAATAGTTGTCTCATCCTCCATCTTCGTTCTACAGTGGCATGGGCATAGTCTGGTTGAACAAAGAACATGAAGCCTTTGTGTTCCCTCTTGCTAGTAGGTCGGGCAAAGTCGTAAATAGCTTCTTGCAAAAGAAAATTCCCAAAGTGCACCAGCATTGCCCTTGGATATTTAGGTAGAGTTAGGGGGAAGCGGTGAGCACGTTGTATTTCCCTGTCCTTTTCCCAAGCTTGTAGTTCAGGGAAGGCTGATTTAATGAGGTCGGTCATGAAGCCCCATGGGTCGTTTCCCTCTGCACCTTCGGGGATTTCAAGAAAGCGCAGGTTGTTTCTTCTGGCTCTATTTCCTGGTCTTCGGCCTTTATCATTAAATCTTTTATGATTCCCTCGTGATCTTTTTCCTGGGTTTGAAGTTTGGCGACATCTTTCTCCAGAATTTCAGTACGTGATTCTACTGTAGCCATTCTATCTGAGATCTCTGAGCAGGTGTTACCCACTTTTTTGATGGCTCCTTGTAGTTTTTGGATGGCTGCCTGGGTCCTCTGGCTGTCCAATTTGACATCTTTGTGGAAATTCTTAATGGAGTTTAGCACTTCACTCAGTGCGGGCTCAGCACACTTTCCCGGACCACTTGTATTTTTGTTTTCCTTATGCTCTCCCTTTTTGGATTCATCCAAGGTGTACCGCTCATGATCTGGTTCTCGTGTTAGTTTTGGAGTTGAGCTTTTTCGTGTATATTTAGTTTGTACTTCGGCTTGTTCCGCGTTGCTCCCTTGATCTTTAGTTTCTTCATATGTTAATTTACATTGTCTTTTATGCCTTGTCCTTTTTCCCCCCAGCTTTTTCCCTGGGATGGTGCCTTGCCCAGTTTCATTCAATTTCCTTGGATCTGTGGAATCAGATGCCTCTGGGGTTGATGCATCTGGTTTTTTGCCTTCACTTGTGTCACTTGCCTCACTTGCCGCGCTAGAGGTAGAAATGCCAGTTTCATATATATCTGAATCTGATTCCTCAGATAGTATTTCAGTTTCAGAGTGAGGCATTTTCCTAAGGGAGGGCGATTGTGTGCTTGCTGCTGCTCTTGCCGTTTCTTTTCCCAGAGTGGGATTTGAGGTCTGTTTTCTTGGATCTGATGTCGGAGCAGTCTTTAACCCTGTATTTTCCTGTTCTGTAGGTGCCGCAAGGTCAGCACGGCTGGTTTCGCTGGCTTCACCAAATTGGGTCCTTTGGTTACCCAGAGTAGCCTGTTGGTTTTCAGCTTTAGCGGGGTCACTAAGCCCTTCCTTGGGCAGTGGGCAAAATATATTGGAAATCTTAGGCTGAGATTCTACCAGCTGCCCGGTGATTTTTGGCAGCTGCCTACTAATTTTTGATTGCTTGCAGTCTCTTTGCTTTCTTAGCCATTAATTCCAAATTATCATAGTCTTCTGTATCCTTCCCCTTCTCCTTCTCCTTCCCTTTCGATTTCTCCTTTTCCATGTTCTTTTCTGTGTTTTTATTCTTATCTTTATTTTTGGGTTTCTCGTTATCTTCATTTCTCTCACCATTTTTATCTTTACCTGCTCCTTTTTTCTCTTTTTCCCTATCTTTGTTTTCTTTAGCTTTTGCTATAGCTCCTCTGGTCGTCTGTGTACCCTGTGTACCCGTTACTTTCTGTGAGCTGTGAGTGCTTTGAGTGATCTCCACGCTCTCAATCCTCTCAATCCTTTCAATCCATTCAATCCTTTCAATGGTCTGACTCTCTTGTGCATCTTGTATTACCTGTGTTTCCTGCCCTTCTTGTGTTTCTTGTGAGGGTAGTAGCAGATTTTGTTCGTTTACCTGCTCCCCTGGTCCCGTATATCCTGCCATTCTTTGCCCTTGTCCTTGTCTTTGGTTTGCTGTTGCAGTTACTACTGCGTGCAGTTTTATTTGTCTTTTTACTTTTGCTACCTTTATGGTTATTTGGGTTTTTCGTGGTTCCCTTTCCTTCATTGGCTCCTGATATTCTTGGTGATCAGACACCCATATATCAGACACCCATATATCCACCCAATGCCTCCTGGCCGCTCCTTTGCCACCTCTAGTGGTGTTTGTAGCAGATAAATTTGCACGGTTTATAGAGAGTCTTATTTTTATTATAATATTGCCATTGCCATCCTTAGTATCCTTAATGCCCTCCGGGAGGCTCTTCACTAGTGCTCCCAGCTTCGCGTAGTGCCTGTTCTCGGCTGCCAGCTTCTCTATGCGCGCCTTCGCACGCCTGACCCGCACGCCACTTTCTCCGTGTTTAATTGACAACCCCAGAGTAGCGTGGGCCGTTAGTCAAGGAGTCGCGGTGTTCGCTGATGATGAGGCGTGATTCAAGCCGAGCGAGCGGCTGAGCAGCAGGATTTCTGTAGATCGAGTGCTCGGGGGCGGGAGATCGGCAGTGTCCATGTCAGCGGAAAGTAGGATGCTGGGAGCAAGTAAGGCCCGTGCTACAGGTTAGTACGAGTGAATTGAGTGGCATGAGTGTCTTTTGGCTTTTTGGCTACGAGCCCCCTGAGCTGCCGCAGATTTACAGGGGCCTAGTGATCTGGAGAGCCGATCACAGTGAATAGCACCACAGACCTTCGTGCTACGATCCCCGTCTGCCTCTTGACCCCTTCTCTCGGCCAGGCCCAGGCCCAGACCCAAACCCGGACCCACAGCCGAGACCCCAATAAGACCATAGGGTGAGGGCGGATTTAGAAAAGCTCAGGACATTTCAGAAGGGAGCCAACAGGAGGATAATACAGGATGACCCAGGGAGATGACACAGCCTGTAGCAGTCTCTCGCAAAGCTAGAGTTAGATTAGATTGTAACAATCCAGTGGCTACTTATAACTCCCCGTAGTTTTCAGATTACACGGTGCGGTGGGGTGGCTCTGAAGGCTCTGAACATCCACACCATAGCCACGCTAGTACATACCGCAGGTTGGTGCCAGTTGGCGCTTTGACTTTGCTCCTAGCACATCGCGCGGTTACACTGGTAGCTGAATCTTGTATATAGTCTTTTTGTAATATTTTTATCCTTCTAGTCCTTATAATCCTTAGACCATTATTGCCATACCAGTATATGTTTTGACAATCCTGTAGCAACCAAGTTTCGCTTACAAGCAAGAGTGGCGACAGCGGAGGCAGCAGTGATACGATGATGGTGGTGATATGGCGGTGACCACCGATCGCCCTTATTCGCATACCTCACGGCTTGGTTGTCGGAACCTGCATGCTGTAGGCTGTTTGTAGGCTGCCGATTACTCCATTAACCGATTACTTCATCCGATTATACCAGCAATTTCTCCAGCTGGTTTTGGGCATAGCTCGACTATCTGGCCGGACCCACGGAGCGATGCTTTCTTGCGACCGCTCACACCGACGCCATCTTGCAATACACTTCTTGCTAAAGGTAAACTAGATGACTGCAACAATCTAATACTGCGACCCAATATACTGTTTCTCAACACAAGAACATTTTGAATTTTGCTACATACATACTGTTCAATTACACCGCTAATCACAAAGCACTGCACAATAAAAGGAGGAAGGCTGACTCTAAAATAAAAAGTGCGCAGGACATGTTTTCCATCCAACCTCTCCCTTCCAGGGCTAACGGTGCCTCTTGGAAACCCCAGGCCCAAATAGATGCACCCTGCATGCACAAAAAAATATCCTCCCATAAGCAATATGGTGCAAGCAGTACGGGAATTAGTGTATACATGTATCAACAGCTAACTGGTGTCTCGCTGCACGTGTTCTATGATGAAGCGCAGCTGTGCTTACTGTTATAATTGTAACCCACATATGCAAACACAAGTTCGAGACGTGCAGCATGGCACAAGTCGAATGTAATTAACCCCTTCGCTGCTAGGCCTTTTCCCCTCCTGTGCTAAGCCTTTTTTTGGCGATTTGGGGTAGTGCGCGCTTAGGCACCTGTAACTTTTTGACCACATAAGGTATCCACGTCAAATTTGCGTCCTTGTCTTCCAACATCATGTGAATTCTAAAGGTGCCCAGGGTTTGTGGATTCCCTTGGAGGGGTCCCAGAAATTAACCAAAATACAGAGAAAGTTTTGTTTTTTTGAAAAAAATGGGAAAAACGGGCTGCAAATGAAAGCCTCTGGGTTTTTCCCTGCAAATGTTATCAAAAAATGGTTTGTGGGGCTGAAATCTCCATTTTCTTAGCTTTTATGGAATGACAGTCTTTTGTCAGAGAACCAACATTTTTCACACAGTTTTGGCATTTTTCTGGGACATAGCCTATTTTTGCTATTTTTTTAGCTTTCAACCTCCTTCCAGTTAATGGTAGAAATGAGTTTGAAAGCAATAATGGATCCTGGACAGCTATACCGTTTCGAAACGTAGACAAAATTCTGAATTCAGAAAGGGGTCATTTGTCTAAATCCATGAAGGTTTCTATATAGAAACTAACAGTTAAATATTGGAGTAATTGAAAATTTGTTGAAAAAAACAGCCTTTTGTCTCAACGTTTTCACCTATAACTTCTTGTAATTTTGACAGCTCTTGGCAAGCAATATACCGTTACATCTGTTAGACCTTCCTGATTGTGGGGATATATAGGACTTGTAGTTTCACCAAGAACCCGACTAATCCAGATCCAAAAACTGAGCAGCAACTTGCAATGGTATTATTTTATTTACTGGGTATAGAGCCCTTATTCTTGGAAATTGTGTACATGGAAAAATCTGTATGAAAGACACCTATGTATTTCTGAATTGGGTACAAATTATAGGGTTTAGAAACAGTATATATTTGCACATTTTCAAAATTGGAAATAATCATACTAGCAAGAGAATTATTGGTCATTTTTCAAAAAGATTTTTGTTTACACAATGTCTTTCATTGGGAAGGGAGAAATGCATGAAAACTCAATAGGTAATAACAGTTGATTTACAAATCTGAATTACCCTAAGTCTCCCAATAAAAACGGTACCTCACTTGTGTGGGTCGGCCTTGTGTCTGCGACAGGAAACGGAGCAAAATGCAACGTGGTCGCACCTCAATTTTGCAGTTAAAAATTGACCCTTTTATGGCAAAGTGCCTAGCTGTAGTTTTTGCACCCTAGCTCTGCCGGCACCTAGGGAAACCTAGCAAACCAATACATTTTTTAAAACTACACACCAAAGGGAATTCAAGATGGGGTGACTCGACTGCCTCCCACCAGGTTCTGTTACCCAGAATCCCTTGCAAAGCTAAGAAATTGACAAAAAAAAACGCCTTTTCCTCACATTTCTGTGGTGGAAAGTTCTGGAATCTGCGTGGATCAACAAATTTCTACCCACCCAGCGTTCCCCCGGGTCTCCCGAAAAAAATGGTACCTCACTTGCCTGGGTCTGCCTAGTGCCTGCGACAGGAAGCAGTGCAAAACGCAACTTGGTCTCACCGCAATTTCGCAGTGAAATCGTGCCCTTTTTTGGCAAAGAGCCTACCTTTTGTTTTTGAACCCTAGCTCTGCCGGCACCTAGGGAAACCTAGCAAACCTATACATTTTTGAAAACTAGACACCCGGGGGAATTCAGGATGGGGTGACTCGACTGCCTACCACCAGGTTCTGTTACCCAGAATCCCTTGCAAAGCTAAGAAATTGACAAAAAACACATTTTTCTCACATTTCTGTGGTGGAAAGTTCTGGAATCTGCGTGGATCAACAAATTTCCACCCACCCAGCGTTCCCCCGGGTCTCCCGAAAAAAATGGTACCTCACTTGCCTGGGTCTGCCTAGTGCCTGCGACAGGAAACAGCGCAAAACGCAACGTGGTTGCACCTCAATTTCGCAGTGAAATCGTGCCCTTTTTGGCCAAAGAGACTACCTTTTGTTTTTGAACCCTAGCTCTGCCGGCACCTAGGGAAACCTAGCAAACCTATACACTTTTGAAAACTAGACACCCAGGGGAATTCAGGATGGGGTGACTCGACTGCCTACCACCAGGTTCTGTTACCCAGAATCCCTTGCAAATCTAAGAAATTGACAAAAAAAACGCAATTTCCTCACATTTCTGTGGTGGAAAGTTCTGGAATCTGCGTGGATCAACAAATTTCCACCCACCCAGCGTTCCCCCGGGTCTCCCGAAAAAAATGGTACCTCACTTGCCTGGGTCTGCCTAGTGCCTGCGACAGGAAACAGCGCAAAACGCAACGTGGTCGCACCTCAATTTCGCTGTGAAATCGTGCCCTTTTTGGGCAAAGAGACTACCTTTTGTTTTTGAACCCTAGCTCTGCCGGCACCTAGGGAAACCTAGCAAACCTATACACTTTTGAAAACTAGACACCCAGGGGAATTCAGGATGGGGTGACTCGACTGCCTACCACCAGGTTCTGTTACCCAGAATCCCTTGCAAAGCTAAGAAATTGACAAAAAAAAATCATTTTCCTCACATTTCTGTGGTGGAAAGTTCTGGAATCTGCGTGGATCAACAAATTTCCATCCACCCAGTGTTCCTCCGGGTCTCCCGGAAAAAATGGTACCTCACTTGCCTGGGTCTGCCTAGTGCCTGCGACAGGAAACAGCGCAAAACGCAACGTGGTCGCACCTCAATTTCGCAGTGAAATCGTGCCCTTTTTGGGCAAAGAGACTACCTTTTGTTTTTGGAACCGTAGCTCTGCCGGCACCTATGGAAACCTAGCAAACCTATACATTTTTGAAAACTAGACACCCAGGGGAATTCAGTACGGGGTGACTCAACTGCCTACCACCAGGTTCTGTTACCCAGAATCCCTTGCAAAGCTAAGAAATTGACAAAAAAAACGCATTTTCCTCACATTTTTGTGGTGGAAAGTTCTGGAATCTGCGTGGATCAACAAATTTCCACCCACCCAGCGTTCCCCCGGGTCTCCCCAAAAAAATGGTACCTCGCTTGCCTGGGTCTGCCTAGTGCCTGCGACAGGAAACAGCGCAAAACACAACATGGTCGCAGCTCAATTTCGCAGGGAAATCGTGCCCTTTTTGGGCAAAGAGACTACCTTTTGTTTTTGAACCCTAGCTCTGCCGGCACCTAGGGAAACCTAGCAAACATATACATGTTTGAAAACTAGACACCCAGGGGAAATCAGGATGGGGTGACTCGACTGCCTACCACCTGGTTCTGTTACTCAGAATCCCTTGCAAAGCTAAGAAATTGACAAAAAAAACGCATTTCCCTCACATTTCTGTGGTGGAAAGTTCTGGAATCTGCGTGGATCAACAAATTTCCACCCACCCAGCGTTCCCCCGGGTCTCCCAAAAAAAATGGTATCTCACTTGCGTGGGTGGCTCAAAGACCCGCGATAGGCAAGGTCACCAAACCTAAGGAGGTGACATCAAATTAACCTATCACTAAACAACCGGGTTTTGCAAGGGGGTTCCCATGAGTTTTTAGCCTGGGGCTCGGCGGCCATCTAGGGAAACCTACCTAACCCACACATTTCTGGAAACTAGACATCCGGGGGAGTCCAGCGAGGTATGGCATGCCTGGGTCCCCCAAGGTTTACCTACCCAGAATTCCCTGCAAACCTTAAAATTAGGTTAAAAAAAACACTTTTTCATACATTTTTGAGTGGGATCTCCGTGCCGGCACAAATGTCCTACAGCCCAGTGTTCCCCTTGTTCTCCCGAGTAAAATGATACCTCACTTGTGTGGGTGCCCCAAAGCAGAACAGGCTAAAAATGAATTTTAAAAAATTGTAGTCTTTGGGATTGACAAATTAAGCACCTCATCTTAGTCACAGGCCTTTGGCCCACCCACACAAGTGAGGTATCATTTTACTTGGGAGATCAAGGGGAACGCTGGGTGGTAGGACATTTGTGCCGGCACGGAGATCCAACGCAAAAATGTATGGAAATGTGTTTTTTTAACCTAAAATAAAGGTTTGCAGGGATTTCTGGATAGGAAAACATTAGGGGACCCACGCATGCCATACCTCCCTGGACTCCCCCGGGTGTCTCGTTTTCAAAACTGTTTGGGTTTGGTAGTTTTCAAAGATGGCTGCCGAGCCCCGGGCCAAAAACTCAGGTGCCCCCCCCCCCATAAAAGGTCGATTTGCTATAGGTAATTTTTAAGTCTCCACCGTACGAATTGGGCCTTTTCCTGTTGCAGCCAGTATGCCTACCCACGCAAGTGAGGTACCATTTTTATCAGGAGACCTGGGGGAACGCTGGGTGGGAGGACATTTGTGTGAGCCCAGTGATGCCACACTTTCCCACACAAAAAAGTGTGAAAAAATTAATTTTTTCAGCTAAAATTGAGGTTTGCAAGGGATTCTGGGTAAAGGAACGTTGGAGGATCCACACAAGCCATACCTCCTTGGAAGCCCCCGGGTGTCTACTTTTCAGAAATGTGTGGGTTTGGTAGGTTTCCCTAGATGGCTATCTAGCACGGGGCCAAAAACCCAGGTAACCCCTCTTGCAAAAGCTGGTGGTTTTGACATTGTCAAAACCACCAGCTTTTGCAAGAGGGGTTACCTGAGTTTTACAATTGTATTCGCAAGTAATTTCACAAAAATAAAATACACTGCGTATAATTAAAAGTATGATAAACTGAACCACTGACTCATAGCTCGTGAGCTGTAAAGCCACGTCAAGGCACCAACCTCTTTACAGGCCATTCATACACCTTTCGTACGTGTGACACATACAAAACATTCACACCGCCAGCCGCGGACCCATCACATTACAACACTCACACCAGCAGACCGCGCCATTCAAGGGCCCATCACTTTCACATGCCCACATTTCTGACACTGCAACTACACAAAATGATGGACTGCGTGGAGTGTCACTCAATTAGCAGTGTGTGTGTAGTGACCAACAGAAAGTAACTACTCACACACCGCCAGTCCACCCACACCACCATCCAAGTACCAGACCATGCACACCGCCAGCCAAACACCTTTCAGCGCGCACCGACAGCCAAGTACCACTCCACACACACCACCAGCCAAGCATCACTCCACGCACACCGCAAGCCAAGCGCCACTCCCCACACACCGCCAGCCAAGCACCACTCCGTGCACAGACAGACACGTACCACTCCACGCACACCATCCAGCCAAGCGCCACTCCACACACACCACCAGACAAGCGCCACTCCACACACACCACCAGCCAAGCACCACTCCGTGCACAGACAGCCAAGTACCACTCCACGCACACCATCCAGCCAAGCGCCACTCCACACACACCGCCAGCCAAGCACCACTCCGTGCACAGACAGCCAAGTACCACTCCACGCACACCATCCAGCCAAGTGCCACTCCACACACACCGCCAGCCAAGCACCACTCCGTGCACAGACAGCCAAGTACCACTCCACGCACACCATCCAGCCAAGCGCCACTCCACACACACCGCCAGCCAAGCACCACTCCACACACACCGCCAGCCAAGCACCACTCCATGCACAGACAGCCACGTACCACTGCATGCACACCATCCAGCCAAGCGCCACTCCACACACACCCCCAGCCAAGCACCACTCCGTGCACAGACAGCCAAGTACCACTCCACGCACACCATCCAGCCAAGCGCCACTCCACACACACCGCCAGCCAAGCACTACTCCGTGCACAGACAGCCAAGTACCACTCCACGCACACCATCCAGCCAAGCACCACTCCACACACACCACCAGCCAAGCACCACTCCACACACACCACCAGCCAAGCACCACTCCATGCACAGACAGCCAAGTATCACTCCACGCACACCACCAGCCAAGCTCCACTCCACACACACCACCAGCCAAGTGCCACTCCACACACACCACCAGCCAAGGACAAATCCAAACACAACACCAGGCAAGCGCAAGAGCAGGCACACCGAAAACCAAACACCAGACCACGCACACCACCAGCCAAGCACCAGTCCACAGACACCGCCAGGCAAGCACCAGTCCACAGACAGCGGCAGCCAAGCGCCAAACCATGCACACCGTCAGACAATGGACACTACACGCAAACCAACATCATACTTTAGTTTGTTTTTTTTTTAAATAAAAGAAAAAACGAAAACAAATTGCAAATTGATACAAATCTACTAACACAACAACTAAATCTAAAAAGACTACACAATTGCCAACTTTGAAACTGAACAATAAGTTTTCAAGAATAAAGACCAACCAGTTCACTTTACCACTCATGGATGCTCCCAAAAATTATTTTGCGTGTGGTACAATCTAAAACAAGCAGATACACACAGCCCGGGGTTTGAAGGGCAGTCCATACGAACCTCCTTCCGCAAACCTCTTCGCCAACAGACTCTACATCTCCGACTGGGAAAGTCTTTTGAGGTTGTAAGAGGAATTTGATCAGGAAAGTGGCGATCTTTCAATCTGGCAACATCCTCCACCACTCCAACTCTAGGAACACTTGCCTGTTCCACTAAAACAAGGCTGCCTATTACAGACTCCTGAAACTTTACAAAAGTCATCTTTGACTGGGGACAAGATTTCTGGAACACAACAAAAGCATTCAAGGTTGCCAAGTGGAAAAGATGGATAGCCAACTTCTTGTACCAAATGTAAGCCTTACGAAGAGCAGCATACGGTTCCAACCTCTGATCTACTCTGTCAACACCACCCATGTGCCTATTATAGTCTAAAAAGCACACAGGTTTGCGCACTTCTGCAACCTGACCCCAAACAGTCACTGGTTCAGTGCTTTCATCATGTATGGAAGTCAACATGTAGACATCTCTCCTGTCTGAAAACTTCACAGCTAGAAGCTCCTCACAATGCAATACACTGCACTGTCCCCGAGCAAGCTTTCGACAAACAAGTTCTTTTGGGAAACCTTTACGGTTTGAGCGGATTGTGCCACAAGCAACAGTGTCCACTTTGGCCAATTCCCTGAACAACCGCACACCAGTGTAGAAGTTATCGACATACAAATGATGGCTTTTGTTAAAAAATCCACGACCAAGTTCCCACACAATTTTCTCAGTCACTCCAAAAGTCGACGGACAACCAAGGGGGTTAATCCTGGATTCCTTACCAGTGTACACCCTGAAATTAGAGACATATCCAGTCTCACTGTCACACAGCATATAAAGCTTAATTCCATAGCGTGCCCTCTTACTAGGAATGTATTGCCGAAAAACCAAGCGGCCCTTGAACAACAGCAAACACGCATTCACTGCAATTTCTTTCCCTGGATAAAAGATATCAGGAAATCGATCAACAAAATGATCAATGACAGGCCGAATCTTGAAAAGACGGGCACAATCAGGGTGATCTCGTGCCAAAGCAGAACTATTGTCAACAAAATGCATCATCCGAAGCATAAGCAAATACCTATCACGACTGCTGGAAATATAGCTGTTGCCATCAAGGGACTAGTAGACCAATATGAAGCCATTGATGGTTTCCTAAGCAAGCCCATCAAAAAAGTTAAACCCAAAAACTTTTTCATCTCCTCCAAATTTGTGGGAGTCCACCGGGTAGCTCTAGCGTGGGGCTTAAGGCTGGCACTGTTCACCCTCAAAAAAATGTCAGCATACAAATTAGTCTGCTCTACAATCTCTGCCAAAAACACATCATCCATAAACAATTTGAAAAAATCAATAGGCAAAAAGTTTTCAGTGTTCACCCTACACCAGTAAATTCAGGCAATGCCGGCTGAACCATGCCTGGTGCAACCCAGAGGTCAGAACTTTCAACGTCAAGTCTTGCAGCCGCAAGCTGCCGCCCAGCTGCCTCTTGTCTCACTACACCAACTGGAAGTCTGGCAGCCTCAGGCTGCAGCCCAGATGTCTCTTGCCGCACTATTGGCACAGCAATGTCCTCCGCAACCACAGGCACTTCATCCACACCAAAAGTAGCTTCATCAGCACTCAGAGTATCTTCATCATCAGATGAAGCCATGTGTAGAGAAAACTCACTACCTGAATCTTCACCTCCCACCTCTGGCTCAGAATCAGAGTCAGTCTCTGGACCATGGTCAGAGGAAGAATCAAAAAGCATTCCAACAACTTACTGAGCAGTAATCCGGCGGCTAGCCATTATCCTTACAAATCAAGGAGTCTGCACAAACAACTCAACAACCCCAACACTGTGCAAAGTAAGATAAAAAATGTAAGCCTTTATCACAAATATATATATTTAGAAAAAATATACAATTCACTTACAAGAGACAACTACACTCACCAGCACCTACTCTGCAAAGACACAGCAAATAGGCAACGATATCCCACTAGAAAGAAGAAAAAAAAATTACATCTACAGAAGTACACATCAAAAACAAATGCAAAATATGTTTTACAATCACAAAAAACAGAAACCAAACATACTCGTATTGCTACACACTTTGCAAAATAAACAATTACATTACAATTGAACAAAAAAGAGGTCTCTTACCTAACGCATGCAACTACAGAAACAGCAGAACAACAGAACCACCAGTAACGGAACCGCACACTGCAACAATCTAAAGAGAAAATAAAACAATACACATTAGAAGAAACAAAAACAACACACATTACAACTGGCTATGTCACAGGGTATGTCACAAATCGGGTGTCTGTCCCCATGGGGGGCAGAATATAAATCATTATAAACGTGGGCCCCCTGGAAGCAACCCTACAGAGGGCAGAGAGGCCAAATAAAGACACGGCAGAACATACTTTTGAAAACAAATGGGCCCAAGGAAGCAACCCTTGGCCAAGGGGTTCTCCCCTTGGACAATCCCTGGAGTCTAGTGGGCTTTTCTATCCCCCCCCCCCCTGGGTCCAGAAACGGTAAAAAAACAGCCGATCTGACCCCAGGGGGGGCAGAACAGTCTACAATAATTATATTGCCCCCTGGAAGTGGCCCTTGCCCAAGGGGTCGCTTCTTTTATAAATATTATATAATCCCTGGTGTCTAGTAGGCTTTTCTGCCCCCCCCCTGAGTCCAGATGCGGCCCAAAAAACGGCCGATATGCCCCCAGGGGGGGCAGACAAGTCTAAAAAAAATTATGGGCCACTAGGAAGCGACCCTTCCCCAAGGGGTCGCTTCCTTTATACTTATAATCAAATCCCTGGTTTCTAGTGGCCTTTTCTGCCCCCCCTGGGTGCAGATGCGACCCAAAAAAGGCCAATCTGCCCCCGGGAGGGGCAGAAAAGTCTAAAAAAAAATATGGGCCACTAGGAAGCGACCCTTCCCCAAGGGGTCGCTTCCTTTATAATTACAAACAAATCCCTGGGGTCTAGTGGGCGTTTCTGCTCCCCCCCCCCCCCCTGGGTGCAGATCGGCCAAAAAAACGGCCGATCTGCCCCAGGGGAGGCAGAAAAGTCTGAAAAATGATTTGTCCCCCTAAGGAAGCGACCCTTGCCCAAGGGGTCGCTTCCTTTATAAATATAATTAAATCCCTGGTGTCTAGTGGGCTTTTCTGCCCCCCCCCTGGGTGCAGATCGGCCCAAAAAACGGCTGATCTGCCCCAGGGGGGGCAGAAAAGTCTGAAAAATATTTTGTCCCCAAAAGGAAGCGACCCTTGCCCAAGGGGTCGCTTCCTGCACAGTAAAAAATACCACAAACAGAATCCCTGGTGTCTAGTGGGGCATTCCTGGTGCACGACCGCGACGCTGTGCGCGATCGTGCACCAGGAATGCCGTGCATTGGGACATCAGGGGAGAGGAAACACTGTTTCCTCCCCCCCGATGCCTCAAGGCACCAAGAAACGGCCCCCCGCCCCACCAGAGCACAAAGAATCACCCTAGCTGCTGGACATGCTGGAAACAAATGGCTTCCAGCGCGTCCAGCGCTTCCTGATGACGTCGGCGCGCGCTGTGCGCGCTGACGTCACCAGGAAGCGTGGGGGGGCGCAGGGGGTGGCAGCGGAAAGTCTTCCGCTGCCACCACAGGTTACAGCACCACGATCGATGCCCCAGGGGGGGAGCGCCAGCGCTCCCCCCCAAGGCTGTACTGATGACGGAGCTGTTCCGTCATCAGCACAGCCCAACCGACGCTGATGACGGAACTGCTCCGTCATCAGCGTCAAAGGGGTTAACAATTCCATGAGCATTTTTTATAAAAAGTGATAAGCGAAAGCATGGGGATTAATAGATGGCCGGCAAATGAAAAGGAAGTGCTTATAGATTTCCGATCAAATATCATTTTGAGAACGTAAATGGTCATATTTCTCTATAAGGGGGTTAAAAGGGAAGCAGCTGGAGATACTGAAAAGGGTGCCTTCACAGTGTATTCACATTCAAAGTGATACAAAGAGCAAACCCAAGTAAATATCTGTAAAAATCAGCATTTCTTATTAATCAGAGCAGATTCCTTAGTGCACACAGGAAGGATGGAAACTTCCTTTCAAGAGTTTCAAACTTTGAATAAATAAAGTTATAGTAATTCTTAGAAATCAAATATACAACTGAAAAAACACAAGCGACGAGAGGCCAGGAGGAACGTTCTGGGCAGTAACAAGTTCAAGTTTCTCTACAAGGGATTGTGTTTTGGTGACTCTCGTCTCCTGCAACCGAACACTGACTATCAACGCAGAAGGACAGGTTAAATAAGGCAGTACTGGTTGTCCATTAAATTGAGACTGTTGTACACTCTAATAACATTGGCACCACCTTCTACCGCTCTGCACAAAAGAAGCGCAATGGGGCAGCTTTACATTTTCGTCGATGATTCTAGGATTTCCACCCCTTGCCTGTCAAGAACTCGGGCTGTGTTTAAGGCGCTGTAAAAGCTCACACAGATGACATAAACTCAGTTTTCTATCCACCTCTGGTGTGCTGGTGACTTTCTCACAAAACCATAATTAAACGACCTATTAGCACATTACAAAACATTGACCACACACGGCACCGTAGATTAATGGCCACAAACCACCAAACTCAAAGAACAGACACAATGCATACACACTCAGATTCACATTCATACACGCTCAGCCACACACGTCACCACTCCGTTAAAAACAGGTGATTCCTCCACTTTCCATAAGAACTCTAGCAATGATGGGATGCAAAACATATGCCTCAGCAACACTGGAATAAAAGGAGCGGCCCTGGAGTGGATCATCTCGTTCCTCGACGGAAGAACCCAGAGAGTCCGCCTCCCCCGTTCCGATCCACGGCCACAGAAGTCATCTGCGCCGTTCCGCAAGGATCCTCACTCAGCCCCACCCTCTTCAACGTCTACATGAGCTCTCTCGCAGCCATCGCACGCCAACACAACCTCAACATCATCTCCTACGCCGACGACACCCAGCTGAACCTCTCCCTCACCAACGACCCCGCCACCGCCAAAGCCAACTTCCAGGAAGGAATGAAAGACGTCGCGGAATGGATGAAGATCAGCCGTCTGAAACTGAACTCCGACAAGACGGAAGTCCTCATCCTCGGACCATCTCCCTCTGCCTGGGACGACTCCTGGTGGCCCCCTGCCCTGGGCACCGCACCCAAGCCAACGGACCACGCACGCAACCTGGGCTTCATCCTGGACTCCTCCCTCACGATGACCAAGCAAGTCAACGCCGTCTCGTCATTCTGCTTCAACACCCTGCGCATGCTCCGAAAGATCTTCCGATGGATCCCCACCGAAATCAGGAAGACGGTCACCCGGGCCCTCGTCACCAGCCGCCTGGATTACGGGAACACCCTCTACGCTGGAACCACAGCCAAACTCCAGAAAAGACTCCAACGCATTCAGAACGCCTCAGCACGACTCATCCTGGACATCCCTCGCCACAGCCACATTTCTGCCCACCTGAAAGACCTGCACTGGCTCCCCGTCAACAAGAGGATCACATTCAGACTCCTCACCCACGCACACAAGGCTCTCCACGACACGGGCCCGAAGTACCTCAACAGCCGTCTCCCATTCTACACACCCACCCGCCAGCTCCGGTCCGCCAGCCTCGACCTCGCCTCCGTCCCACGAATCCGCAAATCCACCGTCGGAGGAAGATCCTTCTCCTACCTGGCAGCCAAGACATGGAATTCCCTCCCCACCCACCTACGGCTGACCCTGGACCATCTGTCCTTCAGGAAACAACTGAAGACCTGGCTGTTCGAACAGTAGCGACCCCCCCCCTCAGCGCCTTGAGACCCTTACGGGTGAGTAGCGCGCTATACAAATTCTGTTGATTGATTGATTGATTGATGCCTTCTCTGGGGTAATTCTTCAGTGCATTTGTTTTCAGATGACCTTGTAGCACGTTATGCCCCCCAACAGCCTATTGGGGGGCATAACGTTCTACAAACATAGCACTGTTTGCTACTGCAAAAAGAGAGAATTCCACTCTCGGAATGCCGGCGATTAAGACAACACATCAGCAATACTCTTTACACGACCCTCTGCCGAGCCTACCCAGCAAGATTTGCATTTCTCATAGTAGTTGCATCGGTACACCTCGTCCCACAACCCTCACCACCCAAATGATACACAGACAAGTATGTTGGGAATAAAAAGTTGCAGGTTTATTTGTGATACAAATAACAGAGCGGGTTAACTGACAGGCGACCCCCCTATACCCCGCAACCCCTTGTTGCAGGGCGCCTGAAGTTGAGCCAATGACGCAGACACAATGGCCCTAGCCAGGTGTCGATCCTGGGAGGCACTAGCCTCCCACCGGTGGACCTATCGTCCACCTGCCCCACCCTTCAGACAAGGGAGAGTCAACTCACACCTTGCCCATCCAGGCGGGGCGTTATTAGCAAACCCCCGGTTGCTCAGGCTTACAACCGCCCTAAGGACTAACGGGGTGCCGTTGAACCAAGTCCCCAAGAAGGGCCCCTCGGCTTATATATGACTCAGCGCTGTGCATTTTGCACTGGGGCTTCAGGTCCTGTTCCTGTGCCTGTTCTGCATGGGGGGTTCGCCATGTAACTCCTCCTGCAACCTAGAAAACATAAAACATCATTAATATTCCCCCCTCCCCACTTCCCCCCTTTCAGCGGGTGAGCGGTAGGGAGGGGAGCTGAAACTGCGGGCCTCGCGTCCGGTGTCGTGGGGGGGGGGGGGTGAGGGAGAGGGCCTAAGGGAACTAAAGGGCCTGAGGCTGGCGAGGAGCAGCCTACACGACCGCAGCGATGGAGGGGGCAGCAGCAAAGAGGGCGCCAGAAGGGAGGGGCTCCCCTATAACCCCCCAGGAAAGGGGTTGGCCCCTCCCCGCGACCATGACCGCCAGTGCTCTTATAGAGTCACCAACCGGCTCCGGTTTGGGTGGCGGACACATGGCGGGTCGAGAGGCATCCCGATGGCATTGTGAACGATCCGACCCAATAAGGCCGATCGCGGCGAGCTTCCGCTCCGTGTCCAACCCCCCTCGGCCATCACTCTGCATATGTGCAGGCGGGACACTCTGTTGTAACGGGCTAACCAAGGTCTTCGGCCTCTCGGCATTTAGTCCATTAGCAACAAATGGCGTTCAACAATCCCCGGAGCGCCGAGGCAGTGACAGGGCGGGTCCTTACTGGCCAATAATGGGACAGTGAGGGAGAGGGCCTAAGGGAACTAAAGGGCCTGAGGCTGGCGAGGAGCAGCCTACACGACCGCAGCGATGGAGGGGGCAGCAGCAAAGAGGGCGCCAGAAGGGAGGGGCTCCCCTATAACCCCCCAGGAAAGGGGTTGGCCTATCCTAGCGTGACCCCGCCCCCCCCTCCCTCCCATGGGCTGGCCGCGGTTCCCTGCGCCCTACTACGGGGTTTGCCCTCCTATGGGGGTCCCCTGCAGGGACCTCGGGCCTCCCTCAAGTCTGCGGAACTCCCGGAGGAGTCCTAAAATATGCTCAAAAACAGCCCAGCTGTGCAAAATGTGCTTCACTGATAAACAGCATCAAGAACCAGAAAAACCGGATGACGTGAAAAGAAGAACACACATTACGTCTGATCCGCGCAGTGTTAGTCTAAATTATGGCAGAGTAGCAAACTCTTTAATTAACAGTAGACTATTTAATCTCGCCAATGTTTAGAGCAACAACAACAACATATATTCACCCGCCGATTTATAAATGTATTCATGATTTCAGTTTTTATATAGCGCGAACTTGACCAGAAGGTATAGGAACGCTTTAAATGAGCACCAGTTACTTTACACAGGGTCACTTTGTAGGCACAGGGAGGGAGACTGATGATTTGCCCAGAATCACAGGATGTTGAGCCGACGCCGAGACCCAGTTGTAAAGTCGGCAGTCTGGCTCTAACGCCACATCCTTGCCAATACTTAAACCGATACAATCGGCTACTGACATTGAGACCATGTAAAAGTGTATATGTGTAAAATCGATGTTTGTAAGGTTTAGTGTTAGTGTGAGAATATGAGCATGTGCACAAAAGGAAATGTGTGGGTGAGTATGGTGTATACTTATTGTGTGTGGAGTGTGCCACTGAAGCAGTCTTTAAAATTGTGTGTGCGTGTGTTTGCATAAGTTTTGGTATAAGAGAGGTAGCGTGTGCGCAGATGCGTGGATTTGCATGAATGTCTAAAAGTGTGTGCATGCCGGTATATGAGTCTGACAGAAATCGCCTGCATCGGACAGAGAATGCATTTGCGTGACAGTGTGTTTGGGTATGAGTGAGAGAATGAATGAAAATGACAATGTGTTTCATTGGGAGAATGAGTTTCAGATTGTGTAGGAGAGGTATATGTCTGCGTGTTTCGTATGCATGTAAGAATCTGCTTGTGCGCCTGCACAATGTATTAGTCGGAATGGACTCAGAAAATAAAAAAGAAACGTATCCAAGGCCAGTCGCGGCTCACGGAGGAGGTGGGGGGGGTTCGCGCGGGGGTGAGTGGCAGGGAATTATTAAATATAAATATATAAAAAAGAAAACATACCTCAGCCGGTCCGCGCCACCTCTGCTGCTCCCCTTGGCGCCTTCACGAATGGCCCTGGAGTGGAGTCGCAGCCTCTCCCAGCCAATCCTGGCGGTGCTGGCAGCGCCAGGATGGGCTTAGGGGCTCCTAATGGGCTCCGAGGGGCTCCTAATGGGCATGCGCAAACAAAGGAAAACACACGTGCGCATGAGTGGGCACGGTGCGAAAATTCACCCTCCGTCCCCACTCATGCACACTTGTGTTGCTGCCTGCTGCCCCTGGTGACACTGAAAATCATATCAATCAACATGACGCCAGACCGCTCACCCCCTTCAGTCTCTGAAGGGGGTGGGCAGTCCGACATCATGCTGACTGACATGATTGTCAGTTCTCCCTCGGCTCTTTGAACTTAAGTAAACTGATTCAGTTTACTTAAGTTTAAAGACACAGAGGGAGCGGCGTGCGGGCGGTGAGGCTACGCCCGCACGCCCCAATGGACGAACCGCGCCTGGTGTTAATTATTTTGGAAAAAGAAGCTGACGAACAACTTGATGACACCCACTGCACTGATTTGCTCTCAGCCACCCATGCCCCTTTCCCTTTATGTGAATGACGTTCTGCTAGCCATTCCACGGGCCATTTCATAAGCATCCCATTTGAAACCCTAACACTGCTGCTTTGTCCAGCCACTCTCACCAGGCTGATGTCAATCACCTCGCTTGTGCTTCGGGGGCGAGGAATTCCTCGCCCAGCCAGCACATGTGCAGGAGGACTCGACATCACAAAAAAAAAATTCATTTTCAATTGTTTCACAGAGGAGCACCAAACTGAGCACATGCTTCATTCTCTCCATTTTGTCTCCTCCCCAGTGCTGGCAGGGCAACGCCCCCTTCACCCCAGCTGCAGCTGACCTGGTACCTAGTGCCTGAGGGAACTAAAGAGGTCTGCAGAATTAATTGTGCCACCCTAAGGAACCCCTCACCAAGCACATCCTATACTGCCATTGCAGGCTGCATGTCTAGGTGCAGACAAAAGTGAAAACACAACATGTCACACATCCCTGTGTGCGATGTCCCTAACATTGCATATAATATTTGTAAGTCACCACTACAACCGGCCTGACAGCCCTAAGGCAGGGAGCTGAAAATTGCGTGCGAGGGCATACCTGCCTAAGAAGATATGCCCCTGTGCTGGTCAGTCCTATTACTGCCAGTACAAGTGACCAGGGAAGCCATTTCAAAACATGCTGAACACTGGTGAAAATTAGTTCCCAGCTACATGATGGCTTCACTGATAATAGGGATGTTTTGTATCAAACATCTCTAAAGGTAAACCCACACTGACGCCAGTGATGAAAAAAAAAGAAAGCATGCTGCACCCTAAACACCTACCAGCCTCTGGTGTTCAACCCAAGATGCTGTTCTCGCCTCCCTCCTAAGATAAGTCTGTTCTGTCAGGTGACAGGAAAAACCTGTCTGGGAAGAGGATGTAAAGCCTCCTCCCACATGATGACCTGCTGTTTAGTCTCCTCTGGCCGACGAGCTTCAAAGAAGCTGCGCCTTTGAAATGCAAATCTCCCCCCCCCCCTCAGGAGAGAGGAACCCCCCCCCCCACTGTCCAGGGCCCCCTTGGTACATGGAAAGGGTGGAAATTAGCTAGTTAGGTGTGCCCACTCCAGGCTAGTAGTGCTCCTAAGGGGTGCTAGTGTGAGGTGGACTCAATGTTTCAAAAGTAGCCATCTTTGTGATGGCATACTGAGGAATTCTGGGTCAGGGTTATGCCCACTTCCCACAGGAAGTGGTCATATTGGGGCATAGTGACCCCAAGAGTCAGTAGTCCATTGACTACTACCCTACACTACCCCATTGCCACAAAATACAGTAGGGGGGTCCCTGGCCCCGAAGAAGCAGATCCTGATGACCTAAGAAGAGCAAGGCCTTCGAAGAGCCGCAAAGCTGAGAAGAGAGAAAAAGCAGCTGACCTGGTACTAACGAAAACAGCACCAAAGTTGACTCTTTCTGCAGCTGTGACTCCAGAAACTTGGGAGGACTGCCTGCCTTTGAAATAGACTCAAAACCTCCTGTGAACAGCAGACCTGGTCTAAAGAAACTCCAAAAAAGAAGTCTGAGGCCTCCGGAACTCCCAAAACTTGACACCCGAAGTCACCACTTCGCGTGCCGTCTCCGGCCTGAGTTGAAGTGGCCACCAGTGTCAACCAGGTCCCCCAGCCTTCCAGTGCTTGAGTCTATTGTGGTTTCTCCCTTCATGGATACCCCGTTGTTGCCTGCAGCTCTGCTCACAGTTCCCCTCAACTGCGACTCCCCGATAAGGAAAAACTAGGTGCCTAAGGGCAATTCTGCACCTGTCGTCCCTAGGCCTTCGTTAAGAGGACAAAATGTGCCCCCCCCCCTCAATCCAGAGCGTCCCAAGGCCTGAGCCCACTTGCTGGTTCAGCCCGACTAGCTTCCTATGCAGAGCCTGCAGCTTCTTTTTACAGTGACAGATCCCCACTGAAACACATTAGGCTCCAGATGCTGATTTGCACCCGGGCGTCCTCAGGCCGCTGGTGGTGTACTGTTGGTACTGCCTTGGACCTTGCCCACCACTCACCTTAACTTGTGGAGATTGGTCCTGTAAGTCGATGTACTGCACCTGTTTGCAGAACTTATTTTTCCTTCCATAGAAAAACATTTTCAAGTGAGTGTCTGTATTTGCAAATGTCTTGCACTCCTCTGTGTTAAGCCTAAGCCTGCTCGACCCCACTACCCTCTAATAGAGCACTTTGGGATTGCATAGCAAGCACCTGTCCACTCCTAAGAGAACCCCTGGACTCTTTGCACAGTATATTAACTTACTGACATATCACAGAAGGAGACGCATCCTACATTGGTGGTACAGCGGTGGGAAAGAAGACTCAACACTTGCTGTACCACTTGGTTAATAAGTAATTCCACAGAGGAATCCAAAAGGGTATTTAGTTAAAAAATAAATTCCAATTGTCCATTTTTTTTAAATAGTTTTAAAATAGCTGATAGGGCATTTGTTACATCCCTTTGAAAAACTGTTTAGAATTATGAGCACCTTGGAGTATCATAACAAAAGGAGCTCTGTAAGGCATGGAACATTTCCATGGGACCTAAACCCACAATAGCTCATCTGCAGGAGTTGCTGGCAGAAACTGACAAGGCCTTGGCAAATAAATGTTCCCCACCGGGGAAGAAGATGATGAATATCAAGAGGTGGATGAGGTTGACACTGGTTCCACCTCTACCCCTTCAGAAAGCAATACCAGTGGGAGCACTCCTTGTAATGTCCCAGAAGCGATAGACACGAAAGATGCAGATCTTCAGAAACTAACCAAGAGGATAGTGTTAGAGGCTAAACTCCTGGCTATAGAAAAAAAAATCTAAATAGGGAAGATAGTTTTGACAATAAAATCCCCATAGGGATTGTCCCAAAATACTCTTGAGAGTGATGATATCACCAAATGGTTTACAGTACACCATTTGGGAGGGCCTGTAAACTGAGACCGCTGAACAACAAGTACCGGGGCTCTTCTTTGAGAGCTGTTCTTAGGAAAGTGTAGGGATAGACTCCCGACACTGATTGAGACCGATGCTGAGTCCTATGACATCATGAAGGATACCCTGATTGAGGACTTTGGACTCACCACTGAGGAATACAGGAGCGAGTTCAGGGAGGCTTGAAAAGCCCAGAGTCAGTTCTGGGCAGATTAAGTAGACTTTTCAGTAAAAACACTAGGTGACAGGTAACAATGTACATGATACCAGCATTTTGTAAAGCGCACAGCTACCTCCGGAGAGGTGTCCCGGCGCTGGGGGCAGTCGGGAAGATTATGTCAACTGTTGCCCAGAGTCACTTGGTGCTGGGCTAATCTGCAGCTGGCACTGGGGATCGAACCGTCAACCCCTTGGTCCGGAGTCAGGCACCCTGGCCGCTACGCACACCTCTTCCTGATTATGATGGGCTTTACAACTTATTGATGAAAGACCATCCATTAAGTAATTGTTATCAAGATAAGATACATCAGTACCTGGTATACCTAGGTTCACTTTCTTCTCAAGAGCTGGGGAAAAAGGCTGACCACTGGACCAAAACAAGGGTGACCAAAATTACCACTGGTGGGGGTGACCAAAAGGAGCAAGCATTTTCAATGCAATAGGGCTCGCATTAGTAAAGTTAGAGGTATTAGTATTGTAAGTAACACATTTTTTATTTATGTTTTTGTTTTGAAAATAGTGAAATTAATATCTTTGTCATTTAAAATGCCAATAGTGTTAACTTTTGCAAACGTGACACCTATAGCATTTGTAATGCAATATGTGTTGTATTTACATGACTTAGATGTATTAATATTAAAAATAACAATGAGTTTTATTTTTTTCAATATTTAATACTTAAATAAAAGTTATTGTAATTTATAATGGCAATAGCTTAAACTTTTGCAAATAACTTTTTGGAAGATTATGTTTAGTGTATCTTATTGTGATGAAAATACAAGAACAGAAGTGAAATATAAAAAAAAAATTGTGACATTTGTAATAAAGTTTGAAACATTGAGAGAACATATTTGAATCAGTTGTTGTTGAATGGTTGCACAGATTGATGCTGTGGTGGCTCTGAATGATGTTGTGGCGGCGACAAGTGATGCTGTGGCGTTCAGTGATGCTCTGGTAGCGTATAGTGATGTTGTGGTGCCCCTGAATGATGCTGTGGTGATGCGATGGATAGTGAGGGCGATAGATAGAGGGAGGGCGAGAGATAGAGGCAGGGTGAGAGATAGAGGCAGGGCAAGAGGGCGAGGGATGGAGTGTGGGCCAGGGATGGAGTGTGGGCGAGGGATGGAGTGTGGGGCAGGGAGGGATGGAGTGTGGGGCGGGGAGGGGTGGAGTGTGGGGCGGGGGAGGGATGGATGGAGTCGGGTGAATGGATGGCTGGATGGAGTGCGGGGATGGATGGATGGATGGAGTGCGGGGATGGATGGATGGAGTGGGGGATGGATGGATGGAGTGGGGGGATGGATGGATGGAGTGGGGGGATGGATGGAGTGGGGGGATGGATGGATGGAGTGGGGGGGATGGATGGATGGAGTGGGGGGGATGGATGGATGGATGGATGGAGTGGGATGGATGGATGGATGGAGTGGGATGGATGGATGGAGTGGGATGGATGGATGGAGTGGGGGGATGGATGGATGGATGGAGTGGGGGATGGATGGATGGATGGAGTGGGGGGATGGATGGATGGATGGAGTGGGGGGATGGATTGATGGAGTGGGAGGATGGATGGATGGATGGATGGATGGATGGATGGAGTGGGGGTATGGATGGATGGAGTGGGATGGATGGAGATTGAAAATGCAATAGGTCTTGCCTTTTATTAAGTTAAAGCCAGTTGCGTTGACATACAATACCATTAGCAGAGCAATTGGATTTAACTTAATCAAAGGCGAGACCTAATGCATTTTCAATGTTTGTTGTATTTAGCAACCCAGAAGCGTGCGGTTAAAATAAATAAACCCACGCACAATGGCCGGTGCACCGATACAAGGTGGGCACCTTTATTTACCGCCCACCGGCTGTTTATATTCATCAGCACTTGTGAAAACGGCACAGTAACGGGTTGCATTTGGAATATATTTCAAGTGTGAAACATTTACAGAAAAATGTAAACTATGCGGACAAAAACAAACGTATTTCACCTGAAAATGTTTGTTCTGGGAGAGTGGATGCGATGTAGCACCAGTCTATGGAAAAAGTGAGATTTGGTCAAGACCTAAAAACGTAGAGGAGCTGCGAAGAAGGGGAGTGGCAGCGCGTCCTGCGTTGGAGAAGTCAGCGGGCAATTAAGCTGTTGAGATTAGTGATTAGCAGAGCGTGCAGCGCCTAAGGAAAACAGCTGTGGAAAGGTTTCAGCGCGTCCTCGCGCTGAAACAAAGTGAAATACCGTCGAAACTGAAGGAAGAAACTACCACTTCCTGAGACTCCAAGCTATTAAAGCCCAGAGAGTGATTTCGATACACAAGCAGCTCCGCTTCCGTTTTCGGGGAAATAGGCGCAACAAGGTTTAGTCCAGACGAGGATAAGGGTAAGGTTCTAGCCGAAGGAAAGCCAAGCACTGGGATACAGGAGCTGTAGGCTTAAGAACCTCCTAGTCACATGACCTAGCCCAAAGCAGCATGGGACAGCACACAACCAGCACTCCTCTCACTGCATTCTGGGAGATGTAGTTTCATCAAGGTACTCGAAGCCTGGCACCTAACACCAGTGCTGTGAAGCTCTGAGAGTCCTGCTGATAACCACCGTAGCCAATAGGTCTCGCCTTTGGGTTCTTATAAGTGTTTAGCCAGAGATATTTGGAAAGAAATTGTGTGTGTGCTAGAGATAGAGGAAGCGACAGAGAGAGATGGAACGAAACAGAGAGGGGAACAGATAGTGTGTGCTACAAAGAGAGTGACCACAGGAGGGATGAAAAGAAATACAGGATGAGTGCCTGGGTGATGGCTAGACAGAGAAAGAGACAGCAGAAGACTAGATACAAAGATTTAAAAAAAAGAGCAGCAAAGAGACAAGAGGAAATGGTGAGCGGAAGAGTGGAAAGAAACAGAGGAGTAGAGAAAAAAAGAGGAGAAAGGGTGACAGAAATGCGAAAGGGAGATAAATATATAGGAAATGGGAAATTAGTAGAAAATACATGAAAACTAGCCCCCTGCTTGTAACAGCACTTGTGTCAAGGACACAGCCTGGAAAGAAAGCTGAAAAAAGGCGACTGCCCACTTGAAGAGGCAAAAGCCATGCGCATTAAAAAAACCCTAGCGATGCCTTCTTGCGTTCGCTCCTTGGCCCCCCCACCGCTCCTCATCGATGCCCCACCACACTTGCATAATTACTGCCGGCTTTTATTCGTAGCACACCAAAAGCTCAGAGCCAGAATGATTAATAAAATATTGCTAAAGAACAGTTTATAGAGCAGTACGATTCCAGGGAATGGGAAACTGCGTGGGGGGGAAGAAAGCAGATGAGGTGAATGGAGGGGTGTCTTGGGTGCAATGGGGAGATTGAGGAATCCAGAGTGAGGGAAAGAAATATTTGAGGAGAAAAGGTGCGTGGGAACAGGGGGAGGTGTGAGTGCATACAGGAGCGTGAGAGCTCTAAGGAGGGCTGTGAAGAAGGGAGAGGGAGAGAACGAAGAGCAGCCGGCTGACCGGACAGTGAGGGGTGTGAGGAGACTGGTGTGAGGGGGCGAGGGGGGAGACGAAAGGCGAATAAGGATTATAGAAATAAAGGTGATGATGGGAAGCCAGGAGTCCAGGGGGGATTGGGGTGATGTGGAGGAGAAAAAGAAGCAGTAGTGCACTAAGCGAGGTTCAGAGCGTCGTGTGAGGAGTTTCCGCCGGGGATTGGGGGGGGGGGGGGTTTGAGACGAAGAAGAGATGCGCCTGGAAAGGAGCAGATGGGCGGGAGAAACATTTATAGGAGGGTCTGAAGGGAGAAATCAAAGAGGACGACGTTCGTGAGAAAGGCTGAAGAGCAGCTTTAAAAACATTTTCCATTTTCCAAAAGAGATATTTAATAGACGGGGCCAGTTTGTAGACAGCTAGGCAGAGGGGTGATAGTGAGATTGCAACAGAGACACTGTTTAAAAACTAGACAGCGAGACTGCAGCAGAGCAGACAGGAGACATCCGTTGTGAGGACAATAATACTGCCAGCATCACCCTGCAATAGAGGGGGTGAGGCTCCAACAGTGGCTGCGGTTGCTGGAGAGGGAGAGATCGAGCCTGGGACATCAGCAGCTCATCGCTGTCCACGCGACAGGGCAGGAGTGACACAGGAAGTTAAGCATGAGACGGGGAGATGTGCAGAGACGCGGAGGGAGTGGTGTGCGCAGGTGGGGAGGGAGTGAAAATGAAATAGAGGCAGGAAGGAAGGAAACGACGGGCGAAGAGGATTGGAAACAGTTTGAAGTTAGAAAGAGAAAAGGAAAGACGTGCAAAAGTGGATTGAGAATGATGAATGGTAGGAGGGGGGTAAACAGGAAGAAGAGGTAAGAGAAGACAAGAGTAGACAAAGATGTGCGGCCGCGAGTGCCAGATCGGTGGCAAAAATGAAAGTGCTGCGTTTGGAGCAAAAGTGACTCAACCCAAACTTTTCTTACTATGAACTCCCAAACATCCCACTCCTTTTTTAAGCCTTCACCCAAATAACAGTCACAAACAACCACTACTTACAACAAGCCCTCGGCATTGCTGTGGTGGGGAGGGGGGGCGGGGAGAGGCAAGAAGGGAAGAATAGGGGAGAGTAAGGGCGACGAGACGCACGGGGAGCAGCAGCCTTTGATGTGCCGGCCGGCCGTGGGCAGTGAATAATTAGGGGAGGAGAAATGCCAGAGCGCACGCTGGGGGAAGATCTGGGAGGGAGGCTGGTGGCTTTGATGCGTGCACGCGCTTTTTTCATGGGCACAGCATTAAATCGCCCGTTTGGTTAAGCTCTGGATAAGCCCCAATATGTCTCGACATCTGCAATGCTTGCGCATTGGCAGAGGTCGAGCCCTAAAAAGGGCAATAAGTCCCTCCAAGGCAAAGATGGTGAGCAAGCAAAAGAAAAAAAACAAAGAGTCCTCTAAAGGCCCCCAAAACCTGTTCAGGAGGGTGGGCCCAGAAACTCTGCACAGTCTTAGGGTGGGTAGCAGGATAAGAATTGAGATCCCAAAAAGGCTTGGTGTCATGATTGTAAGGCTCTTGGACACCAAACTGGAGACCTTAGCTATCCTAACAAAAAGAATGCCTCTAGGGCACCTGCAGTAAATGAAGTGTTAAGTGTCCAGATGTGATCAGAGATGAGCCCTGACTATGTCAGAGAGCTCCCTGAGGCAACTCTAGTCTCAGAGGGTGGGGTAGATGTAGATGCCCGGGCTGTCTGGCCCAGTAACCTGGAGAGATACAGATAACAGCCACATACATATCAATGGGCTTATAGTTTAAGCACTGAGAGACACTAGGGCTAGTGTCTCCATGGTGGCAGAGGAACTGTTGTTCTCAGAGCAAAACGCTAACAATCAGGCTAAGATACATCCCATGGCAATGGTATCCTTAGAATGGGGAGGGGTGGTATCCTCTGCCATTCCTGTACAGTGTCAGCTAGGTAATGATCTGGAGTCCTCAGCATGGGCTGAGTTCGAAAAAAAGACCCTGCAGCAATGCTGGGTATACTTGAATGGGTGTGTGGAAAAAAATGGAGTACAGTGTAGAGCCCAGGGAGAACAAGTAGAGTTTGAACCTGGGATAATGGCCCAACCTTCCAAGAGAAAGAAGACTGGAAAACCAGCTTCTAAACGGATACAGATTTTAATAGCCAACAGAAACCTAATCAACTTCAAGAAAAATCTGAAAACGTAGTTCTTTCCATTCAAAGGGTTAATTTGAGAGAAAATGACAGCTTAATAGGAGACTTAATTCTTTCTTGGGTGCTTTAGGTAACCAGTAGGTAAGCAGGCACAGATTAAATGGTGCCAAGATACCTTTCATGGTGAAAGCAGCGCTCTATGAATGTTTCTTATTATATACTAGACCAGGTCCCCTCTCTTCAGGGAGAATACCTGTCAGCCCCATGGGGAAATTAACTCCAGGAGCTCTGGCCCTACACATCAGAGCTCTTGGGCCCAGGGGGGAACCCTCTAGAGAAGATCTGTGCTGGGGGCAGAGGACATGTCCAACTCTAGAAAGCCTGAGACAGCATGCTCTGATTAGGAAAAGAGAGACGTCAGTGGCTCCCACAAGAACTATTGGGAGGAGGGACTCCTTTACACTGAGGCAAGAGACCCCACACCTGGTGCTACTAGGAGAGTTGTTGTGCTTCAGCAGTTTAGGGAGTGTCTCCTCACATTGGCCCATTACTGGGCATCTTGGCCAGACAAAACTTGAAGTAGGTTGGTGAACCACTTCAACTGGCCAGGTATGTCCCAGAAGGTGAAGGAGTTCATTAACTCCTGTGCCACCTGTCAAGCTAGTGGCAAGATATGTGGCCACCTAAAGGCCCCCTTAATTCCACCTCCAGTGGTTGGGGTTCCCTTTGAAAGGGTAGGGATTGATATTGTCAGTCCCCTTGACCCTCAAATAGCCTCAGTAAACAGATTTATACTGGTAGTAGTGGATCATGCTACAAGGTATCCTCCTTGGTATCTTTACCAGAGTGGGTTTTCTAAAGGAGGTGGTGTCAGACAGAGGTACAAACTTCATGTCTGGTTACCTTAAACACATGTGAACAGAATATAGAATGACTTATGAGTCACTATCCCATATCACCCACAAACAAATGGCCTTGTTGAGAGATTCAACAAGACCATGAAAGGCATGATTGGTGGACTCCATGAAAAGCTCAAAACCAGATGGGATGCCCTACTGCCATGCCTGCTTTTCACCTACAGGGAAGTGCCACATAGGTGAGAACTTCTGTTTGGTTATCCTGTAAGGGAACCCTTGTGTCTTGTGAAGGAAGGATGGGAGAGACCTCTCAAGGAGCCTAAACCGGATATTGTGGACTATGTGCTTGGCCTTCATTCCAGAATGGCTGAGTACATGGAAAAAGCAAACAAATATCCTTGTGGCCATCCAAGAGCTCCAGAAGCTCTGGTATGATCAAAAGGCTGCCATGGTTGAGTTCAAACCAGGGCAGAAGGTGTAGGTTTCGGAGCCTGTGGTTCCTAGGGCCCTTCAGGATAAAATGCTGGCTGCAGGGCTCCAAATGACTGTTTTCTCGTTTTCTGTAGACCTTGGGGCCTGAGCATTGATTGCGACCACCTGGAGGTGGATCGGAGGAGTGGTTGACGCCCACATCCTTCTGGTAGTATGACCTGCAGCTCCTCCCTATCTCTGTGATGATCGTGATCCTGTGGAGGCCAGATTGACCCAGCAGCTACATTGAGCCGCGGTGGTAGTTAGGATCCAGCTAGGGCGCGGCCGCCTTGGACGCGGCATGGCCCCCGGTGTGCCTCTGGCACCTGAGGGGTACGGCCTATAGTCTTGTCTAGCTGGGCCACGGCTGTGAAGGCCATCCGGCGGAGACAGGTCTGCTACATGTGATTCGCCCGCTGACGCCCATTGCTTGCCTCACTGACGCGGCTACGGTGGTCTCGGATGTTGAAGCCGTGGCCACTTTAAGGCCCTAGATTTAGACTGCGCAACTGCGGCTTGGGGCTGTGGGGAGAGGAGGCCCCAACAGGACACATACTGAGCCCGGGCAAGACACCCGGTGATGGTCTGCTGCCGAGCCCTGGTGAGGACCTGCTTTTGGTGAGGAGGAGCTGATCCCCCCACAGACACCACTGAACACATCACACTGGTGAGGCACCCGTTAGGGTGGTTGGGGAGTGCTTCTGCCCGCGGAGGCGGTCGGGCTAGGTCCTGGTGTGGCCTGTGGGTGGGGAGTCTCCATTCCCCCAGCCTCTACCAAGTGCGATTGGGCCCGCACCTGCCTCTTCTCCTCCCCTCTCTGCACCCGTGAAGGCACCGGGGGACCTCTCCCTCCTGGGTTGGAGTCCCGCAACTAGATTGTGACACCCACAAGGGCCCTGCCTTTATCCATGCAGGATCTGTAGTGTTTCCAGTCGGCTACGACGATGCGGAGCCTTGAAGCTCCAGACAGAGGGAGTCCCTTCATAATGACACATGAGAAACCAACCGGCGCTCCCTCTAAACAAAGCAAAATGGACTGCTACACCGGTAACGGAACTCCGGTTGCAGACTCTGGGGGACCGGCTGGTGCATCACCTGACAACACAACATTGCTGGCAGCCATCACTCAATCTAGAGCCATGCTGGACATCAAGATAGGTGCTGTTGGCTCAGACGTGACGCTGCTGCGCCAAGACCTGCAAAATGCAGTTGAGAGGCTTACTGAAGTTGAGACGAGGGTATCCAGCATAAAAGATGCCGTGATCACCCACCAGAAGAAAGTAGACACCCTTAAGACCCTCACCAGAGGCTTCGCAACGTGATTGGAAGATTCTGAAGGGCCAGCCCACAGGAACAACCTGCGATTTGTGGGCATTCCCAAGGGCTGCGAAGGCAAAGATCTAAGAAAGTTTCTCGCAAAATGAATAGCAGAATGGATTCCGGCTACATCCCCATCCCCATGCCCATGCTTCATTATTGAGTGGGCCCACCATGCTCTGGTGAAGAAACCCCCTCCTGGTGCCAAGCCGTGGCCTGTTATCACCAGAATTCTCAATTTCCATGCTCAGATCACTATGCTCAGACAGGCCAGTCCATCAATCCTTCCTGGAAGCAAAGTCTCCTTTAAGGAGTCGCAAGATCTCTTAAGCGCTATTGTTTCCGGCCCGCTTATGAGTGATATACAACTCTTGTACACTCTTCTTTGACTCCCCTGAGGAGGTGTTGGCCTGGATGGATGAAGAGATACATGGGAAGCCACAAACGCCGCCACCGGCTTGACTCGGACTCTTCTTCCAGTGATCTTCTCCAATGACAGTCCAAGTCCAAGGGAAAACGGAGACACATCGAGGTCGTCGTGGCGCTCCAGAGCTTGTAGGGAGGACCGGTCTGAGGCTACCCCGGTCTGATATAACTATACGCTTGGAAGGGTCAGGTCTTTGTTGCCCCGACTGAGGTGGACTACATTGCTACATACCCACCTACTTGTATGAAGGCAACATAAATGGACTACGCACCTGGAGAGATACCCTTCGACCTCTAGGAGAGACCCTAGACTAATGGGATGGTTTCTGGGGATCCATCGGATGGGAACTACTCTTCGGCCCCGTTGAGGTTGGGAATATTTTCCATCCCCGATAGATACTTCAAAGTTTGTGAGGTATTGGGTTGGGAGGGATTATTCAGTTGTTGCTTGTGCTATGTCCCTTATGTGCAACTTAGGTGCTCCTCATGTGATGACCACACACAGACCATGTCCCTTGGATACTCATCACCCGCTCAGATGACAGGTGTAAATGTCAGTATTCCACGGGGTAGGCTCCAAATCACTAGCTGGAATGTTCAGGACGCCCTGGACAACGTGAAGCCAGGGTAATGCTTCAGAGCGCTAAACGTCTCGGGACATACATTCTGCTATTACAAGAAACGCACCTCATAGGTTCTAAAACACCATGTCTGTCTCAATTTGGCTAAACCCAAACCTTTCACTCAGAGTTTGCCAGGAGGCATGGCCATTCTGATCCACAGCATCCCTGCATCACTGCGCTATGTAGCCCGGCGTAAGCCTACGGCACCTTGGTTTTCTGACCAGCTGAGACTTTTGAGGCAGGGGTGCAGGAGCAGTGAGAGAAGATGGAGAAAATCTTGGGACCTTAAGGATCGAGAGGCTCACAAGTCTGCTCTGCGGGAGTATAAACAGAGAGTGGTAATGGAGAAGCAGGTGTACTTCTCCAATCTTACCAGCTCTCTTACATCTTCCAGGGAGCTGTTTAAAATCGCTGACTCTTTGTGCTCCCTTCAACTCCCGGATCCTGTAGTTAGTTCGCAGGAACTTTGTAATGACATCTCAGACTTTTTTCATAAAAAAATCTTTGATATTCATGTCTCTTTGGAAGCCCATTGCCACTCTTTGGATCAGAACATCTCTCCTATCATTTCAAATTTCGAGTCTCTAGGCAAAGACCCGCCTAAAACACTTATGGAGTTTCCTCCCCTGTCTCTGGAAGGACTTAACATTTTACTTGACAGGATCAAATCCGCTTCCCCCATGGATCCTCTACCTCTTAAAAAATTTAAAGAGTGTAGAAGTAGCATTCTTCCTCTAATGCTCGTGGCTATGAATAAAGCCATTGTCCAGGGCTCTTTTCCATCCATTTGGAAGAAAGCTATTGTGAAGCCTCTTCTCAAAAAACCGTCCCTTGATCCTGGTCTTCTCAAAAACTTTAGGCCTATCTCCCTTCTTCCTGCTCCAGCTAAAATTTAGAGGCCCACCTTAACCTCCACCTATCCTCCTTCCTTGATGAGTCAGAATATTTAGATAACACTCAACACGGATTCCGAAAACACCACAGCACTGAGTCCGCCCTTACTCTTGTGGTCGATAACATCCGGCGCAAAGTGGACTCTGGCCATACTACAGTCCTAGTTCTGCTTGATCTCACGGCCGCGTTCGATACCCTGTCTCCCTCCATCTTAACATCGCGGCTTAGGGAGGCTGGAGTTACTGGACCGGCCCTGAGTCTTTTGAATTCCTTTCTTCTTGAAAGGGAGCAGAGAGTGATGCTTGGGAACTACCTCTCCCCTGCCAAGTCTTTGCAATGTGGGGTGCCACAGGGGTCGGCATTGAGCCCGACCCTGTTTAACATCTATGTGGCCCCCCTTGCTAGACTGGTAAGATCACAGGGGATGGAGGTGGTGTCCTACGACGATGACACTCAGATCATGGTGTCTCTGGCTCACTCCTCTGTTATGACATCCGCCTCCAGCTTCAGGGTTTGCATGCAGTATGTGGCAGACTGGATGACTATCAATTCCCTTAAGTTAATGGCGAAAAGACAGAGGTATTAGTTTTTGGGAAGGACCAAGATGTTTGGTCGAGCGAGTGGTGGCCTTCTTCTCTTGGCATCTGCCCCACTCCCTCCCAATCAGCCAGAAATCTTGGCGTGATATTCGACACTTCACTCTCCTTGTCCCTACAAGTCAACAGGACCGTGGCCACATGCTGGGGTGTGATTAGGATACTTAATAGAATCCGTGGTTATCTCTCTCCCCAGGCGCGCAAACAGGTTGCAGTCGCTCTTGTTGGCTCCAGACTGGCCTACTGTAACTCTTTGTACATGGAGTCTAACAAGAGCCTCATCCATCGGCTGCAAATCGTGCAGAACGCTGCCGCACTTTTTGTTTTGGCCTTGCCTAAGACATCGTCTGTCACTAAGGCCAGGAAAGATATTCACTGGCTTCCTGTGCAGCACAGAATTTCTTTTAAAATTCTCTGCTTGGCGTATAGAGCAATGGCTGAGGGACCAACGAATGCGATTGGTTCCTTACTCACTCGCCACGCTCCAACAAGATGTCTTCGGTCTGCTGGGCTTTTCCAACTGGTTGTGCCCCGCTTTAAGCTGATGAGATGGGGAGCCAGGGCCTTCTCAGTTGTTGCTCCGCAGCTTTGGAATTCCATCCCAATTGAGATAAAAACGTTACCCTCAATTGATCTGTTCAAGAAGGAACTTAAAACTTGGCTTTTCAGGAGGGCCTACCTATGATAGAATGTTACATGTAGTGACGAGCTGCTATTTTGATATAGGCGCCTTGACGCCCATTGGGCAAAGTTTGCGCACAGTAAAAATCCTTTCATTCATTCATTCATTCACAGCAGAGGTCCCTTCCAATATCCACGCTTAGGTTAAATCTATGGAGAACTGGGCAGCCTATATGCTTCTCACTCAAGCTCTAGTGGAACGATTGATGACTATCTGGGTCGACATCCCCGATGGGTTGACCTTAATTTGGGGGGTGATTGGAATGATGTTCAAGACAGATGGTGCACCACCGGAGGGTCGGTGGGGGTTGCACAAGTCGCGACTGAGGCCTCTGGTCAAAGGGATGGGATAGGTGGACATTTGGAGGACGCTCCATACTGCTGAAAAGAGCTTTACATACTACTCCCACGTCCATGAGTCGTTATCTTGCCTGGACTACATGTTTGTACCCTCTAGCTATATTCATAGAGTCTCTAACTCCGCTATACTGCCCACAGGTTTCTCAGACCACTTCCCGGTGTCACTTGGACTCAGGGTGAGCCCCAACCATCGTCCTTTCCACTGGCGCCTTTCATCCTGGCATTTGCTGGACTAGCAATACTGGATGCACATGCACCAGGCCTTGACTGGATACTTTGCCCTGAATACAAGGACTGTTGCCTTGGCTGCGATCCTATGGGAAGCCATGAAAGCAACTCTTCGTGGAGTCAATGTTTCACTCTGCACCGCGAGGCGTAAACAACATTGCGAGAAACTCTTGCAGATGGAGGTACACATTATGTCCCTAGAACTGCAGGGACAGGGGGAGGAAGGAGGCTCGGTGCATCGTCAGCTGGCCCTACCCAAACAGCTGTTTCATGGGAACTTATAGAAAAAGCACAGAGTCCCTAGTTAGCTTCCTGCAGTGCAATATATCAATGGGGAGAAAAATCCAGCAATGCGCTGCGGCCAGTTCATATTCCAAACATCCCAACAGTGATATACTCACTGATCCCTTGGCGATTGCGAGTAGTTTTGCCAAGTACTGCACTGCGCTATACACTAAAATTGATGCGCTGACAGAGGCCTTAATACAGACATTTCTGGATGACTTACCCCCGAAGGCCCTTTCAGATACGGCAAGGTCACTGTTTGATATCCCCTCCCTCAAAGTTGAAGAATTAGCAACCGCCCTCACCGACCTACGCCCAGGTAAAAGCTCCATATCTCAATGTGAACTCTTTAAGGCATTGATGCTGCAACTGAGCGCCCACTATCTAGAGGCGATCCAATCGGCCTTGGAAGAGAAGCTGCTCCCCCTGAACTGCGGATACGCTGAAGTGGTGGTCTTCCTCAGACTCGCCGACCCCCAGACTGCAAACCCCCATACCGCCTGATCTCCCTATTGAACATAGAAGACAAACTACCCGCCAAAGCCCTAGCCAACCGGCTCATACCACATATAACTGACCTGGTCCATCCGGACCAAGCTGGCTTCATGCGGGGAGGAGCCAAGCCAGCGACCAGGATGGTCGTGTAAAGACTCGGCTCCGCCGATCTCCGCTCCTAACAACGACATCTTGAAACATATCCTGTTACATATTGCCACCCTCTGTCCGGAGCTGCTGAGCGACGCCTCTGCCTTTTCTCCTGATCCCTTTGCGGGCCCGGAATCTGAAGATGTCACACCTGGAAGATCGGGGCCTGGTCAGAACTGAAGCCGGGGCCTCACGTGAGTGTGGAGGCCGGCCTCAAGTCGAACAACAACGGGGCCGAGTGAAGTGCCGCCCCGGTTCGGGGCTTGCATCGGACCGTGGACATAGTTGGTGAAATTGACGCCCCCGGCCGTGCGTGTGCCTTGTGTGTGGAGCAATACGGGGGAAAGCCCTGGGAAACGGTGTTGTCGCCCGACCCGGAGTGTGCGCCAGCTGCTTTTCTGGGACCTTATTCGACTGCTTCTGCCGAGGTCGTGCGGCGGACGGTGGAAGAACGTGGGTGAGGGGCTTCCCCCCCCCCCTTCGAGGACTGCACCACCACTGCTCAATAATTACTGGTTTACTGCCTGTCGGGGCCGGGGTGGCAGGGAATAGGGGGGTGATGTAATCTCCCTTCTCCTCTCCCCCCCCCCCCCCAATCTGGGGGCGAAGTAAGGCTGCTGAATGGCCCCAGGAGGTCTGCTGTGTCTGGGGGAATGCCGCGGGAGCTTCTAGGTGCTGTTGGCATTGTGCTGTAACCCTGGAGCCCCGGAGGTGATGTTGGCGGACCATTTCTTAAAGATCGGGGGGCTGCCTGCCTGACGGAAGTACGGCGGGCTCGCTGGCTCCGCGTTTGGTGTCATTGGGACGTCTGCCTGCAGTGGTGTGAGATTGCAGCGTGCTGTCTCTGGGATACTTGTTGGCGCTCGCTGAGGACTGGGTGATTACTGTGGCACTCGAACACTGTGCTACGACCGCACTTACAAGGTGAGCGGGACTTGTGGTGGCCTGGGCAACATTTAAGGACTGGCGGCAGCGGTGTCGCTCTGGGGGACCATGAGCACTGGGAGGCGTGCTCGGTGCCATTTGAGTAGAGAGGGACGGGAGGGTTGTGAGCCGGAGAGCCTGGTCCCCTGTTTGTATCCTTCGGTGCGGCACTTCATTTAATTGTCCTCCCGGAGGTTATACCCCATTTACACTCCTGTTGTTGCCCGGGCGCCTTTTTGCTCTATCTGGAGTGGTCCGGCCTGTAAGAGTTCGTAGTGCTCTAACGAGTGGAGCTGGCCTAACATATTGACACCTGCGGACGTTCAGGGCACAAAGTGGTGGAGGATCCAGTGTGGGTTCTGTTTTCATTCTGATTGGGTCCTCTGATAGATGGTGTCATGGCTGCACGACTGGATCCGGATAAACCCGCATCACGATCCTCCAGAGGCCCCAAGACAATCCAAGTTAATAAACTTGATCGCTACACTATCCCTAAAGGGTCCCCGGGAGAGACTAAAAAGACCAGTCGTTGAGAGAAGATGACCCAGCTGAACCTACATTAGCGGATCTTATGGCAGCCATCAATGGTGTGCAAGCATCCTTGGGACAGAAGATGGAAGCTCAGGATGCGAAACTAGACACCGTCACCATCGAGATGGGGCTGATCCATTCGGACCTCTCCAAAACTAACGAGAAAGTCAAATCACTTGAACTCAAAACAAACTGTCTAATTGATGATGTAAGCCAGTTGCAGCAAGAGGTGCAGGACCTCAGGAAGTCAAGAACTCTCATGGACCGTAAGCTAGATGACTATGAAGGAAGAGTCCGACGCAATAACATTCGTATTCTTGGAATTCCTGAGAAATCAGAGGGCAAAACACCGGATTTGTTTATTGAGACTCTTGTTCTTAAACATCTTAATCATAAAGGTCTTAGTAACTTGTTCACGGTGGAGTGTGCACATAGAGTCCCAGGAGCAAGGCCGAGACCGGGTGCGCCCCCTCGCCCTATGATTGCACGAGTACTGAATTTCCGTGATCGAGATGTGATTCTACAGGCCGCACGAAATGGTCCCCCATTGCAGTATGAGAATGTGTCCCTCTCCTTTTTTCCGGACTTTACCCAGTTGGTTCAGAGACAACGGCAGAGTTTACTTTCAGTGAAGAAAAGACTGAGAGACAAGGGGTTAAAGTATGCAATGATGTTCCCGGCCCGGCTTCGAAGTCAATTCAACGGAAAGACCTGTTTTTGAGATAACCCTGAGGTGGCGACAGACTGGTTAGACAGTGTGATAGCATCTGAGGCAGAGGGCCGGGACCGGGGAGAGTTGGGGGACAGAGAGTAATGTATATCGAATGTATTGGACCTCAGTGATATTGAAGCGCGATTCCGTGGGGGGGGGAGAGATGTAAATAATTCTTTGCTGACTTGCGGTGCTCAAATAAGTGCTGAATATATTGACCTGAAAGCGGGGCAGAGGGGATGACCTCGGGGGCGGGGTGAGGTGGCGGGCGGCTTTGGGCCCTCCCTCGATTTTCTACCTCTGTTTAGTTGTAGATTAGTATTTGATTGTTGGGGGGCGACAGGCACACTGCTAGTTGGGGATGCGCTTAAGCGATAAGCAGGGGTGCAGGGTGGGGGAAGAAGGGTTGAAGAGTATTCTGTAGTATTGATAGAGATCGCAGGTCACCCGACCAATAAATTTACCACTTATGTTCTCGGGCCCATATACTTTAATTCATCCTATACATTGATCAGATGACCTTACAATCCACTAACAATAATTGTGGGTCCCTTTCGATTACTTCCAGTGTACCCAACTTACCATCCACCGTTATGGGTACCTATGACCACGATGGGTCAGGGAGCTAGCTGTAAAAGGAAAGGCAGCAAAAATACAAAACCCAACCTAAAAATAATTTCGATGTTTCATCAAATGACCACGGACAACTGGGAAGTTTTAAGTTTCTTTATCTAGAATTCAGTTTTGGAAAATCATAGCGTTTACAGTATAACAGCCAATAGTCAGAATTTATACTATGGAAACAATTTTCATGAATATGAATGGGACATAAGGGTCCTAAACAGCTATAGTAAGGGTGATAAGTGGAATCACGCTATAACTCTAATAAAGTACTTCAGTCAGTTTTATACGAGACAAAGATTTTTAGACCTCAACAGGAAGTTTGTAAACTGCAATGGAGAAAAATGATTTCTAAAAGTAGGGTAACATAGGAACACGCTATGAAATTAAATGCAAATAACTTTATGATATGCAATGGTTGCAGGAGAAAGCATGGAAAATTATCATATGCAAAGAATGTCTTTATTGAAGCAAAGACAGAAAAATAGAAAGGTGCAGTTTAGAGTTTTCGGCAAGATATTTACCTAGACTGGTGTGAAAACCAACCCTGGCCACGGGTCAGTTAAGGACAGGAAACACCCAAGGAATAGCAGTCATCAATGGGACAGCAGGTGCAGTATGGACACCCCAAGACAGGACAGGAAACCCAGATTAAGATCAGGACAGGACCACCAGGACACGACCAGCACCCTCAGTTCGGAAGCAACGCCTGCGCTCCACCCTCTCTGCAGTTATCGATCAGAACCCCGATTGGGTTAGCGAACTCCCCAGCAAAGTGCTCCGCCAGCACTTAAGGTTTAGTAAAACCTTAGTCTATGGTCAAATTCGGACAGAGTGCTCCGCAGCGCTCTGTATATTCAGTCACCTATTGAGTGCGTTGGGTCAGTGACAGGTCAGCTATTCAGACAAGTCGGACAAATTCCCTAGGTGAACCTAGGCTAGATATACTGTTTTGGGACAGTTTCATCATTATAAAAATGTACTATGCAATTTAAGTATTAGTGCAATATATAACGACACGAGAGTAATAGCACGAGCTTCACTTCATTATCACATTAATCTGCCATTTTATGGCGATTACGCATGCGCACCCTTTCCCTCCAAAACTATCTCTACGTGAAGTCACGTGAGTGTGACTAACGCATGCGCAGAAGAGGAAAGTCAAGCAGCGGCCATTTTAGGAACAAGGATTAATCGTATTTAGTAGAACAAATAGGCAAGCATCTCTATGATACCCACGCACATTCAAAATACATAAAATTAGTAAAACGAACAATTGAAGTTACGAGATTATAATAGATTTTTCGAGGTTCTTGACTCGAGCAAGTCGCGATGCGAAATCTTGCTCTATCAATCCCCTCTTTGATGATATTTACTATCATCACAAAATAATGGAACCAGATGCCAACTTTCTTTCACACCTTGTACATTTCTATCTCTTCCAACAGGCGATTCAGTTTCTCTTTCTCATTTTGGGTAGGGTGAGAATTTTTCACCTTTTTATAAATCTGATTATTCATTTCTTCCAATTCAAGCTCATCCGCACTCCGTTTCACTCCTCTCGCATTCACTTGGTATTTCTTTGTGTGTTTGCGACATTTGCAACAGACGAATATGAGAAATAAGATAAGACCTATCACTCCAATTGGCATCAGTACCTTAAGTAATAAGCTTTTACCTAAACTAGCAAACCAATGACCTACATTGGAGAGACCATCAACCAGTCTCTTCCAGGCACTGTCAACCTCGAGTGGTTTGAGTTCCTTTTGCAAATTAGTAATGTTTTTCACATATCTTTTAAGCTGCACACTTTTGTCCGGAATGTAAGTGCAACAATGTTGCGCCTTCAACATCCGGCAGACTCCGCCCTCTTTTGCTAATAAGGTGTCAAGAGCAAGTCTGTTCTGCAAAACCATTGATCTGATCGCAACCATTTCAGTATTGACCAGCAGAAATCCATGAGCCGTGTCCGTAGACAACACATCCACTATTGTAGATAATTTGCAAATTCTGTGAGTGTTCAGAACCACTCCCACTCCAGGTATCAGTGCACTAAAAATACTACCCATTATTTCACCTACGCTTTCTCTTTTACTACGCACTAAGCCATTAGTGTTTTCGTTGCTTCCAGCAATTTCATTCACGTGGTATATTTTCGGGAAAACAATGCCAAAATAGCAGCTTCCATACCAGTGATCCGGCAATTTGAAATAAGCCTTGTTTCCACATACATAATAAATTCCGGGAAACACAGGTTCTGACCCATTTTTGAAACCCCAAACTCCAATTACCTTGTAATTGTGTTCACATTGACTGGAACCAATGAAAATATTATTATAATAACTAGTCTTCTTGCGATGAAGACAGAGTTTCCCTTTCTTTTCGAAATCCAGCAACAAAGCAGGCCCTGCCCCGCCATTTGAGGTGCTTTCCATGTCCTCAGCCCATTTTGGGGTTTTCTGTCTTTTGTTATTTGCCTTTCTTTGGAAACTCTCTCTTCTCTTCTCTGCCATGTTCAAAAATATTTTTTCTTGTTCATGTAACGAACAAGTCAAGTTGTCTCTGTGTGCTTCATTTAAGTCTATGGTACCTATAGTCAGAAAGTATTCTCCCATATAACGTGTAACGTCACTTTTGGTATGTACAGGATTCAGATTTCCACGTATAGGAAGTTCAGAAAAGATCACGTCAGTGTTAGAGTAATAGTACTGTAACGGTCCTCTTTTGTAAAATAAGCTTGCTAAAATACTACAGGAAATTCCATATGTCAGAGGCAGGTGATGGTAAGTCACGCCTTCAGCTACAGAAGTAGGTAGCTTCATGCAGACATAGCAATCTTCTATTTCCATAGTTTCTACATAATGCACTAACAAGTTTGCGAAAACATTTAAATGAGTCTGGTTTCTAACTCCGTGGTAATGTAGTCCTTCCTCATCTGATGCTTCTAAGTCTCGTTTTGTCTGTCTGAGTGCTTTTTCACGTCTTTCTACACTTCTTGTTGTCAGTTCTTCAGTGTCAGTAGTCTGAGTAGGGTCGATATTAGTATTTTTGCTTACCATAAAAGGAATGAAAACTGTTAGTCCTATCCAAACTAATATTACTATAACTATACTACATATACACACCTTGCAGCATGTTTTGCAACAACTGCGGCTAGGTCTACCATTCACGCTTGAATCAGACATTTTGGCTCAGAAGAAGTTTTCAACCCCTCTTTGTGGCCTTGCCCAGGTACCTTTATGCTGAGCAATTTCACGGCGGTTCGTCCTCTTCCTCTGCAGAGTAATCAGTAATCGGTTCCCCGTCGCTTTCGTCAGTAATATCAAGATCCTCCAAATTTTCTAAAATCAGGTATGTCCATTCAGGATCCTGGTATTTTTCATTCAGTCTTTTTATTCGATCACTCCTTCTTTTGGAGCTTTCTCCAGTTTGATCTGCTATCCGTATGCTTTTTCTTCAGTCAGCAAGTTTCTCTTCTACTGTTTTTATTCTTAATCTTAGTCTCTTAATGTATCTTGGTTCGATATTTTTCTTTTTCTTGAGTCTTTTGGTTGGCACTGTCAGTGGACTTTCTTCTAATGCTCTTTTGTTTTCATTCGTTTGTGGCGCTTCTTTTGTCTTTTCCCTTCCTGTCTGGCTAGTCCCAGGTCTTGTATCTAATTCTTCTGCCTGGTTACTATGCTGGCCTGGTTCAGGAGAATTTTGGTTCTGGCTTTTAAATGTCTCTGTTTCTATGTCCTGAACACGTTCTTCTAGTTCTGTCTGATCCTGTTCAAGCACTTCGATCTCTTGATTTTCTTCCGCTTGAACTTTTGAACTAGTTCTAGTCTGTCCCTTTTCAATATCAGGAGTCAGTGGAGGAGTATCGATCACTTGTTCTGTCCCTGTCTGACCTCCCTCTTCGTCCTCAGATTTGATGTGAATCTCAATGATCTGAGGGTCTTCGCCTGTGCCTGTCTCGACCTCTCTAATCCACTCTCTATCTTCGTAGATTCGCTCTCTTGTTCTGATTGGGTCTTCAATGAAATCGATTATAGGTATCCAATCATCTTGGCTGGTGCTCGGTTGCTCGTCATCAGCTACTTCCGGACCAACGTTTACAGGACCCTCAGCTGGACTGGTGCTTGGTTGTTCGTCTTCAGCTACTTCAGGACCGACATCCGCAGATCCCTCAGCTGGACAACCTTCAGCTTCAGTCTCCTTGTCTGGAATTACCTTTTGAGTATGGCTGGCATGGATCCACCTGGGAATGCCTGCACACTTCACTGCTGTCGTGGTCACCAGTATTACTTGGCGTTTTTCTCCCCACCTCGGTGCCAGGCAACTCGAACGAGTATGCTTCTTTATTCTAACCCAGTCACCTGGAACCAATTTGTGAACTGGAGTTGTCGGGTTGGCGACGGCGTCTTCCCCAATCTGGCGAGAGATAGAACGCACTTGGTCACCCAGTTTCCTGCAGTACTCAAGTACCAAATCATCAGAAATGCTTAACAGTTTGTTTCCTGGTACCCATGCTTGTCTCATCACTCTTCCCATCAATATTTCATGGGGGCTCAAGCCTGTTCTCCGATCTGGAATACTTCGGAGTCCCATCAGAACAAGAGGCAAAGCAGTAATCCAATTCATTCCAGTTGAGTCACACATTTTGGCCAACCTTGATTTAATAGTGCCATTTATCTGCTCTACCACTCCAGAAGCCTCTGGACGATGTGCACAGTGCAATTTTTGTGTGATTCCAAACGCTTTACAGAGTTGGTCCAACACCTCATTCTGAAAATGTCCGCCTCTATCTGATTCAATAGTGACTGGCACCCCGAACCTAGGTATCAATTCTCGTAGTAACAATTTGGCTACTGTTAAGGCATCACTCTGTGGGACAGGGTAAGCTTCCACCCATTTCGAAAATAGGCAGACCACTACAAGGACATATCTTTTTCCCTCGCAGCGTGGCATGGTGATGAAGTCAATTTGTATTCTCACAAAGGGACCCCCTGACTTTCCAATTTTCCCCAGTTCAACTACTGTTCTCTTGCCAGCGTTGAACTGTTGACACGTCATGCACCTCTGGCAAAGGGATTCTGCTACCTTCCTGAATTTCGGGTTATACCAGGTCTGTTGAAATACCAGAACCATGGCATCCCTACCAATGTGTGATCCTTCATGTATCAGTCTGGCCATAGGGGCAAGCAGGTTCCTAGGTAACACAGGCATACCATCTGGCCCCACAGTGACACCATCCTCACGTCTTGGTCGACAACCAAGTCCCTTCCACTTCTCTTTCTCTTCCCAGGGCACAGCATGCTGCCATTCTCTCACTTCATCCCAGGTAGGCACTTCTTCAAACACCATAAGTTGGCAGCTGTTTCCAGTCCCACCCCGTCTGATATTCATTGACATGCGATCCATAGCACATTGTTTTGCTACCCGATCAGCAAAATCATTTCCCAATGACACAGGGTCAAGGCCCTTTTTATGAGCAACACATTTGACCACTGCCAATTCCTTTGGTATTTGGATTGCCTCTAGAAGGTCTTGGATAACTTTTCCATTTCGAATGGGAGTACCTGATGAAGTCAGGAATTCTCTTTGTAGCCATAATTGGCCAAAGTCATGCACAACCCCATAACAGTACTGGCTGTCAGTATACACTGTTATTCTTTGGTCTTTTCCCAATTTGCAAGCCCGTATCAAGGCAATTAGTTCGGCTACTTGTGCAGACTTTATTCCAAATAAACAGGATGCTTCTTTAACTTTGTCTAACGCAACCACAGCGTAGGCAGCACTTAGGCCTACAAGTTCGTGTCTCATGCATGAACCATCCACAAACCATTCTTCATCATGTACAGGCAAGGGTGTTTCTTTAATGTCTGGGCGGGGTTTAGTACTGAATTCTGTCAGGTCAATGCAGTCATGCTCGTTCTCTCCCCGGTCTTCTAAAACCATTGAGTCAGGGAGTAGAGTGGCAGGGTTCAGTATATTGCACCGAGTGATGGCCAAATTTGCAGCACCCACGAGAATCCTCTCATATTTAGTCAGCCGACTAGGGGTGAGATACTGAGTCTTTGTTCTGGTTAGTAAAATCACAACTGCGTGTGGAACATACACAGTTACAGGATGTCCCATGACAATAGATTCACTCTGTTCTAAACTTGTGCATGTTGCAGCCACTGCTTTCAAACATCCAGGTAATCCAGCAGCCACTGGATCCAAAGTGGCAGAAAAATATGCCACTGGCCGTTTAGTTAAGCCATGTTCCTGAGTTAGGACTGACAATGCACAATTGTCTCGTATGTCACAGAACAGGGCAAACTCCTTGGAATAATCTGGCATTCCCAAAGCAGGAGCGGTACACAGACAATCCCGTAGTTTAGTGAATGCTGTTAAGCTTTCATCATCCCATTCCACAGGGTCCGATGCTCCTTTCTTTGTCATTTTTATTAAAGGCTTTGCATGGACTGCGAATCCCACAATCCAATGCCTGCAGTAACCTACAACTCCAAGGAACATTCTAACTTCTTTCTGAGTACGGGGTAACTGCATCTTTTGAATTATTCTGACTCTCTCCGAGGTGACTTTTCTGATTCCCTTTTCTATCTGGTGCCCCAGATATTTCACTGATTTTGAACAGAACTGCAATTTTTCAGGGGCCACTTTATGTCCCTTTTCACTTAGGTGATTCAGTAGGGCAATGGTGTCAATCACGCAATCCCTGTGACTTTTGGACGCCACCAAGAGGTCGTCAATGTATTGCACCAAAACTGACTTTCTAGGTAAGACTAAAGTTTCCAGGCATTTTTTCAAGATCTGATTAAAGATAGAGGGGCTCTCTGTGTACCCCTGGGGGACCCTGTTCCAAACGTACACGTGACTGTTGAAAGCAAATGAGAAAAGAAATTTGCTATCTGGATGCAATGGGATCGAAAAGAATGCATGACATAGGTCAATCACAGTGAACCATTCAGCATCCCAGGGAATCTGATACAGAATCACAGCTGGGTTTGGGACAATAGGACAGCAACGAACCACAATTTTGTTTACCTTTCTCAGGTCCTGCACTACTCTGTACTTGCCACTAGGTTTCTTGATTCCAATTATTGGGGAATTACACGGGCTACTCATCACTTCTTGTATGATGTTTGCTTCTAGCAATTTCTGTATCTCAATGGCAACTCCTGCTCTTACTTCGGCACTCATTCTGTAAGGCTTAGTATTGGGGTAGGCTGCATTTTCTTTTATGGCTATTTGTATTGGGTCTACATTGGCCATTAATCCTACATCCTTTCCTGTAAAGTCCCATACTTCTGGCTTCACTGTCTGTTGGAGTTCTTCAGGTAAGTCCTGTATAGTCATTCGTTTAATTTCAGAGTCGGGTCTGACTAACATTAGCTTGTAAATACCATCTTCGTCTGGGGTCTGAATCTCAACGCCCTTTGGTGTGCAAAAGATAGTACAGTTCATTTTGCACAGCAAATCACGTCCCAGTAAGTTCACTGGACTGGTATCACAGACGACAAATCTGTGCATTTCTTTGAAGTTCCCTATTGATATCTCCATGGGCTCGGTAACAGGTGTACTAATCAATTGATTAGATACACCCACTACTTGGATTGCTTCTCCCGAGAGGGGTAGGTTTGGAACGTCTGCTGTTCTTACAGTAGAACGGGTAGCACCAGTGTCCAATAGAAAGGTGACATAATTTCCATCAACCTTTCCTTCAATGTATGGCCCTGACTGGTCTACCGGCAAGGAGGCGCCAAGTACGCATTCCTTGTCCTCCCCTCTCAGGCCCCGTCAGTACTCGTCGTCACAGAAAAAAGTGTCATTCAATAAATATTGCGAAGTTGCTGCATTTCTGTTCTCAGTGTCCCCCCAGATCTCTATATCATCTCCCTGCGGTGATTTTCCCTTAAAAGTTGGCTTTGGCGCTCGGGGTATTTGAATCGTTTTTCACTGCTGCTGGGTCTTTCTTGGCTTTTCATTCTGTGTCTGTGGAATTAAATCAGGGGTTTGGGTATTATCGGACTGCAAATACGGACACTCGTCTCTCCAATGTCCAATTTCCCCGCACTGGTGGCAGGGAAATTTCTTTTTGGCTTCCTCTCTGCTCATTTTTGCTCTGGGCTTTCCTCCACCCCCACCCCCAGGGCCTTGGTTCTGAGTTGCTTTATTTAGTTTATTCAATTGTTTTTCCTGCTGTTCTGTGAGCTTTACTTGAGCCCACATCACCTTTTCCTTCAGTGCCTTTTTCTTTTCTGCCATTTCGTCCTCACAGTACTTTGCGTACCGTAGGACCTCGTCCATTTTCTTGGACTGCCAACAGATTTTGTTATCCTTTATCCACTGACAAATTTCTGGTCTTAAACCGTTTACAAACCTGTAAATGAAATGCGTCATGTCCTTCATTTCGATGTTATCTATACCACTGTACGTTTTGAACACCTGCAACAGCCTTTCATAAAAGGAATGCACAGTCTCGTCCCTTTCCTGTGTGGTTCTATCTATCTTGGTCCAATCAGTTTCCTTTGCGGGCACTTTTAGCTTCAGATGCTGAATTACTTGTTCATATTTCCTCATCACCTCAATAGACGGTTCACCTGTTTTGGAGTCCCTCGGGTATTCCTCGCTAGGCCAAGCTATGGCTATTTTACACTCAGTCCACAGATCTACAGGGACCACTATGTCGAAGAATCCATCCAGGTCCTTCCACAAGCACTTTTGCACTTTTACAAATCTTTCTACCTGCCGGTACCAATCGACTGGCTTTTCTCGCAATTTCGGGAAGTCATTGGTAAAGGACACAATATCCTGTTGGGACCATGGAACATGTACATATTTTCCTCCTGGCACTTCGCGCATAGGGCACAACTGTTCTGGTTTGTCTGCTTCCTTTAGGACGAATTCAGGAGTTACCTGCTTAGACCTGGCCTCATCTTTTTTCCTAGCCCATCTGGCTTTCCATCTTTCTACGTCTCCCCATTTCTGTAACACTGTCAATAGTTCTTTGACCTGTGCCTTTTTCCCTGATATATTCAGGTTTTCCAAATCTTTGTCTGAAAATTCTGCTCTGTATGGTTTCTGCAAGGGTTTCGATTTTGAAATATCTATTCCCATGCTAGCAGCAGTATCTGTCAATTTTTCATGAAGTACTCGGGCATTTCGGGTAAGACTTTTGCAAATAAACAGCAGCTCTTCTTCAGAGTAGGTATTTAATCTGTCTAATCCCACATTTCCTGCCATTAGTTCTTCTATTTCTACTCTCAGTTTGTAGAGGTCTAAAGGTTTCGTCTGCGAAGTTTGTTTCTCTAATTCTTGGCTCCATCTTTCGATTTCCTCAGGAGTAACCAAAGTGACACTTCTAGTACCCGAAGTCGATTCCATTTGAATCTCCCTCGCATTGAAAGGATTATGCCTCTTCTGCATCCTTTTCCCTGTACTTCTATTAGGCAGATCCAATAGCAAGACCTCAGACTCGCACTCACTTGTCTGTTCATCTACGATTAAGGGTTCTGGTCTTGGCTGGGCTATGACTGGGGAAATGACTGGAGGTTTTGGACTTTCATGCCGATCCCCGTACAATGGAACCACGGGTCCGATTGTTACTGGGATTGTCAATGCCTCAGGACTGGTATTTAACTGGGACATTTTCTGAATTATCTCAGCTCTCTGCTTTGCTAGAATTTCTCGCTCCTTTTCTTCCAGTAATCTCTCTAAGGATTTGTCATGTAACACCTGCGGGGTCAGAGTGGGAGCATAACTTGGGGCAGTGGGATGAATCTCACTAGGTCCTTCACCATAATTAGGTCTTGGGAACAAACTTCCTGTACCTAGGGACCTTGGTTCTCTTTCATATAGAGGCTGTAAAAATGGCATTCCTGAACCTGAGGGTCTTGGCTCACCCTCGTAGGGAGGTCTCGGGGAAAAATCGCTTTCACAGGAGTATCTGGCATCCCCACTGGCTGATATTCTTGGATAGATATCCCTTGTATCTACAGGACCCAAGCTCTCGGTATAAGGAGGTATGGGGCAACCCCCTCCTACACTGGCGGATCGGGCCTCATCCTGGGGATGAAGTCTTCGGGAATTGTCCCCCTCACTGGAAGGTCTATTTCTTTCATTATAAGGAGGCGGACTTCTCATAAACAGGTCATCTAATAATTCATCATCCGACTCTCCAATAGGTACCCAATGTTTGCACTTTTCTGTTTTCTTCTCCCCCCCAGGAGGACCACATGCTGGCATCATGGGAAACAGTCCTTCTACAATCATATTCTGTCGCCACATCTTTTTGGCTCGGGCTTCCTGCTTCAATTTTGGATAAAATTTAGTTCACCCTTTATCCATTCGGGGCTTATCCCTTTCAAAAGCCTCAATTTCCCATTCCTCTAGTGCTTCGTACTGCGTTAATCTAGGTCTGGGATGTAAATCATTCATCCGGGTTCTTAAATTGAATAGAATCCTACTGTTAAAGGTACCCTCTAACGGAAAAGCCAATACTCCGTCATCTTTCGTGTATTCCGCCCAGTTCTCCAACCATACACATGTGTTGTACCCTTTATCGAACATCATGAAAGATGCGGGAGTGTTGGGTGGCGGTATGACAACACCTTCTCTAGTTTTAATCGGCTTGTCCTTTTTGAAATAATTCTTCACTTTGTTTACAAGAGACACTTTTCTCTTATTTCCGTACATAATGTCGTTTTTAACTCCTTTCCACTGATCGTTCTCAAATCCCATATGCCGTAGATCAGGTCTGGTATGCGGTCTATACGAATGCCACATACGATTTTTACGAGTGACTTTGTTTACAAAATCACTTCCAATCCGAGTGCGTCTATTATTTTCGTGCGACCAATGAAATGCACGAGTTCAAATAATCTCGACCAATGGGTGCGCGGCCCTTTCGCGAGACAGTTCCCACGCTCCGGCGCTCACCCCTCCTTTACAATTTCAGCTCTGCTACCAGCTCGCTACGCCTACCAATCCCAGCGCGGCACGGAGTGACGTCAGAGCAGCTTCGCGGCTGACTCCCTCCTTCACAAGGTAACGGAAACTTTCTTTCTTTCTAAAGTGCTTAGTGCTGGGTTATTTAACAACGAATACACATTCGCCACTGTGCTCAAGTGTCTAGACAGTAAAAGAGTTTGGTTTCACTGCAAGTAAACTACTTCCATTTACTTTTCACACTCTACGAGTAGATCTCTTCTGCCTACCCTTCACACTAGCATTGGGGCACCTGCTACTTCCCTAGACTCATCCACCTTTCCGGGATATATCCAAGTCTAAAGTTTCACCAGCGAGCCCTTTTTGCTTTCACTCAAGCTCCGATGAACCTGCTACTCTTCCGGTGTGACCCTCACTAGGTTATGCCACAATAGGAATTTTGCCAATGAACCTCGTTACTAACATTTATTCAATCATACATTCAGAAAAAAAAACCCTAGTTAGTGCTTCCAGTTCTGCCTAACCTGCACCAACTTTCCTTGCAAGCCAGTGACCTCAAAGCAAGTGGATTCTATTCACCACTCGCTATTCAATTCCCCGGGGATTTCCGACAACACATAAAACGTTTTACTAATGAATGGATAAATACATAAAACAGTATAAGAATAAGAACAACAATTTTAAAACATTTCATAATTTTAAAGCAAACACTTCAAGTGAGTGATCAAATCACTCGAATTGCCTACTCTCATTAGCAGCATCCTATTTAGTTAATCTTAACTAGTCCTACCTAACCTTTAGCTATTCCCTAACCATCCTCGATGCTACCAGAAAATTACTGATAGAGATCGCAGGTCACCCGACCAATAAATTTACCACTTATGTTCTCGGGCCCATATACTTTAATTCATCCTATACATTGATCAGATGACCTTACAATCCACTATCAATAATTGTGGGTCCCTTTCGATTACTTCCAGTGTACCCAACTTACCATCCACCGTTATGGGTACCTATGACCACGATGGGTCAGGGAGCTAGCTGTAAAAGGAAAGGCAGCAAAAATACAAAACCCAACCTAAAAATAATTTCGATGTTTCATCAAATGACCACGGACAACTGGGAAGTTTTAAGTTTCTTTATCTAGAATTCAGTTTTGGAAAATCATAGCGTTTACAGTATAACAGCCAATAGTCAGAATTTATACTATGGAAACAATTTTCATGAATATGAATGGGACATAAGGGTCCTAAACAGCTATAGTAAGGGTGATAAGTGGAATCACGCTATAACTCTAATAAAGTACTTCAGTCAGTTTTATACGAGACAAAGATTTTTAGACCTCAACAGGAAGTTTGTAAACTGCAATGGAGAAAAATGATTTCTAAAAGTAGGGTAACATAGGAACACGCTATGAAATTAAATGCAAATAACTTTATGATATGCAATGGTTGCAGGAGAAAGCATGGAAAATTATCATATGCAAAGAATGTCTTTATTGAAGCAAAGACAGAAAAATAGAAAGGTGCAGTTTAGAGTTTTCGGCAAGATATTTACCTAGACTGGTGTGAAAACCAACCCTGGCCACGGGTCAGTTAAGGACAGGAAACACCCAAGGAATAGCAGTCATCAATGGGACAGCAGGTGCAGTATGGACACCCCAAGACAGGACAGGAAACCCAGATTAAGATCAGGACAGGACCACCAGGACACGACCAGCACCCGCAGTTCGGAAGCAACGCCTGCGCTCCACCCTCTCTGCAGTTATCGATCAGAACCCCGATTGGGTTAGCGAACTCCCCAGCAAAGTGCTCCGCCAGCACTTAAGGTTTAGTAAAACCTTAGTCTATGGTCAAATTCGGACAGAGTGCTCCGCAGCGCTCTGTATATTCAGTCACCTATTGAGTGCGTTGGGTCAGTGACAGGTCAGCTATTCAGACAAGTCGGACAAATTCCCTAGGTGAACCTAGGCTAGATATACTGTTTTGGGACAGTGTACCACCCCCCAAATGTTGCAAAGTGTCAGAATCCCCAATTTCGATTGGTCCTAAGGTAGGATTTGGTTAACACACCAATCAGAACAGACTATTGTAAGACCTATTTTGCATTCTAAGGTGCCGCCTAGCAAGATTGGGGTTCCCACGAGAAGTCGCACTGAATACAATGGAAAGAAATACAATGTATACAATAGAGTACAATCTAGTCCCTCTTGTTGGGTGAAGGTGCATGTTCCCATGCAGGCTTTGGCAGGAACCTTCTTTGGCTTGGTTTCAATGCCACCTCGTCACGGCTGGTCCTGCACAGTGCTGCCCTCCAAGATGGACTCCCAAGCCCCCATCACCCCTCAGTGCCGAGGATACGTGAAAAGTAAGCGAAAACAAATTAGCACATAGAAATAAAGGAATGTATTACATGTCATGATTTTGTATTTTCAGTTTCATCATTATAAAAATGTACTATGCAATTTAAGTATTAGTGCAATATATAACGACACGAGAGCAATAGCACGAGCTTCACTTCATTATCACATTAAGCTGGCATTTTATGGCGATTACGCATGCGCACCCTTTCCCTCCAAAACTATCTCTACGTGAAGTCACGTGAGTGTGATTAACGCATGCGCAGAAGAGGAAAGTCAAGCAGCGGCCATTTTAGGAACAAGGATTAATCGTATTTAGTAGAACACATAGGCAAGCATCTCTTTGATACCCACGCACATTCAAAATACATAAAATTTGTAAAACGAACAATTGAAGTTACGAGATTATAATAGATTTTTTCGAGGTTCTTGACTCGAGCAAGTCGCGATGCGAAATCTTGCTCTATCAGTATGTGATGACAAACTATCAGTCTTTGGTCTCATTTTTGTATTATTGATTGTCACATTATTGGCGATTTATTTTAATATTTCAATGTTTGGCTTTTTCTTTAACAGCATCAGTATATTGTATTTGATTAGCTTGCAGCAGACACAGGAGGAATATTTTTCTTTTTCTTATGATGATGGGGTAGTGAACTTTTAAGTTGGAATGTGAATGGGTTGGGAGATAAAATAAAAGGCAGTGGGGTGGTCCAATATCTTAAACGCCAGGCACCGGACGTGGTCATGCTGCAGGAAACGCACTTAGTTGGAAACTCCTGTATGGCAATGCATAGAATGGGTTATAGGATGGTCGCCCATGCAGGGTTCACATCGGGCTCTAGGGGGGGGGTTGGTATCCTGGTTCGGTTTTAGATGTATGTGGAAGGTTGACAGAGGGAGATACATTGGGATCTCGGGTCGCTGGGAGGGGTGTGTGCTTACTCTCGTATCAGCCTTCATCCCCCTGGTTTGCAGTCTACCTCATTTTTTGATCTAGAGAAAATGTTGTTGGAATTGCCAGAGGAGCTGTTGATCCTGGGGCGAGATTTCAATGCTGTTGTTTCGGGGCTCCTAGACAGACATCCCCCCCCGAGAGATGGGTCGTGCCCAGAAGTGGATGCCGGATTTCCTTGATGCCATGGGTTTCGTAGATAGTTGGCGATTGTACCACCCAGGAAAGAAACAGTACACATTTCACTCGGGTGCACACGGTAGCCTCTCCCGACTGGACTATTGTCTGGTCCCGGCGGCTCAAGCATCTTATATAACTGAGGCGGTTCACCTTGCTAGGGGTATTTCCGATCACTCCCCACTTTGGATCAGGTTCTGTTTTGCTCCAAATTCTGCTGGTAGGATTGCTTCTATCAATCCCTGGTGTATGCGAAATCCCAAAACTCGGAAAGATCTTACAAAGGCTATAGATTACGATTTCACAAATAATGAGGGATCGGTGTCCTCATCGGTATCTCTCTGGGAGGCCTTTAAAACGGTCGTTAGGGGTCAAGCATTATCATTGATTGCTGGAGTCAAAAAGGAGCTAAATAAGGAAATTGTGGAAGCTGAGATGGAGATTGGTAGACTGGAGGAAGAATTGGAGCAGGGGGTCACACAGGCTAACTTACATATCCTGAGCCTTAAGCAGCATGATTATAAATCGTTGGTCACTGATATGGCAAAGGCTCTTGGAAGGGAACAGCATGGTAGGATCTATGATCTAGGGGATAAGGCAGGGAAACTTATTTCTTGACTAGACAGGAGAGAAAGTGCCAGTCGTGTTGTCCCAGAACTTATCTCAGAGGGAGGAGAGTTGATTACTGACCCCCAAAGTATTGTTGACACTTTTGCAGAATATTTTCAAACGGTCTACTCCTCGGTCTCGGATAGACCTGAGGAGGACTCCCGTTTGCTGCTCCGAGATATACGACTCCTATGTTTGTCTAAGGAGGATGGTGATTTTATGAATAGCGAGCTTACAGTGGATGAAATAGCCCAAGCCATCCGTACATGGAACTCGGGTAAGGCGTTAGGACCCAACGGGCTTCCGATCGAGCTTTGTAAGCTCAGACCGGACAAGTTGGCTCAGCACCTGAAGAATATGTTTATAGAAGCCAGTGAAAAGGGAGTTTTGCCTAAAGATCAGAGAGTGGGTCGGTAGTGGTAATCCATAAAGAGGGCAAACTGAAGAATAAATGTGCCTCATACTGGCCTATTTCCTTATTAAATGCTGAACCTAAAATATTGTCTAAACTTCTCGCAAACAGGCTAGTAAAAGTGATCGGTGGACTTATTCACCCAGACAATCAGGTTTAATTCCCCATAGGAATACGGCCTTGAATCTACGTAGATTGCATGGCGTGATAGCAAGAGCACATACTTTACAGGAGCCGGCTGTGGTCGCCTCCCTTGACGCGACCATGGCCTTTGATTCCGTCGAATGGTCCTATTAATGGGCGGTCTTGACCAAATTCGGATTCGGTTCTGATTTTATCGGATGGGTGCGTTTATTGTACGCTGAGCCACTCGCCCAGGTAGTGGTTAATGGTCGGGTCTCTGCACAGTTTCGTTTGAGTCGGGGTACTCGACAGGGCTTCCCCCTCTCCCCTCTTCTTTTTTCATTGTCGCTGGAACCCCTGGCGGCTTGGATTCGATGGGAACCATTGATCCGAGATTTAAGGTGGTCCCCTGACTGGGAAGACAGGATTTCCTTGTATGCAGATGATATCTTGCTCTACCTGATCGCTCCACGGAAATCCCTTATGGTGGTGTGTGACGTCTTGGCCTCCTTCGGTAAAAATTCTGGTCTTTCCATTAACTGGGGGAAATCTCTGTTATATGTTCTTAAAGGGGAAACTCCGGTCCCCCTAACAATTGCCCCATCCAGATTACTACGACTGGATTTAGGTATTTGGGTATCTTTGTAACACTCGACCCAGCAGTTAGATATAGTGAAAATCTACTACCCCCACTGCAGAGGCTCAGGAGTGACTCGGCTCACTGGCGTAAACTTCCGATCTCCTTGTTAGGACGAGCGGCCCTCTTTAAAATGATGGCTCTGCCCCGTTTCCTTTATGCTCTCCAAAATACCCTAGATGTAGTGCCCGCCAGTTATTTTCGCGGGATAGAAGGGCTACAGCGTAGTCTTTTGTGGGAAGGAAAGCCTCGTATTGCTTTTAACTAAGCTGACACTCCCATGGTATGACGGAGGTATTGTCCTACCGGATATCAAAAGGTATTATTAGTCTTCCCAACTGGCTGCCATTAACCATGCAACATATGGGTCCGTTACGGATCCTGGGTACGCGATGGATAGGTGGCTTCTTCGAGGCAGTTACAACAGAGCGCTGTACTCTCGGCCAACGAGGCTGAATTTAACGGGCCCAACCAAACATGCGGTGAAGATCTGGCATGATGCTACAAGTTCTCTGGGGTGGAAAGGTAGGCTGACGCTGGTTACCCCCCTTTTTGACTCCGAAAGGCCAGGTAACCTGTGGAACACAAAGGGCTTTGACAAATGGGAGCTGATAGGAATCTCAACTGTTAAGGACGTATGGAGTAAGGGGCGGATTAAATCCTTCAAGGAAATGCAGGAAGAATTTGAATTATCCTGTTCTGAATATTTCCGCTATGCACAAGTCCGACACTCGTTACAAGCGGCCCTCTCTATAGATGTAGAATTGCCGGAGGCATCTCCCCTTGAAGGTAGAATTCTAGACGGTCATCTCCCCGGCAAAACGATTTCCCTGATTTATAAAAAACTAATTAACAATAGAGCGGATCTGCTCTGGGACTTGAGAGATAAGTGGACAGGAGATGGAATAGAATTAGACGATGAGGACTGGCAGGCAGCTGTCTCTTCCCCGAAGGTGGTCGCTATTCCTGCTCGGTTATGACTAGTACAGTTGAAGATCCTAAATAGGATCTATATCACAGGCCCCCGGTTGGTTCAGATGGGGTTGGCGGTAGAGGGACTGTGTAGACGCAAATGTGGTCTCTTGGGTACATTCTCTCATATTATCTGGGAGTGTCGAGATATTGCCCAGTATTGGAAGGGGATCCACACCATTATGCATGTAGTTACAGGTGTGTCCTTGCAGCTGGAGGCACGTAGATGTCTTCTCAACATATGGGGACCCACTGATCTTACGGCTGCACAGACACGGTGGGTCACACTGGGCTATATGGTAGCCAAAAGAAATATTGCCCAAAAGTGGGGCTCAGATACACCGCCCACCCTTAGAGAATGGGAAAAAAGACATGGACTGGAGCATGTTTCGGGAAAAAACCAGTATATGTAGCGAGGGGACGTCTCCGGAAATGGGCTTTAATCTGGGGCCAGTGGAATGAGCACAGGGGAGGGATTTGTGTACCACCTAGAGATTATGTTATTGATGTTCCCTCATCCTCATGAAGTTCTTTGATGAATATGTACTTTTGTTCTTCACCCCCCCTCCTCTCTCAGTATACATCTAAATGTGATGTGAATTTACTGTACTGTATCTTTTATGGATGCCTTGTTTTAATAAAAAGAATTATAAAAAAAAAAATGGCTTCATGCCCCGCCATGCTACTCACCATAATATGCGCCTTGCTCAGAATGCCTTAGCTGATGTAGATCGCCTGGGCAGCCCGGCTGCTCTTTTACTAGCAGATATTGATAAGGCCTTTGACTCTGTCAGTTGGACTTATTTGTTTGCATTCCTGCGACGCCTCAGTATCGATCCCAGGTTTTTATCATACGTAAATCTGCTATATATGTATTTACTGCTTCGGTGCTATTGGCTGGCTTGGTTTCTCCCCGGTTTCCTATCGATGTGGTACTCGTCAGGGTTGTCCCCTGTCTCCATAATTATTCGCCCCCGCCATGGAGCCATTTGCCTCTTAGGTCAGAATCGACGCTTTGTTTCAGGGCTTTGAATGGTCGCAGGAGGTTTCAGACTGCACCACAGATGCCGATAACGTCTTATTTTTCCTTCCTGACCCTCATATAACAGGCCCTAGGCTCCTTTGTATCATGCAGGCGATTGGGGAGACATCCAGTTTATACATGAATGCCCACAAATCCATTCTGTGGCTGATACCGGAGGCACACGGTTGGCCGACCTGACATTTGCCACAGAGGGGCTGTGATACCTTGGCCTTTTCTTGTCCGCCCCTCAACATATTTCTCGGGAGCATAACCTAGCTTCCTTGACGGAATAAGTAAAGGCAGAGGTGAAATCCTGGTCTCGCTTGCTCCTGTTATTATGCGGACAATCCACCATCTTTAAGATGGTATCCTTTTCCCATCTCTTATACCAATTGCAGAACCACCCATATCTGATTCCTGCTGCCCTGTTTCGGCAAGTGAACGCAATATTGGTTCAATTCCTGTAGGTTGGAGGCGCGGTCCCGGTGGCCCTACGGACCTGCATTCAGTCTACTTTCTGTGGTGGCATTGCATCAGCAGCCATTTCATCCTGCCATGCAGCATAACACCTGCAAGTGCTTAACGAATGGTGGTACGTGACGGAGACGATCCAGCATACGCAGTGGAGAGATGGGTAATGGGCAACACTGATCTTCACACATATCTTTATGGGGGGTCAGAGCTCTGGACCTTACTGCTCGTGACAGTAGTGGTGTTTCAGGTGTGGAGACAATCGCTGCAGTGTATGGGGTGGTGGGGTTGCCGAACATGAGAGAACCCGCTATGGCATAATGATCTCCTTCTTCAAATGGCCAATCTATCTGGGTTCCGAGGATGGGATAAAATTGACATATCCTCATTGGGGGTGGTAATGCATGGTCTTAAATCCTTCCAGGAGCTCCAAAGCAAATTCGCCATGCCATGCAACCCATTTTACAAATATCTACAATTTCACCATGCCCTGTCCCCCTACCTTAAAAACCTGGAGGCTCTTCCGGAGTTCAATCCACCGGAAGCCGAATTACTCATGGGAGACATGGGAGGTCACAAAATTACTAAGATACATCAGTTCCTAATTACCAATAGCCACCCTACAATAGATGTCGTCTGAGCGACCTGGCAGGGGGACTTGAGTCCAATAGAGGATGACGATTGGACCGAGGCCCTGAAATCCCCGCGAGGCGTGATAATCTCTTCACAACTGCCCTTCATTCAATTTAAATATCTACACCGTACATACTTTACCCGCTGCAGGCTCTGGCGAGCTGGCCTGGTGGCCTACCATACATGCCTATGATGCAACAACAGCAGGGGCACCTTTCTTCACACAATGTTGTCATGCCGTGCGCTTACAAAGTTCTGGCAGGGGGTTATGACATGCATGTCCGAGGCTCTGTCCCAAAAGTTCATTTTCCTAGACGCTACCGACAAAACTGGGGGCAATAGGCACAAATGGCACCTGTTGTTCTTTTTTTTTTTTTTAAATATATTTTTATTGCAGAATCAGAAACAAACCTGTTCAATAGGCCAACCTATACACTGACGGCCCCCAACATTCAGTATGACGGCAATCCAATACACAGCCGATTAGCCCACATCCCGGAGGCTGGGCGGCGCTTCAATTAACCAGTTCGCTGGAGGTACCTCAGTGCATGCCCTATTCGGGCCATAGGTCAGTTATAGCACATCGTATCCGCTTTTACCCCATAACAACCAACCCATCCCTCACTCCATCTAGCCCTAGGCCACTCCCCTGTCACTTCTCACAAATCGCTATTACGACCTCCCAGGGCCACCCGGTTCCGGGAAGCTGCCGCATGGCGGCAAACCTCCCCCTCCTCCGACTCCCCCTCATTACCCCCCCCCCCCCACCAACTGCTGCTAATGCGGGTCCTAACATTCCCTTCCTGCTCTGAGGTATGACATCTACCAGGAAGTTCAGACAATCATGTAGTCCCCATGGAATCCCTTCCTATTCCTGATCTACCTCCTCGCCTTCAGTTATGTAGTCCCTTAAAGCCTGTACTACCAGCTCCCAGGACCGCGCCAGTTCCAAACTTTTCTCGTTACCAGTTCTAGTCGCCTGACGCATCCTAAGCACACTCTCACATCCCGACCATTTCAACAATTCATTCCTCCATCTCCGCACAGATGGCCCCTCTTTAGACTTCCAATGCCAAGTGATTTCACGTTGTGCCAGTATTAATCCCAAACCAATGAATTTGCTCGTCACCTTGGTCTTCTTGGTGTGCGGGAACCAAAGAAGCAGACATGCAGCCATGTCAAAGTCTACCTCTCTATCTGTGACAGCGTTCAGGAGTTCTCCCACCTCCGGCCAGTAGTCCCCTAACTTCGGGCACCCCCACAGCATGTGGTCCAGATCTACCTCTGGCTCTAGGCATCTCGGGCACATGGCATCAAGCACCTGGAAGTGTCGCCGTAACCTCTCCGGGGTCAAATATGCCCGATGGAGAACGAAAAAATGCACCTGCTGAAACCTTGCATTCCTCGTCCCTTTCCAGGTCCTGTGCAACACTTGACCCCATATGGTGTCCGGGATTTGTTTACCTATGCTGGCCTCCCATCGCGATTTCAATTCAACCAAAGGCACTAGTCCTTCATGTAGCATTCTGTTGTGGAGGCAAGTCACCGCCTTGACGGTGCCCGCGGCCATCACCACATACTGGCACACCATCGTCACCTCTGGTTCCACCAGTCCACCCCCCCAATGCCGCTGCATCGCTGTTACGACCGCCGCATGCAACAGGAAGGTTCCACTCGGCAGGCCGAATTGTTCCTGTAAAGTTTGGTATGGGACCAGCGTCCCGTCCATATAGAGGTCTCCTACCATCTGCAAGCCCAGTTCTTCCCACGTCAATAATTGGGACCAATCACCCCCGTGCGGTAAGGCAGTCAGCATTCCCAGCGGTATCTCCGGCGCATACGGCCGGCGCTGCCTAGCCCTCTTCAGGTTCCTATTCCAACACAATCTAAGTGTCCTTTCCTCCATCGTAAGATCCCTTCCAGCCAGTCTCTGTTGCATCACGATAGATGACAAGACATGTCTCTGAATGCCGACCCCTCGGTCGTTATCTGGCCCCCTAAATTCTCTGGCTACGTTCTGTGTCAGGACCTGGAGCTGCGCCGCTAGATAATATAATTCAAAGTCGGGGACTGCCATCCCCCCCTCACACTTGGGTCTCGTCAAAGTAGTCAATGCCACTCTTCGGCGACCCTGGTCCCAGAGAAAGCCGGTCACCAACGTCCTCAACTCCCTAAAGATTCTCTGCGGGATCCATACCGGCAACGTTCTAAAGTAATAGAGTAGCCGCGGGAGTGCCACCATTTTCAACAGTGCTACTCGACCCAGCACGGACAGTGGGAGAGAGGCCCAGAAGTCCATACTGCCCCTCAGCGCCCGGATGCAGCGCCCCACATTCCCCTCAAGGAGGTCCGCTGCATCATGGTAGATGCGCACTCCTAGGTAAACAAAACAAGAGGGTTCCCACACTACCGGTCTTGTGAGCTGTGGGCAGTGCGTGGTCTTCCGCAACGGAAACGCACAGGTCTTAGTCCAGTTCACCCTGAGGCCTGATAGCCTCCCGAACCTGCCCAACATGTCCACCGCGCCTTCCAATGCCCTCCCGGAATCCGCCAGGTACAATAACAGGTCGTCTGCATATAACGATATATAGTGCGATTCAGGTCCCTGTGCAATCCCGTCGTAGACAATGCCCGATCTTGCCTGCGCCGCCAGCGGCTCCATTGCTAAGGCAAAGAGCAGAGGGGACAGTGAGCAGCCCTGCCTCGTGCCCCTACAAACCGGATAAGCCGGAGAGACCATGGTTCCCAGCCGCACCCGTGCCTTAGCCGAGGAATAAAGCACTCTCGTCCAACTCCGGAACCCTTCCCCAACTCCGAACTTCATCAGCACGCCATCCAGATAATCCCACTCTAAGCTGTCAAACGCCTTTTCGATATCAACCGTCAACACCACCGGGCCCTGTTCTGCCGTAGCAGCATCATCAATGACCCCGATCAATCGACGGATATTCATCGAGGTGCTCCTAGACGGGATGAATCCCGCCTGATCCCTATGCACTAAGGAGGTCATCTGCGGTAGGAGCCTGGTAGCTAGGATACGGCTCAAGATCTTGTAATCTACAGTTAACATAGACAATGGACGGTAAGAAGAGACATCCAACGCATCCCTGCCCGGCTTCAGCAGCGGCACTACCAGCGCCTCCCTCATAGAGTCAGGCAACCACCCCAATTGTCTCGCTTCCGCATACACCATCTGCAGCCTGGGTGCTAAAACATCCATAAATGTAGCGTAGAACTCGATCGGTAGTCCATCCACCCCTGGGGTTTTGTTCCGTGCCATATGACTAATTGCCCCTCTTATCTCTGCTAGGGTGATGGGGCCCCCCAGGTCCCGGGCATCCTCCATATCCAGTAACGGTAAAGGGATCCGATCTAAGTAATCACCTATCTCCGTAGCTTCTGCTTCGAGGTGGCTGGCATACAGTCCCGTATAGTAGGACTGGAAGCGCCCCAGGACCGCTGACTGCGAATAGATCACCTCCCCGTCCTCTTGTCGCACACTCATGATCGGGCACCCTCTAGGGTTCGGATCAGCCAGCTTTGCAAGGAGCGTACCCACTTTATCCCGCTCCTCATGCACTCTGACAGCATACAATTTATAATCATAACACCGCAATCTTTCCGTCTCAGTCGCCACAACCTCTTTAGCCTGCAACAATCGTTCCTGCAACTCCGGCCTCTCGGGTCTCTGCCGTTCCACCCCTCTCAGCACTTCCTCCGCCTTCGCAAGGTCATTCAGCACTGTTCCTCTCACGGTCAGAAACCGTCCCATACACACCCCTCTCACCACCACTTTCATTGCATCCCATTCAATCGCTCTAGTCGCCGTCGACCCAGCATTATCCGTAAAATAGCTGTCTATGCCCTGGCGGACCGTGTCGCAGAACGCCGGATCTTCCAGCGTCTCCGGACGGAGTCGCCACGAAGGGACCGCCGATCTCGCCAGCCGCCATTGCATAGAGAGCAACAGGGGATTATGGTCCGAAATGGTCCTAGACAAATACTCAGAGTGAGTTACCACACTCGCCAGTGAGTTGCTGCATAGCGCTGAATCCAGTCTAACATGCAGATCGTGCAGCGCAGAGAAGTAAGAGTAATCCCTAGTTTCGGGGTGTTGCGCCCTCCATACATCCACCAGGCCCCACTTTTCCTGCCAGTCCCACCTATGGGTCGCAAGTCGGCGCACTGGGGAGTCCACTAGAGGCGGGTGCGATCTGTCTAACAGCACATCAGAGATGGAGTTAAAATCCCCCGCCAGCAATACAGGGCCTGCCAAGTAATACGCCAGTGAGCGCGATAAACCCTCAAAGAAATGTGCTTGATCAGCGTTGGGGGCATAGATGTTACACAGCACCACCTCCCTACCATATAGCCGTCCCTCAACTACCACATATCGACCCTCTGGATCTATTCTCTGACTCGTGACTTGAAATGGCGTGCCTGCCCTAATCCATATCAACACCCCTCTGGCGAATGCCGAGTATGTCGTGCCAAACACCTGACCTCGCCACCTCTTCTGTAAGGCCCCGCACTCCTGCTGCGTGAGGTGAGTCTCCTGAAGCATCGCAATCTGAACGCCCCGCCTCACTAAGTAGGCATGTACCTTGTGGCGCTTCACCATAGTTCGAATACCCCGGACATTCCATGTGACACATTTCAGGTTAGGTAACGTCCCCATAAAGCATCAATCTCAACAGTGGCGCAAGCCAATAAATGTTACCCGCATTGCAGCAATTGTACAGCCCCCTTAAAACATGTCCCCTAACTCCCACCAACCCCCTCCCCAGGACAGGGCCTAATAACCCAGCTTCAGCCCCGTTCCAAACCTTAAACACCCAACACATCACGCTAACCTGTGGTCGTCACCACAGAAGACCTTAAGGGTCTGTAGAGGGCTATGGAGCCCCAAACCAGGACGGCAGAGCTACCACCCCGCGCCCGTAGTCCCACACTACTAATGCAGCCCCATACCTGGCAGTCCAATAGAAGTTAGGAGTGTCCGCACCTCCAGGCATCCCAAAATTGTTCAGTGGCCTCGAGCCTCACTCATTAAATATGCCATCTGATGTCTGTTGGGTGACCTCTGGCCCCTGCACCCCTCCCACCTCCGAGTCATCGTCTCCGGTCTTCCCCCCTTCTCCTTCCGAAGCCGAGCCTCTGGAAGCGTCCTCCTGCTGCGATCCCGTGATGCTCGCCGTGGCCTCCAATGCACTCTGCCTGTCGGCCAGCATTTGTGCCTCTCGTTCGGCCCGTTGGCGCCTATTCCGGGAGCGGATGCGCTGTGATTTCCTGATCTTGACCGGTTGTTGCCGATCCCTGGCGGGCCTGTGTGCACGATCCGTCCCCGCCCGGTACAGTTCCAGCCAGGACCATGCTTCATCGGGCGTTTGGAAAAAGTGAGTCCTGTCATCAACGATGACCCGCAGCTTGGCCGGAAAAAGCAAGGAGTATTGGACCCCTTCCTCTCTCAGCTCTTTCTTCACCGACAGAAAAGAAGCTCTGCTCCGCTGCACCTCCTGCGTGTAGTCCGGAAAAATTGTTACCTTGCTGTTGTCCACCTGGAAGGGCCCTTGGGATCTCGCCCTTTGGATCAGCAGATCCCGATCTTTATAGTGCAGCAGTTTGACCACCATCGGTCGGGGCGGTCGGCCCTCCAGGGGCGGCCTGGCGGGCACCCTGTGCGCTCTTTCCAGAGAGAAGAAGGGGGACAGGCCCTCCGGCGCCACCACTGTCCTGAACCAGTCCTCCATGTAGGCCACCGCATCACCCTTCTCAATTTTATCTGGAAGCCCCACCACCCTCACGTTGTTCCGCCGGTTGCGTCCTTCCGCGTCCTCTGCTCGACGCTCCAGGATCGCCAGTCGGTGAATAACGTCGTCAAGTTTATGTTCCGCAGTGACCACCGCCGGTTTCAGCTCCTGGATCAGTTGTTCGTTGGATTTCACTCTGTCAGAGAGCTTGGCGTGGTCCGCTCTCAGCAGGCCAAGCCCCGTCGCCACCTGCGCTATGTCCTGGTGCAGCTCTTCCTTCGTAGCAGTGATCGCGGCCAATATTGCATCAAGGCGGAGGTTCAGCCTCTGTTCTTGTGGTGAGGGCCCTGTTGGGAGACCGCCATCTGCGGCCTCGGACTTCCCGTCCCCCCGCTCAGGCGGCGCGGCGAGGCCAGCTCCCTGCGCGGCCATCTTGATTGTGGGAAACATGCCACTCGAGCAGCCCCCACCGACGACAGCCGGCGGCGGCAGTCCCTCCGGCCGTTCCGACCCTAGGCCCACCTAGTATCGCCCAATGGCAGATCTCAAATAGCGCGGCTCTCCGATCCCCAGATCAAGCGTGAACACGCGGCGCTAGCCGTCCTCCCTCCACGCTCAGCCGCCAACCTCCGGTCCAGAAGTGCACTCCGTGCTGCCCCACTAACACTCTTAGTGCGCCTCCAAAGTCTGCAAAGTCCAGGGGTGCAAGCCCTTCTTAAAAGGTAGTCAGTCAAGAGTTCGTATCCCCGGGCAGACTGAGCCCGCTTCCCCCGGTAGCACTGTTCCTCGTGGGTCTCAGCGTACTTTGGCGTCTAAGCACCGTTTTACCAGCCCGGCGCACCCCTGCCTCCTACCGGGTGGGCCCACCTCCAGTGACCGATCCGTCGGCCGCCGCTCAGTCCGCCCGCTCCTCGGGGTGCCCAAGCGCCGTGGGCGGCCGCCCCCCCAGCACTCTGCCAACTCGCTGCTCTCCTCTGTGTCCCAGCGGCCCCTGCTGCGATATTCACAGTGGTGGGTCGGCCCCACAAGCCAGCAGCGCCTCCACCGGCGCAGCGCGAGTCAAGGCCCAGCTCTCCAGCCGTCCGGGGGATCAGATGGGGGAGGGGCGCCGCTCTCACCAGTTCACCCCCGCCGTCCTCCTCCGCTGCTCCGGACCCGCTCTCACGGTCCTCTCCCTGGCGTACCTCCTCGCGAGGGCCCCCCAGGCGCCTTCAGCAGGTCCAGCACCCCTCACCGCTCAGCCTCCCGAGCTCTCGTTCCGTCGGCGCCGCCATCTTGCCTTTGTGCTCCGGCCAAGCCGACCAGGTCGCCAGGTCCGCCCTCACGCGTCGCCCAGGGACCCGACGGGGGTCAGATGCTCCACACTGGGTCAGCGACCCCTCCGGAGCTCGATCTCAGCCGCCAGGTGATACGGGGCTATGTATTGCAGGAGAAAAGACGGGACTCGGCGCGGAGCAACTCGCTCACGCAGCCATCCCGGTCGGCGCCGAAACCACGCCCCCCTGGCACCTGTTGTTCTTGGGCCTTATCCTGGCGAAACACGATATAATACAAAACATATGTTTAGAGAGTTCCATGGTCTTTTTTTTCATCAATAACAGCAGTCATTTGTTAAAGGCACATTTCTGGAAACAAATGTTAAATAAATATCATTTAAGATTACACCCCAAATCCCTTAAAATGATCACTGTTAAAGAGAAACAACCACGTTTTCTTGTTTTTAACAGCACATTTTAATTTATTTTCCAAGGTATCAAATGGGCGAAGCCCAGCAGAGATAGTACAAGTAATGTGTGTGTGGCATACAGTAAGGTACATTATACAAAAACCATATGACCTGCGGAACAGCAGACCAGAAATACAACAAACAACACCAAACACACCTAGAGAGTGTTACATGGAAACAACCACGTTTTAAACATAACATTAAAGCTTAATCATGACGTGTAGGCATCAGTTCAACCCTATGTTGTTTAATGCAGCTTAGATGTGTGAATCCGAAGAAACAATACCACTATACATGTTTTCAAAAATCGCTATGTTATAAGGTGATTTATATTAACTCAATTAAAAAATATTTAAAAACAATAACACCCTGTGCATTATCATGAATCAAAATTGCGAAAAAAGTGAACAAATCAAGTTCATACTCAGTGTGGATGAAATAAACACAACTTTTTGATGATACATTGGTAACTGATGTATTCCTCTTTATTTTTCACCAAGCTGTTGATAAATGAGAAAGACGCTGTGTTGTAAATAATTATTTATCACTACGCTTAATTAAATCTCACTAGTGATTAGATTACCTGATCTATACACATAGAATATATACTCACTCTAAGGGTCCATTGTGTGCTCATAGAATATTTATTTTATTCGTCCCCAAAGTAATGATCAATCATGTCAACTGGAAAGATATGAAAAGGACCTTCTACACAAGGTATGGAGGAATCAGCGGTTCTTTCACAATGGTAAAACAGCTTAACGTCAACAGAAACATGGCCTGCATGATAGGGTGCTGCATAGAGTAAGGAACGGACAAGTATTTAAATAAAAAAGACAAATCTTAATGTCTGCTTGCATAAGCGAGGCTAATGTTGGAACAAATACCGACTGAGAATGAATACTTCTACAATGTCTATACTATTGTGTATATGTTTCATAACATCTAATTAAACTGGTCTGAGCAGGAAGCTCATTATTAGGAAAAACAACTATAGATGGTTGGGCACAAAGATGCTGTTGTTATTGCAAAAAATGTGACATGGTTGTATAACAATAGCGTTTTCAGCCTACCTGTCAATCTTCAAGACGTATTTTACGGTAATTTTCACGTATTTACTTTAATCCGTATACGATTTAAAAATAAATACCAAACAATTTTACTCTTACGTAGATGGCACTAAACATTTATAGAGTTATAAAGCAATTTCTTTTATGTTACTCATATGGCTCTGCTCAGTTATAGCCACAAATTAACAATTGTTCGCCTTGAGATATAAACACACCCAACTTCTTGAATGTAATCTGGCTGAGATCCATTACTCACTATCAACTTCTCTTACGTCTTAAAAAGGCCCTTAGGTCACATTTCAAGTACCACTCTCAGACCAATCCTTCAGCTGATTCTCCAAAACCAGTATCATCTCCACATTTTTCTGCATTGCTTCCACCCACAAGTCCCTGGAAATAATTTAGCAATTTCTTTTAAGTTACTCATATGGCTCTGCTCAGTTATAGCCGCAAATTAACAATTGTTCGCCTTGAGACCAAGAATTAAGCATTAGGTTGATTGTAGATATGTTCGATCACACTATGCAGAATGCTGTATTTCTAAAATTATACTTCACTTAAATCGATCGCAAGTCCAAACGCGTTGCCTAAGAAGAGCAACATTGACAGGCTCTGATTCTCTGACTCGGCAACACGTTGATAATAAGGTGAACGTTTATACTGCACTAATATGATATTCCATAGAGTAACAACGGTAATAGCGTCTATGTACTATGATGGAGAATAGCGCTCTTTGCGACAATATGTAGCTTGTGGTTACAAAGTTAATAACTTGCCAGATTCAACCTAGAAGAGATCTCTAGACAATGCCATATTCCAATGAGCCAATATATGTGGCCATAGATGGTGAAAGGCACATAGATAAAAGACAATTCATACTGCTGTCTGTCTTTTATCTATGTGCCTTTCACCATCTATGGCCACATATATTGGCTCATTGGAATATGGCATTAGATTCTGGAGTGTTAGACCGGGAGCCTTTCAGGGAGATTATAAAGCCCTATAACATTGCCAGTAATAGTAATATTAACTGGGGCAATAGTAATATCAACGACGACAACAGAAGACTGCAGTGTATGGATGTAGGGGAGAGTGCGAGTTGGACTGCAGTTTGTCAAATACTAAGGCTGTTATTTCCTCGAGAACTGCGGTAGGGCGCTACACCTTATGTAATAGAGCCCTGGCTAATCTCCCAGTCCAGTTTAAATCAAAGGAAGACCCCCCGCCAATAGTGGAAGTAAAAGCCGGTTTAAGGCAGCCAAGAGATACCAGCGCCCCGCAAGAAACCCCACAAGATACTCCCCCTGGCAAGGGAAGGCGCAAGAGCAAAAAAGCAAAGAAAACCTGTCTTTCCTCAAAGCTAAAAATAACTCCATCATTGAAATCTTTTTACAAGATCTGCAGTACTACTTCCACCTCTACCTCTGCTTCTGCCTCAGCTTCCAAACAAGGTATGGCCGCTAAGAGGGGTCCGGTCTTGGCGGTTCTCGATCCTCTTGCTCCAAACCCCACCAGCTTGGTTAGTGGGGGCAGTGATCTATCCCCCTCCAACGTCTCCTCGGATATTTCGGGGCATCCTCCAGTACAAGAATGCCTAGTAGAAGTGCATCCATCGGTGGAGCTTTCGAATAGTTTTTCAGCCCTAGACAAACAAAATCCAGGTTTGGAAGACATTCCTGGTACTCCTTCAGAAAAGGGGGCAGTGGCAAAAGTATCAGTGTGTCAATCGGACCCGCAATCAGCCAGGTCCTCGGATACCCCAACAACTATCCCTTCTGATACCTCTGAGACTCTCCCTGGTATATCTTTGCCGCCTCGCGCTTCCATTCCAGAAACGCTTGCCGATATTTTGCTGAGCCTAAAGGATGATATCCGTAGGAGATTCACAATTTCAGAGGCTAATCAAGAGGCTATTCAAGCCTCATGTGACCTTCTAGCGTCTAGGATAGAGGAGGTCTCTTTGAGAACAGACGTGCTTGAAGCAGAGATACCTAAGATTAAAGAATCCATAAGTGCTTCCTCCCACACGATGAACAAGCTGATCCAGCAGAATCAGGAATTAAAGGATGATATTGAGCGGCTCGAAAATCATTCCAGAAAAAATAACTTGAAATTACTGAATGTCCCGGAAGATCTTGAGGGAAGTGACATTAAGAACTTTGTAGTCTCCCTTTTGAAGACACATGTATTAAACTCTTCAGATGAAGAATTGGATCTGTTTGTTGACATTCAAAGGGTACATCGCTACCCATTTAGAAGATCTCCTGGAAGCGACCGCCCCAGGAAAATACTTGTAAACTTTCTAACTTATTCCATCAAAGAGAGGATCCTATCCCTTGCCCTGAAAGCAGGCCAATTAAAATGTAATTCGACCTCCACTCCATTTTCTTTTTCTATCCGGTCGGATGTGTCTCATAGTACAGCTACAAGGCAGTGGGAGCTGGGCAAAAGGTTGGCTAAACTGAACCACTTAGGTGCCAAGACTCAACTAAGATTTCCCGCATCTTTACGTATTATGTGGGATAACCATATGTACAATATGCGCCAATTGGACGAGGTGGATTCTCTAATAGATAAGATCAGAAATGGAAGAGAGGGGGGGGGACGCAGATCGCGGCAGAGACGGAGGAGGAGTGGTTAGCAAAATATAACCACATCGGCATACAGATCTTTAATAGAGGAATTTAACTATGTCAATTTTTATTTTTTATTTTAAGAAACGAAGAACTGGAGCCGGCACTCTATAGCGCGATATACTGTATTTTGTTCTTTTTTGTAGCCACACATTGGGAGGGAACTCCGACCAAGGGTGTATGCCCAAGAGGAAAGGGAGGGTTTCCCAGGGGTACATTGGGCATAGTAGGTTGGGGGGGTCACTGAGGGTTAGAGGGGAGGGAAGGGTGAGGGGGTGCACCGGTGGGGTTGCAGTGGGAAAAAACAAAAAAATAATGTCCTCATACCCTGTCTGCTTCTTTGTAGAATTAAAGATGTTAGTCCTGGTCATTAGATCTCAGAGGAAGAAAGGGATAGGCAGGAAAAAATGACTCCCACAAAGATACATTTTATTTCATGGAATGTCAATGGGCTTCGACGCGGCAGAAGACAGCGGCTGGTTATGAAATACCTTGAAAAGTCGGCTGCACAGGTTTTTCTTATACAAGAAACACATTTAAGCCATTTAGAGGCTAAGGTCGTCTTTAGTAAATATAAATGGATAGAGCACTTTTTCTGTTCGGAACATACGACACACAATAAGGAGGTAGCTGTTTTGATAAGAAAGGGAGCTAGTAGTACCATTAGGTCTTTCTTAACTGACTGTTCTGGTAGGTGGATCCTAGTGCGGGCAGTCTTGGGGGGAACCGAACTTGCTTTGGTATCGTATTACGGTCCTAATATGGATGATCATGGGTGCCTTCTCAGAGTACAGGCCAAACTGACAGAGGTTACAACCCCAGTAATAATCGGGGGTGATTTTAATGTACTTCTCAATCCCGCTCGCGATATGTCTAATCACAGTAAATACGTGGTTGCACCACGTTCACGGCGAGCAATGATGAACATGATTCATGACCTTGGTCTGGTGGATATTTGGAGAGTTAAGGAGGGAACTGGATCCGGGTACACCTATTATAGTAAAAAACATGCTCACTCTTCAAGACTCGATTATATCCTTACCGACAGAGCGGGCTTGGAAAATGTGGTAGATATTTCAATTCTTCCATGTATCCTCTCGGACCATGCCCCAATTACTTTTCTGTACATCGGAAGTGAATCTAAGCCCCTTCCTCGTTGGATGTTAAAAAGAGATATGTTACTCAATCAGGAACTAATTAGTAACATCAAAGAATCAACAGCCAGATTTTTTTTAGATAACATAGGTTCAACGTCTCCTGATTTTGTATGGGATGCCTATAAGGTTTATATCCGCGGGGTGTTCCATAGTCTGATATCTCAAAAAACAAGGAAGATAGGCTAAAATTTCAAAAAATGGACATGGAAATATCCAGGTTGGAAAATGCAAGGATGCATTGTTCACCTGATGTAGTCCCTTTAATCCTTAAGGATTTAGATCGAGTCCGCTCTGAGTATAGAACTAAGTTGGACAAGAAAGTCAGAGCCCAATGGGAGGTACATAGAATGGAGAACTATGAATACGGGGAAAAAGCAAGTGCCACCTTAGCCTGGAAGATAAAAGCTGATAGAACAAAGAATAATATTAACAAACTAATAATTAATGAGGCTGGTGCAACCTCAAGTAATCATGTCTTGTCTCCTTATTCTCCCAACTATATAAAGAGGATGCTGTACCAGATATTGACCTTATTCAAGCATGGTTAAATAATAAAGCTCTACCGTTATTGACCAGGGATAGCCAAGAGATGTTAGAAAGGCCGATTACCGAAGAAGAAATCAGGCTCCATATAAAAAAGATCAAGAAAAACAAGGCTGCAGGGACTGACGCACTACCATGAGAAGTCTATAAAGCCTTGGATGAGATAATCATACCTAGATTACATGAGTTGTTTAATTATATCTATATATCAGAGGGGAGAGTCCCTCCGTCCTGGAAAGAAGCAACAATTGTGTTCATATTAAAACCAGGAAAAGACCCACTTAAGGCGGACGCCTATAGACCAATCTCCCTGCTAAATGCAGACTATAAGATCTTTACTAGCATTTTGTCAGGGAGATTGGTCAAGGTAGTACTTCAGGTAATAGGCATAGATCAAAAGGGGTTCATTCCAGGACGATATATACAAGAACAGACCGTACAATTAATAGGATGTATAGACGTAGCAGTAGCAAGATCTGAGCCACTCGCAGTGGCTGCATACGATGCAGCCAAGGCGTTTGATCGCGTCAGTTGGATTTTCCTTTGGTAAATCCTTAGAGCAATGGGCTTTGGCCCATTATTTATAAGAACTCTAGTTAATTGCTATAAGGGGCTTCAGCCACTATTCTTCTGAATGGAATATTAACACCGAGGTTTAAAATTCAGAGGGGTACACGCCAGGGGTGCCCAATCTCACCCCTGTTGGTTAATATATATTGAACCCCTAGCTCAAGCTCTTAGACTAGATGCCCTAATTACCCTGTTTCAAGTTCAAGACTTTAGTGTTAAACTCGCTCTGTACGCAGATGATCTGCTAGTTTACACTAGCAATCCAACAGAAGTTTTTCGTAAAGTGGAAAACACTCTATGTGAGTTTGGCCGGTACTCTGGGTAAGCAGTTAACCCTTTCAAGACTGAGATAATGAGTTGGGGGATCGAATGCTGGGAGAGGAGTAGCAGCATAGAATTTAAATATCTGGGGATCACTATTGTGAAGGATCTGGCAAATATTCCCTTGATTAACCTGGGGAGAGTTTCAAAGGAAATCAACCATCTTTTCCTTAGGTGGAGGAATTTACCACTCACAATATATGGCCGGGTAAACCTAGTCAAAATGGTAATTTTACCTAAATTGACATACCTGTTTAGTGCCATTCCTTTAGACTTCCCTGGTAAACTCCTCGGCAAAATCCAGAGCAAGATCGGGAGCTTTATTTGGACCAACAAGAGCTCCAGATTATCCTGGAAGAAGCTAAAGAGAAGGCTACTTAAGGGGTGTTTAGCCTTACCTGATATATTGTGTTATTGCCTTACCTTCCAGTTTAAAAATATCTGTTGCCTACTTGCTAGTCCCTCCAATAACAACTGGGGGAGGATCCTAAAAGCCATGGTAAATCAAGAAGGGGGGGGCCAGGATTTCTGTATAAGTTTGGGGCGCCCAGGTTTTTCAAGAAAGTCCGCTTAAAGGTGATTAGATCTGCACTTAATATTTGGCATACTCTTAAAGCATGGTGGGGGATAAAATATTATTCCGACTTTGCCCCAATCTGGGACTCCCCGGGGCTTCCTGAATGTTTAAAAGATAGCTTGGCTGCTCCAATCGAGCGTGCAGGAATCCTGATATGGTCTGATTTAATCTCCTCAGATGGGGTCCACCCCTGGGAGGCTTTAAGAGCAAAGATTTGGGATTCCTTCTCTCGATTTAAATATATACAACTTTGCTCATGGTATACAGCAGAAAAGGCAAACATACGCGGCAACTAGGAGGTGGAGCATAAGTTCCAAAACCCAACTCCCACGAAAAAGGAAGTTGGGATGTGGTACAGGAACTTACTCGACAGGGAGGATATTGAGCTTCCTTCACCACATCTTGTTTGGAATTCATCTATTTTCAGAGAATAGCTCTGGAGAGCTCTATTTTGTTTCTCTTAAAAATATATATAAGTTTGTTAAGTCTGCCTCCCTGAAGAAAAAACATTTCTATACTATCAACAGTTTGTATTATACGCCAAAAGAAATCGCAAAGTTTGCCATTGAGTCTCCCCCTCAATTGCCTAAATGTGGTTTGATAGAGGCAGACGACCTCCACATGTTCTTTGAGTGCACTCAGTTGATGGGTTATTGGCAGAGTATAGAGCTAGCACTGACAGGAATCTTTAGTTCTAAGGTCAATCTTGACCCAGATCTGCTTATATTCGGTATAACTTCTAAAATTGCATATCTAGCATGCAACTGGGTCTATTTCTATGCTTGATCTTGCTAGCCCGAAGGGAAATTTGTAAACTATGGAAAGATCCGGTTTCCCCTTCCTATGATAAGTGTGTTCAGGTGGCACTGAACATGGCAAGACTGGACCACAGAGAGGGCAACATATGGTCACCTTTAGTATGTTGGGGCACGAAATTAAGGCTGGTTTAAGATGGATATGATTGCATCAAGTCTCGTCCAATAGAAGCTGGCCTGGTGGGCCAGAGAGTGAATGCAGGAACATGGACCCAGGGCGTCCAGGATTCATGGGGTCTATTATGTTACAATTGCAGACGCTCACGGTGATATGAGGACAAAAAAAAAAAAAGATAAAAGACAATTCATAAGAAGAAAAAAAGCGAGTTTAAACACGTTTTAAATACCGATAGGAAGGTGGGATAAGTTATCTATTCTGTACCCAACTCGCTTTTAGTTAGCACGCATCTCTAACAACTTAACCTCTGATGTCCACAAATTTACGATACGTTTGAATCCGTATGACCACTGACGTCATTTTCATATTTCAAATACTCTGTTCTCTGGTCTAAATAAGGTACAAATGCTGTTTAAAATTCATATTGATCGTTCAACTCATTATTTAATGTACCTTGTTTCCTTTAAAGCCTATTACTACTCAGGCTTTCATAACAAAGATAATATTAAGCCGGGCTATAAGATTAATTTAACTCATGAGAAGTTTAAAACGCACTGTTTCAAGGCTCTCCAGTCACTCTTGATTTAATGTATGTGCATAACAAATGAGACTTCAATACAAGAACCAGAATATCTGATATTGGATAAATGACAAACTCTAACAAAATGTCATTACTATTAAGGAGTAGAACGTGAAGTTCCACAAATATATGGTCAGAGTTTAAATAATCATGCAATTGTTTATAATTGATTGACTGGTGATATATTGTGTGTATGTTTTATATATTAGATATGTGGCAGAACAAGCAGTAATTATTCTCTGTTCTACATTATCATAGGCGTCAACCATTGTAATACTGCTCAGTCCTGAAGCTGGTCTTGTCTATGAAAAAGTAGAGACCGAAACATCGACCTATACTTTTTCTTCTGTTACTTTGTTCTAATTTTAACTGAGAAGAAAAGTGTTTACAATTGTCACAGTGAAGGTGTTTAAATCCGTATTGTTACCTTCTTGTCACATTGTCTGTATTTTTTAGTACCCTTTGTTGATTTGAAAACACATAAAGGGAATATTTTTTTCTATATACACCCATTTCTGCTCTAATTTTTATGTAAACCTTTTGTGCTGCATGATAATTAATGTTGGTCTTTGTGATTTGGACTCAATGTATGAAGTAATTATGTTGCGATATCAGTTATTGAAAGCTACTAATGAGAAGAGGCAATTATTAATTTGGCCTGAAATTTAATTGTAAAAATAATTCAAATAGATTCCAATCCAAATCCCTTTAAGGCACATTTACCCTATCGTTTCATTTTAGCCCGAGCCCTCAAGGGTAGATTGTCTTCCCATTTCTGTACAGTATGGTTGTATAACACCACAAAAAGGTGGTAGGCATGTGTTTGTGCTAAACCAACTAAAAGGGGATGTGCGCACAAGCAGAGTATTAATTAACAAACAGAACTCGTAACGACTAAGCGAAAAAGCCAAACCTAGTCTCAAAATGATGTTTATGCAGTTCTGTTATAACAGAACTTTACTTAATGGCTGTACGCACGAAAAGAACAAATTTAAAACGGGCAAGACAGGTACCGACACGGCGTCAATGGTTTATGCCTCGTTTAAACCTCTACCTGACCTCCTCAAATAACCCTAAACGATGGGCCAGTTGAAGGAGTGGTCTTTTCAGACACCCTCACTGCCCAACAGCAGACTGATTGCTGGCAAGTCCTACATCAGTATGCTGAGCTCTTCTCTTTGACCCCTGGTCAAACCAACTTGTGTACACATGATGAGGACACTGAGGACAGCCTACCCATCAAACACAAAATTTACAGGCAGTCTGATCATGTCAAAGAGAGCATAAAAGCTGAAGTAAGCAAGATGCTTGAATTGGGTGTCATTGAACCCTCAGAGAGCCCCTGGGCCAACCCAGTTGTCTTAGTCTCCAATCCTCACTCCAAATGTGAAAAGAAAGAAATGAGGTTGTATGTGGACTATAGGGGCCTCAATGATCTAACCAAGACTGATGTACACCAACTTCCTAGGACTGAATAACTAATTGACAGATATGGGGCAGCCAAATATCTCAGTACTTTTGATCTGATATCAGGGTACTGGCAGATAGGTCTGACCCTTGGAGCAAAAGAGAAATCAGAATTCTCGACACCAGATGGGCATTATCAGTTTACTAGTATGCCCTTTGAAATAAAGATTGCCCCTGCCACCTTCTAAAGGTTGGTTAACCCCTTCCATGCTCATGACGGAACGGTTCCGTCATCAGCGTCGGTGCTCCGGTGCTGATGACGGAACATTTCCGTCATGAGCCAATACGATTTTAAACCCTTCAGCACTGCAGCGAAATTCGCGCAGCACTGAAGAGGTTAATAAAGTCCTTACTGGGTTATAATCAATCCCTGGCAAGGTCACTATCAAGACAAGCAAGTGTCAGATAGGACAGGGCTCAGTTGTATACTTGGGCCACCTTGTAGGTGGAGGACAAGTTCAAACCCTACAACCCAAGATCCAGTGAATTCGGGACTGGGTAGCTCCAACCACCCAGACTCAATTCAGGGCATTCCTTGGCTTGAGTATTACAGGAGGTTTGTGAAGGGATAGGGGTACACTGTGGCCCTCTCTCACAGATTTGACCTCCAAGAAGATGCCAAAGAAAGTGAACTAGCAGTGAGCTATCAAAATGCTTTTGACACTCTGAAGGTATCAATGTGCTCAGCACCCATTCTAAAAGCTCCAGATCACACCAAGCAGTTCATGGTGCAGACAAATGCCTCTGAACATGGGATAGGAGCGGCGGAATCCCAAACCAATGATGATGACCATGACCAACTTGTTGCTTTCATTAGCAGGAGGTTACTCCCCAGAGAGCAGAGTTGGAGTGCCATTGAGAAGAAAGCCTTTGCTGTGGTTTGGTCCCTGAAAAGCTGAGGACATACTTGGTTCACTCTCACTTCCTTGTTCAGACTAACCACAAGCCTCTCAGATGGCTAATGCAAATGAAAGGTGAAACCCCCAAATTGTTGAGTTAGTCCATATCCCTACAGGGAATGGGCTTTACAGAGGAACACAGACCTGGGACTGACCATGCCAATGTGCAGATGGAAGTTCTAGGGTCTTCCACTTAGAAGATAAAGACTCTTGGAAAAGGTTAGTTTCATCCACTTTTATTTGGGAAGGGGGAAATATTTGCAAGTACCCCTTTTGACATGGTCACCCCCCACTTTTTGCCTTTTAAATGATGTGATTTCGACTGAAAGTGCACTGGGTTCCTCCTAATCAAGTCCCCAGTGCCAGAGCTCTTTCCCAAAACTGTACAATTGTCCCCCCAATTGGCAAAACCTTAAGCATCCTCTGTAAGTCCCTAGTAAATGGTACCCTGTTAACTAAGGCCTGGGGTACTAAAGAGGACCCCTAAGGGATACAGCACAAATTATGCCACCCTAAGGGACCCCTCACCAAGCACATGCAAGACTGCCATTGCAGACTGCATATTTTGGCACAGACAAAAGTGAAAACACGACATGTCACACATCCCTGTGTGCCATGTCCCTAACACTGCATGTATATGTGTAAGTCACCCCTAGAGCAGGCCTGACAGCTCTAAGGCAGGCTGCTGAATATTACATGTGAGGGCGCACCTGCATGAGCAGATATGCCCCAGTGCTTGTCATTCCTATTACTGCCTGTGCAAGTGGCCAGGGGAACCATTTTAAAATATGTGCTGGACACTGGTGAAAATGAGTTCCCCAGCTACATGATGGCTTCACTGAAAATAGTGATGTTTGGTATCAAACATCTCATATTGGTAAACCCACATTGATGCCAGTGTTGGATTTATCAATACATGCACAGCCTCTGGTGAGCTTGCTGACTGGGTTCTGCCAGCCTGCCACCTAAAACGCTGTTTTGACCTCCTAAGGTGAGAGCCTTTGCTCTCAAGAGAACCACAACAAAACCATGTCCAGAAAGAGGGGTTAACACCCCTTCACACAAGATGACCTGCTGATTAGCCTCTTCGGGCTGGTGAACTTCAAGGAAGCTGCCGCCTTTGGAATGAGAATCTGGTTCACCTAAAAGGAGAGTAAGCCACCCCCCCGTCCAGAGCCCCCCTTGGCACCTGGTCAGGAGGGAAAATTAGCTAGTCAGGTAGGCGTGCCACCTTCAGGCTAGTACTACCCCTAAGGTGAGAGGATGTAGCCTTATGGCTAGAGCAGTCAACCTCAAAGCTGGGGAACTGGGTTTGAGTCTTGGCAGCGACGCTCAACATCCTGTGATTCTGGGGAAATCACTTCATCTCCCCCTGCCTAACAAAAATGAATATGTCCATTTGCAACAAAACTGGTGCTCATGTAAAGCTCTCTGATACCCGATTTCTCAGGTCTAGTTCGCGCTATGTAAAACTCGATTTTTTTTTCACAACTACCCATCTTTGTGATGGCATACTTTGGAATTCTTGGACAAAGTTATGCCTACTTACGACAGAAAGTGGTCATATAGCAGGTGTAGTGACCCCAAGGGTCAGTAGTCCATTGGCTATTACCCTACACTCTACTAACACACCTAAATTCAAAATGTAGGGGAGTCCCTGGCACCAGAGAAGCAGATCCTGATGACCTAAGAAGAGAGAGGACACCGAAGAGCGGCAAAAGCAGAGAAGAGAAAAGAAGCAGCTGACCTGGAACCAACCCTGCCGGTCTGTCTGTTTCCCTCGTCAAACAGCAGGAAAGACAACTGGCCCTGCAGCTATGACTCCAGCAACTTGGGAAGACTGCCTGCTTTTTGAAAAAGACTCAAGGCCACCTGTGAGCAGCTAACCTGTTCTAAAGAAACTCCAAAAAAAAGACTCTGACTCCTCTGGAACCACCAACATCTGACACTACACCTGTCCCCTCTGGCCCAAGTTGAAGTGGGGCACTAATGTCAACCAGGTCCTCCAGCCCTCCAAAGCTCGAGTCCATCATGTTTTCATGCCTCTTTGACTCCTCGGTGATGCCAGGAGCCTCTGCATGCAGGCCCCGTGAGCTGCGACTGCTCCAGTAATAAAAAACCCAACGTCGAAGTACACCCCTGCCCCCTAGGCCTTGGAGAAGACGACCAAAGGTATTCTCCCATACCCGAGCATCGCAAGGCCTGAGCCCACTTGTTGGTTCAGTCCACCCTGCATTCTAGACAGAGCTTGCAGCCTTTTTTCAGTGACTGATCCCCATTGAAACACATCGAACTCCTGATGCTGATTTGCACCCTACACCCACCTGCCATTGTGCTGCCGCTGGGTTTGTGTACTGTTGGTGCTTCCTTGGATCTTGCCCACCGCTCACCTTAACCCCTGAAGATTGGTCCTGTAAGTCAATGTACTGTATCTGTTTGCAGAACTTGTTCTTTCTTCCATAGGATAACATTACAGAACTCAGAAAGTGTACTGTGTCCACTTATTAAAGTGAAGAGAATTTATATTTAACAACATACTTACCTGAACTATTTGTTTTCTGATGCCTTTCATATATAAAGGTACTTGGTATTTCTATAAATTGGTGTGGATCTCCTTCATAAGTTGTGTCTGTCATTTATTAATCATTGTGTGTATTTGCAAATGTTTTGCTCTCCTCTCTGTTAAGCCTAAAGCTGCTCGAGGACACTACCCTCTAATAGAGCACTTTGGGATTGCATAGCAAGCCCCTGTCCACTTATAAGGGAACACCTAGACACTTTACATGGTATATCAACTTGCTGATATATCACATAAAGAGCCAGCTTCATACAACCCCCAATAGTCTTTCTGTCCCTCTGAATATATTTTTTTACAAACAAGGGAACCCAATTGGATTGGTCAGGGACCTTGGGTACAAGTATGCTACAAACACAATGGTCCCTCACAAAAAGAATAGGAGAGAAACAATAAATATAGAAATGCAATGAAATCTATATTGCGTTATCTAGCCGGACTAGAATACTTTTAATATTCTGAGAATTTGTGACACAGCAATCAAGTGGGAACACAAACTCTGCATTGATCAGAGTATGAACAAACAGAAAGGCTCAGGCATAGATTAGTGCGTGGAAAAGAAATCACTTTCCGAGAGCCACACTCCAAGGTAGTTATATGCTGGGATTGTCTTATTTGTAGGTTGCCCAGCTACCAGTGAGATTGTTTTTTTGCAGGCATTTACTGAATACCATAACCGTGCTCCCATATCTGCAGTGTAGAGATTGTAAAGGCGGGGGCCAGCACGCACCTCATTTAGAACCTGTTGTTAGTGGGCACTTTGGCGGTAATTGTGGTGAGGCTTGTTTTTACCCGGACCCATGTTCACTGATATTATTATGTGATCACCCTGAGAAGCTGGGGCAGAATCCCCGAAGTGGCTAGCTTCCCCCATAGCCTGCCCCGGCCAACCGTGTCGAAGGCAGTGCTATAGTCAAGGAAGCAGCAGAACTAAGAGGGTTCCTTTCTTCTAACCGCTTGTGTAGATAAGTACGCCAGCATTAAGATATTATCCATTATAGAGCAATCTGGCCTAAAGCCATATTGGGAAGGCGGGAGAGTTCCTTTTTCCGCTGCCCATGTTTCCAGCTTTTTTAGAAGAATGTGTGCATAGGCCTTTGCTTCTAGATCAAGGAGAGCAATGAGCCTATAATTTGCGGGATTAGAGCAGTCTCCCTTTTGTGAATGGGGAAGAGGATTGAGCCCTTCCAGGAGGCCGGTATTGTTGCCATTGCGAACACTGGAGTTGGCTCACAGCTAGGGCTGTCGCCCTCGAATCTGGGGAACTGGGTTTGAGTCTTGGCAATGACAGCTGAACGTTCTGTGATTCTGGGCAAATCACTTCATCTCCCCGTGCCTAACAAAAATGAACGTGTCCTCATGTAATGCAACTGGTGCTATGTAAAGCGCTCTGATACCAGATTTGGGTCAAGTTTGCGCTAAATAAAGAGTGATGTTAGCATTGTCTGCCAGAATACTTGCGCTGTTTTATACACATGGGGGAAGGCCCTTTGGCCCTGGTGCCCCGTCATTCCTCAATTTTCTTGATTGTAGCATTTACTGTGCCTTCTGTGAATGGGGTGCCCTGTTGGATCCTAGGATCTGGGTTTGGGCAGGGTGAGCTAAAAGCTCAGATCCCCCTAGGCACAAGGTGAGTGGGTCTCACCAGGACCCCGCAAGCCGCACCCAGCCTGGCTGGGCCGCTTCCACAAGGTCGAGGAGTTCACACTCTGCAGCGGTTCACTGAAGCCATCACACTCACCGTGCTGGGAGCACCACCCTATGACGGAAAGGACTGGACACCACCAGGAAACATTGTAGCTGGGGTCTTTTTTATAGAAGACCTCCAACATGTGCCCTAATTTGAAGGCACAGTTAAGGCTCTGTTGGTGGTGCGTACATAATGAACTAATGTTGTTGGACTAGGGAGGACAGATGACAACTAGAGGGCAGCAGACAAATGGTGGGGCGAACGAGGCTGCAAAGCAGACCTCCGATGGAGCAAGCAGCACCGGCCTAGCACCTGCCACTTCCACACCAGATGCAGGGATCTGCAACATAATCTTACAGCAGAAAGTGCACTGTGTCTAAATATTGGAAGCCAGGCGTTGATGACTGCAATGGGCATTCCCAGATCTCCAGGGGGGCACCAGGCCATAGGCAAGCATGGCACTGACTTATGCCACTTTATCTTGATCCCAGAGTATTTCGCAAAAATGTTAAGTATTTTCAGCACCCACGGGATGGACTGCAGAAAGGTCTGCCAAGTACAATAACAGACTGTCAGCATAGAGGGAAGTCGCATCCTCCCAATAGGGGTCTCAGCCCTAACCTCACAGCAGGGCATCCTTTCTTATCCATTCCGATAGGGGCTAGTTTGCCAACACAAACAGAAAAGGGGACAGTGGCCATCCCTGCCTAATTCCCTTTTTCAGTTGAGATTCCCATGATAGTGTCCCATTATGCATGCTGTAGCCAATGGTGCTGTGTAAAGCAGTCAGACCCAGTCCATAAACGCCAATCAAACTCCCATTTTTTTCCAGCACCACTGGTAAGGCCACTCGAGCGAATTGAATGTCTTTTCACGTTCCAGTGATAAAATCACCACAGTTTTCTTCGAGTACACAGTAGAGGCGTCTAAGGTTGTGTCTTGTGGCTCTGTGTGGCATAAACCCAGACTGGTACAAAAGGGGGTAGTGATGGACGGAGCATCTGAACCAATCAAACACTCACACCCAGTCAACAGATGTGGGTTTAATCCATCACCGTTCTTTAGCCCACTCTGCCACCTCAGTTCAGACATGGCCATATGCAAATCAGTCTGACCCTGTGCCTCATGGGAACAGTCCAGCCCGAGCTCCCAAGCCATGCCTTCCCTGGACTGGAAACAAGCTTCCGAGGACCGGTTTCTGGCATTTCAGCCGTTTTCAGCCCGGCTTGCTTGAATCCAGTGGCAAAGTGAGCAAGGGACTCACGTCTGAGCATACCCTGCCAACGTATGGTTGTGTCTTGTGGCTCTGTGTGGCATAAACCCAGACTGGCTCATATTAATCAATCTGTCGGTCACCTCATAGACCTAGCACCGTTGCCAGTATTTTGGCTTTTATATTCAACACGTAGATGGGCAATGTAGGTCATTCTGATATCTTTAAGGAAGCTCCCCGTTGCCAGTTCATCGTGGTACATATATAGATGAGTGGTTCACACAGTTGTCTCCCCAGGCACCTGAAGAATTCTGCCGGGAGGTCAACGGGGTCTGTAGTTGCTCATTCATGCGTTGATGCTTTGGGGGATACAGGGCCTCAAGTTGCTCTGCAAACTGATTTGCTAGCTTAGGGGTCAGTGTCAATGGTCTGACCAGTTGTTGTGGCAACCTCACAAACCCATCACTGACCTTCCTCACAGTGTGCCAACCAGGCCAGGAACTTCCCTGCTTTATTACCGACCCCATATAGTCTATGCTGCATGGCCCTTAGCTGTTTTCATGCCGCATCTTCTATCTGCCTGTACTACTCCCATAGAAGTGCAAGACGATGCACCAACACAGGCATTGGATTGTCCTGATAATCCTCCTCCTACTGCTATAAGCGTTGCTCCATATCCCCCAACTGTTTTGTAACCTCTTTTTGCTTCCCAGATCTCCTAGGGCCTGATTCACAAAAATCCTAACTTTACGACTTTTGGTATTCACAAAAGGCATTTAGTAGCAGTAAAGTTAGGATTCCTAACTCGACTAATACTAAATGCCTTTTGTGAATACCGAAATTCGTAAAGTTAGGATTTTTCTCAGTTTAATAGTAGTAAAGTTAGGAATCCTAACTTAACTACTACTAAATCCCTTTTGTGAATACCGAAAGTCGTAAAGTTAGGATTTTGTCTCAGTTTAGTAGTAGTAAAGTTAGGAATCCTAACTTTACTACTACTTAATCGATTTTGTGAATACCGAAAGTCGTAAAGTTAGGATTTTGTCTCAGATTACCTTTGTGAATTGGGCCCTATGAGATTAAATTACACTGTAATACCATTTTGTACGCCTCCGAATACCGTTGCCTCAGACTCCACTGAACTCCTGTTGTCAGTGAAGCAATTCTTCATTATCATACCAAGACCCTTCCTTGTGTCCCGGTCCTTGACATACCAAGGATCCAGATGTCATGTGGGTCAGTAGACCCTAATCGACGTCTTTAACCTGGTCTAAAGCAGTGCATGGTCAGAAATTCCCCTCAGCAGGAACGTGGTATCACAGTACCTGTGTTCCGGGATCTGGGGGACCAGGAAGTAATCTAGCCTCGAGTCCGTCCTGGGGTTGAAGGGTGCATATGAGAATTGCCTCTTCTCCAAATGCCTTACCCTCCACAGATCCTGTAACCCCATTGGTAAAATCCTTTAGTCTATAATCGTCCCTTTCTCTGACGCCCGTTGCTATCACTTTTATTGAGGTCTTTTAGCATAGTCAGATTGAGGTCTCCCTCCTATAAGTAATAGTGCATTCGGGGCCTGGATGCCCCATTGCTCCATATGTTCCAGTGCTCATGACTAAAGACCCGGGGGAACATACCAAGAAACCACTAAGATTGTCTTCTCATTCCATTTCCTCAGCATTGGCACGTAGCAACCCTCTTCATCAGTCCAGGTCTGAGTCACCAACAAGTGGAGGGATGTGCAAGTCAGGATTCCAACTGTTGAATCTGATGTAAACCCAGAGTGGGTCACCATCATGCACCTGCCCTGACCTCAAAAGGCGCAGTTATTGCCCCTTAGGTGAGTTTCCCATAGGAGCAATAAGTCTTGGTTATGTCTGTTGACACCTCTGTGAACTATTCCCCTCTTTACCTTGTGGCCCAGTCCATTAACATTCCAGGATAAAAAGGTCAACCTAATAGGCCTGGTTTCTGTTATCTTGCTCCCTGTCCCACTGGTCGTGCCTACTCTCCCATTTAAGCCGTCCTGGTTCTAACCACCCCATCCATCAATTTCCCCCTTCAGATGCCATTGTGAACCCCTAGCCCTCCCAGTTCCCCCTACTTACTGCCTCATGCGATGGGTTTTGAACTACCCTCCCCCTCAATGCTTAAGGTGTCTGTCGCCCTTCCCCCATGAACTTCTACTTAACAAATGATAACAACTTAAATTAACTTCTTTCCCTTTTGTAGGTGTTGGTATGTGGGGTCTGTGTGGTTCCGTGTAGAGTTCCACCTTGCCTCTGGTGATCCCCTCCCATTGTTATTTTAGGTTGAGAGATTAGTCTTATGTGCCTTTCCCTGAGGCGTCAGTCAGAGTCTCAAAACCTGAGATCCAGAGCAACAGTGTCTATTTTTTTTCCCACCATTGTTTTGGTGTCCTACATTGCCTGTATAAGGTCCAACATGGAAGGTTAGAGGGCATCCTCTGCTGCCAACCGCAGGTGGTCCTTGTGCCCCTGATTGCTTCCCATCATCTGCGCGTGTAATGCATTTTTCTCCAGTTTAGGCGATGGCGGTGCCTTCTGGCCCTTGTCGCACACTATTGTAGCTTACCCAGTCCAGGCGCATTCTGACAGTGTTTGCCAGCTTGACGCCAGGTAGCACCATCCCATTTTAAGACTTGGGTCCTGGCCTACAGTACATTAGATAGGGATATCTCACATGCCTTCTTCCGTAGTCCTTCGTTCCAGCCAGACCCCCCTTTCCTGAGTATCCTGTAAGCCTCTGTCTAAATGGTGGCCCAGCAGCTGTCCCCCTATCAGGGATCGCCTCAGTCCTGTTATTTGCCGGTAGTGGAGTCAGGACCACTTTGGTATCATAGTACCACATGCTCGATCAAGCTGCTTTTAGTGCCCACAACGGAGGTGGCCTGCTCCGGTGCACCACACTTTCCTCTCTTTCACCCCTTGCGTGTAGGTGGTTAGCGACTACTGGGTCCTTGCAGCCGGATCTCTGCCTGGGAGCTACTGCCCCTGTGATGGCCCTCTAACCGGCATCATTTGCAGCGGTGCAGTTCTGTCTCCAGGTCCCCTACTTCTGTCACTGCTGATGGTGGGGCATGGCTGTCTCGGTACGCAAATCCCTTCCGTGGGCCCCACTTCACCTTGGGATCCCCTCTGCTGGCCACCTGCACCCTCATTTGGGGGCTACTACCCCTATGTCCTCACACATCTTTGGGTCCTGCTCTCTTTGGGCCCATGCTATGGCCCTTTGGCACCACTTCTCGCTTGTCAGCGCTGATTGCTGCTTGTCTGCCCCTCATCCGGTCCGCAGTCCACTGTGAAGTTCTTTGCAGTCTCAGCAGTTGCTGTCTGTCTCGGCCCCTCACCTCCACCGACCTTCAGAGGCGCATCTGTGCTCGGGTGCCTTTCTCCTGATCTCTTGTGTATCTGATGGGCCACTTTCAGTGCTGCTCTCTACAGCCCCAGACTCATCGGCTTTTATCCTCGGCCCCTTGCCGATCCCCACCACCACCGTCCAGTGTGTTGTGATACTAGGAGGAAAGATACATTGGCCATCGACTCAGTTTTGTATAAGTGACTCCATTTGCTGTGGTCTCACGCAGTTGCAGGGTGGGGAGGGGATGTTTTTGCTCTTCACCTGTTTTCGCTCTTCACAGTGCAGGGTAAGCTAGAACATGTCATGTGGGATGCGCACTTGGTACTGCTCACAGGGTTGGGATTGTTAATGCCGTAGAAATGTGCAGAATATACAGCTCTGCCTCGGAGCAAACACGGGGCCCTGGCCAGCTTCTGTGAGTGACCTTGATGCAGACCGGTACAGCCAGCCTTGTTTTTGCAACAGAAGTAAGGGGGAGAGATGTCTAGAAATCTCTCCTTGTGGTGAGTAAAATGTATCAGAGGTGTGGAATGTTAGCTCTCCTTCTTAAAGTGCTGTATTAATAAATACAAGTGTTTCCTGTTAAGATGTGCCTTGACCAGTTTATTTGCCTCATTTTGAGCGTGCTGAGCTCCTTTTCTACGTGTGTCATTTAAAGGTGCAGTGAGATACATATACATTTGCCTCATTTTAAGAGTGCTGAGTTTAAGTGTGTCCTATTGTTTCAAGTCTGAAGCAGAACACTTTGGCGTCACTTTGCAGGATCCGAAATTAAAGGGGAAAATGTTTTCCAAAAAGGCAAAGGCAGATTCCCTGATACCAAATGAGATACCGGGGTGGGAAGTAGCCCCCTATGGTATGCTTAAGCATGAATCGTCTTGTTCTGCTGGGTTGAGTGAAAACTGGAATGCATGTATAGCTGACGCTGAGCCAGCACAATTAGTGGCATGTCTGCAGAAAGTACTAATTGAGAAAGGGAAAGAGCTTAGCATGTTAGGGCGAAGAGGCTGGATCCTCGTAAGTGCCTATTGTAAAATGCATGAAAAATGTGTTCAGTTACAGCAGGTACATGATCAAATAGAAAAACAGCTGGTGAAAGCCAAGAATACTTCCACGATGCTGACTTGTCGAAATAAGCTATTGCAAGATAAGTTCGAAACTTATCAGACTGTGGCTGAGAGAGCAGCTGTACTTGTAGCGCAATATCAATACAAGAGAAGGAGGGGGAAGGTTAATAAGAGAAAAGTTCACTTGGTCATTGCGAAGGCAGAAATAGATTGGGACCCAGAGAAATGGGATGGTAACATCTGGGATTCTTCACAGTTTTTACATTCCGGGGAAGAGTGTGGCCAAACTAGAAGCCACAGTGAGTCTTAAGATCGGGAAGGTTGTCCATGCACAGCCCATATTTTGACGGAAGATAAATGGTAGTCCAAATTATCCACAGGGGTTGCAATGGACTCCATGGAAGATTTTACTCAGCAAGAGATTAATGACATTCTGGATACATTCTGACAGAGACCCGCGGAGGCTTTGCTTATGTGGATGGTGTGACTGTTTGACATGGGAGCCTCTGGGGTGATGTTAGATCATGGGGTTGCAGTAAAGTCTGGTACACTTAGCACTGACCCCACTGTACAGGAACAGTTTAGGAATTAGAGAAGACAATCAAATCCACCGGTTACAATTAGCGGTTGCTTGGTGCAGCCACGAGTATCCTACATAGTCAGATTGGCCACTAAATGATAAACCTTGGTTTACATTGAGAGATGCTATGCAGACACTTAAGGAAGAAGTAATGAAACTGCTATTTTCCCAGGTAATGCACATGAGCTAATGGATGGACTGCTGACAGTATCAGTGTGAAATAAAATAATTTGCTCAGCTCCCTCAGACTACAAACAGCTAATGAAGACCCTGCTAACTAACTAACGTAGCGCAGGTGATTGACAAAGTCTGTGAGTTGGGAGAGTTAGGACACTGGATAAAGACCAGGACAGACAACAATACAGAACCCTGAAGAGACATGTTTATGGCCTTGTTGAAGGATGAAGTGAAGAAAGAACAGATAGATAGATAGACTAGAGACCACGAGTCTGCGGGAGATGTTTCATAAGCGAGGGTGGGACAAGAAACTAGGAAGTAGGAACATGAATAAACAGGACAAGAAGCAAGGGAGTCAAAGAAAGCCACAGGTGAAAGAAGAGGAAAAAGAGAGACAACTACCCATTTGAAGGTGAAGAAAGACTCTGATAATGAGTGGCTCAGTGAGAACAGGAGGGAGGAGGAGTTTCCCCAAGAGTATGACAGTTTGTACCCAGATTTGACTTGGGCGAAAGTTGACAAATTGAAAGCAGATTAGAGAGTAGGCTAAACTCCGGTACTGGGGTGGGCTCGCAAGGATCATAGACCCTATGTTGACTTGGATATGTATTGGAAACATCATAATGTTCAGAAGGCCTGAGCCCTAGTAGATGCCGGAGCAGAGGCCACTTTGATATATGGAAACTTAAAAACTTTTAAAGGACAGTACTTCACCATTACAGGTTTGGGGGCAAAAGAAACAACATCTGTGTAAACCAAGGTCCAAATGAAAGTAGGGAGGATGTCAAAAAGAGAGTATATTATATTGATAGTGCCCCTCTCCAAATATATTATTGGAATCTATATTTTGAAGGGAATGACTCGGTATTTGGAGGACGGGTGCTATCAATTTTGGTTAAAAAGGTACATTTCCACTGCCAGTGCAAGAGTGGGTCATTTAATCATTCCTCCTGGGAAGGTGCCTCAAGCTACTAAGATAATTAATATGAAACAGTGCGGACTTCCAGGTGGGCATGAGGAGATCGGTGAGACCATACAGGACTTGATAAAGGCTGGGGTGCTGCTTCCAATCACTCCTGCCTGGAATAACCCTGTGTGGCTCGTGCGCAAAAGTGATAATAGTTGGCACATGACATTTGATTATCATGAATTGAACAAGCATACTCCTCCTCCAACTGCAGCTGTCCCAGATATGATTACTTTAATTGAGAAAATACAGAAACACACTGGGACATGGTATGCAACAATTGATATTGCTAATGCTTTCTTCTCTGTATCAATAGCCCCCGAGAACCAAGAGCAATTTGCTTTCTCCTTTCACTCTGGGATGATAATTAGCCTCTCTCTTGGGCATAATACTACATCGAGATATAAACGCACCCAATTTCTTGCATGTAAACTGGCTGAGATCCATTACTCACTATCAACTTCTCTTACGTCTTAAAAAGGCACTTCGGTCACATTTCAAGTAACACTTTCAGACCAGTCCTTCAGCCGATTCTCCAAAACCTGTTTTATCTCCACATTTTTCTCCATTGCTTCCACCCACAAGCCCCTGGAAATAACTTACTCAAACTTACCTTTCGCAGGCCAGTACTTCTCATCCTCTATTATAAAACTTAACTCTCATTTATCCCCTGTATCCTCCTTGGGAAAGTATGACATACAACCAGAGTGTTCACTGGCATTCTTTACAATACATTCCACCAAAACCTGGTATGAGTGGAGCTTTGCTGCAAAGCATGCCAAATGTCCCATCAAAGTACTCCCCCCTCTGCTGATAAAACATTCACCAGGGATTTGAGGTCAGTCCTTAACACAAACCGTGTTCCCCACTAAAGCTCTCTAAAATGTTCAGTTGACCATTTGCATGCAGGCAACTCTCTCAAAAGTGGAATAAATATGTTCAAAGTCTTAGTGCACTGCAGGCATGCACCATTTCGGTTACGTTGTAACAACACTGCCCATAATTTCCACATCAACCACACACCCTTCATCAATCACATATGATTTCAAGAAAGCTGTCTGCACCATCGAATTCTTCAGTTCCATACATGCTCACAGCTGGTCTGGTTCCCATTCAAATTACCATCTTCAACATTGGGGGATTAGGTGCCTGTAGACTTGCTTGCATATAGTTTTACAGGTTCAATTATGTTTCTCAGCATGTTATCTAGCATTACTTCAAGTTTTTCTCTATAAGTGATAGGCACAATATGAACTCTGTAACTCATTGAAATGGCATTGTCCTTTTCTTCAAAATGATTTTATGTTTGAAAACTCTAACTTTTCTAACTTTTCTTGGAAACCTTTAAGATCAGGGACAGATGTACAAAAAAGTTCGTTTAAGATTTCCTAATTGCGAATTTTTGCGATTCACAATTAGGAAATCGCAAGCACCAATGTACAAATGTGTCTTGGACACATTCTGTGTTTCACAGTGTGTCGTTAATAGACCTATCTCATTAATATTCATGAGATAGGTCTCATTTTGCAACCCATTGGGAGTGGCCTGCACTCATAGGGATGGTTGCTTGTTGGGGTCAGCAGACCACCATGTCTGTGATTTCTTTTTCAATAAAGCACTTTTTTTTGTATTGTAGGCCGTTTTTCTTACAAAGGAAAACAGCAGCCTGTTTTCCTTAAAGGAAAATGGAATGCATTTCAAAAATACAAATGAGAAGCTACCTTTTCATTTTTTAAGGACAGGCTGTGGTCTGTGAGACCACTGCCTGCTCTTAAACAAGCATTTTCAATGCATTAGGTCTCACATTTGCAAGCGTTTAAGCTATTGGCATTTTAAATGACTATGCCTTTTATTTATGTGTTTTTAAAAGCAACACATATTTCTGACCCCCCAGGATATTGCGGCATAGATATGCAAATTTTGCGGCACAAAAATTGAAATTTAAATGCATTATTGCGACACTTTATTTTACTCGTAATCATTCCTTTTCAGTCTTAAATAAATAGAAACTGTTTGAGTATTCCACTTTCAAATAGGCATGTTTAAAGTGTCTGAGAGTATTTGTTTGCTTCGCTAAGTCCCTGAGTCCTGTAATTGCAGGCAGCAATATTTTTCTGATGTTGCTAGCAGCCAATCGGAGAACTTGCGGGACTCTGACATCCGCAGCAGCGAGATGACCCGAGGGAAATAAAGATCACAGGGCCAAACATAACTCTCTACTTTTAAATTGGCATGCATGCGAGAGTCTAAGACATTCCTGCAAGCCTAAATGCACCCCTGCTGGGTCCCGAAACAAGAAGAGAGGGGATCTGTTGATGGCCAATGCTGCTCCCTGCTTCCTGTCTACTCTCACCCCAGAACAGAGTCAGGCACGCCTACCCTGAGCAGTGCCATCAACCCTTCTACTCTACCGCCACCGACCCTGCTTACAAGCCCACACCATGGTTAGCTGTAATTCGATTCTCTTCCAGTTGCTCATGCAAATAAAACTGTGCAGTAAACAAGTTGTACATGTGATAACACTGAATGACCCCCCTCACCTCCACCTTCCACCACCCCCACCTCCAGGACACAAATCCTAAACAAGCATTTGTAATGCAATACGCCTCGTATTTACATGAGTTTAACCCCTTTGGTGCTGTGGAGGAGAATTAATAAGTGGGCGGGATTCGGAAGGCCCCCGGTCATCCTTAGCACACGCCACCCATGATGTTGGACGGCAGGGGGCCGTCCTGAGCACTAAAGAAGTTAAGCTATTGGCATTGTAAATGGTAATGCCTTTTATTTATGTTTTGAAAACGAAAACAAAAATAAAAGGCATTGTCATTTACAATGTCAATTGCTCAAACTTGCGTAAATGTGAGAACTATTGCATTGCAAATGCTTGTTTAGGTAGAAGTGCCTGCCTTTCATCACAACAGAAGCAAGCAGCAAGCTTTGTGTGAGGTGCCTGGCTCCAGCCCTGCCTGTGTCCCTCATCTGAACTTTCTGAGGCTGGCACAGGCTCCAGGCGACTGATTCCGGGTCAGGAAGGAAGGTAAGGAATAGGGGTGTGGGATGGGGATTCGGGGGCTGAGGGAGGCACAAGCGCACACGTTGGGGGCTGGCACGAGATGCGGGAACCGAGGGGGGCCCTGGCGGCTCCCCCTTGATAAGTTTTATCCTAGCCATGTGTTAAGTTGTTTTCCCTTCTTTTCCACGTTGCAAAAAAAAGAGGTGGATCCATGCCTTCTTCCTCCTCCCTTCACTAAGCCTGGTAGCAAGAATGCAAATTAAACAAGTTTCTGTACCGGTAAAGTGAAAGCGGACCGCAGTGCTTGCAAATTAATTCAATAAGAAGTGCAGCCGCTAAAGTGAAAGCGGACCGCGCTGCAAATTAATTAACTAAACAAGTGCAGCCGCTAAAGTTAATGCGGACCGTGCTGTAAGCAAATTAATTAAGTAAAGAAGAAGAGCAGCCACTAAAGTGAAAGCATAATGCGCTGCAAATAAAAACAAGCATTAGAAATGCAATCGGGCTCTGATTTATTTGAGTTTGAGCTAATGGCATTGTAAATGCCAATGTATTGTTGCTATGTGTTATGGAGTGTGTTCATGTGGTGTGTACTGCCAGTGATCTCCTTGTGAGTGTGAGAATATTGCACCGTTACTGCCTGTGATGTCCTTCTTGTGAGTGTGAGAAGCTTGCACCTCTGCTGCCTGTGGTCTCCTTGTGAGTGTAAGAAGCTTGCACTGCTGCTGCCTGTGATGTCCTACTCACTACTCTACTCTACTCACTACTCTACTCACTACTCTGCACTCACTACTCACTACTCTACTCACTACTCTACTCACTACTCTACTCACTACTCTGCACTCACTACTCACTACTCTACTCACTACTCTACTCTCTACTCACTACTCTACTCACTACTCTACTCACTACTCTACTCACTACTCTACTACTCTACTCACTACTCTACTCACTACTCTACTCACTACTCTACTCACTACTCTACTCACTACTCTGCACTCACTACTCACTACTCTGCACTCACTACTCTACTCACTATTCACTACTCTCCACTCACTACTCTACTCACTACTCACTACTCTACTTTCTACTCACTACTCTACTCACTACTCACTACTCTACTCACTACTCACTACTCTACTCACTACTCACTACTCTACTCACTACTCACTTCTCTACTCACTACTCTGCACTCACTACTTTACTCACTACTCTACTCACCTCACTATTCTACTCACTACTCTACTCACTACTCACTACTCTACTCACTACTCTGCACTCACTACTCACTACTCTACTCACTACTCTACTCACTACTCTACTTACTACTCTACTCACTACTCACTACTCTGCACTCACTACTCACTACTCTACTCACTACTCACTACTCTACTCACTACTCTACTCACTACTCTACTCACTACTCACTACTCTACTCACTACTCTACTCACTACTCACTACTCTGCTCACTACTCACTACTCTACTCACTACTCACTACTCTCCACTCACTACTCTACTTTCTACTCACTACTCTACTCACTACTGACTACTCTACTCACTACTCACTACTCTACTCACTACTCACTACTCACTTCTCTACTCACTACTCTGCACTTACTACTTTACTCACTACTCTACTCTACTCACCTCACTACTCTACTCACTACTCTACTCACTACTGACTACTCTACTCACTACTCTGCACTCACTACTCACTACTCACCTCACTACTCTACTCTACTCACTACTCACTACTCTACTCACTACTCTACTCACTACTCTACTCACTACTCACTACTCTACTCACTACTCACTACTCTACTCACTACTCACTACTCTGCACTCACTACTCACTACTCTACTCACTACTCTACTCACTACTCTACTCACTACTCAATACTCACTACTCTACTCACTACTCACTACTCTACTCACTACTCACTACTCACTTCTCTACTCACTACTCTGCACTCACTACTTTACTCACTACTCTACTCACCTCACTACTCTACTCACTACTCTACTCACTACTCTACTCACTACTCACTACTCTGCACTTACTACTCACTACTCTACTCACTACTCTACTCACTACTCACTACTCTGCACTCACTGCTCACTACTCTACTCACTACTCTACTCACTACTCTACTCACTACTCACTACTCTACTCACTACTGTACTCACTACTCTACTCAATACTCTACTCACTGCTCTACACACTGCTCTACTCACTACTGTACTCACTACTCTACTCACTACTCTACTCACTACTCTACTCACTACTCACTACTCTACTCACTACTCACTACTCTGCACTCACTACTCACTACTCACCTCACTACTCTACTCACTACTCACTACTCTACTCACTACTCACTACTCTGCACTCACTACTCACTACTCTACTCACTACTCTACTCACTACTCTACTCACTACTCTACTCACTACTCTGCACTCACTACTCACTACTCTACTCACTACTCACTACTCACTACTCACTACTCTACTCACTACTCTACTCACTACTCACTACTCTGCACTCACTACTCTACTCACTACTCTACTCACTACTCACTACTCACTACTCTGCACTCACTACTCACTACTCTACTCACTACTCACTACTCTGCACTCACTACTCACTACTCTACTCACTACTCACTACTCTACTCACTACTCTACTCACTACTCTACTCACTACTCTACTCACTACTCACAACTCTACTCACTACTCACTACTCTACTCACTAGTCTGCACTCACTACTCACTACTCTGCTCACTACTCACTACTCTACTCTCCACTCACTACTCTACTCACTACTCACTACTCTACTCACTACTTTCTACTCACTACTCTACTCACTACTCTGCACTCACTACTTTACTCACTACTCTACTCACCTCACTACTCTACTCACTACTCTACTCACTACTACATACTCTACTCACTACTCTACTCACTACTCACTACTCTACTCACTACTCACTACTCTACTCATTACTCAGTACTCTACTCACTACTCTGCACTCACTACGCACTACTCACCTCACTACTCTACTCACTACTCTACTCACTACTCTGCACTCACTACTCTACTCACTACTCTACTCACTACTCTACTCACCACTCTACTCTACTCACTACTCTACTCTACTCACTACTCACTACTCTACTCACTACTCACTACTCTACTCACTACTCACTACTCTGCACTCACTACTCACTACTCTACTCACTACTCTACTCACTACTCTACTCACTACTCTACTCACTACTCACTACTCACTACTCTGCACTCACTACTCACTACTCTACTCACTACTCACTACTCTGCACTCACTACTAATTACTCTACTCACTACTCTACTCACTACTCTACTCACTACTCTACTCACTACTCTACTCACTACTCACTACTCTACTCACTACTCTGCACTCACTACTCACTACTCTGCTCACTACTCACTACTCTACTCACTACTCTCCACTCACTACTCTACTCACTACTCACTACTCTACTCACTACTTTCTACTCACTACTCTACTCACTACTCACTACTCTGCACTCACTACTTTACTCACTACTCTACTCACCTCACTACTCTACTCACTACTCTACTCACTACTCACTACTCTACTCACTACTCTGCACTCACTACTCACTACTCTACTCACTACTCTACTCACTACTCTACTCACTACTACATACTCTACTCACTACTCTACTCACTACTCACTACTCTACTCACTACTCACTACTCTACTCATTACTCACTACTCTACTCACTACTCACTACTCTGCACTCACTACTCACTACTCACCTCACTACTCTACTCACTACTCTACTCACTACTCACTACTCTGCACTCACTACTCACTACTCTACTCACTACTCTACTCACTACTCTACTCACTACTCTACTCTACTCACTACTCTACTCACTACTCTACTCACTACTCTGCACTCACTACTTACTACTCTACTCACTACTCTACTCACTACTCTACTCACTACTACCTACTCTACTCACTACTACCTACTCTACTCACTACTCTACTCACTGCTCACTACTCTACTCACTACTCACTACTCTACTCACTACTCACTACTCTGCACTCACTACTCACTACTCACCTCACTACTCTACTCACTACTCACTACTCTACTCACTACTCACTACTCTGCACTCACTACTCACTACTCTACTCACTACTCTACTCACTACTCTACTCACTACTCACTACTCCACTCACTACTCTGCACTCACTACTCACTATTTTACTCACTACTCTACTCACTACTCTATTCACTACTCACTACTCTGCACTCACTACTCACTACTCTCTACTCTACTCACTACTCTACTCACTACTCTACTCACTACTCACTACTCTGCACTCACTACTCACTACTTTACTCACTACTCTACTCACTACTCTACTCACTACTCTACTCACTACTCACTACTCACTACTCTGCACTCACTACTCACTACTCTACTCACTACTCACTACTCTACTCACTACTCTGCACTCACTACTCTACTCACTACTCACTACTCTACTCACTACTCACTACTCTACTCACTACTCACTACTCTACTCACTACTCACTACTCTGCACTCACTACTCACTACTCTGCTCACTACTCACTACTCTACTCACTACTCTCCACTCACTACTCTACTCACTACTCACTACTCTACTCACTACTTTCTACTCACTACTCTACTCACTACTCACTACTCTGCACTCACTACTTTACTCACTACTCTACTCACCTCACTACTCTACTCACTACTCTACTCACTACTCTACTCACTACTCTGCACTCACTACTCTACTCACTACTCACTACTCTACTCACTACTCACTACTCTACTCACTACTCACTACTCTGCACTCACTACTCACTACTCACCTCACTACTCTACTCACTACTCACTACTCTACTCACTACTCACTACTCTGCACTCACTACTCACTACTCTACTCACTACTCTACTCACTACTCACTACTCTACTCACTACTCTGCACTCACTACTCACTACTCTACTCACTACTCACTACTCTACTCACTACTCTATTCACTACTCACTACTCTGCACTCACTACTCAATACTCACTACTCACTACTCTACTCACTACTCACTACTCTACTCACTACTCTACTCACTACTCACTACTCTGCACTCACTACTTTACTCACTACTCTACTCACTACTCTACTCACTACTCTACTCACTACTCACTACTCACTACTCTGCACTCACTACTCACTACTCTACTCACTACTCTGCACTCACTACTCACTACTCTACTCACTACTCACTACTTTACTCACTACTCTATTCACTACTCACTACTCTGCACTCACTACTCACTACTCACTACTCTACTCACTACTCACTACTCTAGTCACTACTCACTACTCTGCACTCACTACTTACTACTTTACTCACTACTCTACTCACTACTCTACTCACTACTCTACTCACTACTCACTACTCACTACTCTGCACTCACTACTCACTACTCTACTCACTACTCACTACTCTACTCACTACTCTGCACTCACTTCTCACTACTCTACTCACTACTCACTACTCTACTCACTACTCTACTCACTACTCACTACTCCACTCACTACTCTGCACTCACTACTCACTATTTTACTCACTACTCTACTCACTACTCTATTCACTACTCACTACTCTGCACTCACTACTCACTACTCTCTACTCTACTCACTACTCTACTCACTACTCTACTCACTACTCACTACTCTGCACTCACTACTCACTACTTTACTCACTACTCTACTCACTACTCTACTCACTACTCTACTCACTACTCACTACTCTGCACTCACTACTCACTACTCTACTCACTACTCACTACTCTACTCACTACTCTGCACTCACTACTCTACTCACTACTCACTACTCTACTCACTACTCACTACTCTACTCACTACTCACTACTCTACTCACTACTCACTACTCTGCACTCACTACTCACTACTCTGCTCACTACTCACTACTCTACTCACTACTCTCCACTCACTACTCTACTCACTACTCACTACTCTACTCACTACTTTCTACTCACTACTCTACTCACTACTCACTACTCTGCACTCACTACTTTACTCACTACTCTACTCACCTCACTACTCTACTCACTACTCTACTCACTACTCACTACTCTACTCACTACTCTGCACTCACTACTCTACTCACTACTCACTACTCTACTCACTACTCACTACTCTACTCACTACTCACTACTCTGCACTCACTACTCACTACTCACCTCACTACTCTACTCACTACTCACTACTCTACTCACTACTCACTACTCTGCACTCACTACTCACTACTCTACTCACTACTCTACTCACTACTCACTACTCTACTCACTACTCTGCACTCACTACTCACTACTCTACTCACTACTCACTACTCTACTCACTACTCTATTCACTACTCACTACTCTGCACTCACTACTCAATACTCACTACTCACTACTCTACTCACTACTCACTACTCTACTCACTACTCTACTCACTACTCACTACTCTGCACTCACTACTTTACTCACTACTCTACTCACTACTCTACTCACTACTCTACTCACTACTCACTACTCACTACTCTGCACTCACTACTCACTACTCTACTCACTACTCTGCACTCACTACTCACTACTCTACTCACTACTCACTACTTTACTCACTACTCTATTCACTACTCACTACTCTGCACTCACTACTCACTACTCACTACTCTACTCACTACTCACTACTCACTACTCACTACTCTGCACTCACTACTTACTACTTTACTCACTACTCTACTCACTACTCTACTCACTACTCACTACTCACTACTCTGCACTCACTACTCACTACTCTACTCACTACTCACTACTCTACTCACTACTCTGCACTCACTTCTCACTACTCTACTCACTACTCACTACTCTACTCACTACTCACTACTCTACTCACTACTCACTACTCTGCACTCACTACTCACTACTCTGCTCACTACTCACTACTCTACTCACTACTCTCCACTCACTACTCTACTCACTACTCACTACTCTACTCACTACTTTCTACTCACTACTCTACTCACTACTCACTACTCTGCACTCACTACTTTACTCACTACTCTACTCACCTCACTACTCTACTCACTACTCTACTCACTACTCACTACTCTACTCACTACTCTGCACTCACTACTCACTACTCTACTCACTACTCTACTCACTACTCTACTCACTACTACATACTCTACTCACTACTCTACTCACTACTCACTACTCTACTCACTACTCACTACTCTACTCATTACTCACTACTCTACTCACTACTCACTACTCTGCACTCACTACTCACTACTCACCTCACTACTCTACTCACTACTCTACTCACTACTCACTACTCTGCACTCACTACTCACTACTCTACTCACTACTCTACTCACTACTCTACTCACTACTCTACTCTACTCACTACTCTACTCACTACTCTACTCACTACTCTGCACTCACTACTTACTACTCTACTCACTACTCTACTCACTACTCTACTCACTACTACCTACTCTACTCACTACTACCTACTCTACTCACTACTCTACTCACTGCTCACTACTCTACTCACTACTCTACTCACTACTCACTACTCTGCACTCACTACTCACTACTCACCTCACTACTCTACTCACTACTCACTACTCTACTCACTACTCTGCACTCACTACTCACTACTCTACTCACTACTCTACTCACTACTCTACTCACTACTCACTACTCTACTCACTACTCTGCACTCACTACTCACTATTTTACTCACTACTCACTACTCTACTCACTACTCTATTCACTACTCACTACTCTGCACTCACTACTCACTACTCTCTACTCACTACTCACTACTCTACTCACTACTCTACTCACTACTCACTACTCTGCACTCACTACTCACTACTTTACTCACTACTCTACTCACTACTCTACTCACTACTCTACTCACTACTCACTACTCACTACTCTGCACTCACTACTCACTACTCTACTCACTACTCACTACTCTACTCACTACTCTGCACTCACTACTCTACTCACTACTCACTACTCTACTCACTACTCACTACTCTACTCACTACTCACTACTCTGCACTCACTACTCACTACTCTGCTCACTACTCACTACTCTACTCACTACTCTCCACTCACTACTCTACTCACTACTCACTACTCTACTCACTACTTTCTACTCACTACTCTACTCACTACTCACTACTCTGCACTCACTACTTTACTCACTACTCTACTCACCTCACTACTCTACTCACTACTCTACTCACTACTCACTACTCTACTCACTACTCTGCACTCACTACTCTACTCACTACTCACTACTCTACTCACTACTCACTACTCTACTCACTACTCACTACTCTGCACTCACTACTCACCTCACTACTCTACTCACTACTCACTACTCTACTCACTACTCACTACTCTGCACTCACTACTCACTACTCTACTCACTACTCTACTCACTACTCACTACTCTACTCACTACTCTGCACTCACTACTCACTACTCTACTCACTACTCACTACTCTACTCACTACTCTATTCACTACTCACTACTCTGCACTCACTACTCACTACTCACTACTCTACTCACTACTCACTACTCTACTCACTACTCTACTCACTACTCACTACTCTGCACTCACTACTTTACTCACTACTCTACTCACTACTCTACTCACTACTCTACTCACTACTCACTACTCACTACTCTGCACTCACTACTCACTACTCTACTCACTACTCTGCACTCACTACTCACTACTCTACTCACTACTCACTACTTTACTCACTACTCTATTCACTACTCACTACTCTGCACTCACTACTCACTACTCACTACTCTACTCACTACTCACTACTCTAGTCACTACTCACTACTCTGCACTCACTACTTACTACTTTACTCACTACTCTACTCACTACTCTACTCACTACTCTACTCACTACTCACTACTCACTACTCTGCACTCACTACTCACTACTCTACTCACTACTCTACTCACTACTCTGCACTCACTTCTCACTACTCTACTCACTACTCACTACTCTACTCACTACTCACTACTCTACTCACTACTCACTACTCTGCACTCACTACTCACTACTCTGCTCACTACTCACTACTCTACTCACTACTCTCCACTCACTACTCTACTCACTACTCACTACTCTACTCACTACTTTCTACTCACTACTCTACTCACTACTCACTACTCTGCACTCACTACTTTACTCACTACTCTACTCACCTCACTACTCTACTCACTACTCTACTCACTACTCTACTCACTACTCTGCACTCACTACTCACCTCACTACTCTACTCACTACTGTACTCACTACTCACTACTCACTACTCTACTCACTACTCTACTCACTACTCACTACTCTACTCACTACTCTACTCACTACTCTACTCACTACTCTACTCACTACTCACTACTCTGCACTCACTACTCACTACTCTGCTCACTACTCACTACTCTGCACTCACTACTCACTACTCTGCTCACTACTCACTACTCTACTCACTACTCTCCACTCACTACTCTACTCACTACTCACTACTCTGCACTCACTACTTTACTCACTACTCTACTCACTACTCACTACTCTACTCACTACTCACTACTCTACTCACTACTCACTACTCACTACTCTACTCACTACTCTCCACTCACTACTCTACTCACTACTCTACTCACTACTTTCTACTCACTACTCTACTCACTACTCACTACTCTGCACTCACTACTTTACTCACTACTCTACTCCTGTGTCAGTTTTCTGATGTTAGTGTGAGCCTCCCTTCTATGTCAGTGTACCAGCCTTAGAGCCCCATGTGATGTGATTGTCTCCTTATAAACTGCTTATTACATACTAAGTAAGCTTAGAAGAAGTAACAATATGGATGACCACTGGGGGTGGGGGAGAAGGAGTAAAGAATAAAGATGGAGAGTTCTGGTGATCTAAAAAATGGACCAGGGGTGATGAATATTTTAGGTAAGAAACTTGAAAAAAGTGGAAAGTAAAGGGCAAATTTACTAAATGTTAGCGCAACTGATCCCAGCAATCAATGTTTCTGTGTGCGTGGTTCAATTGAGAGAGAAATATTGGCGAGCTATATTTACTAAAAAAGGCCTGTTCCTGCATTCTCCCACTGCACTGCTCCATGATGCACAAGCAGGCACCATTGTGCAAAGGTGTGTGTGTGTGTGTGTGTGTGTACGTGTGTGCGTGTGCGTGTGTGTGTGTGTGATGGTGTGAAAACTAGATCTGATGCATGTGATTCTCTACATTGCTGGCCGGCTGTTCATGCGCGCGCACAGAGCTGAAGGGAAAAAAAACACAGCAGTGCACACGCTCCCAGCACCATCTGCCTTCAATTACCGGCACCTCGGACAGCTGGTAATTGAGGATTTATGTATTCTTCTGCGCGTTTCCGAACACTTTATGCAGGAAGTGAACATTGACAAATTCCTAAGCCCTATGGCGTGCTGCCTTACTTAAACACAGCCTTGCCTGGACCAATTACCATGCACATGGCAAAATACCACACGCAAAAACCGCGCGCTTTCTGGAATGTGGCAGCCGGACCCCTTTCAGACTTCTTTTTTTTTTCTACTCCAAAAGAGCTCGGAAGCCCCGCCCCACTTCGTGGTGACGTAGGCCCGAGCCCTAAAAAACTTTAAAAAAAATAGTGCTCACAGCCACGAAACATGCAGATGAGAGATTTGTATTTTATGTAGGTAGGTATGTAGGTTACTGCTTTGAACAGAGATCCTTTTGTTAATTGCAGTTCATAAATTATAATCCTTCTAATATAGCACAGTGAGCTGTGAAGGACATGTGACTCCAACACCTTATAACCCTGAGTGACTCATGTAACACATCTTGTATATTGATTTATACACTTACATGATTTATTATCAATGGCAATGGTGTTTACTTTTCTCTATCTGATGCAAATTGAGAGGATGTATTTTAAAGCGAACTGTGCCACAACCCTGGAGAGGTGTAGGGGGTTATGTGCTGTATAAAACGAGAGCCAGGGATACAAAATGGACGAGCACTGACAAAATCAGACTTTTGGGGCAGAGAAAATTTAATGTGTGTGTGCGAATCTGGAGAACTTTCTTCAGCTCTCTTTGAGGAAAAATATGAGTGAAAAGTTCCATAAACGTCAGAATTGTAACAAAAACCAGGAAACACATCTTTATTATTAAAACCATTTAAAGCAAATGATGTTCCTCTGCAATGAAGAATTCACATGAGAATTCTCTTTTTTTGCACAAAAAGCACTTTTTGTGCCAGTGGAGTTGTGTAAAAATAAAAAACATAAAACAATTTGACAAAGCTGCAAATCTTTACATGTATCTAAAACACTCCACCACCTGCTCCCTTTTCATTTGGTTTCTCTGTGATGCTTGTCCTTGCGACCATACCACAGAGCAAACTTTTCTCCATTTCATTTTTTCTGCAAGTTTTATTTCCTTATTCTAGGCTATTTTAAGAAAACTGTGTACTTATCATATCATTGAAATGTTTTTATTTTTATTTTATGCACTTTCCGTATGCAAATATAATTTTGAATTGAATTGAACACCACTAGCAGGTCTACAAAGCCATCAATAGAACTCACATGTCTGTAGAATAATGCATGAGTGGCAGTGACAGTGTCACTAAAAGGAGAATATGCAGCTTTATCCCGCCCAGCCGCCCAGCCCTGATTTCGCGGGCACTTTTGTAAAAAGCGCTGCCTTTTTACAAAAGGCCAGATTTTGCTATTATTTTGCAAATCGCAAAATCGTGACATCCTGGAGGGTCTGATATATAAAAGGCATTGTTATTTTAATGTCAAAAGCTCAAACTCTCGCAAATGCCTGACCACTTTAATGGTAGCCGCGCCCCTTTCTTTAGACACTGCTCGCAAATTCAGGTTACACTGAGCAGCGTCTAAACAAACGGGTGTGGCCAACATTAAAGTGAAAGCGCGTATGGGGCGCTCTTGATAGAGCGCGCAGGTCACCCAACCAACCAAATATTTATCATATACGTATCAGGCCCATAAACTTCAATTTAAAATATACATTAATCAGGTGACCTTACACTCTACTACCAGTATCCCAGTTCTTTCCTATATATGTTCTGTTGTACCCGACTTACCAATCCAGCGCTACGGGTACCTAATGACCACGATGAATCAGGGAGCTAGCTGTGAAGAAAAAGGCAGACAAACCAAATACCAACTTTTATATTTTCTTTGTATTTCATAAAATGACCACAGACTACGGGGAAGTTTTAAAACTTTTATCTAGATTTCAGATTCGGAAAGCATAAAGTTTACAACCAAAAGGCAATCAATAACCAAGATAATAAAAAGCACATATCCATACAGGAAACAAATCAAACTAATCATTTATAGTTCTGAGGAAGGGTAATAAAGAGAAATCTGCTAATCAGTTTTCAGGAATGGAACTTAACTTGCTAAATACTCTAGAATTTTACTACTGGGAAATACTTCAAAAACTGGGTGGAAATGGTGGAAAATCCAACACACCTACAGGGAGGGTAAAGAAATGGAACACGCTATAAATTCTAGAACATTACTTCAATTAGTCTTAATAGAAGGAAAATATAAATGCATTTATAGCTCATAAACAGTATGGATAATTGTGCTTAAGGAAGGGAAACATAGGAACATGCTAAGAAAAATAAATGTATGACTTTTCATTTAGTGGATGATAAAAAAAGCATGGAACATTTCACATATGCAAAGGTATGTCTTTATTGAAGCAAAGACAGAAAAATAGAAGGTGCAGTATAGAGTTTCAGCACTATATTTACCTAGAATGGTGTGAAGACCAACCCTGGCCACGGGTCAGTTAAGGACAGGAAAAACCCCAAGGAAGGACAGTCATCAGTAGGACAGCAGGTGCAGAATGGACACCCCAGGCCAGGACAGGAAACCCAGATTAGGATCAGGACAGGACCACCAAGGCACAACCAGCACCCGCAGTTCGGAAGCAACGCCTGCGCTCCACCCTCTCTGCAGCTAACAGTCAGAACCCCCGATTGGGTTAGCGAATTCCCCAGCAAAGTGCTCCGCCAGCACTTAAGGTTTTCTTAGCAAAACCTCTAGAGTCTATGGATATTTTCGGACAGAGTGCTCCGCAGCTCTCTGTATCAGTCACCTATTGAGTGCATTGGGTCAGTGACAAGTCAGCTATTCGGACAAGTCGGACAATTTCTCTAGCTAAACCTAGGCTAGTTATACTGTTTTCAGGTCAGTGTACCACCCCTCAAATGTTGTAAGTGTCAGAATCCTCAATTTCGATTGGTCCCGAAATAGGATAGGTCAACACACCAATCACATTTCATTTCTACAAGCTCATTTTTGCATACTCTGGGACCGCCTATTGATTTTGGGGTTCCCATGACATATTCTACAGAATACAATGGAAAAAATACAAATGTAGCTATTGCAGGACATTTCAGCTTCTTCGGCTGGGTGAAGGTGCATCTTCCCAGGCACGTTTTGGCTGAGATCTCTGGTTGGCAGCGATTCAATACCACTGGCAGAAGACTGTCATGCGCAGTAAGGTAGCTTAATATGGATTCACGAGTGTCCCTCAGACCCTCAATATCGCGGTACATGAAAAGTAAGCGAAAACAAATTAAAACACAGAAATAAATGAATACACTGTATACCATGAATAGCTACTCTATACCCCTTTACTTAAAGTATACTATGGCGTTAGAGTTTTAGTGCAAACAGACAATAACACGAAACATCAGCGCAAGCTTCACCATGTGAGGACATACAGCAGCCATTTTGAAACCAGTGCGCAAGCGCAAAGATTCCCACCAGAACTGCAAGTACGTCACGTCACGTGAGTGTGACTAACGCATGGGCAGAAGGAAACCCGCCAAGCAGCGGCCATTTTTAAGGACAAGCGTTATTGAGTTAGTAAACACATAGGCAAGCGTCTCTAGGACACCCCAAATGTCAAAATAAAGGGAAATTAGTAAACAAACAGGTTGGGTTACGTTGTTACATATTATTTCGAGGTTCATGAATTCAAGCAAGGCGCGTAATATGTGAATGCTTGCTCCATCAATCCCCTCTTTGATGATATTAATATCATCACAAAACCATTGGAATCAGATGCCAACTTTTCAGATTTTTCCCAATTCAATCTCTTCCAACATTCTATTCAGCTTCTATTTAGTCTATTTGTTAGGGTGAGAATTTTTCACCCTTTTATAAATCTGATTATTCAGTTCCTCCAATTCAAGTTCATCCATACTCCGTTTTACACCTCTCTTATTCACAGTGTACTTCTTTTGGTGTTTGCGCCATTAGCAACAGACAAATATGAGGAATATGATAAAACCTATTACTGCAATTGGCATCAGTACCTTTAACAAAAATCCTTTACCTAAATTAGAAAACCAATGACCTACAGCGGAGAGACCATCAGTAAGTCTCTTCCAGGTACTATCAACCTCCTGTGGTTTGAGTTCCTTTTCCAAATTTGTAATGTTCCTTACATACTTTTTGATTTGCACACTTTTGTCCGGTATTTAAGTGCAACAATGTTGCGCTTTCAACATCCTGCAGACTCTGCCCTCTTTTGCTAATAAGGTGTCCAGAGCAAGTCTGTTCTGTAAAACCATAGATCTGATCGCAAACATTTCGGTATTGACCAACAGAAATTCACTAGCAGTGTCAGTAGACAACCGATCCACTATTGTTGACAATTTGCAGATTCTGTGTGTGTTCAGAACCACTCCCACTGCAGGTATCAAGGCACTAAAAATACTACCCATTATTTCACCTACACTCTCTCTTTTACTACGCACCATGCCATTAGTGTTTTCAGAGCTTCCAGCAATTTCATTCACATGGTATATTTTTGGGAAGACAATTCCAAAGTAGCAGCTTCCATACCAGTGATCCGGTAATTTGAAATAAGCCTTGTTTCCACATATATAATAAATTCTGGGAAACACAGGTTCTGACCCATTTTTGAAACCCCATCCTCCAATTACCTTGTAATTGTGCTCGCATTGACTGGAACCAATGAAAATGTTATTATAATAACTAGTCTTTTCTCGGTGAAGACAAAGTTTCCCTTTTCTCTCGAAATCCAGCAACAAAGCAGGACCAGCCCCACCATTTGAGGTGCTTTCCATGTTTTCAGCCCACTTAGGAGTTTTCTGCCTTTTATCATTTGCCTTTCTTTGGAAACTTTCTCTTCTTTTATCTGCCATGTTTAGAAACATTTTCTCTTGTTCATATAATGAACAGGTCAAGTTATCTCTGTGTGCTTCACCTAAATCTATGGTACATATAGTCAGAAAGTATTTTCCCATATAACGTGTAACGTCACTTTTAGTATGTACAGGTTTCAGATTTCCACGTATAGGAAGTTCAGAAAATATCACGTCTGAGTTAGAGTAGTAGTACTGTAACGGTCCTCTTTTGTAGAATAAGCTAGCTAAGATACTACAGGAAATTCCATATGTCAGTGGCAGGTGATGGTAAGTCACTCCCTCGGCTACAGAAGTAGGTAGCTTCAGGCACACGTAACAGTCTTCTATTTCCATGGTTTCTACATAATGCACTAACAGGTTTGCGAATACATTTAAATGAGTCTGGTTCTTAATTCCGTGATAATGTAGTCCTTCCTCATCTGGTGCTTCTAAGTCTGATTTTGTTTGTCTAATGCTAAGTGCTTTCTCATGTCCTTCTATGTTTTGTGATGTCGTTTCTCCTGCATTTTTCGTCACAGTCTCTGTGGTATCAATATTAGTACTTTTGATCATCATATAAGGAATAGTAATGGTTAGTCCTATCCATAATATTAACACTAAGGCTACACTACATATACATACTTTGCAGCATGTTTTACAACAATTTCGTCTAGGTCTTCCATTCACATTTGAATCAGACATTTTCGCTTAGAAGAAGTTCTCAACCCCTCTTTGTAACTTTGCACAGGTAGCTTACACTGAGCAACTTCAGGTTGGTTCGTCTTCTTCGGCAGACTGGTCAGCTGTCTGTTCTTCGTCGCTATCGTCAGTTATATCAAGATCCTCAAATTCCTCCAACACCAAGTAAGTCCATTCAGGATCCTGATATTTTTCGTTCAGTCTTTTTATTCGATCACTTCTTTGTTTGGAGTTCTCTCCAGTTTGCTCTGCTATACGGAAACTTTGCCTTCTTTGCTCAAGTTTTTCTTCTACTGTTTTTAGTCTCAGTCTTAGTCTTTTAATGAACCTTGGTTCTTTATTTTTCTTCTTGAGTCTTTTGGCTGGCACTGTATTTTGGCTTTCTTCCAATGTTCTTTTATTCTCGTTTGATTGTGGCACTTCTGCTTCTGCTTTTTCCCTTCCTGTCTGACTAGTCCCAGGTCTTATATCTGTTTCTTCTGCCTGGCTACTAAGCTGGCCTTGTTCAGGTGTATACTTGATTAGTCTTTTGGGCGTTTCAATTTCTGTGTCCTGAACACGTTCGTCTATTTCTATCTGATCCTGTTCAAGCACTTCGAACCTTTGATTTTCTTCCGCTTGAACTTTCGCCCTAATATCTGTCTGTCCCTTTTCAATCTCAGGAGTTCTTGGAGGTGTGTCGATCACCTGCTCTGTCCCTATCTGGTCTTCTTCTCCTTCAGATTTGATATGGATTTCGATAATCTGATTGTCTTCTCCTATTCCTGTCTCTTCCTCACTATTCCACTCTCTGTCTGAGTAGGTCTGGCTTCTGGTTCTGATTGGGTCATCAGTCAGGTCTATTATGGGTATCCACTCATCTTGACTGGTGCTCGGTTGTTCGTCAACAGCTACTTCAGGACCAACGTCTGGAGACCCCTCAGCTGGACAACCTTCAGCGTCAGTTTTCTCGTCTTCGGTCACCCTCTTGGTATGGCTGGCATGGATCCACTTTGGAACGCCGGCACACTTCACCGCTGTCGTGGTCACCAGTATCACTTGACGTGGTTTTCCCCACTTCGGTGCAAGGCAATTTGAACGAGTATGCTTCTTGAGTACAACCCAGTCCCCTGGAACCAATTTATCGACTGGAGTTGCTGGACTGGCGACGGCGTCTTCCCCAATCTGGCGAGAGATAGAACGCACTTAGTCACCCAGTTGCTTGCAGTACTCAAGTGCCAAATCATCAGAAATGCTTATCAGTTTGTGTCCTGGTACCCATGCTTGTCTCATCACTCTTCCCATTAGGATCTCATGGGGACTCAGGCCTGTATTTCGGTCTGGAATACTTCGGATTCCCATCAGAACAAGTGGTAAAGCCTCTATCCAGTTCATGCCAGTAGAGTCACACATCTTCCCTATTCTCGACTTGATAGTGCCATTTACTTGTTCTACCACTCCAGAAGCCTCTGGACGATATGCACAGTGCAGTTTTTGTGTAATCTTGAAGGCTTTACAGAGCTGTTCAATTACTTCATTCTGGAAATGCCCACCTCTATCTGATTCAATTGTGACTGGAACCCCGTACCTAGGTATTAGTTCTCGCAGTAACAACTTGGCTACAGTGATGGCATCTTTCTTTTTGGCTGGGTAAGCTTCCACCCATTTTGAAAATAGGCAGACAATGACAAGGACATATCTCATTCCTTTACAAAGGGGCAACTGAATGAAGTCAATCTGCAATCTTACAAAGGGACCTCCTGACTTCCCAATTTTTCCCATTTCAACTACTGTTTTCTTTCCAGCGTTGAACTGCTGACATGTCAAGCACCTCTGGCAGAGTGACTCTGCTACCTTCCTGAACTTCGTGCTGTACCATGTCTGTTGGAAAACACGAATCATGGCATCCCTACCAATGTGTGTATCTCCATGTATCAGTCTGGCCATAGAAGCAAGCAGGCGTCTAGGTAACACAGGCATACCATCAGGGCCCACAATGACACCATCCTCGCTTCTCTGTTGACAACCAAGCTTTCTCCATTTTTCCTTTTCCTTTGGTGTAGCAGCATGCTGCCAATCTCTCAATTCCTCCCATGTAGGCACATCCTCAAACACCATAAGTTGGCAGCTGTTTCCATATCCCCCCAATTTGATATTAACAGACATTCGATGTCTGGCACAATGTTGGGCTACTTCGTCAGCATATCGATTACCTACGGTAACATGGTCACTGCCAGATTTGTGAGCGGCACACTTGACCACTGCCAATTCTTTTTGTAACTGGATTGCATCCAGTAATTCTTGTACAACTTTTCCATTTCTGATAGGAGTACCTGAAGAAGTCAGAAACTCTCTTTTTAGCCACAATTGGCCGAAGTCATGCACAACCCCATAACCGTACTGACTATCAGTATATACGGTTATTCTTTTATTTTTCCCAATTTTACAGGCTCTTGTCAATGCAACCAATTCGGCTACTTGTGCAGACTTTACTCCAAATAGACAGGATGCTTCTATAGTGCGTGATACCGTGACTACAGCATAAGCAGCACTTAGGCCTACAAGTTCGTGTCTCAGACATGAGCCATCTACAAACAGCTCACAATCTTCTACAGGCAGAGGCATCTCTTTGATATCTGGACGTGGCTTGGTACTAAATTCAGTTATATCAATGCAATCATGCTCGACCTCTCCCTTCACTTCTGCAATTAGTGAGTCTGGTAATAGGGTAGATGGATTTAATATGTTACACCGAGTAATGACTACATTTGCAGCACCCACAAGAATCCTCTCATATTTAGTCAACCGACTAGGGGTGAGATACTGGGTTTTAGTTCTTGTCAGCAAGATTACAACTGCATGTGGGACATACACAGTTACAGGATGTCCCATAACAATGGATTCGCTCTGTTCTAGACTTATGCAAGTTGCAGCTACTGCTTTTAGGCATCCGGGTAATCCAGCAGCCACTGGATCCAAGGTAGCAGAAAAATATGCTACTAGACGTCTAGTCAAACCATGCTCCTGAGTTAGGACTGACAGTGCACAATTGTCTCGTGTGTCACAAAACAGTGCAAATTCTTTAGAATAATCAGGCATTCCCAAAGCTGAGGCTGTACACAGACATTCTCGTAATTTAGTAAATGCTGTCAAGCTTTCCTCATCCCATTCCACTGGGTCCTTTGGTCCTTTCTTTGTCATTTTGATCAAAGGTTTGGCTAGGACTGCAAATCCCACAATCCACTGCCTGCAGTAACCTACAACTCCAAGGAACATTCTGACTTCTTTCTGAGTATTGGGTAATTGCATGTTTCGAATTATTCTGATTCTTTCTGAAGTAACTTTTCTGATACCTTTCTCTATCTGGTGCCCCAGATATTTTACTGACTTGGTACAGACCTGCAGTTTGTCAGGTGATACTTTGTGTCCTCCTTCACCTAAGTGGTTCAGTAGGGCAATGGTGTCAACAACACAGTCTTTCTGACTTTTAGACGCCACCAAGAGGTTGTCTATATATTGCACCAAAACTGAGTTTCCAGGTAAGACTAAAGATTCAAGGCACTTTTTCAGAATCTGTTTAAAGATCGAGGGGCTTTCTGTGTACCCCTGAGGGACGCCATTCCAAACGAACCCGTGACTGTCGAATGCAAATGAGAAAAGAAATTTGCTGTCTGGATGCAATGGGATCGAAAAGAATGCGTGACATAGTTCAATCACAGTGAACCATTCAGCATCCCAGGGAATTTGATACAGGATCACTGCTGGGTTCGGAACAATAGGACAGCACGGAACAACAATTTTGTTTACCTTTCTCAGGTCCTGTACTACCCTGTACTTGCCACTAGGTGTTTTTTTTTTTTTTTTCAAACCTTTATTGTAGCATTTAATATAAATACAAGCATGGGCCTACAACCGCAGGAGCCGGCCGCCAAACAAAAGTAAGATCACAGTACGACACAGCTCATCAGCCGACAACCCTGAGGTCCGGCAGCGATTCAGGATATAACTTGTATTAGAATGCACAACTAAGTCCGAGGATGAGACAGAGGTTCCATTTTATATTATTCAAGAAAGGATCAGGTGCCATACAATGAAACAAAAAACACGGGGGACAGGGCAAGAAACAGGATATGCACGTAAGAACCGTTATAATGGGACATTGGCGCCAAAGCATATAGGTGGATGCAAACGACAATACAATATACATTCAATGTTGAGCGCCAGTTCTCAGGGCCTGCCCACCCGGGAATCAGGATATCATAAAAAGCATAGGCACTAAACACGAGTACACCATAAGAATCCGAATGATTCACAAGCTATACTGATCCTTTAAGGAAGAGAAAGGGAAGGAAGAAAAAGGCCATAGAAATAAAAAAAGGCAAAATAAAAAAAACCTTTCCAGCCCCCCACCCTGCACCCCTGCAAATGGCTACAGCCTAACCCCACTAGCAGCGTGCCTGTCGCCCCTAATAACTAAAACCCTAAAAGTAGGAAAAAGAGTGGAGGAGGGCTTGCCACTAGGTTTCTTGATTCCAATTATGGGTGAGTTACATGGACTACTCAACACTTCTTGTATGATGTTGGCTTCTAGCAATCTTTTTATTTCAATGGCAACTCCTGCTCTCACTTCTGCACTCATTTTGTAAGGCTTGGTATTGGGGTAAACTGCATTTTCTTTCATGGCTATTTTAATTGGGTCAACGTTTGCCATCAAGCCTACATCCTTTCCAGTAAAGTCCCATACTTCTGGTTTCACTGTCTGTTGGAGTTCTTCGGGTAAGTCTTGTATAGTCAGTTGTTTAATTTCTGAGTCAGGTCTGATTAACAGTAATTTGTACATTCCATCTTCGTCTGGGGTTTGAATTTCGACGCCTTTTGGTGTGCAAAAGATGGTACAGTTCATTTTGCACAACAAATCACGTCCCAGTAAGTTTACTGGACTGGAATCACAAACTACAAATCTATGCATTTCCTTGAAATTTCCTATTGTGATCTCCATGGGCTCAGTAACTGGGGTACTAATCAATTGATTAGATACACCCACTACTTGAATTGCTTCTCCCGAGAGGGGTAGGTTTGGAACGTCTGCTGTTCTCACAGTAGACCGGGTAGCACCAGTGTCCAATAGAAAGGTGACATCATTGCCTTCAACCTTTCCTTCAATGTATGGCCCTGACTGGTCTACCGGCAAAGAGGCGCCAAGTACGCGCTCCTCGTTCTCCCCCCTCAGGCCCCGTCAGTATTGATCGTCACAGAGGAAAGTATCATTCAACAAAAATTGCGAAGTTGCTGCATTTCTATCCTCCTTGCCTCCCCAAATTTCTATGTCTTCACCTTGTGGTGTCTTTCCCTTAAAATTCGGTCTAGGTGCACAAGGCAACTGACTCGCTTTTTCCTGTTGCTGGGCCTTTCTTGGCTTTTCATTCTGCGTCTGTGGATTTAAATCAGGGGTTTGGGGGTTATTACCGTGTGCGTATGGACACTCGTCTCTCCAGTGCCCTATCTGTCCGCACCCGTGACAGGGGAACTTCTTTTTGGCTTCTTCTCGACTCATTTTCACTCTGGGCTTCCCTCCACCCCCAGAACCTTGATTTTGGGAACTATTATTCATTTTACCCAATTGCTTTTCTTGTTGTTCTGCTAGTTTTACTTGTGCCCACATAACCTTTTCTTTTAAAGCCTTTCGCTTATCAGCCATCTCGTCTTCGCAATACTTTGCGTATCGCAAGACTTCATCTATTTTCTTAGACTGCCAACAGATTTTATTGTCTTTGATCCACTGACAAATTTCATGTCTTAAACCATTTACAAACCTGTAAATGAAGTGGGTCATATCCTTCATCTCGATGTTATCTATACCGCTGTATGTTTTAAACACCTGTAGCAATCTTTCATAAAAGGAATGCACAGTCTCATCTCTTTCCTGGGTAGTTCTATCTATTTTGGTCCAATCAGTCTCCTTTGCAGGCACCTTTTTCTTCAGGTGTAACATTACCTGATTGTATTTTCTCATTACCTCATCAGAAGGAGCTCCTGTAGCAGAGTCCCTCGGGTATTCCTTATTAGGCCAATCAACGGCAATTTTACATTCTGTCCATAAATCTACAGGAACCACTATGTCGAAAAACCCATCCAGATCTTTCCACAGGCATTTTTGTATCTTTACAAACCTTTCTACCTCTCTGTACCACTCCACAGGCTTTTCTCGTAACTTTGGAAAGTCATTGGTAAAAGACACAATATCCTGTCTGGACCATGGAACATGCACATACTTTCCACCTGGTACTTCTCACATTGGATATAATTGCTCTGGCTTGTCAGCTTCTTTTAGAACGAACTCAGAAGTCGTCTGTTTGGATCTACTCTCTTCCTTTTTCTTTTCCCACCTGGCTTTCCATTTTTCTAAATCTCCCCACTTTTGTAACACGTTCAACAATTCCTTGATCTGTACCTTCCTTCCTGACACATTCATATTCTCTAGATCTTTGTCTGAGAATTCTGCTCTGTAGGGTTTCTGTAAGGGCTTTGATTTTCCAATATCTATTCCCATACTAGCTGCAGTGTCTGTTAATTTCTCATGGAACACTCTGGTATTACGGGTAAGACTTTTACAGATAAATAGAAGCTCTTCCTCGAAATAGGTATTTAATCTGTCTAACCCCACATTTCCTGCCATCAATTCTTCTATTTCTATTCTCAGCTTGTAGCTGTCTAAGGGTTTTGACTGAGGAGTTTGTCTCTCTAATTCTCGACTCCATCTCTCAATCTCTTCAGGAGTCACTAAGGTGACACTCTTGGTACCTGAAGTCGATTCCATTTGAATCTCTCCCGTATTGAAAGGATTATGTCTCTTCTGCAAACTCCTTCCTGCATCTCTGATCGGTAAATCCATTAACGAAACCTCCGATTCACATTCACTCGTCTGATCATCTACAATTAAGGGCTCTTTTCTGGGCTGTACTACAGTTGGGGTAATGATCGGAGTCTATGAATTCCCCTGGTTATTCCCATACAAAGGAACAACCGGTCCAATAGTTACTGGGATTGTCAATGCTTCAGGACTTGTATTTAACTGGGAGATTTTCAGAATTATTTCGGTTCTTTGTTTGGCTAGAGCCTCTCGCTCCCTTTCTTGCAATATTCTTTCCATACTTATTTCAGGTACTATTTGCGGAGTCAAAGTTGGGGCAGTTGGATGCGTCATACTTGGTCCTTCACCATAATTAGGTTTCGGGAACAAGCTTCCTGTATTTAAGGGTCTCGATTCTTCCTCATACAGAGGTCTCGGACCGAAGTCCCTCTCACCTGAATATCTTGATTCTCCACTAAACGGTGGTCTTGGACAGGTATCCCTAGCACCTATGGGTCCTAGGCCCTCGTTATATGAAGGGATTTGACAGCTGTCTCTTGCATTTACAGATCTATTTCCTTCCTGATTTGGGGGTCTTTGAGAAGTATCCCCTACACTAGAGGATCTGGGTCCTTCATTATAAGGAGGCGGATTCTTCATGAACAAGTCCTCCAAATCATCGTCATCCGATTCCCCACTAGTTATCCAGTGTTTGGTCTTTTCTACCTTTTTCTCCCCCACAGGACCACCCATTGCCATCATTGGATATAGTCCTTCGACTATCATATTCTGTCTCCATTGTTTCATCTTTTTATCTCGGGTTTCTTGTTTCAGTTTCGGATACCATTTTGTTAACCCATTATCCAATCTGGGCTTGTCCTTCTCAAAAGCCTCTATCTCCCATTCCTCTAAGGCTTCATACTGCGTCAGTCTAGGTCTGGGATTTAAGTCATTCATTTGGGTTCTCAAATTAAAAAGAATCCTGCCATTAAATGTACCTTTTAACGGAAAAGCCAAAATTCCGTCATCTTTCGTGTACTCCACCCAATTTTCCAACCATACACATGAGTGGTACCCCTTATCAAACATCATGAAAGATGCGGGAGTATTTGGTGGCGGAATGACAACACCTTCTCTAGTTTTGATAGGTTTGTCCTTTTTGAAATAATTCTTCACTTTATTTACAAGGGACAATTTTCTCTTATTTCCGTACATAATGCTGGTGTTATGCCCTTTCCACTGATCGTTTTCAAACCCTAAATGTCTTGGATCAGGTCTAGTCACTGGCCTATACGTATGCTACATACGATTTTCTGCGAGCCACTTGTTTACAAATCACTCCCAATCCAAATGCGTTTTTTTATTTTCGTGCAACCAATCAATTGCACGGGTTCAAATAATCTCGACCAATGGGTGCATGGCCTTTTCGCGAGACAGGTTCTCACGCCTTGGCACTCACCCCTCCTTTACAATTTCAGCTCCGCTACACACCCGCTGTTTCGACCAATACCAGCGCGGCACAGAGTGACGTCAGAGCAGCCCCGCAACTGACTCCCTCCCTCACGAGGTAACGGAAACTTAATTTCTCTTTTAAAGTGCAAGTGCTTTAGTTATTTTACAACGAAAACACATTCGCCACTGTGCTCAAGTGTCTAGAAAGGAAAGATACGTTTTACTGCAAGTAAACCTCTTCCGTCTACTTTTCACACACTACGGATAGATCTCTTCTGCCTACCCTTCATTCAAGCATTAGGGAACCTGCTACTTCTTCGACTCATCCACTTCTTTTCGGGATATATACTAAGTCTAAAGTTTCACTAGCGAACCCTTTTGCTATCACCCAAGCTCAGACGAACCTGCTACTCCTCCCGTGTGACCCTTACTAGGTTAACTAGAAGTTTTGCCAGCGAACTCTTTGCTATCATTTATTCAAACATACATTCAGAAAACCCTAATTAGTGCTTCCAGTTCTGCCTAACCTGCACCAATTTTCCTCTAGCCAGTGACCTCAAAGCGAAGTGGATTCTCCTCACCACTCGCTATTCAATTCCCCGGGGATTCCAGACAACATATAACAATCACTAACGAGCAATATTAGTATATTTGTCAATACAACAGCAAGAAAAACAATTTAAAACATTTCATAATTTTTCAAAGCAAAAACATTTCACGTGATTTTCAATTTAGCAGCAATATAAGGTATTCACAGTTTAGCAGCAAAAATCTCTTTTTAGCAGCATCCGACCTACCTAGCTATCTTAACTAGTCCCACCTTACTTTAACTAGTCCCTAACCATCCTCTGGCTACCAGAAAAATACTGATAGAGCGCGCAGGTCACCCAACTAACCAAATATTTATCATATACGTATCAGGCCCATAAACTTCAATTTATTATATACATTAATAAGGTGACCTTACACTCTACTACCAGTATCCCAGTTCTTTCCTATATATGTTCTGTTGTACCCGACTTACCAATCCAGCGCTACGGGTACCTAATGACCACGATGAATCAGGGAGCTAGCTGTGAAGAAAAAGGCAGACAAACCAAATACCAACTTTTATATTTTCTTTGTATTTCATAAAATGACCACAGACTACGGGGAAGTTTTAAAACCTTTATCTAGATTTCAGATTCGGAAAGCATAAAGTTTACAACCAAAAGGCAATCAATAACCAAGATAATAAAAAGCACATATCCATACAGGAAACAAATCAAACTAATCATTTATAGTTCTGAGGAAGGGTAATAAAGAGAAATCTGCTAATCAGTTTTCAGGAATGGAACTTAACTTGCTAAATACTCTAGAATTTTACTACTGGGAAATACTTCAAAAACTGGGTGGAAATGGTGGAAAATCCAACACACCTACAGGGAGGGTAAAGAAATGGAACACGCTATAAATTCTAGAACATTACTTCAGTTAGTCTTAATAGAAGAAAAATATAAACGCATTTATAGCTCATAAACAGTATGGAGAATTGTGCTTAAGGAAGGGAAACATAGGAACATGCTAAGAAAAATAAATGTATGACTTTTCATTTAGTAGATGATAAAAAAAGCATGGAACATTTCACATATGCAAAGGTATGTCTTTATTGAAGCAAAAGACAGAAAAATAGAAGGTGCAGTATAGAGTTTCAGCACTATATGTACCTAGAATGGTGTGAAGACCAACCCTGGCCACGGGTCAGTTAAGGACAGGAAAAACCCCAAGGAAGGACAGTCATCAGTAGGACAGCAGGTGCAGAATGGACACCCCAGGACAGGACAGGAAACCCAGATTAGGATCAGGACAGGACCACCAAGGCACGACCAGCACCCGCAGTTTGGAAGCAACGGCTGCGCACCACCCTCTCTGCAGCTAACAGTCAGAACCCCGATTGGGTTAGCGAATTCCCCAGCAAAGTGCTCCGCCAGCACTTAAGGTTTTCTTAGCAAAACCTCTAGAGTCTATGGATATTTTCGGACAGAGTGCTCCGCAGCTCTCTGTATCAGTCACCTATTGAGTGCGTTGGGTCAGTGACAGGTCAGCTATTCGGACAAGTCAAACAATTTCTCTAGCTAAACCTAGGCTAGTTATACTGTTTTCGGGTCAGTGTACCACCCCCCAAATGTTGCAAGTGTCAGAATCCCCAATTTCGATTGGTCCCGAAATAGGATAGGTCAACACACCAATCACATTTCATTTCTACAAGCTAATTTTTGCATACTCTGGGACCGCCTATTGATTTTGGGGTTCCCATGACATATTCTACAGAATACAATGGAAAAAATACAAATGTAGCTATTGCAGGACATTTCAGCTTCTTCGGCTGGGTGAAGGTGCATCTTCCCAGGCACGTTTTGGCTGAGATCTCTGGTTGGCAGCGATTCAATGCCACCGGCAGAAGACTGTCATGCACAGTAAGGTAGCTTAATATGGATTCACGAGTGTCCCTCAGACCCTCAATATCGTGGTACATGAAAAGTAAGCGAAAACAAATTAAAACACTGAAATAAATGAATACACTGTATACCATGAATAGCTACTCTATACCCCTTTACTTAAAGTATACTATGGCGTTAGAGTTTTAGTGCAAACAGACAATGACACGAAACATCAGCGCAATCTTCACCATGTGAGGACATACAGCAGCCATTTTAAAACCAGTGCGCAAGCACAAAGATTCACACCAGAACTGCAAGTACGTCACGTCACGTGAGTGTGACTAACGCATGCGCAGAAGGAAACCCGGCAAGCAGCGGCCATTTTTTTTTTTTTTTTTTTTTAAAATCTTTATTGACATGAAGGCATAATATGCATTTAGTATCTTACAGTCATGTGGTTAGGGTTGCATTTTACACACATCTCTTCGTACGTGGCAGCATACCTGACAAAAGCATAAACTGTGATGCAATAAACCCTTGAAAACCCTTAAATACGCTTCCGCGTGGTCCAGTCGTGATCATTGTAGTTCTGTACAGTTTCCCCCGTTATGCCTTGTTCAACATTAACAATACCTTTATTCTATAAAATGAACAAACACCCCTCCCCCCCTCCCCCAAAACATGTGTCATCATTACCAGTGCGTTCACACCCACTTCCCAATCAGCAAGTCCCTTAGTTCTCTCATCGTCACTTGGCCAGGTTAGCTCGAACACCGTTGTGCATTTGGTCCGCTGAGGTTAATACCCCCGTTCCTATCTTTTACTCATCCTCTCCTTCGGATTCTAGGTCGTCTCCCTCTGGCAAAGGGTCACAGATCTCTCCCCTATATACATTCCACGCTGCCCAGACCTTGTTCCATTTGCGGGGTGCCGCTCGTATGACATATACCGCCCTTTCTGTAACCATCAGGATGTCCATGTTTTTAGCCCATCTGCTCGCGGTGGGTAGTTCTGGAGCGCCCCACTTCGGCGCGATATCTCGCTTGGCCACTGTCATGGCCAGTGTTGCCCAAATTAGTTCATATCTACCCAGGTCATTGGGGTCCCATATGTTTAAAAGGCATTTGCGCGGTTCAGGCAATACGGAGGTTTTAAGCGTCTGGGAGATCGTGCGCAGTATCTGCCTCCAGAATTCTCGTATCTGCGGGCATTCCCATAATGTATGAAATAGTGTCCCCTCCTCCCCGCAGCCTCTTAAGCAAAAGGGATGTGGCGCTCTCTGTATTTTGTGGAGAAGTGTCCTGGTGTAGTAGATGCGGTGTAAAATTTTGAGTTGCACCAATCTGAACTTAGTTGAGATCCCAACCTCTCTTGGGGAGGCCAACGCCTCGTTCCATTCAGATTCATCCGCCTCACCTATTTCACCCTCCCATTTTTCTTTAAGTTTCAGTGTGGGGTCTTTCAGGTTATTGATCAGTTTTTTATATGTAAGTGAGGTCGCGCTTTGGATCATGAATTCTGTTAGTAGTCTATCTTCTAATGGTGAGGATTCCGGCAGAGTAGTACCCGCAGGAATCGCCCGGAGTAATGCGTGCCTAATTTGTACGTATCTGAATGTTTCTGTGGGTGCGAGGTTATATTGCTGCTGAAGGTGCGGAAATGGTAATACCGTGTCCTTGTCCCAGAGGTCCCCCACCGTAGAAATGCCTATGGAGTCCCACCGCGCAAATCCCTTACATCCTCTGAGGTTACCTAATGCTTTCGTGTCCCACAATGGTGTCATTTTGGTGATTCTTCCTGCCCAGCCCAGTCGTGCCTGTGCCATGTGCCACAGGGCCGCCGTGTGTTGTGTCGGACCGATTGGACCTTTAAGTTGCGATTTATTGTAAAGTACTGATAGCATACAGTCCGTCCCAAGCTGTGACCAATCTGCCCGATAAGCTGGGTCGTCTTTCGGGGTGTGGATCCAATGATTAATTACTTTAAGCTGGGCCGCCCAGTAATATAGCTGAATGTTAGGGAGTGCTATCCCTCCCTCATACCAGCTTTTAACCAATTTGTCGTATGCTATGCGTGCCGGGCCAGTATCCCAGAGCAAGGTAGAGACCAGCGCTACGATTTGTTTAAAGTATCGTGGTGGTACTAGGTGTGGGGTGTTTTCCAAGACGTATAGGAGCCTCGGGAGTGTCATCATTTTGTATAAGGCTGCTCTTCCCAGTAGGGTCAGGGGCAGGGCCGCCCAATGTTTAACGTCCGCACGTAGGCGATCTATAGGCGGTTTTAAGTTACTGGCAAAGAAGTCCGTTTCAGTACTCGTGATGACAATACCTAGGTATTTGAAGGAGGTCGTTGACGTAGCCAGGGGACAGTCAGCCTGCAACCTCGGTGCCGGGCCTTTCAGTGTGTATATGACAGATTTCGACCAGTTCAGGGTATAGCCCGATGAGTGCCCGTGTGTGTTACAGAGTTCCAGCAGGGCTGGGATTCCGTCGTCAGGTGCAGTCATGTAGATGAGCATGTCGTCGGCGTACAGGGAGATTTTGTCCTCCCACCCCTCTTCCCATTTAATTCCCTTAAATAAGGGCGTAGCCCTGATCTGAGCCGCCAGGGGCTCAAGCACCAGCGCAAAGAGCAAGGGCGACAAGGGGCAACCCTGTCTAGTTCCCCTGCCTAATTGGAACCTCGGTGATATGTGGCCATTAGCTACTACTTGTGCGACCGGCTTTGTATAAAGCAATCTTATCCAAGCTATATACTTCGGCCCAAATCCCATACGTGTGAGTACCATGAAGAGATATTCCCATTCCACGAGGTCAAAAGCCATTTTGGCGTCGAGGGAGATAATCACAGCCTTCTCCGAGAGGAGGTGTGAACGGGCTAGCACTCCATGAACTCTCCGTAGATTCAGTGCCGTGCTCCGATGAGGCATAAAACCTGACTGGTCAGGGTGGATCAGGGTACTTAGGTGCGGCAGCAAACGGGTGGCCAGAAGCTTAGCCAGCACCTTGGCCTCAATATTAAGCAACGATATCGGGCGATATGAGGTACATTCAGTCGGGGGTTTCCCTGGCTTAGGTATCGCCACTATTGTGGCCGTGCGTTGATCCAGTGGCAATTTCGCCTTTTCCCTACTTTCCAAATACATGGCCAGCAGCGGTGCACTGAGCTCCGGAGCCATGGACTTATACCATTCCACGGGTATCCCATTCGGACCCAGTGCTTTGCCAGACTGTAGTGCCTGAATTGCCATCTGAATTTCTTCTTCTGTCGGATCTACCTCTAGGGCTTGCATATTTTCTTGCGTAATGCTGGGGACGGCAATGTCCGCCAGTGATGCCGCTGCCATTTGCTCTGTGACTACATGGTCTGGGGTGTATACTGTCTGATAATGCTGAGCCAAGGCGCATACTATTTCCTCTGGGTGTGTCAGTTCCTGCCCTTCCTCCGTGTGTAGTCTCTGAATGCCTTTCGCTCCACCCCCTCTCTTATCTAACCAAGCCAGCATTTTCCCCGCTTTGTCCCCTACATCATAGATTCTATGTTTAGTGTTTGCGATGTATCCCTTCTCTGTCGCCTTAAGGTGAACCTGGTATTGCTGTTGTCGAATCATGAGTGTGTGTGTTGTGTTCGGGGAGGGGTTTGCCATGTGCGCAGTGTTGGCGTCGTTGAGCGCTAGTTCCAACTCTGCGAGTTCTTTCCGGGAATCCCGTTTGTGCCCCGTTATTGCTGCTATAGCCGCCCCCCGGAGGACTGTTTTGTATGCCTCCCACAAGATTGATGGCGAGGCCACCGTCGCTGTGTTCTCAGCAAAATATTGCATTGTTACTAGTTTAAGTTTCTTACGAATCTTTGGGACTTTTAAAAAGTTTGGGTATATTGGGTAGATCATTGCGCATTTTTTTCCCCTGGTGGTAAGTGATAGAGTAATGGGTGAATAGTCAGAAATGCCCCTGGGCAGAATGTCCACTTTGTCCACCGTCCCCAATTCCAACCCCATGGACAGAAAGTAATCTATACGAGATAAACTATTATGGACAGCTGAGTAAAAAGTGTATTGAGTATCCTCGGGGTGCAGATGTCGCCATATGTCCACAATGCCCAGGGCTTCTAAAAATTCCAAGAGTGATGTAGTACCTCATGATCGGGTTCTAGAGGGCAAGGTGTCCAGTATTGGATCAATGATTGCATTCAGGTCCCCCCCCACAATCGTATCTCCTTCAGGGAGGTCTAGGAGGAGTTTGCCTAGTGCAGGCAGGGCCACGGAGTGCAGTGCCGGGGGGATATAGACAGATACTATATTGAGAGGTCTGCCCTCCCACTGGCCATGCACTGCAGCGAAGCGACCTTGATCATCCGCCACGCGGTGTGTTATGATAAAGGGAGATGATTTTTTCATTAGTATCCCAGTCCCCCTGGAGCCGGAAGTGAATTCCGCATGTATTGCCATTGCATAGCCGCGCCTATCAAGTGCTTAAGCAGCGGCCATTATTAAGGACAAGCGTTATTGAGTTAGTAAACACATAGGCAAGCGTCTCTAGGACACCCCAAATGTCAAAATAAAGGGAAATTAGTAAACAAACAGGTTGGGTTACGTTGTTACATATTATTTCGAGGTTCATGAATTCAAGCAAGGCGCGTAATATGCGAATCCTTGCTCCAATACTCTCACCCAAAGTTAAAACAGATTAGTTATTTTAGAAAGGTTCTGTAGCGCAGCTTCTAAAGTGAAAGCAGCGCGTGCATGTTAATTAAATAAGTGCGCCCACTAATGTGAAAGTGGCCTGTGCTGTAAAATAAATAATTGAACAATTGTGGCCACTAAAGTGAAAGCGGACTGCTACGTAATTAAATAATTATATATGCGCAGCCGCTATAGTTAAAGCGGACTGCGCTGTTATATAAATAAATACATTACTAAAAGAGTGCAGAGTGCTCAGATGTTATGGGTGGAATAGGGGAATATCATTAAAGAAAACAGTGCTCACCTACTGTTGCAAAGGAATGTATGACGTTACAACGAATTCCGTTGCAACGCATGCCTTTACCACGCATGCGTTACAACGGAATTCGTTTACCACGCATAACATTTACCTCGATTGCTTGCGTGGTGACGTCATACGTCGTTAAGAGAAAACGGAAGTTTATTTTCCGTTTTCTCTTAAACGACGCTGATAAAATACATAACCCGACGTGACATCAGGTGAGTTTTTTTATTGGGGGGGAGACCCCCCCAAGCCCCCCTTTTTTTACTTTTTACCTTTACCACATATAACTTTACTACAAACCTCGTAGTAAAGGTATGCGTGGTAAAGGCTTTCGTGGTAACCACGCATGCGTTGTACTGCATGCGTGGTTACCGATTTCGTGGAAACGGCTTCGTTGTAATGGCCGTTTCCCGTTGCAAAGTCATCCTGTGCCCTGGGCACCCCCCAACTGTTTGCTGACTGGAACTGGTGGTAACTGACTCTGACTGACCCTGGGCTCTGTTTAACCGGGCCCAGGGCCAGTGCCAAGCTAAAAGGAACACATTAGAACACAGTTAAGACACCCAACATACACTAGGGTACACTATAGTATGGTGGGGTACCCCTGTAGTTGGCATGACCTACAACCTAAGCCCCTAGTATGTAATAGGGCAGGGGATTGAAACTACCTAGAAGTCTCCAGTATTCTGGGGCATGGCAGTTTAGAGGCCAGCAGATTCTCTGCATCAGCATGTGTGCAGTGCTGAAGCCTGAGGTCAGTTTAAAAGCTGCACTGGTGGCCAGGACCGCTTTTAAACCTTAAATTGTGCCCAAACTCGACTTTGAGGGTAGGGGCCCTTAAAAATTAAAAACCTACCATGTTTTTGCATATTAGGGACCCCCAGGGACACCCCTAGGTATCCCAGGGGTGGGGGGTCAGTTATCTATAAGGAGCGCCCTTATAAAATGAGTTTTTAGAAGCTTGGGTAAAGTGAAATTTTACATTTCACTCCCCACATTGTCTTAAAGAGGTGCTCAAATTCGACTTTGATGCTGAAAGAATTGGGTAAGGGTGATCTGCAAAATTTCTGCAGATTCAGAACCACAAAAGTCTCCCCTATTTGCACAGGGGGTGGGGGTCCGGTAGAAATTAGGGAAATACTTATAAAATATGGTTTTATAAGTCCTGGTGCTACAAAAGTGGCACAAGTCATTTTCCCCATTGCAAACCACATGGCCCATAGGTTAACATGGTAGGAAGTGATTGATTAATAAATATTGATAGGAGAGGACTAGCCGGACCATTCAAAGACTTCCCAGAATGGTCGTAGTAAATCCAACAATATTATATAGTTGAATTTCTCCTAAGGTGTACATACAATAAAAAAGCCAGATGTATAGGGTTTTTTTAGGAGATTTCAGATACTAAGGGCGCTCTTTCGAAACACGGCGACCGGGAAATAACAGAGGAGGGATACCGCACTCCTGCACGTCGAGATTTGAAAACGCACCCGTTTCCAAAACATCTCAGCAGGTGGATCCCCTCCCGGTACAGCTTAATACCTACCCGTATTAAGCTTGAATTTTGAAATCTTTTATCTACCCTATTGGGCGAGACACAGAAGCAAGATTAATTTCTTGCTCCCTACTTAACCTGACGAACCATTCCTGTAAAATAGCATTTCTATGGATATGCCTATGCAGTGAACGCCACTACGAGTACCAGACTAATCTCAACTCACTTAACCCGAGCTGAGCCTCAAGCCCTGAAGAGTCGTGTTGACTCACCGAAGCACGACGAAACACGTGTCGGCAAACCGTGATTGTTCTTCAAGTCTGGACACACTTAACCATCGTCTTGCTAATACAAGAAAAATACCCAAGAATCTGCTTCTGTCTGTTTAATTGCTTTTGTCATTTGTACTATGTTTATTTTACCCCACTGTAGTTGCGAGAGCTCAGCTGTGCATGTGTACATACAATAAATTATGAGACTTTCTTGTTTGTAAGTCCAAATTCAGCCTTTCAGTGGTCTGCCCTGATTGGTCAGATTTAAGTGGATTAGCCAGGCTGCTGGGAGGGCAATGATCTGTTCTATAGGAATTCCAGGCAAGGAGGTGGCGTCGTAAACTACGCTCTTCAAAGGCAAGAGGGGAGGCCTGGGTTTTAGTCCACAATGACAGTCGTGACCCAGAGTCAGGACTAGGCTTAAGAAAGGAATTTGCAGATGTTACTGGGATGGTCCATGGAAATGAGATATCCCAGGGGGTGTGTTTAGCCAGCTCTTACCTCCTTGCTGGAAAATCAGCCATTATGGATTTGGAAGGATGATGCATTCTGGGACAAACTAATGCCACACTCCACAGGATGTGGTCATAACTAGGAGGAGTTGCCCTGCTCTCATTGGTCAGCAGTGACCTGGTGTTTGACCCAGAGAATTTTGAATAAGTATCTGAGAGGGGCAGAGCCCTCCAGATCTGCTGCTTGAAACTGAATGAAGCAAGAAGTGCCCTGCTGCGAAGTTTGCTGTGCAAAGATTTCTAAGGCCTGACCTCTGAACACTGCACCAAGTAAAACTGCAGCCCTGTGGATTACCTTGCTGCCAAAAGACTCAAGAGTGGAAACTCCCTGCAAGCTACAGGTTAACAGAGCTCACCTGGACAGCCCCGCAAAGAATTCCAAGCCTGGAGTACAGTGGATTTGTAAGGGTTTTGTTCAAGAGGATTGCGGAATTGAAGTTTCACACTTTCAAGGACCCTCTTGGAGATTCCAGAACCTTGGATTGTGTGTTGGATACTTTAAGACCTGCAAGCAGAACGCCAGGAAAGTGTTCTAACTGGACCCCGCTTGCTGAAGAAGGCGGCCCACTACAGTGGTGAGAATTCTTCAGAACAATTTATAAAGGTGTGTCCCTGACAGAGAAAACAAAAAGACTTAAAGGGGCGCTGTTGGTTTCTAAGCACTAGAAAGTGACTAATCTTTAAAAATTCATATATCAGGTTCCCTACAGTGGATTATTTTCGTTTTGGTGTCATTTAAAAGATAAAAATATTACCTATTTTTATAAATTGGTGTTGGATTTTTATTTTGTGTTGTGTCTTAATTATTTACTGAAATGGTGTTTTTAAATGCTTTACATACCTGTCTTTGAAGTTAAGCCTGTCTGCTCGCAGCCACGTTACCAAGGGTTGAGCAAAGGAATAATTTTCTAAGACCTATGCTGAGTCTTATCATGTGTTAGTGGCCTTATTGCCAGTGGCAGACCTACATTTGCCCCTACCAATAACCCACTTTCCAACATTTGGGGTTTAGCGGTGCGGATGAGGACTTGTGTTTAAAAAGTACACCTTTCAGTGAATATTTTAAGATTATAAAAATCCTCTAAATTGCCTTAGAACAAAACTTTTGAGTTTGATTTTTCGAATTTGGACTAAACTCTTTTTAATCTATTATTTTGATTTTTCCAAATTGTTCTAAGTCTATTGTGCCTAGTTTTTGTGACCCAAAACTAGGGAACCATGGAGCTGGACCTGGCTAAACTGTCCCAGTTTAAGATGGTGGATCTTAGAGAACAGTGTAGGCTTAGGGGGCTGCGTCCTGCAAAGAAGACTAGGAAGGCAGGATTGCTTGAGTCCCTAAAGGCCTGGGCCAGGGCGGCGGAGGAGAACCCAAGGGGGTGGGAAGATGTTCCCCCCCAACCTCACCCGAGAGGGGGGTGAGGATGAGACTTTTCCCATTGTGACTAGTGTTAGCCAGGTGAATCAAGGGGGTGGTGGGAGTGGGGAAGGGTCCCTTACTCAGGTACCACTACTGTCCCTTGCAGAGAGACAGCTACAGGCTCAATTAGAGTTGATTGCCTTGGAGAAGGAGAAATTCGAATTGGCTAAGAGAAAGTGGGAGAGGGAGGAGAAAAGGAATGGTGGCAGCGAAAGTGAAGAAGATGCTGAAATGTCTAGGGGTGGTAGATTTGAACCTAAACTTCCCAAAGGCATAGTATCCAAGTACACTGAGGGGGATGACATTGACAAGTGGCTAGCAGCTTTTGAGAGGGCCCTTAAAATGAGTAGGGTTCACTCTAGGTATTGGGGCGCACTCCTGTGGGAGTTGATTCCAGTAGCTGGGAGGGATAGGCTCCTGACCCTGAAGGGAGAGGATGCAGAATCATACCAGCAGATGAAGGCATGCTTAGTCAAGAGATTTGGTCTGACTCCAGAACAGTACACGGTGAAGTTTAGAGGCACGCAGAAATTGAGTTCAAAGTCTTGGGTAGACTTTGTGGACGTTTCAGTAAAGGCACTGGAAGGCTGGATTGTTGGTAACAAAGTTGACACATATGAGGGATTGTATAGTTTGTTTTTGAAGGAACACATTTTGACTCATTGTGCAGAAGAGAAGTTACGTCAGTATCTAGTGGACTCTAAGCTGACAGACCCCAGAGAGCTGGGGAATCAGCTGATGAGTGGGTGAGAACCCGGGTTTCCATTCAGCATCAGGGGGGTGACCAGAAGAAAGGAGGACAGGTCCCCCCCCCAGGGGAAAGCCCAGGGAAATGAAGGTCAAAATCCTAAGGAGTCCTCCAAAGACCCACAAAATCCTGCACAAGGAGGGGGGGTCCCGAGCCAACCCAAATTCAAAGGGAGGGTGTTTCAGGGAAAGCCTGGTAGGTTCTTTGATCCCTCAAAGGTGGGTAAGTGCTTTGACTGTAACCAGCCAGGGCATAAGCAGGGAGATGCTGTCTGCGCCAAGAAGCTCCCCCTTAAGGGGCCATCCACAGGGATTGCCAGTGTCAGTGTAGGGGTGGAGGGTGGTGTACAGAACAGACAGGTGGTAGAAGCAACCTTAGTGTCCCTGGGTGGGGTGAGTATTGCCACCCTTGCTGCCTTACCTCCAAACATGGACAAGTACAGGCAGAGGCCTAAAGTGAATGGGACTGAGATTGAGGCTTTCAGAGACACTGGGGCTAGTGTAACCATGGTCCTGGATAAACTGGTGCCGCCAGAGAGGTTGTTACCTGGTGAGTTTCACCAGGTGACATATGCAGACAGCACTACCAAACTCCATCCCATGGCTGTGGTGGATTTGGAATGGGGAGGTGTGACAGGCCCTATGAAGGTAGCTGTGTCAAAGGTGCTTCCGGTCCAGTGTTTACTGGGCAATGATCTTGAAGCCTCTGCGTGGTCAGAGGTGGCGAGAGGACTCCATATGAAAATATTGGAGCTCCCTGAGTGGGTATGTGCTGTGACTAGGTCACAGACTAGCCAGAAGGGAGGGGCTGGACACTTGGACCCTGGAACAAAGGGCCAAGCATCCAAGGACAAGGGCACTGGGTCTGGTGAGCCAGCCCAGGGAACACCAGAGGTGCAGGGAGAATCTAATCCTGATGGGGAGGATCTGGCCTCTGAGGGAGGGACTCCATCCCTGCCAGAGCTGTCAGATTTGGCAGAACTGGCAGGAGTAGGTGGACCCTCCAGAGAGGAGTTCAGTCAGGGACAGCGTGACTGTCCCACCCTTGAGAGCTTGAGGCGGATTGCTTCTAAGCAAGAGGAAGGGGATGACAGTGGGTTTCACAAACTCTACTGGGAAGATGGACTGCTTTATACTGAGGCCAGAAACCTCAAGGAGGGGGCCACCAGGAGATTGGTGGTGCCCCAGAAGTACAGAGAGTTCATCCTGACTTTGAGTCACGATATCCCCTTGGCAGGACATTTGGGACGGACAAAGACATGGAACCGGTTGGTGAACCATTTCTACTGGCCCAATATGTCTGAAAAGGTAAAGGAGTTTTGCAGCTCCTGTGTCACCTGTCAGGCCAGTGGCAAGGCAGGGGGCAAGACAAAGGCTCCCCTAATACCACTGCCAGTGGTTGGGGTTCCTTTTGAAAGGGTGGGGATGGACATTGTTGGTCCCCTGGACCCACCTACTGCATCAGGGAATAGGTATATCTTAGTGGTAGTTGACCATGCTACTAGATACCCTGAAGCCATACCTCTTAGAACCATTGATGCACCTGCAGTGGCTAGAGCACTGCTTGGCGTGTTCACCAGAGTGGGTTTTCCAAAAGAGGTGGTGTCAGACAGGGGCACGAACTTCCCGTCCAGCTATCTGACTGCTATGTGGGATGAGTGTGGTGTCAACTACAAGTTCACCACCCCCTATCACCCACAAGGAAATGGTCTTGTTGAGAGATTCAACAAAACCCTGAAGGGCATGATAAATGGGTTGTCAGAGAAACTCAGGAGGAGATGGGATGTTCTCCTCCCATGCTTACTGTTTGCCTACAGGGAGGTGCCACAGAAAGGGGTTGGTTTCAGTGCTTTTGAGCTGGTGTTTGGACACCCTGTGAGGGGGCCATTGAGCCTGCTTAGAGAGTCTTTAGAGAAGCCTCTTAAAGAAGCTAAGGACAATGTGCTTGATTATGTGCTAGGCCTGAGATCTAGAATGGCGGAGTACATGTACAAGGCAAACAGGAAACTGGAGGCCAGCCAGGAGCTCATGAAGCACTGGTATGATCAAAAGGCTACTATGCCTGAGTATACTCCAGGACAGTTGGTGTGGGTGTTGGAGCCTGTGGCTCCCAGGGCCCTCCATGACAAGTGGAGTGGGCCCTATCCAATCTTAGAAAAGAAGGGTGAGGTTACCTATTTGGTTGACCTTGGCACCCCCAGGAACCCTCACAGGGTCCTGCATGTGAATAGATTGAAACCACACCATGACAGGGCAGACATGACCATGTTACTGGCCACTGATGAGGGTGTGGAGGAGGAAACTGAGCCTGTGCCCGACCTCCTCTCCACCAATGTGCAAGATGGGTCAGTGAAGGGAGTTGTGCTCTCTCCCACGTTGACAGACCAGCAGCACAGAGACTGTAAGCAGGTGCTGGAGCAGTTTGCTGGCCTGTTCTCTCTGACCCCAGGCATCACTGAGTGGTGTGTGCACCACATTGACACTGGTGACAGCCAACCTGTCAAAAATAAAATGTACAGGTCGTCTGACCATGTCAGAGCCAGCATTAAAGCTGAGGTTGCTAAGATGCTGGAGCTGGGGGTAATTGAACTGTCTGAGAGTCCATGGGCCAGTCCAGTGGTACTGGTACCTAAACCTAATCCTCAGGGGGGACCCAAGGAGTTAAGGTTCTGTGTGGACTACAGAGGTTTGAATGCAGTCACAAAGACGGACGCGCACCCCATACCTAGAGCTGATGAACTCATTGATAGGTTAGGGGCTGCTAAGTACCTGAGTACTTTTGATTTGACTTCAGGTTACTGGCAGATTGCCCTCACTGATGGAGCAAAGGAGATGTCAGCATTCTCCACACCAGAGGGACATTATCAGTTCAAGGTAATGCCCTTTGGATTAAAGAATGCACCTGCCACCTTCCAAAGGTTGGTGACAGGGTCTTGTCTGGGTTGGAACAGTTCAGTGCAGCTTACCTGGATGATATAGCTGTATACAGTTCTACCTGGGGGGATCACTTAAACCACCTAAGGGAAGTGCTTCAGGCCATGCAGCAGGCAGGCCTGACTATTAAGGCAAGCAAGTGCCAAATAGGGCAGAGTTCTGTGGTGTACCTGGGCCACCTGGTAGGTGGGGGCCATGTACAGCCTCTCCAAGCTAAAATCCAAACTATTTTGGATTGGATAGCTCCTGTTACCCAGACTCAGGTCAGGGCATTCCTTGGACTGACAGGGTACTATAGAAGGTTTGTTCAAAATTATGGGACCATTGTGGGGCCCCTAACAGAACTGACTTCTAAAAAGAGGCCCAAAAAGGTGATTTGGACCCCAGAGTGTCAGAAGGCTTTTGACACTCTGAAAGCTGCTATGTGTTCAGCACCAGTGTTACTGGCCCCTGACTACACAAAGGAATTTGTAGTTCAGACTGATGCTTCAGAGCAAGGGATTGGTGCAGTTTTGTCACAGCTGAATGAAGGGGGCCTTGACCAGCCAGTTGCCTTTATTAGCAGGAGGCTTCTTCCCAGAGAGCAGAGGTGGAGTGCCATTGAGAGAGAGGCTTTTGCTGTGGTGTGGTCACTGAAAAAGTTGAGACCATATTTGTTTGGGACTCACTTTCGTGTTCAAACTGACCACAGGCCTCTCAGGTGGCACATGTAGATGAGAGGGGAGAATCCCAAGCTGTTAAGGTGGTCCATTTCCCTACAGGGAATGGACTTTACAGTGGAACATAGACCTGGAGTTGCCCATGCCAATGCAGATGGACTTTCCAGATTTTTCCACTTAGCCGATGAGGACTACCAGGGTGTAGGTTAGTAACCCATCACCTTTCGTTTGGGGCGGGGGGCTATGTTGCAAAGTCATCCTGTGCCCTGGGCACCCCCCAACTTTTTGCTGACTGGAAATAGTGGTAACTGACTCCGACTGACCCTGGAATCTGTTTAACCAGGCCCAGGGCCAGTGCCAAGCTAAAAGGAACACATTAGAACACAGTTAAGACACCCAACATACACTAGGGTACACTATAGTATGGTGGGGTACCCCTGTAGTTGGCATGACCTACCACCTAAGCCCCTAGTATGTAATAGAGCAGGGGATTGAAACTACCTAGAAGTCTCCAGTATCCTGGGGCATGGCAGTTTAGAGGCCAGCAGATTCTCTGCATCAGCATGTGTGCAGTGCTGAAGCCTGAGGTCAGTTTAAAAGCTGCACTGGTGGCCAGGACAGCTTTTAAACCTTATATTGTGCCCAAACTCGACTTTGAGGGTAGGGGCCCTTAAAAATTAAAAACCTACCATGTTTTTGCATATTAGGGACCCCCAGGGTCACCCCTAGGTATCCCAGGGGTGGGGGGGTCAGTTATCTATAAGGAGCGCCCTTATAAAATGAGTTTTTAGAAGCCTGGGTAAAGTGAAATTTTACATTTCACTCCCCACATTGTCTTAAAGAGGTGCTCAAATTCGACTTTGATGCTGGAAGAATTGGGTAAGGGTGATCTGCAATATTTCTGCAGATTCAGAACCCCTGAAGGCTCCCCTAGTTGCACAGGGGGTGGGGGTCCGGTAGAAATTAGGGAAATACTTATAAAATATGGTTTTATAAGTCCTGGTGCTACAAAAGTGGCGCAAGTCATTTTCCCCATTGCAAACCACATGGCCCATAGGTTAACATGGTAGGAAGTGATTGATTAATAAATATTGATAGGAGAGGACTAGCCGGACCATTCAAAGACTTCCCAGAATGGTCGTAGTAAATCCAACAATATTATATTGTTGAATTTCTCCTAAGGTGTACATACAATAAGTTATGAGACTTTCTTGTTTGTAAGTCCAAATTCAGCCTTTCAGTGGTCTGCCCTGATTGGTCAGATTTAAGTGGATTAGCCAGGCTGCTGGGAGGGCAGTGATCTGTTCTATAGGAATTCCAGGCCAGGAGGTGGTGTCGTAAACTACGCTCTTCAAAGGCAAGAGGGGAGGCCTGGGTTTTAGTCCACAATGACAGTCGTAACCCAGAGTCAGGACTAGGCTTAAGAAAGGAATTTGCAGATGTTACTGGGATGGTCCATGGAAATTAGATATCCCAGGGGGTGTGTTTAGCCAGCTCTTACCTCCTTGCTGGAAAATCAGCCATTATGGATTTGGAAGGATGATGCATTCTGGGACAAACTAATGCCACACTCCACAGGATGTGGTCATAACTAGGAGGAGTTGCCCTGCTCTCATTGGTCAGCAGTGACCTGGTGCTTGACCCAGAGAATTTTGAATAAGTATCTGAGAGGGGCAGAGCCCTCCAGATCTGCTGCTTGAAACTGAATGAAGCAAGAAGTGCCCTGCTGCGAAGTTTGCTGTGCAAAGATTTCTAAGGCCTGACCTCTGAACACTGCACCAAGTAAAACTGCAGCCCTGTGGATTACCTTGCTGCCAAAAGACTCAAGAGTGGAAACTCCCTGCAAGCTACAGGTTAACAGAGCTCACCTGTACAGCCCCGCAAAGAATTCCAAGCCTGGAGTACAGTGGATTTGTAATGGTTTTGTTCAAGAGGATTGCGGAATTGAAGTTTCACACTTTCAAGGACCCTCTTGGAGATTCCAGAACCTTGGATTCTGTGTTGGATACTTTAAGACCTGCAAGCAGAACGCCAGGAAGGTGTTCTAACTGGACCCCGCTTGCTGAAGAAGGCGGCCCACTACAGTGGTGAGAATTCTTCAGAACCATTTATAAAGGTGTGTCCTTGACAGAGAAAACAAAAAGACTTAAAGGGGCGCTGTTGGTTTCTAAGCACTAGAAAGTGACTAATCTTTAAAAATTCATATATCAGGTTCCCTACAGTGGATTATTTTCGTTTTGGTGTCATTTAAAAGATAAAAATATTACCTATTTTTATAAATTGGTGTTGGATTTTTATTTTGTGTTGTGTCTTAATTATTTACTGAAATTGTGTTTTTAAATGCTTTACATACCTGTCTTTGAAGTTAAGCCTGTCTGCTCGCAGCCACGTTACCAAGGGTTGAGCAAAGGAATAATTTTCTAAGACCTATGCTGAGTCCTATCATGTGTTAGTGACCTTATTGCCAGTGGCAGACCTACATTTGCCCCTACCAATAACCCACTTTCCAACACCTACTCATAAATTAGACTGTGTAACAACACAAGTATGAAGTCCAGGCGTTGGGAGATTACAAATGCAGACAAGGCGTTACCAAGGAGGGACTATTAAGCCTATTTAGAAATGAAAAGCAACGATTTTGCAACGACAGTAACAGGAGCCAATTGAAAAGATGGGCATGAAATAGGTGGAGCTTCTATGCCTAATCTCAATACCGCATGCCTCGCAGAGTGGCGCATGCACTGCCCAGGCTTGACCCACTTGTGTAACGAAACATGAGGTGGCCCACCTGCAGGGCATGTGGAGGAGCCGCCTCTAGACTCTACCATAGGTTCTCTGGCCAAAGTAATGTGCTCAGGGCCTCCCCACCACCCCTCCCCAGATACTCGACCTTAAAAGGTTGGTGCCCACATTCACAAAGGGCAAGGGGACCTTTCGGGACCCCTTCCCCTTTGTTAATGGGTTACCACCAATTTGAAGTTGGTAGTAACTACGAATGTTTTGTGACTGCTTCCCGGTCGCAAAACATTCCTACATACCAGTGCGACTTGCTATTAGGAATGTATGCCCTTAACACGCCCCTTCCTAATAGCGACACACAAAATAGGGTTGGTACATGCTAAAAAGCATTTCACCGGTCTCAATCTGCCCGTTGGGCTGTTTACGAGTAGTAAAATGCTTTGTATATCTGGCCCTTTGTTCAAAGCCAATACAAACTCTCAACCATTATCACATTCATAAACAGAATATACAGGAGGTGAAGCATTAGGGACTAAATGAGTACCCATTCTTGTAGTAGGGGCAATCCAAAGATGGCATCCTCTTTCTCTGCCACATACACTTTCCCTCTGATTCTCCTACTGGCAAATTCCATATCTGCCCAAAAATATGCTAACAGAATTTAAATCAGGGGTGAATGTTTTCTCTCCCCCCTCGTTTCTAGCATCAACGAGCTCTCAATAATCCGAAACAAGCCAACACAAATCCAACTTCATGATGATATTCTTGCTGTTCACACATACAATGCACTTGGGGAAACCTAAATGTCCATTTGCCCTCACTTATGAGAGCATATTGAGTTGAACTCTGAACATTCATCATCAGTAAGACCCTGTCACAGTGTTCTCTTTTCTTGGAACATTTGCACGTTATCAATGGCCGAACACACTTTAAAGTTTCACACATGGTACAAGCTCCCACATCTAAAACAAGGAAAAAATATGTGGGGGCATATTATCAAGAAACGGTGTTGACATTATCGCTGCTTTAGCGGCTGAAAACAGCCGCTAATGCGGCGATAATGGGCTTGATAATACGCCGTAGAGAATTCCCATAGAAGCCCATGTTCACACCAGAACATGGGCTTCTATGGGAATTCACAAGGGCGTATTATCAAGCCCATTATCGCCGCATTAGCGGCTGTTTTCTGCTGCTAAAGCAGCGATAATGTCAACGCCGTTTCTTTATAATATGCCCCGTGTTTTTTAAAAAAAAAACACAATCACTGACTTTCCTGCCTTTGTTACAGGCAACATTATTGACTTTCATTGCATTTGTTTGGAATAGTTTCACCTATTCTCAAAGTGGTGTTTCCCTGGCCTCCAATGTCCTGCACACATTTTCTAACTGTTCAATACCTTTGACGATGTTTACAGCAGCACTCAGAGTCATTACAGTACCAACCCATATTTTTTCCTGCACCTTCTTACTTTTCATCTTCAGCTTAATCCGCTCTCTTATTATTTGATCATATGTGATAGTGTAAAAATCGCACAATGCTACTGAAGTTCTCCACGCCAAAACAAAGGGGGTCATTAGGATGGCAGGCGGACTTTTCCCGTCCGCCATCCTCGTGGTAATAGGGACAGGCCGCCGTAAGGGCGGGGGTCCCATCATCAGCATTAGGATGCGCCCGCCAATGTGGCGGGCGCATCCCGCATTCCTACCATTGTGGCGGGCGGTGCACTCAGCACTGCCCACCACAATGGCATGAGGCACCTGCCATGCTGTGCATGGAACTGCTGGGGGTACCATAGGTACCCCCCATGTGAACCCCCCCTCCCCCCGGAGTCCCTGGGGGCCTGCATTCTCCGCATGCCTTTCTGTGGCGGCATTGCCGCCACGGAAAGGCATTGAAACATGCCCATCATAATATGGCTGGCGGTGTCTGACAGACACCGCCACCATATTATTCCTTTTCCGCCCCAGCCGCAAGGGGACTGGAGCGGAAAAGCGGCGGACGGTCTTTCCGTCCGCCGAGGTTCCCCCGGCCATACTAATATGGTGGGGTGGAAAACTAGTGTGGATGTCGGGCGGATTGCCTCCGCCAGGCCAGCGGTGGCTACCGCCAGCCTGGCGGAGGCAATCCGCCCAACATCGTAATGGGCCCCATAGTTTTTAATGGATTAATCTTTTCGGGCACAAGAATAAAACTTAAATCCCTCCATCACTGTGCTGACTTTTTTTGCCAAATGTCATATATTGGATGATCAAAAACATCTATGTTCTGAGCATTCTATCAAGGTGGTAAGTCTCTATACTCCTGACGGGCCAAACTACCCAAACAATATTTTAATAATGACAGTTCCCTATGAGGCAAACATTCGTCCCCACTACAAGGACAACCTACCACTTGCAAGAAATATGGGGGAGTCACAATGTTCGCCATGTTAGTTAGAGTGACACTTAAATAAAGGCGAGATTCCAACCTTCCAAGACAAACAAGTATTACCCAGATAAATACACAAGAAAGATGCATGGAAGTTTTGCTGTACCCAAATTAATGTCAATGTTATAAAAAATATAACACATGGCAGGAAACGAAGTTAGTGCTGGCAAAATGATATGCCCAGCATAGGATTTTTATGGGCGTATCCTCTTGATCCGCATTGGTAGGTCTCATTTTGGCTTCAGCATGAGAGTAGCGGTGCCTTGATCATGCAATACTGACGAGCGAAGCACTATGTCCTTGCCTTGGAGTGAACACATTATGCTGCTACCCGGAAGTTGCATCATCAGTCTGAAACTCCGTCTGATTGTGACGTTCTGCCTGGATGAAGCGTCACCGTTTCTGAGCTCTGCCTGGCTGTGACATCATTGCTGCCTACTTCAAAGGCCTCGCATCCACTGGGGCACCCGAGGCCTCAAATCGGCCATGACCGACCACACATGATCTTAAGGATGAAATCCACACCCTGTGGAATCCATGCCAGACAAGAGGAAAGCACAGCTGAACTCACTCCGTGTGGTGGCAAATCCTGATGGCACTGTATGACGAAACTGCTGCTGATAAGAGGCCTGCTCCTGCTCGCCAACTTGAAGTAAGTAGAGCCTGTATAACAAGTGGGTCCCAGAAGAAATTTTTTAACAACAGGAAGCCTCAAAAGCTATACGTAGCTCACAACACCAGTATCCAACACCCCACCCCACCCCACCTTGTTGCACTAGGCCTCCAAAGCTAAATTAACTATGCAACAAGCCCCACAGTGAAGGGAGCAGGAACAGGGGCACCTTTTCACTAAAAGGGAGGTGGCAAGACAACTACAGGAGCCTTTAGGGTGACCTAAAGGTAATAAGTAGTCAACGTGTGAGTGGAAGGGTAGTTGTATCCAAGAGCACGAGTGGATACTGCATTGCGATGTAGTGCTCATTCAAGAAGAGTGTCTTCAGCTCTTTCTTGAATTGCAGCAGTGTTTGGGCAGTAATGATGGCTACAGAGATGTCATTACAGATGTTGGGATCAAAGATGGGGATGTCTTGTTGCCTTGTTTTTTCTTTTTTCTCTTTGTGCTTTTTCATCTCTAGTCTGATGGTGTCCTGGCCACCGGTGTGCCTAGAGCCACCGGAAACTGTATGCTTGCCAGTCTCCTAGGCAAGAGTGCTGGTTGTGTTAATGTTATAGATCATGCAACTGGTTTAGAAGATGCTGTGGGCATGTATGGGGTACCAGGGGGGTCCTGGCAGGGTGAGGTGGTCAGCTATGAATCCATACAATTCTCACAAACAGCACCCAAAAAGTCAGAAGTAGGGCAGCCGAATGGTACACAAAACCAATGTCTTATGGCATCACCCAAGAATCATCTCTCTGCTGTCAGATGTCTAACAAATATATATATGCCCCTGGCAAAGTTCCTTTACCAGTACCAGGTGAACTTTCAGTTGTATGCAGATAACACACAGACATATTACCAGCTGGACAATGGCTCTGTGAATTCAACAAATATTACCTCATGTTTAAGCACTAGCAAAAGTGGACTGCCATGAATGTATGCACTTTTCGTAAGTGTGCTCATGGCTTTTTACTGAGGCTTGATTTGGCTGCATTTTCCATCTTCCCCTGGGCTTCAGCAATTTTTCGTGCCAACGTCTTTGGCTATGCAGTCATCTTAAGGAATTGCGATTCTCCTATTCACATGACAAGAGAATCTGGATTTCATTAAAGATACAGAGGCTACCATTAAGCATAATTCTTTTAATGTAACTCCAAGCAACACCTTGAAAGCTTTACATCACAAAGTGAAAATGTTCTAGTACAGAATATTATTTTTATTTTTTTTGTCCTCATTTTCCACCATGGTTTCATGAATAACAGGTTGGTTCAGTCCTTTGTACTGTCTCAGTAAATAACTGGCAAGGGCTAAATAATGTTCCTGTTCCTTAGCCCTTCAGCAAACAAAGGCCCCTTCAACAACCTGCGGATCGAAACCATATAAGCGTGGTCGATACTGCCGTCATACTTGGGGATCCAACCATAAAACAGGCACCCAGGGGAAGGTAAACCATAGCAGCGTAATCATTGGACCGGGGGGAAAAAAAAACACCAAAAAAAACCCAGACGGTTAGTTCCAATTAAGCAAATGCCAAAAGGATCTTTTATTACGGTTCCCAGATCTTGCCAAATCCCGTTTGGACACTTGTAGGATCGAAGCTCGCCAGTCCAAAAGTGAAGGTGGATGATGGTCTTTCCACTTTTTACAGATCTCCCTTCTAGCTAATAAAATGGAGTAAAAGAGAAAATTCTTAGCCGGACTCCGCACTCCATCGATCACTCCGAAAATTGCAAGAGGGAGATCAATCGAAAAAGACCCAGAGATGTCGCAAGCAAATTGCTGATTGAGTCCCAGAAAGCCACAACAAAAGGGCATTCGAAAAACATATGGGCATTGGTGGCCTCTATTAAACCACATCCTGCACATGCTACCGGGGAACCCAGGACAAATTTTGACAGTCTTTGTGGCGAGTAATATGCTCTATGAAGCGTGTAGAGGTGATTCCTACACAACCATGTGGGCTTCACGATATCCCATAGGACCTTAAATGATGTAGACCACCGATCCTTTAGGTTAGAGCAGGCAAAAGAAGAACCCCACAACAACTCGGGTAGTTGGTTCCCCTTCAGACTCCTCTAGTATCAAATTGTACCACAAGGATACCTCTTTTTTGCCAGATGGTTTGTCCAAAAGTAGGGTCTTGAGCTGGTTGCCACCCCCAACTGGAGCTCTACCCTGAGCCTGGGCTTGCGAGGTATAGGAATGTGACCAACTAACAATCTGAATATACTTAAATTTAGAAAAATGTATTCCTGTCTTCCCTTTTAAGATTTCCCATGGCAACAAGGTACCTTCCACAAAGATATCTCCCCATGTCTCCAGCCCACCAACACGCAAGGGTGCAGCTAGACTATCTCTTAGCCACTCAGGGCTTCCAGGAGATTCCCACAGCGGGGCCCTACAAGAGAAGTATCCAAGTTGTATTGAATTCCTCACCTTAACCCACATTTTTGCCATCCCCTGTAGTACCTTCAATTTGATTTTCTTAAAAAACTTTGGGTCTCCAAATTTAAACAAGAAACCTGATTGCACTACTCCTTCACCCTTAAGCATGGCTGAGAACAAGCTACCAACCCCATGATCTACGGTCATCTTTAACAGCATCCGAGCATGACTAAGTTGGAACGCCCACGCATACATTTGTAGATCGGGAGCTGCTAAGCCTCCCTTCTCCCTACGGCGCCTGAGCTTCTTCCATGCAATCCTTGGAGTATGTTTATCCCAAATAAAAGAAGTTATATTTCCCTTTAACTTAGATATGGCTAACAAATCAAAAAAAGAGAAATAGTATTAAAAAGAAATGACACCTTAGGCAAAATAGTAATCTTGACTAAATTAACTCGCCCCAAAAAGGATAAAGGGAGGTGTGACCAGGATTGCATGAGTTTACGACATTCCCTTGCGACGTCAGCAAAGTTGGATATGGCGATTTTGTTAATATCTTTAGTGATGTTCAAACCCAGGTAACGCAAACTTGGAGACTGCTGAAACTCCATACCGCAATCTCTATCGTTCCAAACCATTACCTCGGTCTTTGAGGCATTAACCTCGTAATCAGATATTTCACCAAATTCTAAAGCCAACTTAATGGCTGCTGGGAAAGCTGTGCTTATGTCTGAAGAAAATAACAAAATATCATCTGCATATAGTGCCACTTTCCTTTCCCACCCCTCATAAACAAATGGCTTAATAGACAACTCTTCCCTTAACAACTGGGCGAAGGGCTCTATATATAGATCGAACAATAGGGGGGAAAGGGGGCAGCCCTGACGTGTTCCCCTTGTAATAGGAAAGGGGTCCGATAATTCGCCATTCACTAACACACTGGCTGAAGGATTTGAATATAAAAGTCTGACTGCTCGACAGAATCTCTCCCCAATATTAAACTTATCCAAGACCCCCGACAGGTATGCCCATTTCACCCTGTCGAAGTCTTGGTAGCATCGAGCGTCAAGACTGCCAGTGGGAGTGAATCCATTGTTGCCATATCTATGGCCCCTATCAAATCGTAGGTCAGTTCGTACAGTTGACGGCCCTTCACAAACCCCTTCTGGTCATGGTGTAGAATATCTGGTGCTACTATACTTAACCTCCTTGCAAGGACTGTGGCAAAGATCTTATAATCCATGTTCAAGATGGATATGGGCCTATAAGACCCGCAGGACAGTGCTGACTTTCCTGATTTTAAAATTAAAGTAATTGACGCACTGTCCCAGGAGACAGGGGGAGATGTCCCATCCTGCAGGATTTGGTTGAATAGCATGGTTAGAAAGGGTACGACTGCTTGTTCCAGGGCCCTATAGATCTCAACTGGTAGGCCATCTGGTCCGGCCGCTTTCCCCTTCTTGCTATTGAGGATAGCTGCTCTAACCTCCTCCTCCGTGATAGTATCATCCAGGGAGGCCCTTTGCTCCACAGATAAAGAAGGGAGAGAAACCCTTTCCAGCCACCTGTCAATGTTTTCTTTGTCCAAAATTGTATCTTCCTGATAGATTATTTGGAAGAAATCTCTAAAGATTCTCCTAATATCACTATCTGAAGAATATGGTATGTTATTATGGACTATGGACTCGACGTTGTTACGGACCTGGCCTGTTTTAACTTTAAAGGCAAAAGGTTTCCAGCTCCCTCACCAAATTGGAAGTGGGCTATCGTGCTAGCCTCCCATTTCTCCTGCAGACGTTGATTAAGCACTGAACCCAACTGACCTTTTAAGGATACTAACTTATTACAAAGTGCTTGTGTAGAAGTGCCGGGTAGGGCTTGATCAATCTCGCCTTGAATTTCCAACAGTTGTGCTTCTATGGAAGCTACTTCCTCCTTTTAGCGCTTTCATCTAAATGAGGCCTTGTTGGTAATAAGGCCTCTTAGAAAGGAATTAAACGAATCCCAGACTACTCCCGAGGCCGCTGACCCCAAGTTTGTCTGAATAAAGTGCTGGGTTTCCGTGAATAGAAAGGATATATCGTCTGCTGCTGATAAGAGTGAGCGGTCGAACGTCCAGGATATAGAGACCTTAGGGAGCCCATCAAGTTCCATAAAAACTGCCGAATGATCTGACAGATGGAATGGGAGGTAGCAAATATTTTTTACAGATTCTACCAAACGATGATTAATTAAAACAAAATCAGTCCTAGACTGGTGGTGATATTTCTGGTTACGATAAGAGACCCCCTGTTTCTTGCCGGCCCTCTTCCTCCAGACATCAACAAGCCCATATTGCTTCATAGATCTAAGTAAAAAAAACCTAGTCTTAGAAAGGGCTAAAGGCCGACTGTTAGAGGTTTTATCCAAAGCCGGGTCCAAAACTATATTAAAATACCCCGCCAGAATTGTTGGTTCCGGAAAAGACAGACGATGTGTAAATATAGATTTTAATACAGAGGGGTCATCTATATTAGGGCCATAATAGCCCGATATCGTAGTTTGTACTCCGGCAATCAGTACTGTGGCAATGACCCACCTGCCACCAGGGTCCACTACCTTTGAGACTAACCTTACTTGGAGTGGCTTTTTAAAAATAATTGTAACGCCTCTGGTATTAGTGGATTGCAAAGCTGATATAGAGAAATCAATCCATCTATTTTTCTTTACTAATGAAAGTACTTCAGCCTCCATTAAATGAGTCTCCTGGAGAATGATGACCTGCGCGTCAGAATCCCGTAAATACTGCATGATTTTATCCGCCCTGGGTCTGTGCGGAGGCCGTTCACGTTCCAAGAGAGAAATTTCACACTACTCATAAGGGCTCAAAAGAACCACTCCCCAACCACTCATAGCAGGTAAGTACCAAAAACACTGCCCTAATAGTAATGTTGCCTGGCTACAAACAATGATTCTAAACCAAAAATAAACCTGCTCCAAGCAGAAAATGAGTTTTTTTATTACTTCTCCCCAACCCCCCCTCCCTCCAGTGCCCTAAACTACCCTCCCCCCCCCCCGGGAAACCCTTGCCCTATCTATCCGGAACTAGTCCTGAAGATAGTGCCCCAACCCAGTACTCCCACTGTGCTGTCTACAAACACAAAGACTTGAATCTTAAAAGTGAAGTCATTTAAAAAAACAAAACGAGTTTACTAGGCCCATACCATACCTAGCCTGCCCTCAATATAAGAATGTAAGAGAGAGTTTATATCTCTTTTTTTTATGTGATATGATTTTGCGTGTGATTTTTTTTATTATTATATATTTGTTTTTACTCCTTTCATCTTTGTTAAGACCTTTCTTCTACATTTTCTATTACCATCCCGACTTTCCCCTTATAACCAAGAGGAAAAAAAAGGGGGAGAGGAAAGGGAAAGATTCTAGCTACTATTAAGGGCATTAAGAACAGGGATCTCAGCCAGAGGAACCCTTAGCCCCCCCTAGGGTGAGTAATAGCTCATCTGCCTCCTGCCCAGACCTTACATTAAACATTTTATTGTTGTGCATTATTCTCAATGAGGCAGGGAACTTAAGTTGAGCCGATGCCCCTGCACTTCTAATGCCTCCAAGCGCCTGCCAAGCTCCCACTGCTTCTCAAGGGTAGCCCTAGATAGGTCAGGCCTAATCTTGAAGTTAAACCCTTTCCCTGCCAATGATTTATACTTCAATGCTGACTTAAGAATACTTTCCTTGAGAGTGTAGGTGTGGAAATTTACACGGATTTTACGGGGCCTCTCTCATCGAGGATTTTTTCTAAAAAGGGTCTCTGTGGATACGCTGAATGTCCTTGGCCAGGTCTTCAGGTAGCTCCGCCAAACTCAGTGACTCTTTTAAAAGAGAGACCACATACTGTTTAATGTCGGACCCCTCGCTTCCTTCTGGAACATTTAAAATACGGTTGTTACTATGCCTAGCATTGTTCTCCAGAATTTCCATCCTTTCGGCCATTGAAAGATCTTCCCTCTTAAGCTTAATGATATCGCCTTTGGCCTGGTCTAGGTGTAGTGACAGTCCCGCAACTGTCTCTTCAAGAGCTGTTGTTCTAGCATTAAGGCCATCGATCTTATTATCTAGAGACTCACAGAAATTCCTTATCTCTAACTGATTTGCTTTTGATGCCTCAAACCCAGGGGGAAACATGGCGGCAGCAAGCTGAGCTGCCGCGGTGCTCCGTTCCCATGCTCCCGCTGTTAGCTGTCGCGGTGTACTGTGAGGATCATTACCTTATGGCTGGACTCTGAGGAGATGCGTTTGCTCTGCTGAGGGCCAGTTTGGCATTTTCTGCCTGCTTTGCAGTCCATTTTGCTTCGATTCTTTGATTCTTCGATTCTTTGAGGCTCACTGGCGTCCTGTTTTGGCATCCTCTGCCTCTCACAATTCCCATGTGTTTGGAGGTGGACCCGCCTACTCCTCCTGGATTTCGGCAATCGGACGGAGTGAGGCTCTCTCCGCTCTCATCGCTTGCAAGTTTCTCCGCCCATCCGTCCCTCTCTCGTCCGGGTCCAGGTTTGCGGCTTTGGTGCAGGGCCGCCCTGGAATTTAGGAGAGGGCGGCGGTGTCGGAGTCTATTGCACGCGTCTCGCGTTGCAAATAGTGGCTTCAGCAGCATTGGCCCCTGCGGTACCGGACGTAGCGGCGAGGAGACACTGGCTGACGCTAGTGCAGAAGTGGATCTACCACAGGAGCCGAAGGTGTCTTTGGGGGGTCCAGCGGGTCCTCAGTGTGACGGTGAGGCTCTGTTGTCCCCTGAGATCGATATTAACCAGGTCACAAGTCCTAAAAAAAGAAGTGGGGGGACGCTGATGTCACAACAGGAAGTGACGTCACGAAAGGTAGCGTGCACTCAGTTGCAGTTTATAGTTCTCGAGCTCCGGTAAAATAAGTGGGGGGATGCCGTCCACCCGCGTGGTACCCCGACTCAAGCCCTGATATTAACCCCCTGAGTGCTGCTCCAGTAGTAGTACCGAAAAAAAGAGGTAAGCGTGGGGCTAAGAAGAAGGGCACTGGGGATAAGAGTGCCATTGTCACTGCCATTGCCAGCCCTGGTGAGCGTGATTTAAGTCTAGCATCTGTAGTCCCTGTAGTCCCTGTAAAACCACTTTTCAAGCCTCTCTCCTTGAGTTCAAAGGTATCTGTAGGTCCGGTCTCTGGAACAGTAAAAACAAATAAAACCTCTTCGTATCTGAGCACAGAAATCAAGGCTAAGTGGACAAAAAACTGTAAAAGAATAAAGTGCCAGAATCTTGCTTTTAGCGCCGGGTCCAAAATCACCCCATCGATGCGTTCTTACTTTAAAGTTATTCCACAGGTTTTGCACCTCTCAGAAGATCAGGCTCAGACCCAGGCTCAGCCTGCTTCCTTGGAGTGTCAATTGTTGGACTTAAGCGGGGCTATTATGGAGGTTTCTCCTTCCCCTACTCTTGAGAATGTCCCTAGGACAGATGCAGGTATTATAGAAAATAACCTGCCCCCTCAGGCACCTTTTCATACCACGCTGTTAGGAGTGACATGTACAGATTCAGACGGAATTGTGGTAGAGAATGCTCAAACGGCTCAAATGGCTCAAATGGGGGATGCTTCGCAGGAAGAGCCATCGCAGGTAGATAGTGAAGTTGCTACGGATGCCTCTATGACTACCTCTTTGCAGTCCATGTTCCTGGCTCTGTCCGCTGATATTAAGAATGGGTTTGAGGCATCGAAAGCAAATCAGTTAGAGATAAGGAATTTCTGTGAGTCTCTAGATAATAAGATCGATGGCCTTAATTCTAGAACAGAATATTAAGTTCATACAATAGCCATGAGCACAGAACAGTCTGCCTCTTTTAAATGTGGTGAACTAGGAAAAAGTTCAAAATGTTTTTTTCATTTTTTTTCATCTTCTTCTCTAAAACCAATAAGAACGAAAATCAAGAAAGACTCAGGAAGTCCAAACTTCAGGTGATGAATCAATTATGAAGAGTTACCTGAAATGAAGAGCTTTATAAGTACTCCATTGGAATGAAAGGTAGAAAAGGCGATAGAGACAAGCAATAAATCTCTATACATTGAAAAGTAATTTAAATAAACCATTTAAAGGCACTTAGATATGAAATATAAACCATCTAATAAACATAATAAAACTTAACCACCCATGGGAGGGGATGGGTGGGATAATGTTAGCCTCTGTGTCTTTAATGAAATCCAGATTCTCTTGTCATGGAAATAGGAGTATCACAATTTGTTTACAAGACCGGAGGCTACCATTATGCATGTTGGTAGCTTTGTAAGACTACATCAGACATATTTTCAATTGGGTTGCAGTAGTGTTTTGCAAATGTGTTTGCATTAGACCAGTTGGTCGCCTTGAGAATGTCATCTAACTTACCTCCAGTCCAGAAGGATTTACTGGCCATAGCACCTCTGAGGGAGTGTGCTTGGAATTTCTTTTAAAGCGATACAAAAGGGGATGATGGATGGAGCATTTGAGCAAATCAAACACTCACCTCCAGTCAACTAATCTGGGTTTAATCTATCACCATTCTTTAGCTCACTCAGCCACCCCAGTTCAGACATGGCCATATGCAAATCAGTCAGACCCTGTGCCTCATGGGAACAGTCCAGCCCGAACTGCCAAGCCATGTCTTCCCTGGACCGGAAACAAGCATCCTGGGACCGGTTTTTGGATTCATAATCCTCATCAGCCAGGCTATCTTGAATCCAGTGGCCAAGTGAGCAAGGGACTCACGTCTGAGCATACCCTGCCACACTTAGGGCGAACAAAGCGATACAAAAGGGGATGATGGATGGAGCGTTTGAGCAAATCAAACACTCACCCCCAGTCAACTGATCTGGGTTTAATCCATCACCATTCTTTAGCTCACTCAGCCACCCGAGTTCAGACATGGCCATATGCAAATCAGTCTGACCCTGTGCCTCATGGGAACAGTCCAGCCCGAACTGCCAAGCCATGTCTTCCCTGGACCGGAAACAAGCATCCTGGGACCGGTTTCGCATTCATAATCCTCATCAGCCAGGCTATCTTGAATCCAGTGGCCAAGTGAGCAAGGGACTCACATCTGAGCATACTCTGCCACACTTAGGGCGAACAAAGCGATACAAAAGGGGATGATGGATGGAGCGTTTGAGCAAATCAAACACTCACCCCCAGTCAACTGATCTGGGTTTAATCCATCACCATTCTTTAGCTCACTCAGCCACCCGAGTTCAGACATGGCCATATGCAAATCAGTCTGACCCTGTGCCTCATGGGAACAGTCCAGCCCGAACTGCCAAGCCATGTCTTCCCTGGACCGGAAACAAGCATCCTGGGACCGGTTTCGCATTCATAATCCTCATCAGCCAGGCTATCTTGAATAAAGTGGCCAAGTGAGCAAGGGACTCACGTCTGAGCATACCCTGCCACACTTAGGGCGAACAAAGCGATACAAAAGGGGATGATGGATGGAGCGTTTGAGCAAATCAAACACTCACCCCCATTCAACTGATCTGGGTTTAATCCATCACCATTCTTTAGCTCACTCAGCCACCCCAGTTCAGACATGGCTATATGCAAATCAGTCTGACCCTGTGCCTCATGGGAACAGTCCAGTCCGAACTGCCAAGCCATGTCTTCCCTGGACCGAAAACAAGCATCCTGAGACCGGTTTCGGATTCATAATCCTCATCAGCCAGGCTATCTTGAATCCAGTGGCCAAGTGAGCAAGGGACTCACGTCTGAGCATACCCTGCCACACTTAGGGCAAACAAAGCGATACAAAAGGGGATGATGGATGGAGCGTTTGAGCAAATCAAACATTCACCCCCCAGTCAACTGATCTGGGTTTAATCCATCACCATTCTTTAGCTCACTCAGCCACCCGAGTTCAGACATGGCCATATGCAAATCAGTCTGACCCTGTGCCTCATGGGAGCAGTCCAGCCCGAACTTCCAAGCCTTGTCTTCCCTGGACCGGAAACAAGCATCCTGGGACCGGTTTCGGATTCATAATTCTCATCAGCCAGGCTATCTTGAATCCAGTGGCCAAGTGAGCAAGGGACTCACGTCTGAGCATACCCTGCCACACTTAGGGCAAACAAAGCGATACAAAAGGGGATGATGGATGGAGCGTTTGAGCAAATCAAACACTCACCCCCAGTCAACTGACCTGGGTTTAATCCATCACCATTCTTTAGCTCACTCAGCCACCCCAGTTCAGACATGGCCATATGCAAATCAGTCTGACCCTGTGCCTCATGGGAACAGTCCAGCCTGAACTGCCAAGCCATGTCTTCCCTGGACCGGAAACAAGTATCCTGGGACCGGTTTCGGATTCATAATCCTCATCAGCCAAGCTATCTTGAATCCAGTGGCCAAGTGAGCAAGGGACTCACGTCTGAGCATACCCTGCCACACTTAGGGCGAACAAAGCGATACAAAAGGGGATGATGGTTGGAGCGTTTGAGCAAATCAAACACTCAACCCAAGTCAACTGATCTGGGTTTAATCCATCACCATTCTTTAGCTCACTCAGCCACCCCAGTTCAGACATGGCCATATGCAAATCAGTCTGACCCTGTGCCTCATGGGAACAGTCCAGCCCGAACTGACAAGCCATGTCTTTCTTGGACCTGAAAAAAGCATCCTGGGACCGGTTTCGGATTCATAATCCTCCTCAGCCAGGCTATCTTTAATCCAGTGGCCAAGTGAGCAAGGGACTCACGTCTGAGCATACCCTGCCACACTTAGGGCGAACAAAGCGATACAAAAGGAGATGATGGATGGAGCGCTTGAGCAAATCAAACACTCACCCCCAGTCAACTGATCTGGGTTTAATCCATCACCATTCTTTAGCTCACTCAGCCACCCCAGTTCAGACATGGCCATATGCAAATCAGTCTGACCCTGTGCCTCATGGGAACAGTCCAGCCCGAACTGCCAAGCCATGTCTTCCCTGGACCGGAAACAAGCATCCTGGGACCGGTTTCGGATTCATAATCCTCATCAGCCAGGCTATCTTGAATCCAGTGGCCAAGTGAGAAAGGGACTCATGTCTGAGCATACCCTGCCACACTTAGGGCGAACAAAGCGATACAAAAGGGGATGATGGATGGAGCGTTTGAGCAAATCAAACACTCACCCCCAGTCAACTGATCTGGGTTTAATCCATCACTATTCTTTAGCTCACTCAGCCACCCCAGTTCAGACATGGCCATTTGCAAATCAGTCTGACCCTGTGCCTCATGGGAACTGTCCAGCCCGAACTTCCAAGCCATGTCTTCCCTGGACCGGAAACAAGCATCCTGGGACCGGTTTCAGATTCATAATCCTCATCAGCCAGGCTATCTTGAATCCAGTGGCCAAGTGAGCAAGGGACTCACGTCTGAGCATACCCTGCCACACTTAGGGCGAACAAAGCGATACAAAAGTGTTGCAGTAGTGTTTTGCAAATGTGTTTGCATTAGACCAGTTGGTCGCCTTGAGACTGTCATCTAACTTACCTCCAGTCCAGAAGGATTTACTGGCCATAGCACCTCTGAGGGAGTGTGCTTGGAATTTCTTTTAGTCATCTGGCTATAGACGCAGAAGTTGTAGCTTTGAAAGGTATGACGAAGGATATAAGTAATTGATTAATGCCGTGAGCACGAAGACCATTCATTCTACAATCGTACTCTTTCTTGCAATCTACAACACATATTTTTTTGCATAGATCAAAACGTGGATAAAAAATTGAATCTGACATAGTTTTAGTTCTTCTAATTATTTCAAATTTAACACCAAACATGTTGTAAGAACTATTTGTGTCTTCGAGAGCTTTGACATCAGAAGCCCTTCAGCATGAGATTAAGCACAACAAGGTTGCTAGTTTAATGGATAGAGTTTTCCTATCTGAATGAGTGTTATCCAGTCAGTTTGTGAATAGGTCTAAAATTAGTTTACCGTCCCACAGCGACTTGTATTTAGGTTTAGGGGGTCTTCTTAGTCTGATACTTTTTAAGACTCTACAAACTATGACGTTCTTACCTACCGTTTTTCCATTGACTAGAGCTTGACCAACAGAGATAGCTGATCTATAACAATTAATTGTTCTATAACTGAGACCCCTTTCAAACTGTTCTACAAGGAAGTTTACTATGTGTACAATAGGAGCCTCCACAGAATCCAGGTTCCTCTCCAGGCACCAACATACCCATTTTCTCCAAATGTTGTTATATCTACAGTGCGTACCAGTGGCCCATGACTCTCCGAGGAGAGTAGCAGCTGTTGACGTAAGTCCAGACATTTCATTGGATTTCCTGGCACTTTCCAGGCAAGAAGGTTCAAACTTCCAGTCTGTACTAGGGGATGATCTCTTCCATCTACGTCTGTTAGGAGCTCCGCCTCTGCGGGAATTAAAAAGGGAATGTTGCAAGCCAATTCCAGAGTCGTGAGGAACCATGCATGAGATGGCGAAAAGGGGGTTTATGAGTACTAGAGGGCATTGATCTTGTCTCACCTTCTGTAGGACTCTCTAAATCATGGTGAAAGGTGGAAATGCATGTGCTTGGAAATCCTTCCAGCATTGGAGAAAGGCGTTTACAGCAAGAGCACCCAGGTCTGGCATCCAGCTGAAGTATTTTCTAACTGTAAGGTTAGTCTGCTCGCGAACAGGTCTACTTCTAAGGGGCCCCATATTTTGTTGAGAGTCCTGAAGGCGTTTACGTTGAGTTTCCAATCGCTGTGATCTAATAGCAATCTTGAGTTCCAATCTACAGATACGTTTGTCTTCCCTGGGAGATATTCTTCTTTTATAGCAATCTTGTGCTCCAGGCAAAACATCCAAAGTTTCTTGGTTAAGTTCAAGAGATCTGCTGATTTTGTCCCCCCTAGACTATTTATATATGCCACCACTGACATATTGTCCATCTTCAGAATTACTGATCTCCCTTGAAGGGAATGTTTGAAGCTCATCAGTGCATATAAACCAGCAGCCAGTTCTAGGTACTTTATGTGATGAGAACACTCTGCTTGTGACCAGATGCGACCTGTGTTCTGATCGAGAAGACAAGCTCCCTAACCATGAAGGCTGGCATCTGATTCCAGGATGAATTCTGGTGTTGAGCCAAATATGGCTTTGCCATTCCAGGCATCTAAATTCTCAATAAACAACAAAAAGACCAGGTTCTTGAGACTACAGAAACCCTAATCTATCGTATTTCTTATAGTAGTCCACCTAAAGACTTGTAGTTTTCTACATAACCTTCAATACTCTAATCAGTAGTATGTGTAAGTATATAACATAAAAGATATCCCCTTTTTCATCACTATGTTGGCAGTTTTTATGACATCAGGGACTCATAAGAAAACATTCTCAACTGTTCCAGTCCCATTCACACACTACTTAGTGTAAAAAAAATGTGAAAAAGGCGAAATGACCCCTCACGGGCGCACCACCAAGCGGGTAACTGGCAGGTACTCACCAGATAAGCCCATTTTTGTCATCATTGGTGGTCATTACGCCCAACAAAAAAGTGTCCAAAGAAAAGTATAAGAGGTGTAAAGGTGCGTGCAGTGAAGTGAAAAAGTAAATCACACCTCACAATGTGGGAAAGAGTGGATAAAATTGAAGGGATTCACTCGTTACACAACAATTTTATTCTTTTACTTAGTGAACCCACTCAAACAAAAAACAGCTAAGGATGCTATATATGCATACCACTGTTAGATGCCAACATGTTTCTCTGCTTCATATATTTTGTGCAGATTCATCAGGGCCAAGCTCTTTTGCCACAGCACCGTATAATGGACACATCAATCTAAAAAACTGCCAACAGTCGCGGGAGAAACCAATTGTGAACAGTATTGAGGTGAACCTATCAAACCATACCCTCACTGCTAGCGAAGAGCGAGTTTTAAACAAAGGACTGGTGTTTGTTCCTACCCCCACGCACGACACCTTTAAGTGTAGAGTTGAATTCCATGAAACAATTCGGAAAATCAAATTGAAGAAGTTTTTTGCAAATAAGACCAGAGAGGATCAGGGAATCTATAACACTAACTTGAGAAAACCCTCTACCTTTTGTCCCCCCTCTTCTACTTTAGGACCTGAAATTGCAGTCTTCGAATCTAAAGTACTCCAAGATATTTCTAAGTTTGAAAGGGAGGATAAGTCTTTTAAGCACAAGAACATGTCACGAGAGGATTGGGAGGCAGTGAGGGGTCTACAGGACAACTCGTCGCTGACTATAAAACCAGCCGACAAGGGCGGGGCGGTGGTAGTTTTAAACTCTACCGATTATGATGAGGAAGTTAAGGGACTTCTCAATTTACGGGCCAATTACCGCCCCCTAACTAGTGACCCTGTCGAGGAACTTCTCAAAGTAATACGAGAGATGGTGAGTGTGGCTAAGGAAAAGAAGTGGATTACGGTTAAGGAAGCAGAGTTCTTGGTGAATGACAAACCAAGGACTCCTGCATTCTATATATTACCATAAATCCATAAGCCGACACATCCACCCCCGGGACGTCCAATCTTCTCGGGCATTCAATCAGTATTAGAACCACTATCTCAGTTCGCAGACTTTTTTCTTCGCGAATCTGTGGTAAACCAAAAATCATTTGTCAGAGACACGACTGAGATTTTAAATACGATCACTGACATGAAGTTCGATAGTGTTGCTGAATTTCTTGTCACTATTGGCATAGAATCTCTCTACTCCTGTATCCCCCAGGATGCAACGCTGGTGGCAGCAGCGCGTGCCCTGGGGACCCAGGAGTGGTTTTATGACGTTCCACAGACTTTTGTAATGCAATGTGTGGAATTAACATTAACTCGAAATTACTTCAGTTATGATGATCAACTGTATTTACAAACAACGGGAACATCGATGGGCGCGACTATGGCGCCCAGCCTGGCGTGTATTTACGTAGGGCAATTTGAAGAACACGTGGTGGATCATCCCACAAACCCCTTCCAGAGGCATCTTCGCCTCTGGAGGAGGTATATTGATGATGTCCTATGTGTTTGGACAGGAAGTGAAGAAGAACTGTTGGCTTTCCTGAATTGGCTCAACACTCAGGATGCCAGCCTGAGGTTCACATGGACATATAGTTCCAATAAGGCTGTGTACTTAGATCTAGACATAGAGGTGAGTGGGTGTCAGCCTTTCAAAGGATACAAGCCGGTTTCCACAGGAGCGAAGATAAATCCCCTTAACCTCCAAAAAACAGTGCCAAGAATGCAAGGTTATACACACTCCTGATGACTGTTTTCTAAAAGTATGGGGGAAAAATCCAAGGAGTGTCCACCACCCTCCCCATACATGGGGTTGAACAACAGGAATGATGCTGGTCTGTCTGATGTAGTGAATGCTGTAAAGAAAACAGGGCAAGTGGTAATACTACTAAACAGGATTCAAGAAGCAACCATTGCTTTACATTAACATGTGCTTAGAACAGAGGTTCACTTACCCCAGCCAAGTCCGAGTGCGTCTTTGAAAAATGGGGTCCTCGTAGTAAAGAGTAGCCTAGGAATTCTGACACCGGGCCAAATCGTAGAGGACTCAGAAAAAGACGCATCCATACACCATTCACACAAACAAAACAATGGGAATGGAATTGAGGTGTACTGGCTGGCTCTTCAGGGGGGAAAAGAGCGGAGCAGTCACACACTCAAGAGAGGTGAAGCCCGGCCTGGTAAAGTAGCACCAAGCGAAACGAGCACTCTCTCGATAGGGCCAAAGGAAAAACAAATTACTGAGCAGAAATGCCCGTCAGCTCCAACCAGTGCCCAAAATCGGGGGAAAGGAATATTCAGCAGTAAAAGACCGGAGATAGCCTCCGAAGACTTCGTAACTAGGAGGGCTGGAAAACGGACTGCAGGAGAGTATGGAGCGTTCAGAGAAACCTCCGCAAATGCTTTGGTAGAGACTCCGGTGTGGGCGGAGATGTAAGGGAAGGAGTCTCCGTTCTAGTGGAAGACGGGAGCCAAAGGCGCTTTCCGATTGAGGCTGGGGAAGTCGGAGAGCGAACCAAGAACTAGAATTGCCACAACGGCCCTGAGAAGGATTCTGAAAGGGAGGCAAGGAATCGGGAGCGAAGCAGAGACGCCGCGAAAACGGCATTTCTCACAACCAGGAAGCAAGGAGGGGGCGTGGTACCGGAACAGTAAGCCAAGCATTGGCTTGCGTTCAGACGTGTCCCTTTACGTATGTTAGGGAGCGTCTCAAAAGAACGTGATCTGCACAGAATATCTAGGGAGCATGTGCAAAGGACCCAGGGGAAACCAAGTCTAAACACATTTCAATGTTTTAGGCGCAGCCCACACCGCAATGACCTAACAGTGGGGACTCCCTTCAGACCAGTGTCCATCAGAAACCTACCGATAGAAATTCCCTTCTTTTGTATGACTCGTGCCACCCCAGAGCTTTAAGAGACAACTTGCCTGTAGGACAGTTCCTGCGTTACCGTAGGACCTGTTCCTCGACTGAGGGGTACATGGAACAATCTCAGCAAAGAAGTTGCAGGAGAGACACTATCCGACTAGGATCATAAAGAATGCAAGGAAAAGGGCACTAAATACACCTAGGAGTGTCCTTCTAGAAAAGAATGAAAAAACCAAAAAGGAGTGTGTACCAGTAGTCATGACATTTGATCCTCTGAGTACGAAAATACGCCAATCAATACGTAAACACTGGTCTCTGTTGTCTAACAATAACTTTGACATGCCTCCTCCGAGATTTGTGTTTAAAAGATCGAGCAATCTCAAGGAAAAATTGGACCATACCAGGGCCCTACCTGCACGTGAAAACAAAGAGAGTACAATTCCTAAAGGCCATTTTCCATGAGGGATGTGTTCGGTTTGTTCACTAACAAAAAAGACCACAAGTGTTACATTGTCTTCTGGACGGGATTGGTTCCTCTTGCGATTCAGCAACTGTAACACCACTAATGTGGTGTATAGATTACAGTGTGCGTGTGGCCTGTATTATATAGGCCTCACGACTAGAAAGATCAAAACAAGAATCCAGGAGCATTTGAGTACTATAAAAGCGGGCAAATTAACGACGAAATTGGTACAACACTGTCACACTACCAAACACAGTTTTACATGGGTAGTACTGGAAACAGTGAGAGGCTCGAACCAAAACATTGAGAAAATCCTTTTTACAAAGGAAGCACGTTGGATTTTCAATGAAAAAACTGATCAAGTGGGGCTGAATGAGTTGATCGAGTGGAATAGGGTGAGTTGACCATCATGATCACCTGTTCCGTTCGGACTCATTTCAGAGAGTACCAATACCTATGTGTATCAATGTATGAGGTATAAGCTATCACGAATGAGATAAAATAGTCAGTGTGGCTGGGTGCATTGAACGTACGACACGGTAGTTTACCACCATACCCCCTGTGTCGTGCGGATGCATTACAGAACACCCCATTGGTGTTTATGAGATAGAAATCATGTGGAATTTAAGAAATTAAGAAACTCTTCCCATTCTTTTTATGTAATGCTCCTAGGAACATTAGAAATTAGTCTGAACTCTCTAGTCTCATTTTTAACCACAGTACCCTGAAGGGGGCTTGGGTTTGATAAATACAACTATGTCGATCCCTAGTTTGTATGACTACTGAAAACAAATGTGTTATATAAAAAACGATCGAATTTCTGTGCAGCACAAAACCGATAAAATCCTGAGATAATGATGTTGTGGTTCACGGTTTTCTATCAAGCCACTGTCTAAATAGAAGGATTGGCCCCGATTGATAAAGTTACAAAGCTTGTCTGTTCCCCCTTTTTTTTTTAAAACGTGTGCCTTGCTGATTATATCTCCCAATTAGAGATGGTTGGCTTTCCGATTGTGGGATGAAATTAAATCTAAGATGGCGGATCCGATCTCGCGGGATTACGCGAGGATCCGCGTTAGTTACAACATAAACGAGTACAGCGTGTGTGACACTGCGCAGAGGGAGACAACACGCTCCGTGTTGCCTGGGCGGTAAGGAGGCAGTTCACCGGGTTTGGGTAGCCTTAAAAGGGTCACTCTTTAAAAAAGTCGAGACACTTTGCCTGAATTTGAGACGGAGAGCGGTACGGGGACATTGATTGAGTGTGAAAATAATGAAGGTACACTTTGAAAAGGTAAATCAGTGGAAGGTGAGCTTTGATTCGAGCGGAATGCCCCAGTGGGAATATGACTCTGAAGGTGCACTTCGAGAAGGTGAAACAGAGGAAGTTGGGCTTTGATTCGAGTGGCATGCTCAATTGGGAATATGACACTGTTAAAATCGATATAATATCGATGATAACAGGAAGTGTGGTGAGAGACTCGCTGGTTTTTTGCCCAAAACAGTGCGGCTAAAAATGCATTGTTTTTCCTGCAGATACTAGTGACTACTGAAGCACTGTCTTGCCGGAAAGGGTCTCCCGTGAGGAACCTTTTTTTGGCACATGAACCTCTGAGCCGGTAGGCTACATGGTGGCTGACGAAGGGTATATATGTCTAAGATAGTGCATATTGAGTTCTTTAACATGACAAGAAGAGCTACATTTAAACATCTATACAATATGTCTTAGTACTTTTATTTGTCTTTATTTGTTGGCAGTTTTTTAGATTGATGTGTCCATTATACGGTGCTCTGGCAAAAGAGCTTGGCCCTGATGAATCTGCACAAAATATATGAAGCAGAGAAACATGTTGGCATCTAACAGTGGTATGCATATATAGCATCCTTAGCTGTTTTTTAGTTTGAGTGGGTTCACTAAGTAAAAGAATAAAATAGTTGTGTAACGAGTGGATCCCTTCAATAATTTTAACCACTATTTCCCACACTGTGAGGTGTGATTTACTTTTTCACTTCACTGCACGCACCTTTACACCTCTTACACTTTTCTTTGGACACTTTTTTGTTGGGCGTAATGACCGCCAATGATGACAAAAATGGGCTTATCTGGTGAGTACCTGCCAGTTACCCGCTTGGTGGTGCGCCCGTGAGGGGTCATTTCGCCCTTTTCACATTTTTGTACACTAAGTAGTGTGTGAATGGGACTGGAACAGTTGAGAATGTTTTCTTATGAGTCCCTGATGTCTTAAAAACCGCCAACATAGTGATGAAAAAAATGGGGTATGTTTTATGTTATATACTTACACATACTACTGATTAGAGTATTGAAGGTTATGTAGCAAACTACAAGTCTTCAGGTGGACTACTATAAGAAATACGATAGATTAGGGTTTCTGTAGTCTCAAGAACCTGGTCTTTTTGTTGTTTATAACTCTTCGAGTGGAGGGCGACCAGGATTCTTTTTTCCTCTATGCTCCATATTGATTGTGTATCTAAATTCTCTAGCCACCAAGTCAGTTCTGATTTGGCATCCTGATCTAGGCTTATACGATCTCCGTACCAAAGGCCAGACCTTAGATCTCTCGCTTTTACCCTTTGAGGAGTTCGGTAATTCAGAGGACCCGGGAAGATGGCTTGAATAGATGAAGAAAGAAGGCTCAGGAGCTTGGCTAATTCCCTTAGAGTTAGGCTTTCTTGTTCCAAAACAAACCTTAGTTCCTTTCAAATTTTAATTATTTTCTTTGAGGGTAGTAAAAGGAGGCATTTTGTTGTGTCTAAACCCTAAGAACTCCAGGGATCTGGAGGGAGTTAGTATCGATTTCTCTTTGTTTATAATGAATCTTAAGTTTTCTATGAGATCCATAACTGTCTTCAGGTCCTGAATTATTTGTGTATGGTGTTGGGACATGATGAGGATGTCGTCCAGGTATATAATCAGTCGAATACCTCTTTCTCTTAGGAGTGAGCCGATTGTCCTCATAACCTTGGTGAAACACTAAAGGGCAGAAGAAAGCCCGAAAGGGAGGGCTTGAAATTGGAACAGATGGTTGGGCTGTTCCAGATAAACAGAAGAAAGGGTTGATGGTCTTTGGCCATCGGGATGGTAAAGTAAGCATCCTTTAAATCTATTTGGACTAACCAGTCCCCTTCCAATAACAGGTCCCTCAGGAGGTGGATACCCTCCATCTTGAAGTGCCTGTAAGCCAGGAATTTGTTTAGTTCCCTGAGTTTTATAACGGGTCTCCACCCCTTGTCTTTTTTCTGGAAGAGGAAGAGTGTACTTACAAATCTCCTCAACTCCCATGGTACTTCTATTATTGCACCTTTCTGAAGCTTTGAGGTTATTTCCCCCTCTACTATTTTTTGTTGTTCCTTTGTCAGAGGGATATCTCTCGGGTGAGCGGCTTGTGTACATATTTCTACAAAATCTATCTTGAAACCTTTGACAGTATCTAATACCCAGGAGTCGTGAGTGATTAGTTTCCAATTCTGAGAGAAGAATTTGAATCTGCCTCCCACCTTTGGAAGGGAAAAAGAAAGGAGGGGGGTAAGGTACTCACTCTGAAAGTTGATATTGTTGAGCCCTTCACGTGATCTGAAACCTCTGTTGCGTGAACCTCTCCCTCTGTGTGGGTAGAATTGGGGAGGGTTGGATGATTGGAAGCCTCTTCCGAAACCTCTAAACCTCGAATAGGGCCTTGGGTTGAAGCGGCCGGAAGAGTGGCCCCTTCTTCCAGCCCGTCCAAAAAGGTTTGGGTTGAACACACATCTCATATTGTGTTGTACTTTGTCCAGTGCCGTGAAGGTTGAGACATATTTGCCAAGGGATTTGATCATGTCTTCACTGAAGAGTAAACCTTTAGAATTTTGGGAAAGTTCCTGGTCTGCCATATCACTGAGTTTTGGGTTTATTTTTGTAAGGACTACCCTTCTTCTTTCTGCGTTGAGGCTGGCGTTAGCATTTACTAGAAGGATCTTTGCTCTCTGGCTCCATCCCCTGATTAGCTCCGTATCTAGGGGCGTGATATTAATATGGCTTCTTCAGCCGTATCATTAATCGTGGCAAAAAGAACCAAGGACGTCAAGGAGACAGTCTTGAGGGGCTTTAAGGGATCTCTCCATCCCCTTCCTGGCGTCTCCTGATTTTGAAGAGGAATTTAATTAGTTCCGGCTCGAGGTTGGGGTCTGGCAGATTTTTTCCTGAATAGAGGGTCTTGAACATTCAGCCCTGAGAATGTCACGGGTATCTTTCTCAAGTAGGTTCCTGAGCCATTTCTTAATAAATTTGGCAACATGATCTTGCGCCCACCATTCCGAATTTCTCAGATGCTTATTGTTGTAGGGTGGGAACATCTCTCCACCCAAAGGGTTAATTATATTGTCCTTGGAAGAGGGCGGAAGTTCGTCCTCAGTAGGTTGGCTATTGAATTCGTGCTCGTCTTCATCTAGATCCAGGACATATTCATCAAAGATGTTAGTAGTTTCATAATCCTCTATTTCATTATCTATAACATTGTAATGAGCACTTTGATAGTTTGTGCCTCTAAGGACACCCATATGTGTTGTGCCACTGCGGACACCAGAATAATTTGTGCTGCTAAGGACACCTGAGGAGTTTGAGGTGCGAGGACCTCCATTACTAGCTGAGGTGCTGAAACCTCCCGTATTGTTTGAGGTGCTAGGACCTCCCATAGTGCTCAGTGGGTTTGGGATTTAAATCATTTTATTCTTCGTTAGTCTTTTCCCCCAATTATCAGTGAGATCGTCAATGACTTTTAGGTTTGGGATTTCTGTAACGTCAACCTCCTCCGTAGGGAGGGAACTTTTGGATGACATAACTTAGTTTAAAATTTCCAACATGCAGGATCTCATCTCTCTGTGAATATTTTTTTTGAAAGCCTTGTTATTCATATTAGGGATGCGGCAACCGCATCATCTGAACCAATATGGGACATTTTTAGAGTTAAAATGGCTCAGTTAGCAAAAAAGTTCTCAAAGTTGCTAAGAAAATTAATTTAAATAAATGTAATTTGCTTTAAAAGTAAGAGACAGGCCAATTATGATTTTTGCTATTAAATGTGAGGTAAAGAGGGCAGTCAGACCTTTAGATAAGGTTAGTCTCAGCTCTTAAATCATTGTAGTTAGAGCCCTAAAAATAGGATAGCCTCTTTATCTCCTTATATGGGATAAATCAATGAAGCTGACTTGTAATGCAAAGTTATTATAATTATTTCCAATAAAAATATCAGTTAGAACAGACCAAGTACTTGCGTATATGGATCGACGAAGCAAAGCAACTGTCACTGCAAATGCTCATGCTCGTGCAATCAGCTGCTGCCACTATCTATTGAAAAAAGCTCTTTGCAACTGAAGCTGTCGGTGTCTATGGAAACAAGGTTTTTGCCTCGTAAGGGCGCGATTGTGAATTCATTGTAAGTGGAATGATCCTTGGCAATGGGACGACGTTGCGTCCTCGTTACCAAGGCATTTTCCTCTAAGGGGCTTCCTCTACTCTTAAAACGGAGAGGGAGCCCGATTCCCAAATCAAGCTAGAAGGGAATAGGGGGGAATGAGCCGACTGCACTCGGCGGGGTTCTCTCCCAAGCGGATCCTTGCTAAACACGTTGTAATCTGTTGTGGACGGTGCTCGGAAGAAATAGAGGACGCGCTCACTCACAACTCAAAAAAAAAAATGCTCGAAGAGCGGAAACAAATCTCCTGTGAGGGGAGAGGTGGGGGCTTAGGGGAGGGAGGTCGGCTCGGTTAGGTAAACAGAGGAAACTGAAGGAAAATGAAAGAAACTGATCTCCGTAAATTGGAGATCAGTAGTGAATAAAGTTAAAGGAGAGGGGAGTAGTCCCTCCAAAATGTCATTGGTGATATTAGTAGTTATTATTAGAAAGTTAATGACAATATAGCACAGTTAGTAAAATATGGAGAGTAATAGAAATTGAACTTATCTGCTTGAAGCCCCATTTAAAAGAGGCAGACTGATCTGTGTTCATGGATATTGTATGAACTTAATATTCTGTTCTAGAAAATGTTCACTTTGTGATGTAATGCTTTCAAGTGGCTGCTTGGAGTTACATTAAAAGAATGATGTATAATGTTAGCCTCCCATCTTGTAATGCAATCCAAAGCAGAGAAACCTGCAGGCTAAAGCCTCATCTCCTACAGCTACAGAACGGTGATGGCGAAGGGAGACTTCATGAACCACTATACAGTCAGAAGAATGACCTTTCATACCCAGTAAGAAGTGTGTGGAGTTGAGGACAGACTGTCAGAAGTGTGTGGTGGTTGCCAGAGGATTGTGGGACTGGGGTCTGTATGCCTCTGGGAAATGGGGTGATAAGGGACAGTCTCTTCAGTACAGTGTTTCCCTCCCTGATGGATGTTTATTCAGGCATCTGTACTTAGCATCCATACATTCCTTAACTAATTTGCAATTTGTAACCTTCTTTCCGTACTGCAGCGTATTAGTGTTGATACAGTCGCAGACCACAGCTGTTGTCCATAGCACAGGGTCGAAAAGGACAGCAGTCTGAGTCCACGAAGCCTGGTCTCTTGAATCCTGAGATATTCCCCTACCGGCGGTCCTCTCATAAGTGCACAAAGACACGTATTGGAGGTGTTCTTTAAAGGTCCGTCACAAGACCCCTTAGAAGGGGGGAAGGGAGGTGCCCCTCATGCCAAGCAAATTCTGTCTATTCCCAATCTCTGTTAAGTCAGCTAACAAACAAGCAATAATGGTCAATCTAATCAATTTCCAATTTTACTTCTAAAATAACTACACAATAAAGCAACCAGGCTGTGTTTTCAACAAGCAAGTCACTTTCAAAGCCTTCGGGTGACCGCGCTCCTTAAAGTTAGTGGCATTGACCAAGTGTAGTTATTGGGAGAAAGGGATTCTCAACCATGAGGGGGGTATGTGGCTAGCCTAAAGGACCTCTGCAAGTGGGTGAGAGCTATAATAAGCATAATCCTTGGAAATATTAGAAGACCACATTATGTAATGCAAGACATTTTATTTCGAAACATTAAAGATACTCTCTTTTTTTGAGGATAGAAGGAGTCTGGTAACTGTCAATGTATTTAAAGTTACAGGGAGAGGCCCAAAGGATGTGCTACGGAAGGAATGCAAGTTGTGGCCTTGTGTAGGCCTGAAATTAAGCATTGTAGAAAGAGGCAGGATACAAACTGCATTGTGATGGGGTGTGATCACACCGCTAAGGAGAGGCTTGGCCTTCAAATTGTGGTACCACCCTGATGCTACTGCTTTGACTCTACTTTCACTCTCCCCCAATCGACCAGTGATTGCAAAAGATGCCAGTACTAAAATTTGGAGGCAGAAGCAGTCTACGCCTCTTCTCAGTTCTGTATGTAGTTAGCATGGTATGTTCTTAACCAGCCCCCTACTCTACTTTCCCAAAACGCACATTTGGTGTTCTGTTTACTATTTATATGCCATCCTTAAAATGAATATCATATTCACTTTAAGGATGGCCGCTTCCTAAACAGATTTTTGTATTTTATTGCCTAGTTTAATCATAGAGGGCCCGATTCACAGAACTAACTTAAGAAAAAATCCTAAACTTACTACCATTTTGGTATTCACAGAAGGCACTTACTCATTTCGGTATTCACAGAAGTTAGGAGTCCTAACTTTACTACTCCTAAACTGAGAAAAATCCTAACTTTAAGACTTTCGGTATTCACAGAAGGCATTTAGGAGTCCTAAAGTTAGGAGTCCAAACTTTACTACTCCTAAACTGAGTAAAATTCTAACTTTAAGACTTTCGGTATTCACGGAAGGCATTTAGGAGTCCTAAAGTTAGGCCTCCTAACTTCTGTGAATACCGAAATGATTAAGGGCCTTCTGTGAATACCAAAATGGTAGTAAGTTTAGGATTTTGTCTTAAGTTAGTTCTTTGAATCTTATAGCATTCCACTGGATACCACTAGTTCCTAGGATCGCATTTAAGTATATTTGCACCGTTTATAGAGCTTACTGGTGCAAAACCCACAAATATCTGATGAAAATGGCAGCAGACCATGTCTGAGCATGAAACCTTTCTCCGTCAACCATCATCTGGTCTCACAGAGGCTGAAACACAGAGGCAGATCTCTGGGAGTGCAAGGCCCTGCTTGTGAAATGCAATGAACCCCAACTTGATATCTGAACCTAACCACAAGTGGTTGAAAAATGTTTGTGACAGTGGCCTATTCAGGCTTGCTATCCACTGAAATACTCAATAAACGGAGTTGTGATTGAAGAATATCGGATTCAGTTACTTTCCCTATTCAATTGGACTCTTATTTCCCCCTTTCCTCTCATCAAGGTGTAATGGTATAACTGTTGGTGCTCTGTAGTATCCGAAAGCTGACACGCTGGTCTGTCTAAACTCGATTACGGCAATAGCCTCTACCACGGACAATCTTTAACAACTATGAAAAGACTACAACGGATTTAGAACTCTGCTGGCAGACTACTATTACATATAAAGCATTAAGCCCACATTCCCCCTGCCTTGAAGGCCCTACATTGGTTACCAGTTGCCAGAAGATCCGCATTCAAGCTGCTGTGTATCACCTATAAAGCGATGCATAGAACCGGACCTCTCTTCATCAGGAATAAAACCACTAAATACATTCAACAAAGGAACTTCAGCTCTATATTGGTACTTCACCTCAAAATCCCACCTTACAAGAAAAAAACATATGTGGCACATCCTTCTCTGCTCAAGCAGCCAAAGTATGGAACTCTTCACCTCTAAACACAGTGGAGGCTGGTAAATTTTGAAAGTGGTGGGGCGTAAAACCAAATCCTGAGTTAGACTCTGCAAGCGGAGCAACCCAAAAAACAAATGTCACAAGGGGACATCAAGGGTGGGGGCAGTGGTGTTTCAAGGTACATAGTTGTGGAACTAACAATAGTAAATCTATATAAACTTAATTTCACTACATTTTGACAGTCGATATCCTGTGGCACATTATATATGTGGTTCACATTCTGACATACTACCCCCTCTTGTGTACCTTCTGTGCCCATCTATTTTATTCTGTCCCTTCCACTATTAGTCTCTTCATATAGCCAATTCCATTCCATTGCTCTCCACATCCTTTGGTCTCTCCCTGTCATTTATTTTTCTTCCTTAGCTTTCCTTACCCAGCCTGTTCCCTCGTGGTTTCCACATCCTCTCCTGTTTCTCCCACCCTCTTTCCTCAAAGACTTCAAGTTATATCATGTCATTTCTACCTCCTCTATTATTCAGTTCCTTTCTTCAATCTCTTCCGAATGTCTTGTTCTGTGTGGCAGTCTTCCTTTGGAGGTTTCAAAATGCTCTACACCAGGAGTGAATAGCTTATCCAATCCTGTTTTCTTGCATTCTGGAATTTGTAATTCAAATGCAAAGCAAGGCTCCAAGTACCAGAATACAAAGGAAAACCAACTAGATTGCTTATACCAGTGAATTGGCACAACTTCACCTCTCTGTTCCTCAGACGTCTCAAACTCAATTTCAGTTGTTTTTCCAGATCACCCTTATTTCTACTTCTCTCTCCCCTTTCTCATCTTTTGCTTTCTACTTGTTTGTTAAGGCAACTGCATTCATCTCCATTTCCACTCCTTGCCCTCTTTACCTGAACCCTACTGCCTTTCTCAGCAGGATGTTAATTTTCCATGATGAGCTCTTAGACACGGACCCCTGGGGCAGAGTGTGGCTGAAAACAGTACTTAGAAGCTGCTGCACAATGGAAGAAAAACACACGCAGAGCAAACTGGTATAATACAAATAGGCTCGGTTTGGCTTAGTAATGTGTACAAGGCCAAATGTTCAATGTAGTTTGCTCTTGTCTGTAAAATATGTTGATATAAATACTCTAGGGACAAGTTGCACATATCTGACAGAGGCAGATTGCCTTTGATTATAAAGTTAAAGGTATTCTAATATAAATTGCCTCTGTCTGATATAATGATTGACTACAGAATCCTAATACATGCAAAACAAGTGTTTAGTTCACCATTCCGAACTAACAACAGTAACTGGGTTTTTATATATTTTTTACTATCCATATTTGCCCCTGCACTCAGTCCTCGACAAGGCAGCAGAGGCCTGCAGCAGGTCATGGACAGCAGACTGTCGGACATGAGTAATCCCCACTGCTCTGAACACATGGCAGTCTCTGTGGACGTGTGTCATTCCAGGCCCATCCGTCAGGGTGAACCACCATTGATAATGATTCCAATGTTCAAGAGCAGTGTGCAAGCGGTGATAAACACAAGCGTGTTCTTCGTGTTCGACTTGTTTACAATGTGTGATCTGGCATCACTTGTGACACCTGTTACATGTTTGCTGAAAATATGTATGCCTCCAATTCTGCCTTCCCTTCCCCAATTCATCACAGGGTGGGGTGGGTTCGATGAGGCTTGCTGATCCACCCCCAACCATGTGACGAGCTGGGAAATGGGCACCTCTGGTGATTGAAACACAGCCTTGGAAAGCGCAGGCTGCAGCCTGAAGCGCCCAAGCTGCGTGAACTCTATGAGGGTGGAACACATCACGGAAAGAATTGGCCCTATTCTCTGGCATGCTACTGAAGCTAGGGCTGAAAGTAGAAAAGCCCTGTAAAATGTGCGACATGGCACATGCGCAGCGATGTGACTCCGCCTGGCTGACAGAATGATAGTGAAAGTTCTAAGCTGCAAAAACAATTGTAGAGATCGTTTCAGTTTATCTAATTTAAAACAAAGGAGGCAACATATATGGGGGGGCAGAGCACCCACGCTCTAATTGAAAAACCCGTTGCTGCCCAAACATAAGATCCACGGATAACTACCTTATCTTCAGAAGACTACTAAGAGTCAGCTTTTCCCCACATAGCACCATACTCAAACATACATATACAGCATATCCCTGTGTAAATGAGCCTTTACTTGGATGATATATGTGTACCTAGATATGTGTATTCCTTTGTATAAATGTGTATAAAATCATGGGTATAACTATATGCATATTCGTTAGTTCTAAAGCTAAACTAATGTACATATTACTTATGGTTTATTATTCTATGTTTAACTTGTATTTTGGTCACTGCGTAAATAAGTGCATTTGTATCATAACTATTTATCTACAATTGCTTCAATATTGAGTTAAAAAAACAAATAAATTACCTTGAAGTGCAGCAACAATTGAAAGTCTGAGTTTATTAAATACAACTTAACTCTAGATGTATTACCTTCTTTTACATATATATCTTGCATATACTTATGTATTGTTATATTCACTACTTTACTCCTAATTCAGACTCTCTAATGCACTACCCTATATCTCGCCCTATACCTATCTAAATATATCCTCTACCTCCACTCTCTGACTCATCCCAAACCCCAATTCTACTAGTATTATCCCCAAAATAACCCTTTCTAGACTCTTCCCTCTTCTAGCCCTCCTTACATCATCGCAAACCTCTTTTACTATTCCTCTCTACCAAACAAGCCTTTCTTTTTTTTTTACGTTTGAGTTTTTTGAGAAAAAAAGTAAATAGAAGTAAAACAGCATATGCAAAAAGTATATAATATCTCAATAACATATAAGTATTATAAGGGGAAAAAACTAAATACTAGGGTACAATAGTTAATAAAACATGCTGTCTGAAGTAAAGAAGTAAGATTAAGAAGAAAAGAAAAATAAAAAAAAGAGGGGAGAAGGAAGGGGGGAGACGGGGAGCGGGGGTCGAGAAAAAAGGGATGAAAAATGTATAATAACTTTATAACACTAGACGAAAAGCAGCATAAGGAGATAGTCACTGTAGGCATAAAAACATTTAGGGATAAATAACATACTATGATATAAAATACATATGTAAGGTATTATAATGACTCGGTATTGTAAGAAAAAGACAACATGGCACATTTATGGTTTCCGGACTTCATCCAAGGCATTGACAGGTTCAACAATAGACGAAGCGACCCAGGTTAAGTAGGTAGTCAAAGGGAGCCATAAGAGATCTCTTTTAATAGATAGAAATATGGGGGTGACATAATTGGTATCAAGTCTATGATGGAAACATACGGCATTCCACCAGGCTCTAAAGGTGACTTTGTCTGCTTGTTTCCAATTTGAGGTTATTAAATGTAAGGCAACTGCTATTAATAGATCTATTATTAGGGTATATTAGTTTTAAAGATTTTGTTAATTTGGTTCCAAACTAATTGCCAAAATTAAGAAATAGTAGGACAATTAAAAAGCACATGTTTTAAATCAGCTGTGTTATGTGGGCAGGACCAACAGGTAGATTGAGTTTTTGAAGAGAAGGATGCTAATATTGCAGGAGTAAATAACAGACACTGATAAACAAAATAAAGGGTTTTAGACGTATTGGCAGCTCTAGATGTTTTGTGAATCTTAAACCACAGTTTATCCCAGATGGAGGTTGACCAGCACTGTGATAAGTCCTTTTCCCACGCTAACTAAGTCTTTGTTTTATTTCTGTCAGAAGATAAGAATAAGTGTTTATAAATAGAAGATGCAGAAGGAGAGGAATTTAGTATGGGAAAAAGAATAGGACATGTCATGGATGGCTTAGGGGCAGATGGTAGTGAGAGGAGATATTGATTAAGAGAAGGGACAAAAAAGATTATATTGTGATTTGAAAGAAGACGGCAATGAAAATTTGGTTTGAAGGTCATTAAAAAATAAAGGAAAATCATTGGCTAAAAGTTGTGAAATCCAAAACAACCCCTTGGATCTCCAAGATTTACAGTAAATTGTGCGATTTTTAATATGTAATAAGTTATTGTGCCAAATGGTCTGCTGATCGAGAGAAGTAGGAGAAGGAATACGAAGATGGTAGAAGAGGGATGAGAATTTTGCGAGTGTGGGAAATAACGGAAGGATGAAAAGAGGATATGCTATTAGTGAAGGCATGAGTTTCCTTAAAATCAAAGGGGAAAACAAAAGATTTCACTATAGAAATCCATATAGGGGAATGAGTACAAGGTTCAAGTGAAAGCCAACGGGAAGATTGCTTCAAAGAGAAAGCTTAATGATAAGATTTGAAATCAGGGAATTTAAAGCCACCACTAGATTTGTCTTCCTTTATGGAAGATAAAGCTATCCGAGGAGGTTAACCTTTCCAAAGAAATTTAGTTAAAAGGGAGTCAATTTGTTTAAAATAAATTCCTGGAATGTGTACTGGGACCATTGAGAGAATGTATAGAATCAAAGGAGAAAGCATCATCTTGATGGAGTCTAGTCGTCCCTACCAAGAGAGAAAAAGGGGATACCAACATGCAATAGTATCCTTTAGAGTTGTGATGATATGGTCAAAGTTTAGTTTTAATGTTTCTGAAATAGTCGAAGAGAACCATAGGCCTAAGTATTTTATTTTAGAAGGTTGCCAGGAAAAACAGTATGTATAAAATGATGTTTAAAGCATAACACATTGAGAGGTAAGAACTCGCATTTATCTGGATTAAGGCGGTAGCCTGATAGTTGAGAAAAAATATCAATCTGATTTAGAAAGGAGGGGAAAGGCGTTGTAGGATTAGAACAGTATAAATGAATATCATCTGCATATACAACAGACATTTTAACTTGATAAGAGTCGAGTTGAAAACTAGTGATCTGAGCATCTTGTCTGATCTTAGTTAAGAAAGGCTCTAATGCTACCACAAATAATAAAGGTGATAAAGGACATCATTGTCTTACTCCCCTAAAGAGAGGAAAAAAATCTGAGATCTTACCATTAACAAAAATAGATGCTCCGGGACCTGAATGTAATGAGGGAATGAAGGAGATCAATTTTGGAGGAAAACCTATCCATTTTAAAGCCTGGAACATAAAATCCCATCCAATCCTGTCAAAACCTTTTTCACACTAATAGGGTAATCAAGAGAGGAAGCTTTGCTGAGAATGTTGAAAAAAAAAGTTGTCAGATGATAGGCGACCTTTTACCAAACCAGATTGCTAAGGGCCAATAGGTTCAGGTAGGATGGGATCAATGCGAAGGGCAAGAATGTTTGCAAATATCTTATAATCTGTGTTGGGGCAATAGTTTTTACAGAGAGAATGGTCTTTATTGTCTATAGGGATTAAACATATCATAGCTTCCTGAAAAGTTCAGCGATAAGAATCAGCTGGAATAAAAGAATTAAATAAAAGTAAAAGATTTGGAAGGAGAAGGTTAGCAAAGTGTGCATAAAACTCAATAGTGAATCCATCGGGTCCAGGGGCTTTCTCTCTTCTTAGTACCGAAACTGCATGAGTAATTTCTATTAAGGTAATATCAGATTCCAAAGAATCAAAATCAATATGATGAGAAGGAGGGGAATCAATAGATTGAAAGTAAGTAGAAAGATCCAATTGAGTTGGTTGTTTCTCAGGGGTATATAAGGTGTTATAAAAGGAAACAAACCCATTCAAGATATCATTGTCTTTAAATAATGAAGTACCAGCAGCATTTCGTAGAGATTCTATGTTAGTCCTTTCTCATCTTATCTTCAAACAGTTAGCCAATAACTTCCCCATTTTATTTTGGCCTCCATAGTATTGAGAACTGCTTTTTAAAAGATAGGATGAAGCGGCTTCCGTGGATATTCCGTTAAAAGGGAGTTTCGCATCAATAAGATTTTTTAAAGCAGATTCAGTATTGGAATGATAATAAGTATATTCAAAATGTTTAATCCTAGTGAGTAATTCAGTAGTTTGAGCTTCAAAAGATTTTTTCTTTTGCGAAACAGAGTTCATTATAAAACCTCGTGCTGCGGCCTTAAAATAGTCACAAACCATTACAGGGGAAGAGTCTAGAGTTAAGAAAGAAAAATGCAGAAATAAAAGCTGAAGTGGCTAGAGAAGTTAGGATCGGCTAATAATGAATTATTAGAGTGCCATCTACCAGCATATGGGGCAAAAGGTATCAAATCAAAGTCAACATAAACCGGGGCATGGTCTGATATGAAAATAGATCCTAATTCGGAATGAAGAACATGTTGAGATGAGGACTTACTTAAAAAGAGGTAATCAATTCGGGATTGTGATTGGTGTGGAGGGGAGTAAAAACGATATTCTCGGAGATCTGGATTACAGAGCCTCCAAGTATCAACTAGAGATTTGTGGCGTATAGGGGATGTAAATTGCGAGTGCATCTTAGTGTTGACAAATTTAACTGAATAATGCCTGTCTAATACATGATCAAGTATTTGATTGCAGTTGCCACCAAAAACAATATAGTCATCATCAAATAAAAGGAGTTTATCAGAGATCTGAGTCCCAAAAACTTTGTCAACATTAACTGGACCATAAACATTGAAAAGAACTAAGGGTATCTGATTAATAAGAAGTTTAACAATAACACAACGGCCCTCAGAGTCTGATTCTTGATGAGCAACTGAAACCTGGAATTTTTGTGGCAAGTAATCAAAACACCATTTTTCTTACCTAGAGCTGGAGAAGAAAATATATTGCCTACCCAACATCTTTTCAGTTTAGTTGCCTCAGCTTCAGATAGATGTGATTCTTGAAGTAATGCAATGTCCGTTTTTAATTTAGCTAAATAGGTTAATACCCGTTGTCTTTTAATGGGATTACTTACTCCCTTAACATTCCATGTAGTGACTCTGGATGTAACCAAACATTTTTAACATGAACAATTAATAAGCAAACAGTGGAACAATTTAATTCAAAATTGAGAGAAAGAAAAAAGATAAAAATTTGAAAAAAGAAATACTGTTTCAGGAAGAAGAAAGGGAGAGAGGATGTAATAGAATAGATACTAAAAAGGATGAGAGGAAAGAAAATTATGAAGTAGAGAGGTAGGGAGAAAGGAAGAACATGACAGAAAACAAAAAGACAATACCAATCAGACAATTGATAATGATAAGAGAAAACAAAAGGACATATCACAAACAATGAATGCGGGGTTGGTGGAGCCACATAAGGAAGACAGCGCGCCGAGCGTGAGACTCTAGGACGAAGACGGCAAGGGGTAACATCATCCAGGCGGATTGAGGGGACATATATCGGGGGATCACAAAACCGCACCTGATTGAGAAGAAAAATAATTCATTAACAACAGACATAACATACAACAATAAAGTACATTAGGAAGAAGGAAAACTACAAGCAACAACAAAACATTAATGGAACCATCAAATCATTGATGACCGAGGAACTTCCATAGTTTCTTCTTTGCAGGTGTCCAAGAAATGTTGAAGAAGTGCTGGATCCTCATAATTTGTTGTTTTATCATTTTATGTCACCTTGAAAAGGCAAGGGTGGAACATACCATATCTAGCGTTCAAATTTCGAAGGGCAGATCTCATGTCCAAGAACTTTTTTTGATGACCCACTGTCACTTTGGCATAGTCTTGAGTGAAGAAAAGATTAGAACCATTCCATGAAATTTTCCCTTTCTGCTTTGCGGCTTGGAGGGCAGGGAGGAGGTCAGTGTACTCCAGAAAATACAAAATAACTCCTCTAGGTTTAGTTGAGGAAGATGATAAGTGAGGGCTTGTCCCAAGCAGTGCGCTCATTGCATATTCAACGATGGGGAGTCAGGAAAACCAAGAAGAGTCGGAAGGAAGGATTGGAAAAAAGAGAGAGGATTTGAGCCTTCAAGTCCTTCCGCAAGGCCATACATGCGTAAGTTACTACACCTGTTGCGGTTTTCCAGGTTTTCCACCTGCTGTTTAAGATGTGATATTTCTCTGTTCGTGGAAGAAACTTGATTGGTGATGCTTGAACAGAGTCAACTCGTCTTTCGAAAAAGTCTGTATGTGACCATTTGTCTTCAAGACCCTGGTTTCCTCCATGTATGGCTTAAGAGCACAAATTTCTTTGAGAAGCAACTCCATAGAGATTGAGGAAGGAGGAGTAGTAGGAGAAGGTGGGTCTTTCTTGACTCGTTTACCTGACATAATGCTTGAGGTGGAGAGTTTTTTGGAAACTGGTTTAGAGTTCGAACAAGGTGTATTGGGTGCTGAGCCACCTGTAGGCGAAGGTCCAGATTCTACATCCTCTATATTCTCTTGCAATATATTGAAAGGATTATACTCTTCTAATGAGGTATAGTTAAAAGGTTGAGCACCACTGTGGGTAGAGCGTGGTTTTGCCATGAAAGATATAGAAATAGAAACCTCCTCAATAGTAACATTGAATACAATACTTTGACAGGAAAAGCCAAGCTTCAAAGAGGATTTTTAGCTGTACAGTACAGAAAATAAATAATTTATGCCATGAAACTAAATTTGTCCATATTTGCAGTTAATAGGAGTTGAGCATGTTGATAAAAGGAGAAAAAAATGCTGGAAATATGTTGGAGGAGTATAACGTTATGAGGCATGAGGTGTCTGAGGCAGCCAAGCAGTAAATAAACAAAGCGGCAGAAATACAAAATGGCGGCCGCATACATGCATCAAACCACGGCCGATAGAGAGAGGCAATATAACATTTCTCAGTGCTCACCCCGGTCACTCGCGGAGGTTGCAGAAGGTGGAGCAGGAGTTTGCATCCATGAGTGGGCGATTTGGAGCCCGTGCAGCAAATTTTGTAGCCTGGAGGATGCCCCTTCGCCTCACTCCGCCACGGAGCTCTTCAGAACTGCGCCCATCTTTGCTGGCACCGAAGCCACGCCCCCCCAAACAAGCCATTCTAAACCCTTCCCTCTGACCCTTCTCCCTCCCCTCCACTCATCCCAAACCTCCTTCTGCTGCTGTGTTCTCCAAATAAACACTTTTAGACCCTTCCCTCTTCTATCCCTCCACTATCCTTTTCAATCCAACTAACAGACTCACATGTCCACCCCTCAAATTAATTTCATATTTTCCTATACTAATTTCACCACTAATCCTGTTTGGGTTCAGGAGTAGCATGCTATTCGCCGATAAGAGCTTCAATCAGGGGTAGCAAACACTATATAAATGCAAACCCTTCCCTCTTCTATCCCTCCATTATCCTTTTTCAATCCAATTCACCGACTCACATGTCCACCGCTCAAATGAATTTCATACTTTCCTATAATAATTCACCACTAATCCTTTTTGGGTTCTGGAGTAGCGTGCTACTCACCAAAAAGCGTTTTGGCGCCTTGTCAGGGGTAGTAAGCGCTATATAAATGCAACTACAATTACAATTCCACGCAATGCTGTACACGACCTCCAAAAATAAATATAACGTTTCTCAAGTTAATAATGAGCAGAAACATGCCGACATCTAGTGGTCTTATTTGGTACTGACAGTTTGATTTAATGTAGTCTACAACTAATGATAGAATTTTAGTTAAGAGAGCAATTGCATAGGTTCACCATTCAAGGTTGTTAAAAAAACAATTATCATATTGTGCATAGCTTTATAGTTGGAACATAAAGGTTATCAATCAGATAAGTGATATTGCATAACCAGGAAGAGGGTTGGTCCATTTTCAGGTCTTGCCTAAGACAGTGCTGACATATTTTTAGCTTACAGTTGTCTTAGAGTCTGTTCATTGCTAACTATTGATTGTTTTTATTGTCACTCTCATTTGCTTCCTTTTTATTTATCAGCTACCATGGACTTTCCTTCCTCATCTGACGCTTGAAGCTCCAATGGATCACGGACCCATTACCAGTGTCCTTCCACTGGTCCCTTTTCAGGTGCTGCCATTTTCTTTTTCGTTCAGCAGTCTGCAAGAGTGCATGTATTTTCCAGCTGTCTCCCTCATGTACTTTTCACCTTTATGTTTGTTCTCTTGCACTCCCTCCCTCAGTTGCTATTCTTGCCTCCTCCCCACCCACCCACATTCTGTTGCTGTTTGTGCTCCCCAACCGTTTATTGTCTGTACTTCTCCATCGCTGCCCACCCATCCTCATGTTTGCCCACCCACACTCTGTTGTTTGTGTACGTGCCCATCCACTCCTGTCCTCCGTGTGCCTCCCCATTGGCAGTGCTGCTGTACAGCATGGCTAAAAATCATTGCTGATAGATCTCAAAGGTAAGACCTATTGACTTTGTCAATCTTTGTTAATATCAGGGTTGGCGACCACTTCTAGTCACTATATAGATGTCGTTCTCAGCTGTGATTAATAGATATATTCACCTAAGAGATACACCTGCCCCTAATTGCCTAAGAATTAGTGGATATAAGGAGCAATGGGGAGGCTATGCATCTAACTCCTTTTAACATCCTGATATTCTTAATTTTCTTTAGGAATGCACATACGGGATGCTCGACACATCTTTACTTGTTTCACAAACCTTCTTTCTTGGCTGGTGAGTTTCCTTATAGGAGTAGTTGATGATTGGCTTATCCTGGCCCTAGAGTGAACACCCAAGACAGCTACCCAGCATGTGGATTACCAGCACGGGTAACCTGCTAAGGAACCTCCTGTGATGCTTCAATCTGTTCAATAGTGATCTTCTCGCTGTGGCCACTTCACATGATAGCTACTTCCTGGGTAAGCTGAGTCATGGCTGTAATGTTCATTGTGTTACATTGTCTACTGACACTTGTTGGATTTTGGACAATTATGGCAAAATGAAAAATAGAGGTATTATCTATCACTGAATTTGCCCCCAAGCTCAGAATAAGTTATTTGATATCCATGGAACATTTTAACTCTGAGGTGCCTTGCCTGTAGCCCTGTTAGCTACAAAACTCTGTTCCACCCATTACAAACGTTGTTACACTTTTCTATAACACGTTTTTTTTAAAAGAAAAACGTTACAAGGCACATTTCAAAAGAAGTGAGTTCTATAGTCACGACGTATGTGTAAACAGTGCATCACCGTACGCATTTATGATACCAAAACGATCTCACCAGTATCCTCACATATTTTTATGTTTGTGGGGACAACACTTAGTTTTGTAGATAGGTTCCTGCTTTTGGGCACACCGGTTCATCACCTCGCCCATTCTCTTATCAATGGTCAGATTGCTTACCCTGATCCAGGGTGGATATGTGATCAGATTTTGACCAGCATTCCAACGGTGATCCCCAGAACACCAAGAAACAGGAGACTCCCAAACAGCAGCAGACAGATGGTAAGCCAAACAAAATCCAAACAAATGAGGACACCATTTACAAGTACTGTTCTATGGACAAGAAGGATTAGCTCGAAAAGGGAACTAACAAGGAGGAACACAAGAAAAGAGGGGGAATATCAGGTGGAGAAGAGAGCCAAAACAACTATAAATTGTTGTCTGGCAATGAGACATGCGTGCAGTGCAGTCAGGTAGGTGGTCAAGCACTACTGACCTGCTGGATTCTTGATTCAGCAAACACAAGGAGATGATAGACGGAGCGCTGAAACTATTCAGATACTCACCCCCAGTCTTAGATTTGGATTGAATCCATCATTGTTCTTTTGCTCACTTTTCCATCCTAGTTCAGACCCAGGCATATGCAAATCAGTTTTGCCCCTATTCCTCATGGGATCAGTCCAGCCCAAACTGCCAAGCCAAGTCTTCCCTGGACCGGAAACAAGCATCCTGAGACTGGTTTCAGGGTAACACCCCTCATCAGCCAGAAACGCTTCAATCCAGTGGCAAGGTGAACAAGGAACCCATGTCTGGCCATACCCTGCCAACTTAGGGCAAACAAAGCAAACACAAGGAGATGATGGACGGAACACTGAAACTTTTTAGGCACTCACCCCAGTCACAGATCTGGGTTGAATCCATCATCATTCTTTAGCACACTGCGCCACCCCAGTTCAGACCCAGTTTTATAAAATCAGTCTTGACCCTGTTCCTCATGGGAACAGTCCAGCCCAAACTGCCATGCCAGGTCTTCCTTGGACCAGAAACAAGCATCATGGGACCGATTGTGAGGTAACATCCCTCATCAGCCAGGCTAGCTTGAATCCAGTGGCAACGTGAGCAAGGAACCCACTTCTGGGCATACCCTGCCAATTTAGGGTGAGCAAAGCAAACACAAGGAGGTGATGGACGGAGCACTGATACTTTTCAGGCACTCACCTCCCTGTCACAAATCTGGGTTTTAGCACTCCATCCATCATCTTGTTGTGTTTGCTATGTTTGCCCAAAGTGTCTAAGGGTACGCCCAGACGTGGTTCTCTGTGCCACTGGATTCAAGCTAGCATTGCTGATGCGGGGTGAAACCCTGAAACCGGTCCCAGGATGCTGGTTTCCGGTCCAGGGAGGATCTGGCCTTGCAGTTCAGGCTGGACTGTTCCCATGAGGAGCAGGGTCAAGACTGATTTGCATATGGCTGAGTCCAAACTGTGGTGGCATAGGGAGCAAAAGAACAATGGATTAAACCTCCCTCCGTGCAACCTTGCCTCATTAGGTTTAATGGTCGGGAACACTTTGACGCACCCCCTCTGTAAAACTACAGACTGCCAGCCACTGTCTTGCGAGCTATGCACCTTTCTGAAGTAATATCTGGCCCCATTCGATCATTGGGCTGGAAACGCTATGACGCGCATCTAAGTAGAGCGTCTCTCGTTTCCATAACTACTAGACACGGACGCCCATCGCCGGGCGTACACGTGTCTAATCACGTGCCCGCTCCAACCAATTCAATCAGGTCACATCCAGGCAAGAGAGACACGCCCGCCCGGGACACCGGATATCCCCCACGTCCCGGCGGTGCGCTGGATTTCCAGGTATGGATCAGACCTTTCACACGCCCTCCCCCAGGCATATAATCCAATCGGGATTATCCTTTAACAAATTCCCTTCAGACACAGAAAATGTAACGTCATAGAAGTGCGCTTAACCGTCCTGTTACCTTGTTAACGGGAATCACTTCACCTGCGCACAATAACTCAAGGATGGGCCACACTATTAATACTCCCTTTTCCACACGATACGGTGACGCCGGGGAGGAGGAGAGACGCACACCTTAGGTGATCCTACGGGGAACAACCCAACAGTCAGTAAGTCTCTATCTCTAGCCTGTAATCCTCCATTCGCTTGAAACATGTATCCGATTGACCCGGATACCAATATGGTGTATACATGACCCTCTGCTTTCCTTCTCTCTCCAGCTGAGTATGATCACGGGGTACTCCCTAGTCCTCGCCTCCCATGGGGCAAGTCGTTCCTTCTTAATGGGTAAGATGAATGACTGAATATTTGTCCTTGTTTACAGCATAATCCCTGTTAACTGGCATTTCTCTAGATTAACTCAATAATGAGTCTACAATCTAGTACACTAGACCAAGTATGATTGAACACATGTTATATAAACAATAATATGGTTTCATTTTTGTTTTTGACAATTCTACAGGCAGATGATGAAGCATGACACCTGGTGGTGTGTGATGCCAGTCTATCACTTTTTGTGAGATGCCCTTCACTGACATCATGAAAGAAGTGGACATAGGGACTGGCAGACCCTGGGTTCTAAACAACTTTAGCAACTGCAACACTGAACACGTGGTATATATGTTGACCTGTCCATGTAAGAAAATGTATATTGGTATAATCACACGAAAGGTGAAGATTCGCATCAGCGAACACCGCAGCACCTTCAGACGGAAAAAAGATAACACCAAGCTCACCAGGCATTTTCTTGAGAGTAACCACACAGACTCAGATCTGAAATGGACTGTACTGGAAGCACTGAAAAAGGAAGCAGTAAATCGCACACATGCCCTTCATGTGAGAGAACAACGCTGGGTGTTTAGGCTTAACACTTCCAAACTTGGCCTCAACGATGATATCCCATGGCTACAAATGAATTAATGAAAATTTTGACATGCACATGCCTGGGACACACACACATAAAACAATGGTATATGGCTCTACCCGGTGTTTCTCTTACCTAAACATCAGTGATAGTCTGAAACTGAACCCCGAACCCTGAACTTAGCGCCCCGGGATGCAACCTGAGCACAGACAGATAACATCTAACTTACAGGACTGCATGGCTGTCATTCAGTATGGCAACACATTCCAATACTTTGGATCGTGCACATCATACATATAACATCAATACACATGACCGCTTAACACTTATTACGCGCGGTAATGTGTGCATGTATGATAAATATGTAAACTTTATATATGCCATTGCAGATCTAGCGATCGAGCGTTAATACTGACTGGATAAACATCCTAACACTGTCTCTATGACATTATGTACTATCTCACCTGCAGTGCATTCCATCTATAAAACTACGGGACTATAAGCCCCCCTTATTTTCTATATAAAAAGATACCGTAGTAGACCTGTTGGCCCAGCGTTAAAAGTAAACGGATGAATACATAAGACATCATGGATTATGTCATCCGCAACGCCTCGCATATGTAAAAGTTAAGATTGTTTACCACTATCTGTAGAACCGTGCACCTCCCTCCGTGCAAACTTGCCTCATTAGGTTTAATGGTCGGGAACACTTTGACGCACCCCCTCTGTAAAACTACGGACTGCCAGCCACTGTCTTGCGAGCTATGCACCTTTCTGAAGTAATATCTGGCCCCATTCGACCTTTGGACTGGAAACGCTTTGACGCGCATCTGAGTAGAGCGTCTCTCGTTTCCATAACTACTAGATACGGACGCCCATCGCCAGGCGTACACGTGTCTAATCACGTGCCTGCTCAAACCAATCCTATCAGGAGCAGGTCACGTCCAGGCAAGAGAGACATGCTCGCCCGCCACTGTCCTGCGAGCTATGCACCTTTCTGAAGTAATATCTGGCCCCATTCGATCATTGGGCTGGAAACGCTCTGACGCGCATCTAAGTAGAGCGTCTCTCGTTTCCATAACTACTAGACACGGACGCCCATCGCCAGGGCGTACACGTGTCTAATCACGTGCCCGCTCCAACCAATTCAATCAGGTCACATCCAGGCAAGAGAGACACGCCCGCCCGGGACACCGGATATCCCCCACGTCCCGGCGGTGCGCTGGATTTCCAGGTACGGATCAGACCTTTCACACGCCCTCCCCCAGGCATATAATCCAATCGGGTTTATCCTTTAACAAATTCCCTTCGGACACAGGAAATGTAACGTCATAGAAGTGCGCTTAACCGTCCTGTTACCTTGTTAACGGGAATCATTTCACCTGCGCACAATAACTCAAGGATGGGCCACACTATAAATACTCCCTTTTCCACACGATACGGTGACGCCGGGGAGGAGGAGAGACGCACACCATAGGTGATCCTACGGGGAACAACCCAACAGTCAGTAAGTCTCTATCTCTAGCCTGTAATCCTCCATTCGCTTGAAACATGTTTCCGATTGACCCGGATACCAATATGGTGTATACATCACCCTCTGCTTTCCTTCTCTCTCCAGCTGAGTGTGATCACCGGGTACTCCCTAGTCCTCGCCTCCCATGGGGCAAGTCGTTCCTTCCTAATGGGTAAGATGAATGACTGAATATTTGTCCTTGTTTACCGTATAATCCCTGTTAACTGGCATTTCTCTAGATTAACTCACTAATGAGTCTACAATCTAGTACACTAGACCAAGTATGATTGAACACATGTTATATAAACAATAATATGGTTTCATTTTTGTTTTTGACAATTCTACAGGTCAATGGACCCCCTGAGTGGACGGTGACTATAGGTCACATCCACAGAGTGGCACTACCAGTATTGTATGGTAAGATTGGAGCCCCTCAGTTCGGTCCTGATGAAAGCCACGTACCCACAGGGACCTTTGGCTGAAACATGTTGACCTATTTCTCAATATTCACATAGCGGTGACGGGATGATTGCTTTCTTATTCACAGCGCCTTTGTTTTTAGACTCCACATAGTTTCCTTACTGAATAAGGTCGCATGGAGGAACTGTGATGGCTTTTTAAACTCACTATTTTCTTTGGACCCCCACTCACTTTAGAAAGTGCATCCCTGTCGTCAGGTGTATGCCCGCCCTCCACCAAACAGGGTTTCTGGAGGGCGAGGACTGGCAGATGATGAAGCATGACACCTGGTGGTGTGTGATGCCAGTCTATCACTTTTTGTGAGATGCCCTTGTCACCACTCGGCATTTCACATTGACTTGCTCATATTCTAGAAGTGGTCTCTATTTGTGATATATGGTTTGACTGGAGGCTGACCATCTTCTAGCGCCCTATTGCCTCTTGTTCCCTCCTCGGGTCCCAACCTGAGCTTCCTTGTGTTCTCCTACTGGATTCAAGCTAGCATGGCTGATGCGGGGTGAAACCCTGAAACCGGTCCCAGGAGGCTGGTTTCCGGTCCAGGGAGTATCTGGCCTTGCAGTTCAGGCTGGACTGTTCCCATGAGGAGCAGGGTCAAGACTGATTTGCATATGGCTGAGTCCAAACTGTGGTGGCATAGGGAGCAAAAGAACAATGGATTAAACCCACATCTGTGACTGGAGGTGAGTGGTAGAAAGGTTTCAGCGATCCGTCCATCATCTTGTTTTATTTACAGGATTCTTGATGTGGGACAGCGTTTCTTAACCTGTGGTCCACTGGTCCTTGGGGTCCATGATGCCTACTCAAGAGGTCTGTGACTTTAGAAAATTAAATATTACCAGATTAATAAATATACAAATAGAAAATCAAATTGTAAATTGACAAATTTTAAATGCTCTGTAAATGTGAAGCAATTTAAAACTGAGTGTTAAAAATGAAGGTGGTATCCTTATTGTGGCAGCAGTGCAAGTACAGCAAACCAGTGCTTAGTAGTTGGTTCTGTTTTAGGCGGCACTGATAGGAGAAATGAGAAGAGTCCAGGCACTTATTTTTTTTTTTTACAAATTAACCACTGCAGCAAACAATAGTATGGATGATTGGTAGCCACAATTGAAGTGTCTACAGAAAGAGAAGATTCATTAGACCTAAAAAGACCAAGTGATATGTTATTGTTGCGTATAGCTTTGTTTTTTGTTTTTTTTAAATCTACATTTTGAAAAGTTGTCCCAATTTCTTCTTTTGTATTTTTTTCGTTTGTGAATTAAAGAAAATATTTAATAATGTCTATATGTGTTTGATGAATACTTGTTGCAGTAGTTTTAGGAATTTTGTGAGGTTCAAATTGTAGAACTTGCTTAAATTTAATTCCTTGCCTTCCAATAGTTTTTCACTGGGTTTTTACATAAGAATTTCTAATCTATGAAATTCCCACCCCGTGGCTCTAAAGTTAGTTAGCGGTCTAGTCTTTCATAGATGTCATTGCCCAGTCTTCCATAGTTCCAGCCACTTCCCTGTCTGAATCAGGTGATTCTGTGATAAATGCAAGGTGTGATGCAATGATCACATGACTGCTTATTGACGGTCGATTAGGTCTCAGTTTGAGCAAATGTCTCTGTGTCCCCTTCACTGACTGCTCTTGGATTGGCATCCTGATAGTAGTTTATCAATCTAAGTGTCAAAATAGCCTTCGTGTTATAGGTGGAGTAGTAATATCCAGTGATCGAGTGGCACACTATTCCCCGCTTTCACCTGCACACGTCTCTTCACGTGCTGCTTGAACCTTGTCTTGCTTTCAGCTCATATTTAAAATCAATTCCCTGCTCATTTGTTTGTTAATTTCTCTGTTTCTTCTCTCCCCACCCCTGTTAGACAATTAGCTACCACTATGATTGTACTGTATACCCTTATAATGCACTGTTTAATGATCCCCCCTTCGTAAATGCAAAGAGGCCATCTCCTGTAAACACCAAACATATGGAATTGGTGTTATACAGACAAGACTGGAGAGATCTCTGTAACACAGAAGATGTCTTTATTACTTCTCAGACAGTATGTTGCTACATGATACCATGTTGTATACTGCAAATTCTTTTTTAAATGCCAGTAAACAGAAGTTAAAAAAAAATTCCCTGCTCCTATGTGCTTTACAGATTTCTGATTCCTTGATTGGTAGTCTCTGTTCTAGTGCTTGAGTTTGTAGGTTAATGTTTTTGTGTTATAGCTTATTTTGTTTGTGTATCATGTTTTGATGCTATAGCATGTTCTGGTTTGATTTTTAGAGCTCCTTCTGAGCCTGAATCCTGTTAGGGGGTGAGAAGTCCTTATGTTTCTGAGTCTTTTGTTGGTGCTTTATGATAATTCTGGTCTGAAATCCTGTACAGACTTATAGTTAGTGTTCTTTTGTTTTTGTTGTTTATATGCAGATAATGTGTCCTATATTCCAGAGTTCTCTGATCTTTCAGTAAACCAATTTCCCACTCCAATTGTTGTATTTCTTTCATAGTTCCCCTGCCAGTTTTGCTTTGGCAGTCAGTTAAGTTTTGTCCAGGGGCATAGTTTCAGTGAGGCAGTTTGGGGTGTTACAACCCCCTAATAAATTGATTATTTAATAAACAGTTGGGTACGGGAGCTTTGAGTCAAGTATGGTAAGGTGTCTTTCGGATTTCACCTGGGATTTTGAAATATTCTCTCAAACAAAAACACACACACACACACACTTGTCTCTGTTTTGAAGGTCTTAAAGCATGGTTAATTACAAAATACTGTGTTTTAGGTATCCCTCACAATCCCTTTCCTCTGGTCCTTAGCCTCCGCCCCCATGCACTGCTTCTCATATAATGAATATCATTGTATTGTAGCATGATTGTTGGAAAATCTGAAGTTTACCCTTCCATACTGACCAAGCTACACCTCTGATTTTGTCTGTCTACTCTTTCTATATTCCACTACTTTTGCTCCATTCCTGGCTTTCTAGAATTATGTTCTGCTTTTCCCTGAACCCTGTTTCTTTATTCTGTCATTCATGGCCTAACCCTGCTTTCCTAGTATACAGGCCGGTTTTTGCCTGTATCAATGTTCCACTTGCACAATGCTCTAACTTATCTAGAACTTGATGAACTACTGCATCAAAGGATTTGGGAGGCTGAGCAGGATAACTACAGCTGCTTGTTTCTCATCAGTCATCATCAGTGGTTTTCTCAGAGATATTAGCACTGAGATTTAACACCGTGCCACCCACTTTTGAATTCAGATTGAGAACTTTTTAATTCATGATCGACTTCAAAACGGTGTTGATATTGCAGATCAATTGCTTTTTCTATGACTATCAGGCCTCATTTGTGTGGCCACATACCAGACAGGTTACTGGGCCCCAAATGTGGTGGTTGAAGTAATCATTTTCCCCTAGTGTCCTTGGTCCTCTCTACAATGGCTCGTTTATGCATTTGGCTCTTGGGAAAATCCCCAAACGGCTGAATTTTTCCCTCTTCTCAGTACATACTTAAAAAAGTAAATATAAGACAACCCTTTAAAATATGTTACATAGCTGCCTTAGTGAGCTGTGACTGATAGTTAGTGAACAAAGTCAGAAATTCATGTTTAAAATTAATAAAGTTGCTCAATATGAAGTCAGTTTAAGTATTATGTCCAAGTCTTTGCAGAATCTTAAAACATGACAAATTCACTAGGAAAGGCGGCAACCCTAACTATGGTGTACATATAAAAATGTCAATAAATTAGGTTGGATTCATACTCTGTATTTTTGTAAAGGATTTGACTTTGTGATCGCTCAGATTACGGAACTATACCTTACACTGTTTATTTCTACCCCACAGGAACTGAGTAGAAACCAGAGTAAGGTTAAATGGTGCAGTAAGAATGGATGGGTCTCAGGAAGAAACAGGAGGAAGAATTGTTGCCAGGATGTTTTATACATTGAGTGGGACTGTGATTGGTTAATTCTAAATTACATTTTTTCCTATGGTTCATGGTACACGCATGTTGGCATTGATGTATTGCTGTTAGAGAATAAAGTGAAGTGGACAATCATACTCCTAGCTTTATTGTCCCTAATAGTATTGACATTTTCCTTGACTTCATCTAAGAAAGGTAATATCAGAGTTATTAAGTGTATTACTAACTAAATTAAATACAACATAACTGGAGGGTGTGTGTGTGTCTATGTGTGTGTGCATGCGTGCATGTGTCCGTCCCTCCCCACCCACACTAATGAAAACAAATTGTCCATTTACATTTTTAATATCCCCACCACGTCCTTTGAAAACAAGGAACAGCACACACTTACAGAACGATTACAAGTGGTTTTACAAGATTTCTGGTGATATACAAAACAACTGCTTTGCAAGTGGGTGGTCGGGTACAATCAAACCTTTTTGCAAGTGGGAGTGCACACTGTTTTTAGTTGCAGAGCACATATGTGTGTTTGTGTGTGTGCATTTATTCAAACACACACATTGAGTGCAGGGAAAAGTTGTATTTAGAATATACATTATTAGCGCTTTCTCATCTGAAGTACTTTATTCAGATATAGAAGTTATGGAAAGCACATTCCCATAGGCATAAGAATAAATTGGGCCAAGTCAGAATACGTCTACCAAGGTGACTCATAGTTTAAACTTACAAACAACGCATAACTTACAAATGTCAACAAAATATAGTGGAGCAAAAATGCAGCTAAAATGTAAATAGCTTGCCTCATAATTTCAGCTATTCATATATCCCAACATGTGGAAAAAGGAAGATATTGAAAATTAAACCGGAGGAATGTATTTTCCCGATTAACCTGCATTGAGGTGGAGGCAATTTTAGACAGGTGACAGCTAATTACTAGCCACTACTAGGTTAAAAAGTGGGGAGTCTCTCACCTGAATTGGGTGTGTTGACAAGTATGCATTCATGACTGTCTAAGTGGCTCATTACGATGGCCGAAGGACCGCCACCACCGGGCTGGCGATGAGGTCCGCCAGCCCTGCGGACCCCGATTCTCCCACCGCCTGCTTACAATGGCGGTGCGATCCAGACCGCTGCAGAGGCAAAACCCGTCTGCCATGGAACCGCCACAGGCAATCGTTTTGATTTCACGGCAGAGCGGTCTGCATCCATAAAATGGTGTTGGTGCCTAGCAAGCACCGACCGCCAAATTATGATGAGGTCTCCAGCCAGCCTTTCCGTGGTGGTGCAACCGCCGTTGAAAGGAATGCAGAGTTTGGTTTTGGGAGCCAGTTGGGGGCCCCCCTTGTGTTGTGGTGAGGTGTGGGTGCACTGGGGGAATACTGCACCAAGTGGCAGGCACAGTGTAGTGCCTGCCATATAGTGCAGTGAAATGCACAACATCCTCTTTTTGACATCGTGGCGGTGCTGCTGTCAGCAGCCACCCCCGCAATGTTAAAGGTGCAGTAAGCGATCGCCGCTGTGGCGGTCCCATCCTAATCGGGTATGCGGGACCACCGCATGCATGGCGGACGGTCCCGGTTTACACCACCATGGCAGACAGAGCCAGTCCGTCTCCCATCGTAATGAGCCCCTAAGTTCCTTCTCTAAACCGCAGAATGCTACAGGGTGGGAAACCATCTGTTACTGGTCCCTCTGCTACAATGTCTTATGTTCCTCGGGCTTGCCTACTGTTAAGGGCTCTGCTATTTCCCATTTATGTTTGCGCTGTAAAATACATGTACATACATATATACCTGTATGTTTTCTGCGAAATGCAAGGCAAAATCATGAATTGCTGATGAATTTTGACCAGCACTTGTAGAATGTGCATAGCTGCTTTTCCGAAGAAAAGACTATATTTTCAATAGCCTTGTGTTGTTGGCTTGTGTTATGTTTCCTTCTGTGTTCCAATTCCAGTGATGCTAAGACCATTCTATTCTGTTGGAGCATGCTGTTGGTGGGGGAGATGTGCAGATTTTCTTCTTCTGACAATAAAGCAGAGATCACCATTTTACCTGAATTGTGTGTGAATACAATTTGGTGACAGGTTGTCAGCAGTACATTAAAAAAAAACATTACAGCTGATCTTACTGTGAATTTTAGACATAATTGTTTTTGGAACGTGTTACTCTAAAGACAATTACTCTTCGGATAAGCGTCATTGGAGGAATTCTTTGGTGGAAAGTGCCTGCGTACAATGCTACTACGATACCATGGGAAGGTAACAAACATTATTTTCTAACCCTTTTAATCTGGTGTTGCGTCTTACAAAGTTGGCAGCCATTGAGGAACGCGCTGTTGAGGAGGCGTGCTCACCATTCTCGAGGGTCCCACAATGCACCACTCTGCCCCACGCTACCTTATCTCGGGACATGTCCTGTGTCTTGAGGGGATTATCATATAGCGCGTTACGTTATCATGCGTTACGTTACGTTTATTCTGCGTGGGTGCAATTTTGGTACAGGCTCCACTGGCCTTTACCGGAACTGGCAGATAAAGTGTGCATGTAACGCAATAGAAATCTCATTGATCATCATAGGAACAAAAAAAATGAAGGAACTGGCACATCATTTCTAGTAATGCAAAAGTGCAGTTGACCTGCATAGTAACTATTCTACATTGTTGTGGGTAATACGTCCAATGAAGTCACTGTGTCTTGAATGGTGAAGAGCCTTTTGGTCTTCTGATTCCAAAACTTCACTGAGATGGGTGGAATGGAAAACATACTTTCTTAACCACATTGCAGCTATAAATGAAGTAGGAAAGATATCAGTGGAACAAGGCAAAATGATTTGATTACTTTCTTTAGGCCCTAAAGGGTTATAAATGTACAGTTTTATGTCTAGAGCAGTGGCTGTTGGGGTGTTAATGTATTTAATGCTGCAATCCTTTATATAGATAAGTACTTTGCACCAAATGTATGTATAGGCATAGGTGTTTTCAGCTGAAACAAAACAAAAAGGAAACTGTGGATAACTACAGCAGAAATACAAAAACTGGCTATTCATTACAAGTTTGGTACATTGCATGATGACTTGATTACAGATCAGGTAGTCATGCACGCAAGCAATCCTGCTATTCAAGAACATTTGTGGGTGAATGGTGACACAACTTTAGAGGATATCTTTGCAATTGTCTGCAAAGCAGACATTTCAGAGTGATGTGACATGGCATTGAAAGAAGGGGAAAATAGAAGGAGATTCATTAAATTGAAATGTGTCATAAGATCAGTACTAAAACTAATTTCACCCAGGCAGAGATAAATTGAAATCTACGGAAAAAATAGATGCTATTGTTGTGATTGCAAAGCACATCTCTGTAGCAAAAAACTGCCCTGCCCTACGACAGAAATGTAGTAATTGTGGTGTATTGGGTCATTTTGCCAAAAAAAACATTTTAATTCATGATCGACTTCAAAACTGTGTTGATATTGCAGATCAATTGGTTTTTCTATGACTATCAGGCCAAATGAGGCCTGATAGTCATAGAAAAAGCAATTGATCTGCAATATCAACACAGTTTTGAAGTCGATCATGAATTAAAAAGTTCTCAATCCGAATTCAAAAGTGGGTGGCACGGAGTTAGAAAGATAAACCATGTCATATGTGTCTGGCAAGAAGCTGGTAATATGGAAAGGAATTGATCTGACCGCGAGCAGGCTGTACCAAACAATATTTTGAATATAAGTAAAAAACATATTTTTAATATAACCAGCAACACTTGTAAAGATAAACCTGAATGTTGGATGTCAGTAGGTGGTGTCTCTTTAAACGTTTATGCAGATTGAGGTTCACCTTCCACTATAAAGAATGAGGAAATCTGAAAAGAAAAATTTGAGAACAAAGTTGGGAATTTCTTGCTTGAGTCAGATATACATCCCAAAGGATATAGCAGTGGAAAAATTGATATGCTTGGGTTCAGGTGGCTGACCTTTTAGTTCAAACATAGACACATAAGAAGCAAATTGTACTTAGCAAACAAAAAAAGGCAATCAGTGCTTGATTGGTCAAATAAAAAAAAATTACATTTTATTCTAGACCCTAACAGCAGGGAACAAGTTCTAATTGTGGAAGATGGAACTACAGTGGGGGGATCCATGTTAAATAAAAAGTACCTCGAAGTGTTCTGCAAAAGCTTAGGCAAAGTAATAGGTTTTGAATGCAAAATCTTGTTGAAAATTGATGCTTGCCCAAAGGTGTACAAGGTCAGAAATATTCTTATGTCTGTAGGAGAAGAGGTATCCATAGAGTTGGAAATAATAGCCTCTTCCAATGTTAGTTAAGCAATTGAGGCATCTGAATGGATTTCGCCATAAGTCATGGCACAACACAGAAATGGCAACATCTGGTTGTTTGTCAATTTGTCCCACTTGAATAATACGATTGTAATTGGCAGATTTCCACTACTAAATAATTATGAAATGATTCCATGTCTTGAAGGAGCTAGATGGCTTTCAACAATTGATATGCTACGTACCACTGCATCTCTTAAACACCTGATTCTATGAAGCTCACAGTATTTATCCACATGGGTGTTTTCAATTCAAATAGATGCCTTTCAGGTTAGCTTTGGTAGCTGCTGTTTTTCAAAGGCTGATGTTTAACTTGTTTGGTAATGAAAACGGAATGACGGCATCTTGGTCTTTGGGGAAGATAGAAGCACACTTGACCTCAGACTGGAGGCATTTTTGCGACTCCCAGAAGCTAAAGGATTGACTAAAGAGTTTTCAAAATACAAATTTTGAGAAATATGTGAAATTTCTGGGACATATAATTGAGGAAAGTGGGATTGAACTGAAACTGTCATTAGTAAAAGCTATCAAAGAAGCATCCACTCCAAGGACTCCAATGTCATTTTTATTAGGACATGCTCAGTATTGTGCTAAGTCCATTCCTAAATTAGCTGAAAAATGCGACGGTATTAGACAGGAATACGTTTAGATGATCAACACTGTGCGAGGAGGATTTTGCACTATAATCCAGCTTATTTGTAATATTACGCATTACAAACTTTGACCCTAATGCAGATTGTGTGGTGACAACACATGCAAGTAAAAAGGGTTTAGGTGCTGCATTAACTCAACTGGACAGCAAAGGAAAGGAAAGATTAATGGCCTTGATTACAAGAACTCAGTCTCCCGCCAAACAAAAATATCCTACTAAAAACAAGGAAACGTTTGCATTTGCTTGGGCTCTAGATCACTTCAGAGCATTTGTGTGAGGTAAATCCGTTACTGTTCAGTGTGGCCATAAATGACTTGTGAAACTTTTGACAACAGAGGGTGCATTAAATGCTTCTGCAAGGTTGCAAATTCGAGATTATACTTACAAAATCTTGTATGGACTGGGCAAAAATAATGTGGTGGTGGATTTCTCATACAGAATGCCAACACAGTTGGAAGAGTGTGAAGATGACATGTGGAATGATTTGCACATGGCTTTAGTACATGATCATGGCATGCCTGCAGTAAAAAACAAAAAGTAGCGGGAGATTGGGTATCGGGGCGATGTGGTTCGGCAGAAAGTGTTCAAATGTGTCTGCTATGAATGGCTGACAAGGAACATTTGCATGACCATTTTGGCAAGTACGGTCTGAACTTTCTTTAGAAAATGAAATGAATGAAGGGGGACAGAATTGTTGCACTGTCTGGTTTATGTAGCCTGCTCATAAAGTGATGTCATGAAGGTCATTTCAGCATTCATCGATCAAATTCAAAGGTAAAAAAGCTATTTTGTTGGTCTCAGGTCGACATTGTTATAGAGATACATGTTAGAGAGGGTGTCAAATGTTCTAGAGCAGATAAATCTGTTCGCACAATAAGACCACCTCTGTGCGATCCTAAGGATCCTTGGGAATCAGTGGTCACTGATATCATGGGACTTGTAGGTCCACTGAAGATATTAGTGATTCTTTTTATGGATATGTTTTCCAGGTGGTCTTTTGTAGAAATTGTTGATAAAACTGACACGATTCTGTGTTTTTAGCTCAAGTTTTTGTATCAGAGGGAATTCCCACTACCATTTTAGTTGATAATGGAGTGCAATTTGGATTAGTTGTTCAGTTGAAAACAGCTGTTTGGGAGAGACTAATAATGAAGACATTGGTGTTTCACCCTTTCTATTTATGAGTGGAAGGAATCTCAGAACTAACTACAATCCTGGTTGGTTGTTTGGTTCCAATAATGAACAGTGGTCATTGGAGTTGGGAAAGGACAGTATAACAAGAAATCATCAGAAGAGTAAAAGTTACTATAAATGCAAAATCATTACTAAATTGGTGAAAGGTAAAGTTGGAGATTGGGTTTGTATAAAGAAACCGAATATTGTGACAAAGGGTGTGTCCGTTCTATGATCCTGAGGAAGGTGTGGAGGTGTCATGGAATGCAACTTGACTTAAGAATGGTCAAGTGTGAAATCTCAAAAAAATAGCTGTGGAGAAAAGTAGGTGTGGAAAAATTTCCATCAAGATTCCAAAAGAAGCAAATTTTGTTGGATGGATGATGAAAGGATGACTGTGGCAAAGCCCTTTACGGCGGAATCAACAAAAAACTCCTTAGAAAGCTTCAGACCATCCGGCACGCCGCAGCCAGACTGATCCTTGACATCCCCCACCGCAACCACATCACCCAACACCCCCGTGACCCCCACTGACTCTCCATCGAAAGTAGAATAACCTTCACGCTTCTCCAAAAAGGATACAAGGCCCTCCACAACATCAGACCAGCATCCCTAAACAACCGCCTTTCATTTCACGTACCCAAGAGAAACCTCTGGTCTGCCAACCTCTCTTTGGCCACCTTGCCACGCATCTACAAGACCAGAACTGGCGCAAGGTCCTTCTCTCTCGCAGCCAAGACCTGGAACGACCCCCCGCTCCCCCTCCACCTCCGGCAAAGCCCTATACTGATCCAGTTCAGGAGAGACCTCAATACCTACCTCTTCAGATGACTTAAAAAAGGGGAGAGGAGTTGGCCTAACAGCTAGGGCGGTTGACCTCGAATTTGGGGAACTGGATTTGAGTCTCTGCAATGATGCTGAACATCCTGTGATTCTGGGCCAATCACTTAATCTCTCCATGCCTAACAAAAATGAATGTGTCCTCATGTAACGTGATGGAGCGAGGGTAAAAACTAAATATTTTGTATACCCCTCATGAAGTCCCTTTCCCATAACTGTAACATTAATTAATTGTGTGATTTTAAAACTAACCAACATAGAATAGAAAGCACATACACCAATACACGTGGGATACTAATTTGCTTGTGTTGCAAACCGTAATATATTAATTATGAGAAACTGTCTTACTAATATAGTGCGCAAATGGTATAATCTACTGAAAAGCTATGCATGTTCGCCTCTTAAAGGTATAATTGTGGCAGAAATGACAGAGAATGGTAAGAAAACAATGCCTATATGTAGCTTAAAAGCTAGGTAATAACTAACAGGGTACATTTAGAATGATGGGAGGTAAACAGAAGGGCTTTACTTCGAAATCTAATGTTTAATTGTGTTTGTTTCCATAATCGGTCCGGTTATAGCCCATGCGGCCTACTATAAAAATGAACGTTTGCGAAACTCCGACAAAATGCTTTTCTACACATGCGCAACTGTGCTCGAGAGACGTGCAAGCAGTCTGTGCCTGTGCTGCTGATGTCAAGGTCAGCGTGGCCTGAAGAGCAGAATGGTGCCAAGTTGAGATGTCCGTGTCATGAGCCTGGGAAAGTATGGTGATGTGACAAGTTAAAGGACTCGAATGAAAGAATGTAATAACGAACTATTGGAACTTTATTTCTGATTGGAACTATGACTAGGCGGAAATATGGACAATGAGGAGATAAGGTTAACCGCATCCCCCCTTTGAATGAACCAATAAAAATCGAGTATGGACCCTAAAAGTTTAAAATTTTAGTTAGATAGTTAGGGAAAAAGGGGTAAAAGAGATCGTTTGGAAGAGAGAAAAAAGCTTGTTTTTGAATTTCTTTCGCATCACGACAAGACTAAATGATGGGGTACGGTGCGTAAACCCAGCGTACATGGGGTACGGTGCGTACACCCAGTGTACATGGGGTACAGTGCGTACACCCAGCGTACATGGGGTACGGTGCTTACACCCAGCGTACATGGGCTACGGTGCGTACACCCAGCATACATGGGGTACGGTGCGTACACCCAGCGTACATGGGCTACGGTGCGTACACCCAGCATACATGGGGAACGGTGCGTACACCCAGTGTACATGGGGTACGGTGCGTATACCCAGCGTACATGGGGTACGGTGCGTACACCCAGCGTACATGGGGTATGGTGCGTACACCCCATGATAGCAGGGGTACGCACCGTACCCCTGCGATCATGGGGTGTACGGACCATACGGTGTGTATGTGTGCTTTTCCGTACGACTCGCCCTTACCTGACGTGGACCGTACGAATCGCGTCCTCATACCCCGGTCCGGATCGTACTCGTCGGGTCGTACGGCATGTGTACGAGTCGTACGGTTCACGGTTTCAGCCTTGCAATACGTACGGATCGCGACGATTCACACGGATTCACGGAATACGGATCGTACTTCGCAACTCGGACGGATGGGTACGATTCGTATGGAGAGGGCTCCGGATACAAATCGTACGGACGTTTTTTTTCCCGAATCGGAATCGACCCCTATATGTTGAGTCTGTATTATGTTATGTGTAGTCTGAAATTGTAAGGCTTCTGGTTACTCTGTCTGCAGGCAGAGGAAAGTGTGGCATGTAAGTCACACAGTTACATAGTCTGTTTCAAAGTAGTAGCATTGTCGTATGTTACAGGTTTAGGGACATTTTACGTGTAAAAGTGGTGAATGTATAGCGAAGGCACCCTATACAATCTTGGGCTTAAGCACAGGAATCAATGTGTATTCCGACTGAAACTTCTCCCTGAGAGAGTAATAGAGTTTCACCTAAGCTTGAGAGAAGGGTAAGGTAGAGGGTAGTGCTACTTTATCGGCGAAACTAAAATTCTGTAGTAGAGAAGAGGTAAGCGCTGTCTACCGGAAATACAAAATTCTTGTGAGATTGAGGAAACTATCACTTTGGTTTTAGCGAAACAGACATATGGAGTTGTTTTATGTGGTTACTAACTGGTTTTAGTTGTATAAAAGTGTAAATACAGTGTGCCGATACATTTTGTAAAAGAGGGGTCAGCCGAAGCTGCAAAAGTCGGAGCAGGGCTGATGTCAGAGGTGTGGCGCTGGGATTGGTCCGCGTAACTAGAACATAGTAAGTGTTGATTGGGGCATTAGCGAAAGCCGTGAAAGTATTGGTTAAAGGTGATTGTGATGTTTACTGTTCTGATTGGTGTGTTAGTGTGAATCACGCTGTGATAGGTTGGTGTAATGAAGCAGTTTGCGGAAAAGTGTACGATTATCTTAAAAGTTAGGAGATGATCGGAAAAATTGAATTTTATTATGGAGAAGAAACAGAAAAACCTACATGGTGTAAGAAATTGAAGAACATGTTTAAAAAGGACAAAGAAATAGTTACCAAAGAGGGAAAATTGCTTCCTCCACCTAAAACGCCTGCATCGTACAAAGTATGGCTATCATACCTGTATATGGTTAGAAAATTGGGCTAGATACACTAAGAATGATGGAGTGTTGGCATTTCCAGAAGTAGGTTCTTTTAGTACTGCAGTGTTACGAAATTTAAGAGAAAGATTGACCAAACTTGAACTGAGACCTAGACCAACTCAATTTGAGGCATTGACCGAGTGGGAAGATGAAGTGCATGAGCTAGAACGAGAAAGATTTGAATAGTCGATTTGAGGCATTGACCGAGTGGGAAGATGAAGTGCATGAGCTAGAACGAGAAAGATTTGAATAGTTGAGAGGACCTAGAGATAGATTGAGAGGTTTGTGGGGAATGACTCACGAGAGTAGAATGCGGAGATGGAGAAATGCTGATATGTGTGATGGAATGTATCCGGTAAGAACATTTGAGGAAATGGTAGGACGGAAGTGTACGGAGAAGAGGAATAATGTGGAATTAGGAAAAAAGACTTATGGGGATTGTGAGACAAGGATGAAGTGTTGGAGGAGATATTAACTAAAGGACCCCCTGCGTATCAACTGAGTCCAGTAGCAGTGACTCCAAATATCCCACAATTGGAAACCAGATTTACTGGTACTCCAAGACGATTTTCTGAAAGCAAATAAAATACTGAGAGAGAAGAATTGAGGTATAATTCAAATGTCTCGTCAATGGAGACTAGGTTTACTGGTACTCCAGGATAATATTGTGAAACTAAAAACAGTATGGACAGAGTAGAAAGAAGATTTGAAGAAAACACAAGTACGTCCGAATATATGCGCTCTACTAATGAATTGACTGAAAAGATACAGGAACTCTCTAAAAATATAGAAGCGGTGACTGTACCAGTAACGATAGGTCCTGTGATTCTAGTTTTTGAAAATCAGACAACAAAAGAACCATCATTAACTATTCCTTTGAATCGGAGTTTATAAAAAGTAAGAGAAAAGGTTTATCCAGATTTATCTGAAGTGAGGCATACTAGCCATATGACACCACCCGAATTAACATTTAATCAGAGTTTACCATATAAATTCCCGACAGGGGCGGAATCAGATTCTGCAACTCCTGAAAGGAGTTTAGCGAAGATTGATTTAACGCAAACTCCTGTAGAACCAACAGAAAAGGAATTAAGTGATTGGCTTAAAACGTTGAAATTAAAAGACCAAGAACCAAAAGCATCAGATGTGGTCAGATTAAAGATCGACATGGAGGAAATAATTATAGGAACAATTGGAACAGATAGATTAAAAACGTACCAAGATGACAAAGTAATGTTTATGTGTAAAAACATTACATGGAGAGCTAAAAATCTGCATGATAGATTAGAAGGATTGGCGAATTAACTTGAAATAGAATTTGCAAAAATAAAAGTATTACAAAAGCCGTACAGAGTAGATTTTACTGAAAAAGACATTGACAATATGAACACTGCTGGAAGATTAACTCAAATAAAAGAATTGATTGTGTTGTTGAGGAAGTGGGGAGATGCAGAACAGTGGAAGAATAAATGGTCAAAGAAAAGAGAAGAATTTAGTGACAAAACAACGTTAGCATTTCCAGTTAGAGAAAAGGAGCCTGTAGCTAATGAGTTTCCTATGAGTGAAATACCAGGAGGAGGGTATGTGCATGTTCCCTGGACTAGACAAGATATATCATTTACGAATGATTTCCCTAGGTTATGAGAGAAACCAGTGGAATAGTACCGACAAGTGGATCAATTTGTAAAGGTCTCTAAAGTATTATGGGAAGATTTAGATGGGTTGTTCGACATAGTAGTACCAGCAGATTTATGGTCTGAATGCAAGATTAATGTGGATTGGCCAAAAACAGAGTACAAAAGAGATCCAAGGGCGGGTGCTCCAGGACCTGAGGTAATGCAAAAGTATGAACAGGTAATAACATTCTTGAAGAATAAAATTCCCCCAAAAGAAACAGATTGGGTAAAGATTGACAGGACATTGCAAGAATCCAAAGAATAAGTACATTCATATTGTTGTTAGTGTTTAAACAGTACAGTGGATATGAAGAATTGAGCGAAATGGACATGAGTCATTTTGTGTATCGATTTGTCTTTGGATTAAGACCAGATATAGGGGATATGATCAAGCATAACTTGATGGGTTGGCAGTCATGTTCCGTCGATGAGGTGTTGAGGCATGCAAAATATTGTAGTGATGAGATCGAAGCTAAGCAAAGAAAGCTTAAAGAGAAAGCCATGTGGACACAAGTGAAAGTGGCTGAACACCAAGTAGCTCAATTAGAAAACAAAAGTAATGATGGAGGTCAAGCAAAATTGAAAGGGAACTTTAACAAAGGAAAAGTAATGGGTAATTTGGAAGAGGCGAAGAAAAAGTTTCCATGTTTCAATTGCGGCAGGTTAGTGCATTGGAAGAAAGAGTGTATTTTACCACCTAGAGTTATTCCCGAAAATACATCATTGAATCCACAGGTGCAGAATGAGGTAAATCAGCAGTCATCGCCACAGCATTAGGTAGTTACCCAGCAGAGTCAGGTGTCACAACCACCACTTCCACACAGTGTAAATCTACAGAAATACAGTGCAGAGACAGGATTCTTCGGAGGAGAGCAGGTAACAAGATCACCTCGAGTGAATGGGAGCTCACAGTATTGGCTGAAGGAAGATAAGAGTGAGACAGATGAGAGTTATTGACGGTGCCTAGGAGAGGCAGAAGAGTGCGTACTTGGCGCAACTCTAGAGGTAGATCAATCTGGTCCTTTTGTGAATGGAAAGGTGAATGGTGTAAATGTAACTTTCCTAGTGGACACAGGTGCTACCCGTTCTACTGTTAGATCAGTAGAAGTTCAAAATCTTCCTCTCTCGGGTGACTCAATCCAAGTAGTAGGTGTAGCGAATAGGCAGATTAAAACATCCCTTACTGAACCAGTTGAAGTTGAGATTGACCACTTCAAAGATATGCATCGATTTGTAGTGTGTGATAGTAGTCCTATTAACCTTCTTTGCAGGGACATACTGTGTAAAATGAACTTTGCCATTTACTGTTCACCAGATGGCATTGAACTTCAAACTCCAGATGAAGATAGATTGTATAGAATGACCAAGTCAATGATAGACTTGTAGAAAACAAGGGTCCCCTGAATGGATGGATGGCAACAAAACCCCTAGGTCAGGGAAAAACACAGTGAAGGTATCAACCTAGGCAGTAATAAGAAGCTTGTCCGCGTAATAGTGGTAGGACAGGGACAACCCACTTCCAGTAAAAGGCAAATTTTATTAAACATAAGTCAAAAACAGCATTTTTACGATTAAAGAGTTAAAAACATGTGAGCCATGCATGTGTAATACAACAAATGACAAATTGGAAATGAAAAAATGTAAAGCAAATTACTTAAAAATAAATTACATTGAATGACAATGATTCATAAAAGACACATATGAACTCTCTATAAAAAACATATAATGAGTGTTTTGTCGACGCGCGTTTCGGCGGCCAGCGCCTTCTTCAAGACAGAAACTCAAATACCTAAAATTAAAATCACAATTAATGACACAAAATAAAAATTATTTCCCCTTTAAAGAGCAATAAAAACAATACATAATATTCCAGATTTTTTTTTTGAAACAGTCATGAATTCATGAATACAATTCACTATAGTAGGAAGTGGGGAGGAGGTAGTCCTATATATTTAACAAGCAAGTCCCAATTATGGGGAAACAAAAGGTAACCCTCGGTGCTCATGGTAAACAAAAAATAAATAGCAAGGATAAATTGTCCAGGGGCACAGTCTATGATCACTTGTCCTTAGAATTGTAAAGGCATAAAGGCCAGAGTGGAGGGAGAACAGGATAGGCACAAGGAAAGCCTGAACTGATGTCTTATGTTTTTATGTTATGCTGACCTATCTCTAGGTGTGGATACTACATCAGGCTTACATATCTATGAATATTAGAAATAGGAGCTATGGGAAACACAAATAGCAAGGTTTCAGAAAAAAGTGTATTACTTTTATTTCCAAATGGATTAAATGCTGTAAATAACATGCGTACCTATTATGTAACTTCCAAACCGTCAAAACTAAAGATGCGTAGAGACACAGGGGTCGATCAGGATGGCGGACGGAAGAGCCACCGCGGCCCTGGAGTAGGCGGAAAAAGCCTTTTCCGTGTCCGCCTGCCGCGGATACTCCGTCCGCCATATCAGGATAGGAAAACGTGTCAAATTTCCGTCCGCGACGGAAAAACACGCTCCGCCGGCCAACTACACACGACCACGCGGCGGACGGAACACATCCAAACGCTCCGCCGTACGCACTGACGTCGAAGACCGTCCCCCAAATCAAGATGGCGGAAAACACACATAAAACCGCTGCGGAAAAACAACCTGTCTTAACACGGCGGAATCCCCACAGCGAACATAGGTGACACAGCCGAGATACCCACCGCAAGCTGACCACCACCATGGACCCGGCGCTACACGCTTTCCCGATGCTCTTCGCGATCCACCACGTCCTAGTCATGGCCTACTATGGACGACGACGCAGGTAAGGTACAAACCATTGGCTGTCTGGAGGGGAATACCAGCAAGGGACGTGACGTAGGGAGGGGGAGTGTCATGTTACCGAAACCACTGATGAGAAGCATATACGAATACACATTAGCAGGACGCAAGCAGGAATGACAACGACAGACCACGAGACTTGATAGACTACCTTTATTGTCAAATAATAGGGGTCAAATCACAGTGTATGCGTGAACATGGGCAAAGTGGGCACCAGAGCAGGTACAACATAGCAGGTAACGAGAGGGCAGCATGCAGTATCAGAGCATCAACAGGGCATTGTAGAGTACAGAGCAGGTACATCATAGGCAGGTAACGAGAGGGCAGTATGCAGTATCAGAGCATCAACAGGGCATTGTGCATTACAGAGCAGGTACATCATAGGCAGGTAACGAGAGGCCAGTATGCAGTATCAGAGCATCAACAGGGCATTGTAGAGTACAGAGCAGGTACATCATAGGCAGGTAACGAGAGGGCAGTATGCAGTATCAGAGCATCAACAGGGCATTGTGCATTACAGAGCAGGTACATCAGAGGCAGGTAACGAGAGGGCAGTATGCAGTATCAGAGCATCAACAGGGCATTGTGCATTACAGAGCAGGTACATCATAGGCAGGTAACGAGAGGCCAGTATGCAGTATCAGAGCATCAACAGGGCATTGTAGAGTACAGAGCAGGTACATCAGAGGCAGCACGTGAGAGGGGCCAAGTGCATCAACAGTCCATTGCACAGAACAGCTCCATCAGAGGCAGCACGTGAGAGGGGCCAAGTGCATCAACAGTCCATTGCACAGAACAGTCACATCACTGGCAGCACATGAGAGGGCAGAATGCAGTATCAGAACAGCAACAGGGCAGTGTGGCCAACAGAGCAGGTACATCAGAGGCAGCACGTGAGAGGGGCTAAGTGCATCAACAGTCCATTGCACAGAACAGCTCCATCAGAGGCAGCACGTGAGAGGGGCCAAGTGCATCAACAGTCCATTGCACAGAACAGCTCCATCAGAGGCAGCACGTGAGAGGGGCCAAGTGCATCAACAGTCCATTGCACAGAACAGCTCCATCAGAGGCAGCACGTGAGAGGGGCCAAGTGCATCAACAGTCCATTGCACAGAACAGTCACATCACTGGCAGCACATGAGAGGGCAGAATGCAGTATCAGAACAGCAACAGGGCAGTGTGGCCAACAGAGCAGGTACATCAGAGGCAGGTAACGAGAGGCCAGTATCAGAGCATCAACAGGGCATTGTGCATTACAGAGCAGGTACATCAGAGGCAGGTAACGAGAGGCCAGTATGCAGTATCAGAGCATCAACAGGGCATTGTGCATTACAGAGCAGGTACATCAGAGGCAGCACAACTACGTGTCCCTACCAACCCGTCACAGGGACCACAAGAGTGCCACGCAGTTCTCAATGGACACACCATGTGAATTAACATTTGAGTGAAGTGTACAGCACGTCACATCACAGAATCAGGGGGGACTGCGTGAACTACCTGCCTCGGACACACTGGCAGCACCAGCAACAGGAGTGTGAGACACAGCCACAGCCCGAGTGACACACACATGGGCCACGGACCCAGACACACTGGCAGCACCAGCAACAGGAGTGTGAGACACAGCCACAGCCCGAGTGACACACACATGGGCCACGGACCCAGACACACTGGCAGCACCAGCAACAGGAGTGTGAGACACAGCCACAGCCCGAGTGACACACACATGGGCCACGGACCCAGACACACTGGCAGCACCAGCAACAGGAGTGTGAGACACAGCCACAGCCCGAGTGACACACACATGGGCCACGGACCCAGACACACTGGCAGCACCAGCAACAGGAGTGTGAGACACAGCCACAGATGTAGTCACTGACACGTGAGCCACTGACCCAGACAGACTGCCAGCACCAGAAACAGGAGTGTGCAACACAGCCACAGATCTTCTAACTGACACGTGAGCCATAGACCCAGATACACTGCCAGGACCTGCAACAGGAGAGGGCACAACTGACACTGTGCCACCATCTGATACATGAGAGTCAACTGCACCGGCGCCACTGGGACAACTGAAATGATGAGCCACAGGGCTGTATGGGCCAGGAGGCAGGGTGGGCCTGGGAGCTGGGGATAGCTCACCTAGAGCCAAATCGGGGTTTGCAGGTGTCAATGGTGTGTGTCTGCGTTTCTTAGGGAGGTGTGAGTGCACCCTGGACAGGACAGGACTGCCAAGTGGTGGGGACTCCAAAGAATCACCACCCAGTATAGGTGGAGCAACTGCTGCCGGGGATCTGGTTTCGGGGGACGTGCTGGAGCCTGCTTGTCGTTTGCTCTGTGCCTGCCGCCTGGACTCGGAATGATGTGTAATGGGGGATGCAACAACAGGGGACACCCTCCTCTGCTTCTGACTGGCCTGGATGGGAGTGGAGGTATGGGGGGACTCCGCCGCGGAGACATCAGTTTGGCGTTTAGTAGAAAACATCAGCCTCAGTGCAGCCAGGGGTGAAGTATGCCTGTCCTTGATTGCGCCATTGTCCATGCTAGATGCCTTGTCCGTAGGATGTGCCTTATCCTTAGGTGGAGTGTTGTCTCTGGATGTAGCCTGTGCCCTGCTCGCCGCCCTGTTCCTGCCAGCAGACTTGTCGTCTGTGGTGCACCTGCCTCCAGCAGACACCTGCTCCCTGTGTGTGTCGCTGCCCTTGGGAGTGTTCCTATCCACTGCTGTGGGCCTGCTCTTGGGAGTCTCCCTGCTCTTAGTAGGTGCCTTAGTCTTCTCACTGTCCTTGGGAGTGTTCCTATCCACTGCTGTGGGCCTGCTCTTGGGGGTCTCCCTGCTCTCAGTAGGTGCCTTAGTCTTCTCACTGTCCTTGGGAGTGTTCCTATCCACTGCTGTGGGCCTGCTCTTGGGGGTCTCCCTGCTCTCAGTAGGTGCCTTAGTCTTCTCACTGTCCTTGGGAGTGTTCCTATCCACTGCTGTGGGCCTGCTCTTGGGGGTCTCCCTGCTCTTAGTAGGTGCCTTAGTCTTCTCACTGTCCTTGGGAGTGTTCCTATCCACTGCTGTGGGCCTGCTCTTGGGAGTCTCCCTGCTCTCAGTAGGTGCCTTTGTCTTCTGACTGGCCTTGTCCAAGGAACAGTCCATGGACATGTGAGTATCCCTTGCCTTCGGAGTACCTTTCGTGTTGAATGCCTGTGTAGCTCCGGAAGGCATGTCCCCCAACAACACTTGTGGATCCTGTGTGTGTACTCCAGTGCATCTGACGTCGTCTACGTGAACAGATTTAGCTGATCTAGGGGATGGGGTCTGTGCCCTGCGTGCCCTGACGTGCTGTCTGACGCTGCTTCTAGTGCAATAACCTGTATTTGAGTCCTGCTCTGAATAATCACTACCCCCTGAGACATCCAGCGGTGTAGATGGGGAAACAGAAGTAGCACCCTGTTCATTCGACTGTACTATTGCAGACGACACACTGCTTGCCAATGACTGCACTGTCCTGTGTAGACCTGCAAGATCGCCATGCATCCCTTCCATGAATGCCACCACCTGCCCCAACTTCCTATCATGATCCTGGAAAGCATTTGTCATATTGGTCTGACCCACACACAGCTGTCGCAGCAGATCAACGGCCTCAGCACACAGTGCATTTTGGCTCACCGTGGCAGGGGCAGCGGTGCCTGCACCGAACGCCACTCTGCTCCCCCTACTCCTTCGGCCACGAACAATACATGGTGCAGTTGGCGGAAGTGTGGGCCCTGTGTGCTGTCTTCCGACAGAAGGTGATGAGTGCCCACTCCCAGTCTGTGACAACAGTGCAGGCTCACCAAGAGTGTCCGACGAGGAGGACGATGGTGTCTCCACATGCGAGTCCTCAGGGACGGTCCTGTCCCCCTCTCCGGCGCTGGCCTCCTCCGTGTCAGTCTGCGTGTGTGCGAAGTCTGAGCCGGACTCATTTCCTCGGCTACTCTCCACCGTCTGTGGCTGAGTGTCCTCTGTCAAAGCTGAAATGCACAGAAAAGATGTGTGAGTCATGGGCACACTCACGTACAGAAGGAACAGGATAGCCAAATCACATAGCAGACAAAGGTTCATGAGCCCTCAGCCTGCACATGGCCCACCCCTACCAGTCATCCTCACATTTTCTGCCATGGGGACATGGACCACTAGGGGATGTGCTTTAACACTCAACTACTAAGCAAGTGGCGTGTCAACATGGCGGACCTGGATGTCAAATGAGTACCACCCAATGGGACCAAAATGCCATCACAGGCATACATACGCAACACGGAACTCAATGGTGTGTCTGTGCACCAATACATGCATAGCACTCACAAGTTTCCTACACAGACAGTATGCTCACCGCTAGTTTGCTGTTGATCGGCACTCAGACGTTCGGCCAGTTCAGGATGCGTCACTGCAATGATACGGTGCATGAGAGGGGTCATGGAGCGTCGGGCCAGACGGGGCGTCCTTGGAATCAGGCCCAGTGTTACTTCCGCTACATTCTTGCTCAGCCTGGAAATGTCGTCCCAGCGTTTGTGGCAGTGTGTATGTCGTCTGTTGCACACCCCCAATGCCCGTACTTCCCGTGCTATGGTCCTCCACAGGTCCTTGCGAAGGTGCAGCTTGACCTACCATGATGGGAGACAAAAGGGTTTAAGTCAGTGGACAGGTGGCCTGTCACACACATAGGGGCAAGACGTTACTGTCAGCAGCCATGCACAATCAGGAACATATGTCTAGCCCACACTACACAGCTAAGATATAAATAGGCCTGATCATTTGGCCCCCTCATGCACACCAACATGTCCCACACTGCACTTACCACCCGTCCCGGTGCGCCGTAGAGGCGTCCATAGTTGCGGAGTACACCGTCCACGAGGACATCAAGCTCCGCGGCGGTGAAGGGTCGAGACCGGATCTCTTTGCCTCTCGACATGGCAAGATCACGGAGTATGGCACTAGAGCAGCAGTCGGTGGTCAGCTCAGCAGCAGCAGCAGGTCGAGGTGATGGTCACAGGCAGCAGTCGGTGGTCAGCTCAGCAGCAGCAGCAGGTCGAGGTGATGGTCACAGGCAGCAGTCGGTGGTCAGCTCAGCAGCAGCAGCAGGTCGAGGTGATGGTCACAGGCAGCACTGGTCCCCAGGGTAGGAAGTTTCATGTTGGCCAAGACACATATATAGGGCCCTCAGCACGTGTCAGTGGCATACGTCGCCAGCAATTGGTCAGCCCTGGGAGCGTGATCGTGAAATGGGCCAATGACTGGCCCTGTTGTTGCGGTGCACAGCTTCCGCTACTTGCGATTGGCCGTATGCGGCCAGCGTCCCTCTTCCCATTGGCTGCATGTGCAGGGACCGTGACGGGCACACATCGGCAACCGCACGTGCAAGCTTCAGGCACGGATGCTTCAGTTGCAACAATGTACTATCACTGGCGCCTCCATGGCGGGGCACGTACACAGCGGGGGAGGTGCAGGCCTATACACCCTGCAGATGTACTCAATGGACATGCCAGTTCATGACCCCCCTTACAGTCACCTTGCATCATCCACCGTACACCGGCCGGAGCGGCCGGCCCATGAACATCCGCCGTGCCCGGCCATGAACACAACCGCCATGGCCGGGACCGGCGGTTGTTCATGGCCGGGCACGGCCATGGCGGTTGTGTTCATGGCCGGGCACGGCGGTTGTTCATGGCCGGGCACGGCCATGGCGGTTGTGTTCATGGCCGGGCACGGCGGTTGTTCATGGCCGGGCACGGCCATGGCGGTTGTGTTCATGGCCGGGCACGGCGGTTGTTCATGGCCGGGCACGGCCATGGCGGTTGTGTTCATGGCCGTGCACGGCGGTTGTTCATGGGCCGGCCGCTCCGGCCGGTGTACGGTGGATGATGCAAGGTGACTGTAAGGGGGGTCATGAACTGGCATGTCCATTGAGTACATCTGCAGGGTGTATAGGCCTGCACCTCCCCCGCTGTGTACGTGCCCCGCCATGGAGGCGCCAGTGATAGTACATTGTTGCAACTGAAGCATCCGTGCCTGAAGCTTGCACGTGCGGTTGCCGATGTGTGCCCGTCACGGTCCCTGCACATGCAGCCAATGGGAAGAGGGACGCAGGCCGCATTCTGCCTTTGGGAAGTAGCGGAAGTTGAGCACCGCCATGGCGGCGCCAAATATGTGATCTTGTCAGACGCTGCACCGTGATGTGTTGTGTGCAGTTGCGTCATGAGGGATGTGAGCGTGATTGTGAAAGGTCATATGTCATACAATATAGCATGTGTGTCCATACAATGGACATCGGTCGGCACACAATGGCCAACAGATGTGCATTCGTACGTGTTGACGTCGGGTTTGACCCTACAGACGTTGTTACATCTTCACAACTACACAGTACATCACGGCTGTGTGGCCAATTCATGCATCTGTTGTCGGTTTATTGTTGTGTCGAGGTGACTACAGTGGTGGTGGTACACATGCATTCCGTGTATGTGATTTATACGTTCTGTCACCATGCATGTCATTACCGTATGCACATCATCATTGGTGGTGGCATTTGTGCTTGATGACATGGCGTGTGTAAACTTATCGTTTGTGTGCATGCAGTTGCATGAGTGTCTGTGATGTGTCTACGATACATTAGGGTGACGACTGGAGTTATGTCAGTAAGGTACACATGTGATGGAGTTGTACACGTATGCGTCGTTTGTACGTTGACCTAAGTTACATCTCTCTCCCACACAGGAGGGCTCCAAATGTGCATCGCCCATACACTCAGCTGGAGGATATGGTAGACGAGGAGGTGATTCGGAAATTCAGGCTGGATCGACGTCGGTTGCTGGAGCTTGTGGCTCAATTGGCTCCTCATCTGCAGCCACGTAGAACGTATCCTGGCTCGTTTACACCCACTGCAAAGGTCATGGCGGTACTACATTTCTTCGCTACTGGCACATTTCAGTATACAGTTGGAGGTGCCGGGGGTATGTCACAGGCAATGTTCAGCACGGTTCTTCGGGATGTGTTAACAGCTATGATGCTGTACAAGGATGAGTACATACATTTCCCACGTCCGGAAGAGTTGCCAGCTGTCAAAGCTGGTTTCTATGCACTGGGCCACATACCTCACGTTGTGGGCTCAATTGATGGCACGCACATCGCGCTCATTCCACCACGGGCACGCGAACAAGTGTTCAGGAATCGGAAACACTTTCATTCGCTGAACGTGCAGGTGGTGTGCCTGGCGAGCAACATCATCTCCCATGTGTGTGCAAGATTTCCTGGATCCGCACATGACGCCCACATCATGCGAACCAGCAATGTCCCACGACTCATGGCAAATCTGCCACCCGGTCAAGCGTGGCTTGTTGGTGAGTGTGCAGTGGGGACTCTTGTGATCTCTGTGTTGCATGGGGTACCCACCATATCTTGTTCTGATGTTTGTCTCTGTCATCCCCCTACATAGGCGACTCGGCTTACCCAAACCGGCCCTGGCTCCTCAGTCCCCTACGTAATCCGAGGACGGCGGGTGAAATGCGGTACAATGAGGCACATGGAAGGACACGGAGAGTCATCGAACGTACCTTTGGACTGCTGAAGTCTAGGTTTCGGTGCCTCGATAAGACCGGAGGGGCACTGCCTTACTCACCAGGAAAAGTATGCAAGATCGTGATTGCCTGCTGCATGCTCCACAACCTGGCAGTACGCAATGACATTGAACTGCTGTTGGACCCTGAAGACGAAGGAGTTCCTCGGCCTCCCATCCCACCCATGTCGACTGATGAGGATAGTGGTGAGGAGGAAGGTGTGGACCAGAGGCGCCAGCTCATTGATCGCTACTTCCCTTGAATGTGAGTATCTACCTCTAGTGGCGGTTGACAATGCCTCATGTATGTTTTCTGGTGTTGTGTGGATATGGGGTTATTCAGCTGGGTGTGGTTTGTGATGGTTGCACATGTGTGTCTTCATGTCTTTGGACATAGGAGTGTCCATGATGTGTGTGCTCCCATCCCATGCTTGTGTGATGGTTGTCGTTTGTGTAATGTTGCTGTGCATTGTGTTGTGATGTGTGTGAATCTCTTTACTGACGTGTGTTTGCTGTCTCTGGGTTTCTCTAGGTCACTCCCGCAGCGCCATGATCATGTGCGACTATGATCCCTGTACCTGTTTACGTCTGTATCTGATGGCAATCATGTGAATAAACATGGAGGCAAAACATCATTGTGTGAGTAAATGCAATTTATTGACAGGTTGTGCTTTTGTGCTGGTGAATATATACAAGTAAGTGGGAGGGAGGGAGTTGGAGTTGTAGGTAATGGCAGATGAAATGTCCGTGCTGACACCACATTGGGGGGTGTCAGGCTAGTCCAGCAGACCAGTGGCAATGATTGTCTATGTGGGACAGGATGGTTTGCAGGGTGAATGTCTGGCACAGGCAGTGGCATTGTCAAGGTCGTCCCCTCTTGGAGCGTGTGCCTGGCGCTCCAACACTGCTCTCAGCAACTTCCTGCCTCGGACGCCCCCTCCGTCTCGGAGGTGGTACAGAGGCAGCTGGGAGGGCAGGTTGGTGATGGGCCACATCCGTCGCCAGGGGCTCAGGTGGTGGTGGCGGCGGTGGAGGCGGAGGCGGAGGCGACGGGGGAGGCGGAGGTGACGGTGGCGGTGGCGCTGACACACATGGTGGAGGAGGGGGGGGGTTGTTCCGGGCAACCCATTCCCTCCACATCGTTGCCTGCTGGCCCATGATCACCAACATCTGGCCAAGGATGCCAGAGATCTCGCGCAGGCTGTTGGTGTTGTCCACTGAGTCCTCGTGAACACGATCAGCGTTTGCCTGGGACCGGTCGTATGAGGCCTGGCACCTGGCAAGAGCTTGTAGGGACTGTGCCACTGGCTCGGGTAGCTGTCCCTCCTCTGACCGGCGGTGTGTGGGTCGCCTGATTGGCAGTTGTCCCGTTGCCTGTGTTTGTGGCCCACTCACCCTGCTTGTGTGTGGGGCCGTTGGACCAGCGTTGCGCGCTGGGTCATGCTGGGTGGCACCGGCAGGAGTCGTGGTGCTCGTGGTAGTGGTGGTAGTGGTGGTACTGGTGGTACTGGTGGTACTGGTGGTGGTGGGGACTGTGCAGATCACAGAGACGGGTGCCGCGGGAGTCACACATGCGACGTTGGTCGGTCCCGGGAGTCCCTGTGAGCCAGATGGCCCTGGCTGCGTGCTTGGTCCCGCTCCATCCTCCGCCCCGGAGCTGCCTGTGTCGTCGTCGGCAGAGAGTCCTGTAGGTGTGGGAGGCGAGGCTGGCGGCCGGGTACTGCTTTCCCCAGTCAGTTGACGATCACCTGAGGGACAAGATCGAGCAGGTCAGTAATGTGGACAGTACATGGTTACATTGATTTGTAGACATTTCTGTTTCCTGTCGCACACACCCCACCCTCCACCACCACCGCCACCCTCCCCGTGCACATGGGGGCCTGTTGGGAGTTGTAGTTTGGGCCTCTCACACACCCCACCCTCCACCACCACCGCCACCCTCCCCGTGCACATGGGGGCCTGTTGGGAGTTGTAGTTTGGGCCTCTCACACACCCCACCCTCCACCACCGCCACCCTCCCCGTGCACATGGGGGCCTGTTGGGAGTTGTAGTTTGGGCCTCTCACACACCCCACCCTCCACCACCACCGCCACCCTCCCCGTGCACATGGGGGCCTGTTGGGAGTTGTAGTTTGGGCCTCTCACACACCCCACCCTCCACCACCGCCACCCTCCCCGTGCACATGGGGGCCTGTTGGGAGTTGTAGTTTGGGCCTCTCACACACCCCACCCTCCACCACCACCGCCACCCTCCCCGTGCACATGGGGGCCTGTTGGGAGTTGTAGTTTGGGCCTCTCACACACCCCACCCTCCACCACCGCCACCACCACCACCACCCTCCCCGTGAACATGGGGGCCTGTTGGGAGCCATGGACATGTTAGTGTGTTGGTGTCCGACGTGCATGGGTTGGGGCGTGGGGGATGTTTCTTCTCAGTTGTGTGAGCCTGACCATGTCGTGCTGATCGTGGTGCTTGGTTTGTACTCACCAGTCTCTTCTCCTTCGTCAAGGCCGTCTAGGCTCTCTGGGTGTAGTATCACCAGCACCTTCTCCTCCCAATCGGTGTAGGGTATGGGCTCCGGGGGTGTGCCACCGCCAGTAAGATTGGCTCTGGCGTGGTTTTTCGCTCGGATGCCCTTGACCCTGGTCTTAAGGTCATGCCACCGCCTCTGAATGTCGTGCTTGGTCCTCGGCACAGTCCCCGACGCATTCACACGAGTGACGATCCTGTCCCACATGTGGTTCTTTTGCGCCACGGTCGTCTGCTGGACTTGGGCCCCGAAGATGTTGGGCTCCACACGGATAATTTCATCTACCATTACCCGCAACTCTGTCTCCGTGAATTTGGGGTTTTTTTTGGGTGCCATGGTGTGTGGTGCTCAGTGTGTGAGTTGAGTGAGTTGGGAGGTGCAGGTGTGTGGTGTGTGATGTGTAGGATTTGTGTGGTGGGTGTTTGTGTGGTAGGGTGGTGGGTGGGTGTCTTCTATGTGATTTTATGTGAGTTAGCAGTGTCTCGAATGGCCCTCTTGCTGGCAGCAATGCTGTGGTGCAAGGGATTGTGGTTGTGTGGGGGTGTCTTTTTATAGTCGTGTCTCGATGGTTGTTGGCAGTCAGGTGGTAGGTGGGCGTGTTGACTTGTGTGCATTATTGGATAATTGGGACGTGTCATGGTGGCTTGTGCTGGGGGGGGGGGCCTTGTCAATGTTCGTATGTTTGCTTAGGACTTGCGGTGCACTTTCATACATTTGTTAGGCGCTAGGGATGTTGTGCGTGTTGGCCTTCCGCCCTGATGCTGTGGTTCTCGTTGCATTGTTTCCGCCGCGGACGTGGATGGCTGTGAGTTCCGTTGTACGGGCGGATTTATCCTAATTGCGGCCACGGAGTATTCTCAGGGATGGCGGTACATGTTTTATTTTCCGCGGTCATTTCCGTCCGCGGCAGTGGTTGTTCATTGGACTCCGTCCGCCGCGGACGGACTTGGTTGTGTTCCGTCCACCGCGGACGGTGTTGGTTGTGTTCCGTCCGCCGCGGTCGGAGTTTCGTGACATGAATATCCTAATCCCAACCGCGGTTTCTCCGCGGCGCTGCCGGGAGTAAAATTTCCCCCACCATGGCGGACAGTACCCATTTCCGTCCGCCATCCTAATCGGCCCCATAGTGTGGTGCGTGCTCTGGTGAAGAGGTTGCAATAACAGATTAGGAAGCTGTAAATTACATAATGATAGCGAGTGTAAAAAAAGGAAGAGGAAAATCAGCTAATAATCCTCTTGAGATCAATAATCATCTGTCTAGTATGGTTTGTATACCTTATAGAGATAGACTTGTCCGTGAACCTTGATAGCGGTCGAACGGAAGTCACACTCAGGTGAAAATTGCGGTAAAAACAGTCAGGGCAGCAATTCGTCCTGAAGAGACAACCACAATGATTGAGTGAAACGCTAAATGATATGTCTTAACAAAATCTGATTAAAATGCAAGAATCAGTTAACACAGAACCAGGCAATACCTGAATTAATAACTAAAAGTGCCACGCCTCCACCTAACGAATGGACAAAATTATCTGTATTTCAGCTTGATGCAGGATGGTGCTAGAAAAATAAATAAACACATTTTATTCTTCTATATTTGTGTGGCAGTATAAAAAGAGCATTGTTGCAAGTGATACATTGTATCTATACTGATGAAACCTCACACAAACTCCATACCTAGTAATAGCACGGATTGTCCTTTAAATGGGGTTCTGTGCCAAACGAATATTCTGGCTTCAAAATATCGTGATGTAGGCAAATACTACAAAATAAAAACAAGGAAATTGTTTTTAATAGTGCGCTGAATGCGTGATAAGAAAAAAATTACACAAACAGAGGTGTATCAATGATCAACCCTCGGTTCCAGAGCGAACATGCAAGGCATACCTTGCGATGGATGATTAGTTTGTTCAAGGTAGATCTGGCCGAACTCAACTGGAATCAGATAAGTAGATTAACGGTCCAGTCCTAGGGCGGAAGAAGAAGGAGTAAGGCCGCCAGATTAGTACAGAAGAATGGAAGTTTAACGGTGTCAATCGCGCCAAGCCTGAGGGGGATCTCAACATACCTGAAGGCGCGCAGCGTCCTTGCGTGTGGAGGCGGGTCGGCAACGTGCTTTGAAAATGAACTAAATGCACTTAAACGGCCTGTACGGATAGCCCACACCTATATATACACAGGTGTAAATGTTCAAAAGGGTCACCTGACACTAGCAAGTATTTAAGTAATGAAGCTAGAAGGTGGACTGGCAGATGCACGATTAATGTTATCACTAAGGTAAAGGGATTCATGTTAATAGACATGAAAGAAAGCCTAAGTGGCAGTTGCCACGAGACTGATGACTGTGAAACAGGATCCGATAATTAGTAATAAAAATAAAAAAGTAAAAATAAAAATAAAAATAAAAACAGTTAATTAATAAAAAAGATAAAACAGAATAACAGAAGAGTGAGCAAGAAAAAAATGTGAAATTAATAAAAAATTAAAATAAAAGCACTAACCCGGTAAGAGACTCCCTCCACTCTGGCCTTTATGCCTTTACAATTCTAAGGACAAGTGATCATAGACTGTGCCCCTGGACAATTTATCCTTGCTATTTATTTTTTATTTACCATGAGCACCGAGGGTTACCTTTTGATTCCCCATAATTGGGACTTGCTTGTTAAATATATAGGACTACCTCCTCCCCACTTCCTACTATAGTGCATTGTATTCATGAATTCATGACTGTTTCAAAAAAAAATTCTGGAATATTATGTATTGTTTTTATTGCTCTTTAAAGGGGAAATAATTTTTATTTTGTGTCATTAATTGTGATTTTAATTTTAGGTATTTGAGTTTCTGTCTTGAAGAAGGCGCTGGCCGCCGAATCGCGCGTCGACAAAACACTCATCATATGTTTTTTTATAGAGAGTTCATATGTGTCTTTTATAAATCTTTGTCATTCAATGTAATTTATATTTAAGTAATTTGCTTTACATTTTTTCATTTCCAATTTGTCATTTGTTGTATTACACATGCATGGCTCACATGCTTTTTAACTCTTTCATTGTAAAAATGCTGTTTTTGACTTATGTTTAATAAAATTTGCCTTTTACTGGAAGTGGGTTGTCCCTGTCGTACCACTATTACGTGGACACGCTTCTTATTACTGCCTAGGTTGATACCATCACCAAGTCAATGATAGATTCAGAGCAAAACAACATGTTTCCTGTGTTTGATAAAGAAAAGATACCAGGTGAATTAAAAAAGACAGTCAAGGAAGAGGTATGGGATTTCACAGGAGAAGATATTGGATTAATGAAAGGAGTGGATCCTGTAAAAGTATCTGTAAAGGAAGGAGTGAGTTACCCAAACATTCCTCAGCATAGATTGACAACAGATATAATTGAAGGAATAACTCCTGTAATAAACAAAATGATTGAACAAGGAATTTTGAGAGAACTAGTAAGCAGTCCATGTAATTCACCTATAATGGGACTGAAAAAAGCCCAATGGAACATTTAGGATAGTGCAGGATTTAAGAAGGATTAATAAAATGGTTGTCCCATGCTGTCCTGTCATGCCAAATCCAGCAGTAATCCTGTACCAAATTCCACAAGAGGCAGGATGGTATATAGTCATTAATCTATGTAATGCGTTCTTTACAGTCCCATTACACCCTGATAGCCAGCCAATATTTGCGTTCCGGTTTGAAGATCGTATTTTGGCATGGTGCCGAATTTCTCAGTCGTATACTGAGAGTCCCACCATATTTAATCAGCTGTTAAAGAAGTCATTGGAAAATTTGAACATGCCTGGAAAGTCAGTATTGGTTCAATATATTGATGACTTATTGATTGCATTCAGAAACCATTGCATTACTGAACCATTTGGCAGAAGGAGGACATAAAGAGTCTCCATCAAAATTACAATTCTGTCAGAGAGAAGTGCAATATTTAGGTCACAAGATTGCCCAAGGAATCAGACAAGTCAATAGAAAGAATCAGAATGATACAAGGATGAAACCTCCTAAAACTCAGAAACAGGTGAGAATGTTTCTAGGAATGGTAGGTTATTGTCGACAATGGATCAGTGGATTTTCCCTGACAGCAAAGCCATTACAGAGATTGACACGAGCAGACATAAAAGATCCCATAGTGCTAAATAAGACAGAAATTGAGGCTTTTGCGCGACTAAAAATCAGTCTGTGTGAAGCACCAGCGTTGGGAATGCCTGATTATGAGAAAGAGTTTGAACTGTATTGCAGCAAGAGAGAGGGATGTGCATTATCAGTTCTAATGCAGAGGCATGGGAAATTGAGAAAGCCAATTGCATTTTTCTCAGCTATATTGGATGCAGTTGCCAAGGCATTGCCAGGATGTCTAACTCTACATTGTTACCTGATGCTATAGATGTGGAGGTGAAAAATGAAGTTGATCATAAGTGTTTGGATGTTCTTGATTATTGTACCAAAGCAAGACCAGACATTAAGGATGAACCATTACCTGAATCTGATTATGTAATGTTTGTGGATGGATCATGCTTGAGAACAGATGAGGGTGTTCTGAGTGCTGCATATGCTGTATGTACAGTGCCAGATGTCCAGTGGAATTTGTTCTGCTCAAGTAGCGGAGCTAATTGCTTTGATTCGAGCATGTGAATTAGGAAAAGAGATCAGAGTCACCATAGTGACTGACAGTCAGTATGGATTTGGGGTTGTCCCTGACTATGGTCAACTGTGGTCGCAAAGATGTTATTTAACTTCTGCAGGATCCCCCATTAGAAATGCTGAGTTTTTAAGAATGTTTATTGATGCAATCCAGTTACCTGAGAAAATTGCTGTTGTAAAATGTGCAGCTCATAAGAAAGGAGATGATTCTGTCACCAGAGGCAACCGCTTTGTTGACTCTATTGCTAAATACTGTGCTAAAAATCTTGCATCTATAAATCGAGACAGAAAAGAAGAGCATGTTTCAAGTCCTTTAATGCTAACAACAGTAGTTGAGACTTGGCAGGAGGTAAGACAAATGCAAGAGGAAGCCAGTGAGGAGGAAAAATACATTTGCTTAAAAGCAGGATGTAGATAAAGAGAAGAGGATGAAATTTGGGTTAATAAAGATGAAAGACCAGTAATGTCCGATAGCATGATTTCTAACATTGCCCAAATGTACCATCGTCAAGCTCATGTTGGGAGGGATGCCATGATTAGGTTGTTCGGGCAAACTTGGTATAATCCTAAATTCAGGATGATCGCTGAGAGCCTTTGTCAGCGATGTCTTGTATGTCAGCAGATAAACCCAAGGAGAAAAACAGTTGTGAGTTTGGGAACCATAGGACGGGAGGGAGGTCCATTTACAAGAATGCAATTGGATTTCATTGAATTACCACCTTGTAATAGGCTTCGATATGTACTTGTGATCATTTGCTTGTTTTCCCGGTGGGTGGAGGCCTTCCCTACTCCTCGAAATGATGGAGTGACTGTTGCCAAATTATTGTTGAAAGAAATCATCCCACGCTTCGGTTTCCCAATAACGATTGAGAATGACTGAGGAACTAATTTTCAAAATGAGTTAAAACAGATGATTTGTGAGGCACTGGACATTCGTCAGAAACTACATTGTGCCTACAGACCAGAGGCTTCTGGGGTAGTTCCATGGATCACTGACAAAATATAGAATACAAAAATATAGAATGGAATTAATATCCAACTAAAAATATAGAAAGCAAAAATATCGAAGTCCTATCTACAAACATGTAAGCACAAAAATATCGAGAAAAAAATATATAGTTAGTCAAAATATTGATTTTTTTTTAAATGTCTTAAAAGTAATTGAAAATTAATGAAATAATAACTATAATTAACTAAAACATACTTAAAAATACTTAAATAACTTTAAAAGTATTAAATAATTAATTTAAGTTAAAAAAATAAACATACAATTTAATTTTTTAACACATATATATATATATTAACATAATATTAATTAATAATACACAATATTTTTACTGTAGGATAGCGGGAGGGTAAAATGTACTATTACCACTCCAGCAACTGCAACAGTAGGGTAAACGTTGGATAGCGTAGAGGTAAAAAATTACTATTCCCACTCCAGTGAGTGCAACAGTAGGGAAAGCGTTGGATAGCGTAGGGGTAAAAATTACTAGTCCTACTCCAGTGAGTGCAACATTAGGGAAAGCGTTGGATAGCTTAGGGGTAAAAATTACTATTCCCACTCCAGTGGGTGCAACAGTAGGGAAAGCGTTGGATAGCGTGGGGGTACAAATTACTATTCCCACTCCAGAGAGTGCAATAGTAGGGAAAGCGTTGGATAGCGTAGGGGTACAAATTACTATTCCCACTCCAGAGAGTAAACAGTAGGGAAAGCGTTGGATAGCGTAGGGGTAAAAATTACTATTCCCACTCCAGAGAGTGCAACAGTAGGGAAAGCGTTGGATAGCGTAGGGGTAAAAATTACTATTCCCACTCCAGAGAGTGCAACAGTTGGGAAAGTGCTGGATAGCGTAAGGGAGGGAGATTCCTCGATACAACGGCAGCAGAAGCCTGGCAACAAAGTATATCTAATTTGCCTCTGACTACTGCGCCTATTAGCTTTTCCTTGCACCTGAGGCGGAAGCCGGGTGATAGCCTGCTAACATCCTTTTAAAAAGCACTGTCTTGGTCAGTCTCTTTTGCGCCGAATCTGTGTATTTTAACTATATTTTTTGTTGTTGAAAGCACATACCGCATGCACTGCGCCCCACTCCTCTTGCTCACAGACGATTACGTTCTGTGGCCGGAGACGCGCGATCACCCCTCCCCCAGGTTTCAGGACTTAGAACTACAAGTCCCAGTGCCCTGCGCTCTCAAAGGGACTACAAAAGGAGGAGCCGCGCCTTGGACGCGAGATTCCTCAATACAACGGCAGCAGAAGCCTGGCAACAAAGTATATCTAATTTGCCTCTGACTACTGCGCCTATTAGCTTTTCCTTGCACCTGAGGCGGAAGCCGGGTGATAGCCTGCTAACATCCTTTTAAAAAGCACTCTCTTGGTCAGTCTCTTTTGCGCCAAATCTGTGTATTTAACTATATTTTTTGTTGTTGAAAGCACATACCGCATGCACTGCGCCCCTCTCCTCTTGCTCACAGACGATTAGGTTCTGTGGCCGGAGACGCGCGATCACCCCCCCCCCCCCAGGTTTCAGGACTTAGAACTACAATTCCCAGCGCCCTGCGCTCTCAAAGGGACTACAAAAGGAGATGGCTACCACTTAGCGCAGCGAACGCGATCAGCGAGCGCGCCATAGCCGCGCCGGAGTCGAGCCAGAGTCTAGCCCGTCTTCGCTCGTCAGCGTCTCGGAGGCGGATGGCGTGGCTGGAGGGGCTGGAACTAGGCTCTTTTATTCGGCGTCAGATCTTCTTTCTTTTAGGAAAGGTATGAATGCGTGTCATGTGGTCTTTCCTGGGCGATGCAGAGGCAAACGCCGATGTCCGGGATGCGGATGGTTACCAGGCAATTTCAGCCCTAAGACCAATGTTAACTATAGATGCCTCTTACTTAATACTCGCTCTTTGAGCAGGCATGCTCTTGATATTTTCGAGCTGTTAACTGTTGAAAAACCTGTTTGTCTAATGCTTACGGAAACGTGGCTTGGAGAGTCCTCCAACCCTGATATTGCGACTACTATCCCTCCTGATTATGTGATCTTTAGACACGATAGATCAGTCGGGAGGGGTGGAGGGGTGGCGATTGTGGTCCGGAGATCTGCCACATGTGTGATTATCCCTATGGAGCCCATTTCTGGTTGTGAATCCCTGGCCTTTTCTATAGCTCTATCTCCCCATCAATCCTTTTCCGGACTCCTGATTTACAGACCACCAGGTCAGCGGGGGTCCTTTTATGAGGAGCTGCAGGTGTTAACTTCAACGCTTTGTCTAAAGGCAGAACATTGTGTTGTGCTTGGGGACTTCAACATACATATGGATGCAGGGATGGACGGTGACACGATTAAACTCAATGATGTCACCGCCCCCCTGGGCCTTATCCCCCACCTATCTGTTCCGACTCATAATAAGGGCCACACCCTTGATCAGGTGTTTTCCACCATTCCACTGGTTATGACCAGCCCCGTTCCTGTCCTCTGGTCGGACCATTTTCTGATTAGTTTCCAGATTCTGGGTATCAGCAAATCCCCCTGCGCAACGTCCAGTCATCCTAGGCAGACTAGTCGGGCATACCAACGGGTGACCCCTGAAAGTCTGGCCCAGGCCTGTTTGGATCATCCCTGTCCTTTATCAGGTGATCTAGAGAGGGATCTTGATCTGCTACAGAAGTGGCTAGGGCAGCGATTAGACGAATTAGCTCCGCCGATTGCCCCCGGACAACCGCCAGGCAGGCTTCTGCTCCTTGGTTCACGGAGGCTCTTGCGCTGTCCCGGCGCAATTGCAAGGTTGCAGAGAGGCTCTGGCGCCAGCAGTATGACCCGGAAGCCAAGGTTGCGTATAGGGCTATTATTAAGGTCTATCATGCGGACATTTTGGCCGAAAAGAAGAACTACTTCTCTGCAAGAATTGAGACTGCTTCAAGTTCTTGCAGGGAAATCTTCGCTATAGTGAAGGAGTTTATAACTCCTAAGGCCAATGCGTCGCATCATGAGTTTTCTGAGCCATGGGTGAGCTCGTTGGCCAGCTTTTTCACCACTAAGATCAAGCTGATTCAAGACTCTTTTCCTTCCATAGGCCCTAGTGTTGTTACCATCCCGAGGGACCAGCTGAATTCGACAGCTGGATCTGGACCCTTTCTCTCGGAGTTTCCATCTCTCTCTGACTCTGTTTCTCTGGACCTCCTGGCTAAGCTCAAGTCAGGCTCACCCTCTGACCCTTGCCCTGCTAAATTTCTGGCTAGGGTAACGGAGGCTCTGAACCCGCTGATTAATCCCATTCTTAATCTGTCACTGACCAGTGGTGTGGTTCCTGCGGTTTGGAAACAGGCGATGGTTGTTCCACTTCTTAAAAAATCAGGCCTTGACCCCAAGCTCCTTGCCAATTATAGGCCGATCTCCCTCCTGCCTGCTCTCGCAAAGATAGCGGAAAAGCACGTACATACTGTGCTTTCCACGTTTCTTGAAACCCATAGCTTGCTGCACTCCACCCAGTCGGGCTTTCGATCTAACCTAAGTACCGAGACGGCACTTCTGGAGGTCAATGAGGCCATCAAGGAAGTGCTGGACGCAGGAGGAAGGGCCATGTTGGTAATGTTAGACCTGTCAGCGGCTTTCGACACCGTCCCTCATGAGGGTCTCCTCAGCAGGCTTCATGAGATCGGCCTGAGAGGGACGGTGCTGAGCTGGTTTTGATCTTATTTAGCTGGTCGCCGGCAGGTGGTCTGGGCCCCCCCATACTCAGCCGAAGTACCGCCTTTGGAGGTCGGAGTCCCGCAGGGCTCGGTGCTGAGCCCGACTCTGTTTAATATCTTTATGACCCCTTTGGCGGTGCTGGCGGAGTCTCTCGGGGCTCAGATCGTGTCATACGCCGATTACACCCAGCTCCTTTTCTCTTGTAGTAAGGGGGCTGAGTTTGACGGAGAGAGCATCCGTGGGTGTCTTGGGGCTGTTTTCGAATGGTTTCAGCGAAACAGCCTCAAGTGCAACCCAGATAAATCAGAGGTGCTTTTCTGCGGGTGTCAGGCTGACCCGAGTTGGCAGGATTGGTGGCCGGTGAACATGTTCCCTTCTGCATCCTCCTCTCTGGTTGCTAAGAACCTGGGGGGTCAAAATTGACAACGGCCTATCACTTAAGACCCAGATCTTTTGGCTGACTGGCACTTGCTATGGCCTCCTCAAAATGTTACGCAAGTTCCTTCCCCTGCTCCCACTAGCACATAGGAAGACTACTGTCCAAGCTCTTATTTGTTCTAGGTTGGACTTCTCAAATGTTTTATATTTGGGTCTCCCTGATTATCTACTTCAAAGACTCCAGGTGGTCCAAAACTCGGCGGCACGGGCGATTTTTGGCCTACCTCGCCGAGCGAGAGCCTCTGATCTTTTACACTCCCTACACTGGTTGCCTATTCGGAAGCGGATTGTTTTTAAAACACTGACGCTGGCGCATAAGGCACTCCATGCTGTGGGAGCTGAGTATATTCAGAAGCGTCTTGCCTTCTACAAACCAATGAGATCCCTTAGATCGGAATCTCTTGGTCTGGCCAATGTTCCTACTGTTAGTAAAGCAAGGATGGGGGTACGCTCCTTCAAACGCTTGGCTCCCCAGCTATAGAATACCCTTCCTCTGTTACTCCGCTGTACTTCGAACCTGCTGGCTTTCAGAAAGGGTCTGAAGACGTGGCTTTATGGACAGTAATCTGCTTGTTCTTTGTCTTTTTTTTACCTGCCCTCTGTAGTCTGCTGTGGGTTAGAAAGCGCCGGGACACTCCTCGGAGTAGCCGAGCGCTATATAAGACACCCATAACATAACATAACATAAAAATTACTATTCCTACTCCAGAGAGTGCAACAGTAGGGAAAGCGTTGGATAGTGTAGGGGTAAAAATAACTATTCCTACTCCAGTGAGTGCAACATTAGGGAAAGCGTTGGATAGCGTAGGGGTAAAAATTACTATTCCCACTCCAGTGGGTGCAACAGTAGGGAAAGCGTTGGATAGCGTGGGGGTAAAAATTACTATTTCCACTCCAGTGAGTGCAATAGTAGGGAAAGCGTTGGATAGCGTAGGGGTACAAATTACTATTCCCACTCCAGAGAGTAAACAGTAGGGAAAGCATTGGATAGCGTAGGGGTAAAAATTACTATTCCCACTCCAGAGAGTGCAACAGTAGGGAAAGCGTTGGATAGCGTAGGGGTAAAAGTTACTATTCCCACTCCAGACAGTGCAACAGTAGGGAAAGAGTTGGATAGCGTAAGGGTTAAAATTACTATTCCCACTCCAGAGAGCGCAACAGTAGGGAAAGTGTTGGATAGCGTAAGGGTAAAAATTACAATTCCTACTCCAGAGAGTGCAACAGTAGGGAAAGCGTTGGATAGCATAGGGATAAAAATAACTATTCCCACTCCAGAGAGTGCAACAGTAGGGAAAGCGTTGGATAGCGTAGGGGTAAAAATTACTATTCCCTCTCCAGAGGGTGCAACAGTAGGGAAAGCGTTGGATAGTGTAGGGGTAAAAATGACTATTCCCACTCCAGAGAGTGCAACAGTAGGGAAAGCGTTGGATAGCGTAGGGGTAAACATTACTATTCCCACTCCAGTGAGTGCAACAGTAGGGAAAGCGTTGGATAGCGTAGGGGTACAAATTACTATTCCCACTCCAGAGAGTGCAACAGTAGGGAAAGTGTTGGATAGTGTAGGGGTAAAAAGTACTATTCCCACTCCAGTGAGTGCAACAGTAGGGAAAGTAAATACTTCATATATTAATAAAAATAAATGAAATATTAATACCAATAAAAAAATAATTAAGAGTAATTACCAATTTAATATAATATAATAATTAATCAATTAAAAATACAAATAAAGTTAATTACTAAAATGTATTACCTATTAATACAAATTAATTACCAATTACCAATTAATTAATTAGCAATTAAAAATTAATTAACAAAATAATTCAAAATAAATACCAATAAATAAATTAAAATATTTAATTAATTACATTTAAATTACTTCCCACTCTATTCCCCTATAAACCCATAACCCACTACGGGAAATAAATTTATATAATTAACATAATTATCAATTAAGTAAAATTAATTGCCAGTTAAAATTTAATTAATTACCAATTAAAAATTAATTAACAAATAATTCAAAATAAATACCAATAAATAAATTTAAATATTTAATTAATTATAATTAAATTACTTCCCATCCTATTCCCCTATAAACTCACACCCCGCTACAGAATTAAATTACGCAAAAATTAAATAACATAAAATTCATCACTTAAAATAAATTATAAAATAAATATACACTTTTCACACATATACTAACATACAAAAAACTTTAAAAAATGTGATATTGAAAATTCGATATATTTAATACCCATATTATATACATCGATATTTTGACTTTCTATATTTATGAAAATCGATATTAAATTACTTACCTTAAATTCGATATTTTTGTTGACTATATTCTGTCCATTCTATATTTTGTCCATTCTATATTTTCACTTCGATATTAGTGCTATTCTATATTTTTGATTCGATATTTTGTCTGTATACCAGTTGAACAGATAAATGGAACAATATAGGACAGGATTGCAAAAATGTGTTTGGCCACTGGACTAAAATGGCCTGACGCTTTGCCACTTGTTTTGATGACCCTAAGGAGTATACCCGATAGAAAGACAGGATTGAGTCCTCATGAAATTCTAATGGGAAGAGTGATGAGACAAGCATTTGTGCCAGTTGATAAACTGTTGACTATAATCGATGATATCATACTGGATTACTGCAAGAATCTGTCTGACGTGGTAACTTCTGTGTTCCATCAGGTGGGAAGTGAGGCAAACTCAAAAGAGAAAGATCCAGCTCATGATTTAGTCCCTGGAGATTGGGTTCGGATAAAAGTACACAGGAGAAGTAACTGTCTAGTTCCTCGTTGGCAGAAACCCAGACAAGTGATCCTGGTTAGCACAACTGCAGTTAAATGTGCTGGAGTAAAGAGATGGGTGCAAGCCAGTCACATAATCTGTGTGCCTGAGCCTGAGAATCTGCAAGAAGAAGCAGAGAGCACAACTGATTCAGATTCTGAAGCTGAACCAGACAAAAATCCAGATACTGAAGCTCGACCTGTTAGTCGACATCTGGAAATATCAGATACAAGCTCAGCATCTGAAGGAAAAAGTGAAGTTGTTGAAGTAACAGATTCTGAAGATCGACCCGGAAGTCGAGATCTGGCAAAATCTGATACCAGTGTGAACACTGATCAAAACAAAGATAAAACTGGTAATCAGAAAAATACTGAAGGGCAGTGTGAAAGCTCTGAAAGCAGGAACAGAAATCTTGAAACTGGTGAAAATGAAACAACTCACAATAAGAATGAGCTTCCAAGTACCAGTTATGGAGAGGCTCCTAACAGAGTAATTGAACTGACAAAAGAAAAAACAGATTTAGTAAATGAAGCATACATTATAAAGTTCACCATAAAGGAAACTGAAGAGGAATCCAAAACTGAATCTAATGACAGTGAGGATGAAACTCAATTAAGAAGGGGCTCGAGAAAGAGAGCTTGGAAAGTGGAACATGGTACTGTTGAAGCTGAAAATAAAAGACCACTTAAAGGAGATAATTGGCCTAAGGAAAATGATGGACTGAGATTTAAACTGGATAAAAGGGATAAAGTTGAAGAAGAACAAGTAAATGAGATAACCAGTCAAAGGGATTTATTGGGAGAAAAGATAGAGATTTTGCAAAGGCCAAAAAGAGTGAGAAGACCAAATCAAAAATACAAATCACCTGAATTGTCATACTTTGTACTGCCTCCAATAAAGGAAGTTAATAGCAGTCAAGAGAACTTGGATCATCAAGGTGAAGAAAAAGAAAGTGAGTGAACTGAAACTCAAAAGAAATAAAAAGAGTACCTAAATTGGGAAATCAAAGACAGAGATAAGAAAGTGAAACGACCAAGATTGTTAATCTTGGATAATAAGAACACTTTTAAGTGTAAAAGGTTTTGAAAGAGACACTATTGGTTTTGGAAAAATGTTATTAAAAGCTGTGTAAAAAAAGATGGCTACTAATGATGTACAAAGAACTAAATGTACTATTTTTAGAAAATGGTGTAGGATGTGGTTAATATGTACAGGGTTATTAATGTTGGTTGGTTGATATTAGCTATTGTCTTTCCTTTCAGGCCTGATTTTGAAAAAGCAAAGGCAAATGAGAGTATGAAAAAAAGGCCTATGAGTCCAAGGGTGAAATGAAAAGTGTTTATAAACCAGAAATGCATCATGATAATTCCCTTAGTGATTTTTCCAGGAATACATTTTCAAAGTTATTGTCTGAATATATGAAAACGATGGATGCCAGTGACTGTTATGTTTGTGTGAAATTACCTGCATCTGTATCAGAGGGTGTAACATATCATCACCTTCATTAAAATTTAGGGGCCCATTAGGATGTCGGGCAATCGCCACCGCCATGAAGGCGGCGGCGATCCGCCCGACATCCTAGCCCGCCCGCCACCCGCCCGCCACCCTTTTCCCCCGCCATACTATGGCGGGGGGGACCGCGGCGGACGGAAAGACCGTCCGCCGCTTTTCCGCCCCGTTCGCCTTGCGACTGGGCCGGAAAAGGGTTATATATGGTGGCGGTGTCTATCAGACACCGCCAGCCATATTAGGGTGGGCATTTGTGAATGCCTTTCCGTGGCGGCAATGCCGCCACAGAAAGGCATGCGGAGTCCCCCTGCGGGGGCCCGTTGCAGGCCCCCAGGGACTCCGGTGGGTGGGGGGTGCACTTGGGGGGTACCTATGGTACCCCCCTGCATTTCAATGCACAGCATGACAGGCACCTCGTGGTGCCTGTCATGTTGTGCATTGAAATGCACAACGTGAATTTTTAGCATTGCGGCGTGCGTTGCTTTCAGCACCGCCCGCCGCAATGCTAAAAATGCAGGAAGTGCCCGCCACTGTGGCGGGCGCATCCTAATGTGTACAACGGGACCCACGCCTTTATGGCGGGTGGTCCCATTCACCGGTAGGATGACGGGCGGACTTTGTCCTAATGGGCCCCATGGTGTTACATGTAGTGTGTTAGCTAGTTTGTTTTACAGAACTGGTAAAATAGAATATTACTATTCAAACTCGGATGATGTTTTTTCAAAATTAAAAGTGGTAGCTGAACTGAACAAAATCGAACCTGTAAAAGTTTTTGGAGAATATTTTTTAGAAACACAAGAACTAGGGGAGGAGCCAAGATGGCGACCGGGACGGCCGCCTAGTCCCTCGGCTCCGAAGACCATCACCTCCCGAGCTCACATCCTGCCTGTAATCCTGTACTGAAACGGCGCACTTGTGGTGACGAACACCTCCGACTACCTACGGCGAAATCCTGAGGCTTGCGCCTGCTTTCACTTGGGAGAAACATGCAGCTACAGTTCGCGGCCCGCAGCAGCCCCGAGACCGGAGCCTCGAGTAGATAGTGAGGCTGGTCACCAAATGAATAACAACGGGCGCCAGCGACCAAGAGGTGCCGGTCGGCTCCTGTGTGACGAGGAACGGCCGATTTTCGAACCGCATATCCTGTCGGCTGCGGGTGCGACTCCAAGGCGTGCCTGACCATGTGCTTGGTGTGAATTGCACGATCGTAGGAGCCTTGAATGTTCACCGCTGGGAAACTGCTTGCGCATTGTCCCGCTATCGGCGGGAGGCTCCCGGATTTTTGCTCACTTACTACCGAGCAGGGCTTGCTCTCATCGACAGTTGTTTCTTGCAATATATTGGTCTTGGCAGCCACGAGGGCGGTACAAGGATGCCTGATGCCCCTCTGCCTGCGAATTGGCCCCGAATCAGGGTGGCTCTGCCCGTGCACATAACGGACAAGATGGAGTGCAGCCTCGAGGAGACTGAGCCACACAGTGATCGTGGATGTATGGAGAAGGGAGCCTCGCTCGAGGGGGGGCTTGGAAGAGACCTGCACTATGGCGATCTTATGGCTGCTATTGTTGCCCTGCGTCACGACTTGGTACAATCTGCCCAAATCCTGTGTAGTGAGGTGGATGAGATCGTGTGTGTACTGGGGCACTCGAGAACTGCTGGTCAACGGGTATACAGTGATATGCCTCATTCACGGACCGGCTGTACCAAGATGGCAGCACTAAGCGACGCTGGCGGGCTTGAAAACCCTATACCCGGGACTTCTCTTGTTGAGGATCTTGAATGCCTGGGACGACGTGCAGACCTTGGTTTGGAATCGTGACGGGTGTCTTCGCCCCAAGCCGTGCCTCCCATGACCCGGAGGCCGCTCCAGCTGTGGTTGGACATTGAGACTTTTCTCCCCGGCCCTGCGCTGCTGAATATCAGGTGGAAGGTGTGCTTTCGGGCCGGGCCGGGGTCACTAGAACGTCGTGGGAGGGGTCTGGCCGCTGTCTGGTTACATCAAATTGACGCTCCTGTGCTGCTGCTTACGCCCGCCTGGGCGCTTCGACTCCCCGTACAGATTGACTTGGGCGCTGATACTTTGGTGCGCATTGGTAGCACAGTTAAGACGGGACAGGGATGACCGATGCCTACTGTAGACTGGTGGTCCCTAGCCGATGACCGATACGGATATGTGACGTGCTGATTTACCTGATAGCGCAATATGCCGAATGTGTGCCTTGGAAATTGTTTGGTAGTAATTGTTCTTGTTATTGGACTCTACACCCTGTGCTGTTCTAGAACTTGCGGGAGGGTGATGCCGAGGGACTGGTGGAGGGCTCCTCTTCGCTTCTCATTGCTTTGATTGTAGTTATCGACTCCGCCATTTTGGGTGTTTCCCTCCTCCTCCCTTTCTTTCACTTTTTCCCTTCTGTGGGGCAGTTCCGGGGCGATAGGCACACTGTTAGTGGGTTGGGCCGTAGCCATTACAGGGGTGCAGGGTGGCGGGTACGGGGGGGGTTTGTTATTTTAGTTTGTTTTGTTCTATGGTCCCTATTGAACTCCTCTCTTTTTTTTTTTTCCTTCTTTAGGGTAATTCTGGGGCGATAGGCACGCCGTTAGTGGGGTAGGCCATAGCCATTACGGTGATGTAGGGTGGTGGGTGTTGGGGAGGGTTTGTTATTTTAGTTTATTTTGTTCTATGGTCCCTTTCTCTCTTCTTTTTAAGTAGGGTGGGCTGTATCTCCTTCTTTCATCCTTTTCTCTGTCGGGCATCTGCACTTGCCTCTATTTTATTGTCTCGGAAGGGTTGGCTTTTCGGATGATGCTTTCGCTAAATTGCTTGCCATTGTCTGACCTTTACTCCTGGCCTGCCTTCGGCGGGCGTAGTGTGTTTTAGGCCGTATTGTTCGTCACCGATTCCCGATTGCGTGGAGGGATACACCCCTCCCGTCTCTTCTTGTTTATCGTGTAGTGTGATGCCTTCGATGATATAGCCACAGCTACTTCTTCAATTATAAAAAATGAAACCTCTTCCATCCTAGCGTTCGTGGTGCCTACAACCATATATTATGGTTACACCGTGATTACTCCTTGAGCCGTAAACATGTGCAATGCTTCTGCTTATATTTCCTGAGTTTGCGGCCGGCCCCTGTGGTTGTGGGCCTGCGCTTGTAATGCTTTGGTCGACTCAATAAAGGTTTTAAAAAAAAAAAAAAAAAGAAACACAAGAACCTACCTATGATTATGCATTCAAACATAATTTAACTTGTAAAATGAGAAATGAAGAGAAAACCTTTTTGGACATGGTAGAGGAAAGAAGAAATCAATATAAAAGAAAAGAAAGTACAAAGAAATCTAAATCTACAATGTGGACATTTGAGGATGACAATATTGAAGGACATAATGTGAATGTGGCCATAAGTATAAATACTCCATTATTGGTAAAATTATGTATTCGTAGAGACAACACTGTGTATGATAACTATTTTGTGGGAGCAAGTCAATGTGAAGATACATATATTATAAAAGGGGGTTGGGGATTTAAAGGTGAGGATGACCCAGTTTTTCCTGGCATTTACTTCTTATGTGGGAACAAAGCTTATTATAGATTGCCGGATCATTGGTATGGGACCTGCTATGTAGGCCTGGTCTTTCCTAAAAATGTTCAGGTAGATAGAGGAACTAATGGAATTCATGAGATAGGTAAACCTTTAAGTCCTAGAAGAAGGGAGAGTGTGTTAGAAATAATAGGTGATGTGTTTGGAGCATTGATATCAGCAGTGGGTATATCTTTTAATGCAAACAGAATTCGGAAACTGTCAACGATAGTGGATCGCTTATCAACGGACACTGCCGGGGGATTTCGAATGGTAAATACAGAAATGGTTGCTATGAGAGCTATGGTGATGCAAAATCGACTTGCTCTTGATATAATTTTGGCAAAAGAGGGAGGAGTTTGTGGAATTTTACTGCACTGTTGCACCTATATTCCTGACAAAAGTCAGAACATTGAAAGATATATTACAAACATTACAGAATTGCATAAAGAAATGATGCCACTGGAGGTTGATGGTGGTCTTGAGAGACTTGGTAAAAGTTTTTCAGCGGTTAAGAAATGGTTTTATGAAATAGGTAGATCAATAATAGGGAAAGTATTAATTCCAGTAACAATAATGATAGTAATATTTTTAGTCTTAAGATTAGGTTGTAAACTTAGAAAAAGAAGAAATCTCAAAAAGTCTATAAAAAAGCAAATTGAAGAAAGCAAAGGAAGAGAACATGAACGTGAAATGAGAGACATTGAAATGGGAGAATTTAAAGAGAAATTGTATCAAGACAGAAAGAAAATGAAAGATACTGCAGTATAAACCTTACTAATTGGAAAGAATTTGAAACATGTTTTGTTAAATTTTTCGAAAGTTTTGGGTGTAATTTGGTGATAAATCACCAAAGGAGGAGTTGATGGAGCGAGGGTAAAAACAAAACTTTTTGTATACCCCTCGGGAAGTCCCTTTCACATAATTGTAACATGAAATAATTGTTTGATTTTAAAACTAACCAACGTAGAATAGAAAGCACATACACAAATACACGTGGGATACTAATTTGCTTGTGTTTTAAACCGTAATATATTAATTATGTGAAACTGTCTTACTAATTGTTAGAATTGGGGGTCTCTGGTTGGCACAGGTAGGTACTTGTGGCAAGCAGGGACCCTCTCCTCTAGTCAGGACAAGGGGGTTACACTACTAAAATAACCCCTGCTCACCCTCTAGGTAGCGTGGCACGAGCAGTCAAGGCTTATTTCAGAGGCGTTGTAAGTTAAGCATTTGTGACCGCATACAGTAACCCAGTGACAACACTACAAATGGATACCACACAAGGTTTTATATAAAAAATAAGTATACTTTACATAAAGTTACCACAAGACCAATAAACGACAAAAATGATCCACAGTACTATTAGGGTTCAAGAGTTCTGGTTAAAAAGGCTTAAATCAAAGTTCTGTGCGAGGCTGTAGCCTTGTTCGGCTACAGCGTTGCTGAAAGAACACAGAGTCTAACAAATCCAGTGGACCGCGGCGGTCCGGGCCCACTCAAATGTCGACAGACTCAAACACAGTACCTTTTCCTTGAGGCGGCCGGCACAGATGTGTGAGCTGCAGGATGCATTGTCCCTCGATGCGGTGCAGGCAGCGGCCCGTTGACAGAGTTGGTGGATCCAAGGCTTGCGTTGCAGGGCAAGACGGTGCTTCGTTGCGGTGCTTGCAGCTTGCGGTGCGGAGACCGAGCCAGAGGTCGGTAGCTGGCGTTGATCAGTCCGGACCGCGGTGCGAGTCGGGCGGTGCGTCGTGAAGCGTGCAAGGTGGTGCCCAACTCTGGTGCGATCTCAGAACTCAAAGTCAGCAGCGGTGACCGCGACTGTCAGACCAGTGCGACTTGGTGTAGCGAGGTGTTGCACGTCGCTGTGTCCTTCCAGTCACTGTGCAGGCAACGGCTCGGTGATGGCGTTGAGACGGAGTCGGTGAGCTCAGAGCTTGCGTTGTTCGAGGCGGATGTTTTTTGATGCGGTGCTTACAGGACACTTGGCCGGTCGTGAGAGTCGGTCACAGCTCCCTGCCTCTGTAGCCACTGAAACAGAGTTTCCAGCAGCAATTCACAAAGGCTGGTGAAGTCCACTGATCCTGGGACTTCGGTCAGGGGGCAAGCTCTCTTCCAAGCCCTTGGAGATCTTTTGCACAAGTTGAAAATAAAGTCCACAAAGTTCTTTCTCCTCTCTTTGGCAGTCAGGCAACCACTGCAAGCCAATTCCCGCAAGCAGCACTTCAGCTTGGTAATAGTCTCTCCTCAGTCTTCAGGTTCCTCTCCCCAGCAGAGGTTTCGTCTTGTAAGTCCAGAAGTGATCTAATTTCATGGGATGAGGGTCCCAATATTTATACCCCCAAATCCTTTGTTCTCTGAGAGGAGAGGGGCCTGTGCTTAGTCCAAACCAGTTCTGAAGCACTCTGTTTACCAGACTTCTCCTTCCCTTTCACAGTGCAGGGCAGAAACATCAGACGCCCCACAGGATGTGGAGCCAGCATTGTGGAAGGCAAGTACAGTCCTGGAGCACTTTGTTGACAGTCTTCCTTCTCTTCTTTCAGTGTGCAGGGCAGAGACATAAGACACACCACATGAGGTGGAGCAAGCATTGTAGAGGGAAGGCCCAGCCCTATTCAGGTGCCAGGTGCAACTCCTCCCTCCCATCTAGATGCAGATCTCTATTCACCACCGGGCTGCCCCAGCCTGTCTCCTGGAATCCCCCAGCCCTGTCACTCACAAACCCAGACAAAGGAATAAACAACCTAGAAGAGGCAGGCTTGAAAGGTTAGGCAAGCAAATACCTACTTTCTAAAAGTGGTATTTGCAAACACAGATTATTAAAATAAACTTCACTAAAAGATGTATTTGATTATTCTGAGTCCAGGCATACTAAACTCGAATTTTTACCATGTACTCTGAGTCAGTTAGGATTATAAACATGTAATAATCTAACAGCCCATTCTGGCCTATGGAAAACAGGTAGCCTTGCAATAGTGAAAAACGAAACTGGCTGTAATTCACTATTAGGACATGCCACACACATCAGGGCTTGTCCTACCTTATACCTACAATGCACCCTGCCCTTGGGCCTACCATAGGGGTGACTAATATGAAGACAAGGGAAGGTTTAGGGACTGGCAAGTGGGTGCACTTGCCCAGTCAGCATGACAGTACCAGACTGCACGCAGGCTCTGCAATGGCAGACCTTAACAAGTTTTACAAGGCCGCTCTGTGGGTGGCACAACCAGTGCTGCAAGCTCACTATCAGCATTTGGATTTACACGCACTGGGCACACTCAGTGCACTGTACTAGGGTCTGACAAGTAAACCAAATATCCAATCATGAAACCACTAATCAATACATCAATTTACAGTAGAGATCACTGGCACTGTGGCACTGGACAGAAGTGGCACAGTGCCCAAAGCATCTAACACCAGCAAAAACACATGAGGCAACAGCAAAAATGGAAGGGAGACCCACGCCAATGGTGCCAGGTCTAACACTAATATAGTGCGCAAATGTATAATCTACTGAAAAGCTATGCATGTTCGCTTCTTAAAGCTATAATTGTGGCAGAAATGACGGAGAATGGTAAGAAAACAATGCCTATATGTAGCTTAAAAGCTAGGTAATAACTAACAGGGTAAATTTAGAATGATGGGAGGTAAACAGAAGGGCTTAACATCGAAATCTAACGTTTAATTGTGTTTGTTTCTATAATAGTTCCCGTTATGGCCCATGCGGCCAACTATAAAAATGGACATTTGCGAGACTCCGACAAAATGCTTTTCTACGCATGCGCGACTGTGCTCGAGAGACGTGCAAGCGGTCTGTGCCTGTGCTGCTGATGTCAAGGTCAGCGTGGCCTGAAGAGCAGAATGGTGCCAAGTTGAGATGTCCGTGTCATGAGCCTGGGAAAGTATGGTGATGTGACAAGTTAAAGGAGACGAATGAATGAATGTAATAACAAACAATTGGAACTTTATTTGTGATTGGAACTATGACTAGGCGGAAATATGGACAATGAGGAGATGAGGTTATCCGCATCCACTCCTTGAATGGACCAATAAAAATCGAGTATGGACCCTAAAAGTTTCACATTTTAGTTAGATAGTTAGGGAAAAAGAGTATAAAAGAGGTCGTTTGGAAGAGAGAAAAAAGCTCGTTTTTGAATTTCTTTCGCATCACGACATGCTGTCGGACTGAATGATTTTTTGGATGCAAAGACTTTGAAATTTTTCTGACTTTAACTTTTGATGGGTCGGAGTCATGATGGGTGGTGAACATGAAGAAAGAATAGAGAGGCTGTTTTTGGGAACTACGCTATCCTAACTCTACTTTCTGCTAATAAATGTAAACTGATTAAATAAATTTCCCTCACTTAAAGATGATAAATAAAAATGTTTAATTGAACTAGAATTAAGAGTCTAATAAAGTAAGGTCATGCTAGGAGATCTCAAATTATAAAATAAAAATGTAATAAATGGAGAATTAAGCTGGTCTTGTTGTCCATTAGTTAACTTTAACTAGCTGATCCATTGGCCAAATAGGGGAGTGTCTTAAATGTTTTCTTTGAGAATTAAACCATGGTACGGTCTAAAAAAATGCTCAGGTATATAATGTATAGAATTTAAATTAAATAGATGAATTAGGACACTCCGCCATATCCAGCAGCTCATCCTCTGGCTATTAACTGTTCTTAGGAGCAGAGTGATTAGTGTGAATAAGTGACTTGCAGTGTTATGGGCTCCACCGAAGAGTAAAGTGTGATAGCTCCTGGGAGATATAGTGATGGTTTAGAGGTTTGTTTTTGAGCAGTGCTGGATCAAACGCAACTGGTGATATGTAAAACGATGTGATACCCGATACCTTCGGGTCAAGTTTGCGCTATGTAAAATTCTGTAAAATGAAAATAAATAAATAAGACTACAGCATCCTATGGATCACCCCCCCCCCCCCCCCCCCAGGTACCTTGAGAGCCTCGCAGGTGAGTAGTTGTGCTTTACAAACCCCTGATTGATTGATTGAAGGATTAGCACCTGGCACAAGTTTAGTAGGCACTGAGTTAGGGGGTATGATGAAATAACAGACTGTTGAAAAAAAGGAAGAGGAAACCACCTAAATGGTTTAAGAATTGTATGTATGGTGAAAAATGTATAATTGATTCCATCTGAGTTCCATGAGAGTCATTCTTTTTTTTTTTAAACAGTTTTTATTGACAAAAAAAGCATCAGGTTCAAGACAGCTTACTTTCCTTTTTGGCCCGGCAAAACAATAGCAAGACAGTGTTTCGCAACGTACTCAGGATCAAGGTTACATATGGGCAGATTTACAATAACTGACGCATCCCTGCATATCAGCAGGGATGCGCCAGTTATTGTGCGGCACAGCTCCGCCAGCATGGATGCGCCACATTTACAATGCGGCGCACCATGGGGCAAAAACGGCACAGATGCGTGACGCATCTGTGCCGTAAAGGCGGCGCATTGCTGGAGTTGCGTCGCAAGCGCGACACAGCTCCAGCAATGCTCTGAGGGGCCCTATCTTGTTAATGCTGCATCAATCCTTACCCCTGCTTCAGGCAGGCGCAGGGTTTTGACGCAGCATGGGCTAAATTGACTGAGTGAAATCTTGTAGATTTCACTCAGCCACTTTTAGGAGGCGTTCCTGCGCCGAAACACCCCCCCCCATGAGCATGTGGCGCAGGGTTTTACAACGTGACGCATCTCCCAGATGCGTCACGTTGTAAGTACCCCGCACCATGGCGCAGGATTTCCGCCGCTGCTGCGTCACTAAAGTGATGCAACGGCGGCGTAAATGAGGCACAAGGGGCTTGTAAATCTGCCCCATAGTTCTACTAATCCCAGAGCATGAGAGTCATTCTTGATGTATTTTACATACACGCCAATAGACCCGATTCAGGCAGGAGACATACTCTTTTTTAAGGCAAAATTGCTTTATTTTAGCTGTCTTCTGCCTGAAAATGTCATGTCTTTAATAGAAGTCAATGGGAATTACATTCTCCCGACAATCTTCCACTTTCTCTTATAAAATGTTGGCTCGTATGATTTTATTATACTTCTAATTTGTTTGTTTTTATCATAAAGAGGGGTGATGCGTTGTGGACTTGAGTTATTGTTATTTTTCATCCTATGTTCCAATCCAGTGATGCTAGATCTTTCTATACTGTTGGAGAGTGCAGATGTTCTTCTGTCTGTTCCTGCTGCGATGAGTACTCTTGACAATTAAGTAGTGAGCACTGTTATACCTGGATTGTGTGTTACTGCAGCTTTGATCAAGAGGCGATGTGTACTTAAATGCCAGACCAGCTTTACGACAACATCAGCATCACCTGACAGTTCCAGCTGCCTGTCCAGGGCGTATTGGACATTTCAAATATGTTAAAAAGAAGGTATGTATCTACTGGATATGCTTACACTGCACAGAATTAATTGCAAAGTTTTGGGGTCAATAAACGAATTGTGTTTAGCTTGTAATAAAAATCATCCGTCGACCTTGCATAACTTTCTAAAGAAATGTCTCACTGATGCAACTGTATATGGCCGTGATCCGACTCCCTTTCAAGATGGCGGCGCCTTTCGCTGAGCCCGGGCAGTTCGTCTAACTTCCAGTGTAGACCGGGCAGGGTATGCCTATGCACAGGCCCTAGAAAGTGAACACACACAGTGTGGAGAAGATAGTTCAAGCGGCGTTCCCACTGTGGATTTGTGTCACCGGCCGCCGCGATGGCGGCGCACCTGAAGAAGCGTGTGTACGAGGAGTACAGCCGTGTCGTCGTTCAGGTAACGCAGTTGTAGTTGGGGCGGCTGCTTCCCAGGCATTGGTGCAGGACGAACCGGCAGCTATAAACACCGGGGTATCAATCCAGGCCTGCCGGTGTTTATTCTGCTTATAATGACAGTGTATGAGCGACGGGCACCGTGTTTCTTTTTTTAATATAGCCTTACTATAGACTGTGTAGTGTGTGCACTTGAAGTACTAAAGCGTATGTTGAAAAGGGTACACACGCCACGCTTTTCTTTTTTTAAAATAGAGAAGCCCGATTGTATTACCACTCTACCCCATCTTCTTCTCTTTTTTTATCCCTCAAAGCTTTCTTTGCGGCGTAATAGGAATCGCTTTGAAACTACAAGACCCAGAATGCATAGTGCTGGTAGCTAAAAGCCCGGAGTTCCTAAGAGTTGCACGTATGACAGGAGGAGCGTGTCATGGGCTGCCCAACAGGACCACTGCCTACAATATGCAGTCTTACTCAGGCTAAAGACCTGATTTTTCTTTCCTTTTTCGTTTTCTGCTTCTATAAAATGACTCCACTTCAATGTAAGTTCGTGGGCAAAATACATTTCCCCGATTTAGTTTTCATAATCTTCCCTACTGCCAAATGCTGGTATGTATGCTACACATACTTAAGGGACATGTTGTACTTGATCGAACAGAAGACTTATGGCAAGCCGATTATCCCAATGGCCAGGCCTAAAAACAAGCCTCGAAAAATCAACTCGCCCACTTGCTATGGCAGATTTTATAAGCGCCAACTTTTTTTAGGGACTGCTGGCCATGCCTGGGGAGATACTACAGCTGCAAAAGAACAGGTGTTCGTTAAATCCATAAAGTGAATGAGCAATAAAGATACCTTTAAGTCTTGTTACATTTGCTATGGCTTCAAAGACTGTCAGATATCAGCTTATATCTACTTACAAATTACTCTTTATTTTATCCATCGAGATCGTGTTTACAAAATACTCTAACTGCGCAGTCAGAGAAAGAAAAGTAAAGTGAACTCTTATGCTTTGTGAAATGTAAGGCTATATGACTTCAGTTTCCTTCTAATATACAATTAAATTACTTGGAAATTAACTGTACACATATTTCAAAATTAATTCAGCATTTGAGAAACACGTTTTTGTTTTCATTCTGCAGTGTGAAGGAAACAAATATTTTATTAGGATCAAAACAAATAACAATGTACATGGTGATGTGCAAATGCTAAATATTTGCTGAAACCCGATTTCCACATTTTTGCTTGTCCGTTATAGTTATATCAGTGGGAAAGTTTGTGTCCATTTCAATGGAAATGTGCTGTCTGTAAATGACGGTGCACAACCAGATCATGCTTTAGAAATCTATCTATTAAAAGTGAGAGTTTTTAAACATGAACTGAGAAACATTCCTGCCCCGCCATGATGACTACGCTATTGATGAGGCAAGTCAGCGCTCATGTGTCCCCTATATGTGGGCTCGATTTTTATTATAATGGGGCAAAAATGTAGTCTATTAAATCAAATTCGTTTTTGTGCAGAAGAACTGCTGAACTCATGTTTGAAAGTGCTCTCATATTTGATAATGATTACAGAAGAGAAGGAACTCGACAGTCAGTCTCAACATATAACAGTTCACATAGTCTGTCCATCACAAGATGGATCTGATGCAGGACAAATTTCTGGGAACCTTAAGTGTATAGATTTTATTCACCTGTCAAGTCAAAAATTATTTTTTCTTCTGAAAGCCAATAAAGAAATTACATCGCTGATAACATTTATGGATAATACTGAGCAAAAATAAAGATAAAACTATACAATATAAAATCCATAAAATATTAACAATAATAGAGTGCATAGTAACAACACTAAAATATCATGATTAGATAAAAAAGACATTTGTCCTTGAATCTTTTTCTGAGTCTAAAAGCTTGAGATACTAAGCTTTAGCTTCTCTAGATTGTATCATTTATTAGTATTGCGAACCTAGATATCCAGGTTCTCAACAGCAACACACCTTGCGTAAGGGATTTCGGACCATTCTCCAGTGGAGGCCTCGGTGGTAGGCGCACGGACGGATCAAAGGGTGCCCCCAAGGTTGGAGGGCTGGTATTTAAGAGATCAAGGGATTTGTGACAAGGTCCATGAGCGTGTGAGCCAGTACTTTGCAGAAACCCAGGGATCGGTGAACTCAGCACTGACACTGTGGTTAGCCTTTAAGGCAGTGATGAGAGGGGAAGTTCAGACAATAGAGCTGTAAAGGTTAGCACAAGAAGAAGGAGGAGAAATGCGTTTCCGTTTTCAAAAACTTTATTCGACAGAATGTCATAAAAGTAACAAACATTACATCACAACACAAAACACGATAAATAGGACATGACAATACACATATTAAAAAGTTATTAAATTCCTTGGTTACTGTCGTTACAAAGCAGGTTTTTTAAAAATCAATTAAAATCAGATAAAAAAATTATTACAAAAAATAGAACCCTCTTTAGGAACATCATAATAATCCACATTTGTATAGCGCACAATCACCCTTTAGGGTCTCTAGGCGCTGGGGGCCGTCGGGAAGATTAAGCAAGCTATTGCCCAGAGTCGCATGGTGCTGGGCTAACCTGCCGCCGGAGCCGGGGATCGAACCCTGATCCCCAGATTCCAGCATCAGTCGCCCTGGCCGCGGCGCCACACCTCTCCCCCACATCATATATTTTGCTAGCTAGCATCACGTGGCTAGAAAAGTGCGAGTGCGAATAATCCAAGCCCACCTTAAAAATTTGGCTACGGCAACCGCTATACAGGGTGAACAATCTGACTCTATTATCCTTAGAGCGTCAATGTGCCTCCGGGTACCCAGATTAACGCAGATGGGTTTTAGCCATTTACAGCGAGGGGCAACATAAAGGGGGCATACAAAAAATAAATGTGCTATTGTCTCGACCGAATTTGAACAATTATGGCATTTATCGTCCCTTGATGGTGCCCATTTATGGCTAAAAGCTTTTACCGGGAGGGTCCCTATCCTGAATTGAAAATACAATTTGCGGTCTAGAGGACTCTCTATAGGATCCCAATATGCCTCGCAGAGAGGTCTTGATTTATGATCTAGAAAACGGCCAGTTAGGTTGGTATTAGTACTGCCTCTAAGAGATGTAACCCAGACCATTTCCCAATATTTTTATTTTAATTGTTTTTTTAGATGGGAAAGTTAATATGTCAGATTCTTCCCATAGCTGGCTGAGTTCCATCTGTTTCAGAAGTATCCTTAGCTCTTTAAGCCACTTAATTACATGGAAGCGATCTGCCGTAATCACATCCTTCAATGCATGGGCGTAATGGGTTAATTCTGGAGTGGTCCAAATTCGTCTCCAGTACAGCAATGGCCGTAGCCTCGCTATATCCACCACATTTTCCCTACCAAGATCAAGTAGAAGCAGAGCTGTGGGTGTGCTTTGAGGAACGCAACAAGACTACGTAAAAACTTTTTCTCCGATTTTGCTAGTTGGCTCAGGTTTGTAAATCCCCATAGCTCTGATCCATACAAGGTAGCGCTTAATACTTTCATATTATAAATCTCCAAGGCAGGGGTTATTGGCTTTGTGAGGGAGGATTTATGTTTAGAGGATAGGGCACCTGCAAGTTGATGGAATTTTAAAATAGCCATGTCTGTGTGACCTTTCCAACCCATATTACTCTGGAGTAAGATTCCTAGATAGGTGAAGGCCTCTACTTGCTCTAAAGGAATCTCATTCAGGTAAATTTTACCTTTAAAAGTTTTTCGCTGATTTAAGGACATGAACTTGTTTTTTGAGGTGTTGATCTCAAGTCCACCCAGTTGGCAAAATTCCCCAAAGGCATTAACAGCCTTCTGCAGCCCACTCCGAGTCCAAGAGACAATCAGCGTGTCGTCCGCGAACATGAGTACGGGAACAGAAGGGTCTGTGGGGGAGCTACAAAGGTGGTCCACTATACCGTTTATATATAATGAAAACAGCGTGGGGGCCAAGACACACCCCTGCCAAACACCTCGCTCGAAAGGGAATGAATCGGTTACCTCACCCTGTGCCCCCCATCTAATTCTCGCAAAGTTGTTCTCATGTAAGCGGACGAGGAAGGTCAGTAGCTCTGGGGACATCCCCAATTCAGCAAGAACTTTCCAGAGCTTAGGACGGGGGACTAAATCGAAAGCCGATTTCAAGTCAACAAAGACTGCATAAAGTGTCCCTTTAGTTAAAACAACATTCCTCCAATAAAGTGCAAGGAAATAAAAGACTTGATCAATCGAACTAGTGCAAGAACATAAACCAGCTTGAAATGGGGATAAGATAATATGTTCCTCAACCCATGTTTGTATTTTATTTTGGACTAATCGACCTATACGTTTTTGAGCTGAGTCTATAAGACTGATGGGTCTATAGTTACTTGGGAGGGATTGATCACCTTTTTTAAAAACCGGAATTATTTCAGCTCCTTTCCATGAAGATGGAATCGGAGCACCCCTTGCCACCGAGTTAGCTAGCAATACAAAATATTGACACCAGGACGGTCTATCACTTAAAAAGATATCAGCAGGGAAGCCATCCATCCCTGGAGCTCTGCCCCCTGTCACACAATCTAATGCTGTGCTAACATCTTTAATGGTGAAGAGCTCGCTTTGATAAAAAATGGTGGGGGGTGACGGGTACTCTTCATCTACCTGACTACAAGCATATTGTGGTTTAAAAAAATCCAGCCACTGTGATTTTGCAACATGATTTTGGGGTGGTTCTGCTAGTCCTCACCTGTCCCATTTGATAACGCTCCAGAACTGCTTGGAATCCTTTGCTTCACAAGCCAATTTCAAATCTCGCCACCTATCCTCGTCCCACTGTCTTTTGGCATCTCTCTGTGTGTGTCTATATAAATCCCTTGCCTCTCTCACTCTAGACGGATTCTTTGATCTTAATTCCACACTCAGGTTCTGGCGGGCCAATTTACATGCATTATTATACCACCTAGCCATATGCAGCTTTTTACATCCTCTATCCAAGTTTATAGCCTTCGTAAAGAAGGATCTAAGTTTGGAAAAAAGATGGGCGTGTGACTCTAGCATGATTTGGGAGAAATCCGAACTACTGGTTTGCGAAATAAGGAGGGCCAATTCACTAACAACCTCAATTTTAAGCGCCTCCAATTTCTCAGGGTTATCAATGAATTTACCCCATTTGACATGGCGCATAATATTGGTGGCGACAATGTCTAGTGTGTCCATCCCTCCCCCTGGGGTGTCATCCCTAACCCCCTCTTGTGCCTGAAATGTCAAACAAAGGGGATTATGGTCACTTTCCAGCCTAGGTTTGATAGCCATATCTACTACACCGTGCCATAATCTTATATCCACCAACACGTAATCTATACGACTGCTATACCTGCCATTGTCGAATGTATTTTCTCCCTGCCGATCGGAGGAGGTTCTCCCGTTGGCTGCTCTAAGCCCTCTTTCTAGGCACATAGCTTTTAGTTGTATGGCTACAACTGACCATCTCTTTACAGTGGGTACTTCAAGGTGTGAAATTCCCCATCTATTCTCCTGATCTGCGGTGAGTATCTGGTCCTCTTGGCCAAGTGGTTCAAAAGTAGTATTGAAATCACCACCCCTTACAGAGGCTATCTGCTCAGGGAGAGCCTCTAACTGGGAGTCGAGAGCAGCTATTACCTCGGATGTGTGACCCCCTTGTGTCCCCCTGACGTATACATTAAAAATAGCCACCCTATAGCCATTTGTACATTCACGTCTAACTGCCAAAATGTCGTTCGTTGTGGAGCTAATTTGCTGCGCCTTGCATCGTAGGTTCTGGCGAACCCAGATTACCAGGCCACCTGTTGGCCGACCTTTTGATTTTTTTGATGTAGGGACATAAAAATTGAGAAACCCCAAACGAAAGACTGGAACTATTGACCAAGATTCCTGGAAAAGGTTAATATCATACGGGTCGATGAACCTACACCATTCGGGAGATAACACCTTTTTACCAATTCCCGCAAGATTCCATGAGAGGAGGGGCAACCCTTCCTTATTTTGAGATATAGTAGATGTATCCGAAGAATACTCTACTCCTGGGATGTTACCCTCTATCTCTAGTGATTGCTCTATATTGGAGATCTTTGGTGATTGGATCTCTGTAGCAGTACTACCTATTAAAGAAAAAACACTCTCCCTATTAGGGTTCATACCAAGTACTAGCGGGTAGTCATTGATATGGGCAGGCAGAACATTCACTTGCAATTTTTCCAATGGTTTTATCGGTGGTGTAGGATCTTGACTAGTAACTACCTTGCCCTGGTCCATAGGATCGTACACTCTACTGTTCAATGGAATATTTCCCTAAGAGTTATTAATGACGCCCTGCAGTCAATCACATTCCTCCATGTCAGTCAGGGCCCCAAACCGATTCCTCAGGCTGATTCCACCCACCATAAATGGGGTTGCCCTCACAAATGCTCTGGGTGGATACAAACGTTTTGGCCTAGATCTACTGGAATTCATTACACACCAACTCCTATCATAAAAATATTCTAGGGTTAGTGGGATTATTACAGAGTCCCTTAGTTGGGGAGGGAATAAATTGGCCAGGACATCCGTCAACACCTGAGGACTCGAAAAATTCATGGCTATGCAGTCGCCCTTAAATTTTTTCTGGTGTTCACCAAGCCATGTCACCCTTCTAGCCATTTCATTTCCCCGGCTAGTTGCTGTTTACCCCTGGGAGATATCCTCATATGATTGGTCAGCCAATACAAAGCTTTATCAATTAAGGAGACCGTCGTTTCCACCTGGCCAGGACCCAAAAGGGGAACATTGGCCAAGACTAAAACTAGAGGTAAGGCCTCAGGTATGATTTGGAATGACTCTATCTCTCGAGGGGATTCTATATGTATGTCTGTGGAGACAGTCGGGCAAATGGGCACAGTGGTAGACGGGGTCCCTTTCTCCTGATTTATTGGTCCACTAAGCAGTTTTACGGCAGCAGTTACAGGTTCTTCATCTTTATGGTTTAGCCCTTCTACAAGAGAAATACCCTGGGTTGAGGGAGGTAGGTGAACCCGTCCCTTTGTAGTGGTTGATTGGTCATCAGGTACCTGGTGTATTACTATTCCTGCTGTAGGGGCATTTGGTTGGAATATCAAACCACAGTTTTGCTCTAAGACAATCATCCTATCTTCAATAGAGGATAACCTAGACATAATTGGGACCAAAGTAAGATCTAGTTTTTCTTTAAGGGTCATCCAAATAGTGTTTGTTGAGTCCTCTGCTGGAGGTTTGGAGGACGGAGGTGGTAGTTTAGCTAATTTTGACTTTGCTTTTGTTTGCCTTGTCCCCTTCTGTTTTAACTTTCCAGAAGGTATTAACCCACCAGCCCTAGTACATCGTCTTACAATAGGTGAGGGTGACAGGGAAATACAGTGTGGGATATCTTCCGTATAACCTGAAGGGGAAACAATTAGGGACTGAACATGGCTACTCTTTGACATGGAGTTCGATTCGACAGGATCCATCGAGCCTGTAGGGGAAACAATTAAGGACTGGACATGGCTGCTCATTAATATAAGCGTTGGTTCAACAAGATCCATCAGATATCGAGGGAGACCTGGAGATTGAGTCTCTGTTGCTGGGATGTCATGTATCATGGCGGTGATGGTGCGGCCAGGATCCAACGAGAGCCTTCTTTCAGTTCTTTCGATTTCTTCATTTATCATGCTTGATACTTTTACCAAGTAAGAATCCAGAGTCGCTCCTCACCCACCACCAGGTTTGCAGCCATCAGTTCTCTTTTTTCCCATGATTGATCGGCAAGGTAATTAATTTGTTACAGTACCTTAATTAGGGGCAGATGTTAGGGGGGGCCCAGCCCGGCCTCCTCTGGCCCCGGACGGCCACAGACGGTCCCGCCCACGGCCACAGACGGTCCCGCCCACGGCCACAGACGGTCCCGCCCACGGCCACAGACGGTCCCGCCCACGGCCACAGACGGTCCCGCCCACGGCCACAGACGGTCCCGCCCACGGCCACAGACGGTCCCGCCCACGGTCCCGCCCACGGCCACAGACGGTCCCGCCCACGGCCACAGACGGTCCCGCCCACGGCCACAGACGGTCCCGCCCACGGCCACAGACGGTCCCGCCCACGGCCACAGACGGTCCCGCCCACGGCCACAGACGGTCCCGCCCACGGCCACAGACGGTCCCGCCCACGGCCACAGACGGTCCCGCCCACGGCCACAGACGGTCCCGCCCACGGCCACAGACGGTCCCGCCCACGTCCCGCCCACGTCCCGCCCACGTCTCGCCCTTGTCCCGCCCTTGTCCCGGGCTTGTCCCGGGCTTGTCCCGGGCTTGTCCCGGCGCAACCCGCGATCCCGCGACGCGGGGGCTCTGTTCAAATCTAAGCGCCTCAGGGCGCGATGTGGGTGTTGGCGGCTTCCGCCACTAGGGCTCCTGGGTGTTGTGGTCCTCCCTCCGTGGCCGCACTGCGTTGATGGAAGCTGCGGCAGCGAGGGAAGACTCGGAAGACGGCAGCAGGGGGCTCGCAGCAAGGCAGCGAAGAGAAGCAGGTATGTAGCCCCAGCAAAAGTACAAATGAGACTCCGGAGCACCCGCGTCACCGGGGCTCTGTTCAAATTTAAGCGCATCCGGGCGCGATGTGGGCGTTGGCGGTTTCCGCCGCTAGGGCTTCTGGGTGTTGTGGTCCTTCCTCCGTGGCCGCGCCGCGTTGATGGAAGCTGCAGCGAGGGAAGACTCGGGAGACAGGCAGCAGGGGGCTCGCAGCAAGTCAGCAAGGCAGCGAGGGAAGCAGGTATGTAGCCCCAGCAAAAGTACAAATGAGACCCCGGAGAAATGCATAAACTCCGCTTAGCGTTACACCATCAAGATTTGCAAGCTCCGCCTGAAAACATGGCGCACAAACATGCCATGATAACACAGCGTTGTCTCTGACACTGGAGATAAGGTGGCCCAACTCCTGATCTGGTTGGAGAATCGCAACAGGGAGAGGTCCTGGGTACTTGAGATAACAGATGAGTTGGGGAGGTCTGGTCTCTGACAACCAATGCGGCTATAGCGGAGACCTTCGCTTCCTAATATGAGGCGTTGTATACGTTCCGGACCACCATGACACATGCTGGCTGCATGGATTTTCTGCTAAACTTGTGCCTTAGAGAACTGATGGGGGAGCAAAATGAGACCCTGGAAGCCGAAATCACAGAAGAAGAGCTCCAACAGGCGCTGAGAGGTTTGCAGTCGGGCAAAGCCCAAGGACCCAGTCGCATACTGGTCGAACTGTACAAAGGAATTGGAGCGATAGTAGCTAAGCCAATTTTGGAAATGTTTAATGAAGCGCTCTCAGGGGGATGCCTACCAGCCGATTAAAGAATGGCTACAGTGGTGATTATACCTCAAGAAGGCAAGCCTCCATCCAAGTGCGGATCGTATTGGCCGATTTCTTTGCTCAACGTGGAGACCAAAGTATTGGCCAAAATTCTAGCAACCAGATTGTGGCGTATAATACCCTCGATTGTCCACCTGGATCAGTCATGGTTCATCCCCAGTAGAAGCACACAGCTTAACTTGAGATGTCTCAACAGAGTGCTCCACCTGACAGACTCCTGCCAGGGAACACAAACTGTGGCCTTGGATGCAAAGATGGCGTTTGATTTGATGGAGTGGAACTATATGTTTGCTGTGCTGGTGAGGCTTGGCTTTGGTTGTAAGTTTAGAGCATGGATTGGCTTGCTTTATAAGGCCCCAATGGCCACAGTCAGAGTGAATGGTGTAACATCCTGCAGCTTTGTACTCTGAATGGGAACTCAGAATGGTTGCTCGATGTCTCTCATGTTGTTTGCCCTGGCTCTTTAGCCCTTGGCTGAATGGATTCAGCAGGATACCCTGATATGGGGTATAGATGTATGTATCGTATGATAATTTGCTTATTTAAAAACGAATAAATTTGATATATGTTGTCATAAATTTGATATTGTTTCATATCTCTGCTCCCTGACCCGCTCTTGGGACTTTGGACCGATGTAATGAGCCTGGTTTAGGGCCTTGTGATTAGTCTTGGGCAGGGATTTTCCTGGTGTTCATGCTTTTGCTTTTCCCCTGTTTACCTGCTCACATCATTTTTTGGTGGTCCCCCTTCTTATATGGGGTATAGATGTGCCGGCGACTGAGAGAAAAACATTTCGTTGTATGCAGACGATGTACTGTTATATATCTTGCGACCTCAGAGCTCCATTTTTAGAATAATGCAAGTATTTTGTATTTTTGGAGAGCACTCGGGCTATACAATTAACTGGTCCAAGTTGGTGATATACCTGCTGTCTGGCAAGGTCCCCCGCTTTCCCTGAGACTGTCTAGCCCTGGTGAGATGGTACGGTTTCAAATATTTGGGGATTTACGTTACACAAGATCGAAAGAGTTCTTTAGGAAAAATATTGACTCACAATTCGAAAGGCTGAGGGGGGATGTAGCACATTGGAGGACCTTACCGTTGACGCTGGTTGGAAGGGCCGCTCTTTACAAAATGATGAGCCTTCCAAGATTGATCTATATACTTCAAAACATGCCTTACAAAATCCCACCAGTAGTGTTCAGAGGAATTGGTCAAGAAGCCTATTGATTGATATGGAAAGGGGTGCACCTAGAATTGCATTAGCCAACCTGCATATCGGGTGTATGATGGACTCGCGGTCCCAGACATACAAAAGTACTATTGGGCTTTGCAGCTCTTGGTTGTGAATGAATGGGTGTACAACAATCAATAAGACTCAGATTTTAGGGTAGACAGGGCCAGCATAGGCCCAGGTGGTTATGAGAGACTTATATATGGGACGGAATGAGGGATCCCCTGACACAAACAGTCATTGACGTATGGAAAGAGGCCACCCGGTTCCTGGGCTGGCAGGGGAAACCCACTGGCTTGACACCACTGTGGTACATTGTTCACCTCCAAGAAGTTAGGGGATTGGGAGGATTTAAAAAATCGATGCACATAGGGATTGAGCGTCTGAGGGATGTCTGGAGGAACCAGGTGTACAAAACATTTGCCGATCTACAGGGGAAGTTCGATCTAGCAGACATAGTAAATTTCAGATACATGCAATTGGGGCATACCCTGCGATGTCAACTGCGGGAAGGGGAGCAGTTATCCGACTTCGCCACTAGAGGAATGGTTACTGACAGAGGTCTTGACAATGAAGGGAGTTTCATTGATTTATAAGAAACTCCTGAATAACTCACCGGATTTATTAGGCCCCTGAGGACAATCTGGGGCAACCTGAGGATCTGGGGCAGCTTGTGGATTGATCTGACCATGATTACATTCCTTTTGAGATTCCAATCACTAAAACAGTGATGCAGCGCTCACCCAGAAATATCACCAACCCAGGTTCCAGGTCTCTCCGTTGGGGGCCAATATTCCGAAGTACAACACACCTAGTCACACACACTTTACCCCAGACCCTTGCAAATATATATATAAAATGGGTTGAGTGAATTCTCTCCTGTGACAGGATACCTTTTAAGCACAGATTTTAACACCAACATTTGTTTGCCTCAATAATCCTACTAAACTAATCTATGCATCAATGCACCCCACCAATTAGGTCGATGGACCAATTAGTTGAGTAAGTTGATGGTGATTGTCAAGACCAGCTTAACCTCACTACAACAATAGATTGATTTACATAATTAATTGACTCTAAAAGAACCACAAACACCTGAAATCATTCAAAAGATTTTATGTAATTGATTTGCATAAAAGAAAATTAGCATTTATTCTGTCATTATTAATTCTCACTGAGCATGGCTATTTATTCAGGAAATAAATCAAGAAACTGTTAATGAAAGACATGAAGAGAAAATTCAGGTTCACGTTAATTCCATTATTCTCTAAAATAAAACATTCATCAATCCTGGCTCATGTACCTGCAAGAGAATTCTTCATGAAAAGATCAGAGAACCATATTTAAAACGCATGCATTTAATTCTAAAGATTTTTGCGCTAAAAACCTGCCTACCCAGCACTAAACCCCATCTATACTTACTAACCCAAGCCTCCTCGGACGCAATCAATCAATCAATCAATCATGACACTTGTATAGCGCGCTACTCACCCGGAAGGGTCTCAAGGCGCTTGGGGAGGGGGTTCGCTACTGCTCGAACAGCCAGGTCTTCAGTTGCTTCCTGAAGGAGAGGTGGTCCTGGGTCTGCCGCAGGTGGATGGGGAGGGAGTTCCATGTCTTGGCCGCCAGGTAGGAGAAGGATCTGCCTCCGGCGGTGGCTCTTCGGATGCGTGGTACGGCGGCGAGGGCGAGACTAGCAGACCGTAGCTGGCGGGTGGGTGTGTGGAAGGTCAGGCGGTCGTTAAGGTACTTGGGGCCCAGGTAGCGGAGAGACTTGTGTGCGTGGGTGAGGAGCCTGAACGTGATCCTCTTGTTGACGGGGAGCCAGTGCAGGTCCTTCAGGTGGCCGGAGATGTGGTTGCGTCGGGGGATGTCCAGGATGAGTCGGGCGGAGGCGTTCTGGATGCGTTGGAGTCTTTTCTGTAGCTTGGCTGTGGTTCCGGCGTAGAGGGTGTTTCCGTAGTCCAGTCGGCTGGTGACGAGGGCCTGGGTGACCATATTCCTGGTTTCAGTCGGGATCCATTGGAAGATCTTGCGGAGCATGCGGAGGGTGTGAAAGCATGAAGAGGAGACGGCGTTGACTTGTCTGGTCATCGAGAGGGAGGAGTCTAGGATGAATCCCAGGTTGCGTGCGTGGTCTATAGGCTTGGGGGCGGTGCCCAGGGCTGGGGGCCACCAGGAGTCGTCCCAGGCGGAGGGTAATGGTCCCAGGATGAGGACTTCCGTTTTGTCTGAGTTCAGTTTCAGGCGGCTGTTCTTCATCCACTCGGCGACGTCTTTCATCCCTTCGGGGAGGCTGGTTCTGGCGGTGTCGGGGTCTCTGGTGATGGAGAGGATCAGCTGGGTGTCGTCGGCGTAGGAGATGATATTGAGGTTGTGTTGGCGTGCGATGGTGGCGAGAGGTCTCATGTAGACGTTGAAGAGGGTGGGGCTGAGTGATCCTTGCGGGATGCCGCAGATGACTTCAGTGGCCTCGGATCGAAACGGGGGGAGGCGGACTCTCTATGTTCTTCCGGCGAGGAACGAGATGATCCACTTCAGTGCCTTCTCTTGGATGCCAGAGTTGCTGAGGCGTTGGACTAGGGTTCGGTGGCAGACAGTGTCGAACGCTGCGGAGAGGTCCAGGAGGATGAGTGCCGCTGTTTCCCCGTTGTCGAGCAGGGCTCGGATGTCGTCGGTGGCTGCGATGAGGGCGGTCTCGGTGCTGTGGTTGGCTCTGAAACCGGACTGCGAGGCGTCGAGGGATCCATTCGCCTCGAGGAAGGCGGCAAGTTGTCTGTTGGCGATCTTCTCTATGACTTTGGCAGGAAAGGAGAGGAGCGAGATGGGGCGGAAGTTTTTGAAGTCGGTGGGGTCCGCTGTTGGTTTCTTCAGTAGGGCGCTGAGCTCGGCGTGCTTCCAGCTCTCCGGGTAGGTGGCGGTGTTGAAGGAGGTGTTGATGACGTCTCGGAGTTGGGGTGCGATGGTGGAGTCGGCCTTGTTGAAGACGTGGTGGGGGCAGGGGTCAGTCGGGGATCCGGAGTGGATGGTGTTCATCGCGCGGGCTGTGTCTTCGGTGGTCACCTTGGTCCAGGTGCGGAGGGTGGCGGTGGGGTGCGTTGGTTCGACGGTTGGGTGCGTGGATGGTGCGCCGAAGCTGTTGTGGATGTCGGAAATCTTGGGGTGGAAGAATGAGGCGAGGGAGTCACAGAGATCTTGTGAAGGGGTGATGTTGGTGTTGCCGGTGCTGGGGTTGGAGAACTCCTTGATGATGCTGAAGAGTTCCTTGCTGTCGTGGGCGTTGTTGTCCAGTCGATCCTTTAGTGATTTCTTCTTGGTGGTGCGGATGAGCTGGTGGTGCTTGCGGGTCGCGTGTTTGAGGGTGGTCATGTTGTCAGTGGTCCGGTCGAGGAGCCAGGCTTTCTCGAGGGTGCGGCAGGTCTTCTTGGATTCCTTGAGTTCGTCGGTGAACCAGGGGGCCTTCTTGCTTCTGGGTTTGCTGGGAGGGTTCTTCGAGGTCGTCGGCGCAGGCGGTCAGCCATTGCGTGAAGTTGCGGGCTGCTTCGTTGGGGTCCGGTGTGCAGGCCGGGGGGTTTTGGCTGAGGGAGGTGGTGAGCTGGTCGGCGGTGATCTTGCTCCAGCTTCTGTGAGGGATCTGTTGCGGGTGGTGGTTTTTCTGAAGCTGAAGTGGACGCAGCTGTGGTCGGTCCAGTGCAGTCCGGTGGAGTGGCTGAAGGCGATGTGCTTGCTGGATGAGAAGACGGGATCAAGTGTGTGGCCGGCGTAGTGAGTGGGGGTGTTGACCAGTTGCTTGAGTCCGAGGTTGGCGAGGTTGTCCAGCAAGGTGATGGTGTTGCGGTCCTTGCTGTTCTCCAGGTGGAAGTTGAGGTCCCCTAGGAGGATGTAGTCGGCGGAGGGGAGGGCGTGTGGGCTGATGAAGTCCGTGATGTCTTCGCTGAATTGTGCGCGCGGTCCCGGGGGTCTGTAGATGAGGGTGCCTCTGAGGGTCGTCTTTGGGTTGGTGTGAATCTGGAAGTGAAGGTGTTCGGCGGCGGTGAAGGTGTCGTCGGCGTTGGTCGTGATGCGGATGGTGTTTTTGTGGGCGATGGCGATTCCTCCTCCGGTCTGGTTGACGCGGTCCCTCCTGATGATCTTGTATCCATCCGCGATGGCGATGTCGGGGGCTGAGGAGGCGTTCATCCATGTTTCAGTGAGGAAGGCGATGTCTGGTGAGGTTGTGTCGAGCAGGTTCCAGAGTTCGACGGCTAGTCTGTGAACGGAGCGGGTGTTGAGCAGGATGCATTTGAGGTCGCTGCTGGAGTTTGGCTTGGTGGGTGTGGTGCCTGGTCGGAGGCAGGTGAACTTGCAGGTTGTGCAGGTGAAGGGTCCGTGGAAGCGTTTCGGTGCGGCCCGGCAGCAGGTGGGCCTCCGGCCGGTATTGAGTGCGTTGAGGGCGGCGGCGTCGTAGGTATGTCGGGTCGTCTTGCGTCGGTGGGGGCCAGGGGTCCTGGTGCTGGGCGCGGTCCAGGCGCGGATGGGTGCAGACGGGCTTGCCTTTGGCGCGCCTTCGGCGCACAATCGGCGCGCCCGCTGCGTGTATGCGCGGTCGCCATTTATGGCCAAGTGGGAGGGAGGGAGGAGCAGCTGAGAGGCGGGAGCGGGGAGGGCACAAAATGAAAAGGCTAGTGTCCCGTTACGATCTCCAACCTACAGGTGTTATCAGTGAGCTTTCTGGCATAGTTTCAGGCTCTCAGCATCTCTGCAAACGGCTGCAGTGCAAACAGCATCTCTCTCTGCGATCAGCTTCTGTGACCTTAAACCCCAATTTTGCTCTGATATTTATACTGTATTTGCTGGCTCTCTACCCTCAAATGTTTCAAGTCTTGCCGCTTCCCTTTCTCTGATTGGTCATGGCATTGCAATTATTAGCTCTCAGGATGTTCGTTAATCGACAATGTATTTTTTAACTTTAAGGATGTCCATGAATATCTTCCTGATTAAAAAGCTGACAGATACAAATTCGACTGTCCATGCATTTCTCAACTTCCAGGATGTCTGTGAATAACTTTGTTTGACAAACTGATAAATACAAATTTGACTGTTCCGGTTCATCATTAGGCCTTTAAATGTTCATTTTCAGTGATTCAGCTGCTTCCACGTGGTCATCTTTATGGAAGGCATTTTACTTTTTTTTTCCTTGGCAGACATTCAGCTGTTCTCGTGTTTATCATTGTGGCCCTCAGCCACTCACCAGCGTTCGTATCAAATGACCTCAAACATAGTCAGCTAAAGTTGCAAAGTTTTCAGTGAAGCATAGAGCATGGAAGAGCTTCTCTCAGCAAAATGATGTAAGCTTTCTCTACTGCGCAGAACCGGGAAAAGCGAAGCCATTTTGGAACTGGCAACCAACCAAAACTACGATAAACAGAAAAAGAAAATGTAAATACACAGAATATAAGTGTTTTCTGTCCCCCCTACCACCAGTGCTAATATTTATCCTTTAAAACTGTTACCTAGCAGAAAAGCATCACACTGCAAGCCATTAAAAGGAAGCAGAAAAGCAGTATGCAATGCACAATGTACACAGACATGCATTATCATACCACTTAATGCACAAAATAGATTAAACATGCGTTTTACATAATTAATTAATATGTTAATCAAACCAGTTAGTGCAAAACATTTCCCACATGTAATGTGTGTGCTTTTATTAATACACAGCAATCAAAATTAATATATTACTTTGTTATGGGGGTGATTGATCTGAATGGGGTACACACAAAATCTTCTGTACCTCGCTCCATCAACAGTCTTACAAGGACAACCAAAACGACTTTTAATCAAATGCAGAAACAGGAAGGATATCGATGTGATCGCACTAGATAAAACATTGCATTGAAACTGCCCATCCTTTGTCTAACCCTCATAGTAATGATTGAGATATAAAATATTTAAATAAATCAACAACAAATGACAATATATCGCAGCATATGAGGTACTAAATGAAGTGTGAAAAAACAATAGAGGAGTAACCCCTCGTGGGTAGAGAGAGAAGTAACTCTCTAATCATGAGCAATAATGCTCTGGCTAGCACGTTTTGCCCCAACCTGTTACTGGATAAAGCATATCCTTATAGAAGACCCCTCACTCACCAACCTGGTTGGTGACATGCTTCATCATCGGGGTCCCACCCCATAGGCCGAGTGCCTACAGGGTGTGCTGCGACACCTGATTACAGTGGAGCTGGTTTCGTTTTTATGTGTACAAGACTATCAAAGTTGTATATTAAAAAGGGCCAACACTACTCACTTCAAGATTTATTCTTGAGCGCTTGAACCCTTATTAAAACTAAAGTGTGGCACCTTTGCCTAATTAGGAAGGCTTCGGTGTCAGAAGTCGTGTTAAAATATATAAAAATAGCAAAAGTGTGCTATGTGAATGTGAATATACAAAATTAATGTTTAAAAAGGTCTACATGTTTCAACCCAAACATGGATTTCAAGGGTTTTCGTCAGGACCGTAGGTGATTTGAACTGGGTGGTCCGCCCGCGCTAAGGAGCGTCCTGCCCTAGTTCAATTAAGAGATCTTAAATAGGGATCTCGTGAAAAAAAGTGCGTTTGTTCAATTTTTGAAAAAACCTGCAAAAACAGGGAAACAAAGAACAGGAGGGGTCACACACAGGGGTAGACAAAATAGATTGTACCACATATAACATAGACATTCAGGGTTATTCGGACAATCATAATATCCACGTGTGGAATCATACCAGTATGTCACTTGAGTGGTTGTTAACATATCTATTGCGTGTGTGGCAACAGAACTGTAGTGAAAAAATGGCCGGGAAGTGCCTTTTGATTAAAGGGCAGGCGCCAAATGAGGGGTGTCGATATGATTTGGCGTCTGGGATACGTGGAAAAAAGGGGTCGGTAAATGGGAGAGTGACCTGTTAGCGTGCTGCGCTGTGAACGGCTGCCGAGACAACTGTGACTCGTCGTGAAAAGCCGTGTCAATGATATTATAGTAGCTGGTTGTTTGGTGCTTACGCTTGAAAGCGAGACTCTCGCTTCATGGGCACCAGCGTAACCAAGTAGACAGGATTCCGTCTCCTGTAAGTGAAAAACAAGTTTCCAGTGTCAGCGCTATTGATAAAGCGCATTGACAATCGAGTATTGTCCCAAGACAGAGTAGTAAATACTACAAGCGATCGTTCCCGCTTAGCGGTCCCTCAAAGTGTACTTACTTGTCGCTTCTGTTCATCAGACCGATAAACCTACTTGGTTCTTGCTCGGCGTGCCCCGTGGAGTGTCTCCGGTGCCTGTTTGCCGGTAATGTGAACACTTCCTTGTTGGGCGTGGCCGGGTCACGTGTGGTGAGCACGTGGTAAGATGTTGGCCAATCAGAATTTTTAGTGAACATTGTTGTAGGACTGGCCTAGGTAAAGCAATGTGTACATTGCTATGGTAACAGTGCAGTGATCACGAGCGGACAGCGCTCGAGTCTGCTGAGCCATGGTTCAGGTATATTTGTTATCGTTTTTCTAAGCAAATATATGGGAGTCAAAGGCAATATTTACAAATGGTTGTTATACAGAGAATACTTTCAGGACACGGGAAAAATCGCCCTTTCTACGGGGACTTTGGTAAAACAGGATGGTTATGTGAGAACTCCGTCTGGTGAGGTCTAGACTGATATATTCCCTTATGTCAGCACATTGTTCCACGGAATATTGTCGTTTAAACCGGTTTTGTGCGTGGAAAGTCGATAGACCCACCTCTGTTCCTTCTCATATAGGCGTTTGTCTAGGCTTGTGCCTGGTTGTACTTGTTCAATTATTGTCCATTTTATGTCATCTGCAGTGTGACCCTGCGACAAAAAATGTTCCGTAAGTTTTGTATTTGTCTTCTTGCACCTAATGGTGCTTCTGTGCTCTCCTATGCGGAGTTTTATTTTTCTACTGGTCATTCCTACATAATGTAATTCGCATGGGCATGTCAGTCTGTAGATGACATTCTCGCTGTTGCAATTAGTCTGTCCTCTAATTGTCCATACTTTGTTTGGTTCCAACAGTAGTGTTTTTGTATTTGTTGTAAAAGGACAGACACTGCAACTTCCGCATTTGTAGTGACCAGTTACCTTGGGTAGACCCCATAGGTTAGTTTGTGTTTCTTTCTTCTGTTGTACTACAAGAGGTCTGGTGTTTACTACGGCATCCTTTATGCTTCGCGCTCTTCTGAAGGAGAATAACGGTTTGTTCCATCTTAGGTTTCCTGTATTCAGAATATTCCAGTGTTTTTTTACTATTCTTGACACATCATTGGATATAGTGTTATATGTTGTCACACATGTTAAAGGGATCTCTTCCGGGATCCTTTCCTTTGGTTCCAAAAGCGCTGCGCGAGGCTGATTTCGGGCTCGCTTCTGGCTCTTCTGGAGGATTCTGTTTGGGTAACCACGGTTTTGGAGTTTCTGAGAAAGATCTTTGGCTTGACTCTTGTAGTCATCCAGTTCGCTACAGTTCCTACGGATCCTCAGGTATTGCCCGTATGGTAGGTTTTCACGTAGGGGTCTGGGGTGGAAGCTTTCGAAACGAAGGAGATTATTTTTGGCAGTAGGTTTGTAATGGGTAATAGTAGTCAGTTTCCCATCTTTTTTTGTGATTTTTACATCTAGGAAGACCAAAGTGTCACTGTTTTTTTCATATGTAAACTTTAGGTGATTGTCTCGAGTGTTTATCCAATTGAAAAAGGAGGTTAGTGATTCCTCTGAGCCTTTCCAAATGGTTAGCACATCATCGATGTACCGGCGCCATATTAGCAGATTGGAGCTATAGGGGTTTGTATCGCTAAGAATGTATTTTTCTTCAAAGTCAAAAACATACAGACCCGCTATGCTCGGAGCAAAAGAACTGCCCATGGATGTCCCACCCGTCTGTAGGAATATTTGGCCCTCGAACTCAAAATAATTCCTTTTCAGTGCTAGCCTAGCACACTCGAGAATGAATTTTTTGGGGGTTCGCGATGTCCATGTTTCTTTCTCTAGAGCTCTTTCTAGTACTTCCAGCGTAGCATCTTGAGGGATGCTGGTGTACAAGCTCTCGATGTCAAAACTCACCAGGATGGTGTCATTCTCCACAGTGAGTTGATCGAGAATTTGTAAGAGACTCTTTGTATCCTGTAAGTATGTGCTGGTTCTCTGTACCATGGCTTTGAAAAAAACATCGCAAAATTGTGATAATGGTTCGAGAACTGATCCCAAACCCGAGACAATTGGTCTACCTGGCGGTGGTGTTCGGTTTTTGTGTATTTTGGGGAGGGTATAGAAATAGGGGATTTTCCCTTCGCTGTTGCAAAGGAAATTTGCCTCCTGTTTAGATATATATCCCTCTGTTTCTCCATATTCCACTAGCGATGTTATCTCGCTTTTCAAATCCTCAGTCGGATCCACTGGTAGTCTCCGATAGCTATTGTCATCTGCTAGAAGTCGAAGACATTCGGTTTGGTAAGCTGTGCGATCTTGCACAACAATTCCTCCACCCTTATCTGCAGGTTTTATCACAATTGTGTCACAGTTCCGCAGGGTGTCGAGGGCAACCCTTTCCTGATTAGTCAGGTTCATGAATTGTTTCTTGGGTTTCGTATTCTCAATGTCATTGAAAACAGCCTGCTCGAATGTGGAAACTTCCACCGGTATTAAGTGTGGTGGAGGGTTGAAAGTGGCTTTGTTTCTCAGGCCTGTTTCATTAGGATCTGGATTCTCCTCAGAGATTGGCCTTTTTTCGAAAAAGGCTTTTAATCTGAGTTTACGAAAAAAAGACGATAGTTCGCAGTGAAGTCTGAACTTATCCAGATTCGCTGTCGGTACGAAACCTAAGCCTTTATTCAACACTGATTCTTCGGCTGTGCTTAGCGGTCTAGTTGCGAGATTGGTTATTAGGTTCTCCGGTTGCTTGGTCCTGCTTGTTGCGGCTTGGACTTGTTCTGATTCGTGCTCGGATCTTCCGCTGCCCAATGTACTTGAGCTCCCTGGTTTTGGTTTCTTCGTTTTCCCCTTCCCCTTCCGCCCCGGTATAAAAAAGGGGGGGTGTAGGGGTTTGGTTGGAAAAACGGCTGCTGGAAGGGTGGTTGCCAGCCGTACATTGGCATATTTTGTGGATGATAATAAGGATCGGGTGGTCCTTGCATTGGTACAGGTGCATAATGTGACCAGTTCCCTTGTCCTCTACCCCGTCCTCTCCCTCTTGGTTTGGGGTTACTTCCTCCAGAGTTTGTACTTGAATTGGAAGTATTGCTTGAAGCATTACTGGAGGCATCTGAAGTGTCTTCTCCTTTTGATTGAGGGGTAAAATCTGGGTCGGAGTATGGGTATGTCTTGATATAGGAAAATTTCTTTAGATCCTTCTGGAATTTTTGCACTTTTTGCTGGGTTAAGTTATCTTTATAGTCTGTCATTTCCTTGTTTAATTCTTCCAGTTTTTTCTTAAAGCCTGTAATCGTGGTCTTCATGTGGCTTTCTGTCACCTGGATCTCGACTTGTATTTTTTCGGACAGTCTTAAGGCTGTCTTTAATATCAAGACGATCCAATCGTGTGTGCAGTGCCATGCTATGGCCGCCCAGTCTTTTCGAAAGGCTTCGTCTTCAAGAAAAATGCGAGGTGCATTTGAAACCAGTAGCCCTTTTGGAGCCATGCTGTTACTCAGATATTCTTTTAGGATTGTTCCATGTAAGATGTGGAGAAGTGTGGCTCAGGGGTTAGAGGCAGCAGACCCGGAAGCTGAGATCGGTCCTGGACCAGGGTTCAATTCCCCGCCTCGGCGGGTCTTGGGCTAAAAATTCCATGGACTCGATAATTCTCGCCCCGGTGCCTCCTCGACTCACGGGTTCACACTCTGCGACTCTGGGCAATAGCTTGCTTAATCTCCACAACGGCCCCTCGCGGCGGGATGCCTGACTTTCACCTTGTGGATATCCTGCTATCTCACAGGGGAATACCAGGACGGGTTCCCTAAGCAAGCGCCGGGAAACCCACTGAGGGTAGCTGTGCGCTATATAAGCTCAACTACATAACATAACATAACATAAGATGGTCCTGATTCTATTTCTCTTCATCTCTGTAAGTTTCTCCCAATCTTTAGTTGTTGAAATGCTTTGTGCTATATTTGCATCTGCGAACACAGATAGGTCACTCATGATCTCATCGACCTCTGCAGAGGTATATGAAAGACCCTGGTTTTCGGCCATGTTGCCGGTGGTTTTTTTTGGCAAGTGTAGTGTGGTGTCTAATATGTTTTATATAACTCTCGCAGCTGCGCGCTGCCTAAATCTTCACAACAATGGAGAGAGGGAGGGAAATTAATAATGCTAGGCACTATGTGAGGCGGGAACTCCTGGTCCCCCAATTAATCTGAAAAAACAATAGAGGAGTAACCCCTCGTGGGTAGAGAGAGAAGTAACTCTCTAATCATGAGCAATAATGCTCTGGCTAGCACGTTTTGCCCCAACCTGTTACTGGATAAAGCATATCCTTATAGAAGACCCCTCACTCACCAACCTGGTTGGTGACATGCTTCATCATCGGGGTCCCACCCCATAGGCCGAGTGCCTACAGGGTGTGCTGCGACACCTGATTACAGTGGAGCTGGTTTCGTTTTTATGTGTACAAGACTATCAAAGTTGTATATTAAAAAGGGCCAACACTACTCACTTCAAGATTTATTCTTGAGCGCTTGAACCCTTATTAAAACTAAAGTGTGGCACCTTTGCCTAATTAGGAAGGCTTCGGTGTCAGAAGTCGTGTTAAAATATATAAAAATAGCAAAAGTGTGCTATGTGAATGTGAATATACAAAATTAATGTTTAAAAAGGTCTTGTACACCAGCATCCCTCAAGATGCTACGCTGGAAGTACTAGAAAGAGCTCTAGAGAAAGAAACATGGACATCGCGAACCCCCAAAAAATTCATTCTCGAGTGTGCTAGGCTAGCACTGAAAAGGAATTATTTTGAGTTCGAGGGCCAAATATTCCTACAGACGGGTGGGACATCCATGGGCAGTTCTTTTGCTCCGAGCATAGCGGGTCTGTATGTTTTTGACTTTGAAGAAAAATACATTCTTAGCGATACAAACCCCTATAGCTCCAATCTGCTAATATGGCGCCGGTACATCGATGATGTGCTAACCATTTGGAAAGGCTCAGAGGAATCACTAACCTCCTTTTTCAATTGGATAAACACTCGAGACAATCACCTAAAGTTTACATATGAAAAAAACAGTGACACTTTGGTCTTCCTAGATGTAAAAATCACAAAAAAAGATGGGAAACTGACTACTATTACCCATTACAAACCTACTGCCAAAAATAATCTCCTTCGTTTCGAAAGCTTCCACCCCAGACCCCTACGTGAAAACCTACCATACGGGCAATACCTGAGGATCCGTAGGAACTGTAGCGAACTGGATGACTACAAGAGTCAAGCCAAAGATCTTTTTCAGAAACTCCAAAACCGTGGTTACCCAAACAGAATCCTCCAGAAGAGCCAGAAGCGAGCCCGAAATCAGCCTCGCGCAGCGCTTTTGGAACCAAAGGAAAGGATCCCGGAAGAGATCCCTTTAACATGTGTGACAACATATAACACTATATCCAATGATGTGTCAAGAATAGTAAAAAAACACTGGAATATTCTGAATACAGGAAACCTAAGATGGAACAAACCGTTATTCTCCTTCAGAAGAGCGCGAAGCATAAAGGATGCCGTAGTAAACACCAGACCTCTTGTAGTACAACAGAAGAAAGAAACACAAACTAACCTATGGGGTCTACCCAAGGTAACTGGTCACTACAAATGCGGAAGTTGCAGTGTCTGTCCTTTTACAACAAATACAAAAACACTACTGTTGGAACCAAACAAAGTATGGACAATTAGAGGACAGACTAATTGCAACAGCGAGAATGTCATCTACAGACTGACATGCCCATGCGAATTACATTATGTAGGAATGACCAGTAGAAAAATAAAACTCCGCATAGGAGAGCACAGAAGCACCATTAGGTGCAAGAAGACAAATACAAAACTTACGGAACATTTTTTGTCGCAGGGTCACACTGCAGATGACATAAAATGGACAATAATTGAACAAGTACAACCAGGCACAAGCCTAGACAAACGCCTATATGAGAAGGAACAGAGGTGGGTCTATCGACTTTCCACGCACAAAACCGGTTTAAACGACAATATTCCGTGGAACAATGTGCTGACATAAGGGAATATATCAGTCTAGACCTCACCAGACGGAGTTCTCACATAACCATCCTGTTTTACCAAAGTCCCCGTAGAAAGGGCGATTTTTCCCGTGTCCTGAAAGTATTCTCTGTATAACAACCATTTGTAAATATTGCCTTTGACTCCCATATATTTGCTTAGAAAAACGATAACAAATATACCTGAACCATGGCTCAGCAGACTCGCGCGCTGTCCGCTCGTGATCACTGCACTGTTACCATAGCAATGTACACATTGCTTTACCTAGGCCAGTCCTACAACAATGTTCACTAAAAATTCTGATTGGCCAACATCTTACCACGTGCTCACCACACGTGACCCGGCCACGCCCAACAAGGAAGTGTTCACATTACCGGCAAACAGGCACCGGAGACACTCCACGGGGCACGCCGAGCAAGAACCAAGTAGGTTTATCGGTCTGATGAACAGAAGCGACAAGTAAGTACACTTTGAGGGACCGCTAAGCGGGAACGATCGCTTGTAGTATTTACTACTCTGTCTTGGGACAATACTCGATTGTCAATGCGCTTTATCAATAGCGCTGACACTGGAAACTTGTTTTTCACTTACAGGAGACGGAATCCTGTCTACTTGGTTACGCTGGTGCCCATGAAGCGAGAGTCTCGCTTTCAAGCGTAAGCACCAAACAACCAGCTACTATAATATCATTGACACGGCTTTTCACGACGAGTCACAGTTGTCTCGGCAGCCGTTCACAGCGCAGCACGCTAACAGGTCACTCTCCCATTTACCGACCCCTTTTTTCCACGTATCCCAGACGCCAAATCATATCGACACCCCTCATTTGGCGCCTGCCCTTTAATCAAAAGGCACTTCCCGGCCATTTTTTCACTACAGTTCTGTTGCCACACACGCAATAGATATGTTAACAACCACTCAAGTGACATACTGGTATGATTCCACACGTGGATATTATGATTGTCCGAATAACCCTGAATGTCTATGTTATATGTGGTACAATCTATTTTGTCTACCCCTGTGTGTGACCCCTCCTGTTCTTTGTTTCCCTGTTTTTGCAGGTTTTTTCAAAAATTGAACAAACGCACTTTTTTTCACGAGATCCCTATTTAAGATCTCTTAATTGAACTAGGGCAGGACGCTCCTTAGCGCGGGCGGACCACCCAGTTCAAATCACCTACGGTCCTGACGAAAACCCTTGAAATCCATGTTTGGGTTGAAACATGTAGACCTTTTTAAACATTAATTTTGTATATTCACATTCACATAGCACACTTTTGCTATTTTTATATATTTTAACACGACTTCTGACACCGAAGCCTTCCTAATTAGGCAAAGGTGCCACACTTTAGTTTTAATAAGGGTTCAAGCGCTCAAGAATAAATCTTGAAGTGAGTAGTGTTGGCCCTTTTTAATATACAACTTTGATAGTCTTGTACACATAAAAACGAAACCAGCTCCACTGTAATCAGGTGTCGCAGCACACCCTGTAGGCACTCGGCCTATGGGGTGGGACCCCGATGATGAAGCATGTCACCAACCAGGTTGGTGAGTGAGGGGTCTTCTATAAGGATATGCTTTATCCAGTAACAGGTTGGGGCAAAACGTGCTAGCCAGAGCATTATTGCTCATGATTAGAGAGTTACTTCTCTCTCTACCCACGAGGGGTTACTCCTCTATTGTTTTTTCAGATTAATTGGGGGACCAGGAGTTCCCGCCTCACATAGTGCCTAGCATTATTAATTTCCCTCCCTCTCTCCATTGTTGTGAAGATTTAGGCAGCGCGCAGCTGCGAGAGTTATATAAAACATATTAGACACCACACTACACTTGCCAAAAAAACCCACCGGCAACATGGCCGAAAACCAGGGTCTTTCATATACCTCTGCAGAGGTCGATGAGATCATGAGTGACCTATCTGTGTTCGCAGATGCAAATATAGCACAAAGCATTTCAACAACTAAAGATTGGGAGAAACTTACAGAGATGAAGAGAAATAGAATCAGGACCATCTTACATGGAACAATCCTAAAAGAATATCTGAGTAACAGCATGGCTCCAAAAGGGCTACTGGTTTCAAATGCACCTCGCATTTTTCTTGAAGACGAAGCCTTTCGAAAAGACTGGGCGGCCATAGCATGGCACTGCACACACGATTGGATCGTCTTGATATTAAAGACAGCCTTAAGACTGTCCGAAAAAATACAAGTCGAGATCCAGGTGACAGAAAGCCACATGAAGACCACGATTACAGGCTTTAAGAAAAAACTGGAAGAATTAAACAAGGAAATGACAGACTATAAAGATAACTTAACCCAGCAAAAAGTGCAAAAATTCCAGAAGGATCTAAAGAAATTTTCCTATATCAAGACATACCCATACTCCGACCCAGATTTTACCCCTCAATCAAAAGGAGAAGACACTTCAGATGCCTCCAGTAATGCTTCAAGCAATACTTCCAATTCAAGTACAAACTCTGGAGGAAGTAACCCCAAACCAAGAGGGAGAGGACGGGGTAGAGGACAAGGGAACTGGTCACATTATGCACCTGTACCAATGCAAGGACCACCCGATCCTTATTATCATCCACAAAATATGCCAATGTACGGCTGGCAACCACCCTTCCAGCAGCCGTTTTTCCAACCAAACCCCTACACCCCCCCTTTTTTATACCGGGGCGGAAGGGGAAGGGGAAAACGAAGAAACCAAAACCAGGGAGCTCAAGTACATTGGGCAGCGGAAGATCCGAGCACGAATCAGAACAAGTCCAAGCCGCAACAAGCAGGACCAAGCAACCGGAGAACCTAATAACCAATCTCGCAACTAGACCGCTAAGCACAGCCGAAGAATCAGTGTTGAATAAAGGCTTAGGTTTCGTACCGACAGCGAATCTGGATAAGTTCAGACTTCACTGCGAACTATCGTCTTTTTTTCGTAAACTCAGATTAAAAGCCTTTTTCGAAAAAAGGCCAATCTCTGAGGAGAATCCAGATCCTAATGAAACAGGCCTGAGAAACAAAGCCACTTTCAACCCTCCACCACACTTAATACCGGTGGAAGTTTCCACATTCGAGCAGGCTGTTTTCAATGACATTGAGAATACGAAACCCAAGAAACAATTCATGAACCTGACTAATCAGGAAAGGGTTGCCCTCGACACCCTGCGGAACTGTGACACAATTGTGATAAAACCTGCAGATAAGGGTGGAGGAATTGTTGTGCAAGATCGCACAGCTTACCAAACCGAATGTCTTCGACTTCTAGCAGATGACAATAGCTATCGGAGACTACCAGTGGATCCGACTGAGGATTTGAAAAGCGAGATAACATCGCTAGTGGAATATGGAGAAACAGAGGGATATATATCTAAACAGGAGGCAAATTTCCTTTGCAACAGCGAAGGGAAAATCCCCTATTTCTATACCCTCCCCAAAATACACAAAAACCGAACACCACCGCCAGGTAGACCAATTGTCTCGGGTTTGGGATCAGTTCTCGAACCATTATCACAATTTTGCGATGTTTTTTTCAAAGCCATGGTACAGAGAACCAGCACATACTTACAGGATACAAAGAGTCTCTTACAAATTCTCGATCAACTCACTGTGGAGAATGACACCATCCTGGTGAGTTTTGACATCGAGAGCTTGTACACCAGCATCCCTCAAGATGCTACGCTGGAAGTACTAGAAAGAGCTCTAGAGAAAGAAACATGGACATCGCGAACCCCCAAAAAATTCATTCTCGAGTGTGCTAGGCTAGCACTGAAAAGGAATTATTTTGAGTTCGAGGGCCAAATATTCCTACAGACGGGTGGGACATCCATGGGCAGTTCTTTTGCTCCGAGCATAGCGGGTCTGTATGTTTTTGACTTTGAAGAAAAATACATTCTTAGCGATACAAACCCCTATAGCTCCAATCTGCTAATATGGCGCCGGTACATCGATGATGTGCTAACCATTTGGAAAGGCTCAGAGGAATCACTAACCTCCTTTTTCAATTGGATAAACACTCGAGACAATCACCTAAAGTTTACATATGAAAAAAACAGTGACACTTTGGTCTTCCTAGATGTAAAAATCACAAAAAAAGATGGGAAACTGACTACTATTACCCATTACAAACCTACTGCCAAAAATAATCTCCTTCGTTTCGAAAGCTTCCACCCCAGACCCCTACGTGAAAACCTACCATACGGGCAATACCTGAGGATCCGTAGGAACTGTAGCGAACTGGATGACTACAAGAGTCAAGCCAAAGATCTTTCTCAGAAACTCCAAAACCGTGGTTACCCAAACAGAATCCTCCAGAAGAGCCAGAAGCGAGCCCGAAATCAGCCTCGCGCAGCGCTTTTGGAACCAAAGGAAAGGATCCCGGAAGAGATCCCTTTAACATGTGTGACAACATATAACACTATATCCAATGATGTGTCAAGAATAGTAAAAAAACACTGGAATATTCTGAATACAGGAAACCTAAGATGGAACAAACCGTTATTCTCCTTCAGAAGAGCGCGAAGCATAAAGGATGCCGTAGTAAACACCAGACCTCTTGTAGTACAACAGAAGAAAGAAACACAAACTAACCTATGGGGTCTACCCAAGGTAACTGGTCACTACAAATGCGGAAGTTGCAGTGTCTGTCCTTTTACAACAAATACAAAAACACTACTGTTGGAACCAAACAAAGTATGGACAATTAGAGGACAGACTAATTGCAACAGCGAGAATGTCATCTACAGACTGACATGCCCATGCGAATTACATTATGTAGGAATGACCAGTAGAAAAATAAAACTCCGCATAGGAGAGCACAGAAGCACCATTAGGTGCAAGAAGACAAATACAAAACTTACGGAACATTTTTTGTCGCAGGGTCACACTGCAGATGACATAAAATGGACAATAATTGAACAAGTACAACCAGGCACAAGCCTAGACAAACGCCTATATGAGAAGGAACAGAGGTGGGTCTATCGACTTTCCACGCACAAAACCGGTTTAAACGACAATATTCCGTGGAACAATGTGCTGACATAAGGGAATATATCAGTCTAGACCTCACCAGACGGAGTTCTCACATAACCATCCTGTTTTACCAAAGTCCCCGTAGAAAGGGCGATTTTTCCCGTGTCCTGAAAGTATTCTCTGTATAACAACCATTTGTAAATATTGCCTTTGACTCCCATATATTTGCTTAGAAAAACGATAACAAATATACCTGAACCATGGCTCAGCAGACTCGAGCGCTGTCCGCTCGTGATCACTGCACTGTTACCATAGCAATGTACACATTGCTTTACCTAGGCCAGTCCTACAACAATGTTCACAAAAAATTCTGATTGGCCAACATCTTACCACGTGCTCACCACACGTGACCCGGCCACGCCCAACAAGGAAGTGTTCACATTACCGGCAAACAGGCACCGGAGACACTCCACGGGGCACGCCGAGCAAGAACCAAGTAGGTTTATCGGTCTGATGAACAGAAGCGACAAGTAAGTACACTTTGAGGGACCGCTAAGCGGGAACGATCGCTTGTAGTATTTACTACTCTGTCTTGGGACAATACTCGATTGTCAATGCGCTTTATCAATAGCGCTGACACTGGAAACTTGTTTTTCACTTACAGGAGACGGAATCCTGTCTACTTGGTTACGCTGGTGCCCATGAAGCGAGAGTCTCGCTTTCAAGCGTAAGCACCAAACAACCAGCTACTATAATATCATTGACACGGCTTTTCACGACGAGTCACAGTTGTCTCGGCAGCCGTTCACAGCGCAGCACGCTAACAGGTCACTCTCCCATTTACCGACCCCTTTTTTCCACGTATCCCAGACGCCAAATCATATCGACACCCCTCATTTGGCGCCTGCCCTTTAATCAAAAGGCACTTCCCGGCCATTTTTTCACTACAGTTCTGTTGCCACACACGCAATAGATATGTTAACAACCACTCAAGTGACATACTGGTATGATTCCACACGTGGATATTATGATTGTCCGAATAACCCTGAATGTCTATGTTATATGTGGTACAATCTATTTTGTCTACCCCTGTGTGTGACCCCTCCTGTTCTTTGTTTCCCTGTTTTTGCAGGTTTTTTCAAAAATTGAACAAACGCACTTTTTTTCACGAGATCCCTATTTAAGATCTCTTAATTGAACTAGGGCAGGACGCTCCTTAGCGCGGGCGGACCACCCAGTTCAAATCACCTACGGTCCTGACGAAAACCCTTGAAATCCATGTTTGGGTTGAAACATGTAGACCTTTTTAAACATTAATTTTGTATATTCACATTCACATAGCACACTTTTGCTATTTTTATATATTTTAACACGACTTCTGACACCGAAGCCTTCCTAATTAGGCAAAGGTGCCACACTTTAGTTTTAATAAGGGTTCAAGCGCTCAAGAATAAATCTTGAAGTGAGTAGTGTTGGCCCTTTTTAATATACAACTTTGATAGTCTTGTACACATAAAAACGAAACCAGCTCCACTGTAATCAGGTGTCGCAGCACACCCTGTAGGCACTCGGCCTATGGGGTGGGACCCCGATGATGAAGCATGTCACCAACCAGGTTGGTGAGTGAGGGGTCTTCTATAAGGATATGCTTTATCCAGTAACAGGTTGGGGCAAAACGTGCTAGCCAGAGCATTATTGCTCATGATTAGAGAGTTACTTCTCTCTCTACCCACGAGGGGTTACTCCTCTATTGTTTTTTCAGATTAATTGGGGGACCAGGAGTTCCCGCCTCACATAGTGCCTAGCATTATTAATTTCCCTCCCTCTCTCCATTGTTGTGAAAACTAAATGAAGTGTCCCTTTTAACCATGGAAAGTCTGAACTAACTATAACCATACTGTGTAATAAATGAATTTTTTTTATATATACAGACATACATTGATTGAGGATTGTGGTGCATTATATGGAATGGCTGTGCTCAAAATTGTCTTAGGTTCCAATCGGGCTTTTTTGTAAAATCTTTAGCTCTGCCCTGGGTAGCTATGGCTTCAAGCAGCAAGGCTCAAACAAAGGAACTAGTGTAAAGCATTTAGGGCCAGATGTATGACCATTACAAATTGTGACTCGCAATTTGCGCTCAATTGCGAGTCGCAAATTGCTAGTCATAATTTGGAATGTACAACAGTGTCAGAGACACTGATTACGATTCCCAATGGGGTCGCAAAATGCGAGGCTCATGAATATTAATGAGCCACTCGCAATTTGCAACCCCGTTGGGAATAGCTAGCCCTCCCAGGGATGGTGACCTGCTGGGCTCAGCAGACCACCATGTCTGAGACTGCTTGTCGATAAAGCAGTTAAAAAAAAAAAAATCCATCCTGTTTTCCTTAAAGGGAAATGGGATGCATTTAAAAATGTAAAAAAATGAAACTTTTTCGTTTAATTCTTTAAGGGCAGGCAGTGGTCCTTAAGACCACTGCCTGCCCTTAAAAAATATTTCATAGCCAGTCACAAAGGAAAAGGGGTCCCCTGGCGATCCCTTCCTCATTGTGACGGCATTACCACCCTCTTGAAGAGGATGGTAATTTGCGAGTGTTTACATTGGTCATGGCTTTGCGTTTGCTATTAGAAAGGGAACGCTCCTTCCTAATAGCGAGTCGCTAAACACTATTTTGCGAGTTGCAATTCATTTGCGACACGCAAAATTGTACTTGTACATTGGCCACAGGTTTTTAGCATGCGTAAACGGGTAGCAAACCCATTTGGCGCATGCTAAATACCGTTGTACATCTGGTCCTTTGATGCACCAACCAACGAAAAAAGAAAGTTATGCAACACAAAACCAATCCAACACATTTATAACAATAGATTATATTTTTATAAATTTTTAGATACCAAGGTGGGATAAGTCCTTTTCAGGGTACTAGAGATATAGTTAAATTTTTTTTTTTAACATATTTTATTGAAGTTTCACAATACCATATGGGCAGATGCCCGATATATACCATTTTGAAACAGGATAGTGACAATTTACCAAGTATGGACAGATCATTGGACACATTTGGTATATATAACAAAAGAGTAAACCAAAACTGTACGCAGGCATCACCACCCCACCCACCCCGGCAAGCATGTTCAGAGATGAACACATGACCTGAAAGAGAATACGCCAAGTCCTATAATATGGCCGCTATCCGCCTGTGGAAGCTAATAATTAGGGAGTTTGCGAAGGAAGGCGGGGGGGAGATCTATGCCCCTGTAAGTAGCACATCGAGATCAGTTTTTTTTCTATGCTTTTGAGGGCAACCCCTCGCTTGAAAGACTGCAATGTCTGCACCCATACAATCATCTAGACCCTTTCTCCATTTCCCTATTGTCGGTGGGGAAGTTCCCCTCCATAACTGGGCGATATCTCGTTTAGCGATTGTGAGAGCAAGGAAGAGTAGGTGTTGCTTGTAGCAATTCCCATCTATCTCATCCGTGCTGTGAAGGAGGAACAGTCTAGGGTCGAGTGGGATGTACCAGGACAACACCTCCTTAAGGCAAGTCAGCACTCTACACCAGAAGGGTTGAAGTGCAGCACAACTCCATTCAGTATGAAAGAAAGAACCCTCTTCCCTTTCGCAACGTAAACATTGAGGGGATGTAATGACACCCATCTTCTAGAGGCGCAGGCGTATTTAATATACATGGTTAACATATTTAAATTGAATGAGTCGGTATGTAGAGAACACCGCAGCACCTCTAGGACTAGCTATAGACTAGCTATAGCCTCCGCCCAGTCGTCATCAGTTAATTCTGGGATATCATCCTGCCAAGCCTGCCTGGTTGTATGAAGAGTTGTGGTTGAGTGTGTTGTCAGTGTCTCGTATATCTACCGAATCTTGTGCGCACCCAGATCCCCTATAAGCAGGTGGCCTTCCAATGGATGAAATTCAGGGAGGTCCTCTAAGTGCTGGCGCAAGGGGGTAAGAGCATGGCGCAGTTGAAGATACTTGTAAAACTGGGTTTTATGGAGCTGAAAATCTTTCTGTAGGTGTAGAAAGGATTTAAGAGTGGTGCCCTGCATAATGTCTCCCAGTGTGGAGATGCCGATCTGATCACATTGACGGAACCCCTGCAATGTCGTCACCTGGCGTAGGTAGGTACCATGCCACAGGGGTGTAATCTGCGCCAGGCTCCGGTACCATCCCATCCGCCGGACCGTGTATCGCCACAGCCGGATTCTTCTATTGGCTTGAGATAGGAAATCGAGATTCTGCGCATTATACAATAATCTAAGGAGGGGGATCCCTTCCATAGCAGTGTGTTCTAGAGCAAACGCCGGGTCTGTAGCTGAATTATACCACCAGTCATTGATGACCAAGAGATGGGTGGCCGCATATTGTGAATACACATCTGCTGCGGCTATCCGCCGCAGTACGTAGATTGCACGCAAGTCTGCAGCGCCACCCAACTGCACCCCCGCCCCATAGGAATTTGTTAAGTATAGCATTTATTTGCGCAAACCAGGACCGCGGTATATGATATGGAACGTTTTGAAGATGGTACAGCACTCTGGGGAGAGAAACCATTTTGAAGATTGCTGAACGCCCATATAATGATAGAGGTAGGGAAGACCAAATGGAGGTCTCATCACAGAGGCCGACAAGGAGTGTGTTGATGTTGCGTGACCATGAAATCCAGGGGCAGGGAGATATATATACACCTAAGTATTGGAATCCATCTGTAGCATGTTTCAGCTGTGATGCCCATGTACCTCAGCCCTGTTGCCCACATACTGTATTGTATTGTATTGTATGGCATATTATTATAGCGCTAAACTATCACCCATAGGGTATCCTGGCGCTTGACTTGGTCAGCCATACGTAACTTTATGCTGCCTTATAACTTTACACCAACCTGGGAAAAAAGGTATGTTTTCAAACCTTTTTTGAAAGAGGAAAGGTCCTCTTTACTTCTCAAGGGCAAAGGTAGAGCATTCCACAATTTGGCTGCAGAGAACCTAAAGGAACGCCCACCCATCCGCATCCTGAGGATTTTAGGAATTACCACCAGGCATGCGGAGGAGGAGCGAAGAGATCTAGTGGGGACGTACCAGGAGAACATCCTCTGCAAGGAGGAGGGTCCCTGGCCATGAAGGGCCCTAAAGACAAGACACAGAGCTTTAAAATCAATGCGCCGGGAAATGGGCAGCCAATGGAGGTCCATGAGTGCCAAAGAGGAAGAGTCAAGACGTCATCTGGAGAGGGCCATCTTAGCCGCCATGTTCTGCACTCGCTGCAGTTTACCCACTAAGACAGCCGGCGCGCCCAGAAGTAGCGCGTTGCAGTAATCAAGCCTGCTTAGAATGACACTACGCAATACCTCTGGGCGGGCGTGGGCCGGGAGAAAGGATAAAATCCTCCTCAAAGTTCGGAGCAGCAGCATGCACGTTGCCACGGTTTTGTTGACAAACGCGTCAAGTTGTAGGTTAGATTCAAACAACACCCCCAAATTGCGGATGGAAACTGCTGCTGCCCCGGTGCCCTGGAAAGAAGGAGGCCAAAATTCCGATGGCAGGGGACGCGGAATACGATCCGCGGAGCAGTACAAGACCTCCGTCTTTGAGCTATTAAATTGCAATGAGTTCAGGCTCAGCCATTCTGCAGTAGCTGCCATGCAGCGATGGTAGGTCTCCTGAGATACGCCATCCTTACCCTCAAACGAGAAGATAAGTTGCGTATCATCCGCATAGTTGATGACCGCAATGCCAAAGGCCTTAATTAAACTGACCAGGGGACGGAGATATAGGTTGAATAGAATAGGGCTAATGGCTGACCCTTGCGGTACACTCTGCCCCACCCGCCTGATGTCCGATCGGTAAGGCGGCAAGGCTACCACCTGGTGTCTGTTGCCAAGGTAAGAGACCAACCAGGCAAAGGCCAGGCCAGATACCCCAATCTCCTCTAGTCTCCTGATCAGAATGGCATGGTTGACCGTATCGAACGTGGCCGACATGTCGAGCAGCACAAGAAAGGCTGCTCGACCAAGGTCGACACGCGAACGAAGCCAGGTCGAATCACGGTTAATGCCGCTGTTAGTTCATCCACCGTAATGGAAGCATCCAAGTGATCTCATGCCTGATCGGTTAATCTCTGAGGGGGAATATCCCGAAGGAACTCCGCTATGAGGTCCTCTGAGAGCTGTTCTCTCCGAGTATATAATGAGAAGTACTGTGCAATTTCTGTGACTACTTCCGCGGGAGAAGTAAGCAGGACACACTCACTATCCCAAATAATGGGCACTGTAGCTGGGGCACGCGCAGTTTGGCATTTTATTCGATTTGTCCTCCCCCACTGGTATATTCGATTCTGAGATGCCAGCCAGATATCTTTTGCCTCCTCCATAAGGTGTTGGTGTAATTGTTGTTGGGATAGATTGCGCTGTAAGTTTGGACTTGGAACCAGCGTGTACTGCGCTTCTAGGGCTAAGCAATGGGTTTCCAGCTCCACCCGTTGAGCGGAGCGTTTACGATTGTCGTTTGCCCTGTAACTTATATCTACCCCTCTAATTGTGGATTTCAAGGCTTCCCAAAGGGACTCTTTGGAGTGAGCGGAATCTGTATTCAAGGTAAAATACTCCTGGATCGCCGTGGTCCGGCACTCTTGATAGTCAGGGTCTCGGAAGTGCCAGGGGAACATGCGCCATCTAAAGGGGGGCTTCTGACAATGTAAGAGAAGGGACATCGTGACCGGTGAGTGATCGGAGAGCCCCCTGGGGAGGTGGCAGACCTGGGAGAACCTATGTATAGAGTTTCATGGCGTAAATATGTAATCCAGACGAGACCTGAGATCATGGTCATGTACATGTAGCCTATCTCAGCGGAATGAAATTCCCGCCATATGTTCGCCCAGCCCAATGCTCCGGCCAAAGAGGACAGCTTAGAGGTCGCAGCAGGGGAACTCGCTCCCGATCCCCGCCTCCTATCAATCGATGACATAGTTTTAGTTCCAATCGCCTCCCAGGAGAGATAAGTCCTCTGGAAGCTCACTCCAGTCACGAGTGATACTTTCTACGAATGTATTCCCCAGAAGAGGGGTCGCGGAAACACTACCTTTATTATATGGTTCCCCATAAAGTGTTCCTGACAGGAGAATATATCTACCCCAGGGATCTATCCAGTGCTTAGAATGGATGAAGGGGACACAGCGGTGAATAAGGACTGTTGTGCCCCGGGAACCTCTAGTGAAACCTGCATGATATCCAAATTTGATTAGGCAGGGAGCCTTATTGCCCAATAAATGAGTCTCCTGTAGTAGAAGAATGTCTGCACTATAACGCTTCGCTTGCCAAAGAAGGCCTTCCGTTTGACTTTATTCAGCAATCCTCGAACATTCCACGTTACTACTGTTAGTTCACTCATATGTGGTCCAACTGGTTGGGTGGCCATGGCTCAATTTGTGAGATAGTTTTACTGGCCTGCCTACTGAAGTGTGGGATGCGTGCCTGCGCATGTGAAAGAACTGAACACAACATAACTCTAAGCCCCAAAAAACACCCCCCGTCCATCCCCCCGATACTGCAGAGAACTAGGAGCATCTGTCGGGGTTGAGAATACCCCAGGACCCCAACCGCAGATCCTAGGGCCCCCTTCCAATGGATCCCAACATCCCTATAGAACATGAACATTGGGGGACAAGTGTCCATGTCAACTCAACCATGATGCACATTGTCCACCTCTACTCGGTGCAGAGTAGGCGGAGTAGAGCTAACTACAAACGATGAAATTTGGTCGAATCAAAGTCACGCCAGCCGTAGATCAATCAAGATACGCGCTCAGTACTGGAGGAGCGCCGGTCAGAACCGGAGAGGTGCCGTAGCTTTGATTTCGTCCTGAGCTATCTATTCCTTTGCGAGCCCCTGGAGGAATCCGATTCTAATGGCGCCGGAGAGTGCGGTTTCAGGTGGGCCCAGGCGAATACCGCTTCAGATGAATCAAAAAAATGAGTTTTAAAGTTATACAACTTGGAGACAAGCAGGATAAAGCAACATGTATGAAATGTTAGTTTCTCGCAATCGCTGTTTTGCTGCTGTGAAGGACTGTCTCGGCTGCCGCACTAGGCAGGTGTAATCGGGGAAGATCATTATGGGCCTGAAGTCGAAGATGAGTTTCTCCTTATGTGACCGTGCGAACTGCAACACTGTGTCCCTGTTTGCGTAATTGAGGAGCTTGGCGATGACTGACTGGGGGTTTTCACTAGGGGGTGGTTTTCTCGTGAGAGCCCTGTGGGCCCTCTCGACCACAAAGCACGTGGCAGTCATTTTGTGGGCAGCATGTCTTTGAGCCACGAGGTGAGGAAGCAGTTCATGGAGTTAACCTCGCAACCCTCATGGAACCCAACAAAGCGGAGGTTATTGTGCCTAGCGCGCCTTCCGCATCCTTGACCCGGGATGTGAGCTCTTGGGAGATCACTGTTACCTTGTTGACACGATGCTGCAAGGTCATCTCCGTATATTCCACTGTGGACACACTTGTCTCGGCCTCTGTGATACGGTCAACGGCTTTCTTCAGGTCCTGTCGCAGAAAGGAAACTTTGTTGCCCACTGCGCCAATCTTGGCATCTAGCATGTCCCTGGCTTCAGTAATGGCCGCCAGCAGAGCAGCGTTGTCGGGGACAGGACCGGGCACAGAGCTGCCACTTGCTGTTGTGGTCTACTGGTCCAGGGTGCTCTGCTTTGAGCCTGAAGCACCAGGTTTATTTTTCCCCATCGCAGCACCACAGATTAAGTTCCTCAGGAATAGGAGGGGGACTCAGTTCAGGGCTCAACGCTCTTCCTGAGGTCTCACCAGGACCGATTCACCACTCTTGAGGGCTCACCAGGGAGAGCACCGCAAGCTGGTCCTCTCGGTACCTCTCCACCACTAGGCCACAAGCCGCATGGGGCCTAGCCCGGCCACCTCCGCAGCCCTCGTTAAAGAGTCAAGCAGGCCCCTGTATCAGGACCTAGCCTGCCGGACCAGCCCACCACTCGCCCTTGACAGCCCCGCCACCTCAGGACTATCTTCAGCTGTTGTGTGGGATTCAATTACGTTGGTCCCCTGATCTGCAGGACGCCAATTGCGTTCTCCCTCTGACCACCTGCTTCGCTACACAGTCCCTTGTCAATGGCAGTGAGGTACAAGTTGAAGCTGCAGCACGGCTCCTCCTTTAACAGTATGGTCCATATGACGCCCAATGCGTGCAATAGGTGCCTCCAAAATTAGGGCAGAAACATGAGCAGGTGCCTAAGGGCAGCGGGGTCTGATCTGGGTCCTATCCCATGAAGAGCCTTAAAGACGAGACAGAGGGACTTAGATTGTACTCTCTGCCTCAGAGGGAGCCAGTGGAGTTTTGCCAGAGCTGCAGACGAGGATGCTCTTCTGGGCAGCCCTAAGACTAGCCTAGCTGCAGCTGATTGAATTCTTTGGAGCCTATCCAACAGAAAGCTGGGGGACTCGAGCAGGAGGGCGTTGCAATAGTCCAGCCTACTAAGGATAGTACATCTTGCCACTTGGGCACGCACCTGAGATGGTAATAATGACAGGATCTTCCGCAGGGACCTCATGATTGCAAAGCAACAGGTTGTCTTTTTCGCAACCTGAGCTTCCATGCTAAGCTTGTTATCGAGCATAATGCCCAAATTGCGGACTGATTCCACTGGCCGGACTTTGATTGATGTTTCAGGAGGCCAGAGATTACCAGGAAAAGGATGAGGAATCCTGTTCCCTGCTCAGAAGAACACCTCAGTCTTTCCAGCATTGAATTGAAGGGAGTTGTTCTTTAACCAGTAAGCCGTGTCCCGCAGACACTTGTGAAACACCGCCACCGGTGTCGAGTCCTCTCCCTCAAAGGAGAGGATCAGCTGTATATCATCCGCATAGTTTATAATGTTGATGTTATAGGATTTAATAAGCGTGATCAGGGGTTTTAAGTATGTGTAGATGTGGCTACTGACATGACGAAGTAGGCTACTTTACCTTTGATTGGTCTGGTGCTAGTTCAAGGGCTTCAACTAACTAACCTGTGGAGTTGATTCTTTGATCTGGGGCTTGGGAACATGTTTTCCAGGAGCAACAGGTACAGTCCCTCCCTTTACTAACCCAAGGTGCAGCCCAGCAGTCGCTACAGCCTCTCTTTGCTAGGTCCACTGGTCAGCAGGGTGGTCCTTCTTTGGTCCTTTCTCAAGTTCCATTGTGATCTCGTTGCCAGGTGTGCCTTATTTATGCCCAGTAAGTACCCTGGGGGCATGATGCGGTCACTAGCCAACAAGCTATCAGAATCCCACTTGCCCTGTGACTACTGGGGACTATGTGTGGCATCTAGCAGCTCCAGAGTGCACTATTCTGCCCACTGCCAAGATGTCTGAACCATTCCCTGGATGTGAGGAGCTCGGTAGCCCACCCTAGAGTTGACTTGTTTCCCACTCTCCGTTCCCATTGCCAGCCTGTCTACCCGAACAAAGGTCTAGCCCTATGGGAGTGTGATCACCATTTGCCCAACAAACGGCAACTTTGTCTTTGAAGCTCGTCTTTTGGGCCAACATCCTGAGTGGATTATATGACGTAAACGCATTCTGTTACAACGCATCCCTTTACCACGCATGCGTTGCAGCGTGAATGCCATTACCACGCATAACCTTTACCATGCAGACCTTAACAACAAATTTTGTTGTAAAACCATTCATGTTAAGGGCATATTCATTCTAAAGGTTATCTCAGACCCCTGCCCCAAGTCCCATAACTGATCCCTTGCGCCCTCCCCCTCCAGCCCTCAGATAGTTAAAAAAAAATACCTCTCCACTGTTCCCCTGCAGAACAACTTCTCCCCCTCACATCCGGCCCCCTGTCCTTCTAAGAAACCCCCCTTAAACTCTAAAAATTGACCCCTTGCACGATTCTCCCACCCCCAAACCCTTCTAACAAACACTCCTCCCCATAACCCTAAAAATGGACCCCTGTCCGATTCCCCCACCTCCAAACCCTTCTAATAAATACTCCACTCATGCCCTGAACCCTAAAAAAGGACCTCTGAGCGATTCTGCCTCCCCCAAACCATTTTAACAAATACCCCTTCCCTGCTCTGAACCCTAGAAATAGCCCCCTGCATGACCGAACCAAACAGTCTTTTATTTAGTAAAATATTAATTTATCTGTAAAGTAAAATCCCTCTTACCTATCCACGACGTCTCCTCTCTAAGGTCTTCTGAAGCACGGTGCTTGTCGTAAAGAGAAAGCAGAAGGGTCTTTCTGTTTCCTTTAATGTTCCGATAGCCTCCACCACTCATACCTTTATCACACATGCCATTATCATAGATGCCTTTACTGCGTATCTCGTTGTAATGGCATGATGATAAAGGCTGTGCGTGGTAATGGTGTTTACCCGTCACACACATACCTTTACCATACTTAATTTGTTGTAAAGGTATGCGTGGTAAAGACTATGCGTGGTAACCACGCATGCGTTGTTACGCATTCGTGGTTAAGGTTATTTGTGGAAACAGCCGTGTTGTAGTGGCTGTTTCCCTCTTCAGTGACTTTGTGCAAAAGGAAGGTAGCACCTTACTCTGTAGCAGGCTAATATTGTTCCTGAGAGTCGTTCGCACGACTCCCTAGGAGGGCAGAACACCATCTGGTGGCCAGCAACAATGCAAGGCCACTGGACAAACTGGCCAACAGAGTGCACCTTTCTAAAACTTGCCTTCCATTAAAAGTGGGGTTTAATACAACAAATAATTTGATACCTCGAAGTACCTATTTTAGAAGTTCCATTCAGAATTTAGATGGACTGAGAGGTCAGACGGTAATTCTGTGTAAGACAATGGGGCTACTATCTTTTCCACAGCAAAAACGACAATTTGGAAGGTTTGCTCTTAGTACATATTAAAAGTATATGTCCCACTTAATAATATACAGCTCCTTAAAGAGATGTTATAAAAAATAGGCCTTATTTAGGAGAGACTTATCAAATTTCATATGTCACTATACTAATTCACCACTGATCATTTATGCGTTCCGAGTAGCTTGCTACTCGCCGAAAAAAGTGCTTTAACGCCTCATTAGGGGTAGTAAACACTATATAAATGCAACCCTTTTTCCCTTTTCTATGCCTCCCCTATCCTTCTCAATCCAAATAACTGACTAATTTCCACCACTCAAATTACTTTCATATTTCACTATACTACTTCACCACTAATCCTTTATGGGTTCCGGATTTGCGTGCTACTCGCCCAAAAAAGCGCTTCAACACCCCATCAGCGGTAACCAGCGCTATATAAATGCAACCATTTTTACCTCTTCTATCCCTCCGCTATCCTTCTGAATCCAATAACTGACTAGCCTGTCCACCCCTCAAATTACTTTCATATTTCGCTATATTAATTCAACACGAATCCTTCTTGTGTTCCGGAGTAGCGTGCTACTTGCCGAAAAAGCGCTTTGAATCCTCATCAGGGGTAGTAAGCGCTATATAAATGCAATTGAAATACAATCTATATTGTTAAGGGAAGTGGGGTTCTGCCATCGGTTGAACTTGCAGTTTTAAAATTGCTCTTTCAGGCTGCAGGGGCATGCTGGAGCCATTTTGTACTTTGTTGCTAAACCAATGCTGCACCTTTTGGGGGATCCTCTAGCTTGAAATTCCTGGGTACCCTTAGGTACCTTATACTAGAGACTTGTAAGTAAGTCAGCTTATACCAATTGTGTAGGGAGCAGAGTCTACCCGGAAATTGGGTGGCCTCCTGACTAGTGGGTGGGGGCATATAGTGGCCCGGAGACCGGTGGGGTGCCCCCGCATGTCACCCCAGGACCCACTGCTGCCACACCTTCCACTGGGTGCTCCTAATGGTAGATGGGGGCATCACAACCGTTCCTGAGAGTGAACACATCACTGGAATTACCTGGGGGTGCAAGGGGAAGTGATGTGGGCAGTGTTTCTATGAACCCTGGCCATGTGTATCACAGCAGACTGATTTACTCATTTGCTTCTCCTTCTTGCCCCCCTCCCCTTGCCTTGGCAGATAATGGGCCACACACAATGCCACAAAGATGGAACCCCATCTGGTGCCTTCCATGAGTGGATCAAGCCCGGCCCTGGGGGAGGAGACCTATGCTGGACAAGCTCTTCGTGGCAATCGACGACACGGGGGAGCACCTGGTGGGCAAAATAAACTCCACTGCTTAGTGGAACTGGCCCTGCATCGGGAGGATTCCAAGAAGGTGGCAGGAAGAATGTCCAACCTGGAGTCAGCGGTCTAGACCCTGTAGCCTGAGGCCCAGGTCACAGTACCCGCTTAATTAACTTGGATGTGCAAACACAGTGGTTAGCTGCCCATCTGGATGATCACGAGGAGAGGACCCACCACAATAACATCAGGATCGTCTGACTGCCCGAGGGAGTGACGAGTGATGCTATGCTTGACTGCCTTGAGGACTGGTGGCAGCATATGGTGGCTCCTGAGGGCCTGTTTAAATTCTATGCCTTGGACTGGGCGCACAGGGTCCCAGCCTCACTCCCTAAACCTGGGGCTCTCCAGACGGGTTGTGGCCCGTCTTCTTCACTTCCGGGATAGAGATTTCCTCCTCCAACATTCCCTGCTGCTCAGTCCCGATGGGCCAGAGAACGTGAGAGTGTCACTCTATCCTAATGTCACCTTCGAGGTACAGACGCAGTGTGCTTCCTTCCTATCTGTCAAGTGCTGCTTTGAAGAACTTGACCTTCCGTATACTTTACTCTTTCTGGCCCGCCTGAGAATACAGGGCGAGGACTAGATCCACTTCTTTGTGGATCCTTATGCAGCGTGGGACTGGTGGAGAGCTATGATGCAGGGTCAACATGCAGAGATCTTCCAAACCCTCGCCAACTGACTCGCTGAAGATGTGAGCAGTCCAGATGCTAGGAACCCAACCAGCCAACTGAGCAAGAGGCGGCCTTTATGCACTCAGGTGGGGACTCCCCTGCACCCAGATGTACAACCCCAGAGGGGCTCCACATCAAACTCAGGAGACTGATATTCATGGTTTGGGTGATATTCTGCAAAGGGGGTCACCACCGCCTCAGTGGATGACATTGGTAGATTCTCTGGTATGCAGCGCAGTCTTTATATACCATCTGCAGCGGCGCAGAGCTGGGTCTTAGCTCCTAACATCTTTGGATTATCTGTAGACCCTCTATATACTGCTGGTTCTGGGTTCCTGTGTGTGGGTGGGTGCTTGCTCTTATGCTGCCTGTTTCACAGTTCTATGAACTTTGTCTCTCGTGACATGGTTGGTATCTGGTCCCTCTCAAAGCCTCCAATATAGACTGCGTTAGCCACGGAAGTGGGACCCAGTTTGTTAAGCAGGTTGCCTTGTTCTATTTGTTTGGACAGGATGTGTACATGTCTCAGTCTGGGAAGGGGGTGGCTGTGGGTGGGGCTTGGGGTACTTTATGGGTTTTTTAGGTCGAGCCTATGGCAGCGCGCATGCGCTGCATAGGAAATCGACCTCTTGGAATCACTTCAGCTTTAATAGAAGCTTGTGCGTGTGGTGCTCACACGCGATTGGCCTTTGCGTCTGGCTTTAGCACGCAATCGGCCAAAGGCATGTGGATGTCCCAGCTTCTTTAGAAAGGTTTACTCTCAGATCGTTTTGCTCACGGGAGCCAGCAGCGGCGCGCAGGGACCATCTGTTTTTAATCAGCGTGGGCGTGCTTGTTTCACATGCAGTCTCTCTCTACCCTCTTCACTTCTGCCTGCTCGCACTGTCTTGTTTTAGCTTTGAAACTGAGCGCGGCGCCGCTTCACGGACACCGCGCTCGGTTTATATATATATTTCTTAACTTTAACAGTTAGCGCTCGCTGCAAGGACACCGCACTCAGTGTTAAAGTTAAGAAATATCGAAGGAAACCCAGCGCGGTGTCCGTGAAGCGGCGCCGCGCTCAGTTTTAAACTTAAGCATTTGCAATACAATCAAATCTATTACATTGCAAATGCTTGTTCAGCTGAGCTGTTCTGTTTTCATTAGGATTCCACAGCAGTCCTCGGTGGGGATTCTGTGGGTGGTAAATACTGATACCGCGAGGTGCAAAAGGCCTCGGGAGGGGCCCGATTATTCCCTATTATTGGCTTCGGACCTGCAGGTTACGCAGCGCCTTCTCCCCCATTCTGAAGCCAGACTTGGAGTGCACAAGGTCTGCCGTGCGAACTGGTGTAGAGTTTAAGCAGTGGAAATCGCTCAGGCAAACTTATCAGGCACATTTGGATAGGCTACTCCAGCTTCCAACTGAAATCCCAAGTATATTTGGCAGTAAATGAATGCCTCCCTCTGCTCTTGTCCTCTCGAACTGTTCACGAGGCCTGAGAGAAGGTAGAGTGCACACGCCGGTGATGGCACGCGCATCTTCCTTACTCCACCAATGGAAGGCAGCAGCAGGGGCTGCGGAGAAGGCGCTTTTCAATAGTAATTAGTTTCACTCCACTTCAGCAACCCCTGAGGAATTGTGTCTGCTCAGGATCACCAACTCCAGCGAATGCATCAGTCATGAGGGCAGCGCGGGGGATCAGATTCCGCCGACAGCACAAACTTAATGGCGATTTACAAGGAGGAGCTGATTAACACTCCAGGGGTGCCCAACTAACTCTTCCGTTCCGCGCCACTTACATCCTGCTCCCCCCCATGCACCCTTATACCCTGCACCCGACGGGCTGCGCTTCAATCCTGCTCCTGACGTGTACCCATACATCCTGCACCCGACGGGCACCCTTCCACCCAGTCCTAAACAAGCATTGGCATAGCCAATAAGTCTCGCCTTTGGGACCTTATAAGTGTTTAGCCACAAGTCCTAAACAAGCATTGGCATAGCCAATTGGTTTCGCCTTTGGGACCTTATAAGTCTTTAGCCATGCAACAGTTGATGTTGTTGCACCAAGGATATCTGCTGGATATCTAAACACTTATAAGGTCCCAAAGACGAGACCTATTGGCTATGCCAATGCTTGTTCTGACTGTTGTTGCTGAGTGTGCTGTGCTATTGGCAGGTGTGGTTGATGTGTAACATGATACTAGGAGGAGGAGTGGTGGGGCGTCTGCTGAGTGGCTGCCTTACTCCTCGGCTGTAAGTCTATAGATGGGATGGCTGATCACCTCCAATTCATAACCTGGAACGTACTGGGACCGGCATCACCCTCAAAGCGCTATAATGTATTGGCATATTTGAGGTGGTGAGTGGCGCAAATCTCTTTTTTGCAGGAGACACACTTAACGGCTACCGAGGGCAGTGGATTGGAAAGGAGGTGGAGGGGCCAGAAATATTATACACCCTACTCTGTATTTACAAGAGGGGACCTTTTTTTTAATTGAGCCTGGAGTACCATTCCAACTACATAGGTCAGTTGTGCACCCGTAGGGTAGGTTCATGCTGGTACGACTGAATGGTAAGGACACGGCACTGCTCAACGTGTATGCCCCAACACCAACCAGGCCCCCTTTCTCGAGAGTCTGATGGCCCTCTTTCCTTCTATTCTTCCCTATACCCAAATAGTAGGTGGTGATTTTAACTGCGTGACTGACAATTGCATGGATAAGTCTCATCCCGCGCTGCGCATGGTGCCTACGACTAAACTAGCAGATGTCTTCTGCAGCTGTGTGCAACACTGGGAACTGACAGACTGTTGGAGATAGAGGAAACCATCAGGGTCTATTCCTTCTGCTCCAGTGTGCACAACCTAGAGGTTCAATTGAACAAGGTGCTTGACTGCCCCGAGGCATGCAAGAGGGTGCTAAACGCTGAATACCTAGTGTTGACGTATTCTGATCACTGTCTCCTGCTGAGCACTTTTCAGTGGTCCATACATAAGACCTGCACCCCCTCCAAGATCTGTCACTATTGGAGCACCAAATGTTTAGGTCCTCCCTGCTCGAGAAAATCACACACATATTGGGCTGATAGCCAGAGCACCGCAACATAAATAGTTGTTGAATGGGAGGCGTTTAAGGTGTTCATGCTTGGGTACTGTATAGCGAATAAGGCAGGGTGCGTGTTCAAATGTATTTTGATATACGACAACAGGAAGCGGTTCTGGATGGCTCCACGCGGGGCTGGCCAACACATCAGGTGGTAGAGAGCCCTGCTAGCTGAATTCGAAAAGCTGTTTGCCTGAGTGGAATGTTTGTGCCATCTTAGATGCTTGTACCTCCTCCAGCTTTTATATGTTGACGTTATGTGACTGCATGTGTTTTTGCCTGTACTTTTCTCCAAGCAGCACATATCAGGGTACCTTGGTTTTCATACTAATAATCTGCTTTCATTCTGCAGCAGCCACATGAAGAATTGACATCCAAGAAGCTTCGTCTAACTAAACCAAGTAAATCTGCAGCTCTCCACATCGACCTATGCAAGGCCACCTGCCCTGCTGATGCCCTGCAGTATCTGATTGTATTTGCCCGCAAGCCAGTGGAGGCAGAGAGTGTCGAAGGCGTGGTCAGGATTTTGCTGGAGCATTATTACAAGGTATTTGATAATAGTATAGCAAAGCAATGCAGATGTGAGGAAACCTGCAGAAGAGGCAAATGTACACCTAACTGCACATATACCTACGCATAATACATGGGGAATAAACACAAAGAATCTAATCCACTCGGGACATACTTCCGCAGTGTTGCCAGTCTTAGAGAATCCAATTTGAATTTCCCACAATTGAAAACTACAATTAACTGTATTTAAACTAGGTAGGAGGGACTGAGGAGAGGAATTTAAGTGTTTCCATCGGCATTTTCGAAATCTCAATAGCAGTGAAATTTAGACAATAATGAAGCACGCAAGATTGGAGTTTTTTTTATTTTGTAAGCAAACAATGTCCCAATGAAATATTTGAGACTTGGCTGATTGTTATTTACCACCCAGTTTATTTAAAGCAATGACTTCTGATGTTTAGAGCATAACCCCAAACTAGGGAGTACATTTTTATAGATTTGGTTAAGACTTTAATCAATTGTTCAGAATTTTCTGTGAAAACTAAAATATCTTCTGCGTTTTGCGTAGCTTTGATTGTGAGGTACTTAACCATTGTGCCACGTATATATGTCTTCATGTGGTCTAATCATTTGTAATAAATGGTTGATAATCAGTAGAAATAAGGCTGGTGAAAGTGGACATCCTTATCTGGTGCCCTGCTTTAAGATAAAATATTGTCAGAATATACTGTTACGTCTAAGTCAAGCTTTTGGTACAGAGCTATTACCATTTTTGGAATTTATCTCCTAATTGGAATTTATATATCAACTTCCAGAAATGGCCAGGCGACTTTATTGGAAGCCTTTTGGCACCCAGAGCGATTTTCACTGTAGGTGATTCTGTTTAATGAGCTCTCTCTATAATATTGCAAATTAATCTGGTGTTATCACTAGATGCTATAATTTAGTGTAATGTTCCTATTCAGTACTAGGATTCACACCTTATGGCCCTAGGTAGTTTGTGGTATGTGTTTCCTTAGCAGAACAATAGCCCTCACCCACCCAAAGGATGGCATGCTTCATCATTAGGTTAGTTCCTTCTTTGTCTCGTGCTGCAATGCACAATGGGCACATAAAAAGGGGCTGTTTGCTGAAGATCCTTTTTTTCATTCTGCCCAATGTGAGTTAAATCAAGAACCTCCTTTTTATCATGCTGGAGCAATTTGCAGACAAGAAGAATTGATTGGTGAAAAATGTTAAAATCAACTAGGAATCCGCTATAAATGTACTTTATTTTAGTGGTGCCTGTCAAAAGTTAAATAAATATAGGAATATTTTTTAAAGCAACGGTCCCTATATTCTACCAGAGAATATAAGGAACGTCGTTCTCCTAGAGAAAAGAAGGTACACTGTTTTCTATGTTTGCCCTTTGCAATATCGAGTTAAATAGGAAGAAATGAGATACGAAGTGAGAAGAAATATGTAGAAGAGGACTAGAACTAGATAAAAACAATGATAAGGCCTTGAATATTTTGTGAATACAAAAGAAATAAGAATAACAAAAAAAGATATTCAATTGAACAAACCCCCCCTCTCACCAACCCTCCTTCCCATCCAGCCCCATTGCAATGCAAAGAGAATGTGAGGAAACGAAGGAGATGGTATTCCTCTGATGACCACAATAGCTAATAGTCCACAGACATAAGCACTTAAGGGAGTAGAGCTTAAATATATAATCTCAAACCATCTTTGAAATTTGGTATCACGGTACCAAAAGCACATGATGTTGGTTATATTTATGGAGACGGCTCATCCCAAGGTATGTAAGGGACTGCACCACTAATGGGCATCACTGTATTTTTCACTAACCTATTCCCCGTAGTTGAAGTTCTAATTTGTTAGCTCTTGGCAAAGAATCAGGTGGGAACTAAACCAGTGTCAATGAGATATGTACAAAGTAGTGGGGAAAATAGTGATTAAGATGTCCATTTGAGCTAGCATGGGTTCTTATACCTATGAGTCGCATATACAGTGAGTTGCTGAATCATTATGTAACAGATACAATTAGCATGTAAGAGACAGGTTTTAATCGTTAGAGATAAATATAGATGTAGCCCGTTCATTACCCATCTTCATTAGTTTGTAGCTTAGTACTGAAGTTTGGACAATGAGTAGCAATTTACATGTCGCATCATACAGTTAGTGAAGGATTTGTTTTAGATCTCCAATCATTATGAAAGATACGTGTAGATCTGTTATGCGCAACTCTAAATCTAGACGGGCCTACAAAGGCCAATTAAATGTTTTTGGCCCTCAGTCTTGGTCTCATTGCCAAAAACCTTTCTGTGTTTCTACAGTATTTGAAATTAAGATTTTTTTAAACATTTTCAGGTATGGTTGTTTTTCCTCATAAAATGAAGGATAGATTCATTATGTTGAAATCTAAGAGGCTTGCCTACTATAGGTTTAGCGTTTTTCTGATGTTTGATCAGTTAGAAGGAACTGTCTGAGATCTTTCCAGTTTGAATCCTTTTGAGAAAAGTTATACCAGTCATATTCAGGATCCAGGATTCAGGAAAGTTTATGCATTTGTTCCTCTTATAACCCTATATGTCCTCCGATATTCCGAAAATCTTAAGATTGCTTCTTCTGTTGCGATCTTCGAACTTTGAAACCTCTTTCTGAAGAGTTAGTGTTTTCTGCATACCTGAAAAAAGTTCCTGGACATGAGGATTCGTGGTCTTCTACATTGCTAATTTGGCTTTCTGTTTGAGAGTCTGTTATTTATCTGCTTCATATCGTTTATCATTCCAAATATTTCACTTTTCATAGCATCAGTATTGGCTTTATTTGATTTTGCAAGATCGTGATCCTCTTCCAATTTCTTTAGGATTGTTTCTATTGTAGCCGTTGAAATATTCTTACTTTTAATGGGAGATTCGGAGGTTCAGCCTTGGACAGTTTCATCCCAGAGTTTTGTTCTTTTTTCTGACAGGCTTATACTTCATAATTAAGAAGATACTGCCAGATATGCAATGAAAAATAATCATCAAGGTTATGGTATGAACCAAATTCCTGTGACCTGGGATTCAGGAAGAAAGTAATGTTTAACTGCAATATTATACTCTATATTGGGTACTGAGCCTGTATAAATTCAAAATTAAGCTTGGTAGGTTACCTACCAAAGATGTAGCCCAATTAAATTGTCTTCCTCACCTCGATTTAATAATTTATTACTGCGGGTGAAAAAAGGTAACCTCCTATTACCAATCAGTACAGACAAACATTACTTCATTCACATACTCTTCAGTGCAATATAGGCGTGGTATGTGGTCGGCATTAATTGCGTTTATTTGTTTGCTGATAGTGTTCTACTAGTTTACTGAGCTTCCTTCTGAAGGATTGCTTTCTCTATAATCCGACCAGTACCTTTATCAAATATGGCTGTTTATTAATGGTAAGTAACATTGGTTTAAATAAGTAAATGAGTTATTGTTGTTACAATCTTTGCATGATATATGATCGGCGATGCATTCGTCTGGTAAGTCTCAGACGAGATCGTGCTGGACTGTTTTGTTGCAATGCCAAATGATGGATGAACATCAATACTTCCTTGGCAACAGTTGGAAATGCCCCTGTCTCCTGACAGCAAAATGACAACAAGCATTGGAAATGCAATAGGTCTCGCAATAGAATAGTTAGACATTTTTCTTTTTGCAAATGGAAGAGTGGTGTTGCATGGATGAGTGGCGTTGCGTGGATGAGTGGCGTTGCGTGGATGAGTGGCGTGTGTGAGTGGCGTTGCGTGTGTGAGTGGCGTTGCGTGTGTGAGTGGCGTTGCGTATGTGAGTGGCGTTGCGTGTGTGAGTGGCGTTGCGTGTGTGAGTGGCGTAGCGTATGTGAGTGGCGTAGCGTGTGTGAGTGGCGTTGCGTGTGTGAGTGGCGTTGCGTGTGTGAGTGGCGTTGCGTGTGTGAGTGGCGTTGCGTGTGTGAGTGGCGTTGCGTGGATGAGTGGGGTTGGAATGCAATAAGTATTGCATTAGAAAAGTTGTAGTTATTGTTCTTGTAAATGACATAATTTATTTATTTTTGCGATGTTAAAATTGCTATATTGATGGCTTTGTCATTTAGTGAGAGTGAGGGTGAGTGAGGTGTTGAGGGTGAGGGGTTGAGGGTGAGTGAGGGGGAGGCTGAGGGGATGAGGGTGAGTGAGGGTGAGGAGTTGAGGGAGGGTGAGGGTGAGTGAGGGTGAGGGTGAGTGAGGGTGAGGGGTTGAGGGTGAGTGAGGGTGAGTGAGGGTGAGTGAGGGTGAGTGAGGGTGAGTGAGGGTGAGGGTGAGTGAGGGTGAGGGTGAGGGGTTGAGGGTGAGTGAGGGTGAGGGTGATTGAGGGTGAGGAGTTGAGGGTGAGTGAGGGTGAGGGTGAGTGAGGATGAGGGTGATTGAGGGCAAGTGAGGGTGAGGGTGAGGGGTTGAGGGTGAGGGGTTGAGGGTGAGTGAGGGTGAGTGAGGGTGAGTGAGAGTGAGGGTGAGTGAGGTGTTGAGGGTGAGGGGTTGAGGGTGAGTGAGGGGGAGGCTGAGGGGATGAGGGTGAGTGAGGGTGAGGGGTTGAGGGAGGGTGAGGGTGAGTGAGGGTGAGGGTGAGTGAGGGTGAGGGTGAGTGAGGGTGAGGGTGAGTGAGGGTGAGGGTGAGTGAGGGTGAGTGAGGGTGAGTGAGGGTGAGGGTGATTGAGGGTGAGGGTGAGGGTGATTGAGGGTGAGTGAGGGTGGGTGAGGGTGAGTGAGGGTGAGGTTGAGTGAGGGTGAGTGAGGGTGAGGGAGGGTGAGTGAGGGTGAGGGTGATTGAGGGTGAGTCAGGGTGAGGGTGAGTGAGGGTGAGGGTGAGTGAGTGCGAGGGTGAGTGAGGGTGAGTGAGGGTGAGTGAGGGTGAGGGGTTGAGGGTAAGTGAGGGTGAGTGAGGGTGAGTGAGAGTGAGGGTGAGTGAGGGGTTGAGGGTGAACGGTTGAGGGTGAGTGAGGGTGAGGTGTTGAGGGTGAGTGAGTGTGAGGGCTTGAGGGTGAGTGAGGGTGAGGGGTTGAGGGTGAGTGAGTGTGAGGGTGAGTGAGGGTGAGGCTGAGGGGTTGAGGGTGAGTGAGGGTGAGTGAGTGCGAGGGTGAGTGAGGGTGAGTGAGGGTGAGTGAGGGTGGGGGGTTGAGGGTAAGTGAGGGTGAGTGAGGGTGAGTGAGGGTGGGGGGTTGAGGGTAAGTGAGGGTGAGTGAGGGTGAGTGAGAGTGAGGGTGAGTGAGGGGTTGAGGGTGAACGGTTGAGGGTGAGTGAGGGTGAGGTGTTGAGGGTGAGTGAGTGTGAGGGCTTGAGGGTGAGTGAGGGTGAGGGTGAGTGAGGGTGAGGGGTTGAGGGTGAGTGAGTGTGAGGGTGAGTGAGGGTGAGGCTGAGGGGTTGAGGGTGAGTGAGGGTGAGTGAGAGTGAGGGTGAGTGAGGGGTTGAGGGTGAACGGTTGAGGGTGAGTGAGGGTGAGGGTGAGGTGTTGAGGTTGAGTGAGGGTGAGGGGTTGAGAGTGAGTGAGGGTGAGGCGTTGAAGGTGAGTGAGGGTGAGTGTGGGTGAGGGTGAGTGAGGGTGAGTGAGGGTGAGGGTGAGTGAGGGTGAGGGTGAGTGAGGGGTTGAGGGTGAGTGAGGGTGAGGGGTTGAGGGTGAGTGAGGGTGAGGCGTTGAGGGTGAGTGAGGGTGAGGTGTTGAGGCTGAGTGAGGGTGAGGGTGATTGAGGGTAAGGGGTTGAGGGGGAGTGAGGGTGAGGGGTTGAGGGTGAGTGAGGGTGAGGTGTTGAGGGTGAGTGAGGGTGTGGGTGAGGGTGTGGGTGAGGGTGAGTGTGGGTGAGGGTGAGTGAGTGTGAGTGAGGGTGGGGGTGAGTGAGGGTGAGTGAGTGTGAGTGAGTGTGAGTGAGTGTGAGTGAGGGTGAGGGGTTGAGGGGTTGAGGGTGAGGGGTTGAGGGTGAGGGGTTGAGGGTGAGAGGGTGAAGGTGAGGGTGAGTGAGGGTGAGGGGTTGAGTGTGAGTGAGGGTGAGGGTGATTGAGGGTGAGGGATTGAGGGTGAGGGTGAGGGTGAGTGAGGGTGAGGGTGATTGAGGGTGAGTGAGGGTGAGGGTGAGGGGTTGAGGGTGAGTGAGGGTGACAGGGTGAGTGAGAGTGAGGGTGAGTGATGTGTTGAGGGTGAGGGGTTGAGGGTGAGTGAGGGGGAGGCTGAGGGGTCGAGGGTGAGTGAGGGTGAGGGGTTGAGGGAGGGTGAGGGTGAGTGAGGGTGAGTGAGGGTGAGGGGTTGAGGGTGAGTGAGGGTGAGTGAGGTTGAGTGAGGGTGAATGAGGGTGAGTGAGGGTGAGGGTGAGTGAGGGTGAGGGTGAGGGTGATTGAGGGTGAGTGAGGGTGAGGGTGAGTGAGGGTGAGGGTGAGTGAGGGTGAGTGAGGGTGAGTGAGGGTGAGTGAGGTTGAGTGAGGGTGATGTGTTGAGGGTGATTGAGTGTGATTGAGGGTGAGGGGTTGAGGGTGAGGGGTTGATGTTGACATTTTTTTATTTTATTTAAATGTCGGACGCAAAGCGCCACCTTAACGCTACCTACATTTTACAGGTTAGCGTTCTAGTTTTTTTTTATTTTTCCTACCGTAACGTCTTTTTTTTGATTGACATATTTTTTAGCCAATCGGAGCGCTACGTTTTTGACGTCGCGTTCCGATTTGCATACGTAATCGGTGGAATTCTCCAGAACATGGAGAATAGCGGGATGCGGAAGGTGTGTTCCTGTTCGTGTGCTGTGGGTGCGTCGTATGATAGGTAAGAGATTTCCTCTAAGTGTTTTTTTAATCTAATTTAAAGTAGTATTGATAGTATGCATAAATTAGTTAATAATTATGAGTGTATTTAATAAAATAGTGACATATTTTGTTAGCGATTGTAATTATTTTAGTTATTTATTTAATTTATATGTAAGTGTTTTTATTTACTACCTATAGTATATTTAAGTTAACGAATTTGTTTGTAATATTTCGAAATGAATATTATGTAATGTAATTAAAGTCTTGTTTTTATTCTTCGATATGTAATGTATTTATTTTCTTAAAGTGTTATGTAATGTATTATTACCAGTTGTTTGTTATTTGACGTACAAGAGCTGTTCTTTGAGTTTCTAAGTACTCTTTTCGCCATGAATATTGTACACTTAAAAAGTATTAATTGTATTACGCGTTGTTTTGTGAAGCTAAGAGACATATGTAATGTTTATTGATGATGTTAGCGCTGAATCCAAGTTGCGTAATATGTTTTTTATATTTGATGTAATTCCGTGTGATGAACTGCTATTGTTATATGCGTACGGCTTTTTGTGTAACTCGTGACAATTGTGTTTAATCCGTCCCATTTCCCGGATGAATAGTGCTTGTTTATTACGCCAGTTAAAAATAGGCTGTTTCACTTTTGTGTTTGTACATCCTCGTCCTCGCTTCCTGCCAGATATTTCTTCGTTCTTTTGTTGGTGTTATTTTGTCCGAATAATTTTTGTTTGGTGACCTGAAGCCTGATAAACATCATTGAATGCTGTAGCTCACATTTGGGAAGTAGATTTTGTGTGTAACGTATCTGATGCACGACTCCGTTGCCCCCCTTTGTTTTTAATTGCGTGCAAAAATTAGTTTTTGTCTCAGAAAATGGCATAAAACTTATCTATCTGTTAAATGCACAATCATTTCTTTGAATAGGGTGGAATAGGAGGCTATTATTTGAGTCTTTACTTATATTGTGTTTTGTTTAGTTTTATTTGATTGTTTATTTGGCTGGTGCATTAGGATGGCGTATTTTTCCTTTCGTTTTTATTTTCTAGGATGTCTTTCTGTTGCGTATCTTGAGGGTGTATTTGTAGGGTGAATTAGGCTGTTAGTTTATTAGGGTGAATTAGGACTCAGGATTTCTATCTTGGAGTTAGAGTGTGGATTAGGATAGTTTATTTCTATTCTTCCTTTTGTTGTTGTATGTGTGTGTGTGTGTGTGTGTGTGTGTGAGGGTGAGTGAGGGTGTGTGAAGCTGAGTGTGTGTGACGGTGTGTGAGGGAAGCTTGCACTGCTGCTGTCGGTGCTGTACCTGTTCCATGTGTAAGGGAAGCTTGCACTGCTGCCGCCTGTGCTGTAACTGATCTATGTGTGAGGGAAGCTTGCACTGCTGCTGCCTGTGCTGTACCTGCTCCGTGTGTGAGGGAAGCTTGCACTGCTGCTGTCGGTGCTGTACCTGTTCCATGTGTAAGGGAAGCTTGCACTGCAGTTGCCTGTGCTGTACCTGCTCCGTGTTTGATGGAAGCTTGCATTGCTGTTGCCTGTGCTGTACCTGCTCCGTGTGTGATGGAAGCTTGCACTGTTGCTGCCTGTGCTGTACCTGCTCTGTGTGTGAGGGAAGCTTGCACTGTTGCTGCCTGTGCTGTACCTGCTCTGTGTGTGAGGGAAGCTTGCACTGTTGCTGCCTGTGCTGTACCTGCTCCGTGTTTGAGGGAAGCTTGCATTGCTGTTGCCTGTGCTGTACCTGCTCCGTGTGTGATGGAAGCTTGCACTGTTGCTGCCTGTGCTGTACCTGCTCTGTGTGTGAGGGAAGCTTGCACTGTTGCTGCCTGTGCCTCACCAAGATTTGTGTAAGTAAATGGAGATGGAGGGAGAGAGTTGGAAGAGAGAGTGAAAGAGGCAGAAACGTGGAGAGTAAAAGAAAGAGCGAAGGAATCTGTAAGCTGAGAGATGTGGCATAACAGAAGGCTTGGTAGTGCGGGCACTGCTGCTTGGGGTATCTGCGGGAGGGTAGGCCCTATCACCTAGTTAGGTCATTCACATCACTACACGGAGTTTTGTTTTCTTTAGCACAATTTTTTGATCCCCTTTACTTTTACGGTTGGCAACTGCTGATGATGATACAGTGGGGAGTAAAGCGAGTACCAGTTTGACACATCCTCCATGGTGGTTGCTCCCGTGAGGCGTTGCCAATCCCCCTCCCCCTTTTTTCACTAGAAAAGGGTTGAGGGACGGTGAAGTACAGCACCAGGGATTAATGGCCACACACACACATATGGCTTTAGGAATGTATAGTTCAAAGTAAATGTGACAATAGACACTGAAACTAGTAGTAGGAGCAAACACATGCACTACTAGGATTATCTCAATTTATAGAAAGAAAGGGATAGTTCACCTTGAGAAGATTTGGAAGAGAGAGTGAAAGCTGAGAGATGTGGCATAACAGAACGCTCGCTAGTGCGGGCACTGCTGCTCGGGGTATCTGCGCTATTTGTGTAAGTAAATGGAGAGGGAGGGAGAGAGTTGGAAGAGCGAGTGAAAGAGGCAGAAACGTGGAGAGTAAAAGAAAGAGCGAAGGAATCTGTAAGCTGAGAGATGTGGCATAACAGAAGGCTTGGTAGTGCGGGCACTGCTGCTTGGGGTATCTGCGAGATTTGTGTAAGTAAATGGAGAGGGGGGAGAGAGTTGGAAGAGAGAGTGAAAGAGGCAGAAACGTTGAGAGGCAAAGAAAGAGCGAAGGGATCTGTAAGCTGAGAGATGTGGCATAACAGAACGCTCGCTAGTGCGGGCACTGCTGCTTGGGGTATCTGCGAGATTTGTTTAAGTAAATGGAGAGGGGGGGAGTTGGAGGAGAGAGTGAAAGAGGCAGAAACGTTGAGAGGAAAAGAAAAGAAAGAGAGAAGGGATCTGTAAGCTGAGAGATGTGGCATAACAGAACGCTCGCTAGTGCGGGCACTGCTGCTCGGGGTATCGGCGAGATTTGTGTAAGTAATTGGAGAGGGAGGGAGAGAGTTGGAAGAGAGAGTGAAAGAGGCAGAAAAGTGGAGAGGAATAGAAAGAGAGAAGGGATCTGTAACCTGAGAGATGTGGCATAACAGAACGCTCGCTAGTGCGGGCACTGCTGCTCGGGGTATCGGCTAGATTTGTGTAAGTAATTGGAGAGGGAGGGAGAGAGTTGGAAGAGAGAGTGAAAGAGGCAGAAAAGTGGAGAGTAAAAGAAAGGGAAGGAATCTGTAAGCTGAGAGATGTGGCATAACAGAAGGCTTGGTAGTGCGGGCACTGCTGCTTGGGGTATCTGCGGGAGGGTAGGCCCTATCACGTAGTTGGGTCATTCACATCACTACACGGAGTTTTGTTTTCTTTAGCACAATTTTTTGATCCCCTTTACTTTTACGGTTGGCAACTGCTGATGATGATACAGTGGGGAGTCAAGCGAGTACCAGTTTGACACATCCTCCATGGTGGTTGCTCCCGTGAGGCGTTGCCAATCCCCCTCCCCCTTTTTTCACTAGAAAAGGGTTGAGGGACGGTGAAGTACAGCACCAGGGATTAATGGGCACACACACATATGGCTTTAGGAATGTATAGTTCAAAGTAAATGTGACAATAGACACTGAAACTAGTAGTAGGAGCTAACACATCCACTACTAGGCTTATCTCAATTTATAGAAAGAAAGGGATAGTTCACCTTGCAATAAGGTCAGGCACATTGTTCAGAGCTGCCTGTGCTGTACCTGCTCCGTGTGTGAGGGAAGCTTGCACTGCTGCTGTCGGTGCTGTACCTGTTCCATGTGTAAGGGAAGCTTGCACTGTTGCTGCCTGTGCTGTACCTGCTCCGTGTGTGAGGGAAGCTTGCACTGTAGCTGACTGTGCTGTACCTGCTCTGTGTGTGAGGGAAGCTTGCACTGCTGCCGCCTGTGCTGTACCTGATCTATGTGTGAGGGAAGCTTGCACTGCTGCTGCCTGTGCTGTACCTGCTCCGTGTGTGAGGGAAGCTTGCACTGCTGCTGTCGGTGCTGTACCTGTTCCATGTGTAAGGGAAGCTTGCACTGCTGTTGCCTGTGCTGTACCTGCTCTGTGTGTGAGGGAAGCTTGCACTGTTGCTGCCTGTGCTGTACCTGCTCCGTGTTTGAGGGAAGCTTGCATTGCTGTTGCCTGTGCTGTACCTGCTCCGTGTGTGATGGAAGCTTGCACTGTTGCTGCCTGTGCTGTACCTGCTCTGTGTGTGAGGGAAGCTTGCACTGTTGCTGCCTGTGCCTCACCAAGATTTGTGTGAGTAAATGGAGATGGAGGGAGAGAGTTGGAAGAGAGAGTGAAAGAGGCAGAAACGTGGAGAGTAAAAGAAAGAGCGAAGGAATCTGTAAGCTGAGAGATGTGGCATAACAGAAGGCTTGGTAGTGCGGGCACTGCTGCTTGTGGTATCTGCGAGATTTGTCTAAGTAAATGGAGAGGGGGGAGAGAGTTGGAAGAGAGAGTGAAAGAGGCAGAAACGTTGAGAGGAAAAAAAAGAGCGAAGGGATCTGTAAGCTGAGAGATGTGGCATAACAGAACGATTTACAGAAACGTGGAGAGGAAAAGAAAGAGCGAAGGGATCTGTAAGCTGAGAGATGTGGCATAACAGAACGCTTGGTAGTGCGGGCACTGCTGCTTGGGGTATCTGCGAGATTTGTTTAAGTAAATGGAGAGGTGTGCTGTACCTGCTCCGTGTTTGAGGGAAGCTTGCATTGCTGTTGCCTGTGCTGTACCTGCTCCGTGTGTGATGGAAGCTTGCACTGTTGCTGCATGTGCTGTACCTGCTCTGTGTGTGAGGGAAGCTTGCACTGTTGCTGCCTGTGCCTCACCAAGATTTGTGTAAGTAAATGGAGATGGAGGGAGAGAGTTGGAAGAGAGAGTGAAAGAGGCAGAAACGTGGAGAGTAAAAGAAAGAGCGAAGGAATCTGTAAGGTGAGAGATGTGGCATAACAGAAGGCTTGGTAGTGCGGGCACTGCTGCTTGGGGTATCTGCGAGATTTGTGTAAGTAAATGGAGAGGGGGAGAGAGTTGGAAGAGAGAGTGAAAGAGGCAGAAACGTGGAGAGTAAAAGAAAGAGCGAAGGAATATGTAAGCTGAGAGATGTGGCATAACAGAAGGCTTGGTAGTGCGGGCACTGCTGCTTGGGGTATCTGCGAGATTTGTGTAAGTAAATGGAGAGGGGGGAGAGAGTTGGAAGAGAGAGTGAAAGAGGCAGAAACGTGGAGAGTAAAAGAAAGAGCGAAGGAATATGTAAGCTGAGAGATGTGGCATAACAGAAGGCTTGGTAGTGCGGGCACTGCTGCTTGTGGTATCTGCGAGATTTGTGTAAGTAAATGGAGAGGGGGGAGAGAGTTGTAAGAGAGAGTGAAAGAGGCAGAAACGTTGAGAGGAAAAGAAAGAGCGAAGGGATCTGTAAGCTGAGAGATGTGGCATAACAGAACGATTTGCAGAAACGTGGAGAGGAAAAGAAAGAGCGAAGGAATATGTAAGCTGAGAGATGTGGCATAACAGAAGGCTTGGTAGTGCGGGCACTGCTGCTTGTGGTATCTGCGAGATTTGTGTAAGTAAATGGAGAGGGGGGAGAGAGTTGTAAGAGAGAGTGAAAGAGGCAGAAACGTTGAGAGGAAAAGAAAGAGCGAAGGGATCTGTAAGCTGAGAGATGTGGCATAACAGAACGATTTGCAGAAACGTGGAGAGGAAAAGAAAGAGCGAAGGGATCTGTAATCTGAGAGATGTGGCATAACAGAACGCTTGGTAGTGCGGGCACTGCTGCTTGGGGTATCAGCGAGATTTGTTTAAGTAAATGGAGAGGGGGGAGAGAGTTGGAGGAGAGAGTGAAAGAGGCAGAAACGTTGAGAGGAAAAGAAAAGAAAGAGCGAAGGTATCTGTAAGCTGAGAGATGTGGCATAACAGAACGCTCGGTATTGCGGGCACTGCTGCTCGTGGTATCGGCGCGATTTGTGTAAGTGGGTGACTGAAGCAGAGTGGGTGAATATATATGTCTGATGCTTGTGGATGTCTGATGCTTGCATGTCTGCTGGGGTGCAGGGTCAGTACAAGTCAAGCTCTAAGTTGGTGTGTGTCAGAACTGGTTGCCTCGGGGCCAACGAAGTCTGTTGCGAGGCGTGGGGGGCAGCCTTTGATGTGCGAGAGAGCTGCCGTGAAAGAAGTAAACAGCAGGCATGTAATTAGGGGGGAGGAGAAGTCGCGCTGGGGTGAATGGAGGGAAGGCAGAGAAGGGGAGGGGGGATGAATGCGAAACGGCGGGCAGGGGAGGGGGTGAGCGGCATGAGGGTGTGAAAGCAGCAGGGGCCTGGAGTGCGGCTAAGATAACTGAAGAAACGCGACACGGCAGGCAGGGGAGGGGGCGGAGCGGGGGTGTGGGAGGAGTGCGGCTGAGGGAAAATACATGCAAGCAGGCGGCTGGGGGCATGTGCACGCGCTTTTAAGCTCAATGCACATGCGCATTAAGCTTGTATTTCACGGGCACTGCAAGGAATCGCCACGATTCCTTGCAACTTGGTTAAAGACTGTTTAAGCCCCAATAGTCTCGCAAGCTCGATGCGCATGCGCATCGACAGGCGAGACCTAAAAAATTGCTGCCTTATGCATTTCCAGAGCTTGTGAAGCCAGATAAAGCGTCCAGTACATTAGGCTCGAGGGCCACCATTTTGACTCAATTGGATGGGTTTAAAACAGTTTTCACTTCATTATTTCACACTTTAATGGTGCAACAATACCTCAGTTGTGATCAGGAAGCATTTTGATTTTAGGGTTTATCTTCCCTCTTTAGATCACAATGATGTAGACTTCATAATGATGGCTTGAGCTCGTCACCGGGATAGAGTTGTCAAGTTAAGCAGCCATCTTGTCTGAGTCGCGGCCACACCCCTCTACACATTTATTTCTTGTAATTCATTCTTGTTTATTTGAACCTTTCAGGCAGCTTGGAGACTGTGAATAAGGTCCATTCCTATATTGAGTGGTGCAAAAATTAATCCCAACTATTTTCAACATCACATGTAGAAACTGTCTTCATTTTCATAAATATAATTTTCATTTAGTATACATGCCCATTCTTTACTTTAAGTCAGTACATATTTCGCTTTGATATTCATTCACATTCTGTGAGCTTTTATAAAGGCCCTCTTCTAATTATGATTCATATGCCCCCTAGTCCTATCTTGGTTGTTGTGCCATCAGCCCCGCTTCCCTTTGAATTAGCAAATTGCTGGACTGTAAGCAATGTTCCCTCTAATATATTTTTCTGTGTGTGTGGTAACAGAAGTTTTGTGTACACACTTTTCTCGACTTAGTGTGGAATCAAGGGCAGCAATCAGCCACTATATTAGCAATGTTGCTTCTTAATCTGGCACATTTGAGCGGTGCTTTTGATGGAAATAGGTGGTTGGGTGTCTGTAGTAAGAGGGTGAAGAGCCCTAGCCTAGATGAAGATTCACAGAAAAAAGAAGAAACCTGCACTAACAAAAATGCAATCCATATTCTGTGGGGTCTTGACCTTCTGTGAAGCAGCCTCTAGGGGGGCGTATGTGTTTTTTATTTTCACTCCCCTGCAGCATATGGACACAAATGCCTCACTTCATGGACAATCAGCAATTGATAATTCCTTTTGTCAGCATTGTTCTCGGGCTGTTAGCTGGAATAGAAGATCAAGCATGGCAGTTGCAGTATAGTTTGATCTTCAAGCCTTCTCTCTGGGTCTAGAAGGGGCAACCGAACAGGCTAACAAAGATACCGCTCAACACTTCATAAGATATCAAGGGATAGACAGAGATTAAAGCATTTTTTGATTCTCCAAAGCTCTGTGCGTGGGTAAGAAATGCAAGTCTGTATTCTTTAGAAATGTCGTGTTTGTCTTTCAATAGATCTAGTTACATTATTTTTCTCCTCATAGTGCTCGTATGTCAGTTGTAAATGCTGTTAATACCAGTTTTTAATATCATCCAATTGAATGGTTTTCAATTTAGCTACCTCAGAATAATGAATGGCTGAGCCAGCCTTGCCCGCTTTCAGACTGTAGCTAGCAGATCACCACCTATATCATCATAAAGCATTCAATTCGGTGAACCATTATGTCAGGTTACATACTGAATAGTTGTGGCACTAATTAAGTGTTTAATGCTATGTTGAGAAACCTTTTTACCAACTTTAGAATGAAAACTGTTTTAAGTTGTGGCTGGCTATTTGTAGTTATTTGCAGTAGGCTCGTAATATACTCAGCTACTTTTCCCCTTGTAGAAACGTGAGATATATGATTTGTATAAGGAATGCATTAACCCACTGAGCTATCTTACATAGAGTACACTATGTGACCTAGACATAACATGCAGTGCTCTATATTCTATGCATTTCTATCAAAGCTAATCCTGTGACGGAGATTACACATGCAGGGACCTCCAGAAAGTGTCTTAACCACTAGACCTGTCTTGCCAGTATTATACATTGAAACCTGCTGGATATTCCTGGATGTCTGCAGCAGTTGCCTTCAGCTTCTAAACGTACTGCGTGTGACAATTTAATAAGGCAGGCTAATATGGGCAGGAATGAACCAACCACATCTTTATGGCCAACACTGTGGGGTTCAAATACTTATCCCCAGAGCATAAGGAGGAATTTGCAAAAAACTGGCTATACAAATGTTTACCAAGTAGAACATGTACATACTCGAAGTCCTTTCCAAAGTTGCTTTCATAGTGATAGGGAAATCAACAGAGGGGCTTTCCCTACACAACTAATTCAAACATTTGATTATTAAATAAGTTCCTTTTCTGCTACAGAGAAATGTAAGAGGGTGACAAAAGATGGAATCCTCTAGCATAGTCCCGGTCTCTGGGCGGAACTGTGCAAAAAAAAAAATCTTGTTGCCAGTCTTGTAGCCCTTCATCGAAGATGAAGATTAATACTAAAGTTAATAGTAATGCACCAAACTCCTCCTATCAGGAAAGAGCTAAGCAAGACTATCCAGACATAGATATAGTAGAAATTCCAACTGGTTAAAAAATAAATCAGGGGCAAAAATTGTACTAACGGGGTAAAGAACAAGTCAAAAAATAAGGTAACAAATACTATCTGACACATCCATATCTTGGAAATGCCTACTTTTATATGATTCAAACAGGAACTGACATTACAGAAGAAAACCCTGTTTAATGTTGGGTTGTGCGCCTCTGATAATGCTTTGTGTTCTCCTAAACACCTGTGGTCTACAGTAAGCTCTCAGCACAAATGTACAAATAACCTAGATTGTATTATCGGGACATTTCCCACTCTACCTGGCATCAAACCAACAACTCTGAGCCCTAAAATCGAATTGTCAAATTGTTCAGGACATCATATAGGTAGGCGTACGTCATTGAGGTATCCTTAAAGTTCTTGAGGGGTGAGATTTTGAGAATGTGTGAGCCACGCAGTACTTAGCAGTGGTCGGACAGACAATCTCTGTTATAGAAGATGTTCATCCCATAGAAGGCTCTCCGATCTCTACTTTTTAACTCTTCCAGGTGAAATTCTGGAGCATCACCTAATGTGTTATTTCTTTTGAGCTCTTTGATGGAGAGGCTGATGCCCAGCGAGAAGTGTTTATGTTGGACCAAGTCCCAACAAACGAAGTCTTTGGCAGTAGATGGTCATACAGTTGAGACAGAAACAATATTTACATACGATTTGTATGCATATATGTTACAAAAGAGCCTGATCAGCTTGATATGAGTCCTAGAATGGATATACAATAGTACGTGGGGCATTGTTACGAATATGTTTATACCAAGGTTGTGGTATTTAAAGTTTTATGTTGCTTTCAAATTGTGTAAAAGAACACGGTCACTAATGATCGAATTGTGTGCGTTTATCATGATATGCAAGCTGCATGTCATTCAATATCTTTATCAAAATCAATAAAATCTGTTTAAAAAACAAAACAAAATCTGTGGCGCTTTTCCCCTTACAACCCCACTTATCTCCATCCCACTTTTAAGCTCAAAAATATTCTCATTATTTTTAATTTCTTTAAACTATTCTTAATTTTGATATGCATATGCAATAGTTCGAATACAAAATAAAGCTGAAACTGAAACAGTATCGATAATAGGAATAAAAACAGATAAAGGGGGCGTGGCCAAGATGGCGGCTTGAAAGGACGCGGATTGCGAGGCTCCCCGGCCCGGTGTCCCTCACGCACGATTTCCTGGCTGCCACCCCCTTGTGCCCCTGCCCAAATTCGGCTCATGCCGACCTCACTCCCTTGGGGGACCACCAGCCGAGTTTCCTGAGCCGGCAACCGCTGGAACCCCGCTTTTCCCGTTGCTGCCAAATCCGGTGCGCCGGCGACGAAGGTTAGAGCCCTTCCGCCGCACACCCACGCATCGGCGGCTGCGGTCGCTGACCGATGCTCCACACCTACGAGCGGCGGAGCACAGAGAGGCGACCTGGGCGACCAACGGCGGAGAGCCCGATCGGCTGGTGCTCCCGGCCGCCCCCGGACGGCCTGTGCCCAGCCGCCAGCCAACCGCCGACTCCAGGCCCCGGCGTGGGCCTCCAGGCGACCACCCGCGCCTTTTCTTGTCGGGCCTGTGGGGGCTTGCCCTGCACAGAATACGGGCTGCCGGCCCAGCGCACCTTCACCAGCCCCCCCCCACCTCATCGGCTGCCTCCGGAGAGGCCGCTCCAGCTCCGGCGGCTGCACCCTCTCGGGGCCTTGAACGGCCCTCTACAAATTTAGGCCCCGGCGTGGGCCTACAGGGCGGTGACACAGGCTCAACCCCGCCGCCCCCCCAGAGCTACAAACCGGGTGGGACTTTGGTCGCTTGCCCTCCACGGATCTCCGGACCCCCCTCGCACCTCTGACCTCCGGCGGGGGGGACCCACCTGTGCTGCGGCCTACCCCTCCCCCCCCGGCCTCTCCGAAACCTACGAGGACTCTGGCCTCCCTCGCCCCGGCGTGGGCCTGCTGGGCGACCGGAAGAGTCGCAGTCCATTGCGCCACGCACGGCGGTCACTCAACGAGGCAGCACCAGCCTTCCGAACACTTTAGGTCCCGGCGTGGGCCTACCGGGCGGTGACGCAGGACCGGACCCGCCGCCCCTACGACCCACCGGTGCCCACCTCACGCCCCAGACCTCCGACGGGAGGGATCCCACCTGTGCGGGGGCCTACTGGCTTGGGCCCTTCCAATAGCTGCCAGGCGTGGGCCTGCTGGACGGCCGGAAGGCCCACCATCCACCGCGCCATCTGCTGCGGTCATCACACGAGGAGACATCGGCCCGCCGCCTGCGCCCTGCGGCCTCCCCGCCCCCTGGCCTACCGGTGGAGGAGCACTCCGACGACGTGAGACACCTCCCAGCTGCAGTGACCCTCTGGACGGGAGGTATAAGGTGAGCTGCGCACTGCGACCTGGACTGCCAGCCTTCCCCTCCCCCGGACCCTGCATTTCCTGTGTGGTGGCCCTCGGCTGCTGTGGTCGACATCGCGGACTTGTTGGAAGGGGCCGTTGGCTCCAGCTGCCTGCCGGCTGCCTGCTGCCCACCATCCACCGGGACCCCCGCGCAGTCCGTGGATCCCTCTGCGACATCCAGCTCACGAGCCTCACGAGACTCTCTTCTTGCTAATACCGGGGCTCAGTTCTCCTGCCTGACGCCCAGACGCTCCCCCTGGGCCCGTACTGCTCCTCCTCCGGCCACATATAACCCCGCTTAGTGCATTGCCCTAACCCGGACAGTCTGGTTACCCCTACCATCAATCTCTCACTGGCTACTACGCACTCTGAGCGCCGCCCTTGCGACTCCCTCGCGACGGACAGCGGTCCCCGGACCAGCCCGCGGACCCCCCTGCTGAATCTCTGCGCCGGACCTCTCGCATTACCCAGGGCCGGCTCCGCATCACCCGCTGACCCTCACGGTTGGCCTCGCTTCGGTGGCTGGGCGATCACTCGGCGGCCCCGACGACGCCCGCTGGCCGAGCCCCTCACCCCGCTTGGGACATCATGACACAATCTACTCGCAAAGGTGGCCGGAATGTTGTGGATCTCATGCATAAGGCAGCGGCGAAGGGAGATAAGACCCAGCCACAGTCGTCCCCGAAGCCCCCCACGAGCCCTCAGACACCGGACGAGGACTCCGCTCCCATCACGAAGGCCTTCCTGGCCTCCCTTTTCAACACATTGCGAGAGGACTTCCAGACTTTGAAACAGGACATTGCCGGGGAACAGCGCGAACTCCGTCGTGACATTGATGGTCTGGGTGAGCGGGTTGCCTCTCTGGAGAACGCTGATCAATCCCGCAGCGGGGAGGTGGAGAGACTCCAGCAGGAAATCCTGCGACTTCAGGATCAGCAGGTGGATTTACAGTCGCACTCTGAAGATTTGGAGAACCGCTCCAGGCGGAATAACATACGGGTCAGGGGTGTTCCGTTGAAGGCTGAAAAAGACAATGTGACCAGCTATCTCCAAGACCTATTCAGGGACATCCTGGGTGAGCCGAGCGACTTTGAAATCCGAATCGACCGGGCTCACAGGGTAGGCATGGCACGCAGAGCACCTGCACCACCTCCGGACATTCTGGCGTTCCTCCCGGACTTTCCTCTGAAGGAACGCATCCTTGGAGAAGCCAGGAAAGCACAGCCCATTAGATTTCGAGAAGACCCTGTAGCCCTCTTTCAGGACCTCTCCAACATCACCTTACAAAAGCGTAAGTCCTTCCGGCCTGTGACGAACTTCCTGCGAGATGCCGAGATACCCTACTCCTGGGGTCACCCGTTCCGCCTGATCTTCAAATGGAACAGCTCCCTTCATCAACTCAGATCACTCCGTGACGCCTGTTCCCTCCTAGGGATAGACATGCCGGAAGGTTCCAACTCCAGAGACGCCTCTCCGTCCCGGTCACAGGAAGACCCATCTCGCCCTACAAGAGACGGCTGGCAGACAGTTCGCAGGAGGAGGACGCCGAGACCCATCCCAAAACCGGACCCAATCACGGTCGCCCAAGAACGTGAAGCTGCAGTACAGGAAGTGGCGGATAACACAGCACCCGATCAGTAGAACTTTGACCTTGTCGGGGGTGCGCTTTCACTCGCACGTAGCTTAACTGGGGGTTGGGCCGGGGAGCCGCCAATTGGGCTGCAGCCATGGTACCCCTTTCTTTGACTTTCTGCGGACCTGTGCCCTGCACGACTAGGCCCGAGACTTTTACCAGTTGTTGTTGGGGGGGTTGTTCTGGGAGGAGGAGGGGGGTTTGGGGGACAAGGGTTCAATACTTGGAGGGGGTTGGGAGGGTCCACTCTGTTGGGGTTAGGGTGGCCGAGGGGGGGAGGGAGTTGTGGGAGGGATCCAGTACGCCATGGGGCCTTTACACACACCACGGGCTCCCTATGTTTTACGTCGCTGCGCAGCGCCTTGCACTCATAATCCAGCTTGTTCCCTTGTGCCGTGGTGATGCCTGATACGATTAAAATCCTATCTCTTAACGTCAAGGGCCTTAACAATCCGATAAAACGTAGAGCTATCATCTCTTACTTGGAGAACTCTGAAGCCGACATCTGCTTACTACAGGAAACCCACCTCTTAGCTAAAGATTGGCATCGGTTGCGCTCCCGCGCCTTCCCGCAGCAATTTTTCTCCTCTCTCCCATCTAAGAAAGCCGGGGTGGCTATCCTCATATCTCGGCGCTTCAAGGGCAAGGTGGGGGCCAAGGTAGGGGAAATCAAAGGACGCCTTCTAGCCCACACTTTCCTAATAGGCGACACTGCATACACAATAGGATCCATCTACTCCCCCAACACAGGTCAAGAGCCCTTCTTAATCTCCGCGATCTCTGAAGCGCTTCAAGCTCCTCACACCCACATGCTACTCGGGGGGGACATCAACCTCGTCATGGATACCGACAGGGATAGATCGGGGCACCGCTACGGGGACACCGGGGCACTTTCGCAAAAAGGCGTTACCTGGCTGCATGATAGAGACATCTCGGACCTTTGGAGGCATACACACCCCCTCACAACGCAGTACACATTTTACTCACACGTACACCACACTTACGCGCGCATGGACCACTTCCTAGGATCATCAGGCCTCATTCCTCACATCGCCACAGCGTCAATTGTCCCGGCAGCCCTCTCCGACCATGCGGCATTGGAATTGTCACTCAACGTGCCCAGGTCGCCACGCACCCCGGGGTCGTGGAGGCTTAATGAAACCCTCCTACAGAAGCCGGCGGTAGCCCACCAGCTTCATAAATGCATATCAGATTACTTGGCCACCAACGACACCCCTGATGTATCGGTGTCGTCTTTGTGGGGGGCTTTGAAAGCTGTCGTCCGGGGGGAGTTGATAGCCATATCGGCCGCGGACGCTAAACTTCGCAGAGAGAAGAGAGGTGACCTCTCCGACAAGGTCTCGGAGCTGGAGAGAGCGCACAGCCGCACAGGCGCCCCAAGAATTTGGCGCCAACTTAAAGCCGCCCGGGCTCAACTAGCCAGCCTCGACACCGACCGAGCGGAATTTGCCGCTCTCCGCCTTCGCCACACATATTATGTGGGGGGCAATCGCACCGGCCGGCTTCTGGCCAGCGCCTTGAAAGCCAAACTTCAACGCTCCAAAATCACGACACTACTGGACGACGCCGGCGACGCCGTTACGGAGGACGTACAGATTGCTTCAGCCTTTCGGTCCTTCTACGCCTCTCTGTACAGCGCGGACAGGGCGTCACCGGCAGACATAGATACATATCTGCAATCTGCTGATATCACGCCGCTATGCCCGGCAAGCACGGAAGCCCTGGATGCCCCTATCCGTGCCGACGAGATCCTCGCTGCTATTGCGCGCCTTCGCCCGCTTAAATCCCCGGGCCCTGACGGCTTCTCGGCAGGCTTTTATAAGTCCTTCGGCCAGGTCCTGGCGCCTATCCTCGCCAGGCTGTTTAACTCCTTTGAAGGCCCGAGTTCCATCCCACCCGATATGCTGGCAGCCGATATCGTGGTCCTGCCTAAGCCGGGCAAACCCCCGACGCATTGCTCCGCGTTCCGCCCCATCTCCCTGCTCAATCTGGATCTGAAGCTGTTTACGGGGGTGCTTGCGGCTCGTTTAGGTCCATGCCTTCCGGGCATCCTCGAACCGGACCAATCGGGCTTTGTCCCGAATCGCCAGTGCAGCGACAACACAAAAAGGTTCCTGCACCTCGTGGACAAGGCTCACTTTCAGGTATCGGATTCTGCCCTACTAGCCATCGATGCAGAGAAGGCCTTCGACCGTGTCGACTGGACCTACCTGCGGGCTGTGCTACGACGCTACCGCCTGGGCGACCGGTTTCAGGCCTGGATCGCGAGCTGCTATCACCGTCCCTTGGCCCGTGTCCGGTTGGGTGGCCTCAAATCAGAACCCTTCGAGATACAGAGGGGTACCCGCCAAGGATGCCCTCTCTCGCCTACTATTCGCCCTGTACGTGGAACCCTTGGCGCAAAAAATTCGGGACAACCCTCACATTACAGGGATGTCTTTCGGCAACGAACCCCACGTGCTGGGATTGTACGCGGACGACATAATCGCCGCATTGGACCGTCCGTCCAGCTCCATACCGGCGTTCCTGGCGGAGCTGGAGCAATTCGGCGCGGTGTCCGGTTTCAAAGTTAACCAGGGGAAATCCTAGATCCTGCCCCTGGGACGCCATGCCCTTCCCAACAGCCCGCCGCCTACCTTCGGCTGCAAATTACGGTCCACTGCTCGGCTTCCGTACCTGGGGATCACCCTGACCTCTTCCACGATCTCGACGGTCAATCATAACTATTCTTCTTTAACATCCCAGATCAGGGCCGACTTCGCGCGCTGGTCGAAGCAACCCCTCTCCCTGCTTGGCAGGATCGCGGCGGTGAAGATGTCGGTCCTACCCAAGATATTGTACATTTTTCAGACCCTCCCGATATCCCCGCCTCCGGGAATGCTAGCTGACCTCCAACACGACATTCACCAGTTTGTGTGGGAGAAGAAACGCGCCAGACTACATAGACGAGTTGCGCACAGGACCGTGGACGAGGGCGGCCTTGGGATCCCGAATCTATTGCAATATTTCCAGGCCTCGCAAATTCGATACCTGGTAGAATGGTACCGACCCGAGTCAGAGAAGAGGTGGCTTTTTCAGGATAGGGCAATGGCTCAGACCTCTTTGTGGAAGGTACCATTTCTTGCTCGCCAGCACAGACCGCGCTATCTCCTCCGCTCCCCTATTACTCGGACCACTATGGCAACCTGGGACATGGTGGCGGTCAAACGGGGCCTCACGACCTTCCCGTCTCCACTTACCCCTCTCTTTGATAATCCCGCATTCACACCTGGCACGGACGCTCGAGCTTTCCTGCAATGGCGCGATACGCCTTGCCGATCGGCCGGCCACCTCTTTGATCTGGAGGGTTTTCTCTCTCTCGCTGACGTTTCGCAAGCCTACGGGGTGGATAAACCACGCATGTTTCAATATTTCCAAATTCGCCACTGGCTCTTGCACCCGGAAGTTGCCCCCTTGGTCGGCCGGCAAATGACACCGTTCGAACGATGGCTTGTGTCCAAAGACTCAGATAAACATCTTGTCTCAGACCTTTATCGGATGCTCACCCCTGCTGCCGACCCTGCTAAAACTGCTGGCCAGAGACGATGGGAAACCGAACTCGGGAGAACTCTTTCCTCATTAGAATGGAACCACATACACTATAGAGCCGCCCACACCACCCGCAATACCAAAGCTAGGGAATCGGCGATAAAACTGGCGATCTATTGGCACTTAACCCCAGCGAGACTCAACCAGGGTAACCCTACCCGAAGTGCGCTGTGTTGGAGGGGCTGTGGCGGCCGGGGCACGCTGACTCACCTCCTATGGGAATGTCCCGCCCTGCAGGAATATTGGAAGGCCGTCTTGGACGACATTGATTCCACATTCGACACTGAAATCCCACGCTTCCCAGCTTACACAATCCTAGGGCTCCCTAATGCGCTTATGTTCCCCTTGAGATCAGCTCGCGGCAAACAGATGGGCATCGCTATGCAGGCGGCGTCCCAACACATCCTGTCGCTCTGGGGCTCCACCGCCTCTCCCACCCACACAGGCTGGTTGCATAAGTTGTGGTTCACGTTAGGCATGGAACGGATTCAGGCCACGCTCACACACACGCCTGACTCATTCCGAACCACTTGGCAACCGCTCCTGACGTTACTCTCCAGGGAATTCCATGAAATCACTTGCCCAAAGTACCTTCGCATCCCACGCCTTACGGAGTGCATGGTGGACCGCGAGCGACCGCAGGCACCCTGATACACTTGGACTGACTATAACGCATACGATCACTACGGAAGAATGGCGTACTGGTAGGGGCGGGGGGAGGGTGTTTGAGTTGGATGTTGGGGGGGGGGCGGGGTTTTTGTTTTTTAAGGCTGGCCTTTTTGATTGCTGCTCCACTTAGGGGCTCTTCTCGATCCCCGGGCAGCGCCTCGCCATCTGGGCATGTTCACCCTGCTCACTTAATGCTTCTAAGAGAAGACGTGTTTGTCTGTCTCGCTTGCCTTTCTTGCCTGCTGATTGTCTATTGCCATGCCATGCCTGTTTCTTCTGTTTCAAAACTCAATAAACATACTTTGACACTAAAAACAGATAAAGCATAGGTAAGATGGATACAGTAAAAACAGGTTGTACACATTTGGCAGACTCTTGGACTGTAGTGCACATAACAATAAATATACGTATTTCATAAATTTCTTTCCCCGTTTTGATACAACGAAACAAACCATAGTTCAGGGAGTGGCAGTAAAACAAAGAGTAAAGTACACAGGTATTTGCTACATCAGAGAGGCGCGCCCCTTATACGTCTGTGATAATCGAGATCATTCTAGACTTCCTAGTGGTCCTTTAGTAGCATTGTGGTCCTCCAATTCCGATTCTGACCAAACCGTCCCTTGCACTTTGTTGTGGTGGTGACCACAATCCCTTTGTCCTCATCACAGAGGCTCAACAGGGCACTTATTCTCCTGTTGTCCTCTTTTCTATCTTTGTGTAATGGCTTTTGACCCATGTTAGAATTTAGGACATTATAGGTAGCTGGAATTACGAATACCATATGTAATCTCCTCATGAAATTCCTACAATTACAAGTTAAGTCCTGTGAAATAAAGAATACGTTTTTCAGACTGGTGTATCACACAGAATTCCCGATTTCATGTTGTTTAACACGGACATTTGCAACCTTTTCTGGGCTTGTGGTAAATATCTGCAGGGGCTTCTGTGTGGAATGGAGGGGTGTGGTGTGATGTGTGGGTGGGTGGGTGGGCAGGGGTAAGATTGGTGGAGAAAGGGAAGTGAAAACTAGCAGTGGGGAGGATTTCATGCTCACGGTGACCCTTGCCTTGGCTGAGGGTCTGACAGGGGCTGTGAACCAGGTCTCAGCTGCAATGTAGCCCTTTACAAGTTTTTTTTTATAGGTCGGATTTTTATCTGGTAAAATTGTGCCCAGAGTTTCTGCACCCAGTAAATCCAAATGTGGGAACACCATACCTCAGATTATAGTGCCACATGAGAATTCCATTCTGCAATATTTGTAATAATGATTTAAATGTTTTCATGGCGATCTGGTATTCAGAGTGTCCAGGGGAGTCCAAATGATAAATAATGTCAATGTAGCAGACCATAAAACTGCAGCATCTCCATGGATTAATACATCTTGCTTAAGTGCATCTGCCTTATTAACTGTTTAAGTGCTTGAATGTTGATGTTTAAACACTGAACTTATGTAGCGATGTCATCTTGATTTTGTGTTTTAGGAGAATGATAATTCAGTGAGGTTAAAGATTGCATCGTTGCTGGGCCTTTTATCGCAGACTATAGGATTTACACCAGACTCCATTGTGGATGATGTTATCGGCACACTTCAAAATGAAAGTAAGTTGTTACTGGAAGAATTGGGCCCAAAGTCTTATCATTCTTGACAGTCCGATCTGTTGGCGACTGTTTTACAGAGTTGCGTGTAAGGTAAAGAATAGAAAATAGAGAGCCTTAATTATCAGATTCCAGGAGATCTCTTTGTGAGAAAGTGGCTCCATATATACTAGACTAGAATGAAGTACAGTGTGTATAGAGCCCACCAACCTCAGAGGTTAAAGTCAGATCTAACCTTACTCTCCAAAGTGATAGCTTGGTCGAGCAGTAAAGCAGTACCAGAGGATTTGTTGTACACACCCAGTCAGCAAAAGGTTTCACACACTCAAGGACTGAACTCCAGGCCAATTGTTTTTGTATCCACAGATATAGGTGTTTTATTTTTAGAACCAACAGTTATAAAAATATACTTTTCTTGTTATGAGTTCTCTCATGTAATTACTTTGCAAAGAGGCAATAAGCTTTGTGAACACAATAGATACAGGGGTTGCAGTAGGCAACACAATTCTAAACACTAAAGCATTGAGCATACGTGGAAATTATGTCACATCGTCCATCCATGGAGCAACTGTTGCTGAGATGAACTAGTAGGCTATACTGGTCCATGTATTGTGAGGCACAGAGTAGAATGTGTATCCAGGATTAGAGGCATGTTGCAGACACCAGGTGTCTTTAAGTATATAAGCGTCACAAAGGTCTTGGAGTAACTCTATTGTACGGGGCTTGGCACTGGGTACTGTGGCTGTGGTGTGTATTAATGTGTCTAGAATCATGTTGCAGTCACCCCCCATAATATGGGATCAGTATCCATGTGCCCCAGTAGAGACCAAAGGTTTTGGAAGAAGTCCGGGGAGTCATAATTTGGGGCATAGACATTAACACTGACAGTGTTCTGGCTACAATGGAAAAACTGCCTCTGTCGTTGTGAAAACTGGCAGAGGGCTGAAAAGGGAGACTCGTGTATTAAGGTGCATACCCCTCTAGAGTAGGTACTATAACTCGAAGTATCTGTAGGGACCCCAGGTGGATGCAAAGGTAGAGGAGGTCCTAGGAGGGAGATGTCTCCTGTAAGAAGGCAATTTTTGGGCCATACCGAGTAAGGTAATGTAGTACTTACTTGCCTTATCAAGGGTTGTTTAGGCCGCTAATGTTCACAAGAGGAACTTTAGTTTGTCTACTATGTGTGGATATAATCGTGCAAAGTGTATGTTGTACATGGGTTTTGACCAATTGTATTGGCTCCTTCCTGTGAGGCAAAGCCAGAAACATAAACAGAGAACATAACTGCAATCTCCCCCACCTACACAAGGCGCTAAACTGCCTAGCGAAATGCCAGAACTTGTAACTAATAAAAACATTAACCGCAACAATTTCCAATGCTGTGTACACCTTAGCGGGTGAACAACAGTGCAGCAGACCAGCCCCATTTTCAAGTGTGTCTTTGCTGTGTCATGCAGCCCAGTGGCTGGTGAGTAGATGTTCATCCAAGGCCCTGGGGGAGCCCGCACAGCAGCGATCTGCAACACAAACTTCAGACAAACAGAGCGTGCCAAGCAGGCTATGTCTCAGAGATTCAGTTAGTAGGGCAGAGGGGCACGAACAGCCCAGGTGTATAGATGATGGGCCCGCTCCGCTTAATACTATGGGTGTGGCCTAGATTGCTGGCACATAACCAGGAACAGCCGGGAAGCGGGGATGGCGGTTCGAGGCCGCAGGTAGGCGTGGAGGATGCAGACCAAGCTTCAGGGCCAGGCCCCTCCCGAGCATGCCCAGCAGGTTCTCTGGTCTGGGAAAGACATGGCTTGGTAGTTCGGACTGGACTGTTCCCATGAGGCACAGGGTCAGAGCTGATTTGCATATAGCCAGTGTCTAACCCAGGGTGGTGTGGAGTGCAAAAAAACGATGGATTTAGGCCCAGATCCTTGTACTGGGGTGAATGTATGACATTGTTCTACATTCTGTCCATCAACTGTGTTTTTTGCAATTTTCACCCCGAGTGGGCTGGGTATGCTCAGACGTGAGTCCCAGGCTCTCCACACCACTGGAGTCAAGCTATCCAGGCTGAATGAAGGCTGATAGCCAGAAACCGGTCCTTGGATGCTTGATTCCGGTCTGGGAAAGACATGGCTTGGTAGTTCGGACTGGACTGTTCCCATGAGGCACAGGGTCAGAGCTGATTTGCATATAGCCAGTGTCTAACCCAGGGTGGTGTGGAGTGCAAAAAAACGATGGATTTAGGCCCAGATCCTTGTACTGGGGTGAATGTATGACATTGTTCTACATTCTGTCCATCAACTGTGTTTTTTGCAATTTTCACCCCGAGTGGGCTGGGTATGCTCAGACGTGAGTCCCAGGCTCTCCACACCACTGGAGTCAAGCTATCCAGGCTGAATGAAGGCTGATAGCCAGAAACCGGTCCTTGGATGCTTGATTCCGGTCTGGGAAAGACATGGCTTGGTAGTTCGGACTGGACTGTTCCCATGAGGCACAGGGTCAGAGCTGATTTGCATATAGCCAGTGTCTAACCCAGGGTGGTGTGGAGTGCAAAAAAACGATGGATTTAGGCCCAGATCCTTGTACTGGGGTGAATGTATGACATTGTTCTACATTCTGTCCATCAACTGTGTTTATTGCAATTTTCACCCGAGTGGGCTGGGTATGCTCAGACGTGAGTCCCAGGCTCTCCACACCACTGGAGTCAAGCTATCCAGGCTGAATGAAGGCTGATAGCCAGAAACCGGTCCTTGGATGCTTGATTCCGGTCTGGGAAAGACATGGCTTGGTAGTTCGGACTGGACTGTTCCCATGAGGCACAGGGTCAGAGCTGATTTGCATATAGCCAGTGTCTAACCCAAGGTGATGTGGAGTGCAAAAAAACGATGGATTTAGGCCCAGATCCTTGTACTGGGGTGAATGTATGACATTGTTCTACATTCTGTCCATCAACTGTGTTTTTTGCAGCAGGTTCTCAGGGCACAGGACCTGCACTGCGGGTCAAAACAGGTGCTTGTTGCAGCAGTCGTGTCTGATTCTCCAACGGCAGGGGTTTAGGTGGGGGGGGGGGGGGGTGTTGGGATAGTGAAAACGGCATGTGCAGCCCAGCGGGGCTCGGCAGCCCCGGACCTCAGGCTCCCTCGTGGCCCGTGTCTATACTGCTGACTCCACACAGGCCCCAGCAATTCAGGTAGGATGGCGGAGGGGCTTGGCCTACTCAGACACGCGTATGATGGACCTCTTCAGCTCAGCACCATGGGTGTGGCCCCAGTGGCAGGCGCCTTACCTGGATCAGCCGGAGTGCAAAGACCGTGTTGTGAGTCTGACGGCTAATGTGGGGATGCAGACCGTGCCTATAGGCTGGGCCCCACTCAAGCTTGCCCAGTAGTGCTTCAGGCCACAGGGCCCACCCTAATGATGAGAGCGCTCGCCAGATCCGATCCTTCAAAACCGGGGTGGCAGTCACGATGGTGAGTGCGGCGTGGGTGGCCCAGCAGGGCTTGGCATCCCCAAACCTTAGGCTCACCGCGCGGCCTCTTGTCACAGCGGGGAAACCAGTCCGCCAATCACACACGTTGATGCGCCGTTCCCTAGGTGGTTACACAACCAGAATCATGCCATCTCGTGCTATGCACGGTAGAATATACAAGTCTATAGTCTATATTCCCGATGGCCATCGATGAGGGAGATGACCCATAATCTAAAAATAGGGTGCCGTATTCGCCGGAGATTCACTGCCAAGTGGCCATCTTGGTCGCTGGCGTGGCCACACCTCCCACATGTATCATTGTTTAATTAATCCAGTCTAAGGAGCAAACAAAAGGGCTTTTTCCCCAGCACTCTTGAAACGCTGCAACAACCTGTGGGTGGATTAAACTCGGCACTTACCCTATAGCCACCCAATAGAAGGAAATGGCCAATGAGTAATGTTTATTTCTAGAGGGGAGTTACAACATACTGGATTTTGTGTGCCTTCCCTTTTTTTTAGTTTCCGAGACCTATTCAGATTGATTTGGTTAAGAATTTTTGCAACTATAGAGGCAGGCTGTATATAATGAATAGAACAAATGGTATGAGTGATTAAAAACTATGTCCAGTGAAAAATGTATAATTTCAGTGTGATTGATACATATATGGTACTTAAATTAATCCCTACAGTACTACAGTTTTTTTGCCTTTTACTGTTTTTACCCAGGAGATGTGTGTTTAGATGGGCACACCCCTTTATATCTTCGGGTTCATTTAGGCGCAGTTGTTGCAGGCCCTGGAGTCGTGCTCCTACCCAAGGTACTATAAGCAGACTTCGTGGGGGTCTCTGTTTGTGACAGTCCCTACACGGTTTGAAACCAGTCTTCTTTTGGGGTGACATTTTCCCTCACCTTGGTTAAATATGGACAAAATTACTTGTCTGAAAGACCAAGGAGAAGCTCCAGATCTGCGATTGAAGGTGAAGAAAGAAAAGAACTGACTTCCGAGCACATGGGTGGTTCCTATAGGCGTTTCCACTCGTCACTTCTGGAGTGGAACACCATTGGCACTGAGTCACATGACCCCATCAAGTAGCAACTGCTTTAAAGTTTCATGATCCAGTCTGACATCTGGGTAAATACATTTCCTAGGTGACGTGTCTGCGGCTCGATAGAGTATCCACCAGAAAGATCCTTACCGAACGTAACTTGTTCTCTTGATCTCTTCTTCTCAAGAAGGGCTGTACAATTTGATTCTATGACATGAAAAATTACATTAAATCAATGTCAGACCTTCGTTGTGTGGTGTACGTTTACAAGCCCTCTGGTGAGCTAGGCTGTTCAAAATCATGAATTCTTCAACCAATGTGGGAATTCATCAAATCTGCACAATAAATAAATTATGCTTTGAAATATACAAGATGGCTTTAACTGTTTAGGAAATGTAATACATCAGTACAAATTTAGCAGTTCAGTTTTCTAGCAACTTCCAAATATAAGGCTCACATATTGTCATTTTAACAAATAGAAGGACTTCACATTATGACTGTCCTAGATGTAAACAGCTTGTTCAGCAACTGTTGTAGCAGGGAATACTTTGATCTTTAATTTAGTCCATATCACATGTTTGAGATGTCTTTTGACCATAAATTCAATGCCCTTAGTTAACAGCTGGGCTGTATGTCATCTGCCTAACTGATATATGAATATCCAGACCAAAAAATAAACAGCAAATCAGCAAAATCTGATCATTTTTTCTCCTTTCAAAAATAAACTTTAAAAATCAAATTTAGAAGAAATAATGTAAAATATGTTTGTGTTGTCTAAATAATTTGTGCTTGCGGAACACAATAGAAGAAATTCTATGTTAAAAAGTAATGCAGAGAATGTTACCCAAATTTTTGTTCAACTAAGGTCTTAACACTAACAAATGGCTAGTATTTTTCTCTTAGAAATCCCCACTTGGTATGCAAAGTGATCCAAAGCACAACAATCTCCTCTATCTGAAAGAGACAGTTAGTTATAGATTCCTTACCTTTAGAAATTATCCCCAGGTGTCAGACTGGATCCGAAGATTTTTTTCCTTAGCAGTACCCTTGTGTGTTGATAGGTGGCGTCGGTCGACTCCGCGTCCGATGTTGGCGTCATGGTCGCCGGGATAACGTTGCCCCTGCGCACGGTCAGTTCTTTCTTTTACTGCGCCAGCCTAGTGCAGATCTGGAGAGAGCTTGCCCCTCAGTCACTTTTTGACTAAACTATTTTTCTCTTTTGTTGATTTCTTTTTTCGACTCATCGACTCCTGGTGTGCGAAGGGATGTCCCCTCGTCGGACCGGCTTCAAGCCCTGATAGGTCTGTCACAAGCTGATGTCTGTGACGGACCCGAACCTCGTGTGGCTCTGGTGTCTGGAGCACGACCACGACCTGAAGTCGTGCTCTGACCATGAATCCGAAGTCTTTGCAGGAGCCGTCCCGAAAGCCTTTGGAGGCCTGGCAGTCGGCTCCGCGTCTATCTCGGTCTTGCTCGAGGGGACGGTCTCGAGACCATTCGCGGAGCCACCACACGTCCTAAAAGTCTTCGCACTCCTCATGTAAGTCGAAGCACAAGAAGAAGGTGAAGAAACACCGTTGCTCTTTGCCTTCTTTCCGTCGGTCGGCTGACACCACGCAGGACCTGTAGAGTCGTCGCTGTAAGGCTCAGTCTCCGGTGCCCCATTCAGGGCTGACTCCGCGCCTCTCTCGTTTCCGGGAGCCGGGGGGGTCTCCTGGCCAGCTTTGGCCACCACCGCATCTTTGGACAGCCCGCCTCTGCTGGTGCGCCTTTGGGCCCCGCGGAGTCGGTCAGGGGTTCTGGGCCTTCGATGCCAGTGGCTCCATCCCCGGCAAGCCCCTGTGGATCCAGACCTGGATCCTGATCACTGCCGGTCGACCTTCCCTGGCGCCAATTCCGGTGACAACACCCCTGGCGTCAGCCGTGCCTCTGGCTGACACCATCCCCGTCCTCACCCCCGAGATGGACCCAGAGCCGGACCGCCGTTGGATCCGATGCCAGAGGGTACTTTTGCTCCCTTGTTCTTCCCAGGTGTTCCCTATCGCCCTGATGATGGTGATGAGGACTGAGACGGGTCGCTGGACCCTTTGCAGACCAGCTGGAGAAACCAAACAGGAGAGAGGAATAGGGTGACAGCAGTGGTATGGACACTTCCCAGACCTTGGCATGCCTTCTCCCCCTACCGTGCTACGGAGGAGGCAGCGTCCTATGCAGTGGTGGTGCGTAGGGCAGCTGAGGCCTTGGGCCTGTAGCTCCCTACAGTGGCAGTCAGGACTAATATCCTGACAGAGGTGTTTCAACCTGGGCAACTTCCTCAGAACCCCTCTTGCCCTTCAATGAAGCTCTCACTGACATCCTTCTGGGCACTTGGTCCAAGCTCAGCACAGGGGCTCCTGTGAAACGGACGATTGCCCGCCACCACTGCCCGGCTCCGGGCGATCCCATTTTCCTCACCCAACACCCTTCCTCTGAGAGCTTGATTGTCTAAGCTTCTTCTTCCAAGGTTGCATTCCCTTCTGCTGCTCCAGACAGGGAATCCAAGATGCTGGATTATTTTGGGAAGCACATGTTCTCTTCCTCCAGCTTGGCACTGCGGTCTGTGAATACCGCGTGCATCTTGGGCCGATACTCCCATACAATCTGGGAAATGTTGCGCAAATCCTGCCTCATTGCCTTGAGGAGGCCTGGACTGTTCTCTCCCAAGCCGTGGCAGACCGAAGAGACGCAGCAAAATTCATGATTCTCTGTGGACTGGATACCACCACTTACTGGGCAGAACGATTGCCACGTCGGTAGCCGTTCGGTGCTACGCCTGGTTGAGGACTTCTGGCTTTTCGAGTTATGTTCAAGCAAACTTGCTGGACTTGCCCTTCGATGGCTGTTGCTTTTTTGGTGACAAGGCAGACTCGGTGCTGGAGCGCGTTAAGGATTCTCAAGCTACGTCCAGATCCTTAGGCCTTGCAGCGTCCTCCGGTCAACCTCAGTCTGCCTTTCGCCCCTTTTGTGGGTACGGAAGGGGCACCCTACTACCTCCGGCCCAGTCTAGCCACCGGTCCACGCATGCTGCCCAGCCTCTGAGTGGCCCGGACTATGGACCCAGCGAAGCAGGCCTGAGAGCCAGCGGGCAGGCCAGTCCACCCTTTCTCCCTATGCAGAAGCATCCAAACCCTTTTAGTCTGACCTTTCAGGCCCATCAGCGGCCAGTGGGTGGCAGGATTCTTCATCACCTCCCCCACTGGCAATCCATCACATCAGACGGGTGGGTTTTGCAGATAGTCTGAAGGATCTACTCCCTCCCCTTCCGAACTACCCCTCCCTCCATGCCACCGTCTCTCGATTGCATGTCGGAGCATCATTTGGCGCTTCTCCGCCAGGAAGTTTCATGTCTCTTGACCAAGGGAGCTATCAAAAGGGTTCCTGCACCAGAAGTAGGACATGGTTGCGATTCCTGCTACTTTCTGGTGCCCAAGAAGGACAAGGGCCTGCTTCCTATCCTAGACCTCAGGGGCCTCGACCGCTTCCTCCAGAAGATGAAGTTCAAAATACTCATGTTGGCTTAGGTCCTGTTGCCCTCGACCCTGGAGACTGGATGGTGGCGTTGGACTTGCAGGACGCCAATTTTCACATCCCCGTCCTGCCAGCCCTTAGATGCTATGTACGGTTCAGGGAAAGCCACAAGCATTTTCAGTTCACCGTGCTCCCCTCTAGCCTTACCAGTGCCCCTCTGGTGTTCACGAAAGTGATGGCGGTGGTCGCAGCTCATCTGCTCAGATCAGGGGTTCCAGTCTTCCCCTATCTCAACGACTGGCTTTTGAAGGCGGGCTTGCCCCAGGCTGTCGTTTCCCAACTCCAGACTACGGTGGACCTTCGGCATTCGCTGGGGTTCACTATCACCGTCCCGAAGTCACACCTGACTCCCTCTCAGTCTCTACTTTTCATCGGGGCTGTTCTGGACACAGTGCAGGTTCGGGCCTATCCTCCTGAAAAGCGAGTCCAGGATATTCGGGCTATGATACCGAGGTTTCAGCCTCTATCCTGGATTTTGTTGATAATGACATTGAGACTGCTGGGCCTCCTGCATCCTGCTGGTGGATCATGCCAGGTGGCATATGCGAGCTCTGCAGTGGGACCTGAAATTCCATTGGGTGCAGCATCAGGAGAATCTTTCCGACTACGTCCAGATCTCGGAGGGAACTGCGCAACAACTGCAGTTGTGGTTAACAAACCAGGATTGGGTCAGAGGCAGATCCCCCTCCCTCCCCCAAACAATCCTCACGGTGGTGACCAATGCATCACTTCTGGGATGGTGCCGCCACCTGGGAGAGGCGGAGATCAGAGGAGTCCGATCTCCGATAAGTCTAGACTCCATATCAACCTGTTGGAGCTCAGGGCGAATCGTATGACACTGAAGGCATTCCTTCCCTCCCTCAAGGGGAAGGTAGTGCAGGTGTGCACAGACAACACCACCGCCATGTGGTACTCCAACAAACAGGGCGGGGTGGGGTCGTGGACCTTATGTCAAGGGGATCTTTGCCTTTGGGCATGGCTGGAACATCAGGGCATATCCTTGGTGGTTCAACACCTGGCAGGTCGGAGGAACTCCTTTGTCTGTGCCTGGTGGATCACAAATGGCATCTTCACTCTTAGGTGGTCTAAGGTCTCTTTCAGCAGTGGAGAGAGCTTTGGTTAGATCAGTTCGCCACTGAAGAGAACGCGCAATGTCAGCAGTTATGTGCGTTGGAATTTCCAAGGCGGCACTCGCTCGGTGACGCTTTTCTGCCTGTACCACTTCTGCCCCAAGTGCTGCAGAAGATAAGCGCGACCGGGCCCAAGTCATTTTTTTTTTTTTTACTTTCTTTTTATTAACATTGCTCACAGACTCGCAGTATACATCACAGTATTCAATATTCTTAAAATCTTTGGCAATTCATAGTACAATCAAGGGCAAATCATACATTCTCAAGTCCACATCACCCCTGTCGCTCCTCTCCCTCCCTCCCCCCCCGATACTTCCGCCAGGGCCCCCAGATCCTCCTCCATTTCTTCTCACTTCCCCTGGCCTTGTAAACGGTTTCCTCCGCCCATTGACTCCAGTCTAAATCTCGTCGCCACTGGTCCCATCGTGGTGCCTCCTGTGCCCCCTAGCTCCTGGCTACGTTCCTTTTAGTCACCCCGGCCACTAGGGCCAGCCAGATCTCGTTGTACTTCAACCAATCCGTCGGGCCTTTGATCATTAATAATAACCATCGTGGCTCCACCGGGACTGGCGAACCCACGACCATCTCCATAGTGTGCGCCACCCTGGTCCAGAAAGGAACCACATTCGGACAGTCCCAAAGGATATGAAAGAATGACCCCTTTTCCTGACAGCCCCTCGCACACAGAGGAGACAGGCTCCTGCCCCATGAGAACAGGCACGTACGCGGGTAGTACACCCAGTGCAGGATTTTGAACTGGACCAGCCTAAACCAGACCTTCTAAGGTACCAATATCAGCTTCCCATTTCGCCCGCAACGACCGCAGAGGGTCAGGCATGTTATTGATTAATTTCCGGTAGATGGTTGCCATGGGCTTCTCCAAGATGGGATCTAGCAGGAGCCTGTCCTCCATCGGCGAATACTCCGGAATTGAGGTCCCCAGTGGGATGTGAGCACGCAAGGCGTGGGAAAGACGCAGGTAATGGTAGCGCTGTGAGTCATGCATTTGGTATTCTTTTTTAAGGAACTCGAAGGATCTGAGGCCCCCCCTTCCAAATATCCCCCAGATATTCAATTCCAATCAGCTTCCAACCCTTAAAGCCAGTGAGCCTCTTCACCTCCTTCAGCTGGTCCCCGAACCAGAGCGGGGTCCTGCCGGTTATAGTGTCCGTCCATCCCAGAAATTTGTTTGCCTCTCTCCAGCACTGCAGCACCACCCCGTATGCGAGGGCAAGCCCCTCTGAGGTTTTCGTGAATACAGGAGGGGTTCGCAGTTACCATCCGGCATGGCATACCTGTCCACCCTATAGGCTGGCTTCGAGGCCTTCGCATAGACCCAGTCATTGATGACCTGGAGTAGGGACGCCCAGTAGTACAAGCGCACGTCCGGAAGGGCCAACCCTCAGTCGTACACCCCCTCGTGAGCTTACCAAGCGCTATTCTCGGGTTACCCCCGTCCCACAGCAATGTCCGTAGGGCCTGGGATATACGCTTAAACACCCCGTCTGGCACTGGGTATGGTGAGTTTTGTAGGATATAGAGGAGGCGTGGCAACGCCAGCATTTGAAAGAGCGCCGCTCGCCCCATCAGTGTGAGAGGCAGGGAGCGCCAATGAGCGACATTCGACTCCAGCCGAGCCAGGTCCGGCTCCAGGTTTTTGGCAAAGAACTCTGCCCTGTCCAGAGTGACATACACACTAAGGTATTTAAATCCCCCGGTAACCACTAGGGCCGGGCATCGCGACGGGACCCATGGGGGGCACCCGAGAGGGGATATATCAAGGATTTAGGCCAATTAATTCTGTAACCAGAGTAACTTCCAAATAACTCAAAGAGGTGAAGTGCCTGCGCCATAGAATGATAGGGCCTGGCCATGTAAAGGACTATATCATCGGCGTATGAAGATATACACTCCTCCCAATCATCCGTGAGCGCCAACCCCCAAAATGACCGCTCTCTCCGAATCCAATGGCCCAAAGGCTCAAGTGCCAGGGCGAATAGGAGCTGGGAAAGGGGGCACCCCTTCCTTGTACCCCGCCCCAGAGGGAACAACCGAGACGTAACTCTGTTCACTCTCACCCTTGCCACGGGCCTCTCATACAACAGACGCACCCAGCTGCAAAAAAACGGCCCAAAACCCAGCCGCTGCAGGACCATAAACAGATACGGCCATTCAATACTGTCGAAGGCCATTGAGGCGTCCAGTGCCATCAAGGCCGTTTGGGTATCTCCCACATCCTCAGTCATGTACAACACCCCATAGAGACGCCTCAATTTGTGGCGGGTACTGCTATGAGGCATAAATCCCGACTGGTCGACATGCACCAAGTAAGGCAGGACGGCGAGAAGACGCGTCGCCAAGGCTTTGGCCAAGACCTTGGCCTCAACGTTGATAAGTGAGATGGGGCGGTATGAAGAACAATGGTCCACCGGTTTCCCGGCCTTATGGATGACCACAATCGCGGCCTCCCGCTGATCCGCTGGGAGCACCCCCTTCTGCCTTGCCTCGAGGAACATGCGCCGCATGGGATCTATCACGACGCTGGCTTGTCGTTTGTAAATTTCGTCCGGGGACCCGTTGGGCCCCTGCGCCGTCCCAGCCTGGAGCGTGTTAAGGGCTTTGCCCAGCTCCAGGACCTTGAGGTCCGCATCTAGGCTGTCGATCTGCTCCTAAAACAACGTGGGGAGCGCAAAGTCCCGAAGGAACTCCTCGCAGTCTGGTTCGGACCTGGTACACACCGGAGTGTACACAGCCTCATAATAGGAAGCGAAGGCCAATGCTATGTTAACGCCCGCCGATACCAGGCTTCCCGCCTCAGTCCTCACCTCCGCAACCCAGTAATGCTCTCGATCTCTTCGTTGCAGCCAAGCTTGCAGTTTCATGCTTTTATCCCCAGCATCATATATACGGTGTTGCACGGCCAAAGAATAGTCCTGTGCCTCACCCTCGGCCAATGAACTAAGTTCCCGCTGTTTGAGGGCAAGCATGTGGCTGTGCTCCGCCGATGGGACCCCCCCACCTCCCTTTCCAATGCCTATACCTCCCTCTCCAACTGCGCCATCTGCAGCGCTTCTTCCTTCTTCTGCGCCCCTATCAGCGCCTGAACTTGGCCACTCAAAACGGCCTTGAAAGCTTCCCACAGGATGACCTGGGAATCGACCGAGCCACGATTTTCTTTGAAATACAACTTGGAGCCCTCCTTCATTTTGTCTGCTATGGAGTAGTTTTTGAGGCGCCAAGCGTCTATCCGTGGGAAGGCCGCCCTTACGGTCGCCACCCCTTGAAGAGTGATGCCGACCGGAGAATGATCCGATATCCCCCGGGCCAAGATACAGGAATCCAAAAAGTCTGCTAACTGGTCCACCCTAGCGAAAATGTGGTCTATTCTAGAGAAGGTCCCGTGCCGAGCAGAATAAAAAGTGTACTGCCTCTGTGTAGGGTGATGTGCTCGCCATAAGTCGCAGAGGCCTAGTGCTGAGGCGAAACCTCGCAGGCCAGCCTCCCCCCGAGGACCCAGCCTCTCCCCGAGCAATCCAGGACTGTGTCCATTACCGAGTTAGTGTCCCCCCCCCCCAATATCATAGTGCCCTGTGGTAGATCCGCCAGAAGGGGCTTTCGTAAAGGACGGGGCATGCAACCCAGGGGGAATATGACAAGAACTAAGCGCTAGCGTGCGACTCTCCCATCTAACCGCCACCAAACAACCTGAGTCCTCCTCCCATTTACCAGTTACAATCAGCGGGAGCGCTGTGCGGACGAGAATCCCAACCCCCCTGGATCCCGATGTGAACCCGGAGTGGGCCAACAGCTTGTAACCGAACCTGTCCAGCGCCCTGCATGTATTGCCTCACAAGTGAGTCTCCTGGAGGAGAACTACATCGGGACCATGGCGCTTCATGTACTGCAGGACCAGTGTACGCTTCACTTTATTGCCCAACCCATTGACATTCTTTGACCAAATTCTTAACCGTGCCTGAATACCCATTGAAGTACTGCATCCCAGCGTGTGCCAGATCCCCTTCGAACCACTGCTTGTTGCTGAGTGCAAACCTATATGCCTGCGAGAATAAAACACTGTGAGCCAAACTAAACCTTCCCACAACTCCCCTACCCTCCCCCCAATCCGCACCCCCCTCCCTGCCTCCCTGCTAGGTGTGCCCCAAACCTCCCACCACTGAAGCATGCAGAGTGCCTGTTGCCCCTTCAACCCTGTATCCACCAACTGACGGAACGTGAACCTGCCTCCGCAGAAGAAGTCATACTGGTACGACGGAGACCACACCCCATGGAGAGAACTCTTAGCCAAACCCCCTCCCTACACCCTCCTCCCGGACCCAATGCGACCATTCAGAAAAGCCAGGCACACCGTACGGGCCCAAACCTTCCCCCCAGCGAGGAGCCAGCAGACCCGGAGACTCCCATCAGCCCCCTTCAAAAACCAGGGCCCAAGAGGTGCACCAATTCCCCTTCTTTCTTATTACCACAGTGACTCTTGTCTACCCCACTCCCACCGCCACTTGATCGGTGACTGTCCCGATTGCTGAGGCTCTCCAGTTTGACTGTCACTGAGCCGGGTCTCCTGACCCACACGCCCATGCAGGAGGCGCCGCAACCCTCTCTGGCGGCCAACTGTCCGCCAGCCCTCCAAGCAGTCACCTGCCTCCGTTGGTGAGTCGAAGAAAAAGGGCTTCTCCCCGTCGGAATCTTGAGGCGCGCTGGGTACAGCATCATGTATTTACTGCCTTGCTCCCTGAGAGCCCTCTTGACCCCTTCAAAGGAGCGGCTCTGGCGCTGGACATTAAGCGTAAAGTCCGGGGGAAAATGAATTGTGGCGTTGTCCAGATGGAGATCCCCTGACACACTAGAGGCCTGCAGGATAGCGTCTCGGTCCCTGTAATTCAAAATACGGGCAATGATGGTACGCGGAGGGGCTCCCTTCTTGGGCTTGCCCCCCAGCGTGCGGTGCGCTCTTTCAAATGAGAAGAAGTTTGACAGACGCTTCGGCTGGAGGTGCTTGATTATGAGATCCTCCACAAACCAGTCCGTGGACAGGCCCTCCATGCCCTCCGGCACTCCCACGATTCGGATGTTATTACGCCTCGCCAGGCCTTCCTGATCCTCCAGGCAGGCGGCCATATCGTCTTGGTTCTTCATGAGCTTAGCAACCTGCTCCTCGAGTCGCTTAGTTTTGGACTGCAGGCTGCAAACCCCACACTCCATCTCCGTGACCTTGTCCGACATTTTGCCCAAGTCTGCCGATATTAGATTAACCTCCTCAGTCACCGAATCAAGCTTGGGTTCCATGGTGCCCCTCATCTCTTTGATGGCGCCACGCATCTCCATGATGGCCATCATAATGTCTTTTAACGAAGGGTCTGCCTCGCCAGTTGCACCTTTGCTTCGCTGGCTCCTTCCTGGTGGATCGTCCTCCCTCCCCACACTGACTGTGTACCTGTCAATCTGATTGACCTGTCCCTGCGTGAGGGGGCTATTACGGCCCATGGTCCTGGATTCCACCTCAGTCCGAGCCGCCGCCCACTGCGCCGCTCCTGTTGACAGCACTCCAGACACTCACCAGAAAGCGACCACAGCTACAGTGCTCTACAAGGCACCTGCCAGATGTTGCGCCCCCTTGCCACAGGCAGTCCTTGCTGTTTGTCCCGCCACTCCACTGGGCCGCGCAGTAGGCAATTCGCTGTCCTTAGCGGCCAAAACCTGCGCGCTGGTTCTATATCTGGTCTGGCCCAGTAATACCACAAGGGAGTTCTTTCGTACAGAAGTGGGGGGCCACCAAATGTCCACTCGGTTGCTGGCCAGCGATTCCCAGGGGCGTCACAATCTCCTCTGTCACACCGCAGTCCATAGGGGAACCCACAAGGGCAGTCCCTCCACACACTGTTCCCTAAAAAAGTATATTTCCCTGTTAGGGGTTATCCTTGTTTCAGGGACTTTTTCCTAAAAAAGTTTATTATCCTGTTAGGGTTTATCCTTGTTGCAGGGGCTCATGTGTTTGTCATAGTGAGTCCCTCCATACACTCAAGGCCTGAATTTCACATTGGGATCTCCGCCCGGCCCCGTGCTCCAAGCCGGTCTTAATAGGGTGATGTTTGCCGCAGGCCACTCCGCTACTGTCACCAGATCAGGTCCGCCCCGTCCGCCCCTCCGCTGCTGTCAAACTTGCGTCCCCAGGCCGGACACTGACCTGTTCCCGCCTGGGGACCGCTGCCGATGCTGCCCGTGGCTACGACCGCCACCGCTGGGTCCCGCTCCTGGGGTCAACCCGCCTCCACTCTAGTGTGCCCGTGTGGACCTCCCGAGGCGGGACGGGCCGCACCGACAACCCACTCTCCTTTCATCACTTCACCCCTGAGGACTCACCTCAGGGCCAGGCAGAACGCGCTGTAGACTCAGTCCGTCTAATAGCTCCACTGTAGTTCAGCCACCGCCCTCAGCCATTTTGTCACTGACTCCCACCGCGAGTAGGTTCCCGGTGCCACTATCCAGAAACCCCGTGCAGTATCTCCTTGGCGGCTGCAATCGGGGGGCTCACATCAGTGTCTCTACGGCTGGGCTGCGGGCTTCACCGATCAGCTCCGGTGGCGGGCGCCATTTTGTCGCCGTCTGTCACCGCTGGTAGTTCCCCAGTGCCGCGATTTGGAACCTGTACAATTCGTTCTCCTGGGCAGTCCGGAAGCCCCATGCAAGCTCACTGCGGGGACCGCTAACTGGGGGTCCCACACGAATGTCTCTGCAGCTTCAGGGTCACTAGGCTCTGGCCTCGGCGGCCGCAGGCATTATTTCCTTCCCGCCTGGTACGCCGTCCGGGCCCCGAATTTGTAGCTTCCGAGCTCCACAACTCGATTGTGTCTGGACCACAGAGCCGCCAATAGTCTTCCCAACACTACCATCTGCGGTGAGTACTTTCAGAGGTCGGATGATGTCGGATGGTGGGTGTCTTTGATGGTTCTGCTACAGCAGCTCCTCTAGTGTGCGGCCATCTCCGTTGGCTGCTAGGCCACGCCCCGCCCAAGTCATTCTTGTGGTACCGGACTGGGCACAAAGAGTCTGGTATGCCGAGCTCCTGAGCATGGCTATCGATCATTCGATGAGAATGCCCCTTCTGGAGGATCTTTTGTCACAGCAGCGGGGGACGGTTCTCCACCCGAACCTGTCCAGCCTCCTCCTCCTTCCTTGGAGATTGAGCAGCGACAGTTGACCGCTTTTGACCTTCCACCTGAAGTTTGCAATGTCATCTTGGCAGCCAGGCGTACCTCCACCAAGATGGTGTACGCCTATCGGAACAATTTTGTGGCATGGTGCACAGCAAAGGCTGTGGATCCCCTCTGTGCCCCTTTTTCTGAGGTTCTTTTGTTCCTTCTCTCTTTGGCTCAGCAGGGTTCTGCTCTGGGCACTGTTAAAGGCTATGTGGCAGCCATTTCTGCCGTTCTTCGGCTACCAGATCAGCCCTCTTTGTTCAAGTCCCCTACTGTAAGTAGGTTTTTTAAAGGCATTAATCGCCTCTTTCCGCCATCTCCTTTAATAATGCCTCAGTGGGACTTGAACTTTGTTTTGACTTACCTTATGTGCGCTCCCTTCGAGCCTCTTCACAGTTGTCCTCTCAGACTTCTCACTCTGAAGACTGCCTTTCTTATTGCCATCACCTCTGCTCCCAGAGTGAGTGAGCTTCAGGCTCTTTCTTCTAAGCTCCCTTTCTTTTCTGTCCATCCAGACAAAGTGATGCTTTGGATGAAACCCTCGTTCCTGCCTAAAATTGTCCCACCTTTTCACATCGGACAGACTATCGCTCTGCCCACCTTTTTCCCAACTCCGCACCCTTCCAAAGAGGAGGAGAGACTCCACCGTCTGGAACCGAAACGTGCGCACGAAGGATTTCTACCTTGACCGCACAAAGGATTTCTGGGTGGACGATCAACTCTTCATTGGCTATGTGGGTGCATAGAAAGGTCGGGCTGTGCAAAAGCGTACCATCTCCCGATGGGTTGTCCTTTGTATAAAGATGTGTTACGCTTTAGCTAAAAAGAAACCTCCAGTGGGGCTACGAGCTCATTTCACTATAGCTATGGCATCAACTACTTGTTTGTGACGTGAAGTCCCACTTATTAACAACTGCCAGGCGGCCACGTGGGCTTCTATGCACACGTTCACCAGACATTACTGCCTGGATAGTCAAGTCCGGAGGGTTGGCTACTTTCCCCGTTCTGTCCTCCAGGACATTCTGGTGTGAACTTGGTTCGCTGTCCTTCCTCTGGGGTTGGTATTGCAGGGGTATTTATTCTAAAGGTAATGAATCTATAACTATCTCTTTCAAATGAACAAGTTACTGACCTTCGGTAACCATGTATCTGTAAGAGACATAGGTTTGTTATAGATTCCTTACCGCCCCACCCATTCCCCCCCCAGCTTTGCGACCTAACTTCTAGGGATAGGGAGTCCCTTGCACGGCCCTAGTGTGGCGCACCAGTGGTCAGTGTCTTTCATGTCTGCACTTCTGGTGTTGAAAGTCATGTCAGAACTGATGTCCGTGCACAAGCGTGGATCTAAGTAAGCACCGCACCGTCATCCCATTTGACCAACGTCACCTACCGACACGCAGGGGTACCGCTAAGGAAAGAATTCTCTGATTCCAGTCTGACGTCTGGGTGTTATTTCTAAAGGTAAGGAATCTATAACTAACCTATGTCTCTTAGCATAGCGTTAGCAAAGGTAAGTAACTTGTTCTTCAAACACACATTGATCCTTTGGAAAGCATATTTTTTTCTAGATATCATCTGCCACATCCTTAAGTGCAGCACCTCCAGAAATACTTATTACAGCACTACATTTGGAAACTCCCAGAAAATACCCTTAGTAAGATTCATAATTGCATTGATAAAGGACCAGATAGAAATCTTTGTATGGCCTTCTTTTTAAACACTATCTGAAACATCCCATGCATATTCTTCTCTTTTGACATGGATTGTAGGAATACATTAATAGTGTAGCACAGCTGTGACTTTTTGCTTATCACTTCCTAGTTTCTGATATATGCCCCACACAGTAAGTCCTAGCCCCAGTTAGGCACATCAAAAATAGGAGGTGAAGTTGAATTCTTTAAACTCATACACAATTGAATAAGGTAGCTTGTATGGATTATTCAGATGGTCTACTGTAAGCCTTCTACCTCAGTTTAGCCAGTACTTTCGAAAAAGCATTGCCCCCAAAATAATATTACAGAAGCAGAGATGCTATCTACCAACAAATGTTACAGCTTTGAGTCTCTAACCAGAAAAGGCCATGTTAAGGATGAAGGTGGGAGGCTGAGAAAAACCCACAAGCACGGATGGAATAATGGCCACTATGTTATGTTGACAAATGGCATCCTCACAAATCCCTACCTTGAGAAATGTGGCCCGTCAAATTTGAAATGTTTTTCAACAAAGTTACATCAAAACTTTCCTGACAAATGTAACTCTTGTCAGAGACCTGGTTGGCATTGTAGGAGACCCAGAATATATCCTACCTCTCCATCGCTGCCTGCATCCTTGCCCCATACCCACCCCAATAATTTAATGGCACTGTAATTTTTTACTTGTCTTTATCTCTAGTTGGTGATTCTCTTTCTTTCCAACTTGTCACCCCTTCTTTTCTACTGTCCTTTGTTCTCAATACTCCATGACATTTTATTTTCTGTGGATTCATCCATTCCATATTCCCTGTCCTTTGTTATTCCTTTCAGGGTCATTGACACTAAAACAATACTGCAGCGACCTGTTAATTGTGCTTGTATTTTAAATTCCTCTAAAATTGCCTTTCTTCATATGAATATATTTACAATTCCAATTTAGGTATTGTAAGACATTTTAATGCTTTCTTTCTTCCCCTTATAAGCCCATGATTTACTACAGTTCAGCATTTTGTTTTCTGTATTTTAACTAATCGTCACCTTGTCCGTTTCACAAGTTGATCTTTAGTCAAATTATACTCGTCAAATACACTTTTCTCTGAATGATTACACCATGATAAAATAGTCAAGAAATATAACACTGAATGAATAGATGAAACCGCTAGCTACTTCTGATAGTAGCACTGGTCTAAAGTTAATTCAAGGTTCTTTTGGAAGCCGGTGTAGGTCTTTCAGTATGGGATTATGTGATCAAACATTTTCCTCCCTCATGCTCCTGATTGTAATATGTATTTTGCAACGACAATTAGGGGAACATTTTGGTAGTCCAAGGGATCACTAAGGATTGTATCACTGAGCAGAAATCAATAGGGGTTAGGAACAGTTGAATTTGTATATTATGAATTATACTGTGACTAGAGCTTTTTAATGTATATTCGATGTGAGTTCGCATAGAGATATAGTAGCAAATTCAAAAACCCAGAGAGTTTCCTACAAGGGAGAGATTTAGGGTGAATGCTCTAATGTTGAAATCTGAGAGCCATTTCTTTTAGCTTTCCTCGATCTAGTCTCAGAATGGTAACCGCTTCAAATGCTGTATGTTTCTAGGCAGGTTTTCAATTTGAAAACCTCTTCAATGAAGTTAATTGACCCATCTCAAGTTTTCCCTACTCAGTGAACAAATCAAATTCAAAATGCTTTGTATCACCCATCTGACATTTATGCCGTAGGTATAAAGTTTGTTAGGGATAATTGAATTTACTGTATCCTCTTTAGACTGTTAAGATCATCAGATGCCTTGTTACTTAAGGTTTGAAGAACAAGAATGATAAGAACTTTTGTTTAGTATTCCAAGAATGAAACCTTTACTTGTTGTGGGCTGTACAGCACTGCCATAATCTAAAAGATCTTTTGTCACCCCTCCATCTGCTTCCCCTTTTTATTGCATCGTGGATACTGTAAACCCATACGTGTCTTTGTAGGGCACCTAATGTTCAAATTTCCCATGCTACGAAGTAAAAAACTAGCTCGCTGCAATAAAAACTGCCAATGAAAATAATTATTTGTTTTAATGATGGGAAAAGACATTTTATCGGGTGGTTTCAGGGGTTAGTTTGGGAACTGAGACACCAGATTTAACAACAAGTTCATGTCTTGTAAAAATTGACTATTTGTATGAAGACAGCAGACTATGCGACTTGTATTATTTTAATTTTTTTGCAGAGTCCCATCAAGTTCTTGCTCAGCTTCTTGATACACTCTTAGTGATTGGAAACAAACTTCGAGAAAATCTGTCTCTCCGAATGCGTTTGGTTGATGAAGCCTGCAAGGTAAAGCAATTAAAAAAATATCCTCAGTTTCTCTATTTTCTTACACAACAACGAATTTTTGAAGTCTGCATTCATTCCATAAGGTGGATCTCATTTAGTGAGTGTGTTGTGACATTTGTGTTGCACTGTCTATTATGGAGAACTTCGTTGTTTATTAAACTTGGTGGCCGAAATGGACAGACTTACACTCTGCAATTTGCTTCCTATCTTCATAATTACAATAGTAATATTTATTTTTGTTTCAACTCAATCTGCCTTTAGGCCTTTGTATTCTCTTGCACACTTTACTTTTTTCCACATTTGCCCGTCCACTTGTGATTAGTAGCAGAAGTCACCAGAATCCATTGAATTAGGAAAGTGTACTATACACTCCCTTCAAATATGGAGCATCAGAACTGGCTTTAACTGAGTGCTTCAAGGGAGAGGTTCTGGAGATACTGGCCTTTCTCACGTTGAACTCTGAGTGTTCTTCTGACTCGTCTAAAGAGTCTGTAATCATCACAGAATTCTACTTTTTCCCGATTCCCTCAAGATCAGTAACAACATGTAGATTATATTCTATTTGTTCTTCTCTGTATTATGGCCTTGTTACTCTTGCCTAAACGGATTGTCCTCCTACTATAGGCATTCTTCACTTCATCAACTACTTAACGACTTCCACACAATCATAGGCCTTGGTCTTATATCTTTCCTAAATTACTTGCCCTTGAGTACTGCCTAGCCAAGAATAGCATGGACATCAACATACCGGTCTCATGCACATGTACACCATCAAGCTTTCCACACCATCTAGAAAATAATATTTCCTTACCTTCAGGGCAAATTCAGTTACTCGAAATTGAGTCCTGTCCTATCTGGCAAGGCTCAAGCTTTTAGCAGTGGAACCCTACACGTTCACGGCTCAACCGTATGCCGTTCCATTCCTTTCCTCTTCCCCAGGAAGTAGACTGGAGAAAAGTAATGAAAACCCACTTTTAACCCTCTTCCAAGTGGTTGACTTCACCTGATTCTGCTTGCCAATGCTTGTTGGAAAGGTACTTTACTGGTGAACAACCTTCTTCTCGCCCTCTACGTAACCCTTCACTTCTCAGCGCTATAAATCTTCCTTTCAGCAGTGTTAAGTGCAATATAAGGACAAAAACATAAAAAACAATTTAATTCACTGCAAAGTGTACTTGATATTCGGAAATGCTGTTCATTTCTCACGATCAGCTGCCTCTGGTACACTCTCAAACTCTCACCCCTCTTGTTACAATTCATGTACAAACTGAGAATGTTACTTTCAGTAGCACATCCAGCTGGTATTTGCAGAATTGTATGCCTGTATATGTGCAAGTCCAAGAGCCCAAAGACCTTATTTTATGTTTTGTAATTGGAACGTTCCAAACATCTGCACTGTTTAAATGGGGTTACTGTAAGGTTATACTTCACCACCTAAGGCTCTTTATGAGATAGGTGCAAGATCTGGACAAGCATTTACAATGCAATAGGTCTCGCAGCATTAAAGTTTGAGTTACTGGCATTGTAAATGACAATGCTTTGCATAAATTTTTTTTTAATTTGCAGTTGGTATATAAACATTGTTTGTGAATGGTTAGCTGTTGCTTTTGATAAGCAAAGTTGGCAGTAATATAGAGTGCTAGTCTTGCTTGTTATAAGCATGCTGATTTAAAGCGCTCTGATTCCTGCAGGTAAAGTTTGCGCTATATAAAAGTGAAAACTAATAAATAAATAAAAAAAAGCCTACCTGTACCACGTCCGTTCTTATTCTTTGATGCCACATATCTTTGGGTCCTTGTATTTATTAACTGCACCCGGCTGTGGGAAGCCTCCATGGCAGGAACAATGTGTTGCGGGGCAGACAACGGCAATGTAGCCACTGTCCTGTGGCTTCACCGTGGGGTAACAGTGTAGGGGCAGGAAGGCAGGCAGTTGGTAGTGCTGTGCCATAGCAGTGTAGTTCTCTGAGTATGCTGGGCATTGGGGTTGCTATTGGCTGACAAGAAGTGGTGAGGAGGTGCCGGTTCGGTATGACTGCTTCGGGATCTTGGGCAGGCGACAGTTAAAAAACAAGACTTAGAGCTATTGGCATTGTAAATGACAATTTCCTTAATCTATGTGTTTTTGTTTGGAGTGAAGTGGACAAAGTGAGGAGGAAATACAGAGGAGAATGTTGAGAGTGCATCGCGAGATGCAGTGGCAGAGAGCTGGGAGAGTGGAAAAAGGAGGGATATGGGACAGCATGGAAATTAATTTGTGGGGGGAGAGTGGTGGATGCAGATGGGGATTAATGCGGTAGGATTGTGTTTGGTTGTGTGAGAGATAGACCAAAGAGAGAGGGGGCCTGGGGAGAATCCTATTAGCTTTGCTGAATTAGCAGTATTTCACAAATCCGCTATTGGTGTCAATATGTATGCAGAATAAAGCTGTCTTTCGAACCTTTTTATTTCTCTCTGTGCAGAGCCTGCACGAGGTATTTGTAGTACCTCCAGGAATGGTGCACTTCGTTACCCGGGGAAAACAATTTTGCTTAAAGGAAAGAGGAGAAAAGTAAAGTAGCACCTCATTGTTAAACTCTGTGAAGTGGCACTAATGTGTGTGGTTGTGAGGAAAAGCAATCTGGCCCCTTTGCGATCACTGAGGAGGAGTGACAGAGTCAGAAGGAGAGGCAATACGTTAAAGAAAGAGAGAGGGGGAGGGGTAGCTGCTAGTGGCAAAGCACCAGAGAAGTGACCACTGTTATTTAAAGAAACACACGATAAAACGAATGAAGAGTTTCCCTGGAAAACTCTGTCAACGGCTAGGACGCTCGACCTCGGAACTGGGTTCGAGTCTCGGAAATGACGCTAAACCTCCTATGATTCTGGGCAAATTACTTAATCTCCCCGTGCCTAACAAAAACAAGCTGAATTGTTTTTATATCTAATCTGATAGGGGAAAAAGTGAAGCTTTTTATTATTACATAGTTTTGCCTCTAGAAACATTGTTATCGTATAGAATTGATTGTAGTTTTATTGAGTAACCCACAAGGTTGGTTACTCTTTTGTTTTTATTTGCGCAGGTTAACTTCCTATATGTGTACTATTTACCTTTACCTTCTCATCGTTATCTGCTTCCTTGTACAGTGCTCGGATAACCCCTTACCGGTCATGTTTGCACCATATGAAAACTTTTCAAATAAATGTTAACTAATTTCAATAAAGTTGTTAAAAAAAACTTCTCCTCTCTCCCCTATCTCCGAGCCTGTTCTCTCCTCTGCTCAGTTTTCAGTATGACTACTCTTTCGCTTCCTGCGACGACTTTGGTTTCACTCGCATATTCTTTTTGGTTCCCTCTGTTTCATCGTCCTTGCAATTTTAAGTCTGACCTCTCCCTGGCCTAAGGCCTTTTCACTGCTACCACCTGTGTTCCCTCGCGGACCCGTCATTCTTTCGGTTTTCATGCGTCTACCCTTGATTTGTCCAGTCTCACTTTCGCTTCCTCTCACATCTTCGCTCAGCTGTCTCGTCTCACTAGCTGAACTTTGCAGCACTTGTCTACTCCCCTTTTCACAGTTTGTACCACTTTTATTTGCTTGCACGGCGGTTTAGTATTCGCAGTATAAAAAAATCCAATAAAAAGAAATGAAATGTCAGTTTTAGTGCAATGCTTCTATCATTGCACCCATGTCTTGCTTCCTGATACCACGAGAATATTTAATTTTTCTTGCCCTTGCCTACCTTAGCTGCCCCTTATCGGCTACACCACCAGCGACCTAAGCCGTGTTCATTGCTGATGTCACTGTCGCCCCACTATGACGTCACTTCCTCTTAATGACCTCAGTATCCGAGGGGGCTGTAATTAAGCCAAAGTGACATCAGTGGCTTCTGGGATAAGGAGGAAGGGATGTGGGGTAAGCCGGTGCTGGAAAACATCTGGGCAAGAATTGACAGAAAGTAAGATGTAAAACCTGAAATAAACAAGCAATAAAGCTTAGGTAAATATATAAATATCGCTAATTAGATCCATTTGAGCAACAGGAAATTCTAAGAAGCTCTACAAAGTGTTGTAAAGCAGCAAAAATTGAAGGGTGCTAACATATTTTAGCTCTTATCTTGAGCAGTACTTTAGCTTTGCTCCCAAATCAGTTAACTAGAGCCACTGTAGCTGACCTCGCTGCCCAGCCTGCAGAGGCACCATTTCAGTGTAGCCCGAGGACACAAGCAGTGAGCGACAGGTTCATGCTGACGCACGCTCAGCTTTACATTAAATATATTGAGAATGAGCACTAAGTAAATGTGTGCCACGGCCACGCTGATTCTCCGGCAGCCGGTCCTACTGTCAGCTGAGCAGAGTAGAGAGCTGAGAAGTGAGTGATTAATCACAATGCTTGTAAGAGTTGCTGCAACTGGACTTTTATTAGGTGCTTGTCCTTTCAATGCAACTAAACTCTAGCGCAACTCAGAGAGCAATCAGAGGAGTTTTAAGACACAACATGAAGCAGCAACTGGCTGCAGTCTCGTGTCTCGCTGCACTCCTTGAGAAATCCCCTCAGTGCCCCTCCCACTGCTGATACGAAGCCTGCAAAACCACGGAGCCTCGGCGGCCTGAGCCCGCGATGAAATAAACAACTCAGAGGAATGGAAGGCTATATTCTCAGCCTGCTCCGTGTGGCCCAGGCTCACCACCACCAGCCGGCTGTAAAGTGGTTACCATCGTCATAATGCGTCAGCTGAGCGGAGCGCTGCTCAGTTTCGCTCTAAAATTAAATATATTTAAAGCCCGATATTACAGTCTGACTAGAGTGTCAATGACGGAGAACGAGTTTCCAGCAGCTGTCCGGTCGCAGGAACTTATTTGCATGAAGAAAGCGGACCCGCGGGCAACAGTGCGAGGAATGGTGAAGCTGTGCAAAACAAAACTTAAGCTTAAACTACCGCCTGCTGATCGCGCCATGGGGAGTGGGGCTTAGTGGGGGGGGGGGGGTGTCTGTGCGCTCGTGTGTGTGAGGCGGCGGGGAGAAGGGTGTGTGTGTGTGTGTGTGTGTGTGTGTGTGTGTGTGTGTATGTCTCTGTATGTGTATGTGCGCTCGCGTGTATGTGTCTCTGTGTGCGCATGCGTGTGCGACAGGGGGAGGTGTGGCTGTGTGTTGGAGCTTCCCAGGAGACAGGAGATGTACACACACGCGCGCGCGGCCCGATCCCATTCTTGAAGATGCGCGTGACCATCTCTTGTCTCCTGGGAAGCTGAGCTGAGCTGAGCCGGTGACTATAGGTCTCTGGCGAGACCGCGTTTTCGCGCGGTAATCGCCACGAGACCTAACAAGTAACCAGTGAGCAGTCAGGTTTGGTGTCAGAAGCAGAAAAGCAAAAGCTCTCTTGGTACAACAAAGCTCTGCCAGGAGTTTCATCTGGTTGTGGTGAGCAAGAGACCCTAGTCAACAATTATTAATTTAAGGCTAAACATGATCGGTTGAGTACACTGGAAAAAAATTAAAAGCCATTGTTATTTGTAATATCAATACATGTAAGTCATTCAAATACAAAACATGTTGCATTACAAATGCTATAGGTGTCACATTTGCGAAAGATAGAACTATTGGCATTGTAAATGACAAAGCTATTAATTTAGCTATTTCCAAAACCAACACATAAATAAAAAAATAGTCATTTACAAGACCAATAGCTCAAACTTTCATAATGCGAGACCTATTGCATTGCAAATGCTTGTTGAATAGACCTACTCTCCAGCCCTAGGCCAGGATAGTTTTCCACCTGCAGCAGCGTCGGGATACCAGTGTGCTATACAATTACATATAACCACATGAAGTATACACAGGGGTTGTATTGCTGACATGGCTTACTTTACGGTTGTTTAGTCAATTGATCAGTGCTTTTGCCTAGAAAGTTAAGGACATGAATACAGGGCCCAATATAGGGACCCGTTTCAATATGAGTTTCTTATTACTTCCGGATCTGAGTCTGAGACCCATCAGAACCCGGCCCACTTGGAGCCCTGGGCTGCCAGGAGATGAAGAAAAGTGAACTGTGGCTATAACGATACATGCAACAGGAGTCTAAGACCTCGCCACCAGAGGGTGCTATGACCAATGGGCCTGCACTTTAAATCACCCACTCGCGCTTCCCCTCTGCCACTCCACCTCCAAAGACACTCACTCCCCTCTACGAGCCATTCCAAAAACACATGCTCCACTCTCACCGGCCAGAAACATCTGCATGTAACTTTACACAGCCTGCCCTAGACGTAAATGTAATGCACAGCTGTGCTTCCTTCAGCATCGGTAATGCAACTTGAACACGCAACAGCTGGTTTCAGTCTGTCACGGACACACGCGCCTTTATTCGATCCACACAGATGCTGGCCTTCCTCAAGACACAGGTCTGAAGGAGTGTGGAGCGGGCGCAACAAATTCACATGCTTACACGTTAATCAAACCGAAAATAAACATGTCTGTCCTTATCAAAAAGGCCCGGCACCTGCCACAAATCACCCTGGTGAAATCTGAACACACGCGGGCGTCCTTTTTCGCAGTTTGGCCACAAAGACATCAGAAGGAGGCATGTGTCGCCTTAAAATGCAGCTTACAGTTTGAGGATAAAAGGCAGGTGAGGCTACTATGCCCCAGGGGTTAACCAACCGCTGCCAGCCAGACTAGTCTAAATAAACCCTCGCCTTTGCCCGACGGCCGCAAGCCCGTCACTGCCCCGCTGCTGCTCGCGGGTTTTAAGAACATGCCTCCCCCAAGATGCCGAAAATTAGTCATGATTTTACAACTGCGTGGCAAAAGCGCACTGACAACAAGTCAAACCGAAACCTAAGAGCCGCGCGCGTGAGCTTCTACCGTAGACAGCTCACGTAGCGCGGCTCTTAGGTTTCGGTTTCCAAGGCGCATGGCAGAGTCTGATTCCGACGCGCACGACCCAATCCCAAGGCGCGCGTCGGAATACGACTCTGCCATGCGTCTCAATGTGCACGTGGCCTGCTCCTGTCGCCCCTTGTTTGTCTGTAGAGCCGACAGCTATAGTGCTCTCTGCGAGAGCGCGCTTTCACGCGCTTTTCGCAGCGAGCCCTAAAAAGGTGCACAGTATCTGCCGATTTATACCCGAAATTACAAATAATGGGTCATAGAGAGGGGCATGAGAAATACTTACTAGCTGCCTTTTTGCTGTGTCTGTAACTGCATCTTTGTCTGGAGGGCGGTACTGGCGTAGAGCCAGGAATATGTACCTGCAGCTAGACATACCTGCACCAGTGTCTTTGCCTGGATGGTGTATTTCTAACTCTATCTAGGCAACAAATGTTTATCTGTAGCAGTGATTTCACGACATACCTGTCCTTATGCCAATATAATGTACGTGTTGCCCTCTCTAGACAGTATACCTGGATCTCCTGGGCTATCTTAAAAATCCTAGTGCTTATGCCACAATTTCCTAACACTTGATATTTAAATGGCTTGTCCTGCAACAAGATGTCCCAAAGAAAGTCTTTTTTTTGCCTGGTACACTTAGTGCCTATTTTAAAAGTTGGACAGCTGTTACTACGTCCATCCAAACCAAGAATAATGGTGTACTTAGACCCAGAATTTAGTATATACATTTCAATCTCCCGTTCTTGCTGAGATTCCCTTCCTGGTCATACTCTATGCAGACTTAACCCCCATCATTATGCACGTCCCTCAGAGAAAGCTGACAAATCTCTATGGTCCCCAGACCTTTTCAAATTTCTTGGGACATCTGCGGGCTCCAGATTAACAAAACAGCGAGGTGGAACGGTATTTGGGGTGCAAAGGTTTTGAAGGCATGATTATCCTGAGACCAGTGCACAAATGGGCACCCAAGCGGGGCAAACAATGTTCTCTTTTTTGGATACTCTGCCTTCTTTGTTCTCCTGAAATAAATATCCTAAATAACAATGAAGAAGGCCCAAATAGAGTTATTTCTGCATTGCTGGGCTCCATAGTTTTGCTAGATGAATTATGTGCAGTTGAACTGCTTGGTCTTAACAAGCACCAGGGCCAGGCTTCGAATCAGGATGGCACATAGCTGCTATAAGCTGCTTTTTGGAAGATGAACTGCTCAGTGGGAAGAAAGGAGCTGGCACCTACTCAAGATTACAAAGAGGAGTCTGAGCTGAATGGTGACCTTCTGGAGTGAGCCATCCAGGAGACGTACATGTTTTTTAGCGCAGCTTGACTAAATGGCTCAAGAAACAAGTGGTGTACCAGACTTAACAGAGCTGACTGTATGTATAAGCACATTTTTATCCGGGGACATGCTTGGTATCACGTTGGTCCCCTTGAGGCCATATGAAGGAGTACCCGAATCTCTAGATTCACGTTAGTACTTGCTTTAGAGTGCTGATGCCAGTTGCTCCAATTGTTCATGATTTAAGCAGTTGTTCTAGCACCATACAAGTTTCTAAGAGACCCTTATTTAAAGTCTGGTCACCCACTGACACTAAATCTCAGTTCACATTTGTTGTTATTAAACCCTGAGAGCCCAGGGGTTGCCCTGTACAGTTTCAAGATTCGAACTGCTGAAATTTGCTATCTCCAATGAACATTCCTGTTTGTGCTCACACTGCATTTATTAGCTTAGGTCCAGTTGAAGGCCTAGCTGATCCCTCACTCTGTGACTGTGCTTAGGGTGCAGGAACCTACTGACTATGGTACCTCTTCTTACTTTACACCTACACTGTGTGAAATCTTGTCATAGGAGCAATAACCTATCCTAAGAATAGCATGGGACTCATTTGCCAGCTATGGTGGTTGGATTTTGTGGGCCTACTGGTTTATGGATTTTGTTTGGGAAACAATGCCTCACAGAATCCTTTCCACCGAGTTGTTACAACTTACACCCAAGTTTCAAGAGCAGTCGACACACATAACCTATCCATTGGCTGGCCGCTGTGCCCTGATGCTTGGCTAATAGTAAACAAATGGTAGCAAAAACAAGGAATTACCAAACCTGCCAATAATACCATAGGTCTTCCAACGAAAAATTCTGACTAAAGGAGCCCAAGTTGTAGGAACATCGTGTAGCTGGGCAATGTTTTCAAGTGTTTGGAGTTGTATCTGGGTCCCAGAAGAGGAGAACAACTTTTGTTTGTTGTGTTCATTTTTGCTGCACTGTTTTTAGAGTGTGGCAAAATAAGACCCAAGTCCTTTAGATGCAAGTGTTCTGTCTGAGCAGTGGGTTTGTGTGTAATTTACTGATTCACCTTTCCCAGAGTCGACTTTGCCAGCTCCATGGGGTAAAGAGTCTAAAGAATAAATTGGTTATCCACTCAGAGTGCAATATCACTGTGGTATGGGCTCCTCAAGGAAACTCAGCACTATAGTTCCATAGATGTACCCACCACTTCTTCCCTGCACCACAGCACAAGGGCTTGCCCAGGTGCGCAAATTCTAGGAAATCATCTCAGTGCATCATTACACATTCCAAACCTCAATATTCACCCTGCTAACATACTACACTATCCATCCTTCAATAAATAAAACAAAACATAAAACTAAAACAAAAATCTAGAAAATCTAAATACAAAACCATACCCTAAACTGAGTGCAAAAGACCCTTAAGAGGGTTACGGGAGAAAATGCTAACTAGTAAACCTCCATCAGCACATATTAGTGTGAGACACCCATTAGAAAGTAAACTTAATCTCTGAATCTTATAGGATCTAACTCTATTAGTCCTTGTCAAACTTCTGGCATCACCACTTTCCGCGGTGATTACCACAGAAATGCTCACTCTAGCATTACCCACAGACTCACAATCACCACTGCCAAGCGAAGGAACAGAAACTGCATCATTTGTCCTGCTACTTAAGGCTCCAAAATGAAACCAATCATCACTGTTTTGCTCTCTTATCTCTCTGGAATTACATTTTTCACAAATGATTTTCTCTTGTTCTTTATGCACTTTAACCTAAGAATTCTTGTTCCACAATCTTATCCAGGAAAGCATTACAGCTATTTTGGATGTCTTCATCACTTTTTCACTGGCTCATAAAATCTAGATTCCTTTTTCACAACTTTCATGGGCTTTTTAATCAGAACTCAATCTCCAGGCACCAAACACACTTCTTTCCCCCTCTACTCCTGTTGTCATAGTACTTCTTACTAGCTTCCTGCTTGGTTTTCACATGTTCCCAAACTTTGTCTAAATCCACGTTAACATCCCGATGCCCTACTCTACCATCCAACCAGGCTGGGCTCATCACAAACAATGGTTTTCTTCTTCTCAACAAAATGAAAGGAGCAACACCCGTAGTGCTATGCGGGGTGGTATTAGAACTCCACGCTTTCTGTATCGAAAATTCAGATACATTCAATTGTTAGAAATAGCAGCCTGCACACCGTCTTTAAGCATATGATTTTCACTCTCGACCAAACTGTTAGCAGGACTGTTCAATAGCACTTTAACATGTCTTATGTTTCACATCTGGAGAAATTAAGCCATCTCCTCAGACACAAAATGCATGACATTATCTAAAACAACCTCCTTAACAGTACCCTCTAACAAAAATAAATGTTCCAGAAATGTTATAGCATTGTAAGAATCAGCTGCCCTAACGAAAGCAAAATACAGCCCTCTCGAAAAATCATTCCCCTCTGAAATAAGGATTTTTTTTTTGCTGCTCAACAAATTGTATGGATCAGTTTAATCAAGACCAATTTTCTCCCAAAGACCTTCAGGCCGTTCCACAGGATACAACGAAGGAGTAGATGATTTCCAATGCTTATCAGAACATAAGCATTCACCACAACACACTAAATGTCCCCCTACCAGTCTATCATGCCAGGCCACCAGTAACCATGCTTAATTTATTGTGCTAGTTGCAAAAATTCCTAAATGGCCAACATGCGCAAAAGTAACTGTTTTGTCATGTAACCCAACCGATGATACAAAAGCATTCTGCCTCACAAAAATGCCATTACAGGCAACTCTGATGCAACCTGGGTGAAAGCTCTCATCTCAGTACTCAATTTCAATTTAATTTCAATTTCAATTTATTTGAATATGGTTTGGAACTCGATTGAGATCCACATATAAACAAAACATAATTAACAACAGAAATTGCAAAAACATAAAATCCGCACAATACATTCTATTTATACAAAAAAGAACCAGAAAATGAGTCATATCTGTTAATATAATTCTAAGAAACATTTAAAAAAGTAAAAAATTCTGAAACAGAACATTTCATTGGGAGGATTGAAAGTGGCATCCCGTAAAGATTTAGCAGAAGAGATGCTTAACTGTAAACATATAGGTCTCACCCACTTTCGACGGTGGACCATTAGGGCAGGGCATATGAAGAGGATATGGGCAATATCCTGAATTGATTTGTCATTATTACATAGGTTACATTTGTCGGAACACCCATGCCATCTGGCTAGTAATTTGTTTAAGGGGTGAAGATCATGTCTCAAGAGGAACCAGAAACGGCGTAGGCCGTGGGGGAGGGTCCAGGATGCATAAGGTTGTATATGTTTAAATGAATAAGAGTTGACAACCTCAATAACACCTTTCTTTGTGATGAGGACATCTCTATCCCTCCTAAAACTTAACTCCCAAGTTGCCCGTTTTAATAACCGCTTTAGCTGATGGGGGGTTAATGAAAAAAGAGTTGATTCTTCCAATTCTAATAAAGTGACAATCCTTCTAAAATTCTTTAGGAGTAAAGAATATTCCTTCATGGGACCCAGTAATTCCTTTTTAATCAGAAGTCTTAGGGTATCCGATTTTCCCTTGGCTAAGTGGAAGACCCAACGTATGACTCCTGCCAGGGCCTGAACCCAACTACTTCGAATGCCCAATTCAAGCCTGAGGGATTCCACTCTACAAGCATTATTGACCGATAATAAATGTCGCAGGAGACTGCCCTCGATGATATCTAGGAAACCCCATTGACTCAAATCTATTAGCTCGATGCCGTAGAGCAGGGAAGCTGGAATTTTTGCTCGAAAGACCTCCAACAGATGGGCAAAATGTCTTCTGCCAGTTGCCTTATAAAGAACACTCAGTCCATTTCCCTGAGTCTTGGCTTCCCTACTGTTATTGTCTATGTGAGGCTTGGCACTCAAGTTGCTACATACTATTTTCCCCAGGAAAACATAAGATTTTACAATTTCTAGTTTCTCCTTGCCTAAAAACCAACTAAAATTTCCAGATTTCGTTTTTCTCTTCCCTGTAATGCACATTACCTTGCTTTTGGACATATTGATCTTCAAATGGTGGCACTCAGCGAATAGATGCAATGCATGCAGACGATTATTCAATCCCTTCGGAGTAAGGTCTAAAAGAAGAATATCGTCTGCATACATTAAGCATGCAACAGGTTTGTCCCCTAAAGTGGGAGCAATTCCTTCGCTTAGGGATAAAATCTGGGGTAGGTCATAAACATAAAGAGAAAACAACAAAGGAGCCAATAAACAACCCTGTTTAAGACCATTAGCTGTGGGAATTGTTTGGGATAGGCCTCTCTCTCCACCCATAAATACTCTACACCAGGTATCGGAGTGGAGTTCCTGGACTAGACTTAGCATCCTAACTGGCATACCCAGAGTAAATAGTTTCTTCCACAGTAAAGAACGGTCAACTTTATCAAAAGCCGTGGAGAAATCTATAAAGGCCGCATAGACTCCCCCTCCACGAACCTTGATATATTTATCAGTTATTACTTGGAGAGCAGTTAAGTTATCCAATGTACCATGATTCTTTCGGAATCCCGTCTGTTCTAGGAGAAGTACATTTGCTTGATCCACCCAATCATTAATTTGTTTTAAAAGGCATCTTGCAAACACTTTGCCAATTGCATCCAGAAGGGCAATCTGGCGATAATTATGGGGAGAAAGTCGGTCTCCCTTTTTAAAAAGTGGCACTAAGATACTCCCTTTCCACGAGGGAAGAATCTTTCCGCTAGAGAAACAAGTGTTAAACACAGGGCATAACAATTTGCTCCATTTCACGCCGCTTTGCTTTAGAACAGATATTGGAAGTTCATCCGGCCCCATTGCCCCAGATGAACACATTTCCTTTATAGCTGTTTCTATGTCCTTTTCAGATAAAGGGGCCAAAAGCTGATCGCTCTCTATAAAGCCTATTGGGGAAACCGCTACTCCAATATTTGCATAGAGGGTTGTGACATAATCCACCCATGATTGTGCTTCAATGGGGATGGGAAGCGGTCTAGTTCTTGATCCGCACCCCTCACCTATGAGGGACCAAAACTGTTTCATTTCTCCTTTGAAGGCTGCCTCTCTTAGTTTTATCCAGATGATGTCCTCCCCTTCTTTCCGTAATTTCACTTGTAGCCTTTTCCTCCTTCTTTTTAATAAAGTTACTCTGCGTGATCCTTCTGCCGATTTACACAAATATTGTTCCCTTACTAATTTATTTATTTCTATATTAAGTAGACGTAGGGGACAAGAGGGTATTGCAAAACACCTTTTCTTAATTTTTTTTTTAGCTACCAAGGTCACTAACTTCATAAAATCTTGGAAGCACACAATTTCAGAACCGTGCCACATAGCAAGATCGTCAATTGCAGCATCATGTACACTCTCCAGATTTTGTTCTGCTTTTGTGTTCCAATAACATCTTCCTGATTTCGCTCCAAAACTTACCAGGTTGCCATTGAGAGACCATTGGTCGGATTTGGGGAGATTTATATTCATAGAGGAAGAAAGTAGTGTATGGTCGCTAAAAACCGTTTCGATAACCCTGAGATCCTTTAGTAGGGCAAAGGAGGAATTCTCAACTATCACATAATCTAATATAGGTGTCTCCCTGATAAGATTTGTGAGTAAAGTTTGCAGGGGAATCAGAAGGGAGCCTTCCATTCGCTATAATCCCATCCATAACGGACAGTTCTTTAAGAAGTATCTTCCCTCGCTTGTTTGTTTTAATCTTCTCGGGAAAGAGAGCTTTGGGGATCTGTAATGATTCTTCTTTATATTTATCGCGAAACAGACTCATGCTTAAGTTAGAGATTTTGCAATTCAAATCCCCTACTAAGATTATATTAGGGTAAGGAGATTTTTCCCTAAGACTCTGAATATAGACGAAGACCTTTTTTAGAGTTTCGTTAAAACTAACTTCAGGGGGAATATAAGCGTTAATCAGCACTAGAGGTTTAGACACCTCCGCATTGTCCTGGCCAAACAGCGTTACAGCCTGAAAAAGGTTACAAGAATCCAAATAGTGGGAGAAATTCCATTTTATCCGATTCGATAACAGACAGGCAATTCCACCCCTAGCATGGCCTCTCCTTGAGGGGACAGCATAGCCTTCTAGAACAAAATAATCCCTTCCTATTTGTAGTTTCTCTGAACACCAAATCTCCTGGAGACAGATCACACTGGCTTTTAAGGACATGAGGAATTGATTTTTTTCAGGACAATTCTTTAACCCAGCACAATTCCAAGATAGTAACAATATATCATCGCTAAAGAGGAGGATTAGGCGGGTACTTAACAGTCAATTTCTTCGAGAGAGCACCAGGTAGCCAATTCCAGCGGAGGGTTTCATCTACAACCTTATCCTGAGAGAGGGGTATAGGAGGAGATGGGTAAGATACAGAACGATGATCTTTTGATAAGCGAATTTTCAAATCATCGAAACCGCCGGACTGTTCTACATTTCCAGGTGCTACCTGCAAAAAAGATAAAGTAGACCCTAAAGGCCTTGGAGACTTAGAATGCCTGACAAAGTGGAAATTCCCCCAGACAGGCATAACATCAATCCCTCTACTCTGGAGATCCTCAGACCATTGTAAAATTAGATTTACCACTAATTTGGAGTAGAATTTTACCCTCGTTAAGTTTCTACCCTCTATCTTCAGAATCCGTACTAAGTCTATATCTGCAGTTTGTAGCAATTTCAACCTTGCCGAATCCTGGAAATATTTAAGAAGCAATGATCTATTTAAAGTGCAATCAGCATCAAAAAGGGGGAAGAAATCAAGAATGAGGGTATCAACGCTCTCCTCCATGGGGATTTCAGGAGGCCTTTGACAAACCATTACTCCTTCCCTTTTAGCGGAGTAGGGACTGGCCAAAGGATTAAGAGCGGAAGGTACAGGGCCAATAGAAATGATCTAATTTTTTTGGGGAATGGAGATTAACAAATCCCCGTTAACCATAGGAGGTCCACCCGAACAGCAGGGAACCAGAGGTAAAGGGTCAGAACTCTGTAAACTTTGTGCTGCGGAAATGGAAGTATCCACAGCTGTTTTTCCGTCCTCACTAGCATCCTTTAATACCAGTAGGGAGGCCTGATGTAATTCTTGATTTGAGATCATTTCCAAATTTGCTCTCCAAAGGATTTTTCTCCGTCTATTTTTTTCAATTCTTCTAATTAATCTTCTCTTTTTTGTCCCATTCTTTTTAACTTTCCCTAAATTCTCCTTTTTTCTATCGCCTTCTTGTTCCGGGATCTCCTTGTCACCGGCACTAAGCTGTTTATTAAAGATTGGAAATAGTTCTCTATCTACCTTGGGATCCATTTCATTCTGATCTTCTACGGTCAAGGATGGTTCTATATCATCCTTTGACCCCATTTCATTTAAAACCTCTACTACTGGAACTATATCAACTACACAATTTGGGATAGGAGTTCTCAAAGGGAGGACTAATTGTTCCCTGGCATTAGATAGATGGAAAATGGAAGGAGACCCATTATCTGGCCCAAAGATTTTCTGTTCTACAGGGTCTTCACCCACAGCATCTAGAATTAAACTGGGTTTCTTCTCAAATTTATTGTGTAATAAAACCTTCAGTATTTGGGTTACTGTTTCCAATACGCAGTCAGAGCCCCCAACAAATTTCTCTAATAATGCTAGTATGGAAGAGAGCAAGTGTTCAAGAGAGGATAAGCAGTCAGAGACTGGTTTATCCAACCTCGATGGAACCTTAACGTCAATACCTGTTATATTAAGGTTAGAGCTTGTTGAGATATTTAACTGGGATATATTCGAGGGAGTACTGCTATAGAGATGGAGAACAGGGGGGAGTGATGTTATTGGGGTTTTCTGTAGATCCCTTACCTTATCAGTGTCAACCTCGATGTATCTTCTACATAGATCCAAATCCAAATCAGAAAAAGCTAGGTCATTAGTATACCCTTCTCTCGGTGGTGAAAGGCTTGCTTCGTGTTTATCAGGTGGGGGCTCACTAGTTTTAGCGAGTGAGGCATGATCTAACACCCCCTCTATTTGTAAAGGAGCTTCCAGGGGGGATTGGAGTCGAAGACGGAAACAGTTATTTTGTTCCTCTAGCTTACGTGTGATGGGAGACATACGATTGTTCAAGGAAACCGAACCTTCTCTTACTGTGACTAGAGATGTGGCCCCCTTTTCTATATTATTCTCATGCACCAATGCCTTAGTACTCAAACCCACAAGAGAAGTGGGAGCATTTACCGAGTCATCATAGATAGGTTCAACATTTGATGCTCTATTTTTTCCCCGCTCCCAGAGATTGAAGAGCTGACATGAACCCTTAAGTTGTATAACATGGTTATCCTTATTTTGAAGGGGATTCGATTTTGTTTTAGAACACGACCTCCCAACCAATAGTTTTCCAGATCTAAGCTTTCTGGCCGTCATTTCAAAAGAGATTAAGGAGGGCGCAGGGGTATCACTTAAAACAGTAATGCACGATAGAACAGTCACAAACCAACAAATAAACTTTGTAATCAATAAAAAACTAGAAGAATGAGACTTTTTAAGGGGGGTGGGCACAGCACAGCCTTCTTCAGCCTCTGAGGGCCTCAGAGGGCCCGCCCTTTGCCCGGGCTTAGCCCGGCGCCTGCCCGCGCTGTCCCGCGTCGCGGGAAAGTGATGGAATAATTAATAGGCAGGTGGGGGCGTGGTCACTGTGGGAAGAGGCGGCAGGTGTGCAGCAAATGGCCTGCTGGGCCTCGCAGTCCCGCAGCGTGAAGAGTTCTGGCCCAGGTATCATGTGAACGGCTCCCGCGAAGCGGGGGCCGTGAAAAGTCAAATCAAGCGCCCTCGGCAATCCTCGCAATCAGGTTCAATAACACAGAGGTCAGCTGTTAGCAAGGTGAGCAGAAAACAAAAACGGCTTCTATCAGTACTCCAGCTCCTGTCACAGGGCATCCTTTTACTAGATACTTCTTCGCTAAGTTCAAAGCCTCATCCTTGACACAACATTTATCCCATTCAACCTCAGAAATCCTGAAATGCTCAGTGGTATCAGTTACAGTCATGACACACTCATCCGCATCTTCAAGACCACCACTATACTCCTCATCCTTAACCAGTAGAGGAGACAGTCAGCCCTAACGTTATTTCGACCTGGAACATATTTAATTTCAAAATTTAATTCTTGCAACCTCGATAGCAGCCTAATCAAGCGCGAAGAGGCCTTATTCGAACAGCTGTCTCCCAACATACATATTAACGACTTGTGGTCGCTGACTAAGTTGCATTTTGTGCCCAGGATATACATCTTGAATTTTCAGCTGCGCATGAGCAAGCAAGAGCTTCCCTTTTGATAGTATTGCATTTCACTTCAGCCACACTTAACATTCTGGATGCAAGTACAACAGTTTTTACCTCACCTCCAATGAATTGGCTCAACACAGCACCCACACCTCTAGAGCTGGCATCCACTGTGATAACACTCATCACACCATGAGTGAAAGAACTAACAGCAGATGCACTTATAATTAGTTTCTTGACACAGTCAAAAGCCGGTTGTGCTTCATCTGACCACAAGTGCTCGACATGTTTTTTTGAGGAGGGGTCTTAACCCCTTCACAAACCTAGCATAATACTCACTGAGCCCTAAAAATGCCCTGAGAGTATCTTTGTCATCAGGAACCAGGGCATCCTTATTTGCTTTCAATAGACGTTCTTTGGCTTTAATGCCCTCATGCGATAGATTATAACCAAGATAGTCAACTTTACTCTCCATAAACCTGCACTTATCTTTGTTGACCGATATCAGATTATAACCAAGATAGTCAACTTGACTCTCCATAAACCTGCACTTATCTTTGTTGACCGACATCGCATGCATCTCCAACTTTTGCATCACAATCTCCATCAGTTCTATATGGTGATCAAAATTATCTGTGTGGATCAGGATATCATCCTGAAATGCTTGAATGCCTGCTTGCCCCTCATAAATGTTATCAATTAATCTCTGGAAAATACTTCCAGCTGATGCGAGTTCAAATGGCATCTGCCTGTGCATTTATGCCCCGAAAGGGGTAAAAAACGTGGTTAGAGGTGAGATTCTTTTGTCAAAGGGATCTGATAAGCCAATCGCAATGTATGTTTTTACTAGAACCTATGTTGGCAAGCGTATCACAAATCCTGGGGAGGGGATGACAGTCCACCAGAATATTACGATTCAAAGTTCTTAAATATGCACATAAACACATGTCCCTTCTCTTCTTGTGGGCTGTAACCGCAGCAAACACCCTCTCGGAGGACTTCACGGGATTCCTCTAATCCATTGTTCTTTTCATGCATGGGTTCATATCCCATCCTCGTCACCGATAAAAAGTGGTATGGGCACCTCAAGGAATACCACACTTTAGTCCAAAGTGATTAAAGCAGGAAATGTTATTCCTTAGATGAACCCATGACTGCTTCCCTGCACCACATTACGACAAGTACTTGTCCAAGTGCTCCAATTATAGAACATCCTATGAATGTATCATTATACATTTCAATCCACAAGATTCACCCTACCATACTACAATTACACGTGGCCCTGAGACACTAGTACTAAACAACAACCACACATACTGCCTAATAATCAGTTCTTGACAAGGAAACCTAGTGCGTATCTCACCGAATTTATTGAAAGAACCTTCTTTCTAGCTATTCTGATTCGGTTGAGTCTAGATGCTCTGTTCCGTAGATCTCGTTTACTGCATGGGAACCAGAAGAAGTTTGGGCTGAAATGAGGGACTCCAAGATTTTCATCTGAGACCTGAAAGGTCATTGGAAGCTTTTATCTTAAGCAAATCACGTAGCTGAAACTTTAATATTCAACATTTTATATATTCCTATCACATTGTCCATGCAGTCAGTTTGATTTTCTAAAGGGGGCATCTTGAAAGCATTGCATTATAGTGCTTGTCAGGAGACGTAGGTTAGAATTTCTTGTTGGTTTCTAAAGTGCCCTGACAGCCAATGGCAGGATGATGTGACTTACTCAAAGGCTTTCTAGGATGTTTCACATGACTTACCATGTAATGCATGGAGCCTCCCTTCAGCCAGTTGTCTGGAGGTGTAAGTTATGATTTCCTTGTGTGAACCACTGCCTAGTGAGAATTGATCACATATGCAGTCTCCAGGCATATCAAAAGGGAGACTGTTTCTAAGAGATCTGCTCAGGGACCTTATGGTAGTTAGTGGAGACTTCAATATCAAGTGGTGTCTCTTAGCAGAGAATGGACATTTAGATACCTGCTTGGGGGTAAAGCACATTCAGACGACAAAAGGTATCTTGATGTGTGTTGAAAACGTCCATGTCTGTATTGATTGAGTAGCCACATTTAGTGGGCTAAAGTGGTTGCCAGAGTAAAATTGGTCTATCAAATGGTCCTCCGCTGAGTCTGCTTCTAGTGCTTTAAGGCAAAGTTCTCAATTTCAGCGCACATGGAGACTTTCTGCAGAGTGTTCTTTTCAGAGGTTATTTCCCATTAAGCATTGTTCCGGCACAGCCATGCTTTGCTTTCCTTTAGCTCACTGTATGCAATTTTTTTGAAATGTGAACACAAATTCATGTAGGGCTTTTTGATCATAGTCCTATAGGGTAGCTGTTCCTATGGTGTGTAGTCACAGGTTGACAAGTGTTAAGAGAATCGGGTGGACATACCCTTAATAGGAATTGGTGCCCTCACACACCCCTGAGGGTGTCATGCTTCATCATTGGGCTCTGCTCCTCGTGGGGTCGGCACTGCAATAGCCCACGGGCCTCGCAAGAGGGCACTTTGGCAGAGATCTTTTTTATAATAAGCTGTGATGGTGAGTGGGGTGTGTGGGGAGGGTGGGGAGTGAGTTAAAAATGCCTGTCCGTGTGGGATTCCTCAATGTGATCTCTTATATCCGAGGACCCCACTGTAGGATTTATATTACTTTGAGTTATTTTAGCTTTTGATTCTCTTACTTGAAGGTTGAAATGTGAGAGCTGCTTGTTTCTACAAAGTAATTTACTGTGATATTTTGTATATCTCTCTGCTTCCCAATGAAAAGTAGAAAGATTTATTTTCATTTCATCAAAAAGGAAGCAATGTTTGGCATTTTCCACAGAACAAGTGAAAAGCTCAGAGGTCTTGTTATAGTTTTCCTTGGGTGTTTTATATTTATGTATTTGTGACACATGTTGCTGGGTTTAGTTGTGGATTGTTTAATCCTCTCTGTGTACTATTTACCTCTTGTTTTTACAGTACTTAACGGATACATCACATGGGGTCAGGAACAAATGCCTTCAAATGATTGGCTGTCTGGGTTCTGTGGACAAAAGCGTTACTAAGGAACCCGAAGGTCTGGCTGCCAAGGACGTGCAAAAGATAATAGGGGATTACTTTGCAGATCAGGACCCCCGTGTCAGGACAGCAGCTATAAAGGCCATGGTATGTAGCACTCAACTGCTGACTATGAACTCTTGTTCTAGCCAATAAACACTGATTTCTTAATGCGATTAAATGTAACTTCATCCAGAATACAAGTGTCTGCTGCAATAGGATACAAGCATATGTGTTCCTCTTTAAAGCCTTTGCAGTGCTATATTTGTCAGCCAGTACACACCTTAAAGTCCTGTGTTCAGCTGCTTCTTCTTAGTCACACTGCAGCTTGATCATACTAGGTGAGTGCTAAGCTCCAACCGTAAACACCTGTTAAAAGTACAGAGCTACTGGCCTGTAAGAATGGTTGAGAAGGCTCTGTATGCCTTACTCTGTCACTGTAGAATCCTCTCACTCCTCCTCTACAGCCTGAACATGATCACAGCCTGTAAGAAACTTAAAACAGCCTTTTAACTCTTGGCAAAGTCTCATTAGTTCTCCTGTTTCTACACCAGAAAACCACAGTACCCTAGCATGACACAGCGAGGTAGTACGGTGCTTGTTACTTCACTAACGTGCTCCGTTCCACTGAAATCGCAAGAGGAACTCAACCTTTCTTTATTGTTTACATGTTCTTGTTCTCCTTTGCTCTGACACATTTGTGTTCTGTCTAACATGAATATTTACCTTGGCAGCTGCGTTTTGTTTAGTGTTGTTATCCCTGTATTAAATATGTTGAGCAGTCGTATGTGGTTGGAGTGAAGATGAATACATGCTTCAGCCTTATGCAGGTGAAAAAACTCCCTATGATCACCTTCATGCCACAATCTCCTGTGTAGCTTTTGTGAAAAGGTTAGTGCCATATTCAATACAGGGATGAGACCTGTTCTTGGGTCAATATTCACAACATTTGCACCTTTTATTATGCCCTGCTAAACATTAAATCGGACATTAAAAGTCTGATTTGGAGTTGTGTCTTAATAGATAAACCTTTGATTTGTGAAAAAAGTGGTAAATCTTTTGGCAGAGTTGCTTCTGCCTCAGGGATATTTTGATAATGCAGCCATGTGTTCCTAAACAGAGACAGAAATCCTCCAGTGGAGGTATAAATACTTTCTCCCCAAATCAGATATTTTTTTTGTCGCAACTCAACTAAAATGCAAGCCTTAAAATAGGGCACCTCATTAGGTTTAAAACCACTGCGATAAGGTGCAACTCTTGCGTACAAAGACAGCATTGATTAAAAAAATATTTAAAATACCTTAAATCACTAATATGTATTTCTCTAGAATGCCTTGCCACTAGGTAACTGGGTTCCATGTTCACTATGGCCCTGGTATGTTGCAGGATTCTTTTATGTGCCTGTAGTTTAGTACTACCTACATACTGGAGGCCACAACTGCACTCCAGTATGTAGACCCCATAATCTGTTTCACACGTAAAATGTTTTCTAATGGCCTGTTTTTTGTCACTAAATGCTGTTTGGTAAGTAGTTTATATTTATACCATATTTGTAACCCTTACACGTGGTGCATTAAAAAAAAAACCTTTTCTTGCAACTAACCAGAAACCTGTTTGTGTATTCTCTGGGTTGCTTTTTACTAATGCATTACCCATGGAAGCTGTTTTTCTGTAGGAGATGGAGGGTGTTTTAGGTAGCAGGTGGCCTATCTCCGGATCATGTAATACTAAAGGCCAATTTTGTTTGATTATACCTCTGAGTTGTTTTTCCTGCTTGGTATATGTGAGAATTAATCTTACTGGTTCTTCCTGTAATGTACTTTACATACATACATATGTATATTCCGACGCAGGCGAAAAATCCAGAGTGACTTTGCAGAAAGGTTGGCTTTCCTATAAATGCCATGTCCCCTATTACTGGCATTTAATAGGTGAATCCTTTGCATGCCTTTAGTGTCCAGAAAGGAGTTTTTGAGTAAGTCAGAATAAATACTGCAGCAGTCGGAGTTTTCCAGCATTTAAGTTTGTCCTTCTTTCCAAATAGGAAATGTAGCAAGTGGACATTTCTGCATGGGTAAATGTAGATGAATTTCCACACTTCAGCTTTTACTCTGTAGATAAACTCCTTCAGTCTACATCAATTTTGGGTATGTTTCTTCTTTCTCATTCTCGATATCGATAAGCTTATGCCTTTTACAGGAGTAAACTCACACTGCATTCTGGGTAGTCCACTACTTGCTAATGTTTGTGAATGCCTCCAAACTTGCAAGTTAATGGGTGTTTATCTTTTGTTGGTGACCTATCTTTGCAATACCCACAACCTCTCAATTTGATCATTTTTACACTCACAATTATTTCATAATGGTGCCCAAGGAACGAAAAATCCCACCATTCCTGATGCATATGCTGTATGAAAGTGGGTTTCTGTTGCTGTACCCCCCACTTTTTGCCTGGCTTTTGATGCAACTATGACTGTAGAGTACTGGGTCCCTGTAAACCAGGTTCCTAGTACCAGTGTTCTTTCACTAAAACTGTACCACGGTTGGCACAACTTCAGACCCCCCTTTAAGTCCCTATTAAATGTTATTCCTGGTACATACAGCATAGGGACTGAAGAGGGTCCACTCACCAAGGCCATGCAAACTACCACTGTAGCCTTCATGCCTTGGTGCAGAGAAAAACTACAAAGTCGACATGGCACACTGCCTATGTGCCATGTCAAGCAGCACTGCCTAGGGTATTCGTAAGTCATCCCTCTAGCAGACCTTACAAGCCCTAAGGAAGGGTGTGCTATATCTCAGGTGTGGACAATCTGCTGAGCTGATATGCCCCATCAATGTTTGTCTATTTAATTTGAGTTACCCAGCACCATGATGTCTTCACTGAACCCAGGAGTGGCTGGTACCAAAAGCTCCTCTTAATAAACCCACACTGATGAAAGTGTTGGATTTATGAGGAGCTATACCTAGAGGGCACCTCAGAAGTATCCCCTGTAAACCTACCAACCCTGGTGTGGTCTCTCACTGGCTTTGGGCAGCATGCCATGACCAGACATGTTAATGGACCCATGCGATGAGAGCCCTTGCTCTCTGAGGCCAGAAACAAAGCCCATCCTGGATGGAGGTGTCGTTCCTCCTGCCCCAGGCAGGCACCGTGCTCGAGAGGGAAGCTTCAAAGGCCATGCCGCCTTTGTAATGAGACCCCAGCCTCTGCTGCTAGCAGCAGATGGCAGCCCCCGGTTCAAACACCCACTTTTTTTGCGGGAGAACTAAGTTAGATTAGGAGGTGTGCCCCTATTCGCCAACTCCACCCCTCTGGTCCTGGAGATGAAGTGAAGAACATTTTTCAGTGCTCACCATCTTAAAGATGGTGGGACTTATCCAATCAGGTCTACCACTATGCCCCCCTCCTACAGTAGGGTGGCATAATAGAGAGTGTAGACATCCCAGGTAAGAGACCCATTGATCCAAACCTGTCACTCCCCTGTATCTCCCCGAAATCTAGTATTTAGGTGGCATCCCAGACGCTGAAGTCAGATTACTGACGACCTACGTAGCGCTGACACCGAAGAGACGCACCAGCAAGGAAGAAGGAACAGTAACTGACATGGTGCCAGCCTTGATGGCCTATCTGCTGCCTTTCGCCTTTGCTACAAGGGCGACTCATCCTGCAGGCCCTGCGACTTCCAAAACCCTGGGAGGCCTGCCTGGCTTCTATAAAGATCAAGAAACTCCCATGGGCAGCGGGCCTGTCCAAGAAGAAAACATCTTTAGAACTCAAGAACTCTGCCCTGAAGAACTGCGAAACTGCCTCCAGGACCATCTCTGCACCCGACGCACACTGCCTGAGTCCAAGTGTCCCACTGGTCCTACAAAAGTTCCCTAGTGATTCTAAGCCTTGGGCTGACCCTACATCGATGCCTGCAGCCTCAATCCGAAGATTCCCCCTGACTGCAACCTGCCCGGTAAGCTGTTCCCAACACAAAAGAACAACCCTGCACCGAAGTCCATGGCCCTTGGGGAGCTTGACCAATGGTGTGCCTACATCTCCTAGCATCAGAACTTACCTGGGCAGCTGTGGGTTTTCTTTGTTCAGCCTCCTGGCCTGAGCCTGCAGTCTTTCTCCTTAACCAATCTCAACCATTGATTTGCATTAGGTGCCTGACACTGTGGTGGCACTCGGCACCTGGCTGCCCCTAGTCCTGCCTTGTGGCCCCCCCTGTGCTTACCTTAACTCCTGGAGGTTGACCCCTGACACTGCTTTACTTATATGTGAACAGCGCAACTTCGATCAACCCCAGTCTCAATTGGTTAACATTGGGTGCCCAACTCCGAATTTGCCCACTGCACCCGGCCACCCCTGTGCCACTGATGGTCCACTCTTGGTACTAATTTGAACCTTTACTGGTGTTGACCTGAAACCCCAAAGACTGGATTTGTAAGTTGTGTACTTCCCTGCAAAACTGCATTCATTTTTTCCTGCTGTAGGTTAAGATTGCGGAACTAAAAAATGTCACCAAGGGTCCATTTTTTAAAGTGAAAAGTATTTTTATTGAAAAATTTACTTACCTTTGAACGTACATTTTGGTCTTAAAATAAATCTAGAAAGAAACTTATTTTTATATAATTGGTGTGTATCTCATTTTTGAGTCGTATGTCATTTAGTGGTCACTGTTTGTATAACAAATGGCTTATACTCCTCTGTGTTAGGCCTAAGGCTGCTCGACCACACAGCCACAAATGGAGCACTTTGGGTTTACATTAAGCCCTGTACACTTCTGGGGGAATCTCTAGACTCTTTACATGACATAACCAATTATTAGTTTATCACATAAAGAGCCTGCTTCCTACATACGTGATCAACTATTTTTCTGAATTTAGTCTTCAGTGCGTAATCTTCACTGGATCACAGCCTGCTTTGGGTGTTACCATGGCTTTGAGAAGTAGGATTAATGATTTGGTTCATTGGGTGAATCACATTATTGAGTACACTTCACTACTACCAGAGCTCGAATTTTAGGGGCTTCTCTGATTTTGGTCTTCTTTTAACTGGTTGACTGGTTAAATCCGGTTTGGGCTGCACAAGTTCTCATGTCATAATATGTATAATCATGCTTCTGGTCGTGTTGATTTTTGCTACCAGATTCTGCAGCTTGTTTATGTCACCGCTTTGTGATTCAGCCAGCTTCCACATATCTTTCTGTGTGTTCTGCACTTCGCATTAATCGCCACATAAGCCGCCTGTGTCCTGTGTCTCTCATTGGCCTCAGATTTCTACAATTTCCAAACATAATTTACCACTGGCTCCATCCGAATTCTTAACTGTTGAGCAGGGACATTATATTGATATTTGGTACTTGGGATTCACAGCCCACAGTGTATCTTTGCATCAGTTAGTTGTGCCTTTCAATTTTCCTAAGATGCTCTTTTCTCATCCATCTTAATCCTCTCTCATTTCATTGAATGTGGATTACATGTGTGTCTCTTTCAAGAAAAAAGAAAATAAATGTGTCACTTTTGCTATGGACCTGCTACCGTTTTTAGGTCTCGCCCTGGCGATTACAGCGCAAAGCGCTGTCTCGTTTCCTTAGGTCTCCAGGCCCTTTTGAAGTGGCCCATGTCACCACACTTTGGTTTCTTCCAGAAGCCACTAAGAGTGTGGTATTGCCCACATCTACAAAACGAATGCAGAAGCTGTACCCCTCCGCCCCCCGGAGGAGGCCAGAACAGGAGATAAAGCAAATAATCAATTTAGATGATGGAGTCTCCTTGCTGTCTTGTCAGTCATCTTCCTTTGAAATCATGTTTTTGGAGCCAAGAGTTGAGGAGGTGATTAAAATGGCAGATAAACCTGTTGATGCCTGGATAGTTTCCTGTCCCTCGTGCCAATAGACTGACGTGTCTGGCCAAATGTAAGTTGTTTGACTTAGTACTAGCACTCTCCCTGTTTCTGTGTAGACTCTAGCATCGTTGTTGCTTCATTGTCTTGTTGAAGGGATTGGTGGTTGGTTGTGTTCCATGGATTTCAAGTCGGTATTGCCCTTTGTTGTGAGCTAATTATTGGGTTAAGTAAAACTCACAAGGTGGTTTAAAATTAAGCTATACCCATAGCATGGGTCTTCCATGCTAGTGTCTTAACCCTTGAAATGCTTTTAACCTGGTGTGTTACTGTCTGTGCTGAGCTTTTGGAGGTACAATCCTATGGAAATGCAGATCTTTTTCTTGCTTACAAATTACAGGTCTGCGGTGTCAGACTTTTGGAACACAAAAATAGGACCTTCATGCACAGTCCACCACAGAGAGCCCAACCTTCTCTCTAGTGAAACATACCCAGTCTGTTCACTGTTGCCACAGACTTCTTCTCTCGCAGAAATCACCTACTAAAAGTAAATGAGTAGCAAATAAATCAGGAAACACTGTGCGTAGAGCTACATACTGCATTGAATTCACAGGTTTTGAAGCACTCACTGCATTTTGGCTGTTTACACTATCTGCCCTTCTCTACCCATTGGGAAAGACAGCCTGTTTGGACAGACTACTACTTTGGCAAACGCCTTGGGGCTTTAGGCAATGCTTATTTAGTATGAAGAGATCCAGTGCATTCCTGGCACCATTTTCAATAGCAGATCCAAAGAGTCATAGTGAACCATGGCATTTATTGCTGGCAGATACATTGGACTATTCTGTTTTTCAAATAGGAACATTTCTTTGAAGGATATGTCGAACCATTTTTGGGTCAACGGACCTTCAAAACAGCCAGAGGAGAAGAAATTATCCCTTTTCAGATAATCTAATTTCAAATTCAAAGTCCTATTTTGATCTTTGAAACATCTCCTTGCCCATCTATTCACAATATTTATACATTTTGTTACCCCTTTTTTCCAGACATTGCTACACAAATTTATTCAGGACCAAAAAAGACATGAAAAGTGTGACTGACCTCTTCGTGCCTAATTTGATGATAATCCCCATTCAGTCGTTTTACATTGATCATAATATTAACACTACTGTAAATTGAATGGGATCAATCATTTTTTGTGATGTCCGTGTTACTCCATCTCATTTAGCCACCCCATGATCCATCTGCATGAATTGTCGCATATCGACCTTATGTAGATATATGATTTCGGGACAGTTTCATGCAGATTAGTCACATAATGCAAACATTATATGCTAGAAAAATAATTTCAGTGGAAATTAGATTAAACCATAACTACTGAGGCACTATTACTGCCTGTGTGATTCAAATGCAAGCCACACCTTGGTTGTCCATCCTCGTGTTCGAATTTTATAATGATAATTGGTATGGGACCTTCTGCCTAAAGGACTTCCCATTCTCTACCTTCCTCCTCCTTTACAATTTTTGCCTCATATTGGTGGGTTTGCTAAAGGAAAAAAACAATATTGTGTAAGTTTGCACTCTCGTTAAGGGACTACTTTTTTATTATGGAGTGACAACAAAATAAACCTTTATCTGGACTTTTACTGCAAGCTTTGGTATCTCTATTGACATGTCTGTTCCTTGTCTCATAATGTCTAGTCTGCAGCTTTCAGCACTCTAGCTGCGATTCTCAGTAAGCAGCCACTTTTCTTCTACAAAATGAGTAGCTCAGCCTGTATAATGACTGATGCACATCTTCTGATATTTTGTATACATGTAATTTTTGATGCTTTTACTTTCCATGTAGATGTACATCAAGTTGCTGGAGTCCTAGATGTGTGTCCTTAACTGTTCTAAGAATGAGGCAACCTGTACTGCAAATTATGCTATTCTGTTTGAGTGAGTGATCAATCTTGTTTCTTTTGCAGTTGCAGCTTCATGAACGCGGACTTAAATTGCAGCAGCCTATTTACAGTCAGGTAGGGCTAATGCTCTTTGGAAGAAGTTGTCAAAAGTCTTCTCTGGTTTGTGGTTAATGTGGGAAATCGCCATTATGTGTCTAGTACATAAATGGGCAAAATCAATGCTGTTTACAAGAAGCAACTACATTAAAAAAAATCCATCCTCCTTTTTCATTTCACACCTTACATCTACCCTGGCACCAATAATAAAAGTACTTTGGTCCCAAAATGATGGTGCAGTTAGTACCTATAGGTATGCAAATGTATGTGGAAGCACCTAAACTTCAATGATAATCTAAGAAATCTGCAGCTTCACTTTAAGGGACTCATTACGAGTGCCTCGCTAATTTTACTGGGGCTAGTAATCCCAGCTGAATTACAACGCACAGATTTTCTCTCCAAGATTTTAACTGCTGATAGCAGGCATAGTCTCCAGAAATAAAACTAAGGGATAATTAGGAATTACCGGGAATAACGGGCACAGAATTTCTAATTTCATCTTCCCCAGTAATTCCTTATTTTTCAGTAATATAGGTCACACTCTTAACCCCTTTTAACTCCTCTCTCTCTCTCAAAGTTACCTCTAACCCCGGTATCGGGAATATGTGATGTAACAACGCAATCAAAATGATCGCGGTATGTTACATTGCAGTTTTTACTACGCAAGTCGTTACGACGACTTGCGCTGGACTTAGTAGTAGTAAGATTTACTATTCCAACATCAGTCTACATACAGTAGGGAAGGGGTTGGAATAGTAAATCTTACTATTCCTTAGGTTATAGCGCCATCCAGCGCAAGTCGACGTAACGACTTGCGTTGTAATGGCTGCGTTGGAACTGCATCGCGGTGTACTCACCGCGATGTAAAGGATGTTTCCCGGTATCGGTCACTCTTCAACGTGGAGTTAATAAGTGGATTACCCTGGCCCTCTTAACAATGTCATAAATGTTTCTTTTGTAGGAAAAACAATTTTACTGACTAACATTTACAGCCAAACTAGTCAGTGAATGTGCGCTATATAAATATTTTTAACATAACATAACCCTAGAGACGTGTTACTCCTCTTGGTTGATAGTTATCAAGACTGTTCAACAGGATTCTTTCTCTGAGGACCTAGGGTAACTTGTATGCATGTGTGTATGTGTTACTTGCATAGTGCACACCTAATTGTGAGTGATACCTCTATGAATGATATAGTAATTTAGAAGAGGCAGACATTTAGCTAATTTTAGTGTGATTGCAGATAGTTCTTCTAGGAGAGATGAACATTGTTTCTTGAAGAATTGCAGGGGGGTGGAGCCATTTTGACGAAAGTGTGTATATGGTTTCCAAGCCTGAGGACATAGATGGAGAAGACCTGTCTGTGTTTTTTCTTTCTTGCACTTTTTTATCTTCAGTGTAGCAGTGTCCTGGCTCGGGCCTTGCAGAGGGGGTTGATTTCTTGGCAAGGTTGTTTGGTGGTGTATGATTTCTTTATAGGTGATGCTGTTGGTCTCGAAGGTGATATGGGCCTAGAGAGTTGATAAAGCATGCTGTCATATGTAAGTAAAATGCCTTTCAAAAGTGCTAATATGGTGTTTAGTGATGAGAGCATTGCCTCCATGTGGGCGATGACCTGGTTTGGAAAACTTATGTTTCCGGGCAAAAAGATTTCACTCTCTTCAGGAGGTAGAGTTGTTTTTTGTTTTTCTGGCACTGTGATCTTTGAATGCAAGGTCTGTTTCGAGTATGATTCTGAAAGATTTTTGTATTTTGCTATCTGGGGAGTGAAGCCAGACAGCTAAGCATTAATCTGTGGATTTTTGAAACTATTGATGAGCAATAGAAAAGCAGTTCGCAACAGGAACCTTCTATAACTCCAACGTGAACAGCTTATCTTCCTTATTGAGCTGAAGTATTGTGGGTCTCAAAAAGAAAGTTAATAACCCTGACTGGCAGACTTTTAATAATACATTTGATATTGTAGGCTAAGTGATCCTTTCTTCCTCGGGGACAGCAGCGGGAGGCCTCATGGTCTGCATCCGTTTGTACCTTCCATCGACACTTAGTTTACGTCATTCTAAATTTTGCATTGTCGAGATATGGCCACTTGCTTTGTGTTTTACCTAGTTAATTTTTATAATAATGACTTTTCTTAATTTAAAGTGTATACATTTCGCTCAGCTGTTTGATTTGCTTTCTAATTCTTTGCCACATAAGGGCAGTTTGTCTGTGCAACCCCGCACTTATTATGTGGAGATTTTAAGGCTAAACTGGGAGTCTGTTAGCAAACGGAAGGATCACGGGAGAAGCAGTCTACAAAGAAACCTGTGATGGGTGGGTTGGAGAGCTGGGCAGTTATCTGGCCACGCACGACTTGGTCAATTTAGTAGAAACACTCACTGGGGACAAGCACAATCTTCCCACCTTCAGAGGTCGCCGTCGACTCTCCACTATTGTTTTAATTTTTGTAACTAGAAATCTATTTTATTTTTTCAATAGTGGGTGTGTTGTGCAGATGGATTGGGGTGACCACAACGCACTCACTATTTCGGGGCATCTACCACTTAATAGATTTCAACCTACCCCAGCGATATCACCTAGTCATCATTCTGGCGATGGGCTCAGGCTTTCTTGGAGACTCAAAAACCCTTCCTATTCCTAACAGACCCTTCGGAACCAGCATCTAGGGTTATTTCTTAATTGTTTAGCAGAAACCTGTGGGGATCTCAAGTTAGCACACTACAATAGTCTATCCAAACAGTTTCTTTTCAAACCTTTGTGGGTGATAATGATGTACCACGGTGGTTTGATGTGCCGTGTTCAGTGGACAACTGTAAACTAGGACGGGCCTTATCTGCTTCCCCCGAGAGTGCAAGCAGGCATTGCGCCTATAAATCCACCCTTAAAACCAGGAAAGCAGCCCTGTATAAAAGGAATTAGGAGTTGCTGAAATCAGTTGCGGTTGGGGGGGTGGGGGGATACTAGTACCTCCTGGGATACTGTGAAGAGTTTAAGGATAAAGAATGTGAAGAGTTTAAGGATAAAGAATGTGAATGTTAGCTCCTTGCTGCAGTGTAACATTTTAGGGACCAATTGAGTTTCCCACTTCTCCGTTATTTACCATTTAGAAGTGAAGAGCTAGATAACTCCCTGCTCATCAAGTTAAGTAGCCCCTCGCAATTTATCATATCTTTGTCTGAGGTGGATCGGCCAGTGCACAGGTGGGAAATCGCCCAGGTCTGACGGGATTTATTTATTTATATGTTGTATATAGCGCTTGCTAGATCCGAAGGTGTCGGAGCGCTTCACATGATCGTGATAGAATACAGTAAAAAAAGTTTAAAACTGTCATGCAATTAACATACGAGGTGAGAGTTCGCTAGATAAATGGTACACATCCAGAGTGAAAGTAGAGTAACCAACAACTAGAGACACAATTCGAGTGGATCTAATAAACAGCATAAGCAGATAAACAGATGCTACAGACAAAGGGTCTAGATCTGATCAAGCGATAATTAACCAAGATTCCGTAAAACTAGAAGTTAAAGTATTTGTTGAGGAGGAGGAGGAGTTTTAGGTGTTTCTTGAAGTAAGGGAAGGAAGGGTTGCAACTAAGGACACTCGGTATTGAGTTCCATATGCTTGGAGCATTTCCAGAAAGAGCGCAACTTGGTTGCTGTCTTTTTTTAGAATGGGAGTTAGGAGCAGAAGAGCATTGGAGCTTCTCAAGGATCTAGTAGATCCTGCTTTTGACTGCTTGATTTCTAGGTAGTTTAGTGAATGAGAGTGAAGGGCTTTGTGGATGATACATGCAGTCTTGTAGGTACATCTTCCTTTAATAGGAAGCCACTTGAGTACAGGAGTGATGTGTTCAACCGTTAAACGTCTGCGATGAGCCGGGCTGCCATGTTAAGAACTGATCTCATGGGTGCGAGGTGAGATTTAGGCGTCCCAGTGAGAATGACATTGCCTCAGTCTAGTTTAGAGAGGACCAAATATTGCACCACAGTCTTGAAATCATCAGCGGGAATAATTGGTTTCAGTTTCTTTTTTTTTTTTTTTTCTTTTTTTTTTTTGTAAACCTTTATTTGTACAAAAAGGAAATACAAATCTGGGCCTACAACCAGACCGGCCGGCCACAATACAGTAGAGCAATCCAAAAAATACAGAAGAAAAAATATACAGATACAATCAGGATAATATGCAATCAATACAGTTCGAAAAGGGAAGGGGGGGGAGAGAATCTGGACGGCCCACAAACAGGAAGAATGAAGGTTAATTTTTATAATGTCACAATGAGGAGTATAACAGGCTCAGATACAGCATAAATGAATCCAGGTTCCCAGAGCAAACTTTTGCCATAAAAAACCTAAAGGGGGTAGCAATGCGGAAAATTATCACTACAGTCTACATCAATACGAAAGCAGATGCGGTTAATTCAAATCAACATACAAGTAGACTCATCGTGTGCATCTCTACCACCCAATAGCACAGCAGAGATAGGACGAGGGAACCGGAACACTAACATCGCTAAAGCCAACCCGTCATACTAACCCTAGGGAGAGAGAGAAAGAGAAGGGGAGGGGAAAGAAAAGGGGAAAAAAGAAAAATACAGACTGAAAGAGAAGAGCGCCGCGTCGAGACAAGCATCCCGTAGTAAGGACACAGAAAGAACAGGAGTATTAGCAACAAGGAAGGGATGGGAGTCGGCACTGAAACGCAGCATAGCCACAAAAAGGAGAGAAGCAGCAATCCAGACCCCAACCCTATAATACCACGGGAGGCAGGGACAGCCGCGGCGCTCCCATAAAGGGATACAAAAGGGCCATAGAACAAAGGAAAAGAAACCGGGAAAGAAAACCCATCCCACCCAGCACCCCTGCAGAAGGCTACGGCCTACCCCCCCCAGCAGCGTGCCTGTCGCCCTAATCCCGAACCCGAAATGTAGGAAATACGAAAGAGAAAAAGAATAAGGAGACAAAAAAAAAGAATATGAAGACAAAAAAGATATGAGGGAGGAGTAAAGAAGTAAAAACAAAATGGTCGGCCTCAGTCCTCCGCCCAACCCGGTAGTCGTAATACTTGTAGACGAAAGCGAGACAACTCGAGCATCATAAAACGTACAAGGGGGTCACCCACCGCACTATGCACACGGGAAAGCTCGCCACGGATATGTATACCAGCAATCCACCGGAAGCAATGTATCTCACCCCAGGCCTTCCTTAGCCACAATCAACTCCCACCATACGACAGCAAGAAGCGAACAACTCGGTGCAATGCAATCACACGAACAAAAAATAGTCCGATGAAGACGTAGGCCAGGGAGGGCAATCCATAAGCAATAGATCAAAAGTCCGGGTATACAGTTCAAGTGTCCCAACAATGTTAACAGGGGCAGGAAAAGACAGGAGTTCAGTCTCGCCGCTCGGGAAAGCGGGGGTTCCCCTGCAAAGCAGAAACTCGACCTCCTCCAGGCAAAGGGATGTAGCAAGCCATCATGTTTCTCGGACACTCGAGTAGGATCCGACCCCAGAACGACATCCGGGCCCCCAAACTCCAAACAGGGAAGCGCAGGAGATTCAGAAGCCAGTCGTTCGCATACCTGTCGATGGCCAGTGGCAGTAGCTCTCAGCGCGGCCGAGGGGGGTGAGGCAGAAGCATCACCGAGACGAGAGGGGACCTTAAGAGACCGGCCCTCTAAGATGGCGGCGGACCGCACCGATACCCCAGGGGCAATGGGGGTCAAGGACGCATGCAAGGACCGCAGTGCTTCCAGAACTTCGCCAATTGTAGGCTCGCGCACACACGTCCAGGTCCCCGTGCAGTCCAGTAGTCCAGGTCCGCCGTCCGGAGGATATCCACGGCCTATCCCGATGGCCGCCATTTGTGGATTCAGGCTCGTCACCACCTCCCAAGACCGCCGGATCAGGGCCTCAGATGCGGACCCCCACAGAAACCAAGGGGGTCCCACTAAGGCAGCCTTGGTGCAGAAAGGGGAGCCGCCAAAGTCGGGATTCAGCCTGCAATACCTTTGGCGTGGTCGAAGAGCAGATCCCGGTCGCGAGGCTCCAGGATGGATGGACGGAGCCGCGGCAGGGGGACCCCCTTCACACGAGCAGCCCTCGGTGCACTGTGCCCCACACCAGCTCCACGGCCGCCAAGGCAAGTCCGGATCAGGACCACCGGAATGTTCGCACAATGGTTTCCCGCCAGCGGCTCACGCTCTCGGCCGGGGTCGATGCGTACACCAACGCCAGGCTGGGTCCAGTAGGCGAGGCCCCGGCTTCTTCACCGCGGAGGCCCTGGTTCCTCAGGGGGCACAACTTCGGAATCGCGGCACGTAGGAGCCTCCAGGTCAGACGGTGAGTAAGAGCAACACGTTGCGTGTCAATCTCTGCTCGAGTGCATCGTCCCGGGGCAGGATATATGGCAGGATTTGCGAGTCAGGCCGGAAGGCTGAAGGAGCCGAGCTACAGAGCGACCATTACGATCGCGAGCTTGGCTCCTCCCCTGTGGTTTCAGTTTCTTGATGCTTTGAGTGAGTATAGCGCTCCTTTTGCTGTATTCCTGATGTGCTCTTTCATTGACATGTTGTTGTCTAGGAAGAAGCCAAGAGATTTTGTGGAGTTTGGTAGAGTAAGAGAACAATTTAAGGCATTGAGGTCGTTGAGCCATTTATGAATTGGAAGGTGGTTACTTTTGGGGGAGAAGAGAATTACTTTTTTTTTGATGGGGTTCAGCTTTAAGTGATTTGCGTAAAACCAGGATTGTAACTTGATCAGTGTGTCATTAAGATGACGAATGTCACTGGGTAATTTGATTTTGTGGTAGAGTTGAGTGTCGTCCGCATAAAGGTGATACTTGATCCCTGCCTGTTTCACGATGACTGTAAGGGGCTCCATGAAGAGATTGAAAAGGGAGGGGGGAAGAATTGAGCCCTGAGACACGCCAAGATTGATCCGAGTAGGTTTTGACAGGCCTGAGTTGATTATGATTTGTTGCGAGCGGTGTTGAAGGAAGGAAGTGAACCATTTTAATACTGTGCCATTCATCCCGAAACACAACTTCAAAGATTCAAGAAGGGCTGGGTGATTAACAGTATCGAACGCCGCCGATAGGTCAAGTAGGATAAATAGGCAAGCGTCACCCTCGTCTAAGGATCTGTGAATGTCATCAGATATATTCAACATGGCTGTTTCAGTGCTGCTGCCTTTCCTAAACCCAGATTGGAAGGTGTCCCAATAGATCTCCCAAAATCAATTTCGAGCCATGGGGCCCATTGATCACCAACATTTTTAATAGCTCATTAAACACCTATATCCCACGCTCCTGGTCCCCATTGACCATTGTGCATATCTTTGAAAAAGGGGATTGTATGGGCCCTAAATGTTACAGACCCATCGCACTCATAGATAGTACTGTTAAAATAATAGGGAGAGTGACTTATAATCGTTTTTTGAGTGGGCTAAAGACCGTAATATCCTGTCACCTTTTCAGTACGGGTTCCGTTGCGGTTTAGGAACTGTTGAGCAGTGCCTAAACCGGAGTTTAATCATCAATATATATACATTTATAAAGCGTTGTCCTCTATATCTAGGATTTATGGACCTGTCCACGGCTTTTGATTCTGTGAACAGGACCAAGCTGTGACTAATGTTGCTGGAGTACTGTGTAGATGTTTCCTTGGTTAACTTTTTTATTTGTCTGCACGTGGATCTGAAAGCAAAAGTATCCATTAGCCCTGAAGGAGGTATGTCTCCTGAGTTTTGTTTAAAGAAAGATGTGCGGCAGGTGTGTATATTGGCCCCTTTACTTTTCATCTTATATATAAATGGTCTCTGACCTCACCTGATCTCCAGACTTGTTGATACCCCCAGAATCGCCAGTGTTCAGGTACCTGCATTGTTATACGCAGACGAGTCGGTCTTTTTGGCCCGTACCCCTAACGCTCTACCTACACTAGTGGACCGCTTCATTCTATTCATGAGCAACCTTGATTTGACAACTAATTATGGTAAATCTCAAATCATAGCATCTGGGCCTGGTTAAAAAAAACCTCTAAACAGACTTATCAATAAGGGCCAATCTCTCCCCTGCACTTGGCACTCGCAGGTGACTTCTTGTCGCCCGAAGCTTAGTAGATCGGAGGGAGTGGTTTTCAATATTTATAGTCCTACACTTAAAGGCGTTGTCACATAAATCCTCTGACTTTGAAGTCAGAGAAAGAAAAGTAAACACCAAGCTTCCTGGAAGACAGAGTCTGACATTTGACCTCTGTCTTTGAATTCACAGCAAATGTGACTAGAAAAGAACAGGATTTAACCCCTTCAGCGCTAATGACAAGGGTAACTCGTCATGGACTTTCCATTGATTTCAATGGAAAGTCAATGGAGCTCATCGAACACCCTTAGCAGCCAAGTGGTTAAAGGGCTGTTTACGGTAATCCAGTACTGGTGGAAAAATACAGCAAATAGGGTTTTGGCAAGGGAAGACACAAACTCAAGGTGGACAGCCTAAGACTAATCGAGCCAGCAAATCGAAAGTAAGCAAATTTGAGTTACAAACCACAAAGCTGATAGTAATTAATGGGTGGAATACATTCCTAGGGAAGCTTTCCAAATGTCCCCAAGAGGTCATTAGCAAACCACACCTTCAACCTAAAAATTGTAATTTCTCAAGTAACCATCTCTCAAGGATCATCAGGTTTCCTCCCCTGCTTCTTCCAAAGTCCTGTTACCTGTCTGTTATCGGAGAGCTTTACGTTTTCTTCACTTCCATTTTCAGCAGTAGCATCTCTGTACTTGCGAAGGGCTTCGAGACACTCAGACTAGGCATGCTTTTTTGGATTTAATCGTTTTGAGAAGAAAATGTTAGGTTTGCAATTATTAGTGGGAATATTACACATTGCTAATGGGAAACCCAAGAAGGGAGAGTTACAAGGTATTATTCTCCTTTTTGTATAAAATATAAGACTTATGTAAGTATTTTTTCCAGGCCTGTAAACTGCTATCCGATGACTATGAGCAGGTGCGAAGTGCTGCAGTTCAGCTTACATGGGTCCTGAGTCAACTTTATCCTGAAAGGTACGTCACTGTGTATTGAAGTCAAATAGTTGAATCCAACATTAAGTGAAAGTATTTCAGGTTGGAAAACTGTCTTTTGCAATGCACACCTAGCTAATTTTTACAACTTAATTAGGGAACTGCAAAGTGATTTCCAGAAGTTAAGATTTGCAAAGTGAAGAAGTCTCTTATTGGGGAACCGAAATTGTTTGCAAATAAGGAATAGACTTTTATCCTTATTTCATGACTTATTCTTCCTAGAAGACATAGATGACTATGAGGGGTTATCATAAGGTCCTACACTTAGAGCCCGGAGCGAAGGTAAGATACTGAAGCCCTCAACTTTTGTATGAGGAACACAACAATCTTGGCAACTTCAGGCAAATCCAAGTCCTAGAGTACAATGAAAAAAGCTGTACAATTTAAGGTAGTTGTCCTGACAAATGAGGTGTGTTGGTAAAGGAGTAGTATACATACAAGAGAGTTAATTTAGGTTTTAAGGCTATTTCGAAGCAGCACTCTTGGAGAAACATAATGTTTTAGGTATTTAGTTTGGCAATGTTTACTAACTTTTAAATAGAGATCACCAATGCTAACCTCTCAGGGTCACTATTTGGATGACATTCCATAGTTGGAGTTGCACACAAATAAATGACATAGGAAGGCTAATGTTTAAAATTAAAAGTGTATTTTACTAGAAAAACAATGTTTTTCTAACATTGTGAAACTATCAATATGTTACCAGTTATGAGGCCTACTAACTGTGTACAGTTTATACATACAGTGGGGTATTGTGATTCCTTTGCAACCTTTTTTCACTGATGAGAAAATTGTGATTTTGTTTAATGTGTTTTTCCAAGTGCTATTTACAATTCCTTATCTGTTCACTTCATGTCTTATTTTTTTACTGCCCATTGCTGTGTTTGCAGACGCTTCCTTATTTATTTACATTGCAAATGTTGTGTTTAGATTATTAGTTCTCTTTGCAAATGCTTTTAAAAAAAAAATTATAGTTTTTAAAAAATTTTTAACAATAGAGATATAGAAACGTACAGCGTGACATACATAGGAGTGTGACATTAGGCATTTATGTCATAATCAGATCTTCTCTGTAGGTGCAATCTTCGTGACAGTTCATCCCACCATACCTCACCAACGGTGTCAACAGCCCGCAATATACTTTACAGCGGTATGAAAAAAACATTTTCACGGTAACATAGATATAGTAAAATATAGCATACCATTGAACTTGATGGAAGTGTACAGTCTCTCGGCACCACGTACCGCATCAGCAAGGACTACACATATAGGAAATGTCTGTATGAATTAGTTACTTAAGACATATCATGACAGTAGGAGGCTATCAGGGACCCAAAGCGATCCACCCCTAGTATCCATCAATTACTCCTCCGAGTCAGATTCTCCTCCTACCCCTCGCATAAGATAAGTTTGTAACGGTCCCCACATATCTCTTGGTCTAGAGGCCATCGGCAATGTCTCAGCATACACAGATGCTTGCTCCTGACAATAAATAACATCTCGTATCAATTCCCTACATTTTGGAGCCCTCCCCCTGCCCCATCGGCAAGTCACTCTACGTTTGGCCAGTAGCAACACAATATTTAAGAACTTTCTACTGTGTTTGGGTGTTTGTGCAGTATAACCCAGCAACATAATCAAGGGATCCCGCTCCAGCGTAGTACCCATCATTTGTTCAATGGCCTCATGCACCTGCGTCCAGTACTCCCACACCACCGGACATTCCCACGCCAGGTGCAAGAAGCCCGCTCCAGCCCTCTTACACCTGTCACATCTGTCATTATCTGAAAGATTGAATTTATATTTTTTGACGGGGTGTAATAGATACGTCGTTAAAACTTGTAGTGTATGATCTTGAACCTACAGCTAGCCGATACACATTCTGTGACACTACAACAATATTTCCATTGAGCCTCAGTAACCTCACGTTCTAGATCTTCACTCCAGTGATTACGAGCCGAGCTTTCCACCCCTTGCTGATGTGCCGTATAGTACGATACATACCCGATACCAAGTGTTTCCCATCAGAAGAACTTAGTAGAAAATGCAGGGGAGCAAAAATGTCCGGTTCACAGGGAAAGTCCGCAAGAAGCACCATCAATCCCTGTCTCAATCTCGCGCACAAAAAGGTCTCCAATGGCGTGGGACATTCAGCCTGGAATAGGTGTTCAACCGTACGCAGTACCCCCCTCATGAAACCGATCTCCCCACGTGACAATCCGCAGGCCTTTGCACAGAGCTCTAAAGCCCGCCTCCTGTAAAAGGACCATAGTTTGGTGGTATGTGAGAGGGAGTCGCGGTGAGTATAATAACTGCAAGGCCATGACACGTTCACACGCCTCCATGCGTCCATCTTACAGGTTACTGTTGTGAATGGTGTCTCTATAGCAGTAAGAGGGCCGTGTATGAGTCCACTAAGAGGGAGAGGACGTGCCAACCAATCCTCAGTGGCTATCTGTGGCATGCCGTAGGCGAAAACCAGTGGTAGGCATTATGAGCTTGCACACTAATATAATAGGTCTCAAAGTCGGGAATATCAAATCCACCCCTATCATATGGCTGTATAAGGACCGACCATTTGAGTCGAGGTTGTTTACCGCCCCATACTAGACGTATTAACTCAGTGCGAAGCGTCTTGAAGAAAAAAGTCCCAGGGTAATAGGGGATATTAAGAAATAAGTAAAGAAATTGGGGGAGTACCACCATCTTTACCAGAGAAGCTCTTCCCGCCAATGACAAGGGCAGCGATATCCATCGGGTGACATTAGTCGTCAGCTTCGTTACTGCTGTGCCATAGTTTAATCAGAGTGTTTCCCCCCTATCCCTAGATACCTGTATACCTAAATATCTAAGGTCAGATTCGCACCATTCAATGGGAAAGTCTAGTGGGAATTTAGAGACCGCTGGCATAAGTGGGAAAAATTACGATTTTCCCCAGTTGATGTTAACACCTGAGAGCTGTCCAAACACCAGAAATTCCCTCAACAGGGGATTATTATTTTGCTGTGGTTCCCGAATATATAGCGTGACGTCGTCGGCATACAGTGAAATCAGAATTTGTCCCTGAAAACAACAAAACGCCCTATCTCGGTGAACCTAGTCTGGACGCTAACGGCTCAATCGCTATAGGAAAAAGTAACGGGGATAAAGGGCACCCCTGTCGGGTGCCCCGCGATATGGACAGTACAGCGGACAAATGTCCATTTATCAACACTCTCGCAGACGGCTGCTGATACAACAGCTGCACCCATGATATAAATATTGGAGGGAAACCCATTCTCTGCAGAACCTTAAACAAATAACTCCACTCCACAGAGTCAAACGCCTTTGAGGCATCCAGGAAGGCAGCAGCAACCGGAAATTCTGGTCTGTATCAAAGAGAATAGGTTTCGTAAGTTGTGGGTAGTGGCTCTACCTGGGACAAACCCCGATTGATCAGGAAGTATGATCTTATCCATGAGTATGGTCAGTCTCGTGGCCAAGACTTTTGCCAACATTTTTGTGTCACAGTTAATTAGTGACAGTGGCCTATATGAATCACACCCCTTAGGACATTTGCCCGGTTTTAACAAAGAAGTGATAACCACTTCGCGCATCGAAGGATCGAAGGAGGGAGGATCCCCATTTCCAAGGACTCTTCAAATATTTCACTTAGGACTGGTGCCATAATATCTACGTAACACTTATAAAACTCGTCAGGTATGCCATCCAGGCCCGATGCCTTCCCATTTTTTAAGGACATGATGGCCTCCCTGATCTCATCAGTCTCCAGTGGTGCGCCAAGGAACTGTCTATGAACATCACTGAGCCAACATATCACCACATCGCCCATGAACTCATCAAGCTCCACTTCACTGTGTCTTTGTGTGGTATATAAGGTAGCATAGTGTGCCTTGAAGGTTTCTAGAATGCCTACCGTATCATGACATAGCCTTCCCCTCTGTGTCTCTATCTCTAATATATTGTTGTTAAATCGTGGGTATCGGGTAATCTCAGCCAATGCCCTCCCCGGGCGTTCTCCCTCCCCATATCTCCTCGACACCCAATGTCGGCCCCTGAACTTGACCTCCCTTGCAGCCTCTTCCTCGTATGCAGACAATTTGGCCCTAAAATCCTTCTGCACCTGCCCAGTTTCTCCCTCCACCATTCGGCCCTCCAGTGTCTTCAGATCCTGCTCCAAATTCCGCAACGTCTGCTGAATATCTCTCAAGGCCCCAAAGCTCTTAGAAATACAATACCCCCTTATAGTAAATTTAAAAGCCTCCCATATTGTCTCCACATTGTCCAGAGAGCCCTTATTCCGTGTAAAGAAGTCCTTTATGTCATCCTCAAATTCAGTTCGAAATACTAAGTCCAGCAATGCATTCGGCTGCATACGCCATGTCGGCCTGGGCTTATCAAAACCTGGTACGCTAATCGTAATGCTAACAGGGCAATGATCAGAATATGTCTTAGCAAGATGTGCAGCATGACTAGGCCACACACTTAACCCCCTGGATAGTAAACAATAATCTAGTCGTGCCCATGTCCCTGTGTGCGACTTAAAGTGAGTCCCCTCCCGCCTCAACGGGTGTAGTTGACGCCAACTATCCACCAGACTCCCCTCTTCCACAATGCCTGCCAGTACCTCCCGTGAGATATTATGATAGTGTACTGTAACATCAGCCCTATCCAGAGCAGGAATCAAAGCAACAGTAAAGTCCCCCTCCCCATATAATGTGCACAGAACCTATATCTATGATTTTACCCCATAGGGACGTGAAAAATTCAGGCGTATCTACATTGGGGGCATAACAATTCGCAATCGTCACAGAATCCCTGCCCATTCATCCCCATACAATGATATATCTCCCCTGAGGGTCCGAAATTGTACCTGCAAGTGCAAAGGGGACGCGATGCTTGATTAAAATGGCAGTGCCCCGCGCATAGGAGGAATAGGAAGAGAACGCCTGGACATTCGCCCATCTGTTGGCAAAGGTGTTGAGAGACTGTGGGTTTATGTGCGTCTCCTGCAGTAATGCCACCTGTATCTGCTGCCTGTTTAAATATGCCAGCATCTGCCTGCATTTCCTTGCATTATTCAATCCTCTGACATTCCAGGATAAAATCCTTAAATCTGAGTCACTCCCCTCCCCAGCCATACTGTCCCATGTGGTAATACTGACAGTCTATCAATATAACACAAAGCACCATTAGTCTTATGTATATATCACATGCCAATGTCACAAAATATACTGTACTGTCATCAACGCTGTAAACTCCCCCCCCACAACCTCCTCCCTCCCTCCGAAGCATCCCAATTATGCCAGAATCTAACACTCACCCCCACGAAACCCCCCCCACCCCACCCCCCGCCCGCGCCCAACAAGCAACACATAGGTATTTCAGTGTAAAACAATTCTGGGGTACACACGGCTATGTAGACAATTTACGTCCGTCTCCATTGCGGCATCTGAGTAGCGATATTCAGTGCACTGTTCAATTTCTCTGGTACTCATCATTATATTCCAGCTTTCCGTTCTGTCATCCTGCCTGATGGCGTGAGTCTGGCATCTTCTAGCGGTTTTCAACCTGTCGACCACCTATTCCACATCTGATGTTAGTGTTTCTTCTGTTTCTGGGGTCGCACGCTTTTGTTTCTTAATCTTTTTAAGAAAATCCTCCACTTGTTGTGGGGTGGTATATATTCTGTGCGCCCCCTGATATGTGATACGCATCCATGCCGGGTAGAGCAATGCATACGCTATTTCGGCTGCTCTGAGTTTCTGCTTCACCTGAAAAAACTTCCGGCGTTCCTCTTGGACATGTAGCATAAAATCAGGAAACATAGGTTTAGGGCCTAGTGCTCTGTGGGCTCTCTCAACGATGAATTGTGAGGACAGCAGCTCTGTTCCTACCACGTCCTTGAGCAACCTTTACACATAGTCCTCCATTCTGCCAGTGTTCGTACTCTCTGGAATTCCCAAAAGGCGAATATTATTTCTGCGACTGCGCGCCTCAATGTCCTCATTCTTAGCCTTTGACTTTCAATAATTTCTCCATTTGCCCAACTGTTGTTTGTAAGTGGGTAGTTGTGTCCACCGTATCCGACAACCGTTGCTCGGCCTCCTTGATGCGCGACTCATGCCCCTCCATCTTGCGCACTATCGCGTCCATCCGTGTGGTTAGGGTATCCATTTTGTCTGCGATAGTGGCAAAGCCCTGCCGTACTTCAGAGAGCATGGATTTCAAATCCTCCCCCATTTGTGCCTGATGATCCCGGGGCCCTCCACTTGCACCGGACTCGCCTTCCACCGAATGTTGCTTGGCTCCCTTCTTGGCCTCAAAAGTGAGACTGGGTTGTTGCGCCTCCAGTTTCCCCATGATGGCGTCTGCCGATGCCCAGTGGCACCTCAATTGCTCCAATCTCTGCTCTTGGGAGCCCTTTGCGCTTCCTCCGCTCTCTATCGCGTATATGCTGCTAGCTGCGTCGTCCTTGGCTATATAGCCCTTTGCATAGGATGTGGCCAGGAGAGTTTGTATTCAGTGGCACAATGTGACCTGATCACCCCAAGTTGGACCATCAGTAGGGGTGCCTACCTCTTGTTAATGTCACTATGCGCCCGTGATTACTATCGTACTTCTTTCCTGTTCAGCCGAGTTTAGCCTGCACACCCCAGACTAGTCTGAGCCCTTTCTGTTGTGCGATCACGCATATTCTGGGAAGCGTAGGCCGCAGAGCTCTCCCTGCGCTCCACCACTAATGAGTCCCGCACTTCCTTTGCACCTTCTTGGAGTCACATGCACAAAGAGTATCTACCTATCGTAGATTAGAGCGCTCCAGTCACAGCCATTCACTGTAATCAGTTATAGGCTATGCCCCTCTCCGCTCCAGCAGGCGGGAGCCGTGCAATCTCTTGTGCAACCCGCCTCACCGCCTGCAATATCGTCCGCGCTGTCCAGCCGCTGCCAATCGTGCCTCGCTCCCTGCACTTTCACCGCTCAAATGTAGGGATTTCTCCACCGCTGATCATTGCATCGGGAGGCACCCGTGGGCAGCCGCTTTCAGCACTCGAAGCACTCACACTCTCCCGCAACGCCTCCGCACCGCCATTTTGTGCCACTGGCCCAGTTGTCACATGTGCAGCCTGGAGCTCAATTTGTCGTCACCTCCCACTTGCTACTCCAGCCGATCTCCGGTCGCCCGCTGCTCTCCGCCTCACCGCTCTGCTCACCGTTAAAGATATCACAAATCTTCTTATAAACCAGCTCCACTATTACCGCTCATGTTCCGCTACCTGCACCCTCGTTTTTACGAGTATTGGAGCGGATTTTAAACGAGGATTAATAATAATTGTCGGCCGGACTGCGGGAGCCTCACACAGTGGCGGCCATTCCGCTAGTGCGCCACCTAGCACCTCCCCTCTTTGCAAATGCTTAAGTTTGTTCTCAGGTTTGTACATCTCGCCAACATCTCTTGTTCAGCTAAATAGAAATGACATTCACTTGGTTTTATTTTGTGATCTACCTAAGTTCCCTTTTGTTTATTGACTGCTCTCCCTCCTTTCCAGCTGACTTGGAATTGCTTTTGTGACAGAAAGTACAAGGCAAAGCTGCTCAAAAATAACATTGTCACTTGAGAGTTTAGAAAACTCCTTGTGCAAGCATTTGTCTGCACACACAAAAGTGCAATCTTCACCCTTGTGTCATCAACTGCTAAATCCAGTTTCTGTTTATTCAGCTATTTTTGATATTGCCTTCTGTGGTTTTAGAGTGTTGTTTTTCTAGGTTTTTTGGGTGATGTTGCTTTTATGGATGGGGACCACCCTTAGGAAAATCAACCTGGGTTCCGCCCAATAAAGCATTATAATGCAAACCTCCAGGCCACTCTGCATTACATTCCACAGTTCATTGTGTTTTTAATTTTCATTGAATTTCATTTACCTCAGATTAGAAGTAGCACAGTGCATTCAGTAGATGTTACTGTTAACTTTGACCAGGCTTACTCTGATGTCTGGGCAGTTTGCATCCAGTGAGATATTGTGTATCATACACTGGAATTGATCAGAGAATGTTAAGATACCATATTTCTTTGATGTCCAAAAAATAAGAGACTGGACTTTAATACATGATAGAAGCTACTGCATCTAGGAAAGAGGGGATTTTATAATCTGCCCATTCATCAAGTCCTCAACACCCATTGATAGTGGTAAGAAGGTCACCTTCCCCGTTTAGGAGCAAGTTGGTGCCAAGTCAATAACTTCAGAACCTATTAAAAAAAATCTGTTGTAGTTTCTGAGGTATCGTTATCTGAGACAGTGTTTTCTGCACTTCTAAAAGCAATCTCCACCATCACACTAGAAATAGCTCCTCTCAGCCTTTTCCAAATGGTAGCTTATAACCTGCACATTTGGGAGAACTTAAGCACATTTACAGATTTGTTTCCTCTGGTTGCTTCTGAGGGATTTCAGTTTTGATTTTCAGAAAGCAAGTGGGCTGCTTTACAACTGATATAACTTAATAAAGATTTTGCAAATAGGTACACAGGGTCTATTATTGGCTCAGTTGATATTTTGAGACATGCCTAGGTTTCATTCAGATATTCAGGAAAACATAACGTTCTGATGCAGAAATACTGTTTGGTTTATAAACTAAAAGACTGTAAAAAAGCGCAAAATATGTATAGTGACTTCTAAGTCAATAAGGTTGATATACACTTGTGCATTGTGAGGCTTTTTTCAGCCTTCCCAAGGGTAGACTACTATCAAAGAAAACCGCAAGCATCCAGCCTGAATTTTAGGTTTTGTTGCAAGCCAAAATGATTACTGCTGCTTCTATCACAATCAGAGATTCCTCTAGCAGTTGGGCTAACTTCCGCTTGTGGTGCATGAGAATTGAAGTCAACAGGAAGCATTCATCCTCTTTAAGACGATGTCTGGCATAGGTTTACCAATAGTGGGTGCAAATCACTCTCAACCAGTGGGTGATCTGTGTAATCAAAGGAAAAGCACACCTTGATCCTACACTCAAGCCTTCTTTCATGTTTTACACGTTTAAAAGGTAATCTCCAGAAGTCTTCCTGTTGAAAAGGAACCAACTACCTGAGAAGGAAAAAGTCCTGTTTTTTTTATTTCAGATACTTCATTGTGCCCAGAAGGACTGGGGCATCAGATTTATGTTAGGCCTTTATAATTTGTATCCTGCATACCATTCCAATGACTCAAAAAGTTGAGAAATCCTCCACACTGTTAATACTAACTGTAATACAGCATAGGCCAAAGACAATCCAAAAATGTTTTTTTATTTAACTTCAAGTACTTTTCTTTTGGAAAAACTAAATAAAAACAAAACAAATCAATGTTATTTTCATAGGATGGACTAGGAAAGCTGGACGGTATGAGAATGCAAGGCGCAGCCTAAGTTACTGTGTTTCTCATTTGAATTGCATAAACCAGTGTCTGCATCTTTACCCGAAACACACTTTTCTTCCCATGCAAAGAGAAATATCTGTACAAATTTGGAATGATTAGTATTACAGTTATTTATACCTCATTGAACCGCAGAAGAAATAGAGGGTGCTTTAGAAGTAATTGACTAGTCACCCTGGTTATGCTAAAGAGACATTCAAGCTCTGCTTTCTATAATCTCATTATGAACATCTCAGATAGTCTGTTAGGTATATTACAGCTTTGTCAGCAAAGTCAAGTAGATGCTTTACAGCATCATCAATAAAGTCTTGCACATTAGGAACCTTGCGTGTTTGCATAGAAGAAGAAGTGATCAACACAGATCTATTAGTCCAGGAGAATAAATTAACCGTGGGTTTCATTGTTTTCTGAACCCTGGATAATTGTAGCCATTATATTAAAGTGGGGTCATGCTATTCCTCTGCTTCGCCACAAAAGCAAATTTAGCATTTGATGCAGCAAAAAGAAGTGCATCTAGTGGGACTATTCATTGTGTAATTTGATACTCTTCCCAACCAGGAGAACGTGGGTGTTTATTTGCCATTTTATTTTCAAAAGAAGGGAGGAAGGAGATCACTTGATGTTTATTTGCCATCCCTTCGTTACCTATTAGAAAGCGGCGACTCATATATATCTAGAGCTTTAGATCCTTGTTTGCTGTCGTCAGTGTAAGGAATCAAGATTCTTCTAGTTTCATACCATCCGTACACATAGGATGATGTAGACCACAACAGACCTTTAATAGCCCTTGTCCTGATGAGGCCCGTATCTATTGGGCTGAAACGCGTCAATATTATTAAGAAGACACCATCAAAAATGTATGTTACTAAAATAGATCAATAAGGAGTGCTTAAATAAGAAAGGTCTAAATAATATACACCGTCTAGGCTCCTGCTCTGTTTTTTGGTAGATCTTACTTTATAGGAATGCTCCGTTTACTTTAGTAAGCATCCTTGTTGTTCACAAAATGGGCTATAATGCACATAAAGGTTGTAAATATATGTGTTAGTATGTCAATGTAAATATCTTGTATAGTTTGTGATGAATATAAATGTGGTATGTGTATATATATATATATATATATATATATATATATGTATATATATATATATATATATATATATATATATATATATATGTATATATGTATATATATATATATGTATTCGTTGTGTCTATGTAGTTTATTGTACGATTATAGAAATAACTCTTTCTCTCTATGATAAAAATAGAACAGTAATCAAAAAATAACAATAATAATAAAAAAAGTTCTGTGTCATTAAGTTTGGTTTCAGATGAATATAAAATATAGATTGGTTCTGATATGATTTAATTCAAGCAGGAAGGGATAATTTGTTTTTCTCTGTCCTTGAAATAGATTGATTATTATTTCCTATGCATCATTTTTTGTTGAATATGTTCGTTACCCAGATGCCATAGGGCTACTTGGGTTGCCCCTCTTTATAAAGAGATCTAGTGGGACTAGGGGCAATGATTTATGATCAGCAGGTACAGAATTAATTAGGAATTTACCTCTTGATGCCTGCCATTTTTTCTGTGGAATGTGCAGGAATTTCCTTCAGGACTTCTGTTGTCGTTGACAGATTAACAAATGCGGGATGTAAATGTATTGTATTTTGTAAAGCGCACAGCTGCCCCAACGGGGCGTCCCGGCGCTGTATAACGCTGTGGAACCCTTCCTGGCTCTCCCTGTGAGATGCCTCTCCTGGGCACCCCCAAGGTGAAGCCAGGCATCCCAGTGTTGTAGGGGCCGTTGTGGAGATTAAGCAAGCTATTGCCCAGAGTTGCAGCGTGGGACCCATGATTAGAGTAGGCGCCGATGTGAGAATTATCGAGTCCGCGGACATTGAGCCCAAGACCCTGCCGCGTCGGGACTTGAACCCTGGTCCCGGGTCCCTGGTCCCGGGCCTGATCTCTGCTTCAGAGTCTGCCGCTCTAACCAGTGAGCCACACTTCTCCGATTGCGAATGAGTTATTGCAATCTCATTTGTGTTTTCTATAAAGTCTATGTTGTCCTGAAGATGGTACCTTCCATTATTTCAATGCTTAAACTGTGTTCTTGCATTCCAGTATCTGCCTGGTATCAGCCTTTACCTTGTGGGTGGCAGTTTTTCCATTACAATCACTGTTTTTTGTCCAAGAAAAGATGCAGCTTTTAGCCGTGAAGTTGCAACGCATTCTGTTTGCTTGAAGATTGGCCCTGTGCCATTATCAATTCCCTTCCTAGATTTGAAAATGTGAAATTGAATCCCAAAATACTTAGAGACGAGAAGGATGATGGGGGTAATTATTATTTTATTTTTTTTAAACTGAGATGGGGATGGAGGTACCTTTAAGCCTTTCTCTCCTTTCTTTAAAACACACATCCAGCATCCAATACATTGGGATGTGCTGTACAAGAACCATAGATGCATGTGTATAATAACATTTAGGGCCTGATTACGAGGACAAGGGTCCTGGGACCGCCGAACTCACGGTGGCGGACCGACCGCTACCACCCAGGCGGTCCGACCACCGTATTGCGATGGTGGTGCTGGGACCGCCACAAGACCGCCGCAACCACCAGAATCCAGCAGTGGTGTTGAGAGGGGTTGTAAATGGTGGCAGTGCCGAAGCCGGCCCCGCTGAGCAGATTAGGACCTGCAGTTTCACCGCCCATTTAATGGTGAGGATCCCGCCTTGAAAAGGGTGGTGGTAAGGCAGGGAAGGGTCCAAATTTGGCCCTTGGGCAAAACTGCCCTTGGCGTTGTGGGCGGGGGGGGCATATTTTATCCCCCTCTGGAATTGCACCGTCGTGCATGCACTGTGTGGCATGCACAACATGGTGCATGCCACGCCGTGCACAACCGTGCTGTAGGCTCTATAAAGGCGGTAGTATGCTGTTTAGGCTCTCCTATGAGCCTAATATGCATGCTGCGCCGCCCGCCCACCATGGATTTCACTCTGAATCCGGCGGGTGGGTTCACCAGGGTCTTGGCGGTCTTCTTGGGACTGCCGCAGTGGTGGTCATACAGGAAGGTCGCCAAACTCATAATAAGGCCCTTAGAAACTGCCTGTGGCATTTAGTGACTCATGGTTAAGGATCACATCACATAACATAAATGATAGGAATATTCATGCATGAAGAACCTCAAACTTTTAAAAGTGAAGCTTTCTTTTTTTATGTTTTCTTGTCATGTCTAATTAGAGAGTTCATTACCAGCTAGTAGCGAGTGAAGGAGAGCAAGTACAACTAAGATCACCATTGATTTAATTTTTACTTTTTGTTTCTTTAGTATAGTACCAATCCCTTCGTCAAATGAGGAGATCCGCTTGGTTGATGATGCATTTGGAAAGGTTTGTCACATGGTCAGCGATGGATCATGGGTTGTAAGAGTGCAAGCTGGTAAACTACTGGTAGGTTTAATCAATAGATGTTTGTTAATGCAGTTTCTGTCCATATTTATGCATTTAGTTCACAATTTTATAAAGCAGTAGAAACATGAAACTTTTACAAGAAACCCTGTTGACACAAGGTCTTATATGTAATGCAACCTAGAAAGGAGACCGCATAATATGAATGGAACAGCAGCATGGCATGAGTGGCTGACTGTAAATAAATTCAGTATAAAGCATATGAGAACTAAAGGGAGGAAAGCAATGGGATGAACTAGGAAGTGCAAAGGCAAAGCTAGAGTAAGGATAGGACAGATTAGCGAGCAGCTTAGGGTAGGAGAAGAGAGCAAGAAATGGAAGAAGGATTTGGAGGGAGGTGATTAATTGAGGAGGGAGGGAGAGTGTTTGGGAGAGGTGGAGAACTAAGTGATGGGAGAATAAAATGGTAGGTAGAGGGTGAGTGTAGGGGAGGAGGAGTGGGAAGGAAAGGGGAGAAATGTCTCAGACAATCGAAGGGCGAGAGACACTCAAGGGCGAGAGGTATGTGCGAGGACAACTGGGAGGGCTAGCATGGAGCATAGACAGGTGAGATAAGAGGAAGGAAACGTGAAATATAAATATTAAATGAAAGGGCAAACTGGAAATGAAAGCGGGATGGAGGAAGGCAGGTGAGATGGAGAGGGCTAGAGGGAGGAAGACAGCTGAAAAGACAGATGCAGGATTGCAAGAAGCGAGGGTAAGGAGACCTCTTTACTTATCGTCATAGGATGGAGACAACCTTAGGCATGCTTGCAGAGTTCTCTCTCATGGCTGACTGTTAAATAGCAGAATCTGCAAGCCTAGGATGTGTGTGGTGGAGTCACCCACAATGACAATACCGGTGGGAAATGCCACATGCCCCAACAGTATCTACAGATCCGTGGGTGGCTGGAACTGCTTGGTTTTTGGTGCTAGACGACCATCTGCGGACGTGTTTGGCTCAACGATTCCTGGCCCCTAGTTCCTTCTCCCCACCCCAAATGTTCCCCGTGTGAGGGAAGTGGTTGACCCCTCCTGCAGACTCGGGGACCCAAATCATATTTTTTCTCTTTTTTCTTTAATTTTCCCCGACTGCCGTGGCTTTTGCACACCCCTTAGTGCTTGTTGCCACCACAGTTGATGGTTATTAGGTTTTCTTTGGGTGGTTCATTCTCAGATATAATACATTGTGTGATTGCTAGCCAATATGAAACTGTATATTTAATCGTGCTCTCATTGTGTTGGTATTTCTGACACTTAGCACAATTTCACTGTACATCTTTTCTTAATTGTATGACTAAATGTGGGATGTTACAGGTTCCCTAATTTTACACAATATACATCTCTGTTAATTTGTAGTGTACCCCACTGTGCAAATTCTCAATAAAAACGAGTTTAAATATTTAGCTCAATGTGTTCCATTCCAAATAGATGACACTAAAATAAGCCCTGAGTCCCGATTCCCTGTAATGTATTTTAAACATTTGATAAAATGTTCATCCCATTGGTAAGGGTTGAGAACCACAGTCCAGTCAAATTGTAAGCTTTAATCCAATGGAGATTTTGGGGGTTTAGAAACCCTGGATATAGCAGTGCAATTACAGCAAACCGAGCCATTGCCACACCTGCAAGGGGGGCGGGGGGGGGGGGGGGGGGTGAGACTGCTGAAAAGCGCAAAATAAATGCAACAAGGTACCCCGCAGGACTCACGTGGGGCTGCGCCTGGGAGAAGGCCAGGCCAAAGGCAGACCCATCCGTGTCTGTCAGTGACAGGAAGAGGCAGAGCAGGGCCACCCCCTCTGGCACCCTATTTAAATTCACTGTGCCTTCTTGGTTGGTAAGCTGTATTAGCCAATCTGACCATTAACATGTATCCTCCCTTACAAAACGTTGACTTTAAGGGTGATGCTGGGCAGTTCACATCAATATTACTCTGGTTGAATACTTAGACATGGTAAAATGCCGCTTTATAACTGCAAGATCTCAGACCAATTTAGTGTTTGTTGTACATTAACCTGTTGGGTGTGTTTATCGCTTGCTACTCCCTGGAATTCACAAGCTTGGATCTATCCTGTCTGGGGTGGCCCTATTCTTGGGACACATTGTCTAATTATCTGACTGTGCCTGTTCAACTTGCAGCGACAGGTACAGAGCGTCCCAACTTCCCCGCTTTTGTCTGAGGTTACATTTCTCGCTTCAAGAACTCCTTGGGGACTTGATGAATGGTGTCTGGAAGCCCAAGTAACTTTTAGCAGGGCATAAAAGTTTAAGATCCTTAAGAGGATGGTCAAGCGGCAGGCGAGACATAAACTAATGGGGTTAGGGGAAGCGGCAGGAAATTACCAAGATGATCTGCAGAAAATTGTGCTATGGACCAAATTGACAAACTGAGGAAGTTGAGGGCTTGCTTTCCCCAAAACAATAAGGGTGATCTGCTTGGAAGGGGGGAGAAGGGAGTAACAGCAAAAGGTATTAAGTCTTACTTCAAAAAATTGGAAAAGAGAAATGTTCCAACTAAAGAAATTAAAGAAAACCAACCTAAAACTCCTCTAGGTATAGAGCTTTTAGCAGAGGCACTCTCAATAGACCTCCAAAACGATCAGGAAAGTACTTCTTCATCCCTAATAATTGATATGAAATGCTCACACCATTTTTCTGTGTTAGGGCCTTTTGAAGATGAACAGTATAAAGATACTAGCAAACATGGGCACGTGCCAGAATGCGTAAAGGAGGGAGTACCTAAGGGGTGAAATTTTGAGAGTTTGTGTGATTTTATGAGCAGGTTAGATACAGTTTTGAATAAGAAACTAGATAGCTTAGCAACTCTGGTAGCAAATATAAATACCTCGGCAGAAGGTGCCATTATGCTGCAAGCTCCTTTAGGACAGTTTGCGCATCAAGGTGGTAGGTACTGTAAGGATCACAGGTGTGTACAAGGAGCTATCGCCCTATGTAGAACAGCTCAGCCTGTGACTAGGATGGCTGAAGCAGGGAAAGAGATAACTGCTAACACTAATTCTAATATGTTGAGGGGGCAAAAATCAACCACCATACAAAGGCAAAGTGGTGTAGTGGGGCGGAGTACATACAGAAGGTCTGAGACCTCCCAATTTGATGGTTAAACAAAATGACATTGATTTAATAAATGTCCCAAAACTGACACAGGGTGCTAGCGAACTGCACGATTTGCTTATTAATAAGACCATACACTGGATTAGGAAAATCAGAGGATGTAGATCTATAAAAAGGGAAGCCATAGGATGTGCTACACATATTAGTGGCCCCGATCTTCACTAGGATTGTATAGGGCTGAACCTAGCGAATTGTGACCTTGTGGAGGGACTAATATCCCTTGAACATAGATTTAGGCCCCCTATAGCATCACTTTTAAGGGTTAAACAAAACATTCCAAATAAGCTTCCAGAAAATATGAGTGGAACTACATAAAAAGATATGAAACCCCATCATCCCCCTACAAAAAAAATACGAAACTCCAGATGTTCTATCGTAGATTGATTGACTGAAAGGAAGCCTGGCAGATATGCTGGGTGTCGAGGCCTTTACTGATGATAACTCTGCAAACTCACCTCACTTATGTCCTCTTGAGAGGGAGGTGGAGGAGGTCATACATACTAATCCAGGGGGCTCCCAGGAAAATATGTTAAAAGAAGTGGGACAGATGAGTAGCAACTCTGAGTATGTATTTGGGAGTGGATTGCCAGAGGGGGATACAATCCAGTTACTCTAATGGAACGTAGCTGGTATCCGAGTGAAATTTAGCGATCCGGAATAGTGTACTTTTATAGATCAACACCATATTATTTTATTACAAGAATCTTGGGCAACTTAATCCGTATTTAGACCTGGTTTTCTGGCATTCATTGCTCATGCAGCTGAAGCAGGATTTATTTCCAGCCGTTAAGGTTCTTCCAACAAAGAGTAGAGATGTATTGATTGTTGACTTAAAATTGCAAGTCATGCATGGGCAGAGTACCTAGCCATTGTGAATATTTAATTAAGATCTTTTCCTACAAACACTCAATCAGTAACAGTGGAGCACATAGTAGATGATTTAACCCTACTGAATAGGGGTGCTCAAGTGATGATGGCAGGGGACTGCAATACCCATATTTCATATGATCTGAGGCACTTGCTGTTGCCCTGCCATTGAGTTGTGCATATGGTCAGGTCTAGGGCTGTCCAGGGTGAGATGAGGAAAACCATAGGAGTGGCAGCCCAATTAGAGGAGCTGGCTGTGACTTTGGGTCTAAGATTAGTGAATGGGAGCACCAGGTCTGACACCCCGGCTTTACCCACTTTTAAAAGAGGAACGGTCATCAGTAATTTAGACTACATATTCCTGGATCAAGCATTCTTCCCTTTTCTCCTGGATATGGCAGTGGTGGTGAGAGCGGATAGTGATCATCAAGCGTTAAGTGCTGATTTTGATTTCTGTCTGTTTAAATTTAATAGTTTGGCCCCAAGTATAACGACAAATAATATTAAGGTAACAAAAAAAGAAATGTCAAATGGTCAGCGGTGGCAAATAAGGTTCAAGTTCAATGTTTTGATAGAGAAAATGGCCTCGGTGGAGTGTTGTGATTATTGAAGGTTAACTTTGTTGCTCTACACTGAAAGTTGATGAAGGAATTGAGGCCTCTTTTCATGGAAGTGAGGCGGAGGGGGTGTAGATTTATAAAAACGCATAGATGGTATTCTAAATCCTGTTGAATTGCTAAGAACTCTCTCTTCGTAGCAATAAAGAATGGGAATGGTTTCAAAATAAGAGCTGCAAGGGGGATTCATAAAGTAACATTAATGGAAGCCAAAAGGGATTGGGAGGCTGAGCAATGAATGGCCTTAACTGAAGCCTTGCATGAGAAAAACCCTATGCTTTTTAGGAACCTGCTGGCTGAAGGCACATTGACCTCTGATAGTCATCTTGATCCAGTAATCCAGCCAGAGATGTGGGTAAATCACATTGAGGAGTTCTATATGGAATGATCCAGTGATAAGGTGCAGTCACTAATTCACAAAGACGTTAAATCTGTTTCTTCCCATTGAGATAAAGTCACGGAGACCTATCTGTTTCTTCCCATTGAGATAAAGTCACGGAGACCTAAGAAGAAAGCTCTTCTGTTTTATGTTAGAGGAAACGGGCCAAGCTTTAAATTAGTTGAAAATGTAAAGGTCGCCAGCCTGGGCTTTATTCCCGGGGTCCTGCATTTATCTCACCCTGGGATTTGGGTACCCTACCTTAATGCCCTAAGCAATGCTGTCATGGGTGGGGGGTGCAATACCCTCTACATGGTTATGGCACTGTGATAGAGCCAATAAATAAGAAGGAGAGTAGAGATTCACGTGCGAATTATAGCCCAATAAGCCTAATTGACATCAGCCAAAAGATTTTTAGCAGGCACCTTTAGGCAAGGCTTCAATCCTGGGTTCCCGAACATTGTATTCTTGATGATTCCCAAGTGTGGTTCAAAAAAGGGGTTAGCACACTGGATCACGTTTTTCGGTTTAAAACATTGTGGTGGGATACATCGCTCTTAGGCTGGACTATCTCTATAGTGCCTTAATTGAATGGAGGGCGGCATTTGATTTGGTTTCGAGGGACGGACTGTGGAGGGTCCCGGAATCCTATGTTCTCCAAGATGACTCTATTAGCATTTTGGGGGGATGGAGGCTTCTTGGGGCAATCTATATAGAGCCCTCAGGCAGGATAAAGATGACAGAACCCATAGATAGTCTCTACTCACAGAGGAGTCGCTGACAGACAAGGTAATGGATAGAGCCTCCCTGTTGTTTAAAACTATATCTAGTAATGTCCTCCTTATGTAGGGTCAAGACAACTATTTACACATGACGTATTTAAACCGACTTAAGCAGAGCACGGTCTTTACCGTACTGATCCTGGTAGATGAGGACAAACATACGAATAAAATGACTCCTTTTACTTCACATATTCACAGACTAATGTGTTTCACGCTTCCAAAGCATTAATAAAGCCAGATATCATGCAGAGGTAAACTTTAATATGTCAGATAAGCCGTAACTCTTCAATATTTGTTTTAAAATGTTTTTGTTGTTTCTTTTCATACTATTACATTCAATTGTCAAGCAAATAATGTATCTTTTTACAATTGATTAAGGTGTTTATTTTCACCAATATTTCAGTATTTATTGAAATGATCCAAAGATGAACACCAAAAGTGCTTCTCGTCTGATTTGAAACATTTATACTTCTACTACAGTTTTGTTTATCTAACACAAAATCTAACACAAATTGTTTGCAATGACTGGAATTTCATTTTTTTGTGCTTAATTCTTTTCAACCGCCCTTCCCCAGAAGTAGGTAACTACATTTGCTTATTGTAAATCCATGCCCAAAATGTCAAAATGTTGATATCAAATATTCATACTTAAATTAATAGGTAAGATCGTTTTATTATTAATGTTTATACATTTCTAGCAAGCATAGTATTATAAACACCTCAAACCACAGACATCATCACCAGCTCAGATTGATCTGTCGTCATACACTTACTTATCTTGTGCAGAACCCTCAGATTTAACATATTGTAAATGAGCCCTCTTTTGAGGCTTCTTGCCCTTCCCTTTCTGTTTCTCCCCTTACAGGCAATTATTCCTAGCAGTTGTGCTAAACATTCTAAAAGTGTAATAGTACATTGTTGCCTTCCTTTGGAGGGCCACCCCTCTTCCCACATAACACAACCAAACGAGTTCACTCAGAGCACCCACCCTTTCCTCTTCATGACAATCGCATCATCTGTATTTTTGGGCCATAAACGTAATTCCGGGCTTTTAAACATTGTTTGCCCAAGCCACTGTAAAAGGCTGAGATCTTTGCCTATTGAAATTACATTTGCTATCCCAAAATAAATTGTTTTACAAACAACATAAGACCCAGAAATCTATATTTTGTGATTTTGGTTTAACGACTTCCTAAAAACCACTATCACTTGCCACTGTCTTTTTTTCCCAAAATATATTGATTTAATATGGATGTTTCTTTTCCACTTTTATTTGTGGAAAGTCCAGCATGAGTATATTTTCAGCTCCCTTCATTTCAGTTGGCAGGATTGCGATTTTTCAATATGAGCTGGTAAAAAAGTAGACTCGGAGCGCAGTGAATATGAAACCAGTTGGTATTCCATGGTTTGCATTTGGAGGAGCCATGAAATACTGGTTTTAAAACCATTGTCAGTGGAGCGCAGATACGTATATATATATATATATATATATATATATATATATATATATATATATATATATGTGTATGTAAATGGTTCAAGCTTTCATATGTTATTCATTAAAGCAAAGGCTCATCAGGACCAGTGCTGTAGGGAAATGCAGCAAGCATCACTGACTAGACTGAAGCCTAAAAACAAGGTTTGTGATATTTTTGCATTCAAAATAAAATGTCCACATAAAAACAAATATCAATTTGAATAGAGTGTTTTGCTAAACTGTTGTGCAACTATCTATGAGGTATGTTTTAGTAAATGTGTTGGAAGCTTTCCATTACTTAAAAAGATATTGAAGGACCATCAATGTTGTTGTGAATCTATCTAGGACCCTAATTAGATATCCCCGATTCATGCCCTTATGTAGTTATAACAAAACATATCCTTATAAAGGCATAAGAATCATGTCCACATTTAGGCATAGCCAATGCAGTCCAAATACGGAAAGGCTACTCCCATAGACTCCTAGAAAGCACAACGTGTTCTTTAAACAAACCAAGCCTCCAGCAGCCCGGCAATTCCCCCTGCTTTTGTTTTGATTTGCACAAGAACTCCTGGAGTCCAGAAAGAACTGTTAGTTCTTAGTGACGTCTTATGTCCGACCTTACGTCAAACACGGCACCTTTCAGGTATAAATATACCAACATTGCCTTAAGCAATCACACGGTGGTTTGGAGCAGAGCGGCTATCTACTTGCCCGAAGCCCAGCTGATGCGAGAGCTGAAGAAAGCCGACCCTCCCATTGACGCACAGAGAGAGACGCTGTCTTTTCTCTTGCCGAGAAATCCAGCTCCGGTGTTTCCAGTCACCCTTGCGGGTTGCTGGGAGATCCAGTTCTGAGAGAGAGATACAAGACCTCCTTCATTCTATAACCAAGGTACGGAGCTGACTAAAACCGTAAGAGATTTCTTGATTCAGATTCTGGGCAAAAAAAACAACTTAACTTAAACTGCAACTTACTTACTCCTTCCCACGTATTAGGCTTAGGTCAGGTACACCGGGGTAGGCGTATATTAGAAGCACCAGTTGAGTACGTTAGTCAATGTTTTTATGTATGTATATATTTTATCCGTTTTAAAGTATCATATGGCTAAGAAACCATATCAATGCTTTTACAGTATTATTTCATAATACTCCTTTTACTGTACGCACTTTACTTTATGACAAGTATTGCAATTGTGGCAATTCATTTCTCTTGCATGAGAAAGAAGACTGCTCAATAAATAACAACTTTTATTGAAAACGCCAGTCTCTCTATTTCTCTGCACTCCTGGTGAAATTAAGCATGCACGATTGACTGAGTGAAATAGTTGTCTATTGTTTTCACACGACTCTAGAGATATACTCTTTATTCTGAGGAAGCAAAGTTGTCATGTTTATACGGTTGTCAGAAGCTAATCCCTTCTTGTCTATTCAGGGAAGTTAACACCTCCTTGTTTACTCGAGAAAGTTTCTAGTGACCTCTGAGCTAGCTGTCAAACCCAATTAAGTCTAATATAATCAGTAGAGACCTAGATGACCTCAGTCCTATGTCTAAACAGCCGTTTATATTATTCCAATGCGCAGAGTCTATTGGGAATATAGGAACTACACTACAATGTAAAACTGTAATGAGCAACATGAAAATAAGTCAGGGGGCCCAATTGTTAAAGTAAGACATAAAAGTTCACCCACAGATACATGTCCTTGAATTGATACAGATTTTAGACTTTCAGGAACTTGCAAATGTTTACAGAAGTATTCCTGAAAACTGTACCGTGGGCATACTTTTGTGAATTCCATTTTTAAAAGCGAAAATAGACATGGTCACAGGTTTGCAAGCTGGCAGGTCAACTCAAGTTTTCATCCATCTGAGGTCAATAAAATGAATACCACTTAGTTGGGTAACAAGAAATATCTGTTTCAACATCAAGAGACCCTAGGAAGAGCTTACACCTTATGCCATAACTTGTGTATTTGAGTTATATTGGCCCATGAAAAAATCTGAGGAGCTATTGCAAACTCATTTTTATACACTCCTTTATTCGCCCAACCGGGAAATAATTCTTCTCCTGCCCTTGTCACGAGCAGACGTCTAACCATTTCTAGTGTGGAAATAATCATACGGCATGCCAACTCGGTGTTCCACCCCCTTCAGTCCCTGTACATTAATATTTCAGAAATATTTCTTTATAGACCAGTTAGTTTACCAACTAAAATCTGAGTCTCTGTGTATTACACTAGAATTAATTATGATTTAAATCTTGCATTCTGAATCTCATTCAGGTTGGCAACGCATATTGGGGGAAAATATTTCATATGCAGATTAATCAATTTGAGAAATATTTTATTGTTAATTGTGAAATTTAGGAAAAGATCATACAACACCTCATGCGGAATCCGAACATAATCAAAAATATTTTTCATATTTTTGGGGAATTGACAATGTGTTTAGCTAGTTCGTTTATGGAGATTTTGCTTGCTACTCTTGACTAGCATGGATCAAATATTTATCATATTCATTCATAACCCTCCATATTTTTTTAAAAGCAAATAATCTTTAAAGCTCTCTTTTGTGTTTGAAGATTTTGTTAACTTTACGATTATTTAGCATGTCATGCATTTTTCATGCTGGTTTATTTTGGATTGGTTACAGGGATCCATGTTGCAGGTTAGTTCACACTTCCTAGAACAGACACTGGACAAGAAGCTGATGTCGGATCTGAGGGTAATATAAAGAATTTCAATTTCAACATTGTTTTTCAAACTCGTACTTATAAAGATGAACACTTTGTATATGTCTGGTACTCAGTAACATGCCATACCTTTGAAGCTTATTCAGAGATTTATTATGTACAGTGCTCTCTCTGCAGGCTGTTTTGCATCAATCTGCGAGAGGTTTTCTAGACAATAGTTAACACTTTTTCTGTTTTATTTCTTTCAATGCAAAGGCTTATTGAAAAAACTATTACTGCATGGTACACAAAGTAAGCACTAGAAACAGAGTTTAGAGATTGGAAAAATACAGAAATTGAGAGTAAGTTAATTATTTTTTTTTACACAGAGGAAACGCACTGCTCATGAGCGAGCAAAAGAGCTGTATCACTCTGGCGAATTCTCAACTGGAAGAAAGTGGGGAGATGATGCCCCCAAAGAAGAAATAGACACTGGTGCAGTGAACCTTATAGAGTCAGGAGCTTGTGGGGCGTTTGTGCATGGCCTAGAGGATGAGATGTATGGTAAGACCTCAGCTTTAATGTAATCACATTTACCTTCTTCCTCCACTGATTCTTAGGTGTTTACCTTTGATGTTCATTCTAAATATGCACTCTTTTAACCATTACTGTTTCCATAGAAAACAGTTCTAACAGTAGCAGATATGGTATTTCAGATCCTTGTGTTGTCCAGAAAAAAAGTATTCCTTCTACTCGACTTACCTGCTGCACTTGATACTGTCAACCATGATATACTGCTGTGCTCTAAAAGACTACATGGGCTTTGTTGGAAAGGTCATGAAGTGGTTCAAGTCATATCTAGATAACCACTTGCAAGTGGAACATGCTTTATGAAACCCTGTAGCATGCTCCCAAGGAGTACCTCAAGGCTTTGTACTAGCCCCTACCCTGTTTACCTTTAACTGTGCAGTGTTTTCTTAAAAAACCTGGGATATTAATGTTTAAAGATTTAATTGAAATTGGCTCCAAAAAACATGAAGAACTAGTCTATAGACCCAGTAAGCTGAGACCTAGGCGTCATTTGAGGCCGACCATAATGGAACCCTGGTCAATTACAACAATAATTTAGTCAAGTGAAAGTCTGGAGTTCTAAAAAGAAAAGGGACTTGGGTCATATTTTTGAAGAACAAATAGCCTCCCCCTGGCCAGATCTGATATTTTAGCTACGGTCACCGAACTGCCAGGTTGGATACCTGCCACAGGTTGGCCCCGCTATGGCTATAGAGCATTTGAGGTTTTTGCTTAAAAAAAGTGTTTAAGTCTCAAACAGAAAGGGACTTTGTCTTGTTTTTATAGATGCTTGAGCATCTTTCAGGGGGACGAACTAGAAATTCTATCCCACGCAGTGAAACTGCCGGTTGGGTACCTCTTGGTTTAGGAGCAACATTTTCCAGCCTTTTTCATGGTACCCAAGTAACCACAGGAGTACACTTCTAAGCCTCTGGGGACCTGAGGAGGGCCACCTAGAGACTCTCAGGGGGGGGCGGTGGAGGTCACCACCAGCGTCTAGTGCATGTTCCATTTGCCACTGGTCAGCAGAGAATTGTAGGGCAAAGGCCTCTTGCAGCTTTGTGGCCCTATAGCCACACAGGGATTCACCAACTGATTCTTGGAGTCCTCTTCTTTGCCCTGGGTACAACAGGGAGCAGGTTCAGTCATACAGAGCTCCTCACTGGTCACAGACAGAAGGTCCAGTCCTCGTCTGTTCTTCTGTAGGTCTAGAAAGTGTTGTGAGGAAGGCTGGGTGATATAGCTTTGTAGGGTTCACCAGAAAACAAACCCATAGTGCCCCTCAACCCTAAAATCCAGGATAGAGAAACCCTTCTGTCCTTGTGCAGAGCCTTTGTGCCCAGCCAGAGGTGTGGCAAGGGTAATGAGCAGTTCCCTCAACTGCGGTCACCCAAAAACGTTTGAGGGTAGCTTCCCTACCACTGCCTTTGGGACCACTCTGACGGGGGACTGGGGACATTTGGGGCTTCTTGAGTGTCACATTTGCTCATGACAGAGCAGACTCCTTTGAAGTAAATTAAGTTACTGGGCGAACCCCATCTCGTGTTCTTGTCAGGGGCAAAAACACACATCCCTACTCCTAGACTATTATCTTTGCTCAGGTAGCAGTTTTCCCACCCACCTTAATTCACACCAAATTGAGGTCAAGCACAGCTTTGCAGGTGTTGGAGACCTAATGCAAATTATTGTCCAACTGCTTCAGACAGGTTAAAGATAACTTTCTAAAAGGTAATGTCCCACATAGTGGTAGCAAGCTCTATACAAGTGTTGCAATACACTAAAATACCTGTCAATTGCACAAAATAAACATGAAAGCGTGTTGTCCTTGACCACTAACAAAATGTCCTGGCCAATGGGTGATCGGATTTCCACACCCCTGTTGCCTAGAATGTGTGACACGTTTATTGATGAAACCGAAGGGTGACAGGATACATTGGAAAGCTAGACGCAGCTCTCAATGTACGAGATCTCAGGGTTCCTATATCAAAAGAAGGAGAGTGACTTATTGACTTGGAGGTCCTTTTTTACCCAATTACAGACACAACTCGAGCTAATAAGAAGTGCTTTTACGATCGCCATACATTCAGATAGGAAGCTGCAAGAAAGGGTGGAACATAAATTGTGGTGCTGCTTGGTGAGCCCTCAATAGATGCTGTATTAATCACTGCTCATATCACAAAGGAGATGAACTTTAAAGACCAACTTTGCGGTTTTTCAATTTAAGCCCCAAACATTGGACACTAGGTACCAAATGCAATCAATACATGTACATCTGCAAACTGTTGTAATAACCTCATTAAGGCAGCCTTCAATATTGCAGCTTATAACACTGATATGCGATATCAATATATATAGCATAAGTAGCTAATTATCCACAGTGTATAGATTAGTAAATTCAAATTCATGACAACCCTGATATTTTGTTGAGTATATCTGTCGACTTACGCTAAATGGATGTGGGAAATAGAGAAACCTGACAGTAGTTAAAGGGACCTAAGAAAAGACTACAAAGAGTAATACAGAGGATTTTTTGTTGATATGACATGAAAGAAATGATAAAGCAATGCATAGATATGATTATTTTGAAGCAGTAACTATATCTCATTGTTGCTCTATCTTAACTTTTGTTTGGTTCCCTAGGAAGAAGGCTTAAAAAATCATTTGTATTTCACTTTATTTGTAACTATATATTAGATTTTTTTCTATTCTATATCTTTCTTTAGAAGTGCGCATTGCTGCAGTCGAGGCCCTGTGCATGCTTGCCCAGTCTTCCTCATCTTTTGCGGAGAAGTGCCTGGATTTCCTGGTAGACATGTTCAACGATGAGATTGAAGAGGTGCGACTGCAGTCTATACATACCCTGAGGAAAATTTCCAACAACATCACACTGAGAGAAGATCAGCTGGATACTGTGCTTGCAGTCTTAGAGGTAAACACATTCAGTACAATTCACTTGATCTCCAGAAAAGGTTTGACATTCCTAATCATGAAGATAAGGACCTATGGACATTTTATTGGACTCTTCATTTTTCTGATTAAATATTTAATTACTCAGAAAATAATTTTGTCTGAATAAATCCTCTGCTAAGATAGATAACGAAACACAATTCCGAAAAGGCTTTAAAAAAAGACTTTTCAAAGAAAGAAGCAATATTTAGCCTGGGCTCCTTTTGCCCTATGAATGCACGGACTCCATAGCTCAAAAATGCTTTAAAGAGTCAATGCTGTTTGATTTACTCAATTATACAGTGGCTCTACCCTACCTGTACAAGCAGTTGGGGCAAGCTTCTATCATCAGAAGACAGTGAAAATGCAGACATTATTCTTAGCGATCTTTTAAGTAGGATCACTGATGTAATATTGTGTCAAACATATTGTTTACCACAATATCGTGTTTATATACCTAAAATGTAAATGACAAAAATATTGAGTCAACAATATTGTGGAAGTAAATATTGTCTAAAAACAGATAAAAATATTGGCCCTAATTATGATGCCGGTCGGAGTTGCCATCGCAGCGGATTGGGAACCAACCGACTTCAGGTCGGTGGTTCCGACCCCGCAATTAAGATGCAACAAACTTCCATTTATCAATGGGAGCTTGTGCGGCGGGCCAAACCGCCCACAGCACAAGCTCCCATTGAAAAATGGACATTGTTAAACATTCCTGCACCGTGTGGCAGACAACTTATGATGCCTGCCACACAGTGCAGGGATGTTGAGGGGTCACCATAGGTGCCCCCCAGGCCAGTATGCAGAGGGGCAGAGGGCCTAGGGGGTAAGGGGGCCCTGCTAGGGGCCCCCAAAGACACTTTCCAACAGCATTTCCATGTCCGAAAGGCTGACATGGAACTGCTGTCTGAAAGTGCTATCATAATCTCGACGGTGGAAACGCCATTTTAAGGGATTATGAGGCCTTTCTGACTTACCAATAAGCTCCTTGAGCCCATCGGAACCACGTCAGATTCCTCGGCTGCTTTAAACTCCGACGCCGTCATTATAATATGGCGGTTGGACTTTAAACCTACAATGTTGGTCGGAAAGCCTCCGAACAGTGGTCGGAGGCTTTCCGACAGACTTTCTAATTAGGCCCACTGTCTTTTTTAAATATATATCAAAGTAACAATTTTATGATGTTAAAAAGTTTTTTAATAATTATCGCCATCGTCCACAAAAGCACACTGTAACTGACCACGCACTCCAATGGCCCGATGATGACCATGGAACACCTCCACTTCCAGATCCAAACCAACACCACCCTCCTCTGCACCCCGTCTACAGGCCCCCCCAACTCAACCAACTCCCCTTCACCGATGCCATTGTAGATCTCATCACACACCAGGCGCTTGCATCCACTGACTACATCCTACTCAGAGACCTCAACTTCCACATGGACAACCCCAGTGACCAGAACACCGCCTCCATTCTGGAGAACCTCGACAACATCGGACTCAAGAAGCTAGTCACTGCACCAACCCACACAGCCGGACACGCGCGTGACCCAGTCTTCTCTGCCAGTGGGAACATCAGCTACAGCTGCACCACCGAACTCTCCTGGACCGATCATCACTGCGTGCATCTCGCCTTCCCACGCCCTCCATACCCCACCATCATCCTCGCCCCCTCCCGTCACAACTGGATCAAGTCCACGGAAGAACTTCTCGTCAACTCCCTCAGCACATCCACTCCGCCAATGCCAACATACGCCAGCACTGCAGCACACAATCTCCACCGATAGATCTTCAACAGCTCTGACAAGAAAAGACCAGGCAAGCAACACTCTAAGAAGGCCAGCTGGTTCACTCCCACCTCTGCTACATTATAAGTAATTACATTTAAACATAAGCTACGAAAACTATAGCCTTTATTTAAACAAAATAACAATTACACTAACAATACTAACACCTTCAATTAATACATTTAATTTAGACACATTAAACTTAAAAAACAATACTTTTTTTGCAGATGATGTGCTGTTTTTTTATGACGGACCCGTGGTTTTTGGAACCCAGAATCCTTCAGATTCTCCAGGTATTTGAGAGACCTCAGGACTTGGTATAAATCCTTCCAAATCTGTACTCTGCTCTATATGCGGTGACCAGGGACGCGGAACATGGCCTGTGCAGTTGTTCCACGTGACAGGAGGGTTTAAATATCTAAGAGTTTTCATCTCACCCTGTCCCACAACTTCGTGGACATACAACATTAACCCACTCCTCCCTAGTTTACCCGACGAGACCGCAGTCTGGTCCCATCTACTGTTATTATTATATGGGTGGGCAGCAATTTTTAATAGATAGAGTATTCCCTACCTCGAATACTCTTATCTGCTACAACATTTCCCGTGTAATATCCCCCATACGTGGTTCGCCCAAGTCAATGCAATCCTAAATAAGTTCTTATGGAACGGAGGCACCATTCGCGTGGCGCTACAGACTTGCACACAATCAACATATTGCGGGGGCATCGCAGCAGCGGATGTTTACGCTTATTATTTGGCATCTCACCTTTAAATTATAAATGAATGGGGGTACAACTCACCTATGAACCCAGCTTTTGCACTTGAGTACATAGCAATGGAGGGTATCCCCCTTCAGAGGCTCCTATACAGCCACGTAAATTTAGACTTCCTACCCCATGCAAATAAGACAGTAATCCAACTCTGACGATACACAGTCAGAAATATGAGCTGGCAGGGCCGCTTAACACAGACAACTCCGCTATGGCATGGCACATATTTGCGCCCAGTAGCAGCACTGTCTGGGTTTCATAAATGGGGCTTCTGTAGTAGGGGATCTCTGTGTATAGTCATAATCTAGTGAATAGTCCCGCCCATGTGCGTGGACCCCGGAGCAATCAAAAATAATCTTAGTGTCAAAAAATGCAGAAATGCATAGACACTTAAGAGAACATTTTAAAGACAGATAATGCAGCCTAAAAAGGCTACACTGTCCAGTACTTCAACTAGAAATTCCACCATAAAATCCACAAAACAGCAAAAGCCTGTACAGATTTCCATTGCTTCAATAGCAAAACTCCCTCAGGAATGATAGAGAGAAGAACCTGGACAGACAAGCCCCATAGGCTGCCATTATGTGGCTCAAAACAGGATACTGTGCCTTTAAGAGAATCTTCCAGAACCTTCTCCCAGTATCCCAGAATGCATAGCAGGTCCAACTTACTTTCAGTTCTTTTTTCCGGCTCCTGCAAGCAGGACCCTGGAGCATTGAGCTCTCCCTTTTCAAGGGTTTTGTTGGTGTTTTTTCACTAATTTCGATTTTGTGTACTTTTAAAGTACTTTGGTGACTTTCTTCTTGGGTTTCTGCTCTCTTTGGCTGTCCATAATGCCTGCATTATTTGATAAATGCCCAGAGTGCTCCAGGAAGAAGGCCAAGTCAGACCCCCATGAGGTGTGTATCCTCTGCCTTCCCTCTTCCCACATCCCAGAGGAGTGTGTGATCTGTAGAGGCTTCTCTGGCAGGACCATGAAGGACAGGAGAAAAATCAGACTTCAGGGGCTTGAAGAAAGAAGACTGAAGGCGGGTCTGGAGGGGCTTCGGCTGCCCATGCTGAGGCCTCTGGGGGGCTCCCCAGGGGCAGGAAGTCCAGCAAACGTCCAAGGTCTCCGTCTGGTTCAGTTGCTAGGACCACGACGTCGAGAGGAAGGTCCACGGCCAGTTCCCGGTCTCCCCAGGGCTCTGGGTCGAGAAAACGTCGCCCGTCGACGTCGAGGGACGTTTACAGGCCGCCGTCGAACCCGGTGTCGATCTCCTCGTCGTTGCTGTCGGCGTCGAGTGGACGGCATCGGAGGGACCGGCGTCGGCGCTCGCCGTCGAGGCGACACCGTCGTTCGCCGTCGAAGACACGGACATCGTCGTCGTCGAGGGGATCCTCGTCATCGAGGTCGCCGTCGAGACGGAGGAGGTCTCCGGCGCCGAAGAATTCGACGTCGAGGCGATCGAAGAGGTCGACGTCGAGGCGATCGAAGAGGTCGACGTCGAGGCGATCGAAGACATCGACGTCGAGGCGATCGAAGAGGTCATCGTCGAGGCGGTCGAGGTCGCCGCCGAGGCTTCATCGCCCGTCGTCGTCCATCTGGTCGGGGTCGACGTCGAGGCGGAGAAGCCGGTCGACGCCGAGGAGTGTGAAACGGTCGACGCCGAAGGGCCGCTCGCCGTCAAAGGAACCACGATCGACGTCTGAGCACCGATCGTCGACGTCAGGAGGTCGTAAAGACAGGCCCAGAACTGTGGGGGGCTCCCCACAGTCAGGACAGGATGGTGGCTCGCCGGGAACGGCATACTCCGAGGTGTATACCCCGAAGAAACAGACTGCACCACCTTCTTTGCCCCCTTTGCCTAAGGGTCCACCTCCGAGGTCTTTGACACCTCCTCCGTTGCCTCCTCTACCGGCTCCTCAGGCCCCGGTTCCGACTGTTCCTCCTCCCCCGGTTCTACCGAGATCGGTGTCGATGCCCAAATTCCCGACACCCCCGAAGAAGACTCCTAAGTCGAAGGTTCCTCCTAAGCCCAAGACTTCCGACCCGGGGAGGCCGGCGGAGCGTCCCAGACCAAAGAGATCGAGGTCACGCTCAGGGAGAAGGGACAGGTCGAGGAGTGGACGCGGATCCTCCTCGAGATCCAGGCATCGCCATAGGAGGCATAGGTCCAGGTCTCGTTCTGCCTCTGGGACCCGTTCCTACTCACCTACGTTGTCAGATTCACCGGAGACGAGGGTGTCCCCGATTGATGACATTGGCACGTTCCAGGAGGTTCTCCTGCGCGGGGCGGCGAAGTTGGGGATCGAGGTTACGGCCCCTACGCCCTCAACTTCAGTGATCTTTGAGACATTGCATAAGAAACACCTGTCTCGCCCCCTACTGCCTTTGGTGCCAGGACTACTTGAGCCGGCGGAACAACTCTTCCTTACGCCGGCGGTGGTGAAAGCTGCGCCTTCCAGGCTCCTCAAGAAATACAGGGCTCCAGAGTCGGACCCGGCTTTCTTGCGAAAGGACCCGGCACCGGATTCGGTGATTGTGACGGCGGCTCGGAAGCTCCATGCCACCTCTCCTGCCTCCACCGTGCCTCCCGATAAGGAGAGCCGCTGGATTGACTCTGCTGGACGAAAGGCGTGTGGGACGTCCTCCACAACGATGAAGGCCTCCAGTGACTCGGCGTTGTTGGGACGATACGACCGTGCACTGTGTGACTCCATGGAACGGTTTGCGGACCTCGTTCCGCGCGACCGGAGAGAGGATTTCATGGAGATCGTCCAGGAAGGGATGCTGGTTTCTAACCAGGCCATCAGCGCCGCGGCGGATATCTCCTTGCTGGCCGCGCATGGATACTGCCACGGTATCAATCAGAGGCGCCATGCTTGGCTTCGGTTGACGTCGCTTAAACCTGAGGCTCAACAACGAGTGGCGAATCTGCCGTTTTCCGGAGTTACCCTTTTCGGGAAAACACGCAGATGACGAGATGGCCAGGATGAAGGCCGAGGCGAAAACCTTGACGGCGGTGGGCTTGGAGAAGCCCAAAGAAAAGAAACCCTACCGCCAGTTCCAACGACGGTTCGGGTCGCAGGGTCGAGGAAGGGGACAGTCTTCTGGACAACATCAGCAGCAGCAACAACAGCAGCAGTACAGAAGACCCTTCCAAAACCGTCAGAGGGGTAGAGGTGCACAACAGTCCTCTACCGCGAACAAGGGCCCGGCTGGGTCTCGACCCTGAGCAGTTACTTCCCCTTCGTCCGTTACCCGCTCCGGTGGGGGGAAGCATTACATTTTTTCTGGCAGAGTGGAGAAAAATTACTCAGGTCAAGTGGGTGCTGAATATTGTTTGCAATGGATACAGTCTTCGTTTCACCAGCCCTCCTCCATCGATTCCTCCGATCGGCTCGCAGTCTCAACTGCGCGAGCTTCAGGCGGAGGCCGACATCCTGTTAAGGAAAAGGGCGATAGAGGATGTACCTCTGTCTCAAAGAGGAAAGGGTCTGTACTCTCGGTTCTTTCTGGTCCGCAAGAAGGACAAGAACGAGTTCAGGCCCATTCTGGACTTGCGACAGGCAAACAAATGGATTCGCAGAGAAAAGTTTCGCATGCTGTCGTTGCATCAGATTTATCCTCGGCTGCAACGGGGAGACTGGCTTTGTGCCATAGACCTACAGGATGCGTACTTCCATGTGCCCATTGCACACAAACACAGGAAGTTCCTGCGATTTCAAGTCGGCACCAATCACTATCAGTACACAGTACTTCCGTTTGGGCTGAAGTCTGCACCCAGGACATTCTCGAAGTGCATGGCAGTGGTAGCGGCACACCTGAGGAAGAACAAGGTGTTTGTCTACCCGTACCTGGACGATTGGTTGATCAAAGCCTCCTCCTTCTCGGAAGCTCAAGCGCACTTCCAGAAGACGTGCGTTCTCTTGAACAAGCTGGGGTTGCACATCAACATGTCCAAGTCTGTCCCGACTCCGGTCCAGTGCATCCAGTACTTGGGAGCCTCCATCGATACGCTGTCGGCAAGCGTGTCTCCTTCGGAAGAGCGACGTTTATCACTCCTTCGGAAAGCTCAGGCTCTCATGTCCACTCCATCCACGACAGTGAGGACGGTGTCTTCTCTACTGGGATCGATGGCCTCTTGTATCTTCCTGACGCCACATGCGCGGCTGCACATGAGACCGCTGCAGGAGTGCTTGGAAGATCAGTGGGACCAGAGGAGAGGATCTTGGGACGACAGGATACGACTGTCTCTACCTGCTCTTCAGTCTCTGAAGTGGTGGTGTTCAGCGGAAAATCTCCTCAGAGGGGTTCCCTTCCACAAGGACATTCCCACACAGACTATCGTGACGGATGCTTCTCTCCTGGGATGGGGAGCGCACTCCGGAGACCTGCAGATTCAAGGGACGTGGTCCCCTTCGGAGTCCACGTACCACATCAATTTCCTGGAACTCAGGGCTGTTCACTTGGCGCTGAAGGCTTTTCAACCGTCCTTCCGGACCAACTCTCTGCTTGTGCAAACGGACAATACGACCACGATGTATTACCTCAACAAGCAGGGGGGCTCGAGATCGCGCACTCTGTCTCAGGAGGCGCAGGCGATCTGGCATTGGCTTCTGGCTCGAGGACTCTCGATAACGGCCACTCATCTGCCAGGTGTGCAGAATGTTCAGGCAGACGAGCTGAGCAGACTGATTCAGGAAAACCACGAATGGGTCATAAACGACGAAGTACTAGGAGAAGTCTTCGCAAGGTGGGGAACTCCAGACGTAGATCTGTTCGCCACCGCCGAAAACAGCAAATGCCGAGGCTTCGCCTCCAGGTACTACCAGCCGGGGACGCTGGGGAACGCGTTATGGATCAACTGGTCGAACAGCTTTCTGTACACTTTTCCACCCATTCCCCTGATTCCTACGGTTCTCATCAAGCTGTCCCAATCCAGGGCGAGGATGATTCTGATTGCCCCGGAATGGCCCAGACAGTGGTGGTTCACGGACCTGCTTCACCGGTCTCTCCTTCCTCACATGAAGCTGCCGTGCAGGCCGGACCTTCTCACGAAGTTCGGGGGGCGGATGTTGCACCCCAACCTTTCGTCTTTGAGTTTGGCGGCATGGCTCCTGAAATAGTGCAATATGGCCATCTGAATCTCCCAGAGGATTGCATGGACATACTGAAGGAGGCTAAGCGACCTTCCACTAGGACTTCCTATGCTTACAAGTGGAAGAGATTTTGCATCTGGTGCAAGTCCAAGAACTTTGACCCTACAACATGCAAGGAGGATGTCATCCTTCCATATCTACTTCAGCTGGCGCAGTCTGGCCTTAATGTCCATTCCATTAAGGTTCATCTGGCTGCTTTGACTGCCTACAGGAAATGCCCTTCACAGACTTCCTTCTTCCAGATCCCTGTGATCAAAGATTTTCTGGAAGGCTTGAAGAAAGTGTTCCCTCCTGTCAGGCTTCCTTCGCCTTCATGGGACTTGAATGTGGTGCTGTCCAGGTTGATGAAGGAGCCTTTTGAACCTATTCATAAGGCTTCGTTGCAGCACCTGTCCTGGAAGGCGGCGTTCCTCGTGGCCATTACATCGGCCCGCAGGGTGAGTGAAATTCAGGCGTTGTGTTGCCAAGAACCTTATACTGTATTTCATGCTGCTAAGGTTGTTATGCGTACTCACCCTAAGTTTCTTCCCAAGGTTGTTTCTGATTTTCATATCAATCAGACTATCACTTTACCTACGTTCTTTCAGAATCCTTCATCTCCAGCGGAAAGGTCTTTGCATTCCCTGGATGTTAGGAGGGTGCTGAAATTCTATCTGGATAAAACCAGAGATATTCGTAGGTCAGACCAATTGTTCATCAATTATGGATCAGTCAGGACGGGTCTTGCGACCTCTAAGCAGTCTATCTCTAGGTGGATTGTGTCCTGCATACAGCTGTGTTACCAAAAAGCTAATAAGACCTTAGGAGGTAAGCCTAAGGCTCATTCCACCAGGGGCAAGGCTGCCACGACAGCGTTGCTCCGTAATGTTCCGATTGCAGAGAACTGAAAGGCGGCCACTTGGAAGTCGGTTCATACCTTTGCTAAGCATTACTGCCTGGATACTGATGCTAGGGCAGATGCTCAGGTTGGACAGGCTTCGCTGCGAAATCTGTTCGCACAATAGTGGTGTTGATTCTCTTTTCTCCACCGCCGCTTTGGTGTGGGGATGGGCTTGCCATTCTATTCACTAGATTATGACTATACACAGAGATCCCCTACTACAGAATGAGTAGTTTCTGTCCTGTAACTCCAGTTCTGTAGTAGGGGTATCTCTGTTATAGTCATAAGCGCCCTCCCTCCTCCCCGGTGGAGAGAGACATATTCCTTTGAGGAATGCTACAGGTCTGGCGTGTTATGCCTTCAAAAAGAACTGAAAGTAAGTTGGACCTGCTATGCATTCTGGGATACTGGGAGAAGGTTCTGGAAGATTCTCTTAAAGGCACAGTATCCTGTTTTGAGCCACATAATGGCAGCCTATGGGGCTTGTCTGTCCAGGTTCTTCTCTCTATCATTCCTGAGGGAGTTTTGCTATTGAAGCAATGGAAATCTGTACAGGCTTTTGCTGTTTTGTGGATTTTATGGTGGAATTTCTAGTTGAAGTACTGGACAGTGTAGCCTTTTTAGGCTGCATTATCTGTCTTTAAAATGTTCTCTTAAGTGTCTATGCATTTCTGCATTTTTTGACACTGTAAGAGATTATTTTTGATTGCTCCGGGGTCCACGCACATGGGCGGGACTATTCACTAGATTATAACTATAACAGAGATACCCCTACTACAGAACTGGAGTTACAGGACAGAAACTACTCCTTATTGGGCATTTCCACTCAAGGAGATGTCATACAGGGTACTACTCTTAAATCGTTCAAGCAATTACAAACAGACTTCCAGCTGGTTCGGACGCAGTTTTACAAGTGTATTCAGTTGAGGCACGCCCAACACCCCTGATCCACTCGATCAATACCCTGCCAGAATTTCATCCCCTTCGAAGTTCACCTACTAATGGGAGACCTAGGAGCACACAAGATTTGTCAGATTTACCAAACATTAACCACCCGCACTACATTACATAAGACCCGGGAGGCATGGGAAGAGGACTTATCTGACATGACGGATGATGTCTGGTCGGAGGCCCTCTCCAGCTACCGCGGTGCTACAGTGTCTACACGTTATTTTCTCATCCAATTTAAATACCTCCACCGTATATAGTTCGCACGATCTTGCCTATGGAAGATATGGGTCATCCAGTCCCCTAAAAGCCTCAGATGCTGGGAGGCGGAGGGCACTTTCCTACATACGGTTTGGAGGTGTGGCACACTGCAGCCATTCTGGTGTAAAGTTGTGTCCTGCTTGGGCTAGGTCTTATCATGGGATCTTCCATTTGACCCTAGGATGTTCCTGCTGCACAGTACAGAAGGGATTGGCGGGAACCACTATAAACAACATTTACCCTTCCTGGGTATCACACTTGCAAAACACGACATTGCCCAAACCTGTAAGGGGACATCTCCCCCAGTCATAGATGGGCGGAAGAAGGCTATGGACAAATGCATGGAAGAAGAGATTGCGGTTTTCCAGGCCCGAGGTTGTCCTCGGAAACATATACAAGTATGGTCCCGCTGGGCAACATACTGGGGCATAGATTTACCCCCTCTATCACAAACAGACCCTCTATAGGATTTCAATAATACGTCTACCTGATCACGATATTTCTCAAGTCACATAACACTATCGTCAGCATATGAGGTCTGTGGTTGCCTGTGTCATGTTTCAGTAGTTTAGCCTGTAGGTTTTGCAGGTTACGGGGTTGTAATTAATTATTGGTACTTTTGATTTGAGGTGTTTCTATAATATATATAGTGGGCTTCGGCCCCTTTCGTGCCATGAAAATCCAATAAAATGTGTTTTAAAATAATATATATTTGGGGGGGCGTGGCCAAGGCGGCAAGCATGGCGGACGCGGCTTGAGGGAGCTCCGTCCCGCCTGTGCATCATCCGCGCAAATTATCCTGCATCTCCCCGACCCGCGGACTCCCAGACCGGACGCTTCACTGCCGGTGGTGGAGAGGCTGCTCCGGTTGCGATTTGGGCACACACGGGGTCTACAATCCGACGCTGGGAGCCTGATGAAGTGGGGCCTGCGCGGCGAGCTAAAGCCGGGACCTCGAGTTTCGGGAGGTCCGGCCGGAAGTGCGACGGCATCGGGGTCGGCCGCGAGACCTGGGCCGGCTGCCCGGATATACTGCTCCTTTCCTGAGGTCGGAGGAATCGAGGGCTCCGGAGACACCGCAGAGGCAGCCTGGAGCTGGACCGCTGAAGATTGTGGGGTAAGCTGTCGGGGGGAGACGGGCGCCACTGAGGAGGGGGGAGACACCCATTGCCACAGGCCGAACCCACTCGGCGGCCAGGTCGGACCGCGGGGGCCAGGGGTCCCCGGAGTACTAGGGGGCTACTGCCTTCGCCCCTTCTCCCGGGGGCGCCCTTTCTTGCAGACTCCCCCCCCCCCTCTCCCCTCCCCCCCTAGCGGTGGTATGCGTGACAGCGATTGAGGTAGACGGACTGAGGGCCTGCCCGGCCTGGAGTGGGCTGCTGATCAAGGCTGACGTCGTGCTACTACCAGACCTCAGTCACCTTCTACCGGCCGGATTCCCCCCCTGTTGGCCGAGGCTCTCGGCGGTCTTGTGGTGCAGGGCCTCATCGGGGGTCTCATCTTCCTGAACCTGCGATCTGTGTTGGGGGCATACTCCTGTGGCTGCTGCAGGGGGTTGTGGTGCACTGCAGGAGGACGGCTCCACAAATAGCTGCACAGATACCCTTGCACACGTCTCACTTTTCCCCCCTGAGGTCAAGACGAGGCGAGGATAAGCTCACGGGTGTTCCTAGCCGGAGGGACGACTACCAGTGACCGGAGGGTCCTTGGACTCCGAACCCGCTGCCCAACATGACGCGGGGTGGCAACAGTGGAGGTACTACGAAGCAGGGCCCATCGACAAGTTTACAGGGCCGAGCGGTGGCGCCGGGGCGTCCGGGAGCCAGCCTGGCCCAGGACCTAGCCCGGACAATGCGGCCCTAATGGCGGCAATAACGCAGTCAAGAGACATGCTTGACGCCAAAATTGGGGCTGTCGGGGCCGATGTTACGCTGCTCCGCCAAGACCTACGTAATGCTGTGGCCAGAATAACGGAAACTGAAACCAGAATCACGGAAGTGGAGGACGATGTGGTAATTCTTAAGAAGAAGGTGGCTACTCTGGAGGGGCTACAGAAGGGCCTTGCGCTCAGGGCTGAGGACACGGAAGGACGGGCCCGGAGAAATAACCTGCGATTCGTGGGTCTGCCGGAAGACTGCGAGAAAGGCAACATGGAGACATTCCTGACACAATGGCTGGAGGAGTGGCTCCCCCCGGACTCCCTTTCACGGTGCTTCATAATTGAACGGGCGCATCGCGCGCTTCTCCCGAAACCGCCATTGGGAGCTCGCCCCCGTCCGGTCATCGCCAAACTGCTTAACTATCATGACCGCAACACTATCCTCCGTCAGGCACGAGCCAAGGAGCCCCTGATGTATGAGAACCACAGAGTCCTGATCTTTCCGGATTACACGAAACTGGTGCAGCAACAATGGCAGTCCTTCACTGCAGCGAAGGCGCGGCTACGAGAACTTAAAATCCAATACGCCCTGCTCTATCCAGCCCGCCTGCGTGTAGTGTTTCAGTCCAGGACACAGTTCTTCAACACTCCGGAGGAGGTCTTTGCATGGACAGATGAGACGGTCAGAGTTAAGGTGCATACCCCCCCGAGACGCAACTCCGACTCCTCCTCTACGACGGGACCCCCGAGGACTCCCAGGAGATCACGTAGCAGAAGCAACTGGAGGGCACGCTCTCAGAAGAACCGACCTCCCTAAGACGGCGCGACGGGGGGTGACGACGCAGCGGAGGCACCGGCTCCGGGGCCATGACGATACATAACATCCTGAAGCTTCCTAGTGGACACCGCCAACTGGATTGTCAGTTTCTCTGGGCTGGCGGGGCGGCCAGAGTGGCACTCCGCACCTGTTTCCTCTCCACGTACTGTGGAGATCTGGCGACTTCGGACATCCTATCCTATTACCAGGCGTCCCACCTTCTTGTACTAAATGACTGGTGGTATGGGGACCGGGGCGACCCGGCTTACGCCCTTGAAAGGTACCTGATGGACCCCGACACGCTACATACCATCCTTTACTCGGCAGGCAAACGGAAAAAACTCCCAATGGTTACCCAAGTGGTTTTCCGAGTGTGGCGTGGAACCCTACGCCGTATGGGATGGTGGAATCTCTTAACAAAGGAAACGCCATTGTGGCACAATGGCCGTCTACCGGAGCTAGCGGCTCTCCAGGGGTTCCGAGGCTGGGATGACATTGGCATCTCGACGTTGGGCCACGTTATGAACGGCAAGACCCTCAAATCGTTCCAGATTCTGAAAGATGAATATGATATGCCACAGACCCAATTTTATAAATATTTACAGTTCCGCCATGCCTTGTCCCCCTCTTTAATAGGCTTAGACACGCTACCCGAATTTAGCCCCCTTGAGGCCAAGGTGTTTATGGGGGAATTGGGTAATAAGAAAATCTCCACTATATACCAAACACTAGTCACGCACTGTTCTTCTTCACTAGATAAGCTACGTAAAGTGTGGGAGGAAGATATAGGTGCCTTGGAGGAGGAGGACTGGAGGGAGGCCTTAGAGGCTCCACGAGGGGCGGCTGTGGCAGTGCGATTGCGATTCATTCAGTTTAAATATTTGCATCGTGCATATTATACCAGAGAACGTTTATGGCGAGCTGGTCTGATTGCCTCCCCTGAGTGCCTGCGATGTGGTAGCACAGTGGGCACGTTTCTACATACAGTATGGTCGTGTGTGAGGCTGACACGGTTCTGGACAGGTGTGTGGGATTGCCTATCTGAGGTGCTGGGCTGGGACCTCCCCCGCTCCCCGAAGCTGGGCCTCCTTCACGCAATGGAACAAGTTGGTGGGAATATTTATAAACGCCATCTACTGCTTCTGGGCCTCACGGTGGCCAAAAGAGATGTAGCTCGAGCCTGGAAAGATCCCAGGGCTCCCTTACTAGAGGTGTGGAAGAGAGGATTGGACTTTACCATGGGACTGGAACGTCCGGTCTTTGAAGCCAGAGGCTGCCCTCGTAAACACTTTAAAATATGGAAGCGTTGGGCAGAATATAGAGGGCTCTGGCTGGAACCGCCAATGCAACGTGACTCTGATGTAGAACACTTGCGGGTTGATTCTGGGTGAAAAGGGCTATACACTGCTAGTGATTCCAAGAACTCTTACTTTGAACCGTATGAACACTGTGCCGGGGGGGGTGGTTCTGGGAGGGAAGGGCCAGGGAGAGTGTGGGGGGAGGGGAGTTGGTGGGGATCCTTTCATCCCAAAATGTTGATTGCAATGCTATTATGTGTTGATTGTCTTATTTGCTCACTGGACCCTTGATACATGGGGGACGGTGTCCTATTTGTAATGCTTTATCAACGAAATAAAATCTGTTCTGAAAAAAAAAAAAATATAATATATTTTTTTTTTCCACAATCTTAAGGGCAACAGTAGTGAAACCAACAAAATTCTTGAAAACAATATTGTATACTCCCCAAAAAATATTCATGCCCAAAATATTCTGTCCCACAATATTAGTAGTAATCATTTTGAAATACTATCGCAATATTTAAAACTCGATATTCTGTTAAAATATCTTTCTGTACTCGTGCACGGTTCCTGCTTTGGAAACCCTCAAAATTCTGGACAAAGGAAACATGAGCTGCGATGTTTCACATTACAGTTTTGTTTGTATTCCACACTGTTAAATGCATCACAAAACTAGTCAGGATCTGGAGGTGATTACCTGGATTGTGTATTTAACATTTGATATTACTTTCAACATTCAATGTGCATCCCTGCGTGAACATTTTGAGGCTGGTTTAAAGCAGTATTTGGCCAAGGAGTCTTTACTGTCTGCTTATGTGTATCTTGGTGTTGGCCTGTGGCCATCTTTCAGCACTTTGGAAGAATCTAGTTCCAATGTCAGCATTGTATGTTTGCTGTACAAGAAATATGTATACACAACCTGAGTAAATTGCCCAGTTTAAATAGCAAATACATGTATTTGTGGGGAAACTCATTTCATGGGATACGTTCCCCACCGTCTTAATGATTCATGTTTGAGGCACCGGAGGTCAAATAAGTCGTGTTCTCCTCTATTATTTAATTTGGTCCCATATCAAAGCCAAACCCTCACACACTGTTACTTGATGAAAATTCCTTTTATAGTGCAAATGTTTGTCACTTAAGTGTCTCGGTGTTGTGGAGCCAAAGTAAGACAAATAACTAACAAGTGCAATTTTATGGAGTTCGTTGTCAAAATTGGTGATTTTGATGTCTCTTTTTTCAGGATTCTTCCCGAGATATTCGAGAGGCCCTTCACGAGCTGCTGTGCTACACAAATGTTGCCACCAAAGAATGTATTCATCTGGCTCTTGTGGACCTCTTGAAAAACCTCACCAAGTATCCTACTGACCGTGACTCCATATGGAAGTAAACAATACTATTAAGTTTCAGTTGTGAAAGTTCATTGTTTTTAGTAAGACCAATGGAGTTAAACACGGGCACTTTCTTAACATCTGGTGTCAGTTCATCTGTTTATTGTTCTCTAAAATCAGAAACACAGAAGATGTTGCACCCAACACCTGACTTAATGCAGTATTATGTCCATGTGGACAGAGACTGATTAGTGGTGATCTGACATGTGGAAACTTCTTTTAATGAACGTCATTTAGTGAGAGTTATGTTTTTTATTTTCACAGTATTTAATAAAGTTAGTGATTTATATATATATATTTTCACTTAAGGACTCAAAGGTTAAAGTGAGGTTATAGTTTGGTATGGGAATAAGATCCTATTTTACGTAAAAGAAAAAATACTCAGACATTCACTGGAAAATGCAAAGGTTAAAGGTAAGATCTAGTTAGGTGTTAAAATAACAGAAAACCTAACACTTAAAAACCAAGGAAACACTGAAATTCACCAATTATAGTGTACTGAGCTAAATATAACTTGTGCCCCGCCAATCACTGATTATGACCTTGCATATTACATCAGTCATAGCATGTTAAATACCATCACTGATGACCTCTCCACTTAGCTGTCCACATTGATAATATTTGAAAATGGTTTAGCAGTAATGGTGGCACACTTGCACAAAGGATTGATTGCTATTTCCTCATAATTACACTCCTGGCTTAGAAATGACGTATTATCGTGTCCCGTGATTCCAACCTTCCAGAGCAGTATGTGCTGGCCCCAGTGCTCAGCCTTGCCCCGTCTTCTTGTAGCAAGGCTTGTGATAGAACCTTAGACTTTCATCATTTTCCACATGTCAAAATGACCCACTCTGCTACTAGGGATCTTTCCCTTAAGATCTCTACTAGATTTCTCATAAAATTCCTCACACCTAAAGTATTCTTCCTTGGGGCTGTAACTGCTCTAAAATGGTTTGGGGATGTTTGCATCCCTCGAATGTAATCCCCTACACTTGAGGGCATTTCCAGATCATTCTGTCCTAATTGTTAGGCTGTGCTTCCTCCCTAATGTCAGCTTTTCTTTTAACATGGAATGAGAGTGGTCCTGCCATAATTTTTCCACAATCCACAGTCTGAGACATAAGAGGGGTTAAACCTGTTGTGAAGCAGTAGGCCATTCATCAAGTTTGAGATCGCATTAACCATAATTGTTAGAGTGATACTTGGATGTGCATGTGAAGGTGGAACTATGTCAGAAATTGGAAAAGCGGCAACATGGACGTTCCCCTCCATTCATCTCATATTACCACTTGGAGGTGGTTGAGAATGTATTATCTTTCAGTACTGGTGTATCAGGAGAGGTGGATTGTATTTATGGTTTTCAGGTGTTGTTTTTTACTGATGTTTACAGATGAATACAGAGTGAAAATCATCAAATTTCCTGTCTGTGTTTAATTTTAAATATGGATAGATATGGAACATTTGTTTTATTTTGGGCGATTCTCATTACTGTCAATTGTGTGCTAGGCAAATAGCTGTGCAGATTGACAGGCAGGGGAGTTAAAAAAATTATTTATAAAGCTAAATAACTACAAGAGTGCAGTCGTTTAAGCTGTTGTACAATGCAAATGGTTCCAACTGACTGTATTGTAGTGTAACTGGCTAAAACCCATTGGACATTCAAACAAGAGTAAACATTTGTCGTTTAAGTAAATATGGAAGTATGACCAATGTGGCTTAATAAATAATTCCTGATTCCTTGATTGATAGTCTCTGTTCTAGTGCTTGTGTTTGTAGGTTAATGTTTTTGTGTTACAGCTCCTTTTGTTTATCATGTTTTGAGGCTATAGCATGGCCTGTTTTGATTTTTATAGCTCTTTCTGTTTTTTGTTGTTTTTTTAACACATATTTTATTGAGTTTTTCAGTTTTGTTGAGAGTCACATTACTGCCCATCATGTATATGTTAAACAATTGAGCAAGGGAACAGTCGCGCTCCTGGGTGAGAAATCAGGTCAATCTTCTTCCAAAGGTAAAGGTGGGTAGGGTGCCTCCAGTTCGTAGATGTGCAGGGGTAATACCTCAGCAGAAAACCCTTCCTCGGGAAGGGTTGAAATCTGAAGCACTCCTGAAGCGTTGGAATCGCTTTTCCAAAAATTCAATAAAGCAAGTGTAGTCTTTAAAAAAAATCCAAGATTTATTTGTAAATGTCTTTTTCCATATTACTTCTTATGAAAGTTGCGAGGCATAGTTAAAGCTGATTAGCAGGTGAACACATTGAAAATCACGCGGCCCGACTGGGTTGTAGGCGGCAAGCTGTGTTAAATATGCTATACCTGCATAGTTGTTGGCTAGTGGCACGATTCTGTTATATCTATCCTGTTATATCTATTGCGCACCACGCCGGCCCACAGGGTTGTAGGCACTTAACGGTTGTATCACTGCTGCTGTTCCTCAATAAAAACAGGTTTAATACTAAAAATGGCACTTTCCTACACTAAAGAAACACAGGACATGGGCACTATTTTAGACTTTTGATTTCTAAATAGATGGAGATTGATCACAGCACAAGTATGTAACAGGGCTGCTTTACAAGACTACATACTTAATCATGGAAGGTGGATTTATGGCAACAGCATATCTGAAAAAATTAGCACTTTCTTTTACCTGTGCTTTGGACGCACATGAAATAACCACATTTCAGCAGTATTAGCTTGCAGTTCTACTGTTTCACATCTGATGCAATCGTAATGCTTTTCTAGGGTAGGTGCTAATATCATCAGGGATTTACATGGATTGTAAAAGACATCTTTTATTTCCAGTCCGAAAAAGACCTTTCTGGGCACTCAGAAGGTGGTGGCATTTTATGCACAAGAGACCATACTATCTTTGTAGAAGAAAGTTCCCCTTTACCTGAAATAGAATTCTGACCAGTCAGATGCGATTACATTGTTGGGGATGATCTAGTTATGCATTGGTTTAGTTCTCAGTGGCAGACTGCTCAAGAGACAGAGGACAGTCGGTACACAAGGAGTGGCCACAACTTTGGGGACTGGATAGAATAGTTTTTTCATGTAATATGCGTTTACAAATCCACATCACCCAGTGACCATCTCCTCAGATGCATCTCTGACGGTTTGGTGAAGGAAGCAAGTATGCCGAGGATAACAGGTTTGCAAATGTGAATTAATACATCAGACCCTTGGTCTCTAGCTAAAGAGTGAAGCATGTTGATTTGGCTTAAAATTCTGTTATGCACTATCTGAAGTGTTGTTTAGTCTGTGTGCCAGTATCTCAATCCCAGGACCCACCATAAACTCATTCTTGCAGTTGGGCGGAAACGAGCTTGATAGATGTTCTGAATGTGACTATGTTTAAAATGCAACAGAAAAACAAATAGAATGTATGTGTGTTTTGCCAACACCAAACAACTTATCCCGCCCATTCTGGATTGTATTTACTTTTCAAAGAAGTAATACTGTGGTTGATTGTTCATAAATTCACAGATACCGTTTGAAGACCAGTCTGACTTACTTTTTTGGGCTCATTTGTTTGATGATTATAGTTATATTTGTTTAGCAAAATTAGCAATGCGTGATTGTTGACAGAGGTTGCTGGACATTGCATGACTGGACTGCACTGAAATATTGAGCTCCCTGCTTTTTTGTTTTTAGGAGCCTTAAGTTTCTTGGAAGCAGACACCCAACTCTAGTTCTCCCTTTAGTTCCAGAGCTGCTGAGCACTCACCCGTTTTTCGATACCCCTGAGCCTGATATGGATGACCCAGCCTGTATCCTTTTGTTACTAAGCATTACTGCTGTTGATTATGGAGGCAGGGATGTACCTGTGATGTGATCCCAAGCCAACAACGCTCTATTAGCTGTTATACAAGAGTATTATATTATTATCGTGTCTTTCCTTGTTAAATAGCTGCTACAAAGCACCAAACGCATGCCACATGTTCTATAATTTGGGAACTACTACTGGCCATGTGTTGGCATTGCAATATGGAACAAATCCTGTATATGCTGTATTACTACAACTACCTAAAAAAATGCAAATAAAGAAATAAAAATAAATTACTGCCTGTTGATAAATCTGAGAATCGCGAAGTAGGACCATACCAATTGCTATCTTGTGAATCGATAGCATATGAATATATATTCTGTCTGAGGCAGAGAGGGAAATTTGTGGAACTAATGTTCACACCTTAATTGTAGTGTTTTCATGGCCCCATCAAGTAAAACATGCATCATGCTTTTCATGGTTAGATGCATTGCTTTAATGGCGGCTGTTTTTGTTATCCCATATACCTCATATTTCTGTAATTCAGCTTAAGAGATGTAGTTTTCGTATAAGACATATTACAAACCCTTGAATCATATCTTACTGTGTGTGGCCATAGAATCCTCACCGTCCTTCGTGCCTCTCTTTTGTCTATGCGCCCTAGCCTTAACACTTCTGGTTCTATCTCTCCAGATTTGAAACCCTCCTTTGCTTGTACCTTTGCTTCTCTACTCAATCTAATCAGACGCAGAATCTGTCCTCTCTTTCCACGTCTGTCCCTTTTCAGTGTCCTCTTCATCTCTGCTTCTTGTCAACCTCTAACCTGTGCCCTGCCATTACTCACGCCCAATGAGAGCACCTGGTCCACATGACAGAATTATAGGTTCAGCAGCACATATTTAAGTTCATGGACTTGCTGTTCATTTGTGTCAAGTTGACCAACGCATCATTCTTGCGAAAGGGAGGGAGCGTCTGAGAAATGGAGTGGAAAATAAAGCAGAAAGAAGAGGAAGAATGATTTGGTGCTGAGAGTGTACCGCAGTTTTCAAAACAAAACAGATGACCAGTGAAAAGGACAAAAGCGAGATAAAAAATACAGGAGTAAATGCTGTAAAATATATGGGTAAATGTAATGTAAAACACACTGGAATTGTTTTTGACGGTAATAGAAGCACTAAAGTATCACCTGCTTAAGCAAATTTTGAAACATTAATGTGCTTTCTTTGCACAGTTAACTGTTGCCACCCTTGTAGACTTTGAAATTGTATCTCAACTTTATTTGGAAAATCCGTATTAGAAGAGAGTATTTCACCATTTGAGATTTTAGTCTGCTTCCGTCCTTGAGTATTTGCAGCAAAATGTATACTGTTTGATCTAGAGAAAATGGCAGCTCCATGTATTAACATTTGAGAGTTGTTTGCAAGGTTAAATACCTTGTTATGTTAGAAACAAATGTTAGACCTGCCATCTTTTGGCGTGTTTCCCCAGTCTTTTTGCTCTCTGTTTTGATGGTATTCTGGACATCATTTTTGCTGATTTAGTGTCTCTGCGCACTGTTTCACTGCTATTCAGTGCTAAAGCGCAAGTGCTCCCACTGTAAATTGTGTTAGGATTGGTTTTCCATGATTGGCATATTTGATTTACTACTAAGTCCCTAGTAATGTGCACAGGTGTACCCAGGGCCTGTAAATCAAATGCTTCTAGTGGGCCTGCAGCAGTGGTTGTTCTACCCACACAAGTAGCATTTCATAGGTGTCTCAGAAATGCACCCCCTTGCCAGGCCCTAACCTTCCCTCTCACTACGTATAAGGCACCTCTAAGGTAGGCCCAAAGTAGTCCTATGTGCAGTGTGCGGTGTATGTGAAAGGTAGGACATGTAGTAGTATGTTTTACATGTCCTGATTGTGAAATACTGTGCATTTAATTTTTCACGATTGAAAGGCTGCCTTTCCCATTGGTGATCATTGCAGCTGCCTTTTAACATTTTACAAGTGTAACTTTCAATCGGTCTCGCAGACTAAGTCTGAAAGAAATGTATTTAGATTTAATTCCTAAATATCTTGCTCGGTAATATCACAAGCCAGTTCATGAAAAAAACAAAAAATGGGAAAAACAAACATTTTGGAGATGGCCACCCTACCCATCTCAGATAGGGGCACTGCGGTCCAGAAACACATGCTAAACCAAACAATAAATGCATGACCGAGTTCCCTACATGCCTGCAATGTCTCTTATTTTTTTCAGTGCAACCCTATAAAGTATTTCTGCACACCTTACTCATTTTACCACAGTAGGCATTCACAGAGATGACTCTGGTTATTGAGTGCTGTACACTATTATGTATCCTGGTGGTTCATCCAATTTAATACATAATTCGGGGTCCTGCTTTCATCTGCACCTTTGATGAAGAAAGGAGTTTTGTTTCACAGAAACTTTTTTGAAGTTGCATAAAACCTGGAGCCTTTGTCTGACCTAATATGTAAGAGGTCAATTTATTAAATATAAGTTACATAAGGGCTATACTGTGTGATGATGTCTGGCGATATTACCTCTAAAACGGGAAACAGCCTTTACGATGAGGTTTTTACCTCGTTGTGCCTTTAATACGCATTTTTAAGCACGCATATTTTTACCACGTGCATGCCTTTACAACGGATTTAAGGTAAGTTGGGGGTATCCCCCCACAAATACATTGTTTTTATAAATGAAAACAATGCCTGGTATTGACATGCGCTGTAAAAGCATGTTCATGGTTAAAACATGCGTGGTAAAAAATGCGTGGCACAGCCATACAATGCCTTTACCTGCGTTCTACCGTAGTACAGCCCTCTAAAACACATTGACCGCTTGACCTTTGCCCCTTCTAGGACACCTGCTCCTTTAACTCCTCGGGCACGCACCGCCTTGCTTCAGGATCAACATTCTATTGGTGACATCATGACAGTGCAGCACTGGCAGGCTATAAAGGAAAACCGCTTCGTGGCACATGAGGCTGCATACTGCTGGTTAACATTGATAACCCTTGTGAATCAGATGTACCCCTTCTGCTGCATGCATGGGTTGTGACAGCAGTGCACTACGTATGTTTGTTCTGAAGTTCATGTTTAACTTGATCAGCTCAGGTTAGTCAGATACTTATATGGTTCGCATACTCCCTTCTAAATGTTTATGCTTTTTATTCCTCCTGTGTTTCTGTAGCAAAAAGTAGATATTCCATTAAGTAAAAGGTATGAATGCTAGTGACTCTTATGCTCGTCATCCTAAAATCCCTCTTGGTCCAGAAAATCGCTGACAATGTTTCTCCCTCTATGTTTATATCTTTGGTGTAGACTGATGGAAGAGGATTGTAGAATCTGAGCCAGCCAGTGTGCTGAGAGAGCAGGGCACTAGGAATGCATGCACCCAGCACCCATAAAACTCCCAAGTATTTGTTAGACAAGAAGTTTTCTAGCACTTGGACTGTGAGGAAGACATGCCATGAGTGTGCAGAAACATGATATAGTGAAACATTTAGTAAATGGAGTATGGCTTTAAAATACATTTTGCTAGACAATACGTTGAAATACTTTTATTTTATCATTGGTATCTTGTATTGTTGTACAACTTAACTTTCAATTTGTATCAGATATTGCTGTTTTAGTTCTCATATTCAATGCTGCCAAATCATGCCCAACCATGCCAGCTTTGTTCTCGGATCACACATTCCGGCACTACGCCTATCTGCGGGATAGCCTCTCTCATCTCGTCCCTCCACTAAGTGTAAGCTTTCTTTCTGTAAGATTTTTAAAAATATATCATTATGAGTATACACACGGAACATTTATTATAGGTGGAGCTGAGAATTGTGGACAGAAAAAGTAAGTTTCCTTTAGCCAGGCAGACGTTCTGTGCAGAAGCAAACCTGTTTCTACTGACGGTGACATGCTGTTTCTCTACTGTCCATCAATCTAAACATTTCAGGTAGGTGTTGGTAGCTTAAAATGTGCAAAGATTAACATTTTATTTTCAATCTTTTTTTAAATCCTTTTCTGTGAGTCCAATGAAAGGTGTTGAAAGGACTGAGGGAAATTGATGCCCAGTTAAGATCCTCCTGACTTCAGAAGATACTGTCACTTTTGTGTTCTCAATGCGTGTACGGAGATTTTCAGTAAGCTGCAGGCAACGTATTTACAGCGAGTTATCACTGACCTGATCTATGGTGATCAGTGTAGTTTTATGTGCATTGAAACACTGTGTTGAGCCTAAAACGGCTGGCGCTTGTGATGGTAGAGGTTTTCTGCAGACATGTCTTCACGTCTTTGGCATTTGACAAGGTTATTGCGCTGCTTTAAACGTTGTGACAGAAATATTGGTTGGATCGCACTTCTGTATGTCAAACCACTGTACCTGGTTTAGACAAACTTGGTAATTTTAGGTGACTGGGACTATGGATGAGTCTCAATAGTGTTGTGTCTGCTTTGCTGCTGCTTATTGTCCTAACCGTGGTATCCTCTGCATACATCGTATTCACTTCCTTACAGGGGTATTGTCTGTTGATTGCTAACAAGGAACACATTCTCCCTCTTTCTAAGCCATCATCTTCCTGCTGTACCTCAGGGACCCACTGCATTCATAGGATAAAATGCTGTAAATAATAGAAGCAATGCCGGACTGGCCGTAACCGGCTTTGGGCATTTCCCCGGGAGGCTGGAAGGGTAGGTACCGGTTTTCCAGAGGTGGGGCCATTTTTGCAGCGGTGCTGCAACATCGGTCCCCAGTAACAAAAGCAACAGTGCTTTACACTTGCACTCCCGGGGGGCTCGTCTGACAAAATTGTCAGGGCTGTTTTTTGCTCCCTGTCCGGCCCTAAATAGAATTGTTTGGATCTGTCACTGGATTAAAGATAAACAGAGAAAAAACAATTCTGTTTCTGATTTGATTACTACAGGAGGTAAACGGATTTCTCCTGCTCGTCTTGCCCAAGTTGTGGGAGGCTTTGTTGTTCAGATACCTGCTCTAAAGTTGCTTGATGTGTTTCATCGAGACACAGTAATTCCTACCTTGACAAAGTAGGTTAACTTGTGGGTGACATTACCTCTGTCATGGATGTCCAAGATGGCACAGGTGAAAATGATTAAGTTGTTGTGTGGTTTATCCTTTATGTGCCTTTATTCTAGTAGTGTTTTTTTAAGAGCAAGGCAGTATTCTTACCTATTTGTGGGAAATGCAGGTCAAGTAAAACCTGACACCTATAACTCATAGATGAAACACTACTTGGGAGTTCAGCTGCAATTTGTACTTGGCTAGTTTCAAAGGTGTCATACCTTCAAAGGAAGCTTATTGCTTAGGATGCATGAATAAGTTCAATGAGAATAGTCTCTACATTCCACTGCTTTGCCAAACGTCAATTTGCCCCTTTGTTTTGATTAGCATTACGCCATTGGAGACTGTTGTCTATAACTTATGCGTTAGTACACTTTTGCTCACTCAGCTCTGCCTTTGGTACTTCTTGGCTTCTGCTAGGTGGTTAGAGATGTAGACGACACCAGGTGGCGGATTGGAATGGTATGACTTGTGCATCCTCTAGTGACCCATATTCAGTGGCATATTAGAGCTGTGCAGTGGAACCTTTAACTTCAGTGAGCTTAACAGTGGGGGTGCATCTCAGACAAATTTATTATTTTTATTTATTTATGGATTTTATAGAGCGCGCGGCTACCCCCCACGGGGGTGTCCCGGCGCTAAAATTATCTGCTGAGAAGAGAGAAGCGAATAGCCAAGTTTTCAGGCCTCTACGGAACAGAGCTTCAGATGGAGCGAATCTCAGGTCGATAGGTAAGCTGTTCCAGTGTTTGGCAGCTAAGACAGCGAAGGCTCTGCCACCCATTCTTGAGCGCCGAAATCTAGGCACAAGCATGAGACGCAGATTGTTAGAGCGAAGGTCTCTGACTGAGTAAGACAGTCTCAATCTTTTTCTTAAGTATTCTGGGCCGGAGCCGTTCAGAGCACGATAGGCCAGAACAAGCGTTTTAAATTTGATACGGCTGGCTATAGGAAGCCAGTGGAGTTCTTTACGAAACGCAGAGATAGAGTGTCTATATGGGATGTTACCAATCAGTCTTGCCGCAGCATTCTGTATCACCTGCAGGCGTTCAATTTGATACAGAGGGGCCCCAGCATATAGACTGTTGGCGTAATCCAGATGGGCAATGATTAAAGCCTGAGTGACGGTTCTGCGAGCCTCCATTGGCAGAAAAGGGAAGATCTTTCTCATCATTTTTAGTTTGCCAAAGCAGGTCGCAGTAACCTTATTGATTTGAGGGCTACAGGAAAGGGTGTCATCAAATGTGAACCCCAGATTGCGGGCAGAGTGGACCGGGACTGGAGGGGGGTTAAGTACCGTAGGCCACCAGAGTGGGGGTGGGATGGTCATTTTTTGATTAAAAAACAGGACCTCAGTCTTGTCAGTATTAAGCCGTAGGTGATTTGAGGACATCCACGCACAGATTTCGCCCAGACAATGGCGGAAGCTGGAGAGGCTGGAGTCAGAGTGATCTCTAAATGAGAATATCAGCTGAGTATCATCAGCATATGAGATCACTCTGACTCCACATGCCTCCACCACTCTGGCCAGTGGGGCTAGGTAGACATTAAAAAACAGAGGGCTTAGCGCTGAGCCTTGTGGGACTCCGCGTTCGAGTGGTTTGCATCCAGATTTGAAGGGTCTGAGAAGAACCCTCTGTGAACGTTCCAGAAGAAAAGAACTGACCCATGCTAAGGCAGTGCCGCTCAGTCCAATCTGCTCTAGTCGGCCTAGGAGAATTTGGTGGGACACAGTATCGAAAGCGGCGGATAGGTCGAGGAGAACCAACATGGCCTCCTCGCCCTTATCCACACACTCTCGCACAGTCAAAATCCATGTCTCTGAGGCAGCTCGGGATCTTTAGCACTGGATGGATGATGAGTGCCAATCTGACTTATGACAGACTTTTCTTTGCCACATGCTGAGCTCATTTTGGTAACTGATGCATACTCTGCTCTTTAATGGGGTGAGGTGGAGATGAGAAACCTCTTGTCTGAGGTGGAGCAGAAATCCCACATCAACCTCCTGAATTGTGTGCCATTTGGCCGGTCCTCAAACTTTCCTACCTTTCATCAGCGACAGGTGTGTTGAGGTTCTGCCAAGTGTGTAACAAGCAGGGTGGTGTGATGTCTTGTGCATTCTACCTGGAGGTGCTGTGGCTCTGGTGTTAGCTAGACCATCTTGTAATAGTCTTGATAGTCAGTCACCTGGCCGATTCTCTCAACATGCGATCAGAGGAGCTCATCAGGCATTGTCTCGACGACCACAAATGGCGGATACATCTGGAGATGTATCGAAACATCTTTGCCCAGTGGGCCATTTCTTCAGATGATATTTTTGCTACTGCCAAAACAATCTGTTTTGCTCCTTTTGTCCCAGTTTCCCTCCTAGGAACTCTCAGTAGATGTGTTCCACCTTTAGTGGGTGTAGGAAAGTGCCCCTTTTTGTCATGGTCACACCCACTTTTTGCCACCTGTACTGATGTTTTTCGACTGATGTGCACTGGGTCCCTGCAAACCAGGCCCTAGAGCCAGTGATCTTTCCCTAAAGCAAGGTAAACTGTTCTAATTGTAACCCAATTGGCACACGCTTTGGCACAGCTGTAAGTTCTTAGTAAATGGTACCCCTGGAACGTTGGGCATAGGTAGCAGAGGGTCCCTAAGGGCTGCATCATGTATTATGCTACATTAGGAACCTCCATACAAATTGCATGCAGCCTGCCATTGAAGACTGCGTTTCATGGTGCAAGCCATGAGTGAAAACACGACATGTGACACTCACTGTGTGCCATGGCAAAGTCACTACAGGTAATATATGTTGTCACCCCAACAGCAGGCGTTGTTGCCCTGAGGCAGGGTCCATTATATTTCATATGAGGGCATATGTGCAGATATGCCCCTGTGCTGTCTCGTCCAATTTCTAGATAGTACGTGTGAACAAGGTAGCCATCTTAAGTATATGTACTGGGCACTGGTCATTACGAGTTCCCCAGCTACATGATGACTTTGCTGAAACCTATGGGGTTTGGTATCAAACACTTGGTCTTAATAAATTTGTACTGTTACCTTCCCTGGAGTAATTTTCCTGTGCTCAATATAGACTGGACAAATAAACCCTATCCTAAAAAAAACAATCTTGATCTAGACCGGTTGTGGAAGTTTTGGCTGAACTTCCTCAGCTGTGCCCTTGGAGGACCTCTAATGGTCAAAAACTAAAGTGATAGTCATTGTATGTGTTCTCTTGAGCCCAATAGGGCAAATCGATTGGACGTCTGAACATTATACCTTTCTTCACTACGATTTGTACAGTGGTGGTTCCTCCATGGGAGCAGAGAGTGCTGCCCCCCTCCCCACAATGCTGCAGAAAGCTGAAAAAATAATATGGTAATAAAAGGATTTTATTACCATTTAGGTTTTTGACTTTCTGCCGAACAGACAGGTCAGGACGGGGCCAGTACATCATTGCTGCTGATTGGCTGCAATGACAAGTGGCCCTTTCAGAGTAAATTGAGCATGTCGTTTTGGCCGGCTACATTATTACGGCCAAACAGACATGCATAGTTCAACCTCTCCAACCCAGCTGTCATAGACAGCTGGGTTGGAGAGCAGGCACAGGAGTTCAATGCTCTTCGGAGCGCTAAAGCGGCCTGCTCCAGTCAATCCAGACACTGCTCTCATGCAACATGAGAGCAGTGTCTGGATTGGATAAGGAGCTGCGAGACCTGCGCTGGAGGAGTCTGGAGGCGCTGGAGAACACGGAGCACGTGCTGCAGCCTTAAAAGGTAAGTGAAACTTTTTTTTCCATTTAATAATGTAAATGTTTATTCATGTTTTTTTTTTTTTATGCCAACTCACATTTTTGTGGGTCACCAACCAGCACTGGATTTGTAATCACACTTGTATGTGGGGTACCTAGTTGGTTATTTTGGTAATGCAGTCTGTAAAAGAAGCCAAGTGGAACTGCATTGATCTCACTTTGACTCGGGGTTAGCCATCTCAGTCAGGATAATATTGTTTCCACTTTACTTGGGATCTAAAATGAATTACAACGCAGTCACCCTTGCATGTCTTTATTCTAGTTCCCACCCAGGGAATCCTTCATACCATGTTAATATCATCAAAGACCTCCCTGGTGTAGCCCACTCTATTACATACCTAGTAAACCACAGTTTTTGTTTTAGGTTTTCCAAACTTTCCTTCCGGTTTACAAAGAAGGGAGGGGTGTTATTTAGCACTATCACGTACGTTAAAGTCATTGTGTAACTGCTTTCCACCACCTGGTGTTCTTACCAATGGTCCTACAGTCATCATCACTGATTGCTGCATATTAAACATTTTTTTAAATAGCTAAAGATTGTGGTGCAGGGGGTCCCCTCCCCAAAGTTTAAATTGCATCCAAGCCCAATCTCCCCAAGTGCTGCAGCTTTATCAAAGGGGTCCTGGGATCCCATCCCAGAGGCCCGTAGCATTTTTATGTGCTGGAGGAGGTATGCGTCCCCACCCTTCTCCTCCATTGGGGACTGTAACTATGAATCGCGCCGTCGCCATGCACTTCTTATGACCTTATATATTACATCACTCATGACATGTTCTATAGCATCATTAATAACATCACTGATAGTTGAAATTACAACATTGATGAAAACACTGTGCATGACGAGGGCACAAGTTATAGTTACTTCCGCTAACTATAACTGGTGAAGTTCAGTGGTTTTAGCTTTTAAAATGTTATGTTTTAAAAGTGTAGTATAGTATAGTGGAGAAGCGTGGCTCAGTGGTTAGAGGCGGCAGACCCGGAAGCTGAGATCGGTCGTGGACCAGGGTTCGATTCCCCGCCTCGGCGGGTCTCGGGCTCAAAAAATTCCACAGACTCGACAATTCTCGCTCCGGTGCCTACTCGACTCACGGGGTCACACTCTGCGATTCTGGGCAATAGCTTGCTTAATCTCCACTACGGCCCCTCGCGGCAGGATGCCTGGCTTTCACCTTGTGGATACCCTGCTGTGGTATCTCACAGGGGAATACCAGGACGGGTTCCCTAAGCAAGCGCCTTGATACCTTCGGGTGATACGTGCGCCATATAAGTTGCAACACATTTACATTTACATACATTTACATTTATGTTTTAGCTGAGACTTTTACTGAACTATAACGTCACTTTAACCTTTGGTTTTTCAGGGCAAATTTATATACATACACACAAACTCAGTGTTATGCTTAACCTTTTCTGAGAATGTAGAAACTATATTCTTCCTTTTACTCCCTTCCAACAAGTATGATAGATAGTTCCACTATCATTCTCTGTAAGAAGGTCTTTGTTCATCTTGCAGCATACCTTCAAAAGAGATAATTGAATCCCTGCAGCAGAAGGGTTAAAAACATGTGATCGCCTTCTTGGCATTGATCCCTCCACCAGGGGCTGTTCCCTCACAAAAATTGTCTCATGGCAGTGGCCTTCTAGAAATAATTTAGTCTCTAATAGTGTCCTGGTAGTTCTCCACCTCCAGTTGTTTGGATTGTTTGAATTGTTTGAACAAAGGTACCCTTTTCCTTCGTCATTAGAATGTTGCTGTATTTTCTTTCTTGGGGAAGCTTGCACAACGTCTCCAATGACTCGGTCCGTCCGCGTTCGACTCAACAATGAGTTTTCGTGTGTGGTCCTTTATCTATTCTTGACTTTCAGGCCTAGGATGCATTCTAGATTTTTCGAGTCACAGTGACCTTTCTCTTTTTAACATTTGAGGTTCCTTCCCTTTCCATAATAAAGGCAGTAGTTCTGGCAATAGGCATTGTTTTTTTCCTGTCTGTCCTGGTGTATAAATAATAATTTTTGTTCTGAGCTGTTACCTTCATTACTACAGTTAGTCTAGGCCTTTATCAGCTCGCATTACTTAGTCCTTCTACATTCAATTTTCTCTTTTGAGAAGCATAAATCATACTTCTCCTTTATGGTTTGGTACCAATGCACCAAACAATTTGAAGTATGGTACCTTTTGATTTTATTAGTATTTGATCATAGTTCTTTCACCTGTCTGAGTCTGCCTTTTGCTCCAAGACCATTCAGATGTATTTGGTGAATATGCCATCCTTCAGCAATTAGGTTTCTATTATGCTTATTGGGTGAGCTATTCGATTATAAATTGCCTATTGCCTTTCCTGCTCACTACTCAGTTCTACTGACTAAACCTTTTTATCGTTAGTTTTTTTAAAGAAAGTATTACTTTGAAGTGACCTTAAAGAGGTTGAAGGCTTTTTTCCTTTTTTGATGTACAAAATGGAAATAAGGGTCAGAGGCTCATTCCAAAAAGAATCATGGGTGACCCCCCCCCCCCCCACCCATACTTATTCTATCATTGTGTATGAGCATGGATTAATATGTCTAATGGGGTAAAAATGTGATGTCACTAAGCTTCAGGCACAAAAGAAAGAAATGTAGAAACCAGATTAATGCGTATCGAAATAGATGTGATTTATCTACACAGTAGGATTTTAAATGCTTACGTGCCAGTTGAAAGTATTGTTTTATTTCTTTTTTTGATGCAGTTACCAAGTAAGAAGTTGACATCGTTGCCACTTTCCAACAGCATTACCCCTCATGAGGACCCTTCGCAGCAGTTTTTGCAACAGAGCCTTGAAAGAGTTTATAATCTCCAGCATCTTGACTCCCAGGGAACGCAGGAACTTCTGGAGTTCACAATAAAGTAAAATGACCTGAGAGTGCATGCGAATGAATAGATGCAATGTTGAACGTGGTAAAGAATGGCACCCAGTGTAGGTTAAAGGCGCCATTGATAGCTCCACTAGAAGCGCTCATTGGCTTTGAAGTTGTTCCTTACTTCTAGAAAGGACTCGGGGCAGAGTTTTAAATCATTTTATAATTTCCTTGACAGTTTTTAGATCTTAAGTTGCTATTCCTTAAGGTCTGAGTCTGTACAATTCGCAGAATATTCAGTTTCTTCTGTGGCCTTTTTAATTCATATTTTATTGTAAGGATCTCTGAAGAGGAACCTTGCTGAATGCACTCCCAGTCCTGGAAAAATGGACATTGGACACCTATAGGGCACTGGCACAGCTTTCAGTGCACCTTATGTCCTGTAAATAGGCTTATGGAAACCTCTCAGCTAGAGGACACCTTGTATTACATAGCCCACATGGACATCTTGAAACGATCTTGCATCCGGAGCACCTTGTATTTCATACATCACTGCAGTGTTGATTAACTCTTCCCTAGTGTGCTTTGTAGCCAAGTCCTTCCTATCGCCTAACCTCTGGAGACCAAGAGGAATCATAAAATGAGTCCACTGTGATGTTATTGTTAAGAGTATGTCCTGTTAAGTCACCCCAACCAGTGTGCAGTCTGCTACCACCTACTGCTGTGTTTGTGAGTATTGGGCGCCTTTTCCTTTGCACAGTGATTCTAGATACAGCGATTCTGATGAACATATAGAGTAAATGAAGTAAATGATGACCTCTGGCACCACCCAATCCCCCACCTTGGTTTAATAGTTGTTCTGGGAGGGAGATGGAATGTAGCATTACTCATTGTAGGAATGTGCAAGGCGCAGAATTGAAGAGATAAGAATTGGTTCATTTTATTTTTACTTTACATTTTTTTATTGTTTTATTTTTTAAAGAAATCCTAAACCAAACAACAAGGCAGCAGCCAGATTATGTAATATCATGAAAAGGTTGTGTAAAAAAATAAATCTATAGCAGTGAGTCCTCAATGAGCCATACTAGTAACATTAGTGCCTCTACTTAGGTCAGCACCTAATTTGTTACATACTTCATACAATGTTCTTGATTCTTCTTGGATTTAACATTCATTTTTTCCCTGGTGGTAAAAGAAATGAAGCTTAGTTGTCTATTTTGATTGCTAGAATTGGCCATTTTGTACTTTCCATTTAGTGGGTTTTCCTTTTTAAGACACGTGACACCAATCAAGGCCTCCCATATTGAGAACGGTCAATATTATGTATATTATTTATTCAGGATTTGTGACATATTGCATTTATGTAAATGCCAAATTGTAAGTGTCCAATTTTCAAATGACTGCAAGTGCCAATTTCAGAAAACCTCTCCAGTTTCTCTTTTCCCCTTTATATGAATTTTAACTATTGGCATTTCTGCAAATCGAAAATTACCTGGAGTAAATGAACAACAATAGATTGGTTAGTATGATATGCTTTCACTGCACCCTGAGAAAACCTTGTCCTCCAGCTTATAAAAGAGCTCTCAATAAACACTTTTTTGGGAAATGTTGTTTTTGTGTCCAAAAGTAATTATTTTAGGATGTTGTTTTTGTATCAACAAATGTTTTGGGACACTGAGAAAATATTTGTATATTCTTCATTTTTCTTTATCAGAGACCTCCAGCGACTTGGAGAGCTTCAGTCAGAGCTAGCGGGGATAGCCGATTTTTCTGCAACCTACCTACGATGTCAGCTGCTTCTTACCAAGGTTTGATTTCTGGAAACGTGTGTATTCCAATTTCTCATTTTAAAGTTGCTCTCAATGATCAAGTGCTTATTGTCTTTATGGCCACACTGCAGAATACTCCTTTGGTTGGTCCCTTCTAACATTAGTATAGGTACACGAGTGTCTGCATAGGATGTTTTTGTTTTCTAACATGTTATCATTAGTGTAGCACTTTCCAGCCCTTCTTTAAGTGATTGTCATCCATTTTATTGCTTTAGTCCAACAATGAAACCACACTACCTGTTCCCCAAGAATTACTAAACACTGCTTACTGTAATTAACCCACCTCCCTGTAAGCCTCATTGAAAACACTGCCATTTGTTGCTTGTTTATTCTCCAGTTGTTAAATGTTCCAGTTCATTATGAATCACATGCTTGTAGTCTGGTGCTCCCACGGTGAGCGAGTGTTGGTGCTGTAGTGTCCGTGGTTCATCCTTCTCTGACTAGGAAAACTAAATGGTCTTGGATAAGCATTCTTCTGTCTCTCCACTACAAAGGACATTGTTAATGATTGAATCTAGAGAATAATAGGCAGCATGGATCTGGCTAGCAACTTGGTAGCCCTTGAAGCTAGGACATTCTCCCACGGTCACGCCAATATCCTGTTTAAATATTCTATGCCTTCAGTCGGCACCGATACGGCTGGCAGCCTGCCTCTCACCTCCTAGTGAGAACGATTAACTTGCAAGGGCACATAACACATGCTCGAATACGGCCAACCCGTTTCTATCTAACTCCAGTAGACCTCATACTGTGAAGGACAGCAGATAGGCTGCTGCTCCTTCCAATTTTTGTTCCACTAATGCCCCCTCCAAACCTATCCCGAACCTCAAGACTGCTTACATACCTATTGTCTCTACAACGCGTCCTGTTATTTTTCACTCTTCTAATAAGACCTCTTCGCCTACTGCACTCTGGACTTCACATACGAGTTCAGCAGGTGTGGATTTCACGAGATCTTCTAATAGTATTCTATTGTCCACCGTGCCTTAAGTCTCGCACTCTAGCCTATGTGGCAAGGCTCCCACAAAATCCGAGCCCAGAAAGTTGTCACTAATCTCCTGGAATGTAGCTGGACTCTGGTCCAAGACAGCATATCCCGACTGGAATACCCTTAGGGATGATTATGACCTATGTTTATTCCAGGAGATGTGGTCTCTGGAACCAATCCACAGGCTTGTGTATCTCAGTTTTTTTTATTCCAGCAATTCCCAGCTAAAGGGGCAGACCTTCTGGTGGAAGGTCACACGGCTCAAAGCTGCTTTTATTTGCCAAATATGACAACTCTCCACTGAATCACCTGCCATTTTGGCCATTGAGCTCAGTTACAATTCCAAGCCTAGGGTTATTATATTTAATGTTTACATGAGAGGGACCTGAGGAGGGGCAATATGATGCACTATTCAAAAACAATGGAAAACTTTCTTGACCATTTTTCCGTCATCCAGCATCTAATACTGGCAGGCGACTTTAATTCCACATTTGAGCCCCTCGATATTGATGATACACACCTAACACAAACTGAAAGCAAAGCTTGGGCTGTTCCACCTATCCACAAATAGACACAAATCGCTCTCCAACTAAAGGCTCCAACTATTGAATACGGGTCAGGGCTGCTAACGGCCGCACAATATCTGACCATGAAAGGGCCCATACGTTTAATAGACCTTTTCACATCAGCAGAATAGATATCTTAATTGACCCTAGGCTATAGCCGCTAGTTATTGACTTGTGTATTTGAGTGGATCGAAAGCGACCACAACCTTCTTTCCTTGACCATGCGGGCATTGTACTTGACAGTTTCTCTCATCTCTGGTATGTCTCCTTCTACACAGGATACCAGACTGACCTCTGACAGACACCACTTAAACTGGAGTTAAGTGGTAGATCACCCCGATATCCTTTCGACTCTCACTGCAGACCTCAATCATGTCATGGGAGAGCTTAAGATGGGACACTGCTGCCCAAGAACAAGCGATTCTCATTCACGTAGCTTTTTTTGTACATATATCATGACTTTTCATAGTCCAGGCCAACTGCAAAAAACGAGGCACCCCTAAGACAGTGCCTGGTTCAACACAGAATGTCGTAAGCTTCAGCGCTCTCTAGTTAGTGCCATCAAAACTAGAGATATGTATAGCATTCCTTTGGCTAGGAAAGCCTGCAGAATCGCCATTTCTCTTGATAAAAAGAGTTTGGGCGAGCAGAGATGGAACAACCTTAATGATGCCTGTGCTGACAGGGATTTTATTCTATTCTGGCAGTTGGTCTCCCGTAACGGAGCCACAGTCGCACCGAAACCCGAAAATAATGTTGCCTCCCCGCTCTGGGCTGATCACTTTGCAAATCTATTTTCAGATACCTCTTGTATCCTATTGAATCCATCTCGACCTTACCCTGCTCACTATCCTTCTAAGCCCCTGTTTGACATCTTGTATGTTGCCCAATCTCTTTGAGCTGTTGCAAGGGGAAGGGCCTAAGGCGTCCTGGCCGATGTCTTTTTATCTGATACAGAGGCTTGGTCCCGTTATATTCCAACCTTTGCTAATACTATCGCTGCTAGGGCTTCCATCCCGAGTCGTGGAAAGGTGTCACTGACATACCCATTTATAAGAATGGTGACAGGTCTGCCCCAAACAGCTACAGGCCCATGCGTTTAATTGATTGCATCCAGAAAGTCTTCTGCTGCTGTGTGCTTGCCAAAATTCAGTTCAATAAACAGAAGAGGGACCCTGCAAAAAACTGATTCAAAGGGAACAACCCACCAGGGGAAAATATCTACTTAAAAACATGAAAACGGGTGTCCCCACAATAGAAATAGACCAAACAGTATCAAAATATAAGAACAAACGCCCACAGAACAGCTAATTGATTTTCATTATTTATTTTTCCATTTTGTCATTCTCTTTTTTTTGGGATAAGAAAGTCTTCTGCTGCTGTGTGCTTGCCAAAATTCAGGACTGGATGTTTGAGATGGACATCCTTAGTCACTATCAGGGCTTTCGCTCGAAAGTCTCCACCATCAATCAGGCCTTCTGTTTTCTTCTGATCTATTGGTGCTCTTGTCATCATCGGCAAAGACAAGCCTTTGTCGATTTGAGATCTGCGTTTGATCGTGTCCAATGCTCCATTCTTTGGCAGGACCTCATTTACATGAAAATGCCATTGAATATACTGGCTTTGGTAATTCGCCTCCATGAGGGAAATTTTGCATGTATCAGATCAGGATGAGCTGACTGACGAGATTCTGGTCCTTAAAGGTGTAAGGCAGGGTTACATACTGGTCCCAACACTTTTTTCTGTATTTATTAATGGCATTGCATCATTCTTATCTCCGGTTGTAGCAGACGCACCCTTACTGGCCCGACACCCTTTTGGTCTCTAAGACCCTGAGTGGGCTACAGAAACTCCTGGTCCGAGTCGAGGAGTTCTGTCTCGCTAGGGGTCTTAAGATCAGCACTACTAAAACAAAGCTGATGACGTTTAACCTCCATAATTCCAAGAAGGCCATGGTATTGGGGGAGGGGGACTTCTTGATACGGGGTACTGTTTCACTTATTTGGGTATCACCTTTAGTAGACGCATGTCCTGAAAACCCCATGTCACTAAACCTTTCTTAAAACTCAAACAAATTACCGGGGCAACCCTTAAAGAATATCTTGCATCTCACACCAAACCCTTTCCGCCTGCACTCAACCTCTATGAGGTTAAAGCTCTGGGCTCAGCTCTTTATGGGGCAGAGTTGTGGGGCTTTTCCAACATTGAAACCCTGACCAGTACTGAAAATAAACCCCTTCATAATCTCGCATTCCTTTCCCCGAGCACAACTTTGTACCTACTTTTATTGGACATGGAGTAAGAAGCGTTGCTGGAAAAGTTAAGATGTGCACCTTGTTATCCTGGAGGCGGCTGTGGACAGCCCCAGAACTTGTCCATTATGCCACAGCCCTCCAGGACGTAATGCATTCAGATCAATCATCATTGCCTGATGCTGAATTGTACCGTTTTATCTATTTATGTACTATGTACTGTTTTATTTGTACTTGTACCTTTAGGACCCTGGAGGCCGAAATAAAGTTATATGATGATGATTAATATCAGGAAAAACAGTGACTGGTGTTTTTTGTATCTCCGAGATAACCCATAAGCATGGTGATAATATGTATCTGTATGATCAATTGGAATTGCATATGTCCGACAGCAGGAGACTAATGGTCGGAACAAGCTAGTAATCGCAAACAAGCACTGGCAAAGTAATTAGGTTTAGCTTATTTTATGGGTGCAACTTCAATAGAGCCTAAACTCAGCCAAAGCAATGCATTGATTTTATCAGAGTTTTACTATTGCCAAGGAAGCCAGATAGCCCCTTATCGGGTGTGGCAACTGTAGCCACTGTTTTTATCTACTATTCACTCTGATGACTGCCTAATTTTAGTGCGGTTATTGTGGAGTCTCTATATGTAGAACATTCATATCTGGCATTCAGAATGATATTGTATTGTATTGTACCGGTTATATAGCGCTTCAATCTCCTGACAAGGACACAAAGCTCCCTGATTTACATAGTGACCCTAGCTCTCTTACCTAATGTATAATTGATAGGGTGTTTTATGTAGTTTTGTCTATGTGGGAATTGTTAGGTTAGGTTCAAGGACCTGCTTCAAACATGTTGTAGTGAACTTTGCTGCATCTAAAAATGAGTTGTTGCTGAGAGTCTGAGAATTTTATATATATGCGATGTTATTAGCAATGGTGGGACGTGCTCAGCCTTGCCAAGTGCCGCAGTTTAATGAGGAACATTGGAAACAATTGCACCAAGAGGTTTCATAGGGAAATAATTTATTTTATTGAAAAATTTGAGAACAGTTATTCATGGGTTTCAGCTGAAACTAATGAAGAGAAAGGATTTTCCTGCCAACATCAGTTGATTATGTAGATAAATTAGTCCTAAGATAATACGTGTATGTTTTCTACAGATTGCAATTTTTGAGTTTCCGAAGAATCGCATAAACGTAATAACAGATGCAACAATTTATTGGCTAGTCTGTACTGTGACAGAAGCTAATTCTCATATTATATGCATTTGTAAGCATCATGAAATGGAAGAGAAGGTTTTGACGGGTATTCTTGAAAATTGGATCTTCGGACTTCTCCTCGTGCTGTGAATTTATTTTTTAACTCTGCTTTGTTGCGAGTGTTATTTAGGGGGATAAATGTCTTTGAGGGAGTTGGGAACAGGTTAAAAGAGAAATGTTAAACCATATGTGAAAGGGAATTTATAGGATAGCTCACTACATGTTGCAAACGTCTAACAGGTTTTTATTAAATCCACACCTAACTGTTTGCATCTAGGTTTTAAAAAAAAATCTTTTTATTAATAGAAAACAAAGAAAACCAACAGCGGGTGCCATACATTACGGAACAAAAAGGAGATGCACAAGCAGAAACAGCAGGACAGACGGATGGCCACTAAGGAGTGAGCTGAGCCATAAACTTTAGCAAGCATGCAGCCACAAAATAATACACAGTACAAATCAGAGCCCAGTCCAACCAATACAGCCCACAAACCCCTCCACCCAAGGAAAACAGGATTATCACCACGATGAGCAATGACGAGTGGCAGGAGAAATGAAGCGCAGTAAATAACTGGGTTAAGACAAGAATCGCAACCAGCACGCAGCAACAAGAAACGCAACGCATTTCAAAGTTCAGCTCAAACAATACAGCCCTCAGAACCCGTCCACCCACAAAACAGGATTACTCGTTAGTACAGCCCCCAATATCAGGATTCGAACAGGATTCCAAGAAAAAACATAAACACGTACAACACAAAAACCCCTACCCCCACCCCCCATCCTGCACCCCTGCATGTAGCTTCCGCCAGTCCCCAACTAGCAGTGTGCCTGTCGCCCCATCTAACTACAATAACTAAAAGTAGAAAATGGAGGAGGGCCGTCTCCATGTGGGCCCCCGGCCCCCCCTTCCCCCTGCCAGATCCAAGCCATACCCTGTATACAGATCCAGCTATCTATTAAGAAACTCGTTGGAAGCAGGGGAAACATTAAACACCACCCACCCTCCTAGAAGCACAATGGTAGCGAATCCCACATCCACCGAGGCCACGATAACAAACCCAGTCAATCAGTCTAAGCCTTGGCCCTTCCGATCAAGCATGCAAAACCCTTCCGGCCGAACTGCCGTCTCCGCAGGAGAGTCATAGTGCTTAAAGAGTTCACCAAAGTACGTCCGGAGACGAGCCAAAGATGTTAAATTATTGAGAACCCCATCATCACTAAGCGCCCTCCCCACCAACATAGACCCCCGACATTGTTTCCATCGCAGTCATACTGAGAATGGCAGGGAGGGAAATGTCGCAGTTACGATCCCAGAACAGTTCCCAACAGGAGTCTTCGGAAAGGGAGCACCGAGCTGTCCGTCCACAGCCAGAGGCGATGTTAAGCACACCAAAAACCTACCTTTGCCACGCCAGCGGGCCAGAGTCGTGAGGGGAACGGCGGCAGCAGCAGGACGCCGGGAGGCAGCCCGGTCGAGCGGACCACACTCCCCAGCAGCCCCTGGGGCGGCAGCGCGCCCGTGACGTGCTAAGAGCGCCCGGAGGCGCCTGTAAAAGGCTGACACCCCGGGAGCCCGGGGGGAACACCAAAAACCTACCTTTGCCACGCCAGCGGGCCAGAGCCTTGAGGGGAACGGCGGCAGCAGCAGGACGCCGGGAGGCAGCCCGGTCGAGCGGACCACACTCCCCAGCAGCCCCTGGGGCGGCAGCGCGCCCGTGACGTGCTAAGAGCGCCCGGAGGCGCCTGTAAAAGGCTGACACCCCCATTCGCCCCGCGAGTCGCGCGCGGGAGCGTCCGGGAGAAGCCCGGGACAAGGGCGGGACAGTCTTTGGCAGTCGTTGGCAGGAGGAAGCAGGGCAGGGCCAGAGACTCTGCCCCTCGCAATGGGAAAACGCAAGCTAACAACGATTGGTGGTGAAGGTAAGAAGGCTAAAGTCCCTAAGAAATCAGAGACCATTATTTCATACCTGACATCTGCAGTAGGGGCATTAAACGATGAAATTGCTAGTGCGGAAAAAGAACTGGGCCTTGACCGCTCGGATACAGAGAGGAGGAATTTAATAGACACAGTGGTTCCTGAGCATGTTACACACATCCCCCTGGAACCCATTATAGAAGTCGCGACTTCTACTGCTTCCCCTGCTCCCAGGGCCATTACCCCTCCACATGCCCTGGATAGCGATATTGTACATGTGGTTTCTACTGTAAACACGCGACATAAGGCTAAAAACTTACAAGGGAAGAAGTCACATGAAGTACATGGCGCTAAAGCGGATAAACAGACATTCCAGGGCCTCCAGGACAATTTGGTTGAGGTAGTGGAGGGCTTAATCGAATCCCGTTTGGAACCTTTACTTGTGAATTTGGCCAAAGACATTGTGGACACTCTCAAATCATGTGTAGATAACATTATGAAAAAATGTGAAAGGATTGACAAATATCTCACGGAGCCTAATATACATTGCCCACGCTGTCAGCCCCACACTAGAAGCAGAGTGGCATGTGAACATGAGGCGAGGGTTATAACATCAACTGCGGCTTTATCTAGTTGACAAATGGAAGTGCACAGCTCGCAACATTTACCTGCATCCTTGTCACTTGATAAAAATATTGATTTAGCACGGGGGACCCATTTAGTAGGGGTCGAGGAGATGGGGAGGGCAGATACGTTACCTACCCCTAGACCACAGGTGCACCCCTCCAGTAAGCCCAGTAATAGACTGAGCCGCCCAGTGGATCTCCCCCCGGAGGCAACAAGCCTAGTTGTCATCCTAACAGGGATTCCGCGCATTAAACCACAACAGAGGGAATCCGATTTAGATTTGCTAAATAGAACTAGGAGATGGTGTGGCCAGTTCAGCAGTGGCAGTCTGGATGTGGGTAAACATATTATAGCGGCACGAAGGGTAGAATGGGTGGGGCGGAGGCCTAAATGCATTGCTGGAGATTGCGTGATTGTTAACTTTGATACACCCAACATTGCAGATTCCCTACTTTGGGATGGTTCTGACCCAGGGAGTGGAGGCATCAGACCACTCCCATTAGGGTACTTTTATCCTCCCCCCTCATACCTTCAACCCAAAACAAACTTCCCTTATGCCCCAGTCCCCTTAGGCAGTGTGGAGAGACAGGGAGTGAAGACTCATGTATCCTATCAAACCCAGCAGGCATTATTGCGGGTAAGGCCAAATAGTGCTCTAGTAATAGCATCCGAAGTAGAGCATACCCCCAGTCATGGGCCAGGGATCACACTCAGCAATAGGTTCCATCCTCTTCTAAACACTTCTATGCTAGATACAAATGATTGACAACCACCCACTGTTTCACCATCTCGGGTTGTCACTACAGTAGCTAGTGGTCGCCATGTCACTGCAATGAGCTGGAACATTGCTGGGCTAAAAAAGAAAGTCTCTGATGAAAGATGGTTAAATCTAATCACACAATATGATATCCTGGGTTTCCAGGAAACTTGGGATTCCAGTGGGGATTTTTTCATGGATGGGTATCGGAGCTTTTCTACTAAAGCCACCCCTGGGGAGGGTGGCAGACACAAGGGGGGCCTGTATATATTTATTTCCTTAAAATTGCGGGGTTCTGCACGGAAAATAGCGTTTTCATCTGATAATATACTAGGTATAGAGTGGGCAAGACCAAATTCCCCCTCAATCTTGATAATCAACTTCTATAACGCACCTGATAGAGATAGAAGCTGTTCACATTTGAGTTCCCTAACTTCTTTTTTAATAACATATAAGTCACAGCAATCTGCTTTATTCGAAACCCTGTTATTGGGAAATTTTAATGTTCATCCGTGTAATTGGGGATGTCAGAATAAGGAGCTATTGGGCCCACCAGGAGCTCTCAGTACTCATTTTGAGCACACTCCACAGGGGGCGGATTTGGAGAACTTATTAGCAAACCAAAACTTGTATGAGGCACACGGGTCATGGGAGGACGTAAGAACACCAACCTTTGTTGGCAGAGATGCTAGCACGGTCATCGACTATATCTTTATCACACCAGGGTTAATCGACATGGTGGTATCTTACGAAGTGATTCCCTCCCCCTTTAGCGATCACAACCCAGTGGTCCTGCTCCTGAACATGGGCCTCAACAGCGTCACCCAGGTTGAGCGTCTGGGGGGTCGCAGTGATACCCTTGTCCCTAAGGACCAGGGCCGCAGACTAAAATGGGCAAAGGTGGTGCCGGATTCTTTTATGAATAACCTTGTACAGAACTCCCAAGACGACATGTCAATTTGTATGGATAGTACATCTGAGGGTAGTGCCATTATTAGTTCTTTTTCCACTATTTGTTTTAACATTAATAAGGAATTAACTTGCACTAAGAAGCAGGTTGATCTCTCCACCCCAAGATGGTTTGATAAAGAATGCTCAAGGACACATAAGGATTTACTTCAAGCCCTAAAACAACAGCCAAGAAATAAAGACCTTGTGGTTGGGCTTAGGAAAAAATATAGACAGGCGATTGAAAAGCGGAAAAAGTCTATTAAAAGTGAGGCTTGGGATAGTCTAATATCGACCAATACCTTGAAGGATAGCTCCAAATTTTGGATGTTCATTAACCATCCTTATTTTTCTACATCAACCAATACTGTCATGGACTGTGTAATCTCTGAAGATCAATGGGTTGATCATTTTAGTAAGATCTACAAGAGTGATATGCTCCCAGCACCCAGTAGGTTCCATCAGCCCCCCCTGTTGTTTTCAATGAAGTGGAGGTCAACAAGGCAATAGTTGAGATGACCAAACACAAGGCTCCAGGACCCGACGGTGTTCCGGCAGACTTATACAGCTCGAGTCCACTCCTTTGGGCCAAAATACTTACTAACGTTTTTAATGCAACGGTTACAGCGGGGTTCCCTGAATCCTGGGCCACCTCAACTATCGTCCCAATATATAAGAAGGGGCCAAGAAACGATCCGTCCTGTTACAGGCCGATATCGTTAATTGACTCCGCTGTCAAGATTCTCGGCAGAGTTATCTTGACTAGACTGAGCAACATTACTAAAGAGAAGGGGGTGCTCTCGGAACTCCAGTATGGTTTCCGTGAGAAACGGGGCACAATTGATCAGTGCCTGAATTTACATATACTGGTTAGCAAATATACTGTGGCAAAAGAGGGTCATATATACCTTGCATTTATGGACCTTTCTTCAGCCTTTGACTTGATCAATAGGACCAAGTTATGGGCCATTTTAGCTGGGATAGGGTTTGATCCTCCTCTTATAGATTTTTTGGCGGCCCTTCATGAAGACTTATCAGCTTCCATTAGAATAACCCAGGATGGCAATACCACCAGACCCTTTAAATCCAGAAGAGGAGTGAGGCAAGGCTGCATTTTAGCCCCACTCTTATTCACCTTATACATCAACTCTTTGGATAAAGCACTGGAGGGTCCACACTTGACATCCCGTACGTGGGAGGGGCCGCAGTGCCTGTTCTGCTATACGCAGACGATGCGGTCCTCCTCGCTCGTACGGGAGTGGGGCTACAAAAGCTTCTGGATGCATTTGGTGATTTTATGGCGAAACTCGACCTCGTGGTCAATAATAAAAAATCTCATGTTATGGTGGCCGGGAGGCGGCAAAGGCCAAAAAAACTAAAAAGTTTTAGTTGTTGTGGTGTGGGGGTCTCAAGGGTACAGGTCTTCACTTACCTGGGTGTGATCTTTGAGGAGAAGGGCTCATGGAAACCGCAGGTGTGCGCTAAGTCACTTGCCGTAACCCCCTCAGCCTTGCTAAGCTTTGCAAAGCGACTAGGCTCACGTCCAATGGAGGCACTACTGAAAGTGTACAAAACAAAATGCCTTTCCATAGCCACCTATGGCGCAGCGCTGTGGGGTTACTATTCAACCGGTGATTTGCAGATTGTGGAAAATCAGTTTCTAAGATCACTACTAAGTGTTCCACAATCCACCCCAGTTTTTTCCCTACACACAGAGTTAGGCCTGGGCTTCATTACTGATCAGCTTCTCTTGGAACCATTGGTATGTTGGGCTAAAATCTGGCTGAATAATGAAATTAGGCTTAACCACATTATTCTTAGGGATTGTATGGTGTTGGATAATGCTTTAAAGATCCCGTGGTTAGCTTATGTGAAGGGCGCCCTGGAAAGTCTTGGTAGGCCCAACCTTTTTAGCCACCCTAATACAATCTGCAAGGGGGACGTGAAATGGATTAAGGAAAATTTCCTGAGGAGGGCAGCGTTAAAGCGGGAGAGTGAGGAGTTGATTAAACCCAGAGCAAGAGCAAATTTTCTCCTCCTGACCACACCGTCGATTGAACCTTATCTAACAATTGTAAGCCCTCCATACCATCGACACCTTCTTGTTAGATTTAGGTTCAACATCATCCAGTACTCTCTAGGAGTCTTCCCTGTATGGGGGGTGCTAGATGAGTCAATACCCTGTAGCTGCGATAATTTTTCAGAGCAGTCCATTTTACACTTTGTAATGTTTTGTGAGCATTTCAAGAAGAGTAGAAAACTATACCTGGTCCCTATTTTAAGGGAAGCAGGCTTTACTCGGGTGCGCCCAGCGTTTCTTCATCTGCAGTTACTAGGGAGTACCAAGATAATCTTCGGGGTTGCTAGCTTTCTGGTCGCAGCTATGCGCACAAAAACCAGGAAGCTATCCCGGAAGGACATGGAAGGGCGCCCTCATTACATTGCAGATTTAGCTAATATTTCTTAAATTAACTACTCTTCTTATGATTACATTGCGAATGTACTGTTTTTGTTTTAACATCTAAATTATTGACTGGATTTACATAGCACTTTGACTGATTTTTAAACAGTTTTAACCATATGAATTATACGATATGTAAAATAACTTTTTAACAACTGTTTTTATAAATTGTACTGTATTGTTGCTTTTATGATTTTAACTAATCGAATAAAGCTGGCTTTTGACTTTGACTTTTGTTAAGCACAACGGCCCATCCAAAACACCAAGCTCCCGGTAATCGGCCAACTCACTGTCCCGAGGCTTCGACACCTCTCGCTGCACGGGGCCCCCATCCTTCGGCAATATGGCCTTTGCGGGAGTCATAGCTCGCATTAGGTCTTTCGATTGAACAGAGTCCGGTCTCATACGCCCCTTTTCAGGCGCAACAGCAAGCATTTTATTCACAAGGGCTTCCACATGAGAATGAAGTGCCCCGATAGCCGCCAGTACAGTTCCAAGCGACGGTTCTAACTCTGCCTATCCCATCTCTCCTCGATCGGTGGCGACAACGTACGCCTCCCCCAGAGACCCGCCAACAGAATTTATCGTACCAAGTTGTCTAAGTGGGCTACTCCGGTCTCTCCGGGGGAGCAAGCAAGAGCGGAACAGGCGTCAGTGGAGGGTGACTAATCTTTCACCACGGCAGCAATCTGCACTCCGCTACTGCAAGCGAAATCCCCGACCCAACGAACACCGGAGGGCAGCAATCTGGGTCCCCTGGTCAGGGACCTCCGCCCGCAGCCCCAGTTGTGCCGCGTCACCCCTCCGTCGATGTTAAACAACTTAGAGGACCGCCGTCAAAATCGTGCAAAAGCAACCTCCATATCGGTAGACCGGACCCTGCCGAACTCCCACAGCCGATGTTATTCAACTGGAACCCGGCTGTTCCAGTACTCGAGGCCCCAGCTCCAAAACTGGTTTAGGCCACAAACTTAATGGCGACGTAACTCCGTCTTCCAAGCTGATAACGTTTTAGGGATCGCACCATCAGACATCACATCGGTTCATCTACCCGGAGGCAGGGCGTAGGCGCAGGATTAATTACAGGATCATCCGGCAGGAGACGGAGGTCGGCGGAGCCGGGAGCCTAAGCAGCCATCTTGGTCGCTAGCGTGGCTCCTCCCTGTGCACCTAGGTTTTAATAATATACTTTCGGTTTACCTAGCTGTGCTTTTAGATTCCAGACTTTACTTTGATAAATGAGAATTTATAGCACATTTAATTTGCCCTTTCCAGAATTGTTACTCAACTATAAAATCCTGCTCAAGCCAATATTCTGCAAACAAAATGCTCCCTTATATAACGTACGTCTATGCGTAGCAGTCTATGCGTAGCAGGAAAGGATTGGCTGTTTATAGGCAGCTTAACCACATTTATAGTTAGAAATACTGCCTAATTTAGTGAATGCTTCACTGGCTCTTCACTTATCATGCGATGCAATCCAGAGCTGTGCTTTGAATGTTTTATAATGATTCATTTAGTTTTAATGTATATTTCAGATTGTGTAATATAGGGCAAGCCCTTGAAAAATGAACAGCAACTATGTCACGATTTCTATTGGTACTTATTTTTAAATGTGACATTGAGTGACTAGGTTTCAGTATATAGAGTAGGCAGTGACTTGACCATATACAAAAATTTTATTTTTGTAGGTTATTGCGATCTTGATTGACATCCCAGACAATAGTTGCTAAGTGCTTGGCTGTGTATTGTGTGGCTCTTAACACTGTGAAATGCAAGACTGTAATGCTCTTCTCTCTTCAATCTTTTTCTTTTGCTTTGCAGGCGTTACAAGAAAACCTATGGAATATGGCTGCTCCTCTTTATTTAAAGCAGAATGCACTTGCTTCTTCAGCGGCAAAGCAGGTACATCGCAAAGTGGTCTCTCTTAATTTCATATATTTTGTAATTCTTCTTTCCTGGTATTGGTTCAGTAGTTGGGGGATTTATTCTGTTTGAGTGCATGCCTTATCTTTACATCAGTAACATCTCCCAAACAAAAATGAATGATTTGGCCTTTAAGTGATGAAAGTGTGTAAACACTGGAGTGCAATTGCTGTATGGACACTATGCTCAAGTGTTTTTGTCCACTTTGATGTTCAGGATGGTGTCTGGAAGAGCTTATTTAGGTCACAGCACCATTTTTACCATGCATTCGGGGGCCTTAAATAAATACCCTTGTCCATGTGCTTGGTCTTCAGCATTATATCCAATGCATTTTTTCTTCTTTATTGTCAACAACTGAAAATATATTGATTCACTGCACACCACAGATAGTCAATGAGTCATCAAAATATCAATATTTTTAGGGTGCAAAAAAGTACCACCCTCTGATCCAAGGTGTGAATCAATATCCAAAGATTGCACTTTGCCTTCCCGGTGTCGTGTCTCCCTGTGTACTCCTGGTGTGTCCCATTGGGTTACATCATTTTAGATCTCCTGTCACCAAAATAAATCTCAATTGCCCATTAACTAAGAAATCATCCCTTTCCAGGTCTCGCCTATGCAGCGCGCATGCGCTGATTAGAAAAAAAAACTTTTGAAATCGATTGAGTTTGTTGCCCAAAAACGTGCACGCGTTGCATTTCTTTGAATGGCAACGCATGCACGTTTGGCGATTCCCTTGCAAGAGCGAGCTTTCAAACCATATGTTTGTAATTAACATATGGTTCCTGCTCGCCCCCGCAGGGGAAACCGGCGCAGGCCCCCTCCTCTCTCCCCTCCCCCTGCTTCCAGCGCGAGGCGCGCTCGCTTTTTCCTAATTGGTAAAAGATACACAGCTGACCCCCAGCTGGGTACCTATTTAGCCACTGCTTAATTTGTGCAGGTGGAAGGGAAGGTCGTGCAATTTCTGTTTTTGCTTTTCATTTTCTGGAGGAATTGGCTACAATGACTATTCCTGTGGAGTCATTCGCCTGAGTCTTTGCAACCTATGGTTCAGGGAATAGACTGTCTTTTGAGTCTGAGACCCGCGCACCGCGAAGCGGGCTTTGCAGTAGCCCATGGCGGCATACAGCTGAGCACTTTGAGGAGTGGGATCGCTGGCAGTGGTAGGCACGGTGTAGAGCCAGAGCCGGAACAGGCTGGTGCCGAGCCCAGCGCACAGTGTCCACTGCAGCTTCTACCGCACGCACACCCTGCAGGCGCTCAGCTCCGCTTCAAGGGCCTGGTCTACGCCATCTCGGCCGACCGCTTCAGGTCCTTCGACGGCCTGCTCATGGAGCTCACCCGTGTTGTCCATACTTGTCTGCATTCTGATATTTGTACTCCAAGTCAATGCACTGGTAAAGGCGTTAAGCGGCCCAATGTCTTGTGTAGGGTCATCTTTACCAAGACCTGGTGTTTAGTAAATGACACTGTTTACTGGGATTTGAACGCCCATTTATGTAGTGAGAAATGCCAAAAACAAGCCCCAGAATACAAAACGTCTTAGGTTTAAAATGAGGCCTAGTTGAAGGTACTAGTTATAAACAAAAAGGGGGGGAGGGAGAGGGAGAAGTGGATTCTGTCTCCCCTAACAATACTCATAAACAAAAGGAATCCACTAAGTGGGGTTCGGTTGTCACTGCAATGGTGAGGAGCAACCAGTGTTGTTTAAATACCCCTCACACACCAACAGGCCCCTTGGTGTCATGCTTCATCATCGGGGTCTTCGCAAACCTCTACGGGATGCGGCGTGCTACGACTCACGACTACGTAGGAGCACTATATGTGAACTATGTGCTGGTGTGTGTGGGTAAACGAAGTGAGTAGTGGGGTGAAAGTGAAAAATTAAAAGATACCTGGCACGTAAGTACTGAAAAAGTTTAATTAGTCTTCGGCTGGTATCATTAAAAAAGTGCTAGAGAGGCTGTTTTTTACTGATTAGGGTAAAACAACCATTAGTGCGTCGACATGTTTCGGAGTGGAAAACTCCTTCTTCAGGACGAGGATGTGCACTACTTATCCCCACCTTACTCACATGTATGTAGATATAAAAGTGTGCTCTACAAAAATATTTTAGGTGTAAATGTACCTATCTGTTTTAAAGGTCATAAAGTCCGTAGCGCCCAATTGGCGAAGAACTGAACTTATAGTAATGGGCCAGATTGCCTCATGAACCAGAAACGTGGTATGGGGGTCCGTTCTGCCCAGTGTGGCGACGGTTACTTCCAGGGCTGTTTGGCTCTCTTCCCCTCCACGTGGCTCTGACGAATAATCAGTAAAAAACACAACCATGGTTATACTAAACGCAATGGCCAAAGGCGGGCGCATGTCCCACCTCTTTGTTTACTGGTCACTCCCACGACGTTTTGCCTGGGGGAGCGAACAGTGCCTCCTTGTTTATCTTTAACTTCCTGCCTTGCGCCTCCCTTATTCCCTCTCCGCCTCCCTTCCCACCCTCCTCTTCGCTCCACACACCACTGCAAACGACCCCCAGACCTGAGGCCCAAGAGCCCGGCACCTCCTCTGCCAGGTTCTGCTCCGCAGCTCGATCAGATCGGCTGACACTGCAGGAGGCCACACCCAGGTCCTCTCTTAATCTTCCCTCCTGCCGGTGATCACCAGCTCCCCCAGACCTCGCCGAGTGCACCTGACTGGGAAGAGCCGCCGCCGCCCCCCTCAGCGAGAGCGGGAATGTCGTATTCCCAAAAATGGGAAAGCAATTGCTAAATAGCGCGTAAATAGCAACATTTAAAAATAAAGGCTAGGTATTTATTATACACGAAAAGCACAAAGGATAAATTGTCCTCGAACCACACCCCCAGATTCTTAGCGGATTTCCCATGAGAAGTCAGTAGGGGAAACCCAGAAGGCCAGATCGTATCCCTGAAACCAGGGAGGGTGGGGTGGGGGGGTGTGAAATTACCATAAAGGAGAATGTCCGACTTGTCTTCGTTACATTTGAGTTGCGTGGCAGCAAGCCACTTGAAAACCGAAGACAAGCAGTGCTGGACAGATGATACAGAGCCTGCATCCTTTTCCCAGGTAAAGAGGAGCTGGGTGCCATCCGCATAGGCAATCACCTTAGCCCCCAAGTCCTCTGCCAAGTAGACCAGAGGAGTGACATAAATGTTAAAAAGAAGGGGACTAAGGATGGACCCCTGCGGGACCCCTGTGGCGACCAGCTGCGGGGCTGACGCGGCTGGAGGCAGCTAGACCTTTTGCACCTGCCTTTCCAGGAAGGACCTAAGCCAGCCCCAGGCAGAGCTCGAGACTCCAATCAGCAGTGAGTGTGGATCTGTGTCAAGCTCTGCCGATAGGTCGAGCATTATTAAAGCTGCTCTCCCACCGGCATCCAGACACTCACCCATAGCCTCGGAAACGTCCACCAATGCTGACTCAGTGCTGTAGGAGGATCGAAACCCTGACTGGGCTGGATGCAAATTTTCCAACCCTTCGACAAACTCCGTAAGTTGTCTGGTCACCACCTTTTCACAAACTTTGGCTAGGCTGGGCAGAAGGGAGATGGGGCGGTAATTCCCTGGGATCTGGGGATCAAGGGTTGGCTTGTTTAGAAGAGGGAGGATTTTAGTCTGCTTCCAGGCCTCCTTGACCCGAGCCTCAAGAAGGGAGGAGTTTATGATGATATTCACTTCGGGGTTAATGATCTCCGCGACTGCAGCTAGTAGTCTGACCACGCAGGGGTCAGTGGGCAAGCCCGATTTCAGACCCTTCAAGATTTTGAGGGAGCTAGGCAGATCCGCTGGAAAGAAAGCATGTAGAGAGTGCCTAGGAGTAGCAGGCTTAGAGACATATACAGCAAGGGGTCAGATAGGGCACAGGGCAGGATGTAAAGGCCGCCTGAATCATGCGGATTTTATCCATAAAGAAATTCGACAGAGTGTCGCACCAGTCCTCTGTGGCATGGAGTGAGCTCGACTGCGCCGTGGGAGAAGTAAAACTCTGAACTATTGCAAAGATCTCCTTAGAGTTGTTTTGTGCCTGCTCAATGCGGGCTGCATAGTATTGCTTCTTAGCCTGTGTGATCACAGCGCAGTACATTTTTTATCTATGCCTGAGATTACCCTAAGCCAGGGGGCAATACTCACTGAGGCGCGAGGCACGCTCACGTTTTTTGCACTCATGCTTAAGACTCGACAAACTCGGGGTTAACCAGGGCTTGGAAGGAGATTCCCCAGAGAGCCTAGAAGAAGTGGGCGTCGCTAGCATATTCATGGAATTGGATACCCAATTCAAGAACCCCGTCAGACTCCCATCAAGATCCGGAGGGAGAGTGGGTCTAGAAGCCTCCAAGGCCCAGGAGCGTTTAGAGGGTTCCGTTTTTTTTAAAGCTGGTTTGCGATAGCAGTGGCCAGAAGGGCTAACCAAGGCCACCTCCCAGGAGAAATAGGTAAGACAGTGGTCTGACCATGAAACTGGGAGGGGATCTTCAACCGTGATAGGAAAGTTGGATCAGATTGGGTTGAGAATATGACCTCCTTGGTGCGTAGAGAGATTGACCCATTGAGAGAGTTTGGCAAGCTGAAGAACGTCGCTAAAAGCAAGTGAATCTTTGGAATCAGACTGGTCGAGATGAATGTTCAAATCTCACAGCACCATATACTGGGAGAAGCGAACTGCCCGTGAGGTCACTGCATAGCCCCATGATTGAAGAAAGGCCCTGGCAGAGCCGGGGGGTCTATATGTCAGAGAACCTCCCAACATAAAATAGGCAGAAAACCGGATTCGCAGTCACCCCATATGTAGTATCTCCCCTGTGGAGATCCCATTTGTCCCTGTACATAACAGCCACTCCCACAACCCCCCCTTCAAGCCCCCCCCCCCCTCACCCTCACCCTCACCGCGGCCTGCTCTGGAGATCTTATAGCCTTCAGGAGTGGCAAGCAGGGCCGGTCCTAGGATTCGTGGGGCCCCGGGCAGGATAGGAACATGCGAGGCCCCTCTAATTTACATAAGATGTAGTATCACAGCAAGTGACATCATAAGAAGTGTCCACTGACTAATCATTTTCTGGCACTGTTGAAGTAGCTTTGCAAGAAGTTACCTCTCTAATGTGTACATCACTGAGATGGTTACAAATAAAAATAATAGCCCTAATGAAATAAGTGCAAATATTTTTTAAGCTCTATTATGTGGAAATGCAACATGTCAAACGGGATTTAAAAGCTAGGCCTCTATTTTTCAAAACCGATGTTTCCAGATTAATGAATGAATAAAATTCTAAGACAGACTGTCCCATAGCTATACAATGGATATTCAGGTGACTCCCTGATACTCCAGTCGCACCAATGAAGGTCAAGGTTAAGGCATTTGGTTTTAGCAGGCATGGACATCAAAATAAAGGGATCTATGCTGGTTCGGGTGAGCGACCTGAAAATGCTCCAGTAAACAGAAAGCACAAATAAGAGGATGAAATGGCACAGATGACATACACATGTTGGGTGGCAGGAGCACCAGAAGCTAGACATTTCCCACAAACTGAATGCCTAATCCCGGCAACTACTGTCAAACTTCATTTTTAAGAGATGAAAAGAAAGAACTAACTTAAAGATATAAAGATGAGATGGCTAAATAGGGACAAGAATGTGTATCCAGGTAAAAAAAACCTGCCAAAAGCTACAATGGGAGCCAGTCACTCAACAGACAAGTAGTAAATAAAGCAACACAAGAAGAGGGATTTATTTTAGCAGACTCAATGCAGGTTTCCCTTACAAGGAAATTAAATCTAGCAATGTGGAATAGGTTGGGGAAGCGGTGTTTGATTTTCAAAATAAATCTCCCTGAATCCCTCAGAATCCCTGAACTTTGCATTTTTAAAGAATTGAAGTCACATTTTAAGTCACATATCCTTAATAAATGAGAAGATACCTGCCAAATTGCGATGGGTCCAGACACATGTCGCTTGACTCAAATTTAGCCTAAGAAGTAACAACCAAATTGCACTTAGCCGCAAGTAAATGCACTGGATCTTGGTTAAAGAGACAATTGAAAGCAAGACCCTTGAAAGACTATGTCCATTATCCATAAATTACTCCAATCATGCCCCAGGCTACCTAATCAAAAACTTTTGGTCCTTCCAATCGCCAATACTATATTTGCCTTCCTACAACTACTGGCCACCCACTCACCTAGGCTCAGTGACTGGCGAATCGCTCTATGTGTGATGATGTACTCTATGGAAATGAGCCACTCGCTCCTCAGTCAGCTCCCCTCTGCAGCCCCCTTTTACTGTAAACTGCCACTTATTCTCACCTCCAAAGCAAGGCTCATTTAAAGTGTACTGCTGAAAAGCTGACATTTCCCCAGGCCTCACATCACTACATCTTGTGTTGCCCAGGCCTTCCCATTGTCATTCCGCACTTGACAGTGATCAGGCTATCTTTGGAAGCATGACCAGACTGACCCTGTGCAGCAGCCTGGTAAATATATTTTAATACTCTTTGGGACAGGATACCTAGTGTTCTAGTGGCTCTAGTTTCTTGGACAGTTATTGACAAATGCTAAACTTTAAAACATGTTGGGGCAGATACCTAATAGGCCTGCAAACTACTTTTACAAGATATTTGGGTTTCTTCTCCTGCCCCTTTCCTCAGGTTTGTTTTGTTAAATTACACCAAATTGTGCAGATAAAGCAAATTTCTTTAGTTATTGTTTTATGGAAATAGATGAATGACAATACCACACCAAGAGGGTAACCTGGTGCTAAGGAATTTCCAAGGAAAAGGTACATACTATACTAATGTATTGAAAGGCCAGTTTTACGTTTTTTCCCAGAAGATTTAAGATGACCGTAGCTCAAGACTGAGACATTTCGAGTCCTGTGCAGCTAGAAAGGAGAAGGATCTACCTCCACTATGTTTCCTCCTAATTTTAGGATGGCACAGGTGCATGGCTGTTACAGAGCGTAGGATTCTGGAATAAACAGAAGGACTAATATAGTACTGAAGAATGAGCAGGCCCTTTTATAAAGGGCACAATGGCAAATTGATAGATCATTTGATTTCGGTAATCAGCAGAAAGAGTATCTAGAGCAGCCTTAGATTAGAATCCTATCAGTGTTCTTAATGATCTGAAGGATACCAAATGCATAAGGTGGGAAGTTCAAGACAGGGAACACTTGCATAATCTGGTTGTGAGAAGATAATTGACTGTACAACAGTCTTGCTTAATGACAGGTGAAAATGCAGATATTGGTATTGCATATGGATGTAGTAGAAGTAGATAACACACCATTTGTCCAGACACAGAGAGAAGACATTGGAAAATAAATCCAAGATTTTGTTGTTGACACAACCATGGTGGTTGATTGACCCAGCTCCAGAAGCCACCAAAGAGCAGTGTGTATGGTACCAGGCCCCTTTAAGATGGGGATGTCTGATGTTTTGCTGTTTAGTTTTAATGAATTTGTCTTTATCCAAAAAGCAACTGATTGCATGGAAGTCCAAAACATTTTCTTGGTTAGAGACCAGGCCTCTCAGAAAGGATAGAGCTGAAGCCACGTCAGGGGAATACCTTGAATTCCAGGTTGTTTCAGTTGATTCAAAAGCACCAGATGGGAAACTGATAAATTCAACAATATAATTTAGTAATATCAAGGCTGCTTTGCCTTCCTGATCAAGAATCAGGCCCAAACTGTTCGACACAGCAAGAAATGCTTACAACTTATGGAGAGGTCAGAATCCAACTAGCAAGCGATTAAGAAGTAATTTAGTTTATATGAAACAGATTTGTCAGTTGACTTATTTTTCAAGGATTTTTCAGAAAAAGGCAGCAGATGTGTTAGAAGATGCTGAGAAGCTTTGAGCCTGCGGAAGGATTTTTGAGCAGAGGTACAAACGCTGCTTTTTAGTTTTTAGTTTTTTTTTCTACATTGGTTGAGACAGATGATAACGTAAGGTCGATATTGCAAATGGAGGTCAGGGCAGGGTCTATGATGTTTAGATATCCATTCATTAAATGGGCAGGAAAGGGTCCCAAATGGGAGCTACATTTAATAGAAAGATCAAGCTTTAGAGTACGCAGAGAGCAGGCTGTAATTCCGCAGACATGTCGAGGATGGTTCGAGATCACAAACGTTTGTGAAGGATGACACACATCGCAAATCTAAGCCACACATTCTACTTGGAAAATAAAGAGACAGGTAATTGAAAACTTTGGCAGAAGGCTAAATGTACTTAGCAGCACATGCTAGTTCAAAGACACTTTTACCTCTCCTCCAGCCTCCTACTTTTTTTGCTGATTCTGCCCAATTACATTCACCTCTCTTCTCTGTGCTTTACTTTTTATCTCACCTCTTGTTCAGCCCCTCTTACATCCACCTCGTTCTGCATGCTCTCCTTTTAAAGTATTATCTTTCCCCAATGCCCAAGCCTTTTACCTGTACTCTCTTGTTCTGCCACTCTTACATCCATCTTGACCCTCACACCTCCATGCTCGACTCTTTATCTCTTATCTTTCCACCTTGCCTCTCATATTCACTTGCAGATTCCTCCCCTCTTAAATCCACATCTCTCGTCCCTGCCCTACTCTTCACATCTCAACTCTCCACCCAGTCTTTATCTTCTTTGCTGGTTATGCCATCCTAAATCCAGCCATGCCTTTAACTTCTTCCCTTTCCTTTTATCTTTTCTTTCTGCTCCTGCTTCGTTACATACACCTCTCCCCTTCCTTCTTTCCTCTCTCCTTGCTGATTCTGCCCTTCTTACATCGAACTCTACCTCCCTGATCTACACTTCATCTCTAATCTCTCACCAAGCCTTTAACTTTCTCTTTCTGGTTCTGCACATCGAACATCTACCTTCCCCTCCTCTCTGACTCTTCATCTCATCTCTGTCTTTTGTTGGTTTTTCTCTCTTCCATCCACTTCTCTCTCTTGCCACTCTGCCTATGTACTCTTGCTGGTTATGTCTCTCTTACAGCTATGACTTTTATCAATACACTACCTTCACTGCTCACTGCTTACACCACATATTTTTATTCATGCTCTACTCTTATTCTCATCTCTTCCTCAAACCTTATTTTGTGGATTCTGCACCTTTTACATCAATCTCTCTGCTATCCCCAACTTTGTTGCTTCTCTTTCTCGTTATGTCCTTCTTATATCCACCTTTCTCCTCCATGCTGTATGCCTCATCTCCCCACCCCCCTGCCTCTTACCTTTTTCACTGATTCTGGCCTTCTACACCCACCTCTCATCATTCCCTCTCTCTTCTCTGTATAAGGTTTCTTGATTGTAGTGCCTCTTTTACATCTACATACCCCATCCATGTACTGCCATTCTCCTCTCATTTCTTCCTTCAGCCTCCTAAGATTTCTTAGCTGGTCTGTCCCCTTTACAGCCACCTCTCCTCTTTGATCCCCTTACCTCTTACCATGTCTCACTGTTTGTCTCATAAATCCATGTCTCCCTTCCATGCTCTACACTTCACTTTATCTTACCTACTGTCCCTTACCCTTCTCCCAAATTCTACCTATATTTCACCCACCTCCTACCTACCTGCTGAGCCCTTCACCTCTCATCTCTCTGCAGTCTCTAGCCTTATCTCACTGGTTCTACCTTTCTGAAATTTACCTCTCCCCTGCCTCTCTACCCCAGCCTCTTACCGGCTCTTGGTTGTCTTGCCCTCTTACATCCAACACTTACCATTCCCTCTCTGACACTTAAGTTTTCCTGATGGTTCTGCGTCTCTTATATCTAACTCTCCTATCCAAGCACTGCCTTTCATCTTTCTCTTCGGCCTCAACTTTGTTCACAGGTTCTGCCTCCCTCATGTCCACATCTCCACTCCATGCTCAACTCTTTAGGGGAGATTTAAAAAAAAGTCATGTGATTCAGTGCAGCCCCCTCCCCCCCACTCCCCGGTGAGGCTGCGCTGCAGTGCGCGACAGGGAGGGAGCAGGAGAGCACCATATCTTCAGACACATGGCTCTCTCCTCCCCTTTCCCTTGCACCGTTACTCATTTCAGCTCTGTGCGCCATGCACACACCTTAGCGCTGAAGCGCTATGGTGCTTTGCGCTGCTTTGCACTGCTTTGCACTACTTTGCACTACTTAGATGGTGCTTTCCAGCGCAAAACAAGTTTTCGCTGGAAAGAAAATAGCAGCAAAAAAAATTGCGCCGGTTGGCGTCACTTTTGTGACACAAAACCAGGGCAAAAGGTTTGAAAATCTCCCCCTTCATGTTTTATCTCTCTCTCACCTCTACCCTCCATTCGCTGTTTCTGACTCTCAAGTTCCATCTCTCCCCTACATGCCCTGCAATTCACCACTCTTCTCTCCGGCCTCTTACCTTGCTTCACGTCTTGTGCCTGGGCACAATACAGGCCCCTGCAGCACAGATGGGCCCACAACACTTCTGAGGGCCCCATCCCACCTGGGGCTTCCATGAAGCCTAGGGCAAATGAATATCTGTAAGATGTGGGAGACTCTGGGGCCCATTATTACATTCTGCAGAGAGGGACCCCATAATTTTGTTGTTACATAACTGCTCTCGTGTTACTTTTCATGCATACAGCAATGAATGGTGAGTGGCTTGAGGGGTTATATTACTTGGATGTATCTTGGAGGGTTCATTGCACTCCCCTTGGGTGATAAGGATGGATGTGGGATCACCCCCCACATTCCTCCCCCTCACTGAATGTTAGCATCTCCACTAAACTTTTAAAGACCCAGTTGCTCATTCTTCCTTCGGTTCATGTAAATTACATGAAAATAAAAAACACCAAGCGCTTATAACTGGAGTTATTATTTATGTTTTACTCCTTTAATGTTTGTTTTGGATGAACGTGCTTGTTTGAGAAAAAAAAAACAGAATTGCAAAATAAGAAAAGAATAATAAGCCCTTTATCCATTTTCTGTCTTCTCCCTTCCATGGAAGGAGCAGCGCCTTTTGTGATGTGAGCCCTGCAGGATGCTCTGCGTTTCATTCATGCAGGGGCAGGGCTCACTTCACACCTCATTCCAGTTCAAGTAGCTGCCTAACTGATGTTATGCAGATGCATCGATTAGGCTGATCACGGCCACAAACCCGCCTTCCCACTCTGCAGCACGTGAAAGCATGGGGTGTCATATTGCCTTTTTCAGTCAATGGCAGCCGGGGCGAGGTGAGGAGGTGAGGGGGGCCCCCTCCGTGGGCCTCGCACTTTACACCACTGCTGCAAACCCCAAGGGAGGGGGCTCCCCACCTGTCACTTTTACAATGGCACCATTTCAAAAGGTTGATGGGCTCGTGGGGGGGCCCCATCACAGTTAGACAGCCGCGAGGCCCTGGGCGGCTGCCCACACTGCCCATGCCTAGCGCCGGCCCTGGTGGCAAGCATGACAATCGGGTCAGATGTGTCATCCAGCCAAGTCTCTGTAATGAACAATAGATCTACTGGTTTATCTAGGAGGAGCTCAAAAACATCTAAATAGTGTTTCTTTAGGGATCGAGCATTGATCAGAGCCACCAAGATAGGAGGAGGTCTGGAGTCTGAACACAGCCTACAGACACACACAACACAAGTAGTGTCCCGACCAGTAAGCAGGTCTAGCAAGCAATGGGAGTTACATGCAGATGGACGAAGTGACCGTAGTAACTTATTGGTGTAACACAACCTATCCGTTGGGGCAATAGGCCGATGGGCCAGACTGGCCCTGGACACTGACGGGCACAGACTGGCTTGCCTTTGGCGCACCCACTGCGCGCGTCCGCGCAGCGTGCATATTTATAATACAGGCAGCCAGAAAGACTAGAGAGTGCACTACCCCAAAATGGCCTCTCTCACTGGCTGAACGGGGAACCAGGAAGTTAAGAAACAGCCCCCAATCGGAGTCAGGATCAGATTCAAATTCACAGCACGGCAAACACAGTAACATAATAATAGTGCTAAAATGATTCTTTAAAAAGGCCTAACAGTTATTTTCAGTATTTTTAAAATGAGATTAAAAGACGCAAACAACGTGTGCAAAATGAGCAAAACGCGGGAGGAAATGCGGGCGTGTAAGCAGAATAACCCCTCAAGGCATCTGCGTCCGCGCACCGTGCATATTTATAATCCCAGCAGCCAGAAAGACAAGAGAGCACACTACCCCAAAATGGCATCTCTCACTGGCTGATCAGAGAACCAGGAAGCTAGGTAACAGCCCCCAATCGGAGTCAGGATCAGATTCAAATTCACAGCATGGTTAACGTAAACACAGTAACACAATAATTGTGCTAAAATGATTCTTTAAAAAGGCCTAACAGTTATTTTCAGTATTTTTAAAATGAGATAAAAAGACGCAAACAACGTGTGCAAAATGAGCAAAACGCGGGAGGAAATGCGGGCGTGTAAGCAGAGTAACCCCTCAAGGCCTGGAATGATTTTCAGCTAACTTGGCGGCAGCAGCTACCAGACTACCAATCTTTACGATAGTACGTGCCACCCTGCTGGTAGCTGCCTTTTGGCATTCTCTTTATGGTAAGCCCAGAAGATACTCAGTTACCCCATCTGACAGAAAAGTAGGATCAGCAACTGAATTGGCCTGGCACAGCCCAATGTCTTTATGAAAATGATTCTCTATGAAAGTGTAGCTAAAACGCAGTGCTTGAAAGCAGGGATGTGAAATAGTATGATGGTTCATTTAAAGAGAATGCATTCAAGAGTAAAATCTTAATGATATTTAGTTTCTATTAACTTTTAAACTATTTTTTACATGAACAGATGGATTTTTAAATAAGTGAATTTTATAATGTAGATGTTCCTACTTATTACTCACAGTAACATGGATTTTGCAGCCTGCACTCATTCATTTGGAAAGGGACAAAGGGAAGGAACCAAAAGAGGGTATGACTGATACCAAGAGAAAGCATTAAAACAGACACTCTTTCATAACATCTATTCACATTATTGTGCACAAAAATGGCCATTTTAAAAATGGTGTCTTTAAGCAAATAGCTTCCAGTCTCTTTTGGGTATGCTCTATCAAGCATTAGGATTGAATGTTGCAGATGCCCTTTTTCGACTTCTAAAATTCAGATTTTAAAATCTAGGAGCTATGTAGCAAAAAGTGGACACAATTTACCAAAGGTGGCCCACAGAACTTAAGATAATGTGCCAGATGTGACCAGCATTTCTGAGAAAATATGGCAGAGATGGCTGCCACAACTGGATTTGATACTTCAGAAGTAACACTTTCAATCGGTCATGCCATAAGTTCAGTCAAGAGAGTGACTTTCGGTGTCACAGCTTACATCTACTGTGCAGTATACGAGTAATCTGTCTACTGCACCTTGTTGACATTTGCTGCACTCTGTTTCATGGGTTGCCAGAGGTGGCAGGGTTTGCACATTTTGCCGACTAAGTGAGGTGGCAGGAATAAGTTACATTTTAACTCCTTTCCAGGCATAGGTTAGGGCCCATAACGAATGCGTTGTTCTTCAGGCCCAGTTTGGAATCATTCGGAGGGAGAAAGTGCACTGATGGTGACAGTCCCACTTGAGAGACTACGCTCACACAAACAGAGGTGAATGTTGGTAGCAGGCAGCATCCTGCTAATAATGATAACTCTCTAGCAATGCATCCAAATTCTTCACCATTTGGCTGAACCTACAGTTTTGTAAAGTTGAAGAGCTGGTGAAGCATTCATTAGGGATGTGGTCGTTCTACTATTTAAGATTGTTAAAGGTGCAGGATTAGAAACTAGTGGAAGCACATGATGGCCAGAGATTTAAAGAAATCTTGGGAACTGGATAGAGGCAACGGAAAACATTAAAGGAGCAGCCTAATCATAAATAGTTCTGTAGAAACAAGTGTATGAGTCCAAGATGTGATGAGGAAAGAGCTGGAAGCCATGTAGGTGTAGAGAAGCTTTAGTATTCTAGGAACGTTAAACATAAAAGATGGTGGATATTGGGATTGGGATTAAACACGAGAATACATAGAGCAAATGTCCAGTTGAAACAAGAAAGTGAATTGTGAATAAGGATCTTTGTTTGCAAAGCTTTGGGTGCAAGAAAAGAGCAATCAGCCAGATTCATGAAAGAATAAATATTCGGCTCGCAAAGGGCCAGATTCTGCAAAGCGCAATTTTTGCATTTGGGATTCATCATCCCAAATGCAAAAATCGCTATTTGCGAAATCGCATATTTGCGAGGAATTGCATTTAAGGAATCTCTATTTGAGATTCCTTAAATGCAATTCAGTAACCATTTTTAAATTGCGAATTCGCAATTTTTGGTCGCTATTTACCACAAAGTCTGACTTTGTGGTAAATAGCGAAAAAATAGAAAAAAACACTTTAGTGCATTTTTCTCAATTGCATGTTACACACACACATGTCCTTTGGACACTTGTGTGCGCAACACCTGTGTAAATTTGCATTTCAGGGGTGCTACAGGGTGTCCTTTGGACACCCCTGGCACCCTTGAATTTGCATCCTTATTTGCGATTAGCTAATTGCTAATCGCAAATAAGGAATAACTCCCCATAGGAATGAATGGGAAGTTATTCCTTATTTGCGATTAGCAATTAGCCAATCGCAAATAAGAAAGCTGTAGGAATCGCATTAAATATTGCAATTCCTACATGAATCCCGTTTTGCGAGTCTGTAATAGCGATTCCTTATGAATCGCTATTAAATACTCGCAAAACGGGTCTTTGATGAATCTAGCTGTATGTTTGGGATAAATGACAGGAAAATAGCAAAACAGTCATGGGTTTATGGGGATTTTCGGGAGGGAGGAAGATAAATGGGTGAATGGGAGGAGGAGAAGTGATCATTAGCAAAAAGGTTTAAAAGGTGAATGGACATCTTAATCTGGATACGAGAGGCATCCAAATATGGTATAGTACGTCAAATTATGCTGAAGAAGAGATATCTAAAAAATTCTAAAAATCATCAAAGCCATTTAGGGAAGAAACGTAGGTGATGTGATAATGCATGAACACTGAAAATAAACAGCAGAAGAGGGGCAAGTGTGAAAACTTGGGCAAGTGAAGGGTGCAAGCATTGAACCTTGAGAAGGAGCGGCAGCACTTAACTTTGTGTTCCTGAGAGTCTATCAATGAGCTTTGAGGACAGAAGAAGGCCTTATACAAAGGCCTAAGGAACAGGAGTGTCCCAAGGGCGCAGAAAAGGCCTAACATAGAACATTGGAGAATAGAAGAAGGCCAAGCCCAGAGCCCTGGGAAAAAGTATAATCTTAAGCACTGAACTTTGATAACAGGAGGGTCAAGTATGGAGCCCAGAGCTATAAGCGGGAAGAGTAGGTGGTCAGCACAGAGACTTGGGAAGCAGCAGAAGATGGCCAAATAGTAAAATGGTGGGGGACATAAGAGGGCAAACACCGAGCTTTTGGGAGCAGGGGAGGGTTCAATTATGGAGTCTTGGGTACCAGAAGCGGTTATAAACATACGCTGCCCTTGATGTAACATGGATTAGAAAGTCTCTTGTCGAACGTCCCAAATGTCAGCTTTAATTTTCATTCAGCAACTTTGTTTTATGTTTTTAGATTCTGAATGAAACCTATAAAATGGAATTCATGTACAGTGGATTGGAAACAAGGCAAGTGGCAATCATTCACCACATGAGATTGCAAGCAAAAGCCCTACAACTAATAGTGACTGCGCGCAGTACTCGTGGGTAAGTGTTAAAGAACATCTTGTGCTACTGTTACCTCAACAGCTTGATCCATTTTTTCAGGTGACCATCAGCAGTTTGCATGTGACATTTGAGTAACTCAGCTCTTGTTGGTACCTGGTTTCTTTTCAATTCATTAAGTTTTTCATGTTCTCTGGTTGGATGTCCTGCCCTTAATGTTAATCCTTGTCCTCAATAGCTTCCAATGCCTTCTTCTAAAATGCACACCTCTTCCTATTTCTATTTTATGAGCTGAATTGTTAGTGTAGAATGTTTCCCCCACTTAAGAAGCATTAGCAGTCTTTCTATTACCTTTTGTTTATTTCTTACTTGCACACCAATGTGTTGTCAGTTGAGCTATATAGGCTCCTAGCCCTTATTAACACAGACTACAAGATTTTGTCTAAGGTGCTTACAGAAAGGCTGTTCTTGCTGACTCCTTCATTAACACATGCAGATCAAAATGGTTTAGTTCCAACCCACATCACCTCTCTCAATCTGCGCAGATTTTTTCGCATACTGAAATATTACCCAGAGACATAGCCAAGCTCTGGGTGCCGGGTCCTGGATCTGGAATGAGTGTTTGATTCATTAGAATGGTCCTACTTTCTGGAGGTGTCGCTTCGCTATGGATTTGGAGCCCAATTTCTCAAATATATTAAGTTATTGTACACACTGCTGCTGTCTTGTGTGAAGACCTGGATTTCTTATATCGGAACCTATTCATATAGGCCGCAGCACCAGACAGGGGTGTCCTCTATTGCTACAGCTCTTTTCGCTAACTGTGGAACCGCTGGCGGCTCGACTGCGTGCTTACGGAACTGGATGGGGCATTCCAATAGGTGATAGTTCGCATATTGTCTCTTTATATGCAGATGATTTGCTCATTTACCTCCGATATGTCACTGCTGTCTCTGCAGAGGTTGTGGGAATCATCCGGCAATTTGCCTCCATATATGGCATTCGCATCAATTGGTTCAAATCATGTTCATTCCCATTTGATCCGACCCGAGAATTATAGTGGATAAAATACCACTCACCTGGCAGCCCGATGTATTCTGTTATTTGGGGATACAGATCTACCATTCCCCATCAGACCTTTTTGAAGTTAACTTGGAACGTGCAGTCACATCACTGCGGGTCTTCTGGAGGACGCTTACTTTATCAGTGACGAGCTGTGTGGCGCTACTTAAGATGGTGGCACTCCCTCACCTCCTGTACTATTTTACAAACTTGCCCTCATACGTCAGTGCTTCCTTTTTCCATCAATTGAAGGAGTGATGTAGGAATTTATCTGGAACAAATCACGTTTCCCTGTGGCACTAGCAAAATTATACCAGCCAACAGAGCACGGTGGCCTTGCAGTGCCCAATGTTAAACACTGTTACTTAACAGCGCAGCTGGAATGGGTGGCACGCTGCATTGCAGTTATCGAGCACGGCCACAGCACTACCAGCCTGGAACCTAACTGATCTATTACAACTCTTTCATAAATGTGACTGATCCCCAATGCCACACCTATGCTATTACAAGTTGCTTACCTCTGTTACCATCAGTGTTTACATATCACACGCTGCACCATCCCCTATGCCCCAGCGATACTCTGTACATAGATTAACCACTAGAGCGGAACTTGTGGACTAGGAAGCGGCTGGCGTCTAGACAGTGGGTGACCTTTACAGAGATGGCATACTCCTACCATACGGCCCTCTGATCGAGGAGGATGGGCTTTCTCCAGGTCAGTTCCTATTGCATGCTCTTCTCATAGGAGCTCTAAGTCATAACTTGTGGGACATAGTGAATGAACTGACCGCATTTAACTATGCAATACCTACAGGTACTAGGACGCGGCAAGCACTTAATCAGCTGGCTGCTGGGTTTGTTGCACACCCATACAGCGTATTCTCTCATGCAGTTACGTGGTAACTGGGAGACTGACCGGAGTCATCCCTACACCGAAGAGGAATAGGATGCAGTACTTGAGTACCCCATCACAATCCCTCGTAATGCCAAATTTTGCCTGATTCAATTGTATGTTTTGTGCAAAGGCCCTACCTCACTCCAGAGAAAATTAATCGCTATATTGGACCAGCTCACGCAGCCTGTCCTTGCTGTCAGCTGACAAATGCCAACTTGCTGCATATGCTATGGGCCCGTTCTCGCCTTGCACATTTTTGGCAGGCTGTAATGGACTTCGTGTTGCATTGCACAGAAAGAATTTTCGTGCCCACATTGGAGTTATGCATATTAGGGAGGTACAGCAGAAGCAAGAAATATAAAGTTACATTTCGATTAATTGATTTGGGGTTGATCTTGGGCCTAATTACTCGCAGATGGAAATCCCCTCATCCCCCGCATTCTACAGCCTGGTTGCACTCATTTACAATTTGGGCATAGCCTTACACAGAGAAGATAATCTGAGTCTTAGAAAACACCCTATTGCCTTGCACTGGGATGCGTTAATGGCAGACTTTAATACTGACATATCATCTACTCCATGTCTTAATGGCTCCAACATGATAGGGGACCATGAGGAGGCGGATTGGGCAGTGCCTCTGGTCAATGAGGACAACACCAATGTATACCCTTCTTAGCTCAATCAATCTGTCTGGGTGCTGCGGTTCAGTCAAAGAGCCAGTTCTTGAGGTCCTTCTTGAATTGGGCCAGTAACTGGAATAGCATGAGGTGGGAGAGGCAGGGTGTTTCAGGTTTTGGCTGCAAGGTAGGTGAAAGATCTTCCTCCGGTCCTGGTCTTGCGGATCGGAGGGATGGTGACAAGGGCCAGTTGAGCGTAGGTGTCTGGATGGAACGTGGAATGGGAGACGGTGGTTCAGGTGTGCTGGTCCAGCATCATGGAGGGCTTTGTTAGGCATGTGTAAAGAGCTTGAAGGTAACTCTTTTGTTGACTGGAAGCCAGTGGAGTTCTCACAGGTGTTCGGAGATGTGGCTGCTGCGGGGGATGTTGAGGACCAGTCTGGCTGCAGTGTTTTGAATGTTCTGTAGTTTCCTGACTAGTTTCTGGGTGACGCCTGCATGGAGTGCGTTGCCATAGTCGAGTCTACTGCTGATGTGTGCGTTGGCGACCATCTTTCTGGCCTCAGTGGGGATCCATCTGAAGGTCTTTCGAGTTAGTCAAAGAGTGTGGAAGTATAATGAGTAGACAGTGTTGATCTGGTGGTTCATAGTGAGCGAGGAGTCCAGTATGATGCTGAGGTTTCGTGCATGGTCCGTGGGTGTGGGGCCGGGATCCTAGCGCAGCGGTCCACCAGGAGTCTTCCCAAGCTCAGGCGTTGGGCCCCAGGATGAGGATTTCGGTCTTGTCCGAGTTGAGCTTGAGGCAGCTGTTTTTCATCCAGGTGGTGACAGCCTTCCTCCTGTCGTGGAAGTTGTTTCTGGCTGTTGGGGGCTCATTGGTCAGGGAGAGGATCAGCTGGGTGTCATTAGTGTAGTAGACAAAGTTGGGTCCGTGGTTCATTACTATGGTTGCAAATGTGGGCCATGTAAACGTTGAAGAGAGTGGGACTCGGGGAAGAGCCCTGGGGTCCTCCGCAGCCGTTCTCCATGGGTTCTGAGAGGAACAGTGGTAGTCTGACTCGCTGTGTTATACTGGTGAGGAAGGAACAGATCCAGTCGAGGGCTTTATTGCGGATGCCAGCATCATGGAATCTTGTGCAGAAGGTGCGCTGAGAGACTGTGTCAAAGGCGGTCGAGAGGTCCTGGAGGATGAGGGCTGCTGTTCCTCCCTTTTTGAAGGAGCGAGCGATGTCATCGGTGGCAGTGAGGAGGTTGGTTGCTGTGCTGTGGTTGCTTCAGAAGCCAGATTGAGAGGTGTCGAGGACGTGGTTGGCTTCAATGAACTCTGAGAGTTGGGCGTTGATGGCCTTGCCGATAACCTTGGCTGGGAAGGGGAGCAGGGAGATGGGTCTGAAATTCTTGAGGTCTGTCGGTTCGGCGGACAGTTTCTTCAGCAGAGGCTTCATCTCTGCATGTTTCCAGTCGGGGAAGGTGGTGGTCTCAATGAAGCAGTTGATGGTGCGGCATAGTTTGGCGGCGATGGAGGTGGCAGCTCTGTGGAAGATGTGGGGTGGGCAGAGGTCCGAGGAGGCTCTGGAGTAAATGCTCTTCATGGTCTTGAGAGTGTCGTCCGTGGTGAGTGGGTCCCAGTTGAACAGGTTCTGGTGGGGGGGGATGCATTGTCGTGTGTGGTGTTGGTGGGAGTGAAGGACGGGTCTTGGGTGTCGAAGCGGTCATAGATCTGCTTGATTTTGTGGTTGAAGTAGGTGCCGAGTTTGTTGCAGAGGTCTTGGGAGGGTGGGACTTCTGTAGTCTCGCCATTGATTTTGGCGAACTCCTTGAGGATGGCAAAGGGTTCTTTGCTGTTTTGTGCACTGGCATTTACTCTGTCTTGGAGGGCCATTTTCTTTGTAGTTTTGAGGAGGAGGTGGTGTGCGGTGACGGCAGCTTTGAAGGCTGCGTGGGCTTCTGGGGTTTTATTTTTCCTCCATCTCTTCTCAAGCTGTCTACAGGTGCGTCTGGACTTGTGGAGGGCGGGAGTGAACTCAATGGCTTTCTAGGAGTGTTGCTTGCCAGGTGCTTTCTTGACGGGCGCCAGAGAATCGGACCAGTTGGAGATCCATCGTTGGAGGTTGCATGCTGAGGTATTGGCTTCTGTGGATGTCGGCAGTGTGGTTGTGATGAGGGAGGCGGTGAGATGTTCTTTGGGAACCTTGTTCCAGTTACGGCAGGGGGGTGGGGGGTTGGGGGTGTGGGTGTGGGTGTGGTCTTGTACAGTGGGTTTGGTGAAGGCAAAGTGGTCGGTCCAGAGGAGTTCGGAGGTGTGGCTGTAGGTGATGTTTTTACTGACGGAGAAAAGTGGGTCAAGCACGTGTCCTGCTCCGTGGGTTGGAGAGGTGATTAGCTGCTCGAGTCCGATATCTGCGAGGTTCTCCAGAAAGGATGCGGTGTTACGGCCTTTGGGGTTGTCCAGGTGAAAGTTAAGGTCACCGAGTAGAATGTAATCGATGGATGCAAGAGCCTGGGGTGCGATGAAGTCTGTGATGGCGTCGGTGAAGTGCAGACGAGGGCCATTCTGAGTTACTCTTAGCTGTTTGATGCACCAGTGGGGGCCATTGTCAGGGGGGCCTATCCTTTCCCACATGTATGCTACACACATTAACCGAGAGATGAGACTGACTGCTTATTAAAGCATTTCTTATCTGTAGACATGCATAAAGTATATGTTGTAGGCTGTTGCCTTGTTTGTAAAACTGTTTTGCTCGGTTACGAAAACAAGTTGCAAACTTAGTATCTGCCAATGTTCAGCGAAGGCAGATTCTGTATACGTATCAGCACTGTATTATCAAACCCTTTGATGTTGCAAAACATTTTGCACAATATGCACACATGATTTGCAATGCCATCAGCAATTCATACTGTCATTCATAAAGCTGTATATGTAACGTATATGCTAAACTTGTTTGAAAAACAATAAAACAGATGTAAACAAAAAATGAGTGTCAGATGAGCCAAATATCTTCGCTCCCTCCTCTATATCTTTCCTTTTTGTCAGTGGATGTCTTGTCTCACCAAATGTAGGTTGGCTCTGTCTTGCACCTTTCTAACTATAGTCCTCTTTCTATCCTGAATTACTCCCCTTATTTAAATGTATGGATCCAGTTGCCTGTTTCCATACAATCTTTGTAGATTATATAGGGCTCATCAACCTTTTCTTTAGTGAGAGCTACTCCTGATGAGGCTAAGCAACGTTCTCACTGTTACCAAGCACCACCACACCCAGCTTCATTGACTTTAAGGCTAATGTCCATAGAGACAGATACCATGGTTTGAACAGAATTCTTTGACTAGGGGCACTATGACAAAGCTGTGAAGTGTGGACTTTAGGGATGTATGAACATGTGTGCGTATTAATGGGATATATGTGTGTTGGTGTCTGGGAGCCTATATCGTATGTACTTATGGCACTGCACATAACCTTCAGCATATGTTGCACATTTACATGTATAACACAAACATACACCCTTTCTTTTTAAAGAGAAATATAAAGTGGCAAAAAATGTTGGGCAAAAATGTTCACAATATGGAACATTCTTCCATACTTTCAATTTCTTCCACTTAAAATAATGGCTGTATTTTTCAGTTATAAATTTGGCACAATGTCCATCAATCACTGGGAGCAAGATGTATGTTGTGTATAAAGGCTACATTTTGAAATGAGAGAAAGTTAAAAATGAAGAGTTAACTTTGTGTATATGGATTCTATAAAACTCATAATTTAAATGTTCACCCAATACCAAGTGTCACATTACAAACACTGGGCATCTTGCTCCCAGTGGCCTGTTGACACGGTGCCATGTTTATAACACCTAAATACAGCAATTTGTTTAAATGAGAGTTATTTAAAGTGAAGAAACATGCTTCATAAAACTTTAAGACATAATTGGCTTAATTGAAAGTGGAGAAATGCATTAAGACCTAATGATTCATAGAAATATTTTTCTTCACTTGAAATTTCTCCCATTTAAAACAAATTACTGTATTTCTCAGTTATAAATATGCACAGTGGCCAATGGGAGCAAGAGGCCTGTTTGAAAATGCAGTACTTTCAAATGGTAGAAAAATAAGATGAAGAGTTAAATTAATCATTAAGGTAACCTTTCATTTGAATTTTCACCCTTGTAAAAGCATTCATAAACATCATTTTGTTCTCACACCCCAATGTTAAATTGACAAGGACTTTAATTTAAGAGAGAAATACCTCAGTGCTTCATTTCTTTACCTCTGTGTCCCAACCTGGGTCCTAAATCTGAATGAGCACTGGTCATTATCAGGCCCTGCTATCTGGAGCCTGATTGATGATAATGTCAAATAAACATACCCTTCCCTTAACTTTTAACGGAAAATGTGGCACTGTGCTTATAATAAAATGAACTTAAGGCTGTGAAATAACCTGAAGGTGCTACCAGATCGATCAGTTGGAGAGGCCTGTACTAGATGTTGAAGCATAAGCAAGCAGAAAAACAAATCAGTATGTTTTGGACTGCACCAACCAGAGCAAGAAGGATAACAAAAAAATGTGCAGGATTTAGTGTTAATAATACCTCCCTGAATTCCTCAGAATGTTTACTGTCCAGAAATATTTCTTGTTGAGGGGCTATGGAGCCAGTGTGCAAGATAGCCGCACGGACGTGAGGCTCCTGCAGCCCGAGGTCTTTATCCATCAGTATCCTCCCCCAGATACCCTCATTGTACTTTTAAACATCACCTTATGGAAAGTGGACACTGCAGGACAAAATATTACACTGCTTTCTGGGTGTAAAATGGTGTATTTCCAGCCTATCTGAGATAGCGGCCCTGTTGGCCTACTTCGAGACTGTAATGGTGGCTGAAGGCGTGTGTAGACCTGAAAAACTGACCTGTGGGAGACGGTGAATGGCGGAGCCGGACCCTGCAGTGGAGCGGCTCCAGGGCATTGCTTGGACTTTCTTTGCCTGGAGGGGGGAGCACATAGTGCCCAGGCTCCAGTAAGGTGGGGAGCGAAAGGAGCAGCTTGCGTGGAGTGGCTAGCGGACTCCACTGATAGCGACCCCAGGGCCTGTGTGTGGCAGCGGGCGGTCTTGTGGCTGCTTGCTGGAGAGTTGTGACATTGCCATGCGGTACCATCCTTTCCTTCCCCCCTCCTCTCATGAGGCCCTCATTAGCCCAGACACATCGCAGTGGCCCCTGGTCTGAGAGGCAGAGGCAAGGACCTCGCTTGGGTGACTGCAAGGACTCCCCCACCTGGGAGACACTCCAGTCAACCACCCATCCAGAGGCCTGAGCACCAAGGAGTCAGGGTCTGGAGTGCACGGCTATGGCATAGTCCCCCTCTGGCATGCACTCACTACAGGACACGTTTGATTGGGGAGGAGGCGGCACCCACCACATTGAGTGCTGAAAGAGTGTTGTGCAGGAGATCTGGGGGACACATGAGTCTGCAGTGTCGGGAAAGGCCGCTGGGGCACCATTGCCATCTCATACCAGTGGAACGGGCTGAGCAATCCCCTGAATCTGCAGCCCTGCGCCTGAATTCATCAGCAGACACTGCCCTCCGGACACATCGGTAAGGCCTACTGCCTGGGGGATGGAAGATTGATACTTTAGCGCCCCCTGTCCGGTCACATGAAGAGCGGGCCTGCCTGGTGCCTGCTCCTCCCAGGCGACACACTTCTTGGTGCTAAAACTCAAGATGCCTCTTTGACGGCCTGTACAGCTCTGTGGCACTGCAGCTTCAGCCGATCCTCCATGTGACGGCCGAGCTATGCTGTGGAACACGTGCCCCCCTACTGCACCATCGAGTCTGCTTGTGCCCCCCTGATTGTAGTGTAGAGGTGTGGCAGGACAACAAGGCTGCGGAGAGCCCTAGCTATAGCCCCATGGTCAGTCGAGGACTAGCTGAGAAACACTGGCATTGACAAGGGGACCACAAAAGTTACACTAAACATCAGGATATTTGAGGGCTGGGCACGCTGCCACCTATAACAATGGGGAAACTGGACTGGTGCCAAACCAAGTTGTAGTTCAATGCTTGTAGATCTGCTCGAGCACTGGGAGCAGAACTGATCAAATGGGATCAGAAGATTCCCCAGTGGAAGGAGCCCTTGAGGCGGCAGATTTTAAATCCCTACTCATCGCTATGCAGCAAAGCCTTACGTCCATTGAAAGTAAAATAGACAAAGTGCACCAGAATGATCGCCATCACCCATAAATTGGAAAAGCAGGATGGTTGCATAAGAGAAACAGAACATAGAATCTCTGCAGTCGAGGACACTGTGTCCTCCTGCGGGGAACAGCGTCTTGATATGGAGAAGGTGCTCAAACTCATATCAGGCAAAAACTAAGATTTGGAGGCGAGATCCCATAGAAATAATGTAAGAAATAATGAGGATTCCCGAGTCAATCAATGGCTGAGGGAGGACTTCATGGAGGGCCTACTCGCCACTTTATTCGGCTCTCAATCATTCTCCAAGCTGCTGATTGTGGAGCGAGCCCACTGAGCTCTGATGACCCAGCCCCTGCCAGGCACCCCTCCCCGTCCGATAATTGCCAGGATTCTGAATAACTGCGACAGAAATACCACCCTATGCTTAGCCCAGGAAAAACACACACTGCAGTTTGAGGGAAACGCACTGTCCATCTATCCATACTTCACTGTTGCGGTACAGGAAGTCCACCGGAAATTTCTACCCATCAAACAAAAACTGCAGCAATCCAACATCCCATATGCAATGCTGTACCCTGCACGTCTTTGCATCTCACATATGGGTAAGGATCACATCTTCACCTCCACACTACAGCCTGGAGGCTTCATGAGGCGGAGTGCGATGCATACCTCCCCGTCCGGTCCCATGACACCGCGGTCCAGGCCCTTCTCCCCACTTTCAGAACAAGGCTAGAACGGTATCCAATGGAAAGACTAATCTTACTTGGCAGCAACATGTCTTGTAACATCAGACCCGACTGCGCTGGATTGAGGAGGGTCTAGGAGACATTTTAGGACTATCAACCTATCTCCACGCCTCATTGGCACTCTTACGCTGAACACTTTTGTTGTGCCTGACCAAGTATACTATTTTTTTTTATTTCCCTGATATGTTGGTTTCTGAGGTACATGGGGCACTTGATGACATGCCCCAGACACCCTCGTCTAGGCGAGGTGGTTCCTCGTGGCCCTCTTGGTGGCCCCCCTCTAGGATACCCCTCATTTTGGCACTTGATAATGTACCGCTTTCACTTGCACCAACTGTCCTCTGCTCTCCTGGAGTAAATCTCCTCTGTCCCTGCTTAGTACTATATTCTTCCTACGCTACCTCCTATTAGGGAGCTCTCTTCCCCCTCTCCATCCTCATCCTCTCATTCATTTTCTCTCTTTCTTTGGTTGACTGACTATGCATCGCCGTGGGTGAATGTCCTAGTGTCCTTATTGAGTGTCTTTTGTTCTTGGGGCTTGGGTGGGGTGATTCCTACTGGGATTGGGCCATTAGTTTGGGATGAGGGCGGGAAGGAGACTGTTTTGTATGTTTATCTGTGCTATTGTTGTTGCCAGAACGGTTTAAAAAAAAAAAAGAAATGTTTCATTTTGCTAAACCTTCTGGAGAGCTGGGCTCCATCCTGGGACAAACTGAATATGTTGCTTGTTGCATTTGACTAAAGGATTGGCTCTCCAAATGACATGGTCTAGGTTCCATATGGTCATATCCAGGGACTTATGTGAACCCTCAAACTGCTTCTTATGGAGTGGGGTTGGGATTATTTGCAGAAGCATTATCTCTTTCTGTTTTGGCACTGGAGAGCTACATGTGATGTGAATGCTGTCAGATAATACAGCAAAAAGTGGTCCTGGACATACTTTTAGTCAAAAACACTTAAATGTAACAGTCATTTTAAATCTGAATTACTTCACGGGACTTAATTCCTATTTTTTATCTTCCTTCCTTTATTTTTCAGGATTAAGTGCCGTGAAGTAATTCAGATTTAAAATGACTGTTAGATTTAAGTGTTTTTGACTAAAAGTATGTCCAGGACCACTTTTTGCTGTATAGTCTGATAACCCAGGTCCTTTCACTTCTGCTGGGTTATACCCCATTTTCTTAATGGGTGAATGCTGTCAGAAGCATTACTAGTAGCTGGGAACTGCTAGCCCATGCATTCCCATTTTCAGTTGTCTGTTGAGTTTGCCTAGTCGCTCAATCATACTTTCTTATTCACAAATGCACACTTGCACACTCTTCATTTATCATATACTCACACTCTGAAGCATCCTTCTCGCCCCAGCCAACACACACACACACAGTCTCACAGCCTTTCACACTCAAAGATAGCCAGTAGAAATGCATGTATATCTGTATTATCATCATTTTAGAGACCTCATTGGCTTTTAGTATGCATCAATAGAATTGAATTGTGTTTCCTGCAGCTTTTTGATTGATCTTAGTATTTAGGCACAAGAGAAGAGACCCATCCGTATTTCATAATCTCATGGAAATTTCAGAAATGGTTTGCTGTTTCCAATACTATTCCAAAGCCTATTGAAATTTGGTAGTTAATCATTGCAAAAGAAATGCGATAACTTTTCTCGGCCTTATCACAGGAAAATTCACAATAATTAGTCATTATAATACACAATAGTTAATTGATGAATATATGGTGCAACATTTGGAAGAAAAACACAAGTGGACACTGAAAACGTTTTCCAGTTTTTATGTAGGTATTTCCCGCTTAATGCAAATGGATGCCAATAAATTAAAACTTACACAATTTTATCCAAGGATCGTGTACATGTTTTTGCCTTCAAATGCACCTCTTTTGGAAATCATGCAATATCAGTTCTATTAAAGATGCTTTCTGAAGTCATTGGCGGACATACATCAAAATAAAGTGGGCATCATTTAATTATAGATTTTAATGAGAATGTTTACAGAATTTTGTTCTTTCTTGTATATATAGCAGTAGAAGGCAAAGCAAAGCGTCTTTGGTAGCATCAGTGGAAAAAAGCCTTTAAGGTTCTATCATGCCCATAAGAAAACATAAAAATGTAGGAATTTAATTTCAAAGGACACCTCAGCTGTCAAAAGGTTAAAGGAAATCTCATTGTTACGGACTTCAAATTTACAGGTCCTTTTCCTGCAGTATCTCTGAATATAAATGTAAACAAGTTGAGCTGATGATCCGACTTGTCAACACTGGCCATATGGATCACAGTAAAACAACTGGTAGGTTGGGCACAGTGGGTTCTTTCAAATCTACGTGGGGAGGATCCGTGAGTACACATGATTTTGTTTTTGCTGCAGAGAAATAATACTTCTGTAGCCAGAGCTACGTTTAGCTTTTAGCCTTGGCCATGATTTTCTCCTTAAAGTGAAGCATCTATTTAGAAACTGCATTTATTTTTTTCCTTCTTGATCAAGGTATTTGTGAGCCTCAAAGAGGGTCAGTAGAGTGTGCAACGAAGTATATATGTTTTTAAACACAATCTAAAAATGTTTGAGTGCCCCCCTTTTTTTTTAGGTTTTTCTACATACTGATTCATAAACACATTCAGATACATACAGAGTGTACTTTTGGTGTCACCACCATTCAGCCAAGACCATATTTGGGTGGGCCTCTTTAGACATTGCTTATTTGAAATGGTTTACATATTTTGGATCAGTCTATATTAGAGCATTCTGCAGTTTTAGATATTACAGTGGTGATGTGCACAGTAGTTCTTGTCTGGGAAGGCAGTCTGCATCACTAGTGAGCACTCCGGCTTGTCCGCCATAGTTCAGGCCACAGTATTTTTGAGTTGTGTTCCTCACCGGGGACATCCTGGTGGATTCTTTGCTAACAGTGAATGCAGCATCCTGTGCCGGATGTGGCTCACTCCAGAATGGCACGGAGCTTTAACTTGTCCTGTGCTTTCTTTCTCTGCCTGCCCAACCCCATTCTACTCCAATGGGAGTTCCCTCACTCATGTTGATGAGTGGCCATCTTACATAATCGGTATTGCGCCACAGACCAGTGGCGTTGCATTAGATTTGGAGGGGAATTCCCTCATCTAAGATGGCTGCTGAGGCATCAGCCACTCAGCAGTGAGAGTTACAGCATCTCCCACTGCCTGGAGCCCAAAGATCCTGCACAACACTCCTGTGAGTCAGCCCACCAAATATGTACACACCTTAACAGGCGTGAATTAATGGAGGTTGGCAAGCAGGGTGATTGGTTGACAAACCTAGTAAAGGTACTGAAATGAAGGTTTCTATAATGTTATTTTTTTGTGCAGTACCTTGCATAATGGTGTGTGCTGGCTCGGGGTCTTGTATGTGTCCAATAGCTCACATATATATAGAGAGTTAACAAGGGGTTGTGGTTGACGTACTAGACGGATAGCCCGTATAGAAAGTATTTTGAAGAATTTTGGTTAGTCTGTTTTTCTGTAGTGTCAATTGCAACCATTCTGCAGTTCTGTTCCTCGACTCTGTCTTAAGTTTCCTTTTGGTTGTGTTTCTTCTGATTAAATTTGTGAATAATAAGTAAGTTGGCTGCCTAGGTCATAAAATCCTTCCTTCCTGACATCTAATGGCTAACTGTTTACAATGACTTGGTCTGTCATGCAATATCTTAAACTGAATATCCATAACACAAACTAGCTGTTCAAATTGAGACATCTAACTGCAGATTCCTCAACTTTTGAATATTCCCCACGCGTCAGAATTGATCTGGAAACTTTTCAGCAGTACCTCTGCACGCTGGTAGATTGCACTGTGCAGCTTGGCAATGACAATGTTGCAATCTGGAAATAACATACGGGGCTCATATACACAACTTTCCCATGTATTGTATTTGTATTGTAATTGCATTTATATATCGCTTACTACCCCTGACGAGGCGTCGAAGCGCTTTTTTAGCGAGTTTGTGTTGCTGTCTATTCCTTTCTTTCCGTGCCCCCAGACTGATCCAGAGCTACCTCTTGTCTTTTTGAAGCAGTTTTTCAACTAAAAATGTACAGCGTGTAAGGGAAATGTAATCTCCCAAAACAACAGTATTCAAACCTTGTAAGGACTGTCAGAACCAAATGTCTGTGACAGATCCTCATCCAGTTTGCCTAAGGTGCCTGGGTTCGAGCCACCCCTTAATGTACCAAAAGGCCAGAGCAGGACCCAAGGTATTGTTGACAATGGCCTACTGGGATTTGCTAAAGTGTCACCCTTTTCCTTCATGTAAGGCCCCAGATAGGCAACAATCTCTTAAAAGATTTTCCTACAAAACCATAAAATCACCAACGGAAGTCCAAATCCTCCTGTTCCTCGAGGAAACAGCCTCACGCCACAATTCTAATGTTACACAAAGATAAAGCCAGAATTTCTGATTCAGTTTGCCAACCCATTTTCAACTGCCTCTGTTGACTTGAAACCTTGCTCCCTCTCCCCAAACTTCCTTTAGCTGCCATTATCCCAGGACTAGCTCTCATTTTCCACTAATTGTGAGAAAGCCCGATTGGTAATCCAGCTTATCTGCAAGGACTATGTCCTAGCTTACTCCTCCTGACCACACTTTCTCCACCAGGAAGTGTATCCAGCAGGCACCTCAATTTTAGTGACAAGAGTTCTTGCCCTGCTGAACAATTGGATCAAAGAGGGGATAACTGTGGAGTAAAGAGGCCCTACATTATATTCCCTTTACTGCATGGTTCCCAAAAGAGATGAAGGACTGAGACCTATTCTTGAACCTGTTCATTTGGCAGGAGCAGTTCAAGACGTCACAGAGCCAAGTTCTGTTTGTCCTCTCCATGGTGGATTGGCTGGTGTTCTTGGACATCCAGGGCACCTATTTTCCTCTACCAATTCTCCTCATCCATAGGCTTTATTGAGGTTTACCCTGTGGCGCTAGCGGTATCAGGTCACTGTCCTTCCATTTGGCCAAATGACCACTCCAGATGTGTTCACTTAAAAAAGGCCAGTTGTAGAGCATCATCAGAGAGATCATAAGATATATGGGTGACATTTAAGTGTGCTCCTTTGATCTATATCGGAGCATTGTCACCACATAAATTTGATGGAACTGCCAGCGGTCCATCTTTCCTAGAAGACATTCCTCCCTTCTGTCTCTGGGAGCACCATTCAGCTCCAGCACTACAATACCACTGCATCAGCTGCATCAATAGATAGGTGATCTGGGTTTATAGACCCTGCTTGGGGAGATAATTTGACTGCTGCATTGGTCTCAGCAATTGGGTTTTCTAGGGAGTGGCACATCTTGCAGACTCCGCATGAGAGCAGGTGCTTTGAATTGACTCTTATCAAAGGGCCATGAATGTGAACTTCATCCAGTAGTAACAAAAATGGTCTTCTCCGGTTTTGATTTCCCTGTTGCCCTTTACATTGAGCTGGTCACAGGGTGTGATGTATGCATTTCCACTGATTCTGCTTCACTTGACACTGGCTCCATAAAACCTGTAGTATTGTCAGTTCTGGGGTGAGCAGAGCCGTATCTGAGGCCGAAAGCCATCATCTGCCAACACTAGACAGGTATACTGTGGAAAAAATCTTCTGGACCCAGGCTGGCTCCTAGAGGATATTCATAAGGTGGGTAAACTGCAAGAAGATAATGAATCCTTCAGAAATATTATCAAAAATAGCTTTTTATTCTGTCACTCCTATGAGAGGAATGAAGAAGTGTGAATTTCTGTAGGCCTGTGTCTGTCAAGAGGATGCCCGTCTTACATCCAGAGTGATAGCATTTTGTTTCTGCTCTACCGTGAAATTATTGGAATTCTGAGACCTGAGATGAGGATACAGGGATAAAGCAGCTAGCTGACTGGAAGGGACACAGAGTGGTTTCTGTTGATGACAGGTGTCTGAGAAAGTGCACTCATGTTGAGTTGCAGTCACTCAGGCTCCGATCCACTTTGGGAGCTTGAAAGGAGAATCTAATGACGATCTGATGAGTGAGTCTTAAGGGAAGCCAACTCTAGAATTAGAGGAGCTGCACAACTACCCACAGCCATATACGTTAACAGGCCAGAGACCCAAAATTATCTTAAGGATGTTAAAAGTGTGACAGTGGTAGGGGAGGAGATGTTATTTTGTAGGATTTATTTTGGTAAGGGGGGAGAAACTTTCAAAGAAGTAATCGCGATAGAAACTCCATTCTACCAACTAATGTTTAAAGAAGAATCTATGGATTGTATGCAACCAGGGATGCCCCCATAGGAGATGACTCTCTCTGCTAACATTCTACAAAAGCTCTTGCTGCCCAACACCCAAAGGCAGACTGATAGTTGATGGCTGAAATGTGGCCTAGAAGGTGGTTCATTCTCTTGATAGACTTTGTGATAGACAGACTGTTTGTGGACTTCATCAAATGTGTCTGAGGTACCTAATTGTCTAACCTCGAACCTATTTGAGATGGTTGCTAATATCCATTATGCTCCTAGAGGCACTCTTCCAAAGAGCTGATTTGGAATTTTCATCTGCCAGTAATGCAAGTAAGGTATTTTGCAGTTGTCCAAAAGGTATCTCCTCTCAAGACTCCTTCCTTTAAAGGTGGACTGTTCTTGTTGTCCAGTCCTTCATCACTAACTGTAAGAAAGTGGATTATTATTTGGGGTGGACAAGTGTCCTTATTAATTCTTATGTGTTAATTTGTACATTATCATTATCTACATCTGTTTGTCCTATGCACAAAACTTTCTTAATGTATCCATCATCATCATGCATCTAAGTGTCTGGTACACCCAGGAAAAATTGAATTGTTCCCTAACTCGTTATAAGTCTATGTAGTCTATTTGTTATGGGTTAGGAAATTAAATGGATTATCCAGTTAATTTTTTTTATTTAATATTAATTAAATGTTTTCCCCTACATACTAGGGTACTCAAATAAATGTCTATTTGTATGAACAGATTTTAAAAGCATGCACTGAAAAGTATCTAAACACTAAAGGGAGTAGTCTCTACAGCACATTGGTTCTCACACAGATTTGTTAGTCTGGAACAGTGAGATGCCACCATCACTGAGGTCTGGTCCTCATAACGTGAGTGTGACGGGCTCAGGAGGAAAGGGCAGGAGTCAGGTTCTGGTCAAAGATGGTTTTACTGACGCAAAGAGAAAGTCAGTACAGGTCTTTCGGTGGTGTAGAGGTCGGCGTGGGGATCGGCTCCTGCTACGTCTTCGGACTCTGGACTTGGGTGCCTCGGCTCTCCTTAGTCCCTCCGGGCTTTTCCTCTTCAGGGGCTTGTCGACGTCCGTGATGGCTCCCGGTCACCAATAGCCAAAAGAAAGAGAAGGGAAGTGTCAGGGGAGTACTCTCGAACGCAAACGTTCTAGGAATGGGGGGTGAGGGAGTTTCCGTAGTGCAACACACAGGGCTCTCAAGTGGTGAGGGGTAGTGCTCAAGGGTAGGGCCACCGGGTTTGAACAGGAATCCCAATCACTCGACAGACCCGCCTTTCCTTCCAACCCAACCCGCAACTCTCCTCCGTACCTGGGCTAGCCCCACACCTCCCCCGGGTGAGTGGCTGGGCGAAGCGCCGTGTCGGTGGCCTCCAGGCGTCTCCTCCATCGATGGTACGTCTCTCTCTCTTCCGCGGTTCTCCTCCGGTCTCTCACTCTTCTCCTCGCTGCTCTCTTCTCTCGCCTCCTTCTCCATTCTCCAACCTCCGGTGAACAAGCACACCCTCTCGGACTCAGCTTCCGCATTTGACGCCGCCGCGTCCTTGGACGGCCCCGCCCACTTGTCCGAGGGCTGCCAGTTAAAGGGCCAGTGTTCGTCGTCCTCTGTATCCCTGGCAACCTCGCAATCGAAAGAGGGGAGTTCCTTCTGTACGGGGGAACAAGCAGGGGGTAAACGGTGAAGGTCCCTATGCACAGTCTCTACATCAGTTCTTTGTGGGGCGAGCGACGCCACCCCGCTACAGTGAGATAATTTCAGGCTAAGTGGTGGTTCAGTGCATTTGTGTGGACTTCCTTCACCAACTCTCTGACACTCCCTTGGGAGCACCCAGAGTTAACAACTGTGTGCGAAACTAGCATAAGAAGTTCATGCAGGCTCATGTAATATGCATTTACACCTGTTTAACATTATGTGAAAAAGGCTCAAATTATGCATGCATAATTTATGATTTTTGACAGACTTAAGTTGTACAATTAACGAATCTGCTCCCATACTGTAGGCACAGTTTTGGAAAAATAATGTTCTTGTTGAATCCATAACAAATGTAGGCTGCAGTTTGAACCCCTTTTGCTGTACAGTAATCAAAGATTTGTAATGCAAATAATTTAATTTTCCTTGATCTTTGCTTAAAATTTGTTTGTTTTGTGGTATGCTTACACATTAATCTTGCTCTAAACGTATTTGCCAGTTGATACAAGTATAGATATCCTGTCACTTACATTCATTAGTGGTATGCGTAGTTAAAATGTGATTTTTGCATGTAACTAAAATGTTCATAAGTAGCTTAACAAAAAAAATATTCCAGTATAACTTTTTAGTTAACAATTTATTACTGCTCAATTGTGTAATTTGTTCACATTTAACAAGATAAATAATAGCAGTTTGTCTTAAATTTCTGTTGCAGCATGGAACCTCTTTTTGGCATATGTGAGAACTTTTTACTGGAGGTTGACTTTTTTCAGAGGTCAGTATTGTTTTTTATTTCTATTTGTATGAATAGTCAGAAACATAAATATATAGAAACGCAAGGTTTATCGAATATATGAATAAGAAAGGACTCCACAAACTGATTACTGTGACAAAACGATTTATACATTTAATGGCTTTTCCTGTATTTTTTGTTGACAAGCCCTGCCACTGTTCTTTATTAAAGTTTCATACAAAGAATACATTTGGATCCGAGGAAATGATCTTACAAGGCATGTATGTTTGTAGTACTTATTAGTTTTGCCTGATATATGATGAAACGTGTTTTGCAGCGTGAATCCTATTCCGCCATCTAATGGTTGGGTCCGGAATGGTCTTTGTTTTTTTTTTCTTCTTCTGGGCGTTGTCGACCACTATTAGGTGCCAAGTACGTCCCTTGTGTGACGTCAGGCAGCGCCCTGGGGGTTGTTGTGCCTGGTAGCCATCTTCAGATCCTTTTTTCCGCCATTGGGTCTGGAAGCAAGAGGGGACGCTCCGAAGTTTTCAGGAAAATCCCTGAAAAAACTTGATATTTCGAATTGAAAATTTGCATCAAACATTGACCTCCCAACCCGAAAACACAACTTCACTAGAACGACCTCTCTAACACCAAACAGAGACCCAACACCAACCACCTTACATGCATCCTTCTCAACACCCGCTCGGTTCACAAACACGCCATCGACCTTTGGAACCTACTCGACACCATTTCCCCGGACATCGCCATCCTAACAGAAACCTGGATGAATGCCTCATCAGCTCCAGACATCGCCATAGCCATCCCGGACGGCTACAAGATCATCCGTAAGGATCGCACCAATCAGACAGGAGGAGGCATTGCCATCGTACATAAGAACACCATCCGCGTCTCAACCAGCTCAGAAGACAACCTCGCTATCGCCAAACACCTCCACTTCCAGATCCACACCGACCCCAAGACCACACTCAGAGGCACCCTCCTCTACAGACCCCCAGGACCCCGTACACAATTCAGCGAAGACATCACTGACTTCATCACCCCACACGCCCTCCCCTCAGAAGAATACATCCTACTGGGAGACCTCAATTTCCATCTGGAAAAAAGCAACGACAGGAACACCACCACCCTCCTGGACAATCTCGACAATCTCGGACACCCCCACCCACTACGCAGGACACACCAGCAAGCATATCTCCTTCACTCACACCACTACCCTCCACTGGACGGACCACAGTTGCATCCACTTCATTTACAACAAGACCACCATCCACATCCACCCTCAACCAACTCTGCGAAGAAATTGGAACAAAATCACCATCGACCAGATCTCCACATCACTTCTTCAGAAACTCCCTGCCTATTCATCGAACCCTAACCAAGCCGCCATTAACCTCACACAATGGTTAACCCAAACCGCCGACAAACTTGCACCCTTGAAAAAACATCAAATCAAGCAAGGAAGCAAGATCGCCCCCTGGTTCAACGATGACCTTAAGAAATCCAAGAAGCTCTGTCGCTCCCTTGAGAAAACTTGGAAATTAGACCCAAACACTATCACCCAAGCCGCCTTCAAAAACGCCACCCGCAAACATCACCAACTAATCCGGACAACCAAGAAATCAGCTCTCAAAGACCGACTAGACAATAACGCCCACAACAGCAAGGAACTTTTCAACATCATCAAAGAATTCACCAACCCTACCGCCAGCTCCAACGACATCACCCCCTCTCAAGTCCTCTGCGACTCCCTCGCCTCATTCTTCCATGACAAAATCGCCGACATTCATAACAGCTTTGACAACCAACCCGTAAACCAGACCACCCCTCTCACCTCCGAACCTGTACCTCCTCCGAATATCCTTCTCGACTGGAACCCAATCACCACAGAAGACACCATTCGCCTAATGAACTCCACCCACTCAGGATCCCCTACAGACCCATACCCCCATCACATCTTCAACAAAGCAGATTCCATTATCGCACCGCATCTCCGAGACGTCATCAACTGCTCCCTCAACTCCGGCACATTCCCAGAAAGATGGAAACACGCCGAACTCAGCGCCCTTCTGAAGAAACCCACAGCTGACCCCACCGAACTCAAAAACTACCGCCCCATCTCGCTCCTCCCATTCCCTGCCAAAGTCATTGAGAAAGCCGTCAACAATCAGCTCGCCACCTTCCTCGAAACCAACAAATCACTCGACTCCTCACAGTCTGGCTTCCGAGCCAAACACAGCACCGAGACCGCCCTCATCGCAGCAACAGACGACATTCGAACACTACTGGACAATGGAGACACAGTCGCCCTCATCCTCCTCGACCTCTCCGCAGCCTTCGACACAGTCTGTCATAGCACCCTTATACAACGCCTCAGCAACATCGGAATTCAAGGAAAAGCATTGGACTGGATCATCTCGTTCCTCTCTGGAAGAACTCAGAGAGTCCGCCTCCCCCCTTTTAAATCAGAGGCCACCAAAGTCATCTGCGGCGTTCCACAAGGATCTTCTCTCAGCCCTACCCTCTTCAACGTATACATGAGCCCACTCGCAACCATCGCACGTCAACACAACCTCAACATCATCTCCTACGCTGATGACACTCAGCTGATCCTCTCACTCACCAAAGACCCAATCACCGCCAAAACCAACCTACATGATGGGATGAAAGAAGTAGCCGAATGGATGAAGCACAGCCGTCTGAAACTGAACTCGGACAAAACGGAAGTCCTCATCTTAGGGGCATCTCCTTCCGCCTGGGACGACTCTTGGTGGCCAACGGCCCTAGGAAAAGCTCCCATACCGACGGACCACGCACGGAACCTGGGCATCATCCTGGACTCCTCTCTCTCGATGACCAGCCAAGTCAACGCCGTCTCATCTTCATGCTTCAACATCCTACACATGCTCAAAAAAACATTTCGCTGGATCCCCACCGAAACAAGAAAAACGGTCACCCACGCACTGGTTACAAGCCGTCTGGACTATGGAAACACCCTTTACGCCGGCATCACCGCAAAACTGCAGAAAAAACTCCAACGCATTCAAAACGCCTCAGCCAGACTCATTCTAGACATCCCCCGCAGAGACCACATTTCCGGTCACCTGAAAGACCTCCACTGGCTCCCCATCAACAAAAGGGTAACGTTCCGTCTCCTCACCCACGCACACAAAGCCCTTTACGAACTTGGACCTGACTGTCTCAACACGCGCCTCTCCCTCTACACTCCCACCCGCCAACTGCGTTCGTCCAACCATGCCCTCGCCGCTGTTCCGCGCATCCACAAAGCCACCATGGGGGGAAGATCCTTCTCCTACTTGGCGGCCAAAACCTGGAATTCCCTTCCCATCCACCTCCGCCTTACCCAAAACCACCTAGCCTTCAGAAAACAGCTTAAAACCTGGATATTCGATAAGTAACCCCCCCCCCCCCTTCCTCAAGCGCCTTGAGACCCTCTGGGTATGTAGTGCGCTATATAAGTTTTGACTTGACTTGACTAATACCGAAGACATCAAGGTTTGACAAATGGCGAGGTTGGGGCCATGGTAAATACCCCTTTTAAATTCTGCCCTGAGTGCCACCGCAAATTCGCACAACGCGTTCCACATGACGTGTGTGACCTCTGCCTGCCCAAGGACCAGGAGGACAAGGACTGTGAGGCCTGCACGATGTTCCTGCCGAAAACCCTCAGGACAAGCCGAAAGCAGATAGAGGCTCACTATGCAACAATGTCCCAGGCACCGGAGAAACCTTACCTGAAGGACCTAGGCCTCTCCAGCGACAAGGAGGACCAAGGACTTCCAGCAGAATTGACACACAATGTCGAAATTCTGATGGCAAACTCTGAAAAAACACACGTCCAAAAAAAAGATTGCAAAGGACACAGAGAAGAAGACGGATAAGGTAAGACACCATACACTTCCATCGGGACCGAAGGGCCACAATAATAAGGCACTGCCTAAGGCAGCCCCGATGCCATAGAAAAAGACGATAGAAGGCCAGCCGCGATCCAAAGAACCCGACTGAACCTTACCAAGGGACGCTGACGAGGGAAGATCGCCCAAGAAGCTGAAAACAAGGGTCGAACACGAACCCCTGAAGGGAACTACACCTCCCTCGAAGCCAGAGGCAAGTGCGACCAAGAAGAGAAAATCTCCGGTCTCCGACACAGAGAGCGCCATAGAGGTTGAAATGAAAAGAAAACTGCTAAAAGCTGAAATGGCGAGACTCCTCCAGAAAAAGGAGTTCGACACTTCACTCAAGGAATTCAGTATTACAAAAATTCCCATCGACAGTGTCGAGGCCGAAGAGGAAGAGATCCTCGAGTCACCTCCAACCCCTAAACCATGCGATGACGACCTTGATTAGTACATTGATGCACCTGAAGAGGAAGAAGCCTCTTAAACCTTCGAAGATCAATGGAATGACCTCGACACAGAAAGCCCAGAGGATGAGATATGCTGTTATCCCTCGAAGTCTTCCCCGCCAGATGATATAGCCTTCTACAACGGCTTAGTGAAGAGAGCAGCTGACGCTTTCAGGGTCACCCTCGAAAAAGAAAAAGGGGACACATGCGTTCTCTTAGAAACAGTAGCCCCAGTCAACAAAGGCACACTATCTACTGGTGCTACAAGGCATCCTGTATCAAAGCAAAGAAGCCTTCAAAGAGTCTGCCTAGAGCAAAGGGCTAACACCAAGGGTCGAAAAGAAGTGCAAACCCTCTTCCAAGGACCCTAAGTATATCCTGGTAAATACAGTGCCTGACTCCATCATTGTCACCATGGCCAGGAGAAGAGCAAATGCCCTCTCTAACAGTGGACCACCTCCTCGCAAACTCAAATGCCCTGCTAAACAGGTACGGTCACCAACAATGGGATGACATCAAGGAGCTCATCAACAAGCTCCCGTAAGAGGACAAGAAAAAGGGAAAATGCCTTAAATCAGCACTCGACGCAGCAGACACTGCCATCAGACAGATGTGCACAGGCACCACACTAAGAAGGCATGCCTGGCTCAGAATATCCAGCTTTAAACAAGAGGTGCAAACACCCATCATTAACAGACCGTTTACAGGGGAGACACTATTTGGAAAGGAGCAGATGAATCTCTCCAGCAGATTAAAAAAGACAACGAAACTGCAAGCGCCATGGGAGCCCTGCAACAAAGAGGTACCTTCAAAAGAAGAGGATTAGCGGAAGAAAACCCACAAGAAGAGGTGCCTTTGTTCAAGGACAACAAATGTCTCATCAATAAACGGTCCAAGGGAATGGTCAACATACAAACCAACAACCAGGATACCAAACCTGGCTACAACAGCCAAAGCAGTCCTTTCGAGGAAGAGGCAGGGGCAGAGGCCAGCCCTCTAAGGGAAGAGGAAATGGCTCAAATTGACTCCTGCACAGAAAAAAACACACACACCATCAGAGGGAGGCAGGATATCGCAATACTTACAACAGTGGTGAAAAATCACCACAGACAATTGGATATTAAATTCAATTGGATATTAAATTTGGTAAAATTCTGGTATTGGATAGAACTTACAAAAAGCCACCATCAAATCCCCAACCCCCCCCCCCCCCTCCCCCCGCCCCCCTTCACCCTCTCCCGGATAAAGAAGTTCCTCAAATCAGAACTCATACAGTTAAACTCAGAAATCAAGTAGCTTCGTCAAAAACAAGCAATAGAAATTGTACCAAGGCAAGACCTTTTCAAAGGAAACTACTCACCATATTTCCTACTTCCCGTTAAGGCCAATTCTGGACCTAAGGTTCATAAACAAATTCATTTTTACGCAATATTTCAAATTGGCTACACTCCAAGTAAGAAAACCGCAAATTCGAAAGGGAAATTACATAGCAACAATAGATCTCAAGGACGCCTATTTACACATCCTTATGAACAAAAAACACAGAAAATATCTCTGGTTCCTACACAAGCGAACACACTACCAGTTCAAAGTACTTCCTTTTGGAATAAAATCAGCACCATGTGTCTTCACCAGGGGCCTAGCCGCAGTTGCGGAATACACGTCTACCCTTACCTAGACGACTGGCTTATAAGAGCAGACACAAAACAAAATGTCTTAGCCATGTTCAAACAGCTATCCACACACTTCAAGGATTAAGATTCTCAAGAAATCAAAAGAAATCCTCCACTAGGCCACAAAATAAAAAACATTCTTATGTGCAAGAATCAACTCAAGACTCGGACAGTCTTACCCTACACAAAAGAGGATACAAGCCATCAAACAAGAAACGTCCCTCTACCGGAAGGGTCAATCTCTGACAGGGAGAAGAGTCATGAAGCTCATGGGCATGATGGCGTTATGCATCCCACTCATTCCTCATGCCCGCCTACATATGCGCCCCTTCCAGGAATGGCTTTCCAACAACTGGTCACAGGGAGTTGGGAGGATCTAGTGGTTGTTACGCACAGACTGCAAGCTGAAATACAACATAACTCAAGGCAGACCTTTCAAAAATCCAACTCCTTCTGTGGCAATCACAACAGATGCATCCCTCAACGGATGGGGAGTGCACTTCCAGCAACTGAAGATTCGAGACCAGTGGAACGACCTAGACTCAATAAAACACATCAATTACCTGGAAATGAAAACAGTATTCCTAGCATTGAATGCGTTAAACACATTCGCAAAAGGACTATCTTGATTCAAACCGACAACACCTCCACAATGTTTTACCTCAACAAACAGGGTGGTACGAAATCAACAACAGCTTAGAGCACCTAATGTATATAAGTGGTACTCCATATGTCTGGAGATCATGCAAATCTCCCTACTGCATCGAAATACAGTAAAAGGGGATTGTGTCTTATCTTTACTTCAAAAGTATAAGATAGACTGAATTTCATTGAGTTCCAGCAAACGCAGTTGGCAGATATGGTTGGATCTTGTGGTCAGCACAAAGCACTGTAGGAAAGGGAAGGTAAAACAAAGTGTTTTTTTCAGTGAAGAATCATGAAACTATGCTGATGACAAGATGGTTAGTAACGTCAAGAGAGTGACTGCAGCTAGTGAACTCATTTGAATGAGTACATGAATGGAAGTGACTTTGGCAGGTCAGTAGTCTCACACCCTTATTCTTCTGAGATGTAGGTGATCCTCAATACTTACATTTTCTGCTAACTGTCTTAAGATGACCTGCTGATTCTAATGGGGTAATTTTCTGCTAACTGTCTTAAGATGACCTGCTGATTCTAATGGGGTAGGCCAAAGAAAAACGCAGTAAGGATGAAGGTAAACTCCAAATGAATTAGATACTTCATTGGACTTTATTAGTAACTTACAAATTGGCATGCGTTTGAAGGTTTGTTGATCCAGACGGAGTGGAGCTACCTCTCATTTTATGAGAATCTGTCTTAGAAAAACTATCTTCAAGCATGGGCTTCTGTGCACACTTTAACTGTAGTGCCGTGTGGATTGCTACCAAGGCTAGATCCACATTTGAAAGGACAGTAATATAAAAGTAGTTTATCTCATAGGTTTTTTTGACCTGACATAATTTATATTTGGTGACCCTAGATCTACTTTTCTAACCGCTGCATCCATTTTTGGCATTACTATGTCCATACTGACTTATAATTGAACAGGCCATTCTAATCAAACCAATCACAGCCTTTTGCTCACCTCACTGTGGTCTCGGCCCACAAGGCTGAGAAACCTTTCATTCTTTTTTTTTACCTTCCTTCTGGTAGATAACCCAGTTTGGTAGTTGATTGCAATGAATGATATTTTCCTGCTGCTGGTGAAAGAAGATGAGACTCTGTAATGTTATTGCACACTATAACCTAAACTCATCGATGATCTGAAAGTGTTGTAGTCTTATTTCCTATTCTAATATTAGTTGGCTGGCCTTTATTAAGGTAGTAAATAATAGACGGACGGATCATGGTGATGCATGGACGTGCTTGCCATTTTGTAGTTTCTCCCTTATTAAGCATTTAAAACTGTAATGAGGTCTCTGTTCTTTCAATGATCAGACCTAATCCTTATTGAAATTGTTTTGAAATTAATGTGAACATTTGAGGACTTGTGAAGAGCTCATTAGTAACTGCAAATGATTTAGAAATGTTTTCTTTTTTCACAGATGTTTCATTACAGAGCTACCATACATGCCTGATAGCTTTGTGGATAAATTGCTCGATTTAATGCCCAGACTTGTAACATCAAAACCGTCAGAAGTTGTCAAAATCTTGCAGGCAACTTTGCGACAGAGTAGCTTTCTTCATCTTACTCTTCCAGAACAGGTTGGTTTCGACTGTATGACAACATAGCATTGCTGTGGGATTTGGGATTTAAACCCAATGAAACAGAAGATAGTTATTTCTAAGTAATTACCAGAACGTTTGTACTGTGCTTTAAACATCTGTATGCTTCGACTTCATTTGCATAAAAAGTATATTCTGTAATGTATCCACTTCCTTTCATGACAATGCAAAATCGTGCCTGTAAATTTCAGCATTTTAGCATTCACTAATAGCACAATAGCATTTCAGCATTCCATTTAGCACAATAGAATAGGTATAGGGAATTGTTTCAGTGCAAAGATAATAATTTAACAGTACAGTGGACCGTAGAGTGGTAAGCATGCCCTTGATTCTGGAGAATTATAACTACTGTACAGATTTTAATACAAAGCAGATGTGAAATTACCAAAGTACTTTATCGTATAGTTTGTTGGGGTACACAGTTATTCTGGGTAATCTAAAAGTAGTGATTTCCATTTTATGTCCCATAAAAAATGTTTTTCCCTCTTGAGCAAATCTGCTAAACAGATCACTGCAAACCTTATAAGTAGGACTTTGGTTAAAGTAGACCTTTTTAGGTGGAGGCTACCGTCCCACAGCGAAGCAGTGAGGGGCCGGAGCCGAAGATTTAATGATTTCAACAGTGTGGGACTTTATACCGCCTCTCTCTTCCATTGGCTAGCTTAGTAAATAGAGGCTAGCCATTGGAAGAGAGGTGTGTCAATTACTATTTTCCCCGCCTTAATGCGATCTGTGGGCGTTTCTGCCTCTTTTTTTAAGTCCCGCCCCTTTTTCATCGTCATTCGGAGGTGGGCGTTTACTTCTTTTTTTTTTTTTTGCCGGCGCTTTTGTTTTGCCGTTTCCCCCGACCGCCGCTGGAGGAAGGTTGTGCTGCCCCCCCTCTCTCGTTGTGCTCCTCGAGCCCCAGAGGCTGCTGACGTTGCCCAGCTGCCTAGAACGACCCCGCAGTACCTGGGCACCTATCTTCACCCGCAGAGCCCCCACCGCTGGAAAAGACAGGCTGCGCACACCCAGAGGCTGCTGACATCGCCATTTGTGCCGTTGCTTTCCGGTGCTTAGCACCGGCACTTCGATTCGATTCAAAATCTTTATTCGGATTACACAAAAATCCATAAAAGTACAATCATAAAAATACAATTCAGCATATTCAAAATTACAGTACCTAAGTGCAATTGATGTTTATACAGTGCATATGAGTACAAGTAACAAATCATATATTTCATATATTTCCAACTCTTGGGTAAAAGAAGATCAATAATCATAAAGAGTACAAAAGTGAATTAGGGGCATTCCATACTTCTACGAACATTGAAAATAACTTTTAAGAAAGTACTTGTGCGGAATATAAGTTCATCATTTTCTAATTTTAGAAGCATAAGATAGGACTGATTCAATGAGAGAGGTCTAAATTTTTTAAAATATGGGGTTAAAAACCATTTAATATATTTCATATTAAATTTACACATAAAAAAGAAATGTAAATCACTTTGTTTACTTATTCCATCACAAGGGCACGGGATATATCCATGTGGGCTGTGTCCCAAGGGAAAGCAGAGGGCAAACTTTATCGTTCCTGCTCTCATTCTAAAAAGTAACGATCTTTCCCAATTGCACATAGGTAATAACAGATACAGTGGTAATTGGTGAGTTGGTAAGTCATTATTAATATAGGACACAACAGTTTGTTTTCGCATCTCTTCTGACAGTCTATTTCCATTATAAATGGCATATAGTTCGAATTGAACTTCCTTTTTATCGGACCTCTTAATATGGGATGGATTATCAAAGAGGTCTCCTCTGTCTATGCTAGACAAACTTTCTTGTATACCTCGGAGCCATGGGATCTTATTCCATTTATCGCAGGCTAGGCACTCACTCAAAATGTCCTGTGTTAGGCTGGCATAATCATTTGCCCAGATAGCCAGCCAAAATAGTGCGGGCCTAGCAGCAATAAAATCACTAATATAGGGAATGTTCAGCTCTGAGTGGCAAATATATCCTGATGATGAAATGGGGACCCCCAGTAGTTTCCTACATAGCCGATTCTCTTCTTTTTGTATGGTAGGTGTTTTTGAGGAACCCCATATTTCCGCGCCGTAGGTTGCCACTGGTATACATTGGAGCCTATATATCTTTAAAATGGCACCGGCACTTAATTATCAGGGCCGGGTCTACATATTTGCTGCGCACGTCACACATTGATGTTTTATAAAATGTACTTTTACTATGTACCAAGTGAAGCCGCCGCAGGTCCGCAGCGTGTTTTTCATGTGTACCGAGTGTGAGTCACGGTGTTTAGTGTTGCTGCTGTGAGACTTCTTAACGACTTTGCCTGCAGCCCAAGTGAATAATCATAAATGAAATAATATGTAGATCATGGCGGCCGCGTCCCTTCTTAGTTCAGTGAGTCAGTGCAGTGTTAACTGTTGTCATTTGGCGGTGGGCGGGCCGCAGAACACACACGCACACACACACACACACACACACTGATTTATTAGGGCGGGCCGCAGAGGAGGGTCCGATGGGGTAGGGGCTGTGCGCGCAGATTTTTTTCACAGTTGATTGCCACGCCCCAGCATGACCACTGGAACTCTTCACGAGTCATCGACGTTTAAGTCAGCCCAGCCCGACCGACGACGAAGTTAAGGGCAGATCTGGGCTTCCTGTGCAGGCATCGATCTGCAGCCAGCCAGTAGTACAGGGCTGACGGTTTGGTAGCAAGAAGCAGCACCAGGCCACCTAATCGTACTAATTAAAGAAAAGGCAGTGCAGCCAGTGTGTGTCCCTTCCGGCCGGCCCACCACGAGTAACGGTAAGATTAGAATTAACTTAAGCAGTAATTGTAAACTAACTAACCCGCTATGGTTTTGGCATAGTGACGGCATATTACTGGAATGTTAGTTGGCTTAGTTTAGCTTTGTCCGGTTGTAAGATCACCAGCAGGGTGGGAGGCTGGCAGCTCACCTCTGATGGCTCCACAAGATATGACGATTATTAGGATCATCATGGATGTGTGCCTGGCCTAGTAGTAGGCGCGGAAGCCGTCACCCCCGCCGGCCGTAGCGGAACACTTTCATGTATCTGGATATGGCCGGGCGAGGCCGCAGTATTGGCCTGCCAGTTCCGGGTAAGGTTTAAGTAAAGTTAAAAGGCCAACGCGAGGTTAGCATAAAATAAAAAGAGGAGCCAGATGTCATCCATGGGGAGCTCATTTTGATTGGACAGTTTTCTATCTTTCAAGATAGCAATCAGCAGGCCTCGGGTGCATTGGCTCTCATAAAGGGAGTGGTCCTACAGATGGGCGGCGGTGCCAAGTGCTGGACTCCTCGATGCTGCACAGCACACGTGCCCAATGACTGACCAAGCGTCTAATTTCAAGCCCCCCCCCCCTATAGTAATAAAACACTGGCAACACTCTCTGGTTGTTTAAGCAGCACGTGCCATGCCCCACCCTGCCCCGTAGATGGTTTTTTGCTTCCAGTCGCCTTCTTGTAATATAACAATCTGGGTGTTACTGGGGAGAAGTGCCGATACCTCCGCTGTGCTCCCCCTTACAGAACTGGAAAACAGTGGCTATACCCTGCACCCCTCTGGGTTGGGAACTTTCCCTTACTGTACCGGAGGACAGACTAGCTGAGAGGTTTCAGAATGCTGTGTGACATTTTCATAACTGAAAAGTGATATTTCAACGACTAGGAGTGACACTCTCATGTGCGCACAATTAACTCCCGGTGTAACGGTTTATTAGAAGTCACTCTTACCTGTGCTTAAGCGGCTCTTCTTAGTGCACTGCGCAGAGCCAGCATGGCGTGATCGTGCTTTAAGTGACACTCTTTTGTGAGCAAATACAAGCAATAAAGACAAGTGAAACATATAAATATTCGAAATTACACTCCATTGAGCAAAGAGAAAGTCTAAGAAGTCACTGGACTAAGTGCGCTAACGGGAGGCAGCTGAAAACGGAGAACAGTCATACTACTTCATGCAGTGGAAGGTATGGGTGTAATGATAATGCAGAAAGTGATGTTATCTGCGTGGTGCCTTTAAGAACCAAGCAGATTACTTCGAAGGGTTAATGGCTAAAGTGCATGAGTGAGGTGAATCAACAAAAAATGTCTGACAGAGTCCCTACAAAAAGTTTGTGCTTGTTGTAGTCGGAAGAAACTACTGTTCCTAGCACGTTAGTAATGAGGCCTAAAAGGAAGGGAATCTGATGTAAATAGTTTGTTTCCCGACATTGGAAAGAAATAATTTATGTAATTATTAACACACAGACAGTACACACACACACTCTGGTCAGTGGCAGTGGGTGGTACCTACTTATTGGTCTTGAGTTTTGCAGCACTGCAAGCAGCTTTCCGACGTTGGCGACTCTGCAAGGCAGCAGGCCTACGGCTGGGAGCCACACCCCACCTGTAACCTTATCGCTTTTCCGCCTGCTTTATGTCCAGGCTGACGGGTGTCTTTATTCCGGCCACTATGTGTGTACAGGGTCGCTGTAGCCATGGGAGGCAGGAGTGGGGCATAAAAATGCCTGACCCCACTAAATGCAACTGCGATGTTGTCAGAGAAGACTTTCAGACTCAAGCTTGCTCTGCCATGCCTATGGGGCTGGTGAGGTCCTCCCAAGGGCTCCAGTCCTAAAAAGAAAATCAGCTAACAGGGCTCAGTTTTTACTCAGATGCCACCTGACTTTTAGCAGTGCCAGTTGAAGATGTGGGTGGCACTAAATAGAGTAAGTGGGTGGAGCCAGTGTAGGGAGTGGGTGGTGCCAGAAAAAACGTGGGTGTGGCCACCGACAAAGATTAGAGCACCTGCACTTCATATTTTACAAATTAAGCCCCCCACCACTGGACATCAAAGTGTTTTATTTAGAGCGCTTAGAAACCTAGATGTGTCGTGTGAAGCGCTATATATTTTTTTTGTTTTATAGCGTTAATGGTACTGCTAAGTACGCCGCACACCGTTAAACTCCTATGCAGTACCACGCCGACCTCTCACGCCCGTTCCAAGCCCCACACAGCATCCCTCCCTCCCCGTCACACGGTCCCTGTGGTAACCCTGGGTCTCCCCCTGGTTCTAATTTTAGGCAGATTCCGATGAAATGCCCGTATCGGTAATTGCTGCGTTATGTTTCCATATGGTGGGTGAAAATGGAAGGACAGGAAAGTGGTGCGTGTTATTTTCAAAAAGCAGCATTCAAATCGGCTGCTCCTATGTTTGCCTCGTTACCCGCATTCACACTCTCAGCAGAGCTAAACAAACAGAGGTTCTCGGGTGCCGGGTTTGGCGTTGGTCTGTGCCTCTGACACTGCCTCTGCAGCGCCCCTCGTGTCTCCACCAATTTTTGTGGGTTCTCGGGGTACTGTTTCCCTTTCCAGCACTCCATACTAGAAAAACATACATAAAATCCCGCATACCCATGTGCACACAGAAAGAGACCCGGTTATATAGCCGGACAAACACACGGGTACTGACTGAGGTGAGCATGCACGAACGGGAGTCGAGTAAAACAAAACTAGCAATGCACTTTTTTTCAGACCTCCCCCGTCGACTTGTTGTGATTGGGGTCTGTGTGTACGTTGTGTGTATGTGCGTATTTCTATTGTTTATTTTGTTCTTTATTCCAGGTCAGGATGTATTCGTTTTTTTTTCCTATGTTACTTACCACTTTCTTATTCTCATAAACATGTTTTATTTACAGGAGGGTGGACTAAAGAAAGAACGTTGTGTTTGAAAAAATCATATTATCAGAAAGAATAACGCGTGTTGCATGAGAGATTTAAAGTCAGACTGAGCTCAACACATAGACAAAGCCCAGTGCGCTGGTAACGGGGTTTGGGAGTTGCAGGTTTTCTGTGTTAACGTTTCTTAACCTTGTTATTCTGAGTTTAGAATTAACAGAAGAGATGCAAGCGCCTAGAAGCGGCCCTTACTGGGCTCCCACAGCCATGCCTTTAAATCAACAGCTCAATAGCTGTTACACTGCTGTGGGACCCCGACGATTGGACAATCCATGCCCAGTCCTTGTGCGCCCAGGCCCGCGTGCACCAGAACACCCATCACCACCTTTGTGCGCCCAGGACACTTACCACCACCGTTGTGCGTCCAGGACACCTACCACCTTTCACCACCGTTGTGCGCCCAGGACACCTACCACAACCGTACCCTCTGCCCTTGAAGAAGATGCTTTAAATTAGCAGAAACATTCATGCTGAGCAGCTTAATCGTTGGATGTTATTCTAAACCAGAATACCCATCACGGAAAGATGAAAGGCTGAGTCCGCCCAGCGCATAACCTAGGGGGAGCACTGCAGCCGGTAGTTTCGTGCAGCCGGTGCACCACCCATCTCCACAACAAATACGCTCGCGGGGGTGTCGGGAGTTATCCTCCGTCCCAAACTCAGGGCAGCATATCTGACATCCAAAACCGAACACCCTGCTTACAGTGTATTTAAGTGCGTCAAGGCGCTATATAAGGCCCTTGGACGCACACAGAGCCCCTTCTCACCTGTAATGCATGGCACCAGGTGACCTCTGGTCGGCTGGGGGGTGGTGCTTGAGCCGACCGAGGGCCCCCTCACCCGGTCAGCTGTCCCCCAGCCCGCCGGTCTTCCAGCGCTGAGCGGAGCGAAGCCTCCTCCCAGGGTTACCACAGGGACCGTGTGACGGGGAGGGAGAGATGCTGTGTGGGGCTTGGAACGGGCGTGAGAGGTCGGCGTGGTACTGCATAGGAGTTTAACTGTGTGCGGCGTACTTAGCAGTACCATTAACGCTATAAAACAAAAAAAATATATAGCGCTTCACACGACACGTCTAGGTTTCTAAGCGCTCTAAATAAAACACGTTGCTTTACTAATTGAATGGAACTCGTACGAGTGAGCAGGTATGCAGGAGGCATGGGGTTGTAGGGTGCGCCGGAGTTAATGAGGTGTAGTGGTGTCAAATTGGTGGGGTCGGTGTAGGACTCACTGACTGGTGTAGAGATACTGTAGGGGAGTGGAGAGGGGCTAAGTGTTAATGGGTGTTGGATGAGTGTGTCGTGTTCATGCGAATGGTATTAGTGGACGTGACTGGGTAGTTTCGTGGGTATACGTGTTGGGTTGTGCTCTAAGTGTGTGGCATGTGTATGTATTTGTGTAATGTACTTATTGGACATTTGATGTGGGTGTGTGGTGTCGAAGATGACTCAGTGGAGCCTATAGGTGTGTTGTGGGTGGATGATATACATCAAAGTGTGGATGTGGTTATAGATGGTTTGTGTGTGTGTGTATTTAGCTTGAGTGTTTGGAGTGCGTGCAATGGGTGGGGGAATCTTGTAGGGTTTGAGAATGTAAGCAGTAGGTTCTTGGGGTGAAACCTATGAGTCTCACACCAAGGGTGGTCATAATAGTGGGAGGGTGATGTTAGATTTTAGAGAGAGGCTGAAGGGACACATGTATATATCAAGCTTTGGGACGAGTTTTGAATGCTAATGTAGAGTTTAGGATTTTTTTATTTGTGTGATGAGCAGGTTTATTAATTGAATGCAGGAGGATTATAGCAGTGCGGTCCAACGTGTGATTGTTTGGAAGTGGTTTTCTCTTGTGGTGTAGAAGATTTGCGGTGAGTGTAGAGTGGTTAAAGGGGTTTACAGTGCATGGAGGAGTTGGGACAGTAGGCAGGATATGTGTTAGCATAGTCCGTGTGTGTGTGGCGCTCTGTGTGTGTGTGTGTGTGTAGCGCGTAGCGCTCTGTGTGTGTGTGTAGCTCTGGATAGCTTTTTTTTGTAGGTGGCTCTATGTGTGGGTGACTGTCTGTGTGAGAGTGGCTCTGTGTAGGAGGCTCTATGTGAATGACTGTGTGGGTGGCTCGGTGTGTGTGGCTCTGTGTGGGCGTAAATGCAATATGTCATGCATTTGCATGCGATTAAGCTATTGGCATTGTAAATGACAATGCCATTTATTTAACGATTAAGCTATTGGCAATGTAAATGACAATGCCATTTATTTATGATTAAAAAAAAAAAGGCATGAGCAATGCCAATAGCTCTACCTTTAATAATGCCGAGACCATTGCATTGTAAATGCTTGTTATGGTTTGGTGTAAATCTGTTCAGTAGTTTTAGTGCAAGGATTGCCCTTTTTGTAGTGTAGGGTCTAAATAAAAAAAATAGCCACCCCAGAGTAGTGCTTATGGCTCTACGGGGCTTACCCTTCTTCTTAACTTGCATCTTATAATAAAAGGCAACAATGCTTTGTGGTGCTTCCTATCACCCTCAGACCACACCAGGGAAATACCCTCCATTAAAGAAGCAAATTCTGTTTTATTGGCTGATCTAGGGCAACAGTGGTAAGTAGCTGCATTAACAAACTCCAGAATTAGGTTTGTGAAGTATGGTACAAGAATATCGTGACCAAAATATTGTTGGATAGAAATATTGTTCCCTAAGTATTGTTACAAAGATATGGCCCCATTAGTATTAGTACTAGAAAATCGACACACACCGGGGTATTTTGCAACAGATATTTAGAATGCAATACCTCAGTCAGACAATATTTTTGCTAACAATAGTTTGACATACAACTTGTTAGACACCATTTTGACTGTCGTCACTCAGATGGCAGCCGAAATACATAAGCCCCATTTTTTAGGTCACAGCCTAGCAGATAGTGCAGCAGTCTGGTTTGCTAAAGACATCTTGGGGACATTTATAAAGTTGACCTAGGAGTTTATTCTGCCTGTTGCTTGCTATTGGCTTTGTGGTTTTGAACTCACATTTTCTTGCTTTCCATTTGCTGCCTTTATTTTGTTCAGGCTGCCCAGCTTCAGTTCGTACCTTCCCTTGCCCAAATCTGAATTGGAGTATCCTTCTGATGACCCCTTTCTGTGTACTGCCCTGTAAATCTTGTTCTTATCTTATCACATTTGCTGTCCATTTAAGAACCGAGGTCAAATATCAAGGGCTTTCTTCTGAGGGAGCTTGTTTACTTTCTTGCCCCCAACTTCAGAGTGAGAGGATTTATGTAGTAATCTTGCTGGATACTGCGGGTAGGAAAGAGTTTTTTCTAGCACACAACATTTAAATGAACTGTGTAAGGATTTCAGAATATATCAGAAATAGGAACACAAATGAAGTAATCTTTTTGTCATTACACTAGGTGAGGCAATTTCCACACATTTTCATCTGTGCACTGTATAGTTTTTTTAGTAAAACTGCATGTTTGTGCAAATATAATGGTCATTCCAATTGAAAATGTGTTGTCTGTAATGGAAGTGTGCTACCACACTATGAATACTCCACTCTGTCACGACACTCTACTCTGCACCTCTCCTCACCACTGCACTTTACTCTGCACCACGTCACTGCACTCTGCACTACTCCACGTCACTGCAGCACTCGATGTCTGCACCACTCCACTCTATGATACGGCACTCTGTATCACTGCACTCTACTACTCTACCTCTCTACTTTACCCTGCACTACTTTACCCTGCTCTATTCCAATGCATTCTTTGCCATTCTACCTTACATCACTGCACTCTACTCCACTCCAGTCTAGGCCACACCAATCTACTCCACTCAATTCCACTCTATGCCACTGAACTCCACTCTGCAGCACTGCACTCCATGCAACTACACTCTACACCACTTTACTATACACCATGATATTTTATGCCACTCTACGCAACTACACTCTTCCCTGCACCACTCCACGCCATGCCACTTCGCTCTACTCTGAAACAATCTTCTCTACGCCATTGAACTCTGCCACTATACTCTTAACCACTGCACTCTACGCCAATGCACTGTACACTACACAACTACACTCTACATCAATGTACTCTACGCCACTGTACTACACCGCTGAACACTGACACACTACTTTGCAACACTGCACTCACCGCCACTGAACTCTAAGCCACTCTACTCTTCACTACTCCATTCTATGCTACTCCACTCTACGCCACTGCACTTTATTGCACTATACTCTACTTTGCACCTCTCTAAGCCACTGCACTCTATGCCACTCGACTGCATGCCACTGCTCTCTACATCACTCAACTCTACGCCACTCCACGCCAGTGGATTCTACTCCACTCTACACCACTCTACTCCACTGCACTCTACTATGCGTCACTCTAATCTATACCACTTCCGTTCTACGCATCATTGTATGCCACTAAATTCAATGCCACTGCCCTTCATGCCATTGCACTCTACACCTCTGTAATCTGCAACACTTTATGCCATTGCACTCTACACCAGTCCACTCTACAACACTTAAGTGTATGCCACTCTACGCAACTCCACACTATTCCACTCCAATACACTACCCTCTCTGTCACTCCACTCTAAGACACTCTATTCCACTATTCGCCACTCCATAACACTCTCCTCTAAGCCACTAAGTTTTAGCCATGCTGAACAGCAACCATGCAGGTGTAAAACATGACTAATACACATTGGCAAACGCCAATAGCTCTTGCATAGGCGAGACCTGTTGGATTTGCCAATGCTTGTTAATATTTATTACAAAAAATCATATGGTGGTTCATGGGGACTGAGCTAAGGCCATAAGAAAATAAATGCCACATCAAATAGCCAGTGCCTAGCTCTCAAGGATAAAGGCACCGCCAAGTGCGTTCACAGGCACAGTGAGCTGGCAGCACCCATGGCCAGAGTCTAGTCCATGTGCACAGTGCCTGCTATACATAGTCTACGGGTCAACGCACTAGGTTTAGGGCCACAGAGCAATGCCTAAGACTATTCCCTGTGCCCAGTTCCCACTATGCAAAGCCAAAGGCCATCTTGTGTTGTGCTCCGACGTTTGCAAGTTGTTTTTATGTTTCTCAAACAAAGTTCTCGAGTCACGAGATGCAGTGCGACTCCGCCTCTAGAGGAACATTGCACATGGGCACCGATTACATGTTAGATTGTTTTTTTTTTCACCATCTGGTTCGCACATGCACTGAGTAGACTCCAAGGTTTGACGTGACACCTGCTCCCTCTGCTAAGGTAGAGCACCAATTCTTGGGGAGTAGGGCATCAAACACATCGGCAAGGACAAAACTGCCCACGGTTCGCCTCCCTCGACAGGGTTAAGTAGGCACTGACATAGACCATGGGAGAGTGCCAAGCCTCGAACCCAGGCCATGCAATCCTAGCTTTCAGCTCCAACACTGAAGCCTATATCAGCTCTGAAAAAATCTGGGCCTGAATTCGCCCACTCTGTATCAAACACTTTATGGCTCAGAAGCTAGCCCTATCACCTCCAAAATCTGCATCTAAGCTGAATCATGAAACTACTCCTGAACTGAGGTTGACGTTGAATCTCCGATCAGCACCTAAACCTGATTTGCCTCCAAAATCTCATCAGTAGCGGCAGCAAAAATACACTCAACCTCACAAGCTTCCAGACAACCCCTCGAAGGAGGAAGCAGAAGGTTCCATACTTGAACTCTTTCAACAGCAGGTTGATGCATACCAGCAGCGCTTATTCATCTTTCTGCACAGGAAAAATTACTACCAGGGTCCCTCCACCATCAGACCCTGTACCTGGTAAGAGAAGCTGACTTTCGAGGAAGAGAATACGACAAAGCCTTCCACCAGTGACCCACCAGCTAAGAAACAGACATTACACCTGGCTCAATTCCTGTTCCCCGCACACTATCACAGTTACCCCCCCACCACACACACACAATCCCCCCACCCAACACTCTGCCACCACAGTCTCTGTTTGACTCACCATCAGGGTCCCTTTATTGCACCTCCCCGACAAGACAGACCATATGCATCTTGTGACCTCTGCAATCAACATGTAGGTGCTGCACGAACAGATGACCCAAACCAAGATTGTTCTGTAGATCAAGCAGGGTATCCTGATTTGGGTCACTACCTGGTCTGCCCCCCTTTCCTAATCGTGCCTTTCGTGTGCGCTCTCGAAAAGCTTGTGGGCGTTTGGTGGAATATAAATACACGGTTGCCTATACCGTGGGGAGCAGCACCATCCTGGAACTTGAAAGGAGGCTGTGGTCGGAACCATTCCTGCCTGTATGCAGCACAGCCACTGAAGGTGAAATCAACTTGTGGAAATGTTTGTGGGCATACTAAAGGCACGATTATGCCATGAAATTATCGCTTTAAATCACGGACCTACTTAAGGACAATATTATATTCCGAATGGGACTACTTTACCCAGCATGCAACCGATGTGAAAAAACTCAGCGGAGCCCACTTAGGGTAATATATAATGCGCATGCACAAAACAGTTATGCCGGAACTGCCCGTGAGAGAAGCGTGACCTTTGATAAAGAGGTGCATACCACGAAACGCGTCAGGTAAGGTTTAAATCGTCTTCCCCAAATAAAGAAGCAAGCTGCCTAATGAAAGAAAACCGGATGGTGTCAGTGGCTTTGTGTGCGCTCTCGAAAAGCTTGTGGACGTTTGGTGGAATATATATATATATATATATATAACAGTCCCTGCTTACTCTCGCCTGGAGCCCATTCCTGGATACCGCAGAAGAAGAGAGGAGACCCAAGTGCAGGTGAGCAGTGTATTTTATTTCGTCGAGGAGACGGCACACCACAGCATGACGTTTCGGCCTTCACAGAGGCCTTGATCACATGACGCATGCTCGGGAGGAGGCAATTTTTAAAGTGCTAGTGCTGGTTTTAATGTACACCTATTGGTGGAACATGGTCACATGTATAATGACTGATATCATAGACATAGACAACATCTCAATGCATAATTCATCACGATATAATCCCGGATGCCAGCCTGTGTGGAAATGTGCAAACAACATTGAATAAAGTGCTGATGCCATATTAGTTGTTTTTAGCAATACACTAAAAAAATCTCACTGGATAATCCAAATTTAAAGGATTCAAAGTGCAGTGCAAGTTTGGCAATGTGCAATACGTCAATAAAGTGCAAATATTGTCTTGTAAACAAACGTCATAGTAATAAATATCAGAAATACACTTAATCTACAATATCATGTTAAAATCAGATGTAGAAAAATATATAGACTATGAGTTATTCATATATAAATATATGTATAAAAACACGAATGTACAAGCATATTCACAATAAATATATATACACCAGACTTACACTGTTTAAACAGGATGAGACCTAAGGTGATCTGGAACCTTAGCTGCATGTATATATATATCACTCCTATCAACATCATGCAGATAGAGATTGCAATTGCAGACCTAGAGTGGAAACTACATAAGTATTGGCAGGGGAGGTGCCAACAAAGGGCCTACCTCTCCCACAGATCCCTCCCAATCATACGTATACTGTTGGGGGTAGACTAAGCCATTTCCTCTATCAGTGGCAACAAATCACCTCAGACACATGGGTGTTTAGCATTATGCAACACAGTTACTGCCTCGAAATATATGCAACCACTCCCAACATCCGCCCGTAAACGCAAGCTCAGTCCAGACGACCTCCACCTTCTCCAAGAAGTGGTGTGTGCACTTCTACAAAAGTGAGCCATAGAGCCCGTACCATCACAGCACCAGGGAACAGAGACCCTCTGACTTATGGTTTCAGGAGGCACTAAGCGTTGATAAACTTCTTTTGGGTAGTCATGCGCTCTACAAATCTGAATACTAATACACAAAAGACTGGTCCCTCAGACCATTGCTCCATCTCAGGCCCTCCAGACCACACTTCAAGAAGCTACCCCGTTTCTGCAACAAGGAGACTTCATGATGGCACTTGATCTCAGAGAATCCTACTTCCACATTACAATCACCCTGTGCATCGTGGTAAGGGGTGCTCAGTATCAATTAAATTCAAGGTGCTACCTGTCGAGGTAACCACAGCTCCAATAGTATCCACAAAATGTCTTGCAACTGTTGCAGCTCACCTGCGCCAAGAAGGAATTCATGTTTTCCCATACCTAGACAATTGGTTAGGAGAAGCAGCAAAATAGAATGACTAGTGCGTACGTAGGCAACTGTGTTTGTTTCTCACACTAGGATTGACCATAAATGCCAAAAAAAATCCCATTTTATGCCTTCTCTGTTGCAACCTCTCCTGGGGCTGCATATTTATACCATCACTCACAGCAAAAGCACTCTCAAACTTGCTAAAGGTTTTCAACTTACAACAAATGTTGCCTCTTGTTCAACCAAACCTTATATTCCAGTACGCTCATTCATGAGCCTTCTAGGGATTATTGCATCTTGTATCACAATCGTACCATACGCAAGGTTGCACGTAAGGCCCTTGCAAGCGTGTTTGACAGTCCAATTGTCACACGTTCAGGGTCACTGTGAACATCTGTTTGTATAGGCCAAAGTTCACGACTCTCTACAGTGGTTGACACCCACCAACCTGGTACAGGGCTTTAGCAGACCACGTTAGGCATGTGACCATTACTTTGGATACATCTCTCTTGAGATGGGCTGCTGACTTAGACCACCACAAAATACAGGGGCAGTAGCTCATACAATGTCTGAATCACCACATCAGTTTACTGGCGCTTCTAGCAATAAAACTCTCTCTCAATGCTTTTCCTCAAATTATTTGGGGAAAAGTGGTTCTAGTCAGTACATACAATGTGACCACCATATACTACATACAGAAGAAGGTTGGCACATATTCACTACTTCTGTCAAAGCTAGTGTAGATCATTTGGCACTTGGCACCACAAGATGCAACTAGTGGCACAATATCTTCAAGGATTAGCCAACAACTTTGCAGGTCACACCAGCAAAACCACGAGCGCGAACTCCCCCCAAAAATCCTTCATACATACTTCAGAAAGTGGGGCACTCTGCAAATAAATCTATTTGCAGAAGCAGAAAATGCAAAATGCCCAAACCTTTGCACCAGATACTCACACTCACAATCTGTTGGGAATGCCCTATGCATTAACTGGTATGGGATATTGCTTACATTTTCTATCTCTACCGCTGCTTCAATTGGTCAATGGGAAGCTCAGACAAGCATTTCTCACCTTCTTTCTAGTCACTCCGACCTGGACTAGACAGCCTTGGTTCTCCATTCTGAGGGAAAGCACTGAAGCACACAATCTTAAGACAGTGAAGCGGTAATTCGCACCCTGGGTGGCTGGGTGCGGTCACCATGTGAGCACCACCCTAAGGACTTTATTTGTTTTTCCTCGCTTGTGATACTCGGAACTCACTCACTACCCAATACTTTTCATCTTGATGTGCAAGCGTTAAACTGTTGTATATATAATTTGTAGAATTTGTTAATATATGTTGGACTCAATGGACTGCCTCCTCCTCAGCGACCCCAATTTCTACCTGGACAACCTCGATGGCCACAGCACCTCATCCCTACTGGAGAGCCTCACCACCAACGGACTCAAACAACTATTCACATCTCCATCACACTCAGCATGATGGAGTGTGGGGCAAGTCAGTTCTTCTCTGCAGCCTCCTCTGCTGGGCGTCTTCTTTCGTCCTTCTTCTTCCTAGGTTCCAGGAGCCTGACTTCTTGGTTCAGGGCTGCTCCTAAATACTGTATTTAGGAGGCTTTTTAGGGGTCTTGAGGTCAGTAGCACATGGGCAACTGACCTTAGGGTGACTACACCCTCGGTGTGCTCAGCCCATGTTGGGGAGTGGGCACAATTCGTAACCCTGATTGGAGAGTGTTGAACCTGTTGGCCTTAGGGCGGTCTCCCCCCTACATTTTTGCCCTTGTGCCTCCCACTTTTGACTGTATATTTTTGTTGGACTTAGGACTGGGCACCTTAGCACTGCTAAACAGTGCTAAGGTGCAGGTGCTTTCCTTTAAAAACACTGACATACCTGCCAAAGTTCCCTATTACCGCAGTGAGACCTACCCCTCCAAAGGCTAACATTGGGGAACCCCACTATGGGATAACGACTGACTGGGATCTAATAAGTATATCATGTTTGGTATAGTTGGAATCGTAGCGGGGAACCCTTTCTAGTGGTATATGGAGTTTGTGCACTACTGCTTTAGAAATCCCACTTTTAGAAAGTTGACATTTTCCTGCCTGCATTTAGTTTGTGCACTGCAGACTCCCCCTCCCATCTGCATGCTGATAGCCTTCCTGGGCTGTGAGGTGGGAGTGGTGGTTCACACCTTTACACTTGAATAGGCTGGGTTTGGCTACCCCACAATAGATTTAACGACCCTGCCTTTGTCACTGTAGACAGCCAGGAGCCAGGACAGGGAAGGCAGGGAACACCCCAGAAACCCCTAGACCCTTCCAGAAGCTTCTACCCCCTTCTAGTGACAGGGTACCAGGGTATAAAAGGGAGGGTCCTGGTCACACTTCTCTGTTACACCACTGGATCAAGAAGAAACTCTGCTGGAGGGAAGACTGCTGCGCCAGGAGGATTGCCACTTTTTGCTGAGGCTGACTGCTCCCAGGAACTGCTGCCCCAACTAGCTGAGCTGCCTTGCTGCCTGCTGATCTTGCCCTGCCAGAGGTAAACTAGAAATAACATCTCCAGAGTGTATCCATTATTTTTACTGACTGACCCCTGGTTATTGGACTATAGACATTCCCAGGACTGTCTCTACATCGCTGTGCGTGGGAATCCGCTTTTTCTGAAAATTGCCCCCAAGATCACTGCTTCTGGCCAGAGTTCAGCGCATCATTAAAAGCACCCCCAGAAGCGCTGTGCGCAAGTGCCTGCTCTCTACTGACAACCGGATTCAAAATTGCCCCCCGAGATCACCGCCGCTGGCCTGAGTTCAGCGCGTCATTAAAAATATCCCCCGTGGCGCTGTGCGCAGGGGCCTGCACTCTACGAAGGACCGGACTCAAAACTGCCCCGAGATCACCGCCGTTGGCCTGGGGCCTCAGGAAAGCCCTCCATGGATTTCCCTGCGACGTCAGGAGAGTGGCGTGCTGGGATTGGAGCCAGCGCGGGGCGTTGCCTAGCAACTGGGGGCTCGCTGTCCAGGGAAAGCCGCACTGAGACCGAAGAAGCGCGAGGCGTCCCGACACATCCCCGCAACCAGCTGACAGCCGGCAAAGGAGTACCAGAAGACCGTCCCCACCCCAGATAACTGCTCGGGAGCACCTAAGGAGCAGGTAGCATTACCGACTGAGGCGAGGGTGCAGGTCTGAGGGAGCGCTCGCGGCCGCCGCCTCTGGAGAACACAGATAGGGGCGTGAACGCCCAAGTGCATGGATATCTCCTGAGAGGATCTGGGGCATATATTGCGCATGGCAATTTAAGCACCGATCACGAAGGCAGCGCTTCAGCTGACTGAATCTTTGGGGACTCAGCAGTGTAATTTAGACCCAAACAAGTAGCGTGAGAGGCCCTGCGCACTAGGAAAGACCTCATTATTCTGAGCCCATACTCGTTTTCCCACGGGACTTTCCCCACTACCTGAGACTGAACTAGTAATCTCATGAACATTGATCCAAAAGACTCACAGAACCTGCAGGTCTATTCCAGGGTTACAAAGAACACTCGGAGAATACTGCACAAGAAAAGTCCTTGGTATATGTGAATTTCCTGTGAATTGACCTTGCCTAAAACTTGAGATAAAGATATTTATATTTCTATAAATCACTGGTGTGGTGTCTATTTGTGGTGTTTCACTGTGTTATGGTGGGTGGGTGTTACACAAATGTTTTACACATTGTCTCCGGAAGTTTAGCCTACCAGCTCTGCGCCAAGCTACCAGAGGGTGGTCTGGGGGTATTCTGAGACCTACCCTGTCGGAATCAGTGGTCCCTACTTGGAATAAGGTAACTTACCCCTGCCAACTGGAGACCCCGTTTCTAACAGAGAGTGACTGCCATCTTCAAGATGACAGGCACTGAAGAGTGGGCTTCAGCTCACCTCCCCCACCTGAGAGGTGGAGTTGGCAGAGATGGGCACACCTTGTGGGCGGCTCTAATTTTTCCTGCATGTCTTCCTGCTGAAGAGGAGGGGAGACAGGAAGGGGGCCTGCTCCAGATAGCAAGAAAGTCTGGGTGTCGCATTACAAAGGTAGCAAGGCCTTTGAAGCTCCCCTGCAACAGATGGCTCTTCCTGACCTGGGGGGGTGTGACCACCTCCTTCGATGAAAGGCTTTGTTTCTGGGTTCAGGGAGCGAAGGCTTCCACCCCAGGGGTCCAGAAACATGTCTCGGCTGGCAGGCTGGTGTGTACCAGTCAGGGAACCCACCAAAACTGGTCGTTTTTCAGCGGGCATCTCTAAGATGCCCTCTGAGTGCATTGTATAATAAATCCCACACTGGCATCAGTGTGGGTTTATTATGCTGAGATGTTTGCTCCCAAACTTCCCAGAATTCAGTACAGCCATTATGGCGCTGTGGAGTTCGTAATGACAAACTCCCAGACCATATACTCTTTTATGGCTTTACTGCTCTTACAATGTCTAAGAATGGATTTAGACACTGTAAGGGTACAGTACTCATGCAACTTTACCCTCACCAATGGTATAGTGCCCCCAGCTAGAGGGGTGTCTTACCTATACTATAGGCAGTGGATTGCTGGCATTGCACATAGGCATGTGTGCCATGTCAACTCTTCACTTTGTGGAGAAGTGTGGCTCAATGGTTAGAGCGGCAGACCCTGATGCAGAGGTCTAGCTCGGGACCAGGGTTCAATTCCCCGCCTCAGCGGGTCTTGAGCTCAAAAATTCCACGGACCTGATAATTCTCGCCTCGGTGCCTTTTCCAATCATGGAGTCCCACTCTGCAACTCTGGGCAATAGCTTGCTTAATCTCCACAACGGCCCCCAAACGCTAAGGATGCCTGACCTCCACCTTGGGGGTGCCCAGGAGTGGACACCTCACAGGAAAAGCCAGGATGGGTTCCACAGCGGTATTCGTACAAGCGCCTTAAGACCCTTGCGGGTGAGTAGTGCGCTATACAAGTATCAATTTACAATTTACAATTACTTTTCTCTGCACCAAAACACGCAGTCTGCAATGGGTGGGGTTGGCGGGGGGGGGGTGGCGGGGTGTGTGTGTGTGTGTGTGTTAGTTAGTTAGTTAGTTAGTTTAATGGGGTGGCCCAATATATGCTGCAGCCCTTGAAGGCCTTCCCTGATCACAGTGCCATTGGTACCCATGGTACCTTTTACAAGGGACTTACATGTGACCAGAGAGTTGCCAATTGGGGGCACAAAGGTATGGTTTTGGGAAAGAACACAGGCCCTGGGAACCTGATTGGCAGGGACCCAGGGCACATCAAGTCATCAGAAATCTGGCAAAAAGTGGGGGGAGCGGGTTACTGCAACAGAAACCCAGCTTCCTACAGTGTCCACGCACAATGTTCCTCAAGGGGAGACGCCACTTTGCAAGTTGTTTTCCTTTGAAGACAGTTCTTGAGTTACTCGATGCAAACGACCAGGCCCAACACTAAATGCCAGAAGTATACTAAGCAGGTTATTGTAACGCACACAACATAACTCGCACCATCCGCCATGCTGAAAACACCAATTTGGCAAGGGTACAGAATCAAACATAGAAGTGATCAAGAGAACAGCTTTACACCACAGCAGGTGACATATGTAATGGCGGTGTTATATGCGTTTAGCATAACTTCATAACATGTGGAACAGAAATGTTTACCAAGTCTTTCTTGCTGTTGAGGCATATTCTCAGTATGGGATTGCATCAGCTGTAAGAACCTGATGGGTACAACTTTGTAATATCCGTATAACCTCTCTGTTTTTCAGATCCAGAGAGCAACTGCAACAATTATTGAACCTACTGGTGAATCTGATTGTCCTTTAAGGTTTACTTCCGGTTTGGTGGTAGCACTAGATGTCGATGCTACTCTGGAACATGTTCAAGATCCTCAGAACACGGTGAAGGTGCAGGTATGAAGTATTTTTATGTTTAAAAGAAATCTAGGATTTCTAAAAAGTTTTGTGAATTGAAAAACTGTGTAATGGCATTTTTAATTTCTATAATTTTTCTGTAGAGCACTGGTTGTGTGAAGTTTGTGGGGTGAAGTACACATTGTTTTGTAATTTTATTTTTCTTCCCTGAAGCATTCGGACCATTTCTTAATATAGGGAGCATCCATTATTCAACTAAAATGTGCATCTTAAAATCCTCATTTTTTTTAACGAGATTTCCATTTATAGTCATTACAATTTGAACTCACTCTAATTATTTGACAATATTTGGGATCCAGAGCATTTTCACAAAGAGAAATTATTAGATTTCTCAGCCGCTTACTCCCAGGACAGTCTCAATCCTATAAGGCATTTTCATTGCCTGACTCATTACTAACATGTAGCACACAAAGTATCAATAGCTGACAAATGTGCACGTTTCACAATGCAGAGTTGCTCTCTGTCCAGAGAGCGTCCCAGTAGTTATGGCACAGACGGTAAAGTACTGTTGGTGCTAGGAGCTAGTTTTTAATTCGCAGTGCGTGGTACCTTCATTGACTCAAGTTGTGTGGCGTCCATACAGTATTTGTGTTCTTTTCAAAGAGTCGCAGCTTAGCAGGTTGGAGTGCAGGGGGACCCCCAAATGTCTTTGTAGGCTGTGTGGCAGAGTAGTTACATAATTATCTTTTCTAGCTCTTCTTCGGATTAATTGCTTTAATCCGATCTCTGATTAGAATGGAAGCCAAGCCCCCCATCGATGGCCAGGCACCATTTTGCTTTCAGTAAGGGAAGTGCTCAGCACTTGCAGAGAAATGTTTTTATATACCGTAGTAGTGCAACCAGTGGAGTCTGGCGTGCCAGCAGTCCTGTCATAAGGAACAGAGACTCAGACGAGTACTTTGCTACTGCTCAGCATGACCAAGGCTAAGTGAAGGAATACCACCTCCTTTGTATAGGAGCGACAGCACGTCAAATCTTCCCCCAATTCTCTTTCTACCAAGCCTTTTGGAGTGTAGTAGATCGTGTGCAGAAATTTGTAATAAATGCCAGTTGTTAAATGATACTTCCACACTGTGTGCACTGCAGCGTACCCATTGTTCATTAGTAACCTGCACATCTAGGTACATTTTCCACTTACTCATGTCCTTGATTTCACGTCATAGTCAACCTTATTTTGTAGTCTGGAAACTTGGTGTTGTCTGGTAGGAACAGTTATAACATGAATAATGGCAAGGACAGTGGGAGGTTATTGAGGGTATGCTACAAATTTGGGTTTGCAGTAGGTGCCTAGACAGTAGTAGTGGAAGGTATCTCGTGGTTAATTTGGGAAGTGAGTGCAGTCATCTGCGATGATAAAAATATACCTTCAGAGACTAAGCCTCCTAATGTGTTGTGACCTAAATTTACCAACTGGGTTTTTGGCTTTTGTTTCCATGGATGGGAGAATAGAAGAATTCTCCTGAACCATCAGAGCAGGAGAGTATAGGATACCAATACCTCTAACTTTATTTAGTTTGTGCCACATCCAGCTGGTTTAGGTCATAACCACCAAGGGTTCTTTTGCCAAAATGTTCCATTATTGTGTTGAGGGTGTCTATTTTATGCAATATCTCTTTCTATTACTAAATGAGGCAGAAATGGCAGTGGGGGGACCAGTGAAGAGAATAATGGGCTTGCTTTGAAAGGTAGGGCTTTTCGAAGCTGGACACTGTGAAGCCACCTAGTTTGTGGTGGTGTTAATCTGCCTCTTTGTGTGATTAATCATGAGGTATTTCAGGTTGGTGAAGTATTGTTGGCTCAGTGAGTAGGGGATGTTAGGAATTAGTTAAAGAAGCGTTGGCAATACACTCAATTTCATTAAAGTTATTTGGTCCACCATTGATAATGGGAGACACATCCAGTGGTGTACCTGGTCTGCTATTTTTGTTTATATAACACCATGATTGTCTTTAATAGCATGTTAAACTTCTCTATGCACATAAATGGCTCCGTATTTGATTGATGATGAGCACCATTGTGTTTTGCTTGTTTTTCCCTCCCCGAGTGAACCATTAAATTGATGTACCGACGTATATTGTGGCCAAGGTTAGCTAAGGGAGATCTTTGACAAATAATATTATATTGTCTGCGTACATTAACAGTAGCATTCCATGTAAATGGAGCAAAGTCCCCAAGCTGAGTGGTGATAGTGGACACAAGGAGATGATGGACAGAGTGCTTTTCAGACACTCACCCCTCTATCATCGTTCTTAAGCTAACTTTGCCACCCCAGCTCAGACCCAGCCATACGCAAATCAGTCTTGACCCTGTTCTTCATGGGAACAGTCTAGCCTGAACTGCCAAGCCAGGTCTTCCCTAGACCGGAAACAAGGATCCTGGGACTGGTTTCGGAGTAACACCCATCATCAGCCAGGCTAGCTTCAATCCAGTGGCAAAGTGAGCAAGGGACCCATGTCTGGGCATGACCACAAGTGGCTCTATCACAATCACAAACAGAATTTGTGAAAATACACATCCTCATCCTGTAGGGGCTTTGATCGGTGCAGCTAGTATTCCTTTAATGTGAATGTGGGCCTTAGATGTGCATATAATAGCTTTAAGCACCCATGCATATCCCTACTTGGCCCCAACTGCTGCAGGACCATAAATAGAAAAGTAAACTCTAATGAATCGAATGCCTTGCTGGCACATAAGAAAACAGCCACTTCATTTACCTCCAGTATTAGCTGGTCCATAACTGAAAATTCAAGGCTTCTGAAATGCAATAGGAAACACGCATTTGCAATGCAATAGGTCTTGCATTTATGAGAGTTGGAGCTATTGGCATTGTAAATGACAATGCCTTTTATTTATGTGTTGTTTTTAAAACAGATAAATAAGTCATTGTCGTTTAAAATGCTAATAGCTAATATTCCTGCAAATGTGTGCTATAAATTATTTTTAAAAAGCGTTAGGAGAGAGCGTGTCCTGCCTGTAACTGCAGATAGGACAAAGCTATTTGAGAAAATAGTGCTCGGAGGCTGTAATTAAAGCTTACTGAGCAACAATACACATAACGGGGTGCCGCTATGGGATGTTACAAAATGAAACAAGGCGGTACTAAGGAGGGACTACTAAGCCTTTTGACCAATGAACAGCCACAGTTTACAGTGGACAATGACACAAGCCAATGAAAAATGTGGGCTGAACTTCAAGTCCCTACCTCAATACAGCATGCCTCGCAGAGCAGCGCATGCGCTGCTCAGGCTCGACCTAAAAAGGTATTCTTCCGAACCACATGTACCTCCAGAGCAAAAGGCTTGGCACAGTGGAAATTAAAATTTGGGCACTAGGGGCATTTATCTGTAGACAGCTAATCAGTGCTGTAGTGAATACGACACCCCCTGTCAGAGTACCAATTCTACCATGCCTTATCCATTTGTAGATCTTTCTGTCTGTGATGGACAGCACTTATGCTAAATGCGGAAGTTAATTACCTTCCAATTCTCCGATAGTGCCTTGTTTTGGTTACATACCAATGATGAAATGCAGAAGACCAGATGAAAGTGGCAATATAATCCATCCTTGAAAGCAGTAGAAAGATTATATTTATGGATTCATTTACATGGTTTTCTAAGTTGATCAAGATGCTTGCCCTGGAATAGATTTCCTTCCAACTCCATCCTTTTAAAAGGACAGTGAAAAAGGACTGGATGTGTTCTATAGACCCTAAAAACCATTTTGCTTAACATATTGGAATTTTCCTTGAGTTTGTGGCATTTAAAAGCTATAATCAGTACTAAATAATGTATTTTATCCTGAAATCTCCATCACACGCTTTCTCCAAGTGCATTGCAGTAGTAGCAGCTCATATTCAGATATAAAAAATATTCATCTATCCATGCTGGTCATATGATCTGGTTGAGCAAAAAGGTCAGAGTAGGCCTGATAGAACTCAACCCTCTCTGACCCGGGATTGTCAGACAACTAATGCCAGTTAATACGTTGTCTTTGGTCAAGTTGATATCAACTGGTTCTCATTGTTACAGGAAAAGGGGGTATTATTGAGCCTATGTGCTCATTTTGGTAGAGGCGGAGGTATTCTCAGTTTATAGTTATTCATGAAATGGGCGAAAGCAATCATTAATCTTGGACTGTGATGGGAAACCTTGCCAAACTGTAATCTACCCTGTCCTCTTCAAAGACATTTTTTTTGTTTGTATTTTAAGCAATGCATGTCATTCTCAGTTTCAAAATTCTATTCAATCCCAAACTTTTTTTCAATGTGTGTCCGCTTGACAGGAGTAAGGCAAGAGAGTGCTCCAATGTCTCTTTCCTATTCAAGGTGGACATCCTGAAAATACAGACCCCCTTGGATGTACCATCCCATTCTATCATCTCTGTGATACCAAGACACAAATATTATTAAATCGACTTTTGCTTAAGGAAGAATGGTTAAATTCAAGCTGACTATGAGGTACATGCAGGGAACCTAAAATTGAAAAAATACTAGGAGGTTAATATGAGAGAATCAAAAGGACCTACAAGGAAATCTTTGTGTTAACAGAGATATTCTCATGACAATTCACAAAACATGTCTGCAAAATAGGTTACTAGTTTATGTAAATATAGTCTCCTCATAGAGCAGCATGGTGACCAAAATCATAAAAAATATTTTGTCCTGGTGTGGCCTGACATGTACATAATAAGTTGTTAAACTTCAAACACGAGGAAAATGTTAAAGTGCTTTAAAAAGCTAACCCTGCCTAATCCCATCAAGTTAACTAGGGGTCATATGTGCTGCTACCATGCACAATAAGACCTTACTCATTGGAGAATTATGCTCCATTTCCAATTACAAAGCAGTGCATACATTTCCATCACAACAGTGAGCGTAGTGTATGCTATCTAAGTTCCAAATAATTTCCTTTCTATAAGGGTGGCAACCAGGGAGGCTAGCACATGGATTAACAAGCAAAGAGCACTTAATCAGCACAAATGTATTATCATATTGTGCATAGATCATCAATTGACAATACATTAAACTATTAAAACCCTGATAAAGGCCATCACAGCAGCTTCTGCTCTGGCTTAGCTGAAGTCAATTTGGCAGCATTATTCACAATCAAAACTAAGCTACTTAGATTTGACATCCATTATTTTAAAACGTTCTTACAGGAAACTGAGTTAGCCCAAGTGTTAATGCTTGATTTTTTTGTTTTGTTTTTAATAATAGCATTTTGGTAATCAGAATGAGGCTGACACAAAGAATGCTCTAAAAAGGAATGCTGTTTTTGAGAGGTTGGGTGGCATGTCTGTGAGGCTAGAGAATATGCTGAAATTGGAGCACTGTGAGACAATGTCCCTTTTCGTTCATCTTCCTTTTTTGGCTGAATCTTCATTGTGGTTTTTTAACTCTGTGCATGGTGGCACTGCTGTATAGTCTCCCCTGTATGTGCTCTGACCTCTAAAATGGGGAATTGACTAAACCCAAATTAGCATATTTTCCAGTAGCATTGAAAGTTACATGTCAGATGTGGACGGCAGCATATATTGGGCGATTCAGTAAGCTGACAGGGAAACATGGCTTCAGGCGTACATATGGAGCTTGGCACCTGCAGCTTTTAAACATGTAGGCCGGTCTGCCAAATAAACCTACTGACAGGAGGTTAATCCTGCTATTAAGTATGAAGTATGTCACCGTTGGGTAGGCCTTGTAGCCCACAAGGTAGGGTGTCTGGTATTTAGGATTGGAAGATGTAAGAATTTAATGTGTGTATATTCCTATTAGCCTCCAGAACCTATTATCGCTATAGCGGATTCTCTGAAGAAAAAACGAAAGTACAGTTAATGTGTTAATCCCCTATCTTTCGATTGGAGTAAGCTACAAAGGTGGTTCAACCCTTAATTTTAATTGTTACTAAAAATCCAATGTAATAGTGGCTTTGGATTCTGATGAATGCTTCTAACTGCAGTTTCTTCACCTTAGGATATTTCTCAAGTACCAGACTGGATCTTCAGGTTTTTCATACCAGTGCTCCTGTGCACCTGTAGGTGGCGCTGTGCATTTCTGCACTAGTCCCATACCGCCCAGAAGTGATGGAGCGAAGCCACATATGAGCGCTATTCATGCGCAGTGACATCAGTTCCTTTTTAGGTCTCGCGCCTAGCGTTGCACTGCGCAGCGCGAGTCCTTTAGTAGGTGAAAAACGGGGTTTGGAAGCTGCCCTAGGAATCGCACACGCTCGTGCGTGTGCTTTTCCTTTTGCAGGCCGCTATTTGCCTTTGCGTGTGTCTTTTTATAAAAGACTGCACACAATTGGCCAAAGGCGGGCGCATTGCTCCTCCCATGGCCTATTGGCACCAAGCGCATAATAGACACCAATAGGCCATGTGGTTTCAATTATCGTTCCCAGACACGGGCGCGATAAGTGAAACCACATGGCTCGCTGTGGTGCGCGCGCACCACTCGCGAGCTTCTGTCTTTCTTTGGATCCATTTCACTGTGAAGCAACTCGCAGGAGCCGGCTCCCGAGGCAGCCTTCAGTAAGGCGCAGAAATGGATCGAGGTGAGTGTCTGGCTGAGCGGGCAGTTTTGTAGCACTGTTTTTACTCTGAAATTGTGAAGTCTGTGTGGCACTATCTGTACAAAATATTACAAGACTGCTTTTGGTATGATTGGAATGGTCATGATTAGCTACTTTGGCATTTAACTATAGCTGTGTTTGAGCAAGAAGCGATCGTACTGTGTGGTGAAAAGACACTGCCAGAAGCATTCTGAACTCTCCCACGTATTACTAGGCCTTTCAGTACCAACCATGTATCAAAGTCCACGATGAACTTGCAGTAAACCAGATCTATGCACGTTGATGTGCAGAAGGTGCTCTCTTCCATTCAAAGAGTCCCTGACTCAACCTTATAACTTTGGTAATGCCGTCCCTTCAGCAAAGGGGCCCTACACTCAGCTTTCATATTGCTATACCCTACGGTGTAACTCTATTATGGGATTTTCTTTTGGACAGCCAGGGCCAACCCATGCCACATTGATGCTCAGCTGAACACTTCACCTGATTAAAAGGAAGACCTAATGGCTTTTCCAAGGCTTGTTATACTAGGTCTTCTGTGGTTTTTAATTTCACATGAAGCCTCGATGAAAGTTTGGGTCCCCGTATGCACCCTCAGGTTTAACATGTTGCACTGTGCCATCCTTTCAGCCTTCCTGGTCCATGTAGTTGTGCTTTCGTACCTGCTGTAGCTTTCCATGTAAAGAAACAACTACTGTGGCCTGCTAGGAAGATGTCTGGTAATTCCCTTGGCCATGTTTCATTAAGCGGGTCTCTAGCGGTTTTTGGTTTAGGAGATAAGCTGATCCTAGGGACCATCTTGTTGTGTAGGTTGTGTATCAAAAACCCTCCCTCCTCCTCTTGTGTAAGCATCCACATTATGAAGGACAGCTGAATTCGTTTTCTCTTCTTCTAATTGTGGTCTGGGTGTTGTAGAAGATAGGAGACAATATCTCATTGCATTTTTGTTTAAGTTGCAATTAGCCAATTTGAGAAGTTGATTTAACTTGCTTTATGCTGCTGAGAACTTCTTTAATGTTTGTTTCTTATAAAGAAATCTAGGATATTTATATAGATATATATATTTTTAATAACTCAGTAATGCATAGAAAAGGTGTTGTGAATGACGAATGTTTTACAAGGGTCTACCTTACATCTAAGATTTCAATAACCTTCACTTCTGAAAAACACCAATTTCAGCTCGCAGTGTTTCATTCAGTGTTCGGAAATAACCGAATACAGAATCCAATCTGCGCGTCTTGAAACTCTGATATTTTTATGTATGTATTTTAGCGGCATCATTCTAAGCTGTGTGTGCCTCTCAATTTTATTTCACTCCACCCAATGCCTTTATTGGTTTAACTGCTAAACTTGTGATTTCAGCAATGGAAATTTGATTTTGTCCACCCAATTTTTAAACCACTAAATTGGCTTCCCATTGAGGCATGGGTACGTTTATAATTACTTGCCCTGCTTGCAAAGCCATTCGCCTAAAGAAATCATCCTTCCAAGGCACATGACTAGAACTCCTGGCACACTGTAGCCTCAGAACTAAGAACTCTTCCCTTGGAAGCAGTGAGATGGAAATCCTTTCAAGCTGGAAATCCTTAATTAGAAGTAATAGCTACTTCCCTTTCAGCCCTCACTTTGGACCCATCCTCTCATGTTAGCCATCTGAACTGACCGTTGTTTGCTGCTCTGCAGTTTTCCCTGGTTTTTTATTTAAAATGTGGGTACAGAATGTGTTTGCTGTATTTTCCTTGTAAGGCACGCTAATACCTAGATTCACATGTTCAGCCTCCTCCCCCCAACCTACACGTATGGCATTCACATAGATGAACTCTATCTCTGACCTGTACATGTATAAAACCTCCCACACATGCACACACACAGACTCAATCTCTGACCTGTAATTGTATTCAAACCTTCCCCCACACACATACACACGCACTCAATATATGACCTGTACTTGTATTCAAACCTTCCCCCACAAATATACATACAGTTCTATTTGTTGTAACAGAGCTGCCGCTGGTTGTGGGTGAGGGAGACATTGTGTGCTTCCACTCCATGTCATAGTGTAATTCTGTAGCAGACCTGCATGTAATCTTTTTAGGGCTCGCGCCTGCGTTGCAGTGCGCAGCACTGCTCGCGCAGCGAGAGCCCTTTCGTATGGGGTTTTGAGAGCTGACCACACGTTTGTGCGTGTGATCAGGCTTTCGCCGTCAGGCCAATGGCTTTTGTGTGTTTAAAAAAAAAAAAAGGGCACGCGATTGGGCAAAGGCGGGCGCATGTCCCGCCTTTGCAACGCCCATGCCCGACGGTGGCTAGCACGCACACCAGCGCGCATTCGCCTCACTGCTGCCGCTCCCTCCCCCGCACCTCTGTGGTGCGCGCACACCACTAGTTTCCATTCCCGGCCCTGCTCCTCTGCGGTGCGCACGCACCACTGGTGTTTAGAGAAGCATACTGCAGAGCATTTCTTCTCACAGGCAATAACTTCCGCATACCCGTCCACTTGTGCAGGGCATACTTTTGCAACAGGGCTGCTGGCCAGTTTTGTTTTAGAGTCCAGGCTATTCATTGGGCTCCCCGAGTTGGAAGGAATCTGCCCTTGCGTTTTCCAGGAAACGCTGTACATGGCCGACGGAAGAAACGCTCTAGCCTTTAAATCCAGTGCAAATAAAATAAGCAATCTGTCAGAGGGCGAGAGGGGGGCTAATACATGCCTAGCGCCTTGAAGGAGCGCATTAGCGTCGATGATGTTTGCTTCTGGTGAGGTAGGCCGCCATATTTGAAGGGGATCTGTTGTAATCACTGGCACTGCCCCGAAGTCTACACCGGGTATCTGAATGTAGTCTCCCCGTGCCTAACAAAATTAATGCGTCCTTGTGTAACGTAACTGGCGTTCATGTATAGCGCTGCAATACCTTCGGGTCGAGTTCACGCTACATAAAACTGCAAAAAAAAATGTTGCAAAGGGCAAACATTGGCGAGAAATCTTGGGTTTTTAAGACTAGCACCTAACCAGGGCATATCTAATATCCGAGATGCAAGCAACAAACCTCTTCCGTGAGCCCAGGAAATGAGGACACAGCTGAATCCTCGTCAGGGGTACTAAGCGCTATATCATGCAATTACGAAATAGCAGGATAATACTGGAACCCTCGACCGCATGTGTCAGAGGGGGGCACATCCTGATCATAAATCTGAAGTCTGACGGTGTCACAGCCCCCTGCTGCAGCGCCCAGTGTCTAACAGCACCGCGGCAGCCACGAAGCGCTGTAAATGACTGGACGGAAGATACGCTCTAGCCTTTAAAACCAGTGCAAATAAAATAAGCAATCTGTCAGAGGGCGAGAGGGGGGCTAAAACATGCCTAGCGCCTTGAAGGACCGCATTAGCGACGATGATGTTTTCAGGACTGAGAAAAAGGCTGTGTTCAAAGGTTATTCCTGCAGTGATCACATGGCTTCAGATCTTAGCGCCTGGTTGGTAAACAGAGAGGACACAGATCTAATCACTTATTCTGTCCCTGGAGCATGCACTCTGCATATCAACCAACAGCAGCCGAGGCCCCAGGGGAAGTGAGGCGTGACGTGCCCAGTAATGGCTGATGGCCATAGGCTGTCAATGTATGCTTGTAATGCACAAGGACACGCCAAGATTGTGCGCTGAGACTCAGGCAGCACGATTCAGTGCACAAGTAAGATTACTGATGCATGCTGGATCTTGTAGTATGCTGCACCTCGTATCAGAAAGACATTTCTTTTTTTAACAAAATTATTAGCACTGGTAGCAAGGTTTTTGTTGTCTTTTTCTTCCTTTTGTTAGTCATTACAGTGTTTTTAGGGTACTCGAACAAGGAGCGGCACTATAACGTTTGTGTCTGATTACATGGTTCTAAGCACATACTGGTGGTGTGCTGAATATTTACAGTGCATGGTGACTGATTTGCAGAGTTGGTTTACTACACTGTTCCAGGCATTTCGCTCTTTCATGCCATTGATAGAGCTAGATTATTTTAGAAACGCGTCACGTTCCTTACAATGTGGTAATTGGCATATTATTGGGTTTACAGATGCCCCTGAAGAAGGGTGGAATAATGTGAAATGCATTGGTAATTACACACAAGTCATGATTTACCATTCTGTTAATAACTTTAGGAATGTATTCAAAGTCAATTATAATGTGATGCAACATTGTTGGAATATTATGCACTGACAAGGGTATAAACAGACATTTGCAATGTAATAAGTCTCAGAGTTTAAGTTATTGGCACTGTAAATGACAATGCCTTTTATTTTTGTATTGTAAAACATAAAAGGCATTGTCATTTACAATGCTAATAGCTGAAACTTGTTTTTTTTGTTATGTAGAATAGATGAATGCTATCACACAGACGGGAAAACGTGCAGCATGAGGTTTACTAACCAAACAAACGCGGAGAATGCGAACGCACAGCATGAGGTTTAATATGCCCCATAGTGTGAACAGGTCCTTGGGAAAACACCGAGAGCGTTTCACTTACGCTGTTATTCCTACTAACATATTCATTGTTATGGTGATGATAACTCATTTCAGGAAATATTAAATTGAAAGTCTGATTTTGTTATACATATTTGTAATGCAATTGCATAATGTTTTTTTTTTACAGAGTCTGGTTCACAAACTGTTTTGTGCACCATAGTTGAGCTAAATTTCATATTGTAATTCATGAAACTGAATTTTGTTAATTTTACAATGGCAGAAAATAAGCCAGCATGGTGGATTTTCCACAGTCATACTTTACTGGTCAGAGCATGGAACAAAGTTGTTCTCTGGGGTGTGTCAAGGTTTGTATGATATATAATACACATTCACAATACATTATATAAAGTATCATACACATACTTACTCCACCGATACATACAAACCTGCCATTCCCTAACACATACAGTACGCAAAACAGGAAACATATCCAGCTAAATATAAACAATGCCAAATTCTCTAACAAATGCGAGACCTGTTGCATTGCAAATGCTCGTTTTCCATGCGTTTTGATGCAGATCCGGAGCTCCGCTCCCAAAATTGTCTGTTTTCGTACAACTTCCAGACTTAATACAGTAAGTTAGGGACCAGTGTCCTCACCGAAAACAATAGGATTCAATCCACACCCTGACATCAGGAACCAGCTGGCAGCCACCAATTTGCAAGAGCTGTGTCTTTGATAATTGGGCTTGGGATACAACTTCCAAGTAATGTTATAAGTGTGATCTTAGGCATTAATAGGCATTTTAAGACAAGGAGGCAATGCTTTTACGTTACTAAGCGCAAGAGGTAGTCCCACTCCAAGTCACAATATCAGTCCTATTATCGGGGCCTTTACCACTCCACTTCCTGCTCAAAGTCTTCTTGTAAATCCAACTCTAAACAAAAGCATAAACAAAGAAAAGCAGGACTCAACCCCATCCTGCCACTCCAACTCCAAGGAGTAGGTGCAAGGGCGCTAAGATGAAAGCTACACTCCAACAATTTCACTGGTTACTGAGACGATTCCCCAACAAATCACAGGTCCCTGTTGACACTTGAGCACATTAAAGGCCTGTGCTGGCATGATTATGGGCCCTAACGAACAGGAGGGGCTGCCAGTTGTGTTACTACTAGTGGGTCCTTCCCCTGCCCGCCACCTTGAACCTGTTACTGAGCCCATCCTAACTCAGTGCTTCCACCCCATTTGTTATTTGTCAGTGGAACCTTAACTTGACCTTGACGTTTCACATGTGCCCGTCAGGTTGCTGCATAGCTGCTCGCTGTGTCTCCTGACCTCATTGCCATAGCATCAGCTGGACACAAGTGAACTTCAGGCACTTTCAGTGCAGTCTCCCTACATCAACATTTTCCCAGACAGATTGGTGCTGAGGACTCTGGTGCCCTTCTTACCAAAAGTCTAGACTCCCTTCTATGTTGGGGAGACGATTACTCTGCCCGCATTCTTTGCTTGAAAGCCGTTCTTTGCTCGAAAACGTTTACATTGACCGTATCAAGGACCATTAAGTGGATGATCAACTTTTTGTGTGGTTCGCTGGAGCAAAGAAAGTGTAGGCAGTCCAGAAGAGGACCTTGTAGAGGTGGATAGTCTTCCGTATTAAGATCTGCTATCCACTGGCCAATAAGCAACCTCTGGAAGGTCTGAGAGTCCATTCCACCATGGCTAAGGCTGCTACCACTACAGTGGAATGCAGAGTGCCTGTCTTCGACACCTGCTAGGCTGCAATGTGGGCATCGGTGTATACATTAGCTAAGAACTCTAAGGGGCATTGGGCTTGGCTTAGGCTGATCCTAAAAAAGGGTTGAGGGCCACGGTGAGTGTCTGGGATGGTTCTGCCGTCAGTAGACAGACCTAAGGCCAGTAGGGCACCGCATAACCACAGGGCGCTTTTCTAATGGTCTGAATTTGCCACAACCGACTCCAGAGCCCTGAGCGTCAATGGACATGGAAGCAAATCCGCCACAACCTCCACCAAAGTTGCAACCTCCTTACCCTTTAGTTTCTTCAGAATCTGAGATACTTCCTATACATGGCAGATTGCCTGTCCCAGATGATGACTGTAATTTACAAATTATGATAATTTATTTCTGGACCTTCGAGAACCCAGTGGCCTGGAAACCTTCCCTGACACTGGCCTGTATTCACTTACTCCTAGCCCATCACCGGAAGAGGATGCCTCCCTTGCCATGGTCATTCGGAGAGCAGCAGAGGTCCAAGACCAACATCTACTTTCTACTTAGGTCATGACAAATGTCTAAACAGAGGTCCTGCAGACCTCACAGGAACCCTTCTGCCTTTTAATGAGGCCTTCGTTGACACACTGCTGGGCACCTGGGCAGAGCCGGGATTTTGCCTACCAGTTAATAGGCAGATGGCTATGAGACACAGGCCTGTCCCTGAAGACCCAGCCTTTCTCCTGCAACACCCCACGCCAGAGTGTGGTGGTCCATACCCCTACCACTTGGCTCAACCCTAACGCTTTTAGAAATCACCCCACCAGATAGGGAGTCGAAATGCTTGAAGACGTTTTCCAAATGTATGTCTTCTACCAGCCTTGCCTTATGCTCTGTGAGCTCCAGCTGCCTCCTGGGATGCCATTTGCACACATTGTGGGACATGGTGGCGGAAATATTGCCAGTATTCCCAGATCACCTTAGAGCTAACCTTCAACAAATCATACATGATTGTGAGGATGCAGCTAAATGTCATACCCCCGGGCCTGGATACTACCAACTGCTTGGATAGGACAGTCGGAACCAGTGTGGTTCTCTGTCTCCATGGTTGGATTCGCTCCGCATGAATCTTGAGCAACATACAACTATTCCAAGGGCTTCAGAAGAGGGTCCCAGCAGAGGCCATGCCAAACCTTACCTTAGCAATAGCAGACCTCCAAGGCCTTTTAAGGCAGAGGTCAGGGATTTGACGGCCAGCATCTGGGCCCCCAAGTGCAACAAACTACCAAAAATCCCAGCCCCTCCATCCACAGCTGCCGCAAACCTACTTTAACTTGTCCCCGGTGGCGCAAGGTACCTGATAGGAGGTTGGATCACCTTTTACCTCCTCGGGTGGCAGTGCATCACATCAGACCAATGGGTGTGCAATATAGTCCAGAATAGATCCATCCTTCCTTTCCGCCCTTCAAAACATGCCTCCGTCACCACAACGCCTCCCGGAGGACCACTTGTCGATTCTGTAAGAGAGAAGTTCAAATATTCTTGGACAAGGGAGCCGTAGAGAGGGTGCTGGTATCAGAAGTCGGGACTGGTTGTTACTCCCATTATTTTCTGGTGCGGAATGAGGACCGAGACCTCATCCTCTGAACTTCTTCCATAGGAAGGACAAGTTCAGGATGCTCAACCTGGCCCTAGTTCTGTTTGCTCAAGACACAAGAAATTGGATAATGGCATTGGATCTGCTAAGCGCCTATTTCCACATCCTAGTCTTTCAGTCACAGAGGCGTTACCTGTTTTAAGTAGGCAACAAGCACTTTCAGTTCTCAGCCCCCGTTTGGCCTCACCAGTGTGCTTCGGTTTTTCACAAAAGTGATGGTTGCTGCCCTCCTTCAGAGGTGGAGTAATAAAGAACAGGGGAACCCTGAGAGTCAAGAGGGATCAAGGGTAAGCAGTATACTACAAGAGACAGTGGTCCCTACCAAAGGAACATACGGTTATAAGCACAGGACTACAAATTAGAGCTGTGTTTGTATATATCTAAATGGAAAACATTTATTCATTTAAACATTCAAAAAGCAATTAAAGCAAAAACCAATTCAATAACAGTCCAGTGGGTGAAAGTGGAGGGGTATGGAAATCACCAGATTTCCAGACCTCATGCATTTGCTTTAAAAAGTGACATTTGACGATACATGTTTGCAACAGTTACAGTGCGAAAAACAACTTGTGCTCCATATTAATCATCATAGAATTGGAGTCATGGCGTGGGTGTAGATGACGTTTCGATCCCAGCTTATAATGTGGGGATCATCATCAGGACAAGGAGATCTATATGCCTGAGAGATAGCCTAAATGAGGCAAGGAATAAAATGGGGTGGGGGATAAAAAAAGGGGGGATGAAGAGGGAAAAGGAAAAAAGAAAAAAATCAGGTTGGATGGAGGGGTGGGGGCGCTTTTGGGAATTAACGAAAATATGACATGCATGTGTTAATCAGGGGATCATGAAACAATAACCAGGAGTGGTATGGGCGTATTACAAGGCGAGCTGTACAAAATACTACAGTGAAATAACCGAACAACTTGATCAGTGCTGTGGTGATCACAGAATATATATTAACTAAGGTTTGGTACGGTGGTAGTGCACGATTCTCAGCTGTGTGTGATACGTGGGTGCCTGACACTTCCTATCAGTGAATTGAGGTGATGGACAGACAGTTCTTCGATAGGAGTAGAATCTAAAATTACACCCGAGTATTAGGCTGGTGATGCAGTTAAAAAATGGTAAGTGTGGCATGCGAATTTGCAAGTTAACAGACACTTCAGAGGTGGAGCATACCAGTCTTCCCATTCTTTAAAGACTGGTTGCTGAAGGCAAAGTCACCTCAGAAAGCCGTGGTCCACCTCCAGACAACTGACGTGTTAACATTGCTGGGATTTTCCATGAACGTGCCAAAGTCATATCAAACTGCTTCAGAGAAGGTCCCCTTTATTTGAACCATCCTGGATACAGTGCTTTTCCAAGCCCTCCCTCCGTTTCAGTGCGTTTAGATCCCAATGTTTCAATCCTCGACCTGGATCTTGGAGAGAGCGCCTCTGTGGCTTCTTGGCCTCTTGCATTCTGATTGTGGACCACAGCAGGTGGCCCGTGCTAGCTCTGCAGTGGAATATAAATTCTCAGTGGGCTCAGCACCAAGGGAACATGTCGCAATCCATCCTGATGTTGGAGGAGACTGTTGAAATGCAATTGGACCAGCAGCAGATCCCTCTTCCTACCCCATCCGGAGATAATGGTTGTGACAAATGCATCATTACTGGGTTGGGGAGGTCATCTGTGAGAGATTGAGATCAGAGGCTTTTGGTCTCCAGCGGATACCGCTTCCACATCATCCGATTGGAGTTGCTGGTGATTTGCTTGGCACTAAAGGCTTTCCTGCCTTCCATCAAGGGGAACTTCTGCATGGTCTTACAACACCATCACTGCCATGTGGTACTGCAAACAAGCAGGGCAGGGTGGGGTCATGGGCCCTGTGCCAAGAGGCTTTATGCCTCTGGAACTGGCTGAATCACCAAGGCATATCTCTAGTGGTACACAACCTGGAAGGATCTTTCAACGCCAGCTGGCTGTGCCTAGAGAATCACGAATGGTGGCTACACTTCGAGGTTTCACATGGCGCCTTTAACCATTGGGGAGAACACTGTCTCTATCTTTTTGCTACCGCCGAGAACGTGCATTGTCCAACATTTTGCGCGTTGGAGTTCCCATGTAATTTCTCCCACAGAGATGGCTTTCAGTTGAACTGGAGCTTGGGACTCTGGTACGCCTTCCCACCACTACATATCCTGCCCACAGTTCTTAAGATCCGGAACAACAGGGCCCATTTCATCCTAGTGCCTCCAGAGTGGGCCAGGACAGTGGTACCCAGAATGTCTAGCGATGAACATCTATCCTCCGGTCCATCTGCCTCTTCGGGAGGATCCCCTGTCGCAGCTGCAGCAGCATACATATACTGCTTACACCTCAATGCTTAATGATTGAGCTGTGATGATTGGCAGCTTTTGACATTCCTTCCTAGGTTGTAAATGTCATTCTGGCAACCAGACATCCCTCCACCAGAATCATCTACGCGGGTCACTGGGAGAAATTATTCTTTATATTTAGCCCAACAAGACCTTGCTGTGGCAACAGTTAAAGGTTATGTGTCCGCCGCATCAGCTTCTCTATTGGTGCCTGATCAACCAACGTTGTTTATGTCACTTGTTGTGATTTTTGAAAGGGCTGGCCTATATGTTCTCACCAAAACCTTTTGTGATGCCCCAGTAGAACCTCAATCTGGTCCTTATATTTCTAATGTGCAGTACATTCAGGCCGATGCACATGCACAGCAGCTCCATGAGATTGCTCACATTGAAGATAGTGTTCCTCATTGCGATTATGTCAGCTTGTCACTGAACACTACTTCATTCACAGGCGTATTGGCAGCCACTGCCCGTGCAGGTAAGAGCCATGGGGCAGTGGGGCTGGGTGGGGAGGATTTCGACGGACAATGACAAGGGCAAATTAATTATTTATGTAATTTTACCTTGTCACCGTCCTTCGAAATAAACCCCCCCCCCTCACTGCTCCCACTACACTTACCTGCAAGGGCCACAGCTGCATATTGGTGCACATTTCCACATTTGTCAGTTCATTTACTGCTGACGTTCTTCACTCCTCATTTGTCCAAAGAGGAAAAGAGGCTCCATCTCCCAGACCCTAAAAGAGCTCAGAGTTTCTACAGTGATCGCGCGAAGGATCACCGGATGGATGATCAGACCTTTGTGGGTGTCTCTTGGGCGAAGAAAGGAAGAGCAGTACAGAAACAGACCATCTCCAAATGGATTGTTCTTTGTAAAAAGATCTACTATGGTCTAGCCAAGAAACAGCCTTCAGAAGGCCTGTGGGCTCATTCCACCCGAGTCAAAGCCACTGCCTTCACGCTGGTGTGCGTGGTGCCTCTTTTGGACATCTGCCAGGTTGCGATTTGGGCGTCAGTTCGCTCTGCAGTAGTGTCTGGATACCCAGGCCTGGCGGATAGGCACATTGCACGCTCAGTCCTGCAGGACTTTCTGGTCTGAGCCATTCCACAGACCCACCACCTGGGGAGGTACGGCTTTGGTATCTATTCACAATATTCGGAATCTGCAGTCAGAAATATCCATCAGAAGAACACGTTACTTACCATGGATAACACTCTTTCTGTTTCGGTTACTCTATCCAACTGACGATTCCTCACTGACCCTCCTTCCTCCCTGTTCTGTGAAATGGACTACCATGGTCCATGCTAAAAGGATTGCAACTTATGAGATCTGTAGACTGGCACAATCTAATTCCTGACGGCTCCACGTCACAGTGCAGGCAAGTATCAGAAAGAAACTTGTTGATGAGTGGAGGTGGCGGTTATATGGTAGCCCCAATATCCCTTCCGGAGCAGGACAGAGTCAATGCAGAGTCACACGACCACATATAGCTGAGCACAAGGGAATTCCTGAAAGAAAAAATCTCTGGATCTAGTCTGACACTTGGGGGTGTTCATAAGGTGAGGAATCAGAGGCAAGATAGAGTATCCACCAGAAAGATTGTTCTGAAGGTAAGTAACTTATTTGTAGTAGCTACTGTTAAGAAATACAAAATTGTTGCTCTTATTTTTACAGTTGTTAGCCTAACTTTTGAGGCTCTTGGGCAACCAAGTTTGATGGATAAATATATTAATGCACTTCTTTTTTAATAAAGTTTGAATCAGTATTTAGTACTCTTCTTTTTCTCGTAGGTTGTGTATCCTGATGGACAGGTGCAGGTGATTCACCCAAAGCCTTCAGACTTTCGAAATCCTGGTCCTGAAAGACACAGATTAATTACCCAGGTTTATCTCTCACATACAGCTTGGACAGGTACATGTTATTTGTATGCTGCATTATTAATTTTGCATTTTCTTTTTGCATTTTTTAAATATGTACTTTTTTTATTACTAATTTTGTTTGTTGCACACAAGCATCTCTTTTTTTTCTCTCGTAGTCTGAGTGGTATTTTAGAGGGAAGGCAAAAAACATGGCCACGATATCGATGAAGGCAAATATATCACTTTCATTTATTTTGCGCCGGCTTGGTGTGACATTCTATCTCTAGGGCGTCATACGACTCCAGCCGAGGGATCACTTTGCATCACTTTATATGGAGGGTTTATGGTTGCTGTCAAGAATGAAAAGGCTGTAATGTACAGCTTCCCGAGATGTCAGACCCACATGTGCAATAGTTTAAAGCTCATCAACATCTGGCAGACGTGGAAAGATTATTCCTTGTGTGAGCCATAGCACCGGCGCCTCACCTCTGAAATAGGCATGGTTAGTACTCCATCCACTTTCTTTCTGAAGCGGTGGAGTTCTTCCCGTCTCCATCCAGATGCTCAAGATGCTGATACAGGCACAAAAGCTATGAGCTCTGAAGCCATATAACCACTTGTGTTATTTGGGTTTGTGATAGCTATTTTCACATCTTTTCCCCAGACTCACAGGTTGCTTCCTCCTCTGACCATGGGTGGTCAACATTACCAGTGAAAACTGTAGCCCTCTAATCTGAACACTGCTTCAAGCATGTTCTTAAGATTTCTAGATATGGTGCCAGGCATCCTGGGGCTACAGACGTTCTTCTGCTACCCTTAGATTTACAATCGACTTCTAAAGAGTTTCTTCCAAGCTACAGCTTTGCTTTACTTGGCAGAGGTGTTTTAAGGCATAGGCAAAGTGGGCATTTGCCCTGGACCCCCAACTTCCATGGGGCCCCTGTGTAGTGAACATTCTTGCTACTGGGCCTCTGTCTGTTCTATTTCACAATCAAAACCACTCTCCCTTTGTCTATCTTCCTCTTCAGTCGACTGTCTCTCTCATCCCAGATTAATCTCAAGTATTTTTGTAGTCTTTGTCAAGAAGTTGTTCCAGGAAGGGACGCTCAACATATGCCTCGCAGAGCGCCCCCAAACTCTTTTAGTTGACACTGCAACCTGGTGTTACTCCCACAGGCCAACTTGATCTGTGAACTTAGCAAAATCCTTGCATATGCAGTTGCATAACATTCATGTGATGGGCACATCCTTTACCTGGGACTGGCAGGAGTTTTCCATTCCCCAGCGACTAGAGGCTTTTTTTTACTGTCTCCCCAGTGCAAACATATACATCTTGTTTGTGTGGTTTGTACTTTGATTGTTAACATGTAGTATGTTCTTTCACTCCAAAAGCGATGACCCTCAAAGGGACACTACATTGATTATGGTATACGTTTTGAGCTTTTATAAAGCCTTAACACTGTTGTAGCTGGAGATTAAACACTCCCTATTGGCAGGGAAGTGAACATGGACAATTACTTTTAAACTAAGCTCACACATGTTGAACAAGGATTAGAACTCTGTTCTACAAGTGCTAATGTTGCGACAAAGGGCCATATGCATCAACAACCTGATTTGCGATTCTCAAATAGCGATTTTTTAGAAATCGCTATTTGAGAATCGCAAATAGGGATGTATATACAAAATCGCAATTTTTTAGCGATTTCTTAGTATTCCTTAAGGAATACTTTCCCATTCATTTCTATGGGCCAGGAGGCCCATAGGAATGAATGGGAAGTCATTCTCAATTTGCGATTCGCAATTTGAGAATCGCAAATTGAGAATATTTTCAAGGGTGCAGGGGTGTCCCTGTTGCACCCCTGAAATTAGCATGGGTGCACATGTGGCGCACATACATATAAGGGCATGTATGTGCTTCACATTGCACTTTGAAAAATGCAAAAAAGTGCATTTTTCAAGTTGGTGGTAATTTGCGATTCCTTAAGGCAATTTGCATTTTTTTAATGCTTCTTACATTGCATTTAAGGTATCGCAAAATTTGCGATTCCTTAAATGCAATCGCAAAATAAGGAATCGCAAATGTTGCGATTCCTTATTTTGCACGCAGATTTATTTCATACATACCATTTAGCACTAATGCATTCGCAAACGCCGAAATTCTACGAATTTCGGCGGGCGTTTGCGAATGCATTAGTGCTTGATACATATGGCCCTTAGTCACTGGAACATATACATAACCCCTTTGAGAGTTGCCAAGATTATGTGGCTACTGAGTTAGTATTTGGCCCTCCTACTGTTCCGTACTTTCATATTAAAAAAAACAAATTTATGTGTAGATTTCTAATAATGTTAATAGTGTTTGCAGCCTAAGAAAATGTTCCCATATATTTAGCATTTAGTCACAACAAGAAGTCTACTTTAAATTGAATTGATCCATTATGCTTTCATCTAGAGCGCTTTACATAACTTCAAGAAACATACAATGTTATGTTGTACTGAATAAGTATCTGCAGGAAAAGCTTATGAAAATACAGTAAAGGAATTTGAAGATGAATGTTTAAATTGTACTTAGAAAAAGTTTCTCAAGCATTGGATTGTTCATAGACGTACATGCTTGCAATCATTCTCTGTCATCGAGAGGGGAGTTGCACTGTAACTCCACCCTACCAATATCAGCCACTATCTGCCTGACGGGCCCCATTAAAGTGCCACTTTAGTATCACCCTTGCCTCATTCAAAAAGATTCAAACTTCAGACAATGAGGTACATGTCTCATCCTCAAACCTGCCAGACGCCATCTCACCTCAGATTTCTACCATAAGATGTGTGGAAGTGAGACCTAGAGCTTTGCTGTCCCATCGGTTAGATGGGTCCTACTTTTATCTTAAATCTTCCAACAAATATATGAGAAGCCTTCTTACCCATCACCAGAGCATGGGCAGAAGAAAAGGAAATAGTCACCAAAAATGCTTCCACTGCTGTCTCCTAAATTGAAGAAAACAAAATCAGAGACAGTGTCGATTAAACCACCATTGACAACACCAGAGACCTACATCAACAACCAATCGACTAAAGTTGCCTAAAATAAGAAGCATGGATACTACCATCCTCAACCAGCTAAATTAGCATATGCTCAATCACCAACCTCTCTGGAGGCAGGCCCACCGGTGATGCACCCAGGTCTTAATTTGTCAACGAAATGCCCATTAATTCAGTGTTTGACCAGTCCAACAACAGAAATGCTGCTGACGAAGACCCCTGATCTATAGATGAAACCACCACTGATAAGGTTCTCGTCAAGGAGAGACACAAGGAAGAGTAAACCACATTGATGGCGCCCAGAATATGGAATGCTCTACCCCCAGAACCTAGACTTAATCCCTCTATGGCATCTTCAAAAAAAGAAGTGAAATCGCTTCTCATGGCTAAATTTACTTGAGCATGGACTACTGTTACCATGCTACCCAACGTATCTTCTACATGGATCTTTATAATGTCTACTGTCCAGCCAGGTTTCCTGGATATTGTATCTATATTATGCTTGATATATATGGAACTTTTTGTTATGTACCATATACCCATGTATCTATTATAGGATGTTTATACTATGACCAGCATTAAACTTTGTTATTTACCTTGTACCTATGTAACTAAGACTCTTACCTTGTAAAGCGCTCTAATACCTGCAAGGGTCTGGTTCGCGATATATAAAACTTTCAAATAAATAAATAAACATTGTGGACATTTTATTAGAACGTACATCACCTTATAAAATACCACCAATGCCACCAACAAAATTGCTGACAACAAAGGTCGAAGAAGAGGAGTAGTCCGAGCCAGATGATCCCTATGGAACAGCTTATTCCTGCGCAAGTAGAAATAAAAAGTCAGGACACAGGGGAAAAGCAAGGATTTTCACCACAGCAGGAACAATATTATTCATATCATCCAAACTACCTCGGATTCCAGGAGCAATGCACTAACTATGATTAAGTACAGTTGATGTATGATCCAGATGAAGAGCAGTATGATGAATCCTGTGAACAGACTATAATGCAAGTGCTGGTAGATCTAGTCAACGACCACAGGCTTATTATGAGTCTATTATACTTGTTTTCCTTATGAAACAGACCAACATCATCTGCTTAGCAGACCCAGCTTATGAAAATCCAGGAAACAATAACAGAATCCGGTACCTTTTGCTCTGTCTGAGCCTGCCATGGCAGCACCTTAAAATGCCTGCCCATCAGATCGAACGGTTCTCAGATATTTCTTCACAGTCAATACAGTTCGACACATCTAAAGGACTCCTTTTTATACAACTTCAGGAAACCATGTAGGAGACAAGTCAAAGCACTTCCTGTTGTAGATGATCTGTGTCAAGATGACATAAAATGGATGCAAACTCCAGCAACAGCAGGCACAGAATGTTGTACTAGGAATGGATAAGAAAGATAAGTCACAAAACAATACAACACTCTGTATTGTAGGTCATCCAAAGGCAAACTCAGTCATGCAGGCAGTGCAATGGAGGGTCATAAACTCTGGAACACTCTGTACTCCTCCAGATAAAGATGGCTGTAAAAGAGCGGCATGGCCTTTAACGATGTTGGGCGAGTCCGTCCACAATCCTGCAGTATCCTTTGCCATGGAGCCTCGTGTTCAGCATTCCTTCCATCATCTCATCTTTTGCAATGGTTGTGCACAGGGCAGCTGAAGTCCTTGACCTTTAGCTCCCCACCATGGAAGTCAAAACCAATGTACTTCTGGAGGTTCTTCAGCCAAGGCATACATCTGCAGAGTGTCTCTTACCATTTAATGAGGCCCATTGGATTTTTTGTTGGGGGCATAGGCCAAGCCTTACTCTAGCCCCTGTTTCAGTGCCACTGCCCTGCCTCAGGCAACCCTGCGTTTTTATCTCTGTACCTCTCACCTGAAAACTTGGTGGTGTAGGCATCTGCAAGCAAGACTAATTCCAACATGTTAGAACCGGGGTCTCTAGTTGGCAGTGGTTTGCACCCTGTCCATGTAGGGACCCTTGCTCTAGTTAAGGTAAATAAGTTACACACAAAGTATAACCCGTGCTCACCCCATTTATTAGCTTGGCAAGAGCAGTCAGGCTTATCCGCAGAGGCAATGTGTAAAGTATTTGTATAGCTTAGAAAAATATCCCGTATTTATCTGAGTAACACAAGACCAAAATGCCTAATATCAAACATGCACACATCATGTAATGGAGTTCTCAATATTAAGTAAAGTTCTAGTTCTTAGGAAATTATAGCTCTGACTGGGGCTATTGGGTTGCGCTTGACCAGGACAAATCCACAAGTTCAGTCGGACCACGAGGGCACGCAGGCCGGATACAGGGTCAGGCAGACTCGGCACTGTACCGTGGATATGTAAAAAATCAACGATGACGTGAGGCACAGGGGAGGTGAGGCATAGCGAAAGCAGGTGATGCGTCGATTCCTCATTGCTGTGCAGGGTCGTTGGCGCTCAGGACAGTGTGTTGCGTAAAGGAGGTGAGGCGTCACTGTAGTAGGTAAAGCGTTGGTTTGTGTAAGTGGTGTAGGGTCATTGAGCCGCTAACGCCCGGGGACGATGCGCGGCACAGTGGAAGTGATGCGTCGGTTGCAGGTGTGATACCTCGGTTCCTTACTGCTGTGCGGTATTGATGATGAAGTCGTGGTCAAGCCACAAGGCCTCGGTATGCAGCATCAAGGTCGAACCTCAGGGCCACACCTGCGGCGTCGGGATCTGTGCACCACGGACATCGGTGGGGCGGTGTTCAGGACTCCTGCAGTGGCAGGCCTTCGGAGGCACTGTAGCGGCATTGGAGCCTGTGGTGTAAGTCGTGGTTGTTGCATCAAGCGGCGACAACAGCTCCGGTGCAGGCAGCGGCACAGCATCAGAATTGTAAACAGGCACTGGTTTCGAAATTGCTCGCCGTCTGTTTTTTCTTGTAGCACAGAAACTCACTTCCAAGGGCCCAGGAACTGGAACCGGCACCACTTGGCAAGTAGGGCTTTCAGCAGATGAGCCCAGGTACCAAAGGTTAAGTCTTTGTTGGCCCTGAGACGTCCAACAGGAGGCAAGCTCAACTCAAGCCCTTGGAGAAACGCTAGAAAGCAGGATGCAGAGAGCAAAACAAAGTCCTCCCACTCTCAGGACAGAAGCAGCAGGCTAACACAGCAAAGCAAACCACAAAGTGGCAGTCCCTCCTGGCATCCCAACAGCTCTTTTTCCTTGCAGAATGTCCTCAGTCCAAAGGTGTTCCGAGTATATAGTGTCAGAGTTCCAGTACTTATACCTATTCTAACCTTTGAAGTAGGGAGAATTCAAAGAAATGTCTTTGTAGTGCACAAGACCATGCCCTTCCTGGCCCTGGCTCCAGACACACTACAGGGGATGGAGACTTTTTTGTGTGGGGACAGGCACATTCCTATTCAGATGCAAGTGCCAGCTCTCCCACCACTCAAGCTTAGGAACGCTCATCAGCCTGGTGATAGGCCATCAGGATATGCAGGCCACACCTCAGATCTCTTTTTGTAGGACTGTCTAGAGCAAATTTGCAAAGCCCAACTGTCGTCCAACCCAGACGTGTATTCTAGGGACAGGCAAAAGTACAGAATGGTTAAGTAAGAAAATGCTGACTTTCCAATCGTGGCAATTTCAGACCTACAATCTGAAAACCATCTTCACTAAAAGACGTGTTCTTGTTGTGAGTTCCGAGACCCCAAACTCCAATTTATTTTATCTACTCCCAATTGGAAGATACACTGGTATGAGGTTACCAGACAGCTCCAATGCTACCTATGGGAGGGATAGACCTTGCTGTAATGAAAATCTAATTTAGCAGTTTGTTTCTACCAGGACATGTAAAACTCATAAGTACATACCCTACCTCTTAAATATACTGCACCCTGCCCATACGGCTACCAAGGGCATACTTTAGGGTGCCTTATATGTAATAAAAGGGAAGGTTTGGGCCTGGCAAGTGGGTGCACTTGTCAGGTTGACATGGCAGTTTAAAACTGCCCTCACAGGCTCTGCAGTGGCAGGCCTGTGATAGGTGTGTGAGGCTACTCATGTGGATGGCACAACCAGTCCTGTAGGTCCACAAGTAGCATTCAAGTTACAAGCGGTGGGCACCCATGATGCACAGTACTAGGGACTTACTAGTAAATCAAATATGCCAATCATGGAGAAACCAATTCCCATCAGGTTTTAGACACAGAGCACTTGTACTTTAGCACTGGTCAGCAGTGGTAAAGTGCCCAGAGTCCTAAAGCCAGCAAAAAAAATAAATCAGCACACAGTCAAAAACAGGGGGTCAGAAGCAAAAAGACTGGGTAAACCACGCCACAAGATCCCAGGTCTAACTACACATTCAGATGTTCAGGAAGAGGGTTTTCTTCCCTACCAGCTTGACACTCAGTTCAGTGAATGCCATCTGTGTGCTAGACACTGTTCTCACACCCTTTGGTAGTCAGTGGCTCAGGTCCACCCAGGTGTCTCCGACGATCGCCAACCGTTCCGCACGCCAGGCTGGTTGCAATGCATCCAAGTTCACAATTTGTTGTTGTGGCTTGGCCACCACCAATTCCATCAGGCAGGCCATTGGCACCAGTGTCACCATTTGCCATCATGCTAGGCTATAGTCCACTGGTTTTTTAGGCAATGTCCAGTCATCCCTTATGGACATGCTGTTTGATGAGACTCGACTACTTGGGGGCTAGGCAGACTCCGCTTTCAAGAGGCCATGGTGCCTACCTCCCCTGCAGTCAAGGTCAATGGTTCGCCCAGTCCACTACCCCATTTGCTGCAGCCCCTTCTGTCAAACCCTTTTACCTTGCTTTTACTGGAGCACAGCCATCCAGTGTGAGGAAGGATTTGCCTATTTTGCAGACCAAAACAACGGACAGGTGGCTCCGGCAGATCATGCGATGAGGATATGCGCTATCGGTTATTCTCTCACCGCCACACCTTCAACTGTCCCTCCAGTGACTAACTGAGGAACCTCTCAATTTTGAGGCGCGAAGTTCAAGCCCTTTTGGCCAAAGAGGCTATCGGGAGGGCGTCAGCGCCAGAAGTAGGACGTGGTTGTTTTCCTGCTACTTTCTGGTGCTCTAGAATGATGGAGGTTTTTGTCCTATTTTGCCCTCTCAATGCCTTCCTCCAGAAGGAGAAATTCAAAATGCTCACCCTCGCCCAGGTGTTTTCTGCCCTCGACTCTGGAGACTGGATGGTGGCTTGGGACCTGCAGTACGCCTGTTTTCATATACCCATCCTGCAGGCCCATTGGTGTTACCTGCAGTTTGTGGTAGGACAGGAGCATTTCCAGTTTGCTGTGCTCCCCTTGGTTTTGAGCGCCCCTCGGGTGAGCACGAAAGTGATTGCGGTAGTAGCAGCACACTTCAAGAGGTCAGGGGTGCCGATCTTCACCTACCTCGGGAGCAATCTTGCCCCAGACTATGCCCACCTCCTAACATCTTTGGGTTTCACTATCCACATGGCGAAGTTACACCTGGCTCCTTCTCAGATGCTCTCCTTCATCTGAGTGATTCTGGACCAGTTCAATGTTGTGCCTTTCCCCTGTGAAAGACAGTCCAGGATATTCAGGCTATAATCCCAATCTTTAAGCCTGGGTGCTGGATTTCACTGAATTTGACTCTGAAGTTGCTGGGGTGATGGTCCCCTCCATCCTGCTGGTTGAGCATGCCAAGTTGCATCTGTGGGCTCTAGTGGGATCTGAAGTCTGAATGGGTCCAACATCAAGGGGACTTCTTTGACTATGTTCATATTTTGGAAATCATCTGCAACATTTCTCCGTTCCCCACCCAGAGTGGACAGTGGTGACCCATGCATCGCTTCTTGGTTAGGGTTGCCATCTGTGAGAGATGAAGATCAGAGACCTCCGGTCTTCAGCAGAGTCCTGGTTCAATATCCGCATGGCTTTGAAAGCATTCCTTTCGTCTGTCATGGGGAGGCTGGTTCAGGTGCTCATGGACAACAGCACCACCTTGTGGCACTGCAACAAACAGGACAGGGTGGGGTTGAAGACTATGTGCCAGGATGCCCCGCACCTCTGTAAATGGGTGGACCACCAGAGAATTTTCCTAGTGGTGAACTGCTTGGCAGCATCGTTGAATGCCAGGGTGGGGGAGCTCAGCCGTCAACGCCTTGAGGAGCACCAGTAGCAAATGCACCCAAAGGTGGCACACAGAATTTTCTGCGAATAGAGAGAAAGTTGGCTCGATCTCTTCACCACCGCTGAGAACGTGCAATGCACTTCTACGCTTTGGAGTTTTCAAGGCGTCTGTCGCTCAGAGACATGTTTGGCCTCAATAGAATGTGAAACTTCTGAATGCCTTTCCGCCAATACCATTCCTGCCCTGAGTTCTCAAGAAGATCAGGACTGACTGGGCCCAAGTCATCCCAGTGGCTCTGGATTGGGCACGGAGGGTATGCTGTTGAGAACTCCTGTGCTTGAGCATCTGTCCTCCAATCAGGCTGCCCCACCGTGAGAGCCTGTTGTTACACCAGCAGGGCAGGGTCCTGGACCCGGACCTTCACAATCTCCACCTTCATGGTTAGAGACTGTGCAGCAACAGCTGACCACATTCATCCTTCCTCAAGAGGGAGTTGATGTCATCATGGCTGTTCGGCATCCTTTACAGAAATTAAATATACCTGTTGAGACAGATTTGTGGCTTTGTGCGGTACATAGCTGATAGACTCACTCCGTGCAAAGTTAGCTGACGTTATGTTTGTGCCCACAGCAAAGACTTGCTGGGTGAGGGGCACACCAGTTAAAGGGTACCTTTTGTCTCTTTCGGCCTTTTTCTGGATGCAAGCCCAGCCTCGTTTTTTGGCTCCCATTGTTATGCTTTTTTTTAAATTGTTACAATACTTGTTACCGTCCTGTCCTTTTGTCATGCTATAGTGAGACCTTAACTTGGTCATTACATCCCTCATCTGCACTCCCTTTGAGACGCTTCACAGCTACCCCTTGTGGCTTCTCACCCACAAGATAGTGGTTCTCGTCGCCATTACATCGGCTTGTGTGTGAGTGAACTTTAAACTCTGTATCAATCTGCCATACACCATCTTTTTCCCAGACAAGCTGGTATTGCGGACGCAGGCATCTTTCTTGCCTAAAATTGTGATGCCATTCCACGTCACTCAGAACATCACCTTGCTGGCATTCTTTGCTCCGCCTCGGAAGAGAGACTCCATCACTTGGATCCCAAGAGAGTGCTGAGCTTGTACATTGATCTACCAAAGAACAATGGGTGGACTATCATTGCTTTGTGGGGTTCTCTGAAGCAAACAAAAGGCAAGGATTGCAGAACAAATTACTTGCCTTCTATATCGTTCTGTGTGGTAGAGACTCTATCTAGCTGCAGATTCCTCACCAACCTACCATCCTCCATACTCTGTGATTGGACTTTATCCATTAATAAGATCCCAAATCCTGGAATCTCCACACTGGTCACACCAATTTACTTTGGGGGTCTGCGTCTTGGGGCGCAGACACTCGAAAGCAATTGATGTGAACATGTGGAAGTGGCACCTATATAGGATGCGCATGTAATTTCCATTACAGAACAGCGTTGGTGCTGAGCCTCAGGGTGCCATCTATCGACCCACAAAGGTACTGCTGAACCTTTTCTGGATCCAATCGGACGCCTAAGCAATATTCAAAATGTGAGGAATCTGTGGCTGGAAAGTCTTTCTACTAGAAAGATTCTTACCAAAGGTAACTAACTTGTTAATCTGCAGCCACACATGCTACGAACTGAAAAAGCTACTTACCCTTGAGGAATCTGTAGCGTGTAGTGCTGTAGATTCACATGCACCTGCACCTGCCCTCCTCACCGGATTCGCATGCATTTGACAAACCATTTCATAACCACTATATTTAATCGACATTGTGATAGCTCACCATACTTTAACATTCACTCCACATACAGCCTCTGACCTGCTGTGCGTAAAACAATCTAACATGAAGTCTGCACGCTTGTGCAGTGTACACTGAGAGGAGTCGTCAACACTTCTTGTAAGTAGAGAGACTTCTTTGAAGAAAAACATGTTGCAACCGTTTGAGCCAAAAACTAGATGGCCTGAGTATGCTAAGCATGTGAATCTTCAACACTACACTCTAGAAACAGTTGGCTACACAGTAAATAAATATATTTGTGTTTTTCTTTGCCCTGCTACTTTTGCGGCCCATTTGGAATTCCAATAGCCAGCATTATGACTACTAATCCACCGAGAGACTCAATCCAGACATGAATGCATGATGTTAATGTGCAGAGCAGGCGTGCACAGCACCTGCAGGAAAATGTGCCGTTGCTTGTCAAATCCTGGAGTGGCTTTGAATTCTTGCCCAGAAACCACGCAAGGATGACACTCAAGTAGGGTCTCCTAGTGCCAGGCCCATGGGGCTGCTTGAAGGATGCAGGAAGCTGGATTGGCCTGTGCCCTCATGGAGCAAACCACCCAATTGTGCTCCAGCCCCTGATTGTGTGCTAGAACAGAACGCGTAACACAGCACACAGTCCGGAAAAGTGAAGGACCCCAGCAATCAAGGACTAACTTATTCTCATTCTTGGGATGTAGAACAAAGGCTAGTGCCCAATAATATCAGTTACTGTCAGTCTCCCTATAGTCGGGTTCAAGGGTCTGTAGCAGTCTTTGGGAGGCCTCAGGACTCTGCTGGGGTAGCATCAAAATCTATGTGAAGCACATAAAACGAACCAGGGAGTATGAAGACCACTTTGCAAACAGGGCCAGCAATTCTTTATACAGGGATTCTGCTGCAACTGGCTTCACATGCTGGGACCTTCCCCCTGTCACTGCGCACCTGAATGGGTCTCACATTTTACCCTGTCAGAAAATCTTTGGAAACGTTTTTGCTTGTGTATGAATATGAGATTTCTATGGCATGAACCTAGCTAAATGGCAGAGGAGCACTGTACAGAGTCAAAGACCAGCATAAAGTCAAGAAGTGAGAGGAGACGTAGCCAGGCTGTGGAAGGTTAATGTCTTGTGATGGAGTCTTCTCTAAAAACTTCTCGAATTGGAGCAGTGTTGGGACATTCCTGATGAATATGAGGTCCATGGATGGAAAAGACCTTCTGTACTGTTAACTGTTTCATACTTCTTGGCACCTTTCCCGATAAGTCAACACCCATGGCCTATCTTGTCTACCAGTTGATGACTTGCACACTAAGGTAGCAATTGCTCATCCAGAAGGTATCCTTGTTCATGAGGTCATGGCTTAGGCAGCTTTGATAGCTTTCTGGTGATATCTATTGATTGTCATCTAATGCAACCGTGTAACCTGCTCCTGCACTTCTAAGGACGATTCAGTGGACGTCATCACAAGTTCAGCCTCCTGTGAACTTCTGGAGATTGATGCAATAACCTTGCCCCGAGTCTGGAGGGAGTGGTACCAGTTCTTGTGGGTGCCCTTTTATGCTTATAGTCTTAGATCTTTGTTTGGACCACCCTCCCTGTCTCGATCTATATGATTTCTGTGGTTGGAGAGAGGACAGGGCTAAGGTGCAACAAGATATCTTGTACACCTAAACCAGTTACTGTTGATGCGCAAGTGCTCCTCTAGCAATTCTCATACTAAGTTGTGGCATCTCATGAGTTTGGAAGATCCTGGGACTAAGGGCAACCAGCACAAGGCTAACTCTTGTGAATTGTTCTCTCAGGTGACAAGGCACTCTGTGGGAAGATGAATAACCATCAGACAATTGTTATGGGAATTAGTAACATATATCCAGACTAATCGTAAGTAGGCCCCGGCGTTTACGCTACATAATCTCATAAAATTTCCGGTATTTCACGTTATGCTTGTTACAGATTATGCCACTTGGTGTGATTGAAATTTTGTTTGGGTAAAAATTGTATTGCAGGAGCTTGGAAACAAGCAGAATGCAAACGACTGTCGTTGACGTCAAGTGCAATTTAGCACTTTTTTGGACGCAAGAATGCATTTTGCACCAAAAATAGTGCAAAATGCCAAACCAGTATTTTGACTTATAACACTTACTTCTATGGGCATTTCACGTAATTCATGCAAAAGAAATGATTTGAATGTTGCCCAAGTAGGGGATTGAATTGTCCTGCTTTTCGACTGACCTTTTGTTTATTAATGGTTCATTAAGTATCGAAGTGGTTAATAAGACTTATTTAATTTAAATTTTGTCTTTTCTGCAGAGCCCTGCCAGATAGAAGTGAGACTGCTGTTAGCGTACAGCTCTAGTCGAAGCAAAGCATCGAACAAAGTCTTAAAATCAGCATGGAATGAGAGTACAGAGGTCCTTCCACAGCCCGACAGCTGCATCGAAGGAACAATACCATTCAGCAAACCGGCCAAAGTGTACATAATGCCTAAACCTGCCAGGCGGTGAGGCCTCCAACATGGACACAGCTATGAATTCTGTATCTCGAGAAAGTAGAGGATATTGGGCTCCAGAAAAATCTCCACTTGAGACTCTGATTATAGAGAGAGTAAATATGGAGCTGACCAGGACTTTTGAAGACCAGATAAGCCTGTCCCACACCGTATCAATAAAGTGCTCTTTTTTCAAAATCCTCTCTTCAATTAGACTTTTGAATTCAGATAGGTATTTCAGCAATGGAAGACTCTGAAATATTGAAGCACTTGTTTTTAGCTCTCAATTCCTTTGCGGTTTTAGTTTGGTTAATGAAATGCTATCATACTTCCAGCATCAAAGTATCTCCATAGCGAGATTTTAACATACGAGGTATACGTGACACTGGTTTTGAAAATCCACTTTGGAACGTTTTTCCATAACTCAGATGTATTGTAAATTATTTTTCATGAATTGTGTTGTACGACTGAAATTTTTTTACATCCGTATTGGGAATTGAATGGATAACGAGTCTCGTATTTCCTTATTTGTATGGCATCTTTTACAGCGGTTCATATATGTATGCAAGTATCTTCTTTCACAATACACAACAAAACTAGAAACCATTAAATAGGAAAAGTGCTGCTCGTGATGCTTGTTAAGACAGAAGTGGATTGAAATAATACCATGCATTAAGCTGCTGGTCCGATGGGCAAACTATTTTTATTTCCTCTCACAGTTGCAACATTTGCAGCTGCCTAGCTCCATAAATATATTCAGTTTTTTTGATTTGTAATGAGTTTAATATATTACTGGTTGTAATCACTTTATCTGGATCACCGATGGAAAAGCAAGAAGGTAACATAAACCGAATTTTTGTTAGTCAGATAAAGTTTGGTATCATACAGCCTTTTTTTATTAAACAGAATGGCGAAGAAAAGCCTTTTTAGCCACTTGAGTTTTGAGGAAGATGGCTGCATGCTTTAGAATGGAAAACAATGAAATTACCACACCCTCGGAACAATTTTCCAATAGAACCTGTGTATGAATTCAATATACTGCTGTGTCAGAGGAATTGAAGCTACTTCTCACAACGGACGTTTCATGGAGATGGCTTAAACAGAATAGCCAACGACGTGCATATTTATATTCTGAGGTATCGAGTCAGGCTTGCCTCTATGCTCTGAGATACATAAGAGGTAGGTCAAAGATGCTCAAAACAGAATACAGTATGTTATAAGAACATAACAATCTGAAAACAAAAGGGTGTCAAAATCACGCCTTTATATGTTTACAGTTTTGGCAATAAAACAAATTAATAATATCCACAGTTGAGCAGGGTCACTTACACGAGGAGTAAAAAAACCTTCTGAAATTCTTAACTTACTATACAGATTTCCATGCACTTATTTGCCTCAACACACTGTGCAGTAAGAGTGATGTTTAACTGGCAGTTGGTGTTATTTCTAAGCACAGTAAAATAACGACCCAGATCTATTTAACGTTTTCGTTGTTGCAAAGTGATGCAAAACGCAGCAATGCTCATCTTTTGTACGCACTAAGTATTTTACATCGCAAGTTGACGCTTATGCCCTGCCTGTTGTTTCGTTGTGCAAATAGGCCATGTCCAGAGAGGGAAGCCTCTCCCCCCCTCCCTTCATCCCACAAAAATGGGTTTTGGAGCAAAGCCAGTCCTATTAAAGTAGCTGGATCTGTTGGTTTTTTTTTTAAACCAAATTCTGACTCCAAGTTATCCAGGTACAAAAAGGAGGCCAAGCAGTAGATTACCAGATACACCTATGTGTTTTGTGCTTCACCATGAATCACACATTTTACACGAGTGGCTGCAGTCTACACATAGGAATTTGTATTGGAGGGTGTACCTTGGTGACCATTCCACTATAGTGCGAGGCCAAGAGTCGTGCACAGTAGCCATTTACAGTGTGAGCACCACTGATGTCATTCGTTGCAACTCTTGCAGTATCTGCTACTGTGCAAATTTCTTTTTTTTTTTAGTTCTTCACAGAATGCAACACTGCAATATTTCATGCAGTACTCCTTTTTGTACAGAGTAGTAAATCGGGGACCAAGTATTTTTATTCAATGTATTGGCACTCAGTTAATTGCCATTTAAAGGATGAAAGGCTATATTGGTTAGCAGCATGGACATTTCTTAAAGTTTATTGTCAGTCACCCATCTTTTTTTAATTAGAAATAATGCTCATCTGTATCTTATAGTTGTTGAAACCTTCAACAATATGGGATGTCATGCCCAAATTATTTTCTCTGCTCTCTGATGACTGCTATTGCTGGGCAAAAGCTCAAACAAAAATTAAAAAAAGTGCCCGAAGAAAGCGCTTTATTTTTGGTAGGATCAGCAAGTTGAGTGGAAGACTCCCCCAACTTTAACTCCCTGGGCAGCCAGGGCATTATACTCCTTCACTGCCTTTTCAGTCTGGAGGACCACCGCCTCAATGCCATTCTTCTTCAGGTACTCCACTGTTGAGGAGGGGACCTGAAAGAAAAGAAAAATACTATGAAAGACATCACAGAAGAACAGCTGCTTACTGTGTTGTTATTTATTTATTTAAAGTAATCAAAAAACACTATAATACATTAGATTGGCACAGAGGCTCCGTGATCATTGCCCGAGCCAGTTGTCAAATAAAGACAGTAAAGAAAACCATTGTATGAATACAATGATACAAGTTGTAGGTGACGTAATGGAATACACAAGTGCACACACATTATGAAAGACTGCTAGTCTTACAATGAAATATTCAGATAAGCTCTTGGTTCAGATCATAGGACGGTATTCAAGGAGTTTGGCTGCATGGTAATTGCACCTCATTTCTGTTGGCTGTAATAGCCAACCACTGAGGTGGAATTAATTGATAAACTTACTCATCAATCCACTCTACTCTCGGTCATGAGCCATATTACAGAAAGGTTGCAGTGCTTAAAAACCGGGTCAATTTATTTTACCGCTTATTTGATAGGGAACGGGTCTAACAAATTCTCCAATCCATAATAAACATGTTCGCACTAAGGCAAAACCAATACCCTTTTTTTAAGGGACCACTGATAACCATACATCACACTTTGCATATAAATCATTTACATATGTGACTTAGAGATTAACACAAAAAAGTCTTTAGTATTTTACAAAGAAATAAGGTACACTGATCAAGCCATTTCTGTAATTTAAAAAAATGGCACCAAATTAATTTGCCTCGAACATAGCCCCATATTTCACTCTTCAAAAGAAAAGCATGTTTCTATTTCTTATTAAGTAAACACAACAAAAACAGAATTCAATCAGGTTTCCACCTTTTTAGGTTTTGCCTGGCGAAAAGATGCGCAGAAAACCTGATGAGAACTGTAGTGTGGGTTTGGGTCGGCCCTCGTCATTCATTGGCTGGCTCCATAAATGGAGCCTAGCCATTGGACGAGGGGCCTGTCCGTCAATGCCGGACCAGATTCGGGGGCGTTCCCGAGATTCTTTGGCTTTTGCCGACGTCACGCGACGTCAGCCGAAAGCCGGGAACGCCCCCGAATCTGGCTTTACTCTGTGGGCAAACACGAGGAATTGTTCCTTTCAGGTCATTTGCTTTCATTGCCCCCAGGCTATTGGGATTCTGCGGTGGTTTCAGCGTGCCGGAGCTTTTGTCAAAATGTTTCTGCTGAGTTGCTTTGTGCCGCAATTTCTTCATATAATGATCCTGTTGAGTGGAAGAAATGGCTCCGAAATGATAGGTAATCTCGCGCTTAATTTTCTTTTCTACCCGAGTCCTGCAAGTGACTTGGCTTGCAGGGTTGCGGCGCCTCGCCTCGCCTCTCGAGTTCAGCGGGGGCAATGGATGGCTTCTCCTTCTCGTCGGGGACTTTCTGCGTCTCGGTTTCCCACAATTTCAACTGTATGGAGAAATGCTGACGAGAGAGTAAATTGTAGTGGGCTGCCTGTGTTAATCGTCGGGGTAATTCGAGGCTTGTGTATAAGGAGCCGGGCATATTTGTACACCGCCTCTGGCCGTTTCCGTGCTTATATTATGATATATTTAAATTCTAGAGGACCCCATTACTGAAGCCTGGGACTCCAGGCTCCTATGTATGTCCGAGTCTTCTGTACACAAGAACCGCAACATCATGATTTTGTTTTTCAGCTGCGCTGTTGCTGTTCTGAGGTTATTTAATTTATAAAATATCATTTCATACAAGAACTGCGGCTTCTGTTCTCTGCCCGTATGTACGTCAAAGGCTTCTTTCTAAAAGGAGATACAAATCATGGCTTTTAATAGCGCCTAGTGAAGGGTGGCGCACTTACATTGTTGAATATATCTTATAACTAAATCTTCGATACGGAGCGTTAGACATCAGCCCCTTTGTAACTGGCTGATGCGTGTGTATACAGGAGCAAACACATACTTTTAAAGCGCCTTACGAGATTGGTGTGCTTATATTTTACCGAAAATTGACATTACTGAATATTTATATTTATAATTTCACACCAGAGCAGGAGCGTCTCGTCTGAACCCAAAAACATGGCTTTTAATACAGCACCGTATGGAGGTCGGGAGTGTAACATTATAAAAAAAATAGGTAAATTATAAAATAATCCACATAAGCCGAGGGTTGGACCACAACACGATGCCTTTGTTTACTAGAGACCAGAAAACATGGCTCCACATAGCGCCTTATGGAGGTTGGTGCATTTATTTGACTGAATATTGAAATTCTAATTTCATAAACTGCGACGTGCGCACTTATTGGGATGTGTTTGTTTAAATATAACCAGTCTTTTCTAAACTCATCTATACGTTGTTGACTTTAGTAACGAAGAAGATTCAGAGTGCAGAGGCAGATTCAGAGTGCAGAGTCAGAGTCAGAGTGCAGATTCAGAGTGCAGATTCAGAGGCAGATTCAGAGTGCAGAGTGCAGATTCAGAGTCAGAGTGCAGAGTCAGAGTCAGATTTCAGATTCAGAGTGCAGATTCAGAGTCAGAGTGCAGATTCAGAGTGCAGATTCAGAGTCAGAGTGCAGATTCAGAGTGCAGAGTCAGAGTGCAGATTCAGAGTGCAGATTCAGAGTGCAGAGTCAGAGTGCAGATTCAGAGTCAGAGTGCAGATTCAGAGTCAGAGTGCAGATTCAGAGTCAGAGTGCAGATTCAGAGTGCAGAGTGCAGATTCAGAGTGCAGAGTCAGAGTGCAGATTCAGAGCCAGAGTGCAGATTCAGAGTGCAGATTCAGAGTGCAGAGTGCAGATTCAGAGTGCAGATGCAGAGTGCAGATTCAGAGTGCAGATTCAGAGTGCAGATTCAGAGTGCAGATTCAGAGTGCAGATTCAGAGTGCAGATTCAGAGTGCAGAGTGCAGATTCAGAGTCAGAGTGCGGATTCAGAGTGCGGATTCAGAGTGCGGAGTCAGAGTCAGAGTGCAGAGTCAGAGTGCAGAGTCAGAGTGCAGAGTCAGAGTGCAGAGTCAGAGTGCAGAGTCAGAGTGCAGAGTCAGAGTGCAGAGGCAGAGTCAGAGTGCAGAGTGCAGATTCAGAGTTCGGAGTGCAGATTCAGAGTGCAGATGCAGAGTGCAGATTCAGAGTGCAGATTCAGAGTGCAGATTCAGAGTGCAGATTCAGAGTGCAGATTCAGAGTCAGAGTGCGGATTCAGAGTCAGAGTGCGGATTCAGAGTGCGGATTCAGAGTGCGGATTCAGAGTGCAGAGTCAGAGTCAGAGTGCAGAGTCAGAGTGCAGAGTCAGAGTGCAGAGTCAGAGTGCAGAGTCAGAGTGCAGAGTCAGAGTGCAGAGTCAGAGTGCAGAGTGCAGATTCAGAGTTCGGAGTGCAGATTCAGAGTGCAGATGCAGAGTGCAGATGCAGAGTGCAGATGCAGAGTGCAGATTCAGAGTGCAGATTCAGAGTGCAGATTCAGAGTGCAGATTCAGAGTCAGAGTGCGGATTCAGAGTCAGAGTGCGGATTCAGAGTGCGGATTCAGAGTGCAGAGTCAGAGTGCAGAGTCAGAGTGCAGAGTCAGAGTGCAGAGTCAGAGTGCAGAGTCAGAGTGCAGAGTCAGAGTGCAGAGTCAGAGTGCAGAGTCAGAGTGCAGAGTCAGAGTGCAGAGTGCAGATTCAGAGTGCAGATTCAGAGTGCAGATTCAGAGTGCAGATTCAGAGTGCAGAGTGCAGATTCAGAGTGCAGAGTGCAGATTCAGAGTCAGAGTGCGGATTCAGAGTGCAGAGTCAGAGTGCAGAGTCAGAGTGCAGAGTCAGAGTGCAGAGTCAGAGTGCAGAGTCAGAGTGCAGAGTCAGAGTGCAGAGTCAGAGTGCAGAGTGCAGATTCAGAGTGCAGATTCAGAGTGCAGATTCAGAGTGCAGATTCAGAGTGCAGATTCAGAGTGCAGAGTCAGAGTGCAGAGTCAGAGTGCAGAGTCAGAGTGCAGAGTCAGAGTGCAGATTCCATTCCGAGTGCAGAATGCAGATTCCATTCCGAGTGCAGAATGCAGATTCCGAGTGCAGATTCCATTCCGAGTGCAGAATGCAGATTCAGATTGCAGATTCAGAGTGCAGATTCCATTCCGAGTGCAGATTCCGAGTGCAGATTCCGAGTGCAGAATGCAGATTCAGAGTGCAGATTCAGAGTGCAGAATGCAGATTCAGAGTGCAGAATGCAGATTCAGAATGCAGATTCAGAGTGCAGATTCAGAGTGCAGATTCAGAGTGCAGAATGCAGATTCAGAGTGCAGATTGTGTGGGTGACTCTATGTGTGTGTGGGTGGCTTTGCGTGTGTGGGTGTAAAATGCAATAGGTCATGCATTTGCGAGCGATTAAGCTATTGGCATTGTAAATGACAAGGCCATTTATTTAACGATTACGCTATGGGCAATGTAAATGACAATGCCATTTATTTATGATTTTTTTTAAAAAACACCCCCCAAAAAATGTCATGAGCAATGCCAATAGCTCTACCTTTAATATTGCCGAGACCATTGCATTGTAAATGCTTGTTTACACTGTCACCCTGCCTCGGAGACACACATTTCTCAGTCAGTCCCTTCAACGCTCAGTTGGAAGTTGCCAAAACCCATTTTTGAACTTTAGACACGCAAATATCCGGTTGTATATTATTAGATATGTTGAGTAGCCCATCGAGTCTGTTTGTGTTTTTCCTTTTGCTTTTCATGTTAAAAATGCGAACTCGAGCAGCGGAAAACCCAGAAAAAACGTGAGCAGGCGGACTACTCGCTTGTAAAAAGCTTTCTGAACTTCCTAGTCAACTGCTATTAAACGCGTAAAGTGTATACATGTTGTATATGGTCGTTTTTAGGGTGTGCAGGCAAAAATGGGGGTAAAATTGGGGTCTGCAGTGCTACACGGTGAGCTCTCCTAGATATCAAGTGTGTATGTTACTGTTTTAAACACATTTTTGGTCTGGCAATAATTGTCAGTATGGAACTAATTAAGTTCTATCAAGCCCTGTGTGTGTTGAGGAGGGCCCCTCAGTGTTACACATGCTTTTACGGAGGTTTAGGGACCTTGTTGCTTCACTGCTGATTGGGCTCTGAGACGGCCATCCTGCCTAGTTGCCTGTTGTGAATGGGTATAAACAATAAACGTCCGATTATGGTGCCGGTTGGACCTATCCCCCCTCAAGAACACAAAGAACCTACTGACATTTTCTACCTGAAATAGACCATCTAATTTGGAAAGACCACCCTGTGTCCTTCCTGATTTTATTTTCACCCAGTCACTAATCTCAAACTTATACTCCTTTCTCTCCATGCTCACATTTGTCCCCTTGCCTCCTACACCATTTCAACCTTTCAGCCATGCAGGGACCAATTTAGTACCAGGTAAGCATCACACATCTATTGAAATGGGGGTCGCAGTGTGTGGGGGGGCTCGCAGTGTGTAGGGCTTGCAGTGTGTGGGGGGGGTCGCAGTGTGTGGGGGGGCTCTGTGTGGGTGTGTGTGGAGGGCTCTGTGTGGCTGTGTGTGAGGGGCTCTGTGTGGGTGTGTGTGTGGGGGGCTCTGTGTGTGTGTGTGTGGGGGGGGCTCTGTGTGTGTGTTTGTGTGGGGGGGCTCTGTGTGTGTGTGGGGGGGCTCTCTGTGGGTGTTTGCGTGTGTCATTTGCGAGAGATAAAGCTAGTTGCATTGTAAATGACAATGCCATTTATTTATGTTTTAAAAAAAAAACATAAATAAAAATAATGTCAAGGGCAATGCCAATAGCTCTAACTTTAACAAAGGCAAAACCATTGCATTGTAAATGCTTGTTAGGTTTTGCCTGGCGAAAAGATGCGCTCTGCGCATCTTTTTCGCGCAGGCGAAAACCTGATGAGAACTGTAGTGTGGGTTTGGGTCGGCCCTCGTCATTCATTGGCTGGCTCCATAAATGGAGCCTAGCCATTGGACGAGGGGCCTGTCCGTCAATGCCGGACCAGATTCAGGGGCGTTCCCGAGATTCTTTGGCTTTTGCCGACGTCACGCGACGTCAGCCGAAAGCCGGGAACGCCCCCGAATCTGGTCCGGGATTGAGGGCACCCGCCTTCCTGCTCCTGTGCGATGGCCGGTATAGAGGCAGGCAGTCAGTCAGTCCGAAGCGCTGTGCTTCCCCCTGAGCGCTTTTTGTGCACAGCCGTTTTGCCCGTGAAAATCACCGCCGCAGCCCCGGGGCCGCGGAGAAGCCGAGGGAACCACCGCTGACGTCACCCGGGAGCCGCGCTGCCATTGGTTCAGGCTGCGGGAGGCTCGCCGGGCGACCTGCAGCAGGTGCAGAGCAGCTGAGAACAGGAAAGGGTGGATATATTAATAATGACACCACAGAGGCCTCAACAAAGTTATTCAATAGCACAAACTGCTTTTTGAATGTTGGTTTGAACTTCCTGACCCTTCCTTACTCACTTTCACTAAAAGAAGTGCGGACACAACACGGCGCAAGATTTTCATCATATCATCTGGTAAAAACATGCCAGCGAGCCTGCTCTCGGAGTTGTGTCATGCTGCAGCATTGCATAAAACAGGCGTTATTACCAGCCAGATCCCTGGTGCTAATCGCATCGGCTGCGAAGCATGAAAGGCTCAGTCAGTCCAGGCAGGGATTTAACCTCTGCCCTATGACTTACACCCAGATCTCTAAAATGTTCCTAACTCAGTATGATATATCACTGGCACAGGGAATCGTAAGAGGAAGATTGCGGATGCATTTGAAACGGGTCTCTTGATCTCTGCAGTCAGCGTTCACTTCAGATACCGAGTGATACTGAGGGACGAGGGCCCTATGTGTGACGTCACAGTCACTTCCGCCCTGCACAGCCCGCGGGAGTCAACAGATAGTGCTGTCCCGAGCAGAGACAGGTTTGCTGAAGGCTGCCACACTGCCAAAGCGCTACAGATGTAAGAGGCGCTTTCAGAGGCTTGACAAGATAACGATGCTGCCGAGAGGCAGGAGGCAGTGAAGTGACAGGCGCTTCAATCAGAGAAGAAAGGCTGCAGGCCAGGGGCTAACCAGGGATGATGTGGGGTAGCGGGGTGGAGGGAGGAAGTGCCTTAGTTCGGCCCTCTGCATTAACCATCGAGCTCCCACAGGGGGCTCGCTGCTCCACAAAGCACTGCGTGACTTGGCGGGACCAATTAAAGGTGTCAGACAAGACAATATTTACCCGTTTTTAATGCAAAGATGAGGCTGGCCAGAGCGTCCCAGGATCAGCGTCAGCCACTTCAACTAAGCGCCTATTAGCGGGCCTCGTGGAACCTTCTCTCGTGCAGGCCAAGGGCTGCTGGGGGCACAGGCAGGGGCTGGAGACAAGGCATAGGTAGTACAGACTGGGAGCGATCTTAAGAGCACGCGCAAGACTAGCGCTTAGAAACAGTCAGGTCAGGATGCTGTGCACAGAACGCAGTAAGTACAACAGAGTGGCTCTTGGGTATGGAAGAGGGCGTGTTGCCCACCCAAGATGATCGCCTGTGAAGCGTCCTCTGTGAGTCTCCTTATTTCGGTCTGAACTCTAGAGGGGCTTCAGGGAGCTACATGAGCCCTCTACCCTTGCAGGCCTTGCTCGTCTCTTCGTGTACCGAGCGTTTCGTACAGGAAAGGATTTAAGTGATTGCTCTACAGAGCCTCGAGAGGCGGACTCCTCAGAGTGACGCATAAGTCGAGACTTGCAAAAACTCGACTGAAGAGTTCTTTAAGATAGTTAAACAACTTGCAAATGTCCTTGAAAATAAGAATGCACATTTAAATGAATCCTTTTGTAATATATGCAGTCTCGTATTTTCAATTCGGGGGCGTTCCCGAATGCAATTAACATTGCAACACGTGCCTGTGTGTGCCGACCGCCGCCGCCGGAGGAAGTCCAGGTGAGTGCTCCCACCCTCCCTCCCGCTGTCCGTGTGTCCGTTCCCGCCCCCGCACCCCTCCCGCTCTTCGTAATACTGGTAGCTTGTTTCTCGGTGCGCCTAGAGGCCATCCATTGTTTGTTATTGCTTGGCTTATTGTCACGCCCATTTGCTTGTTATTGGTCAGCGGTTTAGGCTTTCTTCCGCTTCGTGTCTCCATCCCTCCCCTGGAGTATGGCTGCATTACGTGTCAGGTCTCTTTACTTTGCCAATGCTTTTTATATTAATAAACGCAGGCCTTTCCTGTTCACTCGTGGATTTATTGACTTAAGCTCGTGAAGTAAATAATTGTTGATATGCACACGATGTAGGCGACTGTGGGCATGATGAATGACCATGGGTAGGAGGATCGCTCGGTTCGGTCATAGTTGAGGCATGTCTGTTTGAACGAAGGGCTCCAGCTGTGCTTTATTTAAATGCCGAAGATGGATGCACCGTGGCTCCTGCCGCCGCCTGTACCGTGCTGCACCTCTGTCCGGTTCAAACATAGCACGCTTGATTAGAAATGTCTGGCGGAATATATGGAACACGGATATTTAAGCACTCCGTTTCTATAGCTCCCCCCCTAATTGATCATAAGCAGTCCGCATTCTAGGAAAGGCTGGAGGGCTAGTCACCTGTTTTACTGCGGTGTTGAAGTAGTGTAAACAGCACGACCGCCTAGTCTAGAGTACTCGTGTTCAATGGATAGATGCGCCTAGAAGCAGCTCACGTTTCAATTGACTGAGCTTATCCATAGCTACGGTTTGGCCTTCAGTGCAGTATCTTGTTTTCCAGAGGGAAGAGAGACACATTCAGGTCTGGGGAAACCACTGCAGTGCAGAAGGGGCCTGCCTGATGTTTGTGTGTCTTTACCAAACTGAGTAAGGGCAGCTTTGGGGCGTCTTATTGATTCTGTACATGACGTGCAGAGCGCTCTCTTTGCCGCTTCGTGGTATAGACTCGTTTTAGGTCTGGCTTGAGAGCCACAGCTGCTGCTGGACATCGTGTTCTCAACAATGAGTTTTCAGAATTACTGTTAGCGAGAGGATTTGCTTTTGCCCACATGTTGCTTCCGTCGAGGACAGCCGTGATTGGGCCGGATTTGGTTGCTTCCACGGAAAGTGCTTGTATTCTAGTTTTTGCCTGATGGGAATACTTGTTCTCAATACAAGTGGATGTGGTGGCAAGGCAGAGATTAATTCTTTAGATGCCTGGTCTATTTATTGTATAAAGTTACAATAAAGGCAGAAGGCCTGCCATATTTATTCTGAACATCGTACATTAAAGAGGGAAGGCATCAGATGTTGGATTGTTTTAACTGTATTGCCTTTCAAAAGTAGTATATTACTTTGAAGTTCAGCGTACCCAATAGACCAGAGCTCCGGGACCTGTTGGCATATCTGAACAATTTATAAACTTTTTTGTAATTTTATATACATTTGGAATTTTATAACTGAATGCCAGTAGTTGCCTTGTGGGAAACATTAGGCAGAGCAGCAGTACTGTAGGCCTGAGTTGGTTATTGAGACATTCAGTAAGAAAGGCTATAAGACTGATTGTTGTGCTGGGAAAGTTATGGCCGATGCCATAGGTCTGATCTGTTTATTATGAAAAGTTAAGACCAAGGCAGTAGGCCTGGCTGCTTCATTGTAGACAACATTAAGTATAGCCAACAGGCATTTCATGGTTGATGTTTATTACAGTTTGTAGACCTGTTCCGTTACATTAAATTACATCTCTTTGTAGGAGGCAAGTTGGTTGGTGTTGGGCTGCCCCTTTCGCAAACCATGGGGGCACAATATTTTATTTGTGATGTTCCTTTGTATGCCTTTTTGAGAGAGGCAATGTATTTTTGTTTGCAAACTGCAGTACTTTAGATATTTGGAATTTCCAACTGTATGCCGAATGGCTGCAAGTTTATGTAACATTCTGAAAGCATACGTTGATGATAAGCCATGGTAAAGGCTTGATGGTTCATGGGGGAACTTAAGTCTGATTCTAAATTATGTATGGGTGGATGCATGGATGGGTTGTTGGTTGGATGGGTTGATGGATTCCATAAATTGGTGAGGGATTGGCTGTATATATGCATCTATCCATACACCCATCCATACACCCATCCATGCATGCACCCATCCATGCATCCACCAACTCATCCATGAAAGCATTACAACAAGAGCCCGCAGCTCTCCTTCGTCTCTCCTCGCCCCCCCTTCCCTGTGCCCTGCCCTGCTATTGTAAATGACAATGCCATTTATTTATGTTTTAAAAAAAAACATAAATGAAAATGTCAAGAGCAATGCCAATAGCTCTAACTTTAACAAAGGCAAAACCATTGCATTGTAAATGCTTGTTTTTTTTTGCCCCAGAGCAAAACAGTTTATTGCTCATACCATTTGCTCCACTCGTAATAATACAAGAAGCAAACATGGCCCCAACCGATTTTCTGAGCTAGTGCAAACTGTCTGTAATAGGCCTTCGGGACTAATGGTGCCGACTGGACATTTTAGTGCAGTTTTTAAAACAAAAGGGTCCAGGTTGAAAATCATAGCGATGACCATCTCATATTTCTGAAAGGTAAATGTTTTAACCTGTTGCTGCTTTTTTGGAAGTCAATTATACTAGACTGTAACCAGTATTCCAGTTAACCAAAAAGTTCCACTGGTCTACGCTTCCAACAGTGGGTCCAGGGGGCGTAATGCTGGCCTCTGCAGGAACTATTTCTTAGGGGAACCCCAATTGATCCAAAGGCATTTGAATTTCTGTGAGATTTTGGAGTTCTGGGGCCTGTACCACTTTCTGCAGGGGGCCAAATACTGCACTACATCAATGTGTGAGGGAGCAGGTTCTTTGCTGATGTAAGACTACATTGGTGCTACAGTTCAAGAAAATTACCAGTACTTTCTAAGTGTAAGCAGCACAAAACTCAGAAGATCTAACGTGTACAGATAAGGGTCCTATCTCTCATTCTGCTGCTTCAGTACCAGCCATGATGGAGTAACAAAACAAGAATTGCCAATGCCAATATATCTGGCTTTCAGGAATGTTATATGGTAATGTGAAGCAATACATGCAGATAGCATGGGAACGGACATATATTTGTGTGGGGGCATAGAAAAATATTATTGTATTAGTGTAGGTTAAAGCGTCAGGTGACAGCTGCACTGCTAAGCCAGACCTAAAAATACTTGTAGGTTAAGGACTGCCCTCCTTCCATCTGTGCTGCCGCCAGAAAAAAACACCATAAATTATCTAAAACACGTTATTAGCAGTACAATGTTGTGTCTGCCCTTGAAAGTTCAAGCTCAGGCGGATGGATAAATAAACAAGCCGGTGTGCATAAGGCAAGCACTTTTTTTGCGGAAGTACACAACTTCTGCCCAATCATAACATGCACTCCTGGCTCGCAATATGTGGGCGTAGCCAGAGCCCCTCTACTGGTGATTATTATATAGTTGTCTGGAGATAGCTGAGCTTGCAAGCCAGACCATAAACAGATAGGAGCACAAATCTCATCCTCATGTATAACATCGAGACGCTTCCCAGAAGCAGACACCTACACTCTTCCATCCAAAGCACTCAGTCAGGCCCTTACAAAAATAACTGATTACTCACCAAACCGCGTTTCAAACAATAAATTGATCAGCACAAACGCAACAATATAGTGACATAAAAATGGTTAAATCTAACGTTCATTTTATGGGTACTAGTGATTGGTTAAGTCAGTGTCAAAAGAATATTGCCAGAAATTACAATTTCTGCAAAGGCCACTAAATAATAAAATATTTGGAAAGTGGTACTGTTGTGCTTTTCAGTTCATGGTAACATAATTTCAAAACTCCGACCCAGATTTACATTTTTTAATGGACTTTCGTGCAACACAAAGCTATATACTTGGCAAGCATCAACCTCAATCACGTTCCCTACGAAAATGATATTTTGTGATGGAAAGCCAATTGTCCTTGCATACAGCGGCACCAGCTCCCGATCGTACATGAGAAAGGGGCCTAAAGGAGTGAGAACAATGCAAACACCACTTGGATTTCACAAGACGCCAGATCTGCTAAAGAAGCACAATCTGGCTTGGTGGAATTCTAGCACCAAACCAGGCGCACACACAATGGACAAGCTGAATATATCAAGTGATAGATATCCCCACTTCTAATGGCTGGTAAGATCATGGAGCATCAATATTCCAATGTTTTCCTTTAACAGCTGGTGCTGTGAACAAAGCCCCACAGAGCCCAAGGGGATTTCAGTCCCCTCGACTCCATGAAGCCTTTGTTTTACTTGTTAGAACATTCTGCCCTCTAGCGGCGGAATGTTCTAATAGCCTTTCAGCCCACCGTAGCTGGGCTAGACCAGCATTAAAGTTCTGCTCCCTTGTTAAAGGCCCTCGCCTTTGGCTCAGACCTTTAACACTGGAGCAGTTGTTTAATGGCCGGTATAGACTGCTATGACAGACTATACAGCTAATATATATTTATATATATACACACACACATATATATATGTCAGCTCCAATTTCCCAAAATACCCAGCCGGGTTTGTGGAAACAACAGCACTCACACGGGCAACAGCAATCTTATAGCAGAGCGGTTTATTTACAAAAGGCAAACAAACGCGTTTCGGGACTAAAAATCCCTTCGTCAGTGTTATCATTTGGGCGCCAAACTTTTTTCTTTTTAAACACTGTTCATGCCCGCTATTGACATAAACAAAGGACTGATGCATTGCGTCTATGGGGCGCGCCATCTTAGAACGCCTTAAATCTTAAACATTTCGTCTTTATGGCTACATACAAAGCAATATTTCTGTTGTGTACAAAAAGCGTCAATCAAGACATCAGTGTAGAAACACTTAAACACATCTCGCCGTGTATCGGCATATTCCAATTCCAATTTAGGATCATTTCATTCCCAAAAGTGGCCTTATACCTGAGAAACAACGCATTACTGAGAATGCACAATTAAAGCAAAACATCGCTATCTTTATACATGACGCTATATTCAGCAAATCTTGCCGTGGATCGGCATTTGCAACCTAAATTCAGGTTGCATAATTCTCTGGTCACAGGCCATAGAATCAACACAACAGTATATATCATTAAGACGACAAAAATTTTTTTCTTTGCACTATATACATTTTCAAATAACATTCCTGATACATACTCTGAAATACTCCAAAAACGTTACAGACCAATACCATCTAATAAGACACATTTCTCGTGATATTTAGCCCAAGTGAGAGGCAAGTTCCTCCCCCATATTTAGTCCCTTCGGAGCCTTAGTCTCAAGGTCAATGATAAATCTAGACTCTAATCGTCTCAGGACCTGCAGCCGGTTACCTCCTCTGGGATTCTCAGCTGCTTGATCTAAGCAGAAATACCTTAGTAAAGTCCTATCACTTTTGTGCTTTATGGCAAAATGCCTTGCTACCGGGTAGCTAAAATCCTTATTGGCAATTGCCCGCATGTGTTCAAGTATCCGAAGTTTAACGGGATTGATGGTACTGCCCACATACCTCAATGAACACGGGCAGATCAGGCAGTAAACTGCGTGATCTGTGTGACAGGACATGAACTTAGTGATTTTTCTAGCTTGACGACCAGGAACTTCATATGTTAACGTTCTTTTGCTTGCTGAGCAAGCTTTACATTTCCCGCACGGGAAAAACCCTTTAGCATCTTTAAGGGTTCCCAACTGTTTCCTTTCAATTGGCAGATAGCTATGGACTATCTCATCTCGCAGTGACCTTGCCCTTCTAAAAGTGATAGCTGGCACAGCTGGAATGTCAGGGCCCACAATTGGATCCGATTTGAGTATGTGCCAGTGTTTAGACAAGATTGATCTCAATCTGAAAGAGTTTGCAGCGTACGGTGTAATCATTCTGAACTGTACTTTTTCAGATTGAGTCAGTACCTTCTTTTCAAACAGTTGACTGCGAGGAATTTTTCTAACTTTCTTCAAGGTTTCATGTAGCTTATTGGTGTTATAGCCTCTATTCTGGAACCTAGTTATACTGTCACTGGCTGCTTTTTCAAAGTCTTCATTATGGGTACAATTGCGTTTTAGTCGTAGCAATTCCCCATAGGGGATGTTGGAGATTAATTTGCGGGAGTGACTGCTTGAAGCGTGTAAAACGCTATTCCCCGCAGTTGGCTTACGATAAGCACCCAACTCTATCGTAAGCCAACTGCGGGGAATAGCGTTTAGCCAGTGACAGTATAACTAGGTTCCAGAATAGAGGCTATAACACCAATAAGCTACATGAAACCTTGAAGAAAGTTAGAAAAATTCCTCGCAGTCAACTGTTTGAAAAGAAGGTACTGACTCAATCTGAAAAAGTACAGTTCAGAATGATTACATCGTACGCTGCAAACTCTTTCAGATTGAGATCAATCTTGTCTAAACACTGGCACATACTCAAATCGGATCCAATTGTGGGCCCTGACATTCCAGCTGTGCCAGCTATCACTTTTAGAAGGGCAAGGTCACTGCGAGATGAGATAGTCCATAGCTATCTGCCAATTGAAAGGAAACAGTTGGGAACCCTTAAAGATGCTAAAGGGTTTTTCCCGTGCGGGAAATGTAAAGCTTGCTCAGCAAGCAAAAGAACGTTAACATATGAAGTTCCTGGTCGTCAAGCTAGAAAAATCACTAAGTTCATGTCCTGTCACACAGATCACGCAGTTTACTGCCTGATCTGCCCGTGTTCATTGAGGTATGTGGGCAGTACCATCAATCCCGTTAAACTTCGGATACTTGAACACATGCGGGCAATTGCCAATAAGGATTTTAGCTACCCGGTAGCAAGGCATTTTGCCATAAAGCACAAAAGTGATAGGACTTTACTAAGGTATTTCTGCTTAGATCAAGCAGCTGAGAATCCCAGAGGAGGTAACCGGCTGCAGGTCCTGAGACGATTAGAGTCTAGATTTATCATTGACCTTGAGACTAAGGCTCCGAAGGGACTAAATATGGGGGAGGAACTTGCCTCTCACTTGGGCTAAATATCACGAGAAATGTGTCTTATTAGATGGTATTGGTCTGTAACGTTTTTGGAGTATTTCAGAGTATGTATCAGGAATGTTATTTGAAAATGTATATAGTGCAAAGAAAAAAATTTTTGTCGTCTTAATGATATATACTGTTGTGTTGATTCTATGGCCTGTGACCAGAGAATTATGCAACCTGAATTTAGGTTGCAAATGCCGATCCACGGCAAGATTTGCTGAATATAGCGTCATGTATAAAGATAGCGATGTTTTGCTTTAATTGTGCATTCTCAGTAATGCGTTGTTTCTCAGGTATAAGGCCACTTTTGGGAATGAAATGATCCTAAATTGGAATTGGAATATGCCGATACACGGCGAGATGTGTTTAAGTGTTTCTACACTGATGTCTTGATTGACGCCTTTTGTACACAACAGAAATATTGCTTTGTATGTAGCCATAAAGACGAAATGTTTAAGATTTAAGGCGTTCTAAGATGGCGCGCCCCATAGACGCAATGCATCAGTCCTTTGTTTATGTCAATAGCGGGCATGAACAGTGTTTAAAAAGAAAAAAGTTTGGCGCCCAAATGATAACACTGACGAAGGGATTTTTAGTCCCGAAACGCGTTTGTTTGCCTTTTGTAAATAAACCGCTCTGCTATAAGATTGCTGTTGCCCGTGTGAGTGCTGTTGTTTCCACAAACCCGGCTGGGTATTTTGGGAAATTGGAGCTGACATATGGGACGCGAACACCATCGCGCTACGCGGCACCCGCCCTGAGAGTGACTCACGATATGGTGTGTTGGAGCTTCTACACATATATATATATATATAATGAAAATCCAAAGGTAAATGGGACGTTATAGTTAGTTTAAAATGTCTGTTAAAAGTTACCACTTTAAATTAACAAAACCACTGAAATTCACCAGTTATAGTTGTCTCAAGAAACTAACGCATGCCCTAAAGAAACTATAAATCACGCCCTCGCCTTGCACAATGTTATCAATAATGCCTTTTCAAATGCTGTAGTGATGTTATCAATGATGTCATAAAATAGGTCATGAGTGATGTACTATGTGAGGTACCAGTTTTGTTGTTGTTGGGTAGCTGCGCTACCTCCAGACCTCCACAAAAAATAGTTTCTGGTGCTCCTGCACCACAAACATAAACAAAATATATAGAAAAGCCCTTGAAAGGCATTATAGGATGTTCCCCAGCTGGAGCAGTGATTGTGAAAAGAGCAGCTACTCTGTCCATTTCACTATCCCTGTTTTTATTTTATTTGGGAAGGGAAGCATGCTGCCCCCTCCACAATCCTTATGATGCCACTATTCCCTAGGGCAATTTTTCTTTTCTTTTCTAAATGGTGGTGTTCAGCTCCCCTTCCCGAGCTACACAAGGGCCCCTGGGACGCCATCTCCCCTGGCTGACATTTATTTCTTGATGAGTGGGGAATGCAGCCCCCCCAAGCCGCTAAAGGACCCCAGGCACCCTCTTCCCTGGGACCAAATTACTTTTTAAGGGGAGCGGCTGTGATGGCAGTAGTGTCTGGGAACCCCATTCCTGAGACACAGCAGTTTCCTGACTGCCTGAGTTGAAGTTCTCCCTGCCCACATGCAGTCAGAAAACATAGGTTTGCTCTCAGCCATCGGGAACAGAGAAAAGCTCCCATTGGGCTGCAGAAAAACCGATATAGCCAGATACTGCAGCATAGTGATGATTGCAGGGGCTGCGAGGGCCCGGGCACCCCTCCCACAACCTTATGTTATGCTATGTTAATTGATACCCGATATAGCGCAGCGACTCACCCCCGAAGAGGCATCTTGGCACTGAAGCAACAGACAAATAGAGAACCAGTTATTAGAACAGCCAGGTCTGAAGATCTTTTTTTAAAACCTGAGAACTCGTTGCACGCCTAAATGATCAAGGGAAGCTTGTTCCAGTGATAAGGTGCAGGATAAGAAAAAGCTTGTTCACCATGCCTAGACGTACAAATATGCCAGGGGAAACGAAGAATATGACTCTTTGATCTAAGATTTCTTGTAAGAAGATAGGTAACCAGTTTCTCCTGTAGATATTTGGGTTCATTGCCTGACAAAGCTTTACACATCATGCAGAGTAGTTTGAATAGTGCTCTTTTCCTAATGGGGAGCCAATGAAGGGCTTTGAGCAAAGGAACTGAAGATGTGCTAAGCGGCAGTTTGTTAACCAAACAAGCTGCAGTATTTTGTACGACCTGCATTTTAGATTGAAGGTACTCATTGGATGCTACAAGTGCATTTCCATAATCAAGGCAACTAATTATCAAAGCTTAGATAAGGGTTTTCAAAGAATTCAGTAGAAGCCACTGAAAGATCCTCCTGAGAAGGCGCATTGTCCTGAAACACATGCCACAGATGGAAGTCACCTGGTCCTAATTGATACCTTATTATGTAGCAGAATACCCAGGTTTCTCGCCGAGTTTCTGGGTGAAGGAGCAGGGCCAAGCTCGGCAGGGTACCATTCATCTGTCCAGTGGAGTTTTGCTTTGCCAAACAGTTGATTCTCTGTTCAGTCCCTGTTTAACTGAAGACAGTTCAGGGACAGGCAAGTGGCAATTTTCCTCTTGCAGGCGATTAAACAATGTTTAACATTCTCAATGTCCTGCCCAAAAGAGATGACTAATTGGGTATCGTCTGCATATGAGAGTATTTCAAAATCAAAGGACTTTACTAGCTGAGTGAGGAGAAAAAGAGTGTAGGGCTTAAAGCAGAGCCCAGAGGAACCCCCTTGCCCAGAGACAGAGTCTTAGATTGAAAATGGCCAATGGTAATCCTTAAGGGCTGCCATTGCTGTGGGTGTCCTGGGTGGACACCAAGGCACCCACAGTAACTTAAGTTGCTTTGGCCCCGGGACGGGGTCCCTGTGGCTCCAATATGGCAAGGGGAGCACACACACTATCAATTAACATCGGTCCCAAGGGATGAGGTCGCTGGGGCCTCCAGAAGGCAAGGGGAGGGGGCTGTATACCCCCTCCAGAAAAAAACAAATATGCGCCAATACCCTATGCCACCCCACAGGGCTTATATATTAAAAGGGATGACTCCCATGTTTTTTGTTGTTGTCCTGTTTTTGCCCTTTGAAGTGTGCCCCAAGTGTTATATGTAAACCTTCAGCAGACCTGTCAAGCAGTGTTTGATACTCTAGCAGGACTTGACACTGTAATGTCAAAAAGAGGTACTAGTGAAGTGACTGGAGCCTGCCTGGCTGGCAGGACAAAGAAAGGAGCCTGTCCAGGATTCTGCTACAATTTGAAAATTTGCCTGTGCCTCTTTAGAATTAATTCAGTTCCTTGGCCCAACCCCACTGGTCATACTGTCAAGGGAACAACATCACCTCCCAACGCCCAGGACTTTGATCTCTGCTATGGGAGCAGTAGTCACACCCCTTCAAATCCTAATTACTAGCAAGCAGAAGTGGGAGATCAAATGAAAATGGGCATCCATAGTCTTTTAGCACGAAAAAACAACTTTCTAAAACTGCTTTTTCCTTAATATTTTTCAAAAATCCGACTTCACTACTGAACTGGATTTTAGTATTAGTTTGTTGTTTAATTATTTTTCTAGTTGTCTCCTACTCAAAATTATCATTAGTAAATGTTATCCTATTGAACAACCAAGCCTTGCTACAGTTAAAATAGCTTTTGGGTATTTTTTAATGTAAGGACATCTTTAACTTTAACTTCCTGTCTAAAAAAAGAGGGAGGAACCCTACTATTCGAAAATAGGGACAGGGTACATACAGATTGGCAAAACTAGAGTGTCCCAGTGTGTAAGCACAAGTGTGTTTTAGGCAAAGTAACTGATTACAAAGGGGATTGGCTTAACATTGTCTAATAAAATATAGCAAGAGAATCAAATAGTCAGCAAACACTAAATGATAAAAACCCGGAAAAATTCCAAAATATAAAATGCAAATTCTCGATTTATTTCACAAAGTTTAAAAATAGTTCATACATAAAAATATACAATCGTTACAATATTAAAAAAAATAATCAACATTTCCTGATTACACTACAGAAAATAAAGTCGACGCTGCGTTTCGGTGATTCACAGAGATGTTCACCTTCTTCAGGACAGTTTTCTAAATGGTAAAAAACAATTTATTATTTTTAGTATTTAACACTTATAAGTGCTGCTGACGACAGCCTCTCTTAAAACCACAATCCATGTTGTTGACCTGTACAATCTGTTTGGTACTCATAAACAAAGTTAATCCCCTCTGTTTTACTTAAGCATATCATGAGGAACGTAAATTAGTCACATTATATTATAATTCCAATAATAATACATACAACATTAAGCAATGCTATAAATCTCCTATATCATTTAGATATCATAATTCTTCTAAAGTTGTTAAAAGTTCATCAAGCCAATATACTAAAAGAATTATTGGATATTTTAGGATAATCATACCTCACTTGGCAATTAGGTTGCGCCTACTTTCAGTTTGACTATATATCAGTGTAGGCAGGATAAAATGCAGCTGGCACAATGAGTGCTGCAGGCACCAGTGACATTTAACTTACAGGCCGTCTGTACCATAGCCTAGGGACTTATAGGGGTAACAAGTGCTATAAAAATACAAACCTTTTTTCCCCCTCTATCCTTCTGCTATCTTTCCGAATCCAAATAACTGACTAACCTATCCACTACTTAAAATGCACTTGCATGGTTCACTATACTAATTCAACACTAATCCTCTATGGGTCCCGAAAAGCGCTTCGACGCCTCGTCAAGGGTTGTAAGCACTATATAAATGCAATTACAATACAATACAATAGGTACATTAAACACACCAATTAGGCGTATCCTATGTTACCATGTTAAAAGGAGGACCATGTGCACTTTATAACTGGTTAGCAGGGACAAAGTTCACAGAGTTCTACAGGGAGCAAAAATATAGGGTGCAGGTAAAGGCAATAAAACGCTGGGGTGACAATGTGAAAAGACACATTTCCTGCAGTATTGCTTCTGACCTTGTATTCATGACAGACCTAGACAGTGAACCTCAAAAAGCTCCACACAACCTCCTATAATATGATGATTGAGAGGATGCCCGCTCTCCTACATCAGCAGTGAGAGGGACATGATGGTGTTGCCCCGACAAGCCACAGAGTGAAGGAAAGGCAAATCGGAGATCTTGGGTATACTCAAACTGAGGAAGCCCTAAACTCTGCAGTGTATGTGATAAAAGTGAAGATTTGGATAAAGACATCTCCTGGGAAAGCAACAATGGAACACATCATTTAGGGAGGAGCAGCCTCCTCGGGTGAGTGACAATGAGACAGAGCCCATTGGTGTAGATGGAGGTGACTTTAAGCACACAGTACAAGTGGATCTATCATTTAGATATCGGAAAAGCGCTTAACATCACGCAGATGTCCTGAAATAGCAGAAATCCCAAAAGCACAAGAGAGATTTATTCTTACCTAAATCAAAGTCCACTTAAGAAACTGGACAGGGGGAAATCAGAAGAGCATATTGCTACTGCGTCAGGCCTAAACTGGCTTGGAGGACAGTGTTAAAAGATTTGCAGCAGTCAAACAAATGTGTAGAAACCAAAGTGTATCAGATTGGTGCTGGACAGCATAGAGGGGAAAGTGGGGCACATGCTTATGTGCAATATGTAAGTATCACCTTGACTCAACCAGAACTGAAGATGGAGTATTTAGAAACTGAAGAGAAAGTCCCTCAATTTTGACTCTTGGGTTGGCTTGCAAATGCTAAAGCAAGGGATTTAAAACCATCTCTACAGATTTTGGTGCAATATGACACGTTAACCGATGGTGCTATTGTGCACATCAAGATTAACTAGGCCCTCATGCTTTCTAAGGGAGGACATACGGTGGCAGGCCAAGGCTTTGCTACAGTGGAGCTTTTGAAACACAGCCTAAGGCATTGATACAAAAGGTGACTATATATATATTCACTGAAAAAACCATAGGTTATACACCATATATAGTTAGGAATTAGCATTTAAAAAACCTTATTTTACTCACACAAAACCATTGAAATTCCATATATAGTTAGTTGCACTAACTATATATCGCGCACCCGCAATCCACTGCTGATGATGTCACATATTACATCATTCATGACATGGTCAGTGACATCACTGATGACATCACTGATGACATCTCAAATGACATCACTGATGACATCACTGATGACATCTCATTTGACATCTCAAATGACATCACTGATAACATCATCCAGTGACTGTGTGTTTCTGTAAAGTTTAAATATGTTTGATATATTGAAGAATGAGTGGATGTATAAGTGTCTGGATGAAGGATTTAGTAGGTGCGTGACTGACTGTATGAGTGAGTGAATAAATGTGTCGTACTAAATGCATGGGTTAGTGACTAAACTGTCTGAATGTGTGCATCAGTATGTCTGTTGTGATGTAAACTGCTGCATGTGTTGATCATTAGCTATACGAGAGGCTATATGTGTTATTGATTGGTTGCCCAAGTATTTGTATGGGAGATTGAGTTTGTGTGGGGGTGGCTGGGAGGTGTGTGACTCTGTGCATAGATGTGTGAGCAGTTGATTCATTAGGTGTATGAGTTCAAGAGTGCATGTGGAAACACCTGTATGGGTGGTTGACTGTGTGCATGAGTGTATTGGTGAGTGAATGGATATCTCAGTGCTACATGTCAAAGTAAGTACATATGTAAAACAAAGTACATGTGAGAGTTGGCATATATAAATAACTGTGCATGAGAGCTAGTGAATGTGTGAGTGGCTGTATGGATCATTGTGAACTTGTATCAGGGATTGTATAAGAGAGTAAATATGTGTTAGTATATGTTTGAATAAGTAAGGTGTGTATAACTGTATAGTTGAGGAAATGGAGGTGAGATTGTTTCTTTGCATGACTGACTAGGTGTGTGAGTAACTCCATGGATGAGTGACAGTGTGTGAGTGTCTGTATACACTGAGTGTATCTAAGGTTATATTAGAGTCTGAAGAGGTTTATCGTATTAGCACAAGAATGATGTCAAATGAGATGTCATCAGTGATGTCATCAGTGATGTCATTTGAGATGTCATCAGTGATGTCATCAGTGATGTCACTGACCATGTCATGAATGATGTAATATGTGACATCATCAGCAGTGGATTGCGGGTGCGCGATATATAGTTAGTGCAACTAACTATATATGGAATTTCAATGGTTTTGTGTGAGTAAAATAAGGTTTTTTAAATGCTAATTCCTAACTATATATGGTGTATAACCTATGGTTTTTTCAGTGAATTTTCAAGGTTTTTTAAATGCTAATTCCTAACTATATATGGTCTCTAACCTAACTTTCTGTTTTCATCAATCAAAATCCACCAATCACTGTTACTGCTTCATGAACACAGAAACTCCACAGTTTTTTTTTCATTTTACACTCTCATTTTTTCAACTGCCATTTCATTGCCACACTTCATCTGACTGCAGGAGAACCTTCTCTCACCATGTTTTCTGTCTGGATTGTTGGTCATAGTTATATTCACTGGGCTCAAAGGTACGTTGAAAGCAGGAATTTACCTAACCTCAATTTACAAGATGTGGAAATTAAGTGGTTTGGCCACAGAGGATTAAAATGTCACCAATTGATACCATTGGTGAAAACCTTTATGCATTTGCCAAAACCTGACCTGTTAATTGTGCACTGTGGAGGTAATGACTTGGGCACTTTGACTGGTGTAGGTCTGGAAATGCTTTTAAAGGACACCTTTGAGCAATTAATGGCACTTTTTCCTCAGACTGCCTTGGTATATTCAAATATATGCCAAAGACAGAAATGGAGGTGGTCAAACCAATTTTGTCCACAAATTGAGAAGTCGAGGAAGCATGTAAGCAAATCTGTTTCAGCTTACATGAGAGACCATGGAATGGGCTCCCTGTACAACAATAACTTGCGTTACTACATGCAAGATATCTACAGAGGAGATGGAGTTCACTTCTCAGATGAGGGCAACAGAGTTTTCACTCTGAATTTAAGAATGTGCATTGGTACCTACTTATAAGTACCTAAATGTACCATAAACCCAAAAGCTCTTCTCAGAGCTACCCTACATCTAATCACTCACAATTATTATTTTACTCTAACTTTTTTCACTAATTTTCAACAAAGTACGCTCCCTGGGGCGCTACCCGGTACGCGTACCGGGAGCTAACCTCGCGAATTTTTTTTAAAAAAATGTTTTTTTTTCGCACATATAAACCTCCTCAGCCACCCTCAGAAAACCTAGGGGGTCAAGATAACTCTACCGTGCCCCCTTCTACCCATTCCGAACATTATTTGCCCTCCATCTTGTATCTTAATTCGACCGAAACACAAAATGGTGGACTCCCGGAACGCTTAAGGTCCGCGAACCGAGGCGCTCAACGGTTCGCGTACCGGGTCGCTCCCTGGGAAGATAAAGGAAATAAAAAATAATCAAAAAATCCAACAATCAATTAACATACAGCATTTGAAAAGACTATCATTCATTTTTCATTGTAGTACGCTCCCCAGAACGCTTCCCGGTTCGCGGACCGGGCGCTAACCACGAAAAAAAACAAAAAAAAATTTTTTTTTTTTTGCCCCGCGGGGCCCCTTTAAAACCTCCACATTAAACCTAGGGGGTCAGCGAGGATCTACTATGCCCCCTTATAGTTATTTCCCCCTTTGTTTTGGCCTCCTCTTGTCTCTCGATCCTACCGAGAGACAAGATGGCGGCCGCTCCGGACTGTTTAGAATGTTGACAGACACCGGAGAGCCAATCAGCTTCGCTACGCGAAGTTCCGGTACGCTTAAGGTCCGCGAACCGGGGCGCTGCCCGGTCCGCGCTTACAGATATATATCTTTTTTTGAACGTTAATTTCTCAAAATCCACTGCAGCACATATATTGAGACCTACAAAAGGCACATCGGGCTACCAGTCCCTACAATTTAGCCAAGTTTCGTGCAAATCCATTCAGCCGTTCGGGCTAAAAGTGAGGCTAACCGCCCTATGGAAAACTCAATGTTAAAAACACGTTTGGGACCCCCCTTTTTTCTCGGCCCCCCCTGGACGAACCCCCCCCAAATTTTCAGGGGCTGCTCAGAAACAAAATGTTCCATTTTCCAGAAAATTTCAGCCAATTCCGTCCACAAACGCCAAAGTTATTAGACATAGAATTTTCAAAAATCCCATTGGGAAAATATCCTAACTATATATACCTACTGGCGACCGCCAGTAGGTAATTTATTTTCACTGAAAAAACATAGGTTGTGTGCTTAAAGTCACCTCCATCTACACCAATGGGACAGTTCTATATAGGCACTCATACATTTACTCACTCATCATATGTACTCATACACCTATACATCTTATTACACACGGACACTCATCTATAGAGTTACTCACACACAAACTCACACATGCAAATAAACTATCAAACACCCATTTACTTGCATATACAGCTATACACCCACCACTACACTTACTTCTACAGCATCGTACACATACTTACTCTCTTAAACAATCACTTATAGAAACACATACTTATTTATAAAGGAACTCTTACAATTTCTCGCTCTCACATATACTCACCTATATACATCAATACTCACATATACTAGTTTAACACATATGTAGTTACTCATAAAGATACTATTGAGACAGTGATTCACTCACTAACACATCCATACACACACTCATCCACCCATACAGTCCTGCACACATGCTGTGTTCAAAACACATACAAACAGTGAGTCACCCATTCATGCATCTATGCGGTAAGTAATACCCCCCACCAAACCATACAGACACTCATACTGATACTCTCAAAAACAACAAAACCCATATTGACACTCATGTACCTAGTCACCAACCCATGCAGCCACTTATACACAAAGTGAGACACTGATACAGATATTTTCGTATTCAAACATTACTCGCTAATACATGTATTCACTAAGATACACTTAATAAGTCAGTTATACAATCATTTTTACAAAAAAAACATCCAATTAGACACTTATTTACACATTTTTTCTTCCATCGACCTTTAGATATACATATATAAAACCTATTTATTTTTCAGAAAGACACATTCACTGGATGATGTCATCAGTGATGTCATTTGAGATGTCATCAGTGATGTCATGAGTGATGTAATATGTGACGTCATCAGCAGTGCATTGCGGGCGCGCGAGTTATAGTTAGCTGAATTAACTATAACGGAGGAATTTCAATGGTTTTGAAAGAGTGAAATGTCCAGCTAACTAACATGTGTGAAACCTATAGTTTTTTCAGTGAATTTCAAAGGTTTTGTAAATGATAATTTTTAAATGTATTGTTATTTTTTTATACTGATTTACTACATTATTTTAAACTATTTATTTTTAGATATTTTATTTTTTAAATTACATTACACATTTTTAATATAAATTGAAAAAACATGTTTTTAAAAATATTGAAATTGTAATATTTTTTTTTTATTTAATATTTTTTTAATTTATATATATTTTATATAGCAGGCAATGATATCCTTTGGAAGGAAATTCAAGTTACTGGCAAGTACAGTTAAATTTACTTTTCAGGAATAGTAGTGAGCTAGATTGGGGAATTAATTCCTCTTCAATCCTGAGGTCCCCTGTGAGCCAACTAGCCCACCAGGTACCTCCAGTATGCGCCAGGCAGCTGTGTTGCAGAGAGTCGTTCAAAGGCCACGCCCCCTTTTTACAACACTCTGCAACACAGCTCCGTGGCGCTTACTGGAGATACCTGTTGGACTAGTTGCCCCCTCGGGGACCTCTGGATTCAACGGGAATTAATTCCCCAACTTAAAACGCGCCTCAGGGCTTGTTTGCACTCACATCACCTCAAGCCCCTCCCCTACCTTCACCACTGTGCTAACACGCCCTGTAGAGTGTTCTAAGTTGGGGGATTAAGTCCCCTTGCATACTGGGAGTCCCTGTGGGCCAACTAGCCCACCGGGAACCTCCAGTATGCGCCAGGAGGCTGTCTTGCAGAGACGTGTAATGAGGCCACGCCCCTTTTGACATCTCTCTGCAATGCAGCCCCGGGCGCGTTTGTAGAGGGGGAACTAATTCCCCTTGCATACTGGGGGTCCCTGGGGGCCAACTAGCCCACCAGGAATCTCCAGTATGCGCCAGGGGGCTGCATTGCAGAGAGGTGTAATGAGGCCACGCCCCTTTTGACATCTCTCTGCAATGCAGCCCCGGGCGCGTTTGTAGAGGGGGAACTAATTCCCCTTGCATACTGGGGGTCCCTGGGGGCCAACTAGCCCACCAGGAATCTCCAGTATGCGCCAGGGGGCTGCATTGCAGAGAGGTGTAATGAGGCCACGCTCCTTTTTACACCTCTCTGCAATGCAGCCCCCGGGCGCGTTTGCAGAGGGGGAACTAATTCCCCTTGCATACTGGGGGTCCATGGGGGCCAACTAGCCCACCAGGAACCTCCAGTATGCGCCAGGGGGCTGCATTGCAGAGAGGTGTAATGAGGCCACCCTCCTTTTTAGGTTTCGCCTGTCGAAAGCTGCGCAAGCAGCGTTTCGCGCAGGCGAAATCTTTTGTCTAGAGTATGTGTGTGTAGTCCCGCCCCTCTGTTCCATTGGCTAGCTCCATAAATGGAGGCTAGCCATTGGAACAGAGATCTGTCCGTCAATGCCGGAGCAGATTCGTGGGCTTTCCCGAGAATTTTAGGCTTTTGCCCACGTCATGCAGCGGAGGGCGGTGGTTATTTTTTTTTGGGGTTTGTTGTGCTCATTTCTCCGAAGATGGCAGCCGGCGGGGGTCCTGTTCTGATGAACGCCCGCGCTCAGCTCGGGATGTTCTCGATTCCGGTGACCACCCCCTCCTGCCGTCACCTCTGCTTCCTCCCCTTGCATCTCGCTCTTTCCTCCAGCCTTATCCGTCGCCTTCCCTCCTCCTCCTCCTCCTCTCGTATCTCCACCCCTCCTGCCCCCTCCCTCTCCTTGTTCCTTGCCGGGGGAGGCTGGGACGCGGGCTGCGCATGGGGCCGAGTGGGCCGTCAGAGCAGGGCGGGTGCGACTGTCGGACGAGGGACCGGAGATGCGGGAGCTGCTGCTGGAAGTTTGCGTCCGAGCCCTGCTCTTCGGGGTCTTCGTGTGAGTACCGGGCGGGAGGGACTCACTGCTGTGGGGAGAGGGAATACTACGGGTATGAGTGCCAGTCAGCCGAGGGCAAGGGCAGCAGACCTCCGTAAGTCTATTTTGAAATTGCGGCATTAATAAGCGATTTGTGCTCCTGTGCACGGGAACCGGCTCTTTGCTCGTGTTTATGTGCCAGGCGGAATGATCATATTTCAGTTTTAACTAGGAACCTGTTCAGACAAAACATCTTCTCTGCCAGCACAGAAGCCTAGCTAGCAGTTCTGCTCTGGGTGTGATTTGAGAAGAGATGTTCTTATTGTTTTGAGGTGCTTCTTGCTCTTTTGATCTGTTTCATTTTTTTCTGGAATGGTCCGTGGCCGTTGTGAATGGAATTGTTCTCTGGAGTTTCTTATGTTTTTCTTTGCAGCAGCTTTTGTTTTTGGAGTTGAGGTAATGAATTGCAAGCTGGCAGGCAGCGCCTTTTAGAACTGTTTGCTTTCTGGGCAGAGTCCTGCGGCGGTGTTGAACTTCAGCATAGTTTGACAGTATATTGTAAATGGGCACGTGGCAGCCCCTAGACAGTGTTGTGCATGAGTTGAGTGGCTGCGCCTTGCGGCCCCAGCAAAGTATGCACTGTTGCCCATAGGGTGGGTGGCTGCCCCTGCACACTGTGCTGTGTTGGGCATGGGGTGCATGGCTGCCCCTGCACAGTGTGCTGTGTTGCCCATAGGGTGAGTGGCTGCCCCTGCACAGTGTACTGTGTTGTGCATGGGGTACGTGCCTGCCCCTGCACAGTGTTGTGCATGAGGTGAGTTGTTGCGCCTTGTGGCCCCATCAGAGTATACAGTGTGGCCCATAGGGTGAGTGGCTGCCCCTGCACAGCGTGCTGTGTTGTACATGGGGTTAGTGGTTGCACCTTTAGTGCCCCTGCACAGTATACCGTGTTGCCCATACGGTGAGTGGCTGCCCCTGAACAGTGTGCTGTGTTGCCCATAGGGTGAGTGGCTGGCCCTGCACAGTATGCTGTCTTGTGCATGGTATGCACTGTACATATACCTCATTGAGGTCACGTGAATTACACAGTAGTTTCTAGTGCATTACCTGCAGACTCTGCAGTCCATAAAGGACAGAGCACCAACCACCACGCCACGTTTCTAGTCTGTGCTAACTAGAGCTTATGCACTTTCATTCACAGGATGGCCATATAAGGTAACAAAAATGCCTTGTCTGAGCTGCGGCTGCTGATCGCTTTAGCCTCAGGCACAGCGAGCGGGACTTCTGAAACTAGAATGCGTGGGGGTGGAGAGGGGGGCGTTAGGAAGGGGCCTGAAGAAAGGATGCTTTGGTTTGGTCCATTACTTGTGAGCTGCTAGGTCCTTCCAGGAGTCTGCAGCGTGAGGCTGTGGGGGCGGGGTGGTGGAGCTGAGGTGTTTCTCACGGTGCTTGCTTCCCTGCCCCCTCGCTGTGCTTGCTTCCCTGCCCCCTCGCTGTGCTTGCTCTCCTGAGTGTGTGTGTGGCTTTGGGTGGGTGTGTGTGGCTCTGAGTGGGTGTGTGTGGGTCTGTGTGTGTGTGGGTCTGTGTGTGTGTGGGTCTGTGTGTGTGTGGGTCTGTGTGTGTGTGTGGCTCTCTGTGTGTGTGTGTGTGTGTGTGTGTGTGTGGCTCTGTTGGTGTGTGCGGGCGGGTCTGTGTGTGGGTCTGTGTGTTTTTGTGTGGCATTTGCCAGAGATTAAACTATTGGCATTGTAAATGACAATGCCATTTATTTATCTGTTTTCAAAACCAACACATAAATACAAATTTTGTCATTTACAATGCCAATAGCTCAAACTTTTCAAAAGGCGAAACCATTGCATTGTAAATGCTTGGTACATCTCTCTGCAACGCAGCCCCCTGGCGCGTTTGCAGAGGGGGAACCAATTCCCCTTGCATACTGTGGGTCCATGGGGGCCAACTAGCCCACCTGGAACCTACAGTATGTGCCAGGGGGCTGTGTTGCTTTGCCCCGGGGGGTGGTGGTCCCCGGGGCAGTGTGGGGGGGATTGGGACCCCCACACTTCTTTTTCACTATGCCCCAGGGATTTGGTCTCCCTGGGGGGTAATTTGAAGAAAAGCAGACCGGGTTTTTAAAAAAAATAATTTGGGGCCTTGGGGATCCTTGTGGGACCACCTGAGCAGGCCTAGGGGGTCAAGCTGTTTCTACCCTGCCCACTTTTTGCATTCTATACGTTTGTTTTTCTGCTTTCTTGTGCCTCGGTCTACCGAGCACAAGATGGCTGCCAACACTTCCTGGTTTGGAGTGTTCACAGCCAATGAGCATGCAGCTCGTACTCGGAAAGGTACGCGTACGATACTCGTACCCCGCGATTTTTGTCAACAAAAAAAAAATTGGGGGGCAGTGGGGCCTTGGGAGTCCTTGTGGGACCCCCTGAGCAGGCCTAGGGGGTCAGGGTGTTTCTACCCTGCCCCCTTTTTGAGTTCTACACGTTTGTTTTTCTGCTTTCTTGTGCCTCAGTCTACCGAGGCACAAGATGGCTGCCAACACTTTTTGGTTTGGAGTGTTGACAGACAATTAGCATTCAGCTCGTGCTCGGGAAGGTACAGAGTACAGTAAGCTTACTGTAAGCTCCTCTATATATACTTATGATTTTCTCAAGAATTATTGAACGGATTTACGCCATTCAACAAAAAGGGTCATCTGCGAACGGAACTCTACCTTTTTTCCAAATTTGGTGTAATTCCATTCAGCCGTTCGGGCTGTAGCCCTGCCCAAAGGTCCTATGGAAAATTGCATGGGGGAAACACGTTTTGGGGCCCCCCTTTTTTCTCGGCCCCCGCTTCACGAATCACCCCCAAACTTTCAGGGAAGGAGCGGAGCGGAGCAGGCCATTTTCTTGGAGAAATTTGCGAAGATTCGTCCACTGGCGCCAAAGTTATTCCAAATAGAATGTTGCGGATTTCCTATGGAAACTAGGTCTTAACTATAACTACCTACTGGCGACCGCCAGTAGGATATATATATATATATATATATATATATATATATATATATATATATATATATATCTATATATATATAGAAACACAGTGCGGGAACTATCAAAAGATTCCAAAACAGAAAATAGGACAAAAAACAATCAACAAATGTTAGAGTAAGGCGAATGAAAAACAAAGATTGGATTGCCTTAAACCCAAAGGCGAAAAGACTAAATTGGAAGAAGAACCGATAAGATTAATTTTGGACTACAGCCAAGAATCAAAAAAGATATCACAGATTTTAAGAAAACACTGGAAGATCTTACAATTAGACCCCATTGTGGGAAAAAGAATGGGGACTCACCCAATTATCACCTACAGAAGAGCACGAAACTTAAAAGACCAGCTGGTCCACAGGCATTTTCAAAGCAAAAAATCTAAAAAAATATGGCTAAAGACAACAGGATTCACGAAATGCTATAATTGTAAGGTGTGTGAGATCGCTAAACCCACAAAAGAATTAACCATGGCAAACAAAAAAATCGGGAAAATAAAAGAACTTATCACGTGTAAAAGTCAATACACAATTTACATGATAGAGTGCCCATGCAAGTTGAGATACATAGGGAGCACGATATGTGAACTAAAAATACGAATTCTACAACATATAGACATGCTACAGTCAACAAGGACAGAAACAACGCAGTAGCCAAACATATGGAGACCTATCATGAAGGAAATTGGAAACTTTTAAAGTTTTGGGGAATTGAAACAATGTCCCTTTCAAATCGAGGGGGCCATCGGGAAAAACTGTTGCGTCAGAAAGAGTCACGGCATATCCTGAATTTTCAAACAATGACCCCTTTTGGATTGAATCAGTCAGAGGAACTGTATATTCACTTGTAAATACAAGCTATATTATGCTTCTCTAATCCAACCACCCTTTTGAAATTGCACACCCCGCCCTCTTTCTTCTCAGCCCACTGGAGGGCCTGACTCCGAGCATTACAAACGCGCAGCAAAACTGTATATATATGGAAATTATCTGGTAAAGTCTAGTAATCAAATCACGAATAGGACATGAAGTGAAAGATACACTGCGCAGTTTTTGGAAAGTGGCATACAAAATTCATAGCCCACTGGAGGGCATAATTAATTTAACTTGATGTAAGAAAAATTGTATGCGCAATGTTTAGAACTTATAATGTGTGTTTCTAATAATGTTAAAAGGATTCAAATGCTTTTAACAGTATATTTGTTTATGAACTACAGAGTCCAGAATTCCTAGCATGGACAAACAGGAAGTTTTCCCTGGGGAAGGATGTGTGCCTGTTTAAATATCGTGTTAATCACAGTAACAATTAACCGTGAACAAGGTAGAAGCTACCGAAACACGTTGGTTCGTAGCTGTGTTTTTGAACAAAATAATAAATTCTTTGTCTAAAAAGAACAGTGGCTGGAGTTGCGGCTCTTTCGTTTTTTTTCCTCGTGGATTAAAACTTTGTTGATATATATATATATATATATATATATATATGGGCCATTTTCTGAAGTAGGCAGGAGTTACAAGGGGAAAATAGGGTCCTAATAAAACAAGCATTTGCAATGCAATAGGTCTCGCAGTTACATGAGTTTAAGCTATTGGCATTGTAAATGACAATGCCTTTTATTTATGTTTTTAAAATAAAAAAATAGCTCAAACTTGCGTGAATGCAAGACCTATTGAATTGCAAATGCTTTTTTTTTTGGGTTGCAATTGAATGAAAACCTTCACGGACATGGGAAAAGTGGCAGCATGTGGTTGAGAACCTACAACATGTTGCTTCTAGCAGCTAATTGAGGGCGCACAATAGTTGGTGTGATAGATAAGATTACGAAATTAGCCTCAGAGACAGCAGAAAAAGGGCTGGAGGGCATGTATCTGGCCTGACTGTTTATAGTTATGCCAGAGTGGGACTAGCACTGGTCTAGAATGGAGAGAGGATGGGCTGGACCAGGGAGAGGGAGAGCGGGGGGAAGGAAGTGAGAGAGCGAGGGGACAAAAATTTGTGTCTCAAGGCCCAAAAAATAACCTGTGATAAGATTGCTGCTTTTATGTATTATCCTGTGGAAATGGTTTTACTTCGGAACTGCTACGAAAGCGCCTCGGCATAATGGGCTTTGTGCCGGCTGCCTTGCCTGCCTGTGCTTCGCATAGTGCACTCAGTCCATTCAGCTTGAACTCCATTTTATCTCGCTCTTTCTACATTAATGTTCTTCTGACCTTGGGCATAAAATATATGCACTTTTTATGCTGAGCGCTGTGCGCAAGCCTCCAGGAGCGGCGGTGCCGATCCATCACCATTATGAGTGATACCGCCTAAAACAAACACGGGTCAGAGGCAGGCATTTGAGGAGCGGGGTGGCGTCGATTCCATCGCGTTCCTCAGCTGAAGTAACTAGGCTGCGCCCGTGCACGCGCCCTGGGCGTACTGACGTCAGCGCCGTAGTAGACCAGAAGAAGAAACAAGCGTGAGGGAAGCCCCGCGTATGGTGATGCACCGAAGAAAACACCAGAGGAGTGCAGAGCCTGTATGTCACGGTGAGTGGAGGGGGGATATGTGTATGTGTCTGTGTGTATGTGTGCGCGAGAGCCCGTGAGTGGGGGGGGGGTGGTGTACGCGCGTGTGTCTGTGTGTGTTCGAGTGTGTCTGTGCGTGTGTCCGTCTGTGTGCGCGGGGGTCCGTTTAAGGGGGGGTGCGTGTGTGTATGCAGTGTGTGTGTGCCTGTGTATGCGTCTCCGTCTTTAGAGCGCCGTCTCTGTTTTCCTCACTACAGCGCTGTAACTCTGCAAAGCTGCTGCAGACTGTGTGCATGTCTCTGTCTTTAAAGCGCCGTCTCTGTTTTCCTCACTACAGCGCTGTAACTCTGCAAAGCTGCTGCAGACTGTGTGCATGTCTCCGTCTTTAAAGCGCCGTCTCTGTTTTCCTCACTACAGCGCTGTAACTTGACGCAAGCCCCGTTTTATTCAAGGCTTCTCACTAACTTCCAGACGCGTTGACGTCAGCCGCTTTGAAGAAAGAAAAAACGAGGCTGGACGTGCGCGTTCGCGCACCCAAATCCGCACGGCAAGGCTCGTAACACCCTCTTGTCCCTAATTCCCCCGAGACGGCCAGCTATACGTCTCCAGCTGGACGCATCCTTCGGATGCTATTCCAGCGAGACCTAAAAAGGACTTTAGGCATTCAGTTGGTTCTTGGCAAGTCTTAAGGTGACATTAGATCGTTCACTTCCCACACCTTGATGCAGCTTGAGAATTCCTTAATGCGATTACTAATGGTTGACATGCGGTGCTGATTTATGAATAAGTTTAATTCTTACTAGTGATTACATTTCACTGAAATTACACGCATTACCAGTCGTTCATGCCTATTTTTATCTGGTGCTAGAACTTCACACAAAGCCATGTTGCAGTACATTAATAGATGTGGCTCAGCATAGAACAGAATAGATGTTTGCTCTCTTCCTGCGACATAACATTTCCTTTGCATACACCAACTTGGTGCTAAGCAACATGAATTAGTTTTGTTTTGCGTTTCCATCCATTCTTCCGTGCAAAAACCTTTTGTGTAGGAAAAACAATCTGCACTGCCATTTGCACTGTGCTAGAATGGTTATTCGAAGTCTGCATATTACATTTCTTTTGGGGCACCATAAAACTCCGGTTGTCATGAAGAGACCATTTAATAGTTTGATATTATTTTCCTCTGTACAGGTTTGAAGCAGATTCACACAGGCCATATTACTTTCATGGACAGTGTGGTACAGGATTGTGCGCTCTGATGGTTTTATACATGTTTCTTCTTCTGTAAGGTGTTGTTCTGTACAAACATTACAATAACAGGAATCTCAATAATAAATGCTAGGAGAGCATGCTGTCCTTTAAAAAGCTGGTTTACTAATGTTTTAATGGCGTTAGTTCCCTTTGAAAAAAATATTTTCCCTTCTTCGTGATCTGGGACTTACTAAAAAATGTAAAGTACCAAAATGCACCTAAGCACTGCCTCAAGTCTGTCCAGGTTAATTTTACCAGAATTATGTGTCCCTTAATGTATTTTTAATTTAGCAAGAGTACTCGACCTCCCATGCTGCACCCACATCACACCTCAGGTAGCTGTGGGCTTTACAAATCCACACACACACACACACACACACACACACACGCACACGCACACGCACACGCACACACACACGCACTCACTGCACTCACCAACCCACCAGACACTTTTGCTCTGCTCACTCGCACACATTCTCCGCATCTCAAAAGCTAAACATGAGGTTGCTCATTCTCGCGACCAAGACTTGGAACAACCTCCATCACTTTTTAAGCCCCACAAGAAGCGGAAGATCTGGCTCTTGGTATAAGCACCTTGGACACCACAAACCTACACACCTGCCCAAGCACCTGGATACCCTCTAGGGTGATTAGTGTGTTATACAAACCAATTAACATTTTGTGCCCTTACTCATGCTACTGAAGAGAGGGCTACACTGGGCCTCCAGGATTTTGTTGCAGTTCACTTTGCCTTACCTTTACATCCATCTAGGAATGGTTTTACATGGTCATGAGGCCACCAGAAGCCATCTCAATGCTATCAAGCAAAGTTATTTATTAGAATGTGGTTGATTCTAGTACAGACCTTGTAGTAGATAAACAAAAGACTAGTATATACCTTAACTTGGTTACCAGCCCATTTGTGCGGGCAATCGTAGTTCTTTAACAAGTTAAAATCCCCTCCTATTGTCTTGTGCAAAGCGATTTACTTTAAGGAAAAGCCTTAATGAGTACTCAAGTTAGTTGGCATTAGTCACATAGACAGACATCACGAATTGCGTCCTTTTGAATAAGAACCCAATAGCCTTGTCCCTTGAACTTTAATAGCATAATTCATTCCCTTTCCCACTTTTGCATAGTTTGGCATAACACATTTTAAACTTTCAAAATTATCTTTTTGGTATTTGCATACTAGGCTTGAAGTTATCATACTAATAGTTCTTTTAACACTATTATATAATTTCCTTTTACAGTGAATAGGCCACCTTAGCCCATCTTCTCCTAGGAAAATGATTTAACAAAAACTATCATTGATGAAATAACTTCAGGTAACCTTTAATTAACAGGCCATGTGCACTAGAGGAAGATCTTCAATGGCCATTGTACACTGGCTACTACAGCTACTTTCAGCCACTGCACTTGGAGTGGTCCTGCTGTTATGAAGATCCTGATTATGAAACTCAAGACTAGTTTTTTTTTAATTTTAATGTTTGGCTTACTTGCAAATCTATATATCGCTTGTTGGGAGGGACAGCTATAATATGATCAAATATACTGTCCCATGTGATTCTAGAAAATATTTAATTATGACTAACATCACATGCAAGACAGAATTTACGGTCTATATCTGAAAGAAACACGATAGTGTTAGATTCCTTACCTTAGAATATCCCCAGGCGTCAGACTGGATCCTGAAAGTTTTCACTAGCAGTACCTATGCGCATCGGTAGGTGGCGTCGTGTGGCTCCGCGTCCGTCACTGGCGTCATATGCACGAAGATGACGTCACGGAGACTAGTTAGGCGCCACCCATGCGTGCTGACGTAAGCGCAGATCCGGTTAGAGCACGTACCTTAGTCACTTTTTGACACTTTTGTCTCTTGTAAGTTTGAGTCTACTCTGGTGCATGTAGGGATGCCTGGTTTTAAGTCTTGTGGGGCCTGCCGTCGCAATATGCCGGTGGCGGACCCCCACGACTGTCTCTACTGCCTGGAGAGCGACCACGACTCCCGGTCCTGTATGGACTGTCTGGCCATGGCCCGAAGGCCTTGAGGGAGCGGCGCCGGAAGCGGCTTGAGGTCCGGCACTCGTCCCGGCGCCGTTCACGGTCCAGGGGCCGTTCCAGAGAACGCTCGCGGGACCAACATCATTGTTCCTCGGGCTCCAAGCCTTCACCTTCGGATTCGGGTAAGAGATGACACAAAAAGTTGAAGAAGCGTTGCCGCTCTCTGACGTCCCCCCGTTGGTCCCCGGATGCGGACGAGGGGGACAGGGGCTCTGCCCCTGCGGCTCCTTTGGAGCCAAGGAGTCGCACGGCCTACCCACCTTACCCGGGTCCGTCGGCGACTCCCGCACAGTTGCAAGAATTTCTTGCTACCATGGACCACTTGTTTGGGCCTCGGGCTCCCACCGGCGCACCCTTGGGCCCCGCGGTCCCATGTCAGGATCTTGTCGGGCCGGCGGCGGCTCCTGCACCACAGGATTCTACGCCGCTTGCTCTGGCCATGGCGCCACAAGGTCCCACGCTGCTGGCTCCAGCCCCAGTGCCACCCTCTGCGCCACCTCCTGTGCCGCAGTGGTTGCCATTTGTTCCACCCCAGCCCAGGTTCCAGGACAATTTTGTCCCTACCTGGGATCCGCATTTGGACATGGTGCCGGTTCGGCCCCGTCCGGCGCCGTTGCCGGCACCGCTTGTTCCTTCCCCGGTCCCTGCCGCCGCAGTCTGTCCCACATACGGCAGGGGTGGAGGACGACTCGGAGGGGTCCGAGGACCCTCTTGCTAGTCAGTGTGACTGAGCAGGACTGGGCGGACGAGTTAGAGGAGGCCGGTGGACTTGATGTCTCCTCTGGCCCGGGGTTTGCCTCCACTCCACCTACCATGGAGGAGGGCGCTTCTTATACGATGTTGCTCCGTCGGGCAGTTGAGGTCCTCAACCTTGATCTCCCTACGGTGGCCCTAAAGACTAATCTCACTGAGGTGCTCCAGACGGCGTCCACTTCGTCAGAGCCCCTGCTGCCATTAAATGACGCCCTCACTGACGTCTTACTGGGCACTTGGTCACGGCCAGCCACAGGCCCCTGTGGATAAGAAAATCGCCAGGCGGCCCTGCCTTTCTGACCACTCATCCTACACCCTAGAGCCTAGTCATACAAACTTCGACGTCCCAGAGTGCCTTTCCCACGGCTCCCCCGGATAAGGGCTCTAAGAAGCTGGAGCAGTTCGGCAAGCGGTTGTTCTCTTCGGCCAGCTTAGGGCTGTGGTCGGTGAATATTGCATGTCTATTGGGCTGCTATTCCCACACGGTGTGGCATAGAGTTGCACAGGTGTTGCCTCAGTGTCCAGGAGAGACCAAAGCTGTGCTGTCTCAAGCTGTTGCCGAGGGTAAAGATGCTGCTAAGTTCGCCATTCGGTATGGTTTGGACACCCTGGACTCACTAGGTAGAGCAATTTCTACGACTGTGGCGCTTAGTCGCCACGCCTGGTTGAGATCTACCCGGTTCTCGCCAGATGTACAAAGCTCACTCATGGACATGCCCTTTGATGGCACTCGCCTGTTTGGCGATAAAGCTGACAGTGCGCTGGAGCATTTTAAGGACTCGCGGGCCCCAGCCAAGTCCTTAGGTCTTTCTACGAAAAGCCCAGCCACTCCTGTTTTTTGTTCCTTTCGTGGCCATGGAAGGGGCACCCAGGCACGATCCTTCAACAAGCCTGTGCAGAACCAGCCTCAGCACAGACGCAGTTTCCGCAGGGGCGGGTCTGGGAATCAGCGGGGGGGAGGTGGGGTCAGTCCACCTTTGGCCCCACTGCTTCTGCCTCCAAACCTTCCTAATGTGAGCTTTGTGGGGCACCCCATGCCAGTGAGTAGCAGGATCCGCCATTACCTCCCTCACTGGCACGTTATCACATCAGACAAGTGGGTGTTGCAGATCATTCGCAAAGGTTACTCCCTTCCCTTTCAGTCCACCCCTCCAGCCATGCCACTTCAGTACCACCGCATGTCGGGGGAACACTTGGCTCTTCTCCAGCAGGAAGCCATGGCCCTCTTGGCCAAGAGGGCCATCGAGTGCGTTCCTGGGCCAGAAGTAGGGAGTGGTTGTTATTCCCACTACTTCTGGTCCCCAGGAAGGTCAAAGGGGGTCCGCGTCCCATCTTGGTCCTCCGGAACGTCAACCGCCTCCTCCGGAAGGAGAATTTCAAGATGTTGACTCTGGCTCAGGTCCTGGCTGCCCTCAACTCTGGAGACTGGATGTTGGACTTGCAGGACGCATATTTCCACATTCCCCTCCTGCCGGTCCACGGGAGTTACCTGCGGTTCACAGTAGGCCAAGAGTATTTTCAGTTTGTCGAGATCCCCTTCAGCCTTACCAGTGCCCCTCGGGTGTTCACCAAAGGGATGGCGGTTGTCGCAGCTCATCTGCAGGGGTGTCAGTCTTCCCCTACCTCGACGACTGGTTGTTGAAGGCGGGCTCGCCCCAGACAGTCGTCACCCACCTTCAGACTACGGCCGACCTCCTGCATTTGCTGGGGTTCTCCATCAACGCGCCGAAGTCGCACCTGAGTTCCTCTCAGAAGTTCCCCTTCATCGGAGCGGTTCTGGATTCAACGCAGTTTGGGTTTATCCTCCAGAGCAGCGAGTCTGGGATATTCAGGCTATTATTCCAATCTTTCAGTCTCTATCCCGGGTTTCAGTCAGGGTGACCCTCCGGCTCCTGGGCCTGATGGCCTCCTGCATCCTACTGGTGCAACATGCCAGGTGGCATATGTGGGCTCTGCAGTGGGACCTGAACTTCCAGTGGGCGCAGCATAAGGGCAACCTGTCCGATCATGTCCAGATCTCAGAGGGCACCGCATGACAATTGCTGTGGTGGCTCACAAATCGCGATTGGGTCAATGGCAGATCGCTCTCCCTTTCCCAAGCGGAGCACACAGTGGTGACAGATGCGTCCCTCCTGGGATGGGGAGGCCACTTGGGAGAGGCGGGGATCAAAGACATCTAGTCTCCGGCGGAGTCCCGGCTCCATATCAACCTTTTGGAGCTTCGGGTGATCTGACTTTCACTGAAGGCATTCCTTCCCTCTGTCTAGGGAAGTGTAGTGCAGGTGTTCACGGACAACACCACCGCCATGTGGTATTGCAACAAACAAGGTGGGGTGGGGTGGGGCGTGGACCCTATGTCAGGAGGCTCTGCGCCACTGGACATGGCTGGAACATCAAGGTATTACCTTGGTAGTTCAACACCTGGCAGGTTCTCTGAACGCCAGGGTGGACGAACTCAGCCGCAGGTGCTTGATGGATCATGAATGGCGTCTGAACTCGCAAGTGGCGCAAGGTCTCTTTCAGCAGTGGGAAGAGCCTTGGTTAGAAAGATTCAACCCGAAGAGAATGCACAATGTCATCAGTTCTGCGCGTTGGAATTTCCAAGGCGGCACTCGCTCGATTACGCTTTTCGTTGTGAGTGGAGCTGCGGTCTGTTATATGACTTTCCGGCTATACCATTTCTGCCCAGAGTGCTCAAGAAGATTTGGCGCGACCGGGCCCAAATCATCCTTGTGGCTCCGGATTGGGCATGAAGATACTGGTATCCCGAGCTACTCAGCAGGGCGATTGATCCCCCGATCCAACTGCCTCTTCGGGAGGATCTTCTGTCGCAGCAGCACGGGGCGGTCCTCCACCCGAACCTGTCCAGCCTCCACCTACATGCGTGGAGATTGAGCGGCAACAGTTGACAGCTTTCGATCTTCCTCCCGAAGCCTGTGATGTCATTCTGGCAGCCAGGCATCCCTCCACGAAGACGGTATACGCCTGCAGGTGGAACAAATTTGTGGCATGGTGCACAGCGAAGGCTGTGGATCCCCTCTCTGCCCCTCTTTCCGAAGTCCTTCCGCTCCTTCTATCCTTGGCCCAGCCAGGATCTGCTCTGGGCACTATCAAAGGTTATCTATCGGTCATCTCTGCCTTTCTACAGCTTTTAGATCAGCCTTCTTTTATTAAGTCCCCGTTTGTTAACCGCTTCCTGAAAGGCATTACACACACGTTTCCTCCCGTGCCTTTCATAATGCCTCAGTGGGACTAAAATCTTGTCTTGACTTATCTGATGTGCGCTCCCTTTGAGCCCCTTCATAATTGTCCTTTACGTCTTCTCACTCTAAAGATGCTTTCCTGGTAGCTATCACCTCTGCCAGAAAAGTGAGTGAGCTCCAGGCTCTTTCTTCTAAACCTCCTTTCCTTTCTGTTCATCCGGACAAGGTGGTTTTAACCGCTACCGCGCTACCGCGCTACCGCGTTTTCCCGCTGTGCGCTGATTTTTGAAAATCGCGCTGTTTATGACAAAGCCAGCTCGTCATCCGCGTAGCGCAGGTAACGCCCATGACGAGCTGGCTTTGTCATCAGCGCGGAAGGGGTTAAGGACCCATCCTTCTTTCCTGTCAAAGGTTGTCATGCCCTTCCACTATGGGCAGACCATCACTTTGCCCACCACCTTTCCACCTCTGCATCCTTCAAAAGAGGAAGAGAGGCTCCACCGTCTGGACCCAAAACGTGCGCTCTCGTTTTATCTGAAGCGCACACAACAGTTCCAGGTGGATGACCAACTCTTTCTTGGCTACGTGGGCGCCAAGAAAGCTCGGGCTGTGCACAAACGAACCATCTCTTGGTGGGTCGTTCTGTGTACTAAAGCCTGTTACTCCTTGGCTAAAAAGGAGCCTCCTGTCGGGCTGTGTGCTCTTTCTATTCGGGCGACAGCAGCCACTACTGCTCTGGGACGGGGAGTCCCTTTGCAGGATATCTGTCAGGCAGCTACTTGGTCCTCGCTGCATATCTTTACTAAGCATTATTGCCTTGATAGCCAAATCCGGAGAGACAGTTTATTTGGCCGTTCTGTTCTCCTGGATTTTATGGTGTGATCTTAGTTTGCAGACCCACCACCAGGGTGGGTTTTGCTGGGGTATCTATTCTAAGGTAAGGAATTTAACACTAACAGGTTTCTTTCAGACGAACAAGTTACTTACTTTCGGTAACGATATATCTCTAAGAAACATTAGTTAGTGTTAGATTCCTTACCGCACCAACCATCCTCCCCGTTCTGCGAATTGATTTCTAGGGTTAAGGTCATCCCTTTTAGGGCCCTAGTTTTAGGCACCAGTGGTCAGTGTCTTGCATGGCTCTGTGTTCCTGGCGTGGAAATTCGTGTACAGAACTGACGTCAGGTAGCATGGGTGGCACCTAAGTAGTCTCCGTGACGGTATCTCGGCGCATACGACGCCAGCGATGGGTGCGGAGCCGCACGACGCCACCTACTGACGCGCAGAGTTACTGCTAGCGAAAACTTTCCGGATCCAGTCTGACGCCTGGGGATATTCTAAGGTAAGGAATCTAACACTAACTAATGTTTCTTACAGATATATCGTTACCGAAGGTAAGTGACTTGCTTATTACAACATGTCCACGTCCCAAAAGATATGCTGGCTCCACAAGCTTTCAGGTTTAAAAAAGGGATATTGAAACATCTGAGATGCATTCACAATGTTGACAAATCCTAGCCAGTAGCTGGACACTTTATGCACTTCCACCAAGTCAAGAAAAAGCTCCTTTCCTCATTTGGCGCTGATCAGAATGCTAGTGTTATCAGAGGTGGTGATGGGGAAAAGTCATTGATAAGAAAGGATTCTGAATACATAGATTTAGAAGCCTGTGAACCGAATGGATGAATATAATAGTAAAATAATTTGTTTATTTAGAACATTTGCTGCTTAATCCAGATGAAATGTTTGATGTAGTAACACATGAATACTCAATTTTAAATTTTATGATGTTTTTTGTGTGTCTCAAACATTGCATTATGGTATATTTTACAGATGTGAAATGGTAGTTTTCAAGAATTTCTTCTCCGAAAAAAATTACCCACTAGGGTTGGATATATTTTATTGGTTGGCATATCTTACAACAAAAATGCAGGCGATCACTTAGCTCTTGCCAACAACGCAATGGCGAAACTATTACATCTAGGTCTATTTAAGCACTATGCAAGGAAGTTGTATTGAGCCGGTGTTTGGAGTGCCAACCTATTTTTCCAGTTGAAGGTAACAAAAATCTTTTTGTGGAAATAGGAGGGCTTGTGCTGCTACCCGTGGCCTTGATGCACTAACTTCACTAGGGCTCCACACAGTCCCAATGCAGTGTGTCTCTGCATTGATAGATTATATATATATATATATTTTAAATGATATCACATATACATTTTTGTTGTTCAATGACTATGGAATCCATTTAGTAATTAAGAGAAGCTGGCCTGGTATATGATGCACACTTATGTAAGTGGACACCCTGCACCAGTCCAGACAACCCTTAGAGAGCTTTCTATGGTTGTCTAAGACCTCCTAAATCACCATAAGTGGTAGCTGTGGAGAGCAGCCTTCAGGCTTAGTCCAGAAGGAGTGTAAAGCAGCTTGTTTAACCAGAATGCAATATTATTGGTATAGATTAAATGAAAAAGAACCACACAATGTATTTATAAAAATAAGTATTTATTATATAATATCCTCTAACACGTTTAGATATCTTCTACCCGCAGACATGCACAATGCACACAATACTTTGCATAGAAATCACGTAAATACCACAGAATACACTGAACCTCAGGGAGGGACCAAACTATATATTAAAGTGGTATAAGAACCACGACTCGTATCAGGACAGTGTCTACAGGACATAGAAGTGCCGGGCCCCCAAGGAACCACCGAAAGTGAGTGAATAGGAACCCCATGTAGATCGGGTGCAGTGTGGAAACCCGGCTGTGTTCTCCATATAAATCAACGTGTAAGTTGCGTTGCAATTTGAACGAAAAAGGACCCTTCCCAGTGGACCCTGAAGAAACCCTGTGGAAGACAGAAGGTTGGAGACCCCACCCGTGAATACCCTGGTACCCACGTTACCTAAGTTATCTACACCAGGGAAGCCGGGTGCATAGGTGTGAAGTGGTGTCAGAAACCGCCGTCGTTTCCAATGGATGATTTCAGGAAAGTGCCGCTGCTGGATAAGGAGAAAGTGTCCGGTGGAATCCGAAGGTGGTTTCTAGTTGAGAGGTACCTTCAAGCAGAGGGGACAGAGTCTATGTCACTCAGGAGTGACCCAGAGACCTGGAAGGCGAATGCCCACCGATGTCGAGTATTGTAGGAGAGTTACACAAGCAAAAGAGGGAATTGAAGCATAGAATGTCAGCACCAGTCTAACAAGTTCCCTATCAATATTGGTGAGAGAAAGGTGCAAAAGGGCTGAGAGTACAATTCCCTATACTCCCTCAAAATAAGGGCGGATTCAAAGAACCAGACCCTCAACAATTCAACAATACATATTAGCCCAGCACACTTAGAAAACAATTTGTTACAAATAGTTAAATCAAAAGCAGTTTTTTCAATTTCACGAAAAAGTCGATGTTTTCAGTTTTCAGTAATTCTTTATTGTTCAATCTTTTAAAAGCTTTTGGACAGCATCACTTTTGGAACCGCCAACGCGTTTCGTCCCATCCAGGGACTTCTTCAGGGCTACAAAAGTACATATAAAAAGGCACTATTTACAATTATATACAAAAATAATTTACACAGCATACATCGACTTTAACACAGTTTAAAAGACAAAGTCTTCTGACACTACCATACTAATATTCTTTACACAATACGTTTTTCGCTAGAGGAACAGGGGGGAGGAACAGCAAGAGAGAGGAAACGACATTCTATTTATAATGCTAAGAAGTATCAGTATATACTGTCTAAGGACATACCTTGAACAATTCGTATAGTCTACACTGGTTGTCAATTTCTTATGAATTCTGGTTGATAGTATCTTGTAAATCCTCGACGGTAATGCTAAGAATGTTAAGGAGATAGGTTTATCAAAACAGTTACGCCACGGGGACATCTAAGGTTTATTTAGGTGGTGTTTATACTTACATCTATTAAAGAAGAGAATTTTCTAGTCAGAGACCCTTTATATATTCATGGTTGCTGATTCTGAAAAGTACAGTAACAGGGATTTTTTGTAAAATCCATTATGTAATGACTGAATTAGTCAATTCAACTGAGTTGTCAGCTACTTACATTAAAACTCCACTTTTGGTCCTTTATTCATGTAGTAGGACATCATATTCATTCATAGAGTGGTCAATTTGAAGAGGTAACGACCTAGGGTAAATGTTATTCATTACCAGCTGTTTCTCAAAAAAAATGGCCATATTTGTTTATAATTCCAATGAATGGAATCTCCTAATGGTCATATTGACCGAACCTAGAAAGACTAGACATATATTTATATGATTCCAAAACTTTATTTTAGTGAAGATGACAAAAGTTTAATATATACAGCAAGGCATTCAGGATCAAGTTTAATCCTTTATATATGCCTTCTAAGAAAATTGTTATAAATAAAAATCAAAATTTTTTTTAAAGCATCGTAATGTTATTTTCAGTCGAGAAATAGAGAATAACATTACGATGCTTTAAAAAAAAAATTTGCCAAATATATGTCTAGTCTTTCTAGGTTCGGTCAATATGACCATTAGGAGATTCCATTCATTGGAATTATAAACAAATATGGCCATTTTTTTGAGAAACAGCTGGTAATGAATAACATTTACCCTAGGTCGTTACCTCTTCAAATTGACCACTCTATGAATGAATATGATGTCCTACTACATGAATAAAGGACCAAAAGTGGAGTTTTAATGTAAGTAGCTGACAACTCAGTTGAATCGACTAATTCAGTCATTACATAATGGATTTTACAAAAAATCCCTGTTACTGTACTTTTCAGAATCAGCAACCATGAATATATAAAGGGTCTCTGACTAGAAAATTCTCTTCTTTAATAGATGTAAGTATAAACACCACCTAAATAAACCTTAGATGTCCCCGTGGCGTAACTGTTTTGATAAACCTATCTCCTTAACATTCTAAGCATTACCGTCGAGGATTTACAAGATACTATCAACCAGAATTCATAAGAAATTGGCAACCAGTGTAGACTATACGAATTGTTCAAGGTATGTCCTTAGACAGTATATACTGATACTTCTTAGCATTATAAATAGAATGTCGTTTCCTCTCTCTTGCTGTTCCTCCCCCCTGTTCCTCTAGCGAAAAACGTATTGTGTAAAGAATATTAGTATGGTAGTGTCAGAAGACTTTGTCTTTTAAACTGTGTTAAAGTCGATGTATGCTGTGTAAATTATTTTTGTATATAATTGTAAATAGTGCCTTTTTATATGTACTTTTGTAGCCCTGAAGAAGTCCCTGGATGGGACGAAACGCGTTGGCGGTTCCAAAAGTGATGCTGTCCAAAAGCTTTTAAAAGATTGAACAATAAAGAATTACTGAAAACTGAAAACATCGACTTTTTCGTGAAATTGAAAAAAACTGCTTTTGATTTAACTATTTGTAACAAATTGTTTTCTAAGTGTGCTGGGCTAATATGTATTGTTGTATTGTAGGAGAGTTGACTGTGACCATGACTCTACAGCTGTGAGGACCAGGCGACACTGAGGAAGACCAGGAGCCATGCACAAGCTGTCCCACATCGGACGTCGAGTGCTGAGGGGTCTGTGTCCATCGGGAGCACCAACAAGCCTTGGGAGCTGCAATCCACGCAGAAGCCAAAGAAGGTGCAAAGTCGGGACCAGTAAGGTCCAAGGGACTCACCACAAGCAAGGGAGTCCGGGCAGGCCCCAAGCATTCAGGGGAGCCTAGCAGAAACAAAGATGGCCCTAAACAGGACACACAGGCCAGAGGCACTGGAGTCGCAAGAGGACCTTGAGCAGCTCACCAAAAAATGCAGGCCACGATGCAAGCAATGCGGTGTGGACAAAGATTCTGGTCACTGGAGATGCTCGAGGTTGGGGATACTTGGAGCCCGAAGATTTGATGGAAGGAAGGCAACAAGCCTTGGCAACGGCAAATCGAAGAGGTGCACAGGGGTTGGATTCCTGCAGCTCCCACAAGGAATACTGGCCTCACACTTGGTGAGAGGGCAAGAGGGCAGGGCAGGCCTTGAGAGCTGTGGAGAACCACCACCTGTGTTGTTGACCCTTTCGGAGTCCGTAGGAGCTCAGGATCAGCAGACCAGTCAGCTTGGTTGTGGTGCCTGCAGATGCAGGGAAGTGACTCCTTCACTTCAAGGGAGATTCCTTTAATTGACTTGGATGCATACAGGCCTTGGAAGGTGGCTGTATAGTGCACAAACACAGATGATGCAGAAGACTGAAAGAGGGATGAAGTCGAGCCCAAAGTCCAGCGAAGTTCAGAGTGCCCAGACGGTTTGGGGAGTTTTATATAACGCGAACTAAACCCGAGATATCGGGTATCAGAACGCTTTACATAGCACCAGTTTCGTTACACAAGGACACCACATTAATTTTTCTTAGGCACTGGGAGATTACGTTATTTGTTCAGAATCACAGGAAGTTGAGCGTAGTGACTGAGACTTGAACCGGTTCCCCAGCTTTGACGCCGACTGCTCTAGCCGTAAGGCTACACCCCCTCCCCTAAGTTTAAGTGGCGTCTGAATTGAACTGTGTCCCATGACGAATCTAGGGACCCACCCACAGATAAGCCCTGAAGCACCCTAAAGAAAGGGTTGGAACGATTCAGGGGACCCTCCCAGGGGATGGTCTGGACAGTGGGGAGGTTACTCCCATGTCCTTTGTCCAGTTTCGCACCAGAACGGAAGCCAACAGCTCCCAGAGCTGGTTTGAACTGGACTATGCATGGGGACACCAAATGTGCCCCTCAAGCAGACTGAGTGGCACTGGCAAGTGCACCCACCCTGCCCCAATACACTAAATCCTGACTGGGAGGTGGTCACACCTCCCTGTGACAGGATACCTATTGTTCTGCCGTCCCCTGCTCGAGCTTGGCTCAGCAGCAGGAGGGCAGAATCATGTCTCTGGTCGGCAGCAACCATTTTGTGCTGTTCTGGTCTAAAAGACTGGTACCGGGAGCATGGAGAGCTTAACGGAGGGCTCTTCCAGTGCTTGGAATCATACCGCCACACCGTTTATGGTGTGGGGATATGATTCCAACAGGTTTGATACCAAACATGATAGGATTTGTTGCAGCCAGTTTCGAGATGGTCATCGCGTAATTACGTGGTGCCCCTCTATATGGTATATGGCAGCTTCACTTACAAACAGGGAGAATGAACTCCGTAGGCTGAGGTGTCCTCATGCAGGGGCACCCTCACACTTAGAACCAAGCACCTTGCTTTCAGGATTATGAAGGTCTGCTGTAGGGGTGACTTATAGGTTTTAAATGCAGTGACCCTAGATATAGGAAACCTATATCTTTCATAAGTGGAGCTAGCACCAGCTTACACAGGCTGCAATGGCAAGCCTGTAGTTACAGTTCGAATGGTCTCCCATGGGTGGCATAATGCATGCTACAAGGTACCTATGCCCTGGGTACTTTAGTACCATATACTAGGGACTGACAAGGGTACCCAGTATCCAATATGGGATGTACCCAAGTACTGAACATAACAATTTAGGGGAGAAAGCATAGAGACTGGGGTCTTGATTAAGAATATCCAAGTCAGACTAGTCAAAAACAGCTTAGCACCAGGCAAAAAGTGGGGGGTAACCTTGCAGAAGGATCCTACCTTCCTACAGTAATAATAACAGATGCCATTTATTTATGTTTTGAGGACACATTTTATTTACACTACTACTTTCAAATAAATAAATAAATAGGTAATACACAAAAAGATGAAGAAACGAAGTATTAACTGGAGATGGGTTCTATCTTTTACAGGATGATTATGGTGAAGACTACGAGAATCAAAGATTAGCCACTTCTAGAAAGTTAAGAGCACCAGAGAATGGGGCTGTTCTGCGCAACAGATGCCTCTCCTTTTCAGAATAACGAATAGTGGTAGGACTTTATCATCAAACAAAAGCTATTACTTCTGGCTATTAGATTGGCCTACTATAGCATTAATCCTCCACTACTGGACTACTATGACCAAACACTCCGACTGCCTCTTGAAATGTGCGTGTTTTCTATATATAAAAATATACAAAAAAATGTTATAAGGTATAAAGAATTGATAATACCAGGATGTAATGAATTTTGGGGGTACTAAAACCAATTGTGACCTGTGATTCCCAGTTTTGCTATTTTCTCAATATGTGGTATTACAGCCAAACTTTGTTTTGTTGTTTTATTTTAACAATGCACGTAAGATGCATGAAGCTAATGTTTAAAAAACAATTTGGTTGGTTATCACATGATTACCAAACACTGTCCTCAAGACGCCATTAACAGAATGAAATTTGTATATTTTTATTTTTTGCTATTTAATTTTACATGCCGTTTTCAGCCGTAGGTATTTAAAAGAATCTTTTTAATTCTGTGACCAATTAACAGAATGAATATGAAAATGTATTGAAGCAAATTACAAATGCACACTCTTTTCTCTATTTTTACTCAAAATGTTGCGCCTTCCATGACGCATTCACTGTATAAGACCCGGAATTCACCACGTGGTTATGGTAACATGTAGAGTAACTTGGGTTATGTGGCCAAGACCCCGTGTGAGGTTGAAACACTTTTTTTTTGCTGCCTGAATAAACACTATGCTAACATATCCTAATTTGGAGTGTCTCGTTTTCTACCAGGACCAGTAAGAATTTATCAATTGTATGTATGTATGTGTGTATATATATATATATATATATATATATATATATATATATATATATATACATATATCTCGATTGTCGCAGGTAAGTATATCAGAAATTGTTGCATGGAATCCACTTCATCACAGCATGAAGAGTACCTTACCAATGCGCCCACACACATGTATATGTTTATCTATACTAATATAATAAAGAGAGAGCCCAAACCTTTGAGGCGGGTAATCTCAGTAACCACAGCACCAATCACAACACCCAATACAGCGTTGGAAAGGGCAGTTGCAGTAGAAGGACATAGGCTATGCAGACGCCCACCATATACATTTAAAAGGTAAAAGAACCGTGCCAGCAAAGTATTCCCTTGTGGGCGTGTCTGCGTTGTGCTGTGGGCGGGTGCTGGGGGCGAGACAAACGCTGGGGGCGTGTGGTACGTTCCGCCCTTCATGCCATGTCTCATATCGTGTGCTAATCCCACCCTGCTCCCTTTAAATACCCCTGCACCCCATAATCATAACGCACCCTTACTCCTTAAAATACCCCAACACCCGTAAACACTAACCCATCTTAACCCTATAAATATACCCTGTACCCCCAAACCTATCCCTAAACCCTAAAAATACCCCTGTACCCCAAAACCCAAATCTACCCCTGAACCCTAAAATACCCCTGTACCCCAAAACCCAAACCTAGCCCTGAACCCTAAAAGTAACCCTGTAACCCAAACCTAGCCCTGAACACTAAAAATACCCCTGTACCCCAAAACCCAAACCTAGCCCTGAACCCTTAAAATACCCCTCTACCGCAAAATCCAAACCTAGCCCTGAACCCTAAAAATACCCCTGTACCCCAAAACCCATACTTATCCCTAAACCCTAAAACTACCCCTGTACCCCATAACCCAAAACTTTATCTGAACCCTTACAATACCCAAACACCCCAAAACATATACCTCAGTACCCCATAACATATACCCCTATACCCATATTTACCTTATCCAAACATTAAAAAAAACATGCTTTTACCATTCATGCATTTACAACGATTTTCGTTGTAAATGTATGCGTGGTAAAAGCATATAAAATGTAATGCCATGCGTTATAATGGCATTGCAGAGTCATGGGGCCTCATTTATGAGGCCTTGCATCAGTTTTGCGCTTCCGATGCGTCACTTCTTGTGATGCATTGGCGGCGTAAAACATGCCTCCTGTTGCACACTATTTACAAAGTGAAGCATCTAAGCAGATGCGCCACTTTGTGAACCCCTGCGCTACATTATACCTGCGTCAGGTATAATGTATGCAGGGCAGGCGTTCCCCCGTAAAAAGCCTTGTAGAAGTGAGGCAGTGAAATCTATGAGATTTCACTGCGTCACTTCTAGGATGCCATTGCTTCAAAATCTTGCGCCAACCTCACAGCAGGCGTAAGACTGACGCAGGCCCTTTCACATGGGGCTTGCCCCATGTGAAAGGACACATTTGCTGGAGTTGCGTCACTTTTGTGACACACTCCAGCAATGCGCCACTTTTGCGCTTACAGATACGTCAGAAATACTGACGTACCTGTAACTCCTTGCGCCATGATGCGTCAAACATTAAATATGACGCATCAGGTATGTCGCAACGAGTGCGCACTGAGAAGTGGCGCATCGTTGTTTACACGCAGCAATGCGTCATTTCTCATAAATGAGGCCCATGGTACTTTCGTAATGAAAGTATGCGGAGTGCTGGTATGCAGAAAGAAAGTTGCGGAATAATGGGTGTTTACCCTCCCCCGGTAAGTACATTGGTGGCACGGCGGCCCACATCTCCAGCAACATACTCAAATTTTTTCACCACCCATTGGAAAAATGCACAGGTCTCTCTCATTGATGACCAGCACCGACATACACTTTTAGACACACCTCCCGCCACAAGTTCTAGAATTGCGAACTTTAGAGCTGGGGAGCTACGTTCAAATCTCGGCATCAGCTCAACATCCTGTGATTCCAGGCAAATTGCTTTGTCTCCCCGTGTCTACCACAAATTAATGTGTTCTTCGGTAATGTAAATTGTGCTCATGCCATGTTGTCGAGTTCGCGCTATATAATATTGCAAGGAAAAATAAAGTAGGGAAACTCGAGTTCACACACTACTTAACGCGCACTCTTAAGTGCATCAGCAGTGCAATGTGAATCGGAGCGTTTCACAGGCCTGTCACAGATAAGAAATGCTATCAAAACGAAATCCTACAAAACAATATACTACTGGCCGGCAGCAATTCATACCCGGACAACGTCGGGACGGGCTGCTAGTAGATATATATATATATTACCTACTGGCGATAGCCAGTAGGTATATATAGTTAGGACCTAGTTTCCATAGGAAATCCACAACATTCTATTGGGAATAACTTTGGCGTCGATTGAGGAAATTGCGTGAAACTTTCCAATATTTAGGCAAGCTCAGTTCTGCTCCTTCCCTGAAAGTTTTGGGGGGATTCGTCAAGCGGGGGCCGAGAAAAAAGGGGGGTCCCAAAACGTGTTTTCCCCAAGTTAATTTCCATAGGACGTTCAGACACGGCTACAGCCCGAACCGCTGAATGGAATTACATCAAACTTTGCAAAATTTTAGGGACTGGTACGCAGAAGTGCCTTTTCTATATTTGGTGAAAATTGCTCCAGTGGTTTTTATGAAAAGTAACTTCAAAAACACATATATATCTATATGCACGCTTCGAGCGCTTACCTGTACGCGTAGCGGGGAGCGCACCCGGCGCGCCACGGAAGTGCGCGAGCGGAAAGCTGATTGGCTCTCGGGTGTCTGTGAACATTCCAAACGGTCCGGAGAGTCCGCCATCTTGTGTCTCGGTAGAGACATAAGAAGTGAAAAACAAAAGGGGAAAACTATAAAAGGGGGCAAGGTAGAGACCCCCTGACCCCCTAGGTTTTCTCAAGGGGGCCTAGGAGGACCCCGAAGGGCAAAACATTTTTTTTTTTTAATTTCGCGGAGTACGCGCTGGGTGCGTTGCCATGTACGCTTACAGGTACGCGTACCCTGAGCGTACCACGGGGAAAACCAAACCAATATATATTTTTGGGCCTTGGGGGTCCTTGTGGGACCCCTGAGCAGGACTAGGGGGTCAGGGTGCTTCTACCCTGCCCCCTTTGCGTGTTTTGCACCTTTGTTTCACTGCTTTCTTGTGCCTTGGTTCTACCAATGCACAAGATGGCTGCCAACACTTCCTGGTTTGGAGTGTTGACAGACAGTGGCAGCCAATCAGCATGCCTTTCACAGGAAAGCAGCATGCTCATTGGCTGTCAACACTTCTAACTAGGAAGTGTTGGCATTCATCTTGTGCTAGGTAGACCGAGGCACAAAAGAAGCAGAAAAACAAACGTGTAGAATGCAAAAAGGGGGCAGGGTAGAAACAACCTGACCCCCTAGGGCTGCTCAGGTGGTCCCACAAGGATATTAACATATTTAAACGTTATCCGCTAATAGAATTAGCATTTAAAAATCCTTGCGAATTCACTGAAAAAACCATAGGTTTCAGGCTTTATATAGTTAGGAATTAGCATTAAAAAAACCTTGCAAATTCACAGAAAACAAACGTGTAGAATGCAAAAAGGGGGCAGGGTAGAAACAACCTGACCCCCTAGGGCTGCTCAGGAGGTCCCACAAGGATATTAACATATTTAAACGTTATCCGCTAATAGAATTAGCATTTAAAAAACCTTGCGAATTCACTTAGAAACCATAGGTTTCAGGCCTTATATAGTTAGGAATTAGCATTAAAAAAACCTTGCACGTTCACAGAAAAAAACATAGGTTTCAGGTCTTATATAGTTAGGAATTAGCATATAAAAAACCTTTGAATTCACTGAAAAAACCATAGGCTTCAGGCCTTATATAGTTAGGAATTAGCATTTAAAAAACCTTTGAAATTCACTCAATAAACTATACGTTTTAGGGGTGTTATAGTTAGCTGGACATTTCACTCATACAAAACCATTGAAATTGCTCCTATATAGTTAGTTGTACTAACTATATTTCGCGCACCCGCAATCCACTGCTGATGATGTCACATATTACATAATTCATGACATGGTCAGTGACATCACTGATGACATCTCAAATGACATCACTGGTGACATCATCCTGTGAATGTGGTTTGCTTCGTTATTTAAATATGCATTATATATATATAGCAATTTGCATTGAAGAATGAGTGGATATATAAAAATAAATATTTGGATACACTACACCTACTACAAAGACTTCCCACCAGATTACGCCTCCTTGCTCACACACGGCGGATAACTACACACCTTCCCCCCTTTCAGCCTCTTCCATGGCCCCACTTGGCCCCACTTGGCACCCCATGGTCTACCAATCCTATGAGGAATCAAACATCATCCGAACCGAGCTCTCCGACCCATTTCAGAATGAAGAGCAGATGATATCAATGACTCTTACCTCGGAATTAGTCAGAACTCGGCCCTGTTTGCAATCCCAGTCTTAGTGAGCACTAATAGAATCCCTAGACCTTTCCTCTCACCCAGTCCCCCTCAATACACTTCTATACATACAGCACACACCACCACTGAGGCACCCCGGCCTCTATCGTGCATGCTCCTCAACTGTAGATCAGCAGTACTACACACCACAGACATTGCTGAAGTTATACTCGCGGAAGAAATAGACATTGCATTCCTCACAGAATCCTGGCTCACTGACCACTCTACCACATCCTAGACATTCTCACCCCCCCCCCAGGCTACATCATCATCAGACACGATAGACTGATCAATACAGGTGGCGGCCTAGCTATCATCCATAAAGAAGGAATACAGATTACCAGATTAAAATCCACAGAATACCGGACTCTAGAGTATCTAGGGGCCCGATGTAGGTAAAACGCATTTACCGATTTTAAAATACCGATCCGTACCGAATCGGTATTTCAAAATCGGAAAATGATATGTAGGAAAAATTAGTCGGAAAAATACCGAATCGGTAGCAATCGGTATCGAGAGTCGATACGTACCGATTCGCCAAGTACCGAATCGGTATAGGCCGGATCGGACACGTCCGATTCGGTAAATAAAAATGCGGATCCTACCGATTCGGTAAACGCCGAATCGGAAATAGAAATACGTCCCATGGGCCGAAAGGCCAATAGGAACGCATAATACATACCGAATCGGTATTTACCGAACATATTCGGTAAATTCCGAATCGGAAAATACCGATTCGGAGAATGCCGATTCGTCGAGCAGGTTGACTGACACTGAAGACATCAGCCAATGAGCTGGAAGCACCCTCCCCCACAGGGAGTGGCAACCCAGGCAGGTGCAACTCATCAGAACTTTCTGGAAAGCTGCCTGAGCTGAGCAAACACAGTGAGCAGCAGTGTTAGCAGGATCCCTGTGAGACATGGCAACCAGCACTGAGAGCCAGAAGGCAGAGCGCAAGAGGAAGACAAAATTTAGCCCCATGGAGCTGCAAACCTTGGTGGAGGAGGTGGTGAGGGTGCACATGCAGCTTTATGGAAGGCTGTCCCTCACTGTTCCGGAGAGCACCAAGAGGAAGCTCTGGATAGACATCGGGGATAAAGTCAACGCTGTTGGTGTCACCCACAGGAGCCTAGACGACCTCAAGAAGAGGTTTTACGATATCCGTGGCGTGACAAAGCGAAAACTGGCTGACCTGCACAAGCAGGCTGGACTTACTGGAGGAGGCACAAACCGGGCGACACCCCTCACTCAGCTGGAGGAACTAGTGGCGACCACTATTGAGAGGGCGAGTGTCGTGGGAATTGGGGACCTGGATAGCTCATCCCGAGCTACAGCTACAGGTAAGAAGCATGCGCAACTTGACACACCATACCAGACACCTCCCCTATAGACCCAATGCACAGCCAAACCCCAGGCCAGTACTGCTAGCAACAGACATGAGCAATGCATCTTGCTAAATGTAGTCAGCAAAAGTACCCAATAATGCCACTGCAGAAGCTTAAGAAAAATAACTGTAATACTGCACCAACGTTCTTGTAATGAGATGTGCAATGCTTTAATAGTAGTGACTGGAACACATTAGCACTCAGTTGACAAATGCTTCTTTATACCTAGGGGCACCATCAGGCGGGGGAGCAGCACCTGCTCCAGCACCAGCTCCAGCACCAACAGCCAGTGCGGTGGCGGTGGCAAGCACCAGTGTGGCAGCACAGGAGGAGGACAACACCAGTGCCCTGGGCAATGAGGAGGACTCAGGACATTCCCTCACACATCCACACTCCCCCCGACTGTCACTGTCTCAGTCGCCCACATTGGAATTCTCCCCGGAGATCACACCACCACACAGCCACCCTGCACCTGCAACATCCCCTGCCAGGAGGAGAATTGTAGCTCCATTGATCATCATGGAGGGAGCGGTGGGTGAGGCTCCTGCACAAGACCCAGTGACACCAGCGTCACCCCAGCACACACAGCAGGGCAGCAGGATTCCACGGAGGCCACGTGCAACCAGCAGTCCAATACATGCACAGGGAGGCAGCGTCTTTGCAGGGCTGGAGAGCAGTATGGTGAAGATTCAGCGAATGCAGGCAAAATCCATCCTGGCCTGCCATCGCCAGTTGCGCCAGCACAACCTGCAGATGGGGGAAATGGCACAGGGCTTCAAGACTTTTGTAGACAGCAACAAGGAGATAGCAACATCTATTGGCCGAATGACCACTGCCATCACCCAGCTCTGCAACAGGATGGATGACCATGAGCAATGTCGTCGCAGGGATGCACGTATACAGAACAGGTCACTCAACCGCCTTGCAGCTGCGACCGCCCAGCTATGCCAACGTGGGGCAAACATGGAGGCCAGCCTCACACAGAACATGTCAGAGGTCACTAGGGGCATGGGCCGTATTACCACCGCCATGGAGACACTACTGATCTCCAACACTGTTGTGAATCCCGTCCTGGGCGAGGCTGGGGACAGCAGCAGCCGCAGCAGCCCGGCCAGCACAGTGTCAGAGCCGCGCCGGAGCAGCAGGCGCTCAGCTGAGGCTGCTGGGCATACTGAAGGGGGTGAGGCTCATCCTAGTGGGGCTGCTAAGCGCAGAAAAAATAAGACTGGCAGTGAGGGTGAGGCAACCCGGACAATGGACAGTTCACCACTTCTTCTTTACCTTTTCTTTTGTTGCACATCAGTGCAGTAACGTTGATGCAACATTATTAAATTTCATTTCTTAAAACATACATTGACCTGTTTGTGCATCTGTACTCACTCAGAAATAGTTGTCTGTTATCTCCTGACGCCTGTATCTGCCGTCAGTTGGTGCAGGGAGTCCAGCAGGTTGTGGTAGTGGCACAGCATTGTCATCATCAGGGTCCTCGTAGTCGGATAACTCAACCTCAGTGTCTTTCCTGACTGCAAGGTTGTGCAACATTGCACAGACAGCAATAATCTTGCAGCAGGTGATGGGGGTATATTGCCTTGCACCTCCGCTCTTGTGCAGACATCTGAACCTGCTCTTCCAGATGCCAAAGGTCCTTTCCACTACATTCCTCGTGCTTTTGTGGGCACGGTTGTACCTCCTTTGGCTGGGTGTTGAGGGGTTGAGGTAGGGGGTGAGAATGAACGAGCGTAGGGCATATGCACTGTCGCCTACAAGGAAAAGGGGTAACATTACTCACATGCATACATGTACGTCACACTGCAATTTTGGTTATGGGGGTCTGACACTGTGTCTTACCTAGGAGGTATCCTTCACCAAAATCCCCTGCCATCAGCCGTGCATAAATTCCGCTACTCTGGAAGATATAGGAGTCGTGGGTACTCCCCGGAAACTTAGCAACCAGGTCAGTGATGACACACTTAGCATTGCATATCACCTGCACATTTATGGTGTGCCGTGACTTCCGATTGCGGTATACGTATTCCGTGTCAGCAGGGGGGCAAATCGGAATGTGTGTGCCATCTATGCAGCCAATGACGTGTGGGAATCTTGCCATCTGATAGAATTCAGCTTTTGTCTGTGCCAGTTCTGCATGGGTGGAAGGGAAGGAAATGTAGTGGTCCATCCTCTGAATCATGGCATCAAGGAACTTGTGGAAGAACCTTGACAGGCTGCTCTGGGTCACCCCTCCTGCCACAGCAACTACACTTTGATAGCTGCCTGACGCCAGCAGGTGTAGGCAGCATAGCACCTGCACCTGCACAGGGATTGCGTGTGCCCTTGGGGTGGGGTGCTGCAACAGGGGTTGGAGGTCCCTAATGAGGTCTCTGATGGTCTCTGCCTCCAGCCTGTACCTCTGTAGGATCTCTGGATCTGTCAGCATGCACAGGGTGATACGCTGTCTATACACCTGCTCCTGTCTCAGCCATTCCCTCTCTCCTTCCTGCTGTAGTCGTAGCCGTCTTGCTATGACATAGAAAGCTGCCATGTTGCAAGTAGAACTGCATTTTGGGTCCTTTTTTATAGGTTGCACCTGGTTACCACCTGATTCCAATCCATGGTAATTTCCGACTCAGAAATACCGAATTTGAAGCAAATTCGGTATTTCAGTGCTTACCTACATCTCATTCTTCAGCTTTTCACATCGAATCGGATTATCATCGATTCGGTATTAATACCGAATCGGCGATTTTACCGAATCGGAAATTCACCGAGTCGGTAGAATCCCGATTCGGAAAAAAGTAGGAATCGGAAAAATCTCCGATGAGGTATTCTACCGAATCGGAGATTTTTCCGATTCCTACTTTTTTCCGATTCGGGATTCTACCGACTCGGTGAATTTCCGATTCGGTAAAACCGCCGATTTCGCCGGATTTCGGCCTCCTACATCCCGTTGTCTCTATTCCGATCGGTAACGGCCGAAAATACCGATTTTCGGCCGTTACCGACCGACCTACATCGGGCCCCAAGTGTTGAACTTACAGCCAAAGGCACAACGCCCATCAAATTTCACACCATCTACCATTCTCATGGTAAACGTACCCTCTTCGCTGAAGAACTAACCAATCTAATAACTCGGTTCTCCCTAACAGACACGGAAAACGTGTTCCTGGGTGACTTCAATATCCACTGGAACAACAGAAGACTCTACAACCCAAAACCTGTCCAACCTGCTTGAAATTTCCAACCTCAAACAACTCTGCAATGAACCAACAAACATCAAAGGAGCAACTCTGGATTCGATCATCACCAAAAATGAGCTGGGCTCTTTGAGGTCGATTTCTCCCATTGACTGGTCTGACCACCACCTCATACTGTTTAATATTGACTCATGTCAGAAACCAACCAATACGACCTGACAAACCTAAGCACTGGACCAGGAACATCAAAGTAAATGAACTGGAATCCAGGATTCATGCCCATCTACAACCCCAGCCTTCCAATTTGATGGCCGATGACCTCACAGCCCACTTTAATTCCACAATGACAGAGGTGTTTGATCAAGTAGCACCACTCAAACATCTGAGATCTACCAAATCTAAATCTTAGTTCAATGTGGATCTTAATAACGAAAGAAGACAACTCAGACAATCAGAACGGACTTGGAGACTAAACCCTTCGACCCTTCACCTAGCTCAACTTCGATCAACCCTGTCGGCATATAAAAACACATTTTTAGAGAAAAGGCCACTTTCTTCTGCAGCCAACTAGACCAGGTGAAGAATAGACCAAGAGAACTCTTCAACATTGTCAAAAGTCAAACAAACCGCACACCCCACAAGAAATAAAAGCCACCAAAGATTGATGCGAAGAAATCAACAGCTTCTTCACTGATAAAGTCATATAAATTGAGCAATCCTTCATCCAAACCTCAAATCCTCCCTCCCTTGGAACCTGCCCCCCTTTAACCACACAGATCGAAATCTTACGACGGACAACCAGACCCACTTCCAACTGAAAAATGACGCTAATTGATTGAACTTCGAACCCATATCGGAAATCGAAGTCTTCAATATTATTGCAAGCTTAAAGCCTTCTTCCCACACTATGGACCCACTCCCATCCACAATAGTAAAACAAACTCAACCACATCATTGCCCATTTCTGGACAAAAATCATCAACTCCTCTCTCACATCGGGTTGTGTCCCAGACTCCCTTCAGCTAGGACAAATCACACCTATACTCCAGAAACCAGGGGCCGACCCTAACGATCTCAACAACCTCAGACCTAGCTCCAACCTCCCGTTCCTAGGTAAAACATTGGAGAAGTACGTTCTCCAATAACTTAACAAACACATTGACAACTTCAACCTCCTCGACACCTTTTAGTTGGGTTTCAGGAAAGGTTGTAGCATCGAAACAGCGATGCACAATATTGCAGATGATATCCACAGAGCCTTAGATGAAGGTGAAGTCTGCCTCCTCATCCTTATTGACTTATCAGCGGCATTTGACACAGTAAACCATTGAGCTTTACTGGAGACTCTGAAGAGCCGATGTGGCATTAATGGCACAGTACTAGAATGGTTCACATCCTTCCTTCAGTACCGTTCGCAACAGATTAAAATCAACTCCTGGCTCTCTGTACCAACATGAATCAAACTTGGAGTCCCGTAAGGATCGATCCTCTCACCATCCCTCTTCAATCTCTTCATGGAACCCCTTGCAATTATTTTGAAACAACCAGGGGTTCATTACCACCTATATGCTGATGACACACAAATATACTACAAAATCAAATTGCCCAGTGACGTCCGAAACCTCAATGTCACGCTAACCAAGATCCAAACCTGCTTTAACCTCATCGCTGCTTGCGATATTCCCCTGCTGTGCTGGACAGCAATAAAAACGGGTGTGGTCATGACGAGCTGAGCTCGTCATAAGCACACAAGCACTGTGCTGCATGACAAGCTGATCTCGTCATGAGCATGGAAGGGGTTAACACAAACCACCTAAAACTGAACCCGGACAAAAGGGAATTAATACTGTTCTCTCAGAAAAGTAACCACCAACCAATTCAAGTCGCCTAAAGGAGCTTGATGCTCTAAACTGGTCCCTCGTCCTATCGGACTCAGTAAAGTCACGAGGCATTACCCTGAACAAGAACGTGTCAATGAAAGACCACATCAAGAACTCTGCAAAAAGTGCGCTTTACTCTCTAAAACACCTCAAGAAAATTAAACATTTCATTCCTCAAGATGATCTCAAGACAATTGTAAAATCCCTAGTCCTTTCTAAACTGGACTATGGAAACGCCATCCTAACAGGGTCACCAAAAGCTCACCTAGCCCCACTAAGGTCAGTCCTTAACATAACAGCCCGACTCATAACTGGTGTAAAAAGATTTAAACACATCTAACCAACCCTCAACGCACTCAACTGGCTTCCCATGGAAGGTAGATGTATTTTCAAAATGGCCTGCATCACTCACAAGGCCCTTCACGCCCAATCCTCAAACTACCTAACCAGCAAACTACTCTGAGAAGCACCAACTTACTTCCTCTCATCCCTCCGAAACTGAAAAAGAAAACGACCCAGTGCCGGTCCTTCTCTGGCAATGTACCCAGGATGTGGAGCGCACTCCCGATCAACCTCAGATGCAACCCCTCCTTCTTTTGCTGAAACTTTCTTCTCAACCAATACTTTACCGACAAAGGCAACCGCCCTAGGCATCAATAACCTAGTGGACTCCCCACTCACTTTGACCTTCAAGGATGGTGGTTTTCTGACTGCGTCAGCCACCTCCGTCCTTCTCCCCTCACTGGATACATAAGTATTATGTCTTTGCTTTTATCTTTATGCATCCTCATGTCCTGCGATGTTATGCAATCTTTTCTTTTCCTTTGTGTATGTAAAGCGCTCTGATACCCACGGGTCTAGCTAGTGGAGAAGTGTGGCTCACTGGCTAGAGCGGCAGACCCTGATGCAGAGGTCTGGCCCAGGACCAGGGTTCAATTCCCGTCGCGGCAGGGTCTTGGGCTCAATGTCCTCGGACCCGATAATTCTCGCCTCGGTGCCTACTCTAATCATGGGTCCCACTCTGCAACTCTGGGCAATAGCTTGCTTAATCTCCACACCGGCCCTAACAACGCTAGGATGTCTGGCTTCACCTTGGGGTGCCCAGGAGTGGACACCTCACAGGAACAGGCCAGGAAGGGTTCCTCAGCGGTACAGCGCGGGGACACACTGGCTAGTGTAACCAGGCGCTATATAAGCTCAGGATTATTATTATTATTATTCTTGCTATATAAAACTTTATAAATAAATAAATAAATAAATAAATAAAGAGGTGCACACCAGTGAAGCAGAAAAGGAACGTGTTCCGGGGATAGAGAAATGCTCACTGCTACTTCAATTTCTAGCGAGAGATAGTTTGGGCCAAGATCCTGATGGATGTGATTCTGTGAAGGACCTTTTCACACACTGACCTGGAGATTGTGAGAGGCAACTACAGGAGTTTGCCCGGAGTTTGTATCAGATGACTGCGTATTCCTACAACAAGCAGTTCCAGAGGATTTCACATTTAAATCCCTAAAGCATTACCTAAATGTTGTGACTTTTACCTGTGGCTCACAAGCCACAAGTTCCTGAAAATAAATGCAATAATTGCATCAGCACATTCCCATGTACTGACACCAGAAGCAGCTGTTGCCGTAAACGGATTAGCATGCAGCTAGTTGGACTCCAGAGGAAGGGTCCCATAGCCGGGGCAATGGATGTTGCTCCCTGCACCCCTGAATAGATTGCTTTACTTGTGAGGCTTGAGCAGGCACTTTGTTGCTTTGGGAAAGGTGCCACAGGTAGTTCTTTGGGTCCACAAGGGTTTGCAGGAAGAGCAAAGAAACACACCCTCATTCCAGAATCAGCACATGAAACCAATATACAACAGGTTGAGCAAGTAGAGAGACAAGACTCCCAGACCTGCCACTGTGAAGTGCATCTTTTATGAGAATTAGATTTAAGCTACTACTGCTGTGGTTACACAATCCTTGGAGAGTTTCAAAGTCATAAATTCAGACCCAAAGAAAAACAAAAGGGTTATGAGCCCCATGTAAAACACAAACTGAAGCGATTAACGCGTAGACACCATAATACCCTTTGGTCTCTTAGGCTAGGGAGTCGCTAGTAGGTTGTGGATTTTCTCTACTAAACATTGTTTAATGTTTGCTATCATTTGCTGATGTACTGAAGTACTTTAATAACCGATTATCCACTCAATCCTTTTTTAGGTCGCGCCTGCGATTGCAGGGGCGAAAGCCCCTGCTGTCGCAAAGTGATCTATTGTAATCATTTCAGTCCTTTTCCCCTTCAAGGACTAGGCAGAGACAACAGACTGTCACGCGCACGCAGCCGGCCGGAATCGGATCAGGTCACACGCTCCGATCCCGGCCGGCTGTTCACAACACATGCACACGCAGGCACAGGCAGGCACACACGCAGGCACAGGCAGGCACACACGCAGGCACAGGCAGGCACACACGCAGGCACACACAACACACACACACAGACAGACGCACGCACACACATCCCCCTCCCCCCAACTCACCGGGCTCTTTTAGTGTGTTCCGTGTCTCTGTCTCTCGTCAGCCAGGGGGTCAGTCTCGATCCTCAATCTCCCTCCGCAGCGCTGGTCTTCACCCGGGCCCCCTCCTGGGACCCGGGACTTCAGATGCTTTGGCGCCGGGGCTCGGAGCGCGCATGCGCGGGCAGCCCCCGCCCTCTCACGCTCAGCCCGGGCTGCTTGCGGTTTCGTAGGTGAGTGATGTCATCGCTTTGGCCATTATGTCTGAGTGTATTTTTCAAACTTGTCTTTGCTATTCGTGTTTTTGCAGCGACGACTTTCAGTGTCTGCTTGTTAAATAACCTAAACTCGACCCGAAGATATTGAAGCTCTGTACATGAGCACCAGGTACATTACACAAGGCAAACATTAATGTTTAGTAGGCATGGGGAGATGAAGTGACTTGCCCAGAATGACAAGATTTTGAGGAGGCGCCGAGACACCAGCCTGTTTAGTCGAAGTCGGCAGCTCTAGATCACATCCTTTCCCTCAATCAAAAACCCACTTCTTACACAGTATGAGTGACGAATGAAAAATCCAGTGCTATTATTAAATATGCTTTAGAGAGGTGCCACCCCATAGCCTATCGGACACGCCTCGTATGTCAGTTATAGACTCTGGCCCCAGAATCACGGTGCAAATCTACAGGTAGATCAGCATGAGTCTTTTGGGCAGCTCTTTGCCGCGGACAGACTGTCAGTCGTGAATAGACCCTTGTGTATTTTCAGCCAGCTGCCCTGATGATCCATTGAAGATTCTACGTTGCCAAACCAAGCAGAGCTGCTTTCAGCAACACCGGCACGACACCGACACCTCCCCGCGCCTCTCACTCATCCTATCCGGAATCATGGAATGCGGCAGTCTGGTTTACCAGAGCCATGACCGACTGTCACCGCCGGGCTCAAAATTTACTACCTGAACTCGCTCAGTATAGGTCATTAACCTGCTAAATCCTTGCCTCTCCAAACTGCAAGGCACCAAAGATCAGATGACAGCTTGGACAGTGTTTACATACCTCTGAGTCACGTGCAGATTCTACAGCCAGTGAGCACTTTGTAATTCAGTACAGAGCTCTAGGATTGGCTAAAGTGCTGGTAATGCTACAATCGTAGATTACTTTACATATGGCGACTCTCTGAATATGTTCTGTAGAGGGATTGGATAGCATGCGAACCCGGAAGTACCGGAATTGCAAACAAATGTCGATCCCATAAGATCAATAACGGACACCGCATATTGGGCTGAAGTCACCGATGGTATGTGTAATCAGCGAAAATATAGTCACTTTAACTTAAACTTAAAGCACACAAATATGTAATGTGCGCACGTTTCTGTATAGCGGATGACCTATTTTAATACATTTTCCCCTGCATCAAATTCCGTGGTAAATGTATTGACGGCCTATTACATTGCCAGGAGATGAAAAAGACATTGCAAAATATTTTTAAATTTTTTATTTTGGTTTGGAGAAGTGGTCCAGGACGTTAAAAAATCAACAACAAGACAACAGTTAGGCTTACGTTAAGAGGTGAGACATAGCTGGCAAGTTTTCAGTTTGCTCATGTGGGACATTTCCATTTTTTTGGCGTATTTATGAGTGACATTTTAAAGTCTTAATGACGCTTTAGCCTGAATAGAACAAAACAATTATGTCCATGAAATAATACAGAAATCGGAAATTATCTTCAATGTGCAATACATAGCTGCCAAGTTTCCCATGTGTGACGTGCAAACTGTTGTGTCATGTGTGGCCCCAGCTCACAGAGGGCACACACGAGGCAGATAGATAGTTTATTTGCATAGTTATAAATAAACCATTGCAATACGATAAAACAGCATATACGATCGTTAATAAATATAATGTTAATAAAAAGACATTTACACATTCATATGTCTTATAAACTATGGCGACTGAGAAGTAGCTCCCGTAAAAGTTCTGTTTTTGCATTAGCACATGTTAGAGGGAGCAATGTTCTCAGTTCCATTCTACTTCTTCCCATCACGCCTGATGCCATGGCTGAAGCAAAGTGCTCTTAGTGCAAAAAGTGCTTAAGTGCTTATTAAAGTGCTGATCACATCACATATTTTACCCCTGTATAATTTACTTGTTGTAGGTGGCGTTTATTAGGGCTAATGTGATAATTGGAATCTGCCCCCTTCTAAGTGCGGTCTGTATAGTAAATAAAATGAAATTGTTCCAAAGAGACTGTCCTTGGTCAGGAATTCCCATCCTTTGTACTGCCATTTTTTTCCCGCCAGTCTCAGGAACTTCACTAGACAGCAATTCGGCTGTGGGTCGTCAGGTGCAAAGCAGGCCAGCACTGCTTGTCTCGGAGTGTGTATCCCTCATTGGTTGAAGTGGTGTTTTAGTAATTGTAATTGTTTCCGTTCTTGCAGCAGGTCTTTACATGTACATAGAAGGTGCGGCAGGCCTATGCGGCTCTTCCTGTCCTGAGCCGCATAGGCGGCAGGTAGAACCTGATTTTTCCTTTAGCCAGTGTGGCAGATGCTGTATGCAGGGTAGAAGGCCAAGTCGGTGCTTCAGGAACTTAATTTTGGTGGCTTTGGTGTACCCCAGGTCAAAATAGTTCTGAGCAGCTGGAGCTGTGTAGGTGGTCAAAGTCAACCATCCGTGAGCCCTTTTTAGGTCTCGCGACCTGTCAATGCACATGCGCATTGAGCGGAGCGAGACTATAGGGGCTTAAACAGACTTTAACTAACTGTCAATTTGATGCTGTGCCCGTGCGCTTTTAGGTCGCGTGCACAGCATCAAATCACCAGCCATCTGTTCCCCTGCAGCTCTTCCCGCTCCGCCCCACAAGCTTCCCCCAGCGTGCGCTCTGGCTCAGCCAGCCGAACTCCTCCCACACCTTTGAAGTGAAGCTTCACTTCAAAGGCCCCTGCTGCTTCACACTGTGTCGCATTTCTCCTCCCCCTCCCCACAGCAATGCCCTCCGCCGTCCGTACTTTCACTTTGACGGCCACAGGCCGTCTCTCGTGTTTCTCCTCCCCCCTCCCAGTGTTTTTTTTTTTAAAACTTATTTTACTTGTTTTTAAAGCACACATCTTTTGCTTCTTCCTGCGTTTCAACTTTGAAATGCTGACAAAAACAAATCTGTTCCATTTCTTTTCACGTGAACGCAGCAAAATACTGCGTAAACAACGGCTTCGTTACCTATGCTGGCGATACATATAATGTGAAGCAAAACCCTTTCACCCGTTTCCTATGGTAAAGGATGCAAACGTATTAGCTAGATATTCAGCACATATTCAAAACGATTACAAACATCCCCTGCTGCTTCACACTGTGTCGCATTTCTCCTCCCCCCTCCCCACAGCAATGCCCTCCGCCGTCCGTACTTTCACTTTGACGGCCGCAGGCCGTCTCTCGTGTTTCTCCTCCCCCCTCCCAGTGGTTTTTTTTATTTTTAAACTTGTTTTACTTGTTTTTAAAGCACACATCTTTTGCTTCTTCCTGCGTTTCATCTTTGAAATGCTGACAAAAACAAATCTGTTCCATTTCTTTTCACGTGAACGCAGCAAAATACTGCGTAAACGACGGCTTCGTTACCTATGCTGGCGATACATATAATGTGAAGCAAAACCCTTTCACCCGTTTCCTATGGTAAAGGATGCAAACGTATTAGCTAGATATTCAGCACATATTCAAAACGATTACAAACATGGCCCTGAGCAAAGTCGTACAAGAATTTGGCAACTGCAAGCAGCTAACTTACGAGATCACAATAAAAGGGACTCGGAATGGTGCACCCTAAAGACTAACAGTGATTTTGCCTAGTGATTCGGAAAGCGGACTAACAAGCATTTGCAATGCAACAGGTCTCGGAGTTGTGAGAGTCTGAGCTATTGGCATTGTAAATGGTAATGCCTTTATTTCTGTGTTGGTTTTCAAAACATACATAAAAGGCATTGTCATTTACAATGCCAATAGCTCAAACCCTCGCAAATGCGAGACCTATTGCATTGCAAATGCTTGTTTTAAGATAATTAATGTGTTATACTTTGTCTTGAATGTCTAAACTTACACCACCTCCTTCAGAAAGGTTTGTACTGCTTTGCACTTCTACCCTGACAGAGTCAAGTTCAATTGTTACAATTGGAGCCCAGCAATGTATGACTCTCCTGGGAATCAGATTCTCATATTGATGTTACATAAACAGAAAGAAAAAGTACACTTAAATGCTTCTGTGATCCAAAATCAGATACCAATATTGATGAATTAATGTTCAGTTTTCTTCCACTGGTGATTCTATAGTTTAGGAACCTACCTGCAGAGCCTCGCTCATCCCACGCCCAATTACTAGTGTCTGTACACCTTTTTTGACAACTTCTTCCAGGTCAGCTGGCTGTACCCCAGGGTGGTGCTGCAATTAAAAAAAGAACTATTTATTGTAACATTAAACATGAAGCTGGAAAAGATTAACTCAGCTGCTCACTGCCATAGACCATTTGCTTGTGCCGGCCATAAATCAAGTGCAACTGGTTTTACTGGTGGGCCTCATCTTTACAGAATTCCTCTTAGGCTGAGTTTTGTCACTGGAATATATTTTAGAAATCTAATTTACAAAAATGAAGTCCATGATTTTTCATTAATCTTCATACAGTACTCCGATTTCATTTGTAATTAAAGGAAAACAAAACAGTAACATTAGTATATTTACAATACAACACGCAACCCAACAGTAACAGTCCTATATAAAAGCACTCTTAAATCACTCTTAAATAAGACCAGATTCACAGCAAAAGCACCAACAAAGATGCCTTTAATGAGATCACTATTTTCAGCATCAAGCTCCTAATCATCAAGTGGGTTATTTATTTGGGAGTTTAAGCTCAGCTAGGCTATGACTCAGTTTTTCCTCCCCCCCCCCCCCAGTGTGATGTCCATCTGAGAGGGTGCTGGGATAAGCGTTTTGGCAAACAATGGCAGAAATTGTTTAATCATTGTATGGCCCATATCAGCCCAATCATACTAGAGTGTATCCAGTTGTCTTGGCTAAGGATATGAGGGACAGTGTTACATTCTGGCAGACACACTATGTTTGCTCCCTGGCTACGGGTCTATTGGGACCACTTGGTTTTTAGTTTCATTTTCTTTCAGTTAAGCACTGGGTCTCTGACGTGGGCCTCCAAGGAACAATTCTCCTAATAGGAGAACTAGCCGGACTATGAGAGTTGCTGGTAACTGTAAAACCTGATTTTCGAGGTGTGCATCCTGGTGGGCTGAAGCAGGAGACCCATGAATGTGCTGGCTTGATGTCACTGATTACAAGGTGTAGAGGCGAGCATTTTGGGAGCATGCTAGCCAATTTGCAACAAAGTACAATTCTGCCAATTGCCTGCAAATGAACTAGGAAAGTTAGGCAAACAACTATACTAAGTCAGACTGAACTGGACCAGAGAAGTGATATAACGTCGGTGATAAAATTAGTCAGAGACACTCGCGTAGCTAGAGGGGGGCGGTCCGCCCCAGGCGGCACTATTTTGGAGGCGGCGGCCCGTGGCGGCAGCCTTTATGATTTATTTGGGGACACTCACTGACATTACAGTATGAGTCAATCCCCAAATAAATTATAAATGCCGCCGCCACTGGGGCCCGTGCGCCCCGCCCGCGTGAAGAGCAAGCACACCTGATTGGATTGGAAAGCATGCTGCCTGCAGTGCAGCATGCGCGAGTACCCTCTTTGTGGCTATTGTGGGTCTAATCCCAGGGGCAGGGCCGTAAATCTTGATGTGCTTTCGCGCGCTACTAATGACGGCCCAATGGCCATAGTGTTTAGCAGCCCTTGCGTGCAGCGTTGCGCTGAAAAGTAGCGCGGCCGTGACGTCACGCGCTCCACCACCACGCGCTCGCCTCTTTTCCGGTGTGCTATCGAGCTCTGTACCCCATCGAGCTCTGTACCCCCCCCTCGTTTAGCACATGCGCAGTAATGGTGCGCATGCGCATATTATGCCCCTATGACGTTTTATGACGTTTCGTGACGTGCACCATAATTTGCTGTACCCCCTTTCGCCTCGGACCAATCACAAGTCTCACTCTCTTTCTCATCCAATCACAAGTCTCACTCTTTTTCTCATCCAATAGATCGCTTCCTGTTTGCTTCAACCAATCATCGCATTTCGATGTATTTATTAATCGACAACCTTCTGGAACTTTTCCCACAGCCAACTTTCTGGAGCTTTTCCCACAGCCCTGCTGAACTTTTACCACCCCTGCCGACAGTGTCGCTTGCGTCTGCTCGAGTTCAGTAGTGCAACCCCTTGCATCGCTGCCAGTTGCGTGTGTCGCAGTGTGTACTACATCCCTTGCATCGCTTCCAGTTGCGTCGTATTCAGTGTCTACTGCAACCCTTGCATCGATTCAGCTTGAGTCTGTAGCTTCTAGTTGGTGAGTAGTCTGCCAATGTATGTCCATCTCTCTTGCCAAGTCACCGTCTTTGGCAATGTTCTGTCGAAAATGTTTTGTCTAATGTAATGTAATTTCTGTGAAAGCCAGCTATGTGCGTTTTTTGTTATCTCAAGCCAGCTATGTGCGTAATGTCATTTCTGTGAAAGCCAACAATGTGCCTTTTTTTTAACATATGCCTTTGGCAATGTTATGTCGAATGATATTTTGTTTCTGTAAAAGCCTGCTGTGCGTCTTTGGCGTACAAATCACTCGTGCCCAATTCACTGAAGCCACTGGTATGTGCGAATCGAATGAAATGTAAATTCTGTTCACTTACGCACTTTCATATAACCTCTGTTGGGCAAATTGCGTCGACGTTGAAAGCCAGACATGTGCGTTTAGGCCCATGTGCTACGCACTCGGGCCTTCTTCAAAATGCGTAGCTCCATTAGCTACGCACTTTGATATAACCTCTGTTGGGCAAATTGCGTCGACGTTGAAAGCCAGACATGTGCGTTTAGGCCCATGTGCTACGCACTCGGGCCTCCCATGTGCTACGCACTCGGGCCTTCTTCCAAATTCGTAGCTCCATTAGCTGCGCACTTTGATATAACCTCCGTTGGGCTTTATACGCCTTTGGCAATGTTATGTCGAATGATTTGTTTTTTGCACTAAAAGCCTGAGATGTGCGATTTTGGTCATTACATAATGGCGTTAACGTAGAAAGCCACCCATGTGTGCGTTTTGCAATGGGGCCCTTTGCCAAATGCTGCTACAGTTATGTGTGATTTTAATGCAATCGTACTGATTTTCAGCCATGTGCCTTTGATATATGCTCTCTGCCGTCTTTGGCGCAGAACATCACTCATGCCCAATTCACTGAAGCCACTGTTATGTGCGAATCGAATGTAATGTTAGTCCTGTTCACTTATGCCTATGCTACGTGCCAATTCCAACGAAATGTCTTTGAAAACCAGCCATGTGCGTTGGCAAATTGCGTCGACGCTGAAAGCAAGCCATGTGCGTTTACGCCAATGTGCTACGCACTCGGCCCTTTTGCCAAATGCGTTGCTCCATTAGCTATGCACTTTCATATAACCTCTGTTGGGAAAATTGTGTCAACGTTGAAAGCCAGACATGTGCGTTTAGGCCCATGTGCTACGCACTCGGGCCTCCCATGTGCTACGCACTCGGGCCTTCTTCCAAATTCGTAGCTCCATTAGCTACGCACTTTGATATAACCTCTGTTGGGCTTTATACGCCTTTGGCAATGTTATGTCGAATGATTTGTTTTTTGCACTAAAAGCCTGAGATTTGCGTTTTTGGTCATAGCATAATGGCGTTAACGTAGAAAGCCACCCATGTGTGCGTTTTGCAATGGGGCCCTTTGCCAAATGCTGCTAAAGTTATGTGTGATTTTAATGCAATCGTACTGAATTTCAGCCATGTGCCTTTGATATATGCTCTCTGCCGTCTTTGGCGTAGAACATCACTCATGCCCAATTCACTGAAGCCACGGTTATGTGCGAATCGAATGTAATGTTAGTCCTGTTCACTTATGCCTATGCTACGTGCCAATTCCAACGTAATGTCTTTGAAACCCAGCCATGTGCGTTGGCAAAATGCTTCGACGCTGAAAGCCAGTCATGTGCGTTTACGCCCATGTGCTACGCACTCAGCAGTTTTGCCAAATGCGTTGCTCCATTAGCTACGCACTTTCATATAACCTCTGTTGGGCAAATTGCGTCGACGTTGAAAGCCAGACATGTGCGTTTAGGCCCATGTGCTACGCACTCGGGCCTTCTTCAAAATGCGTAGCTCCATTAGCTACGCACTTTGATATAACCTCTGTTGGACAAATTGCGTCGACGTTGAAAGCCAGACATGTGCGTTTAGGCCCATGTGCTAAGCACTCGGGCCTCCCATGTGCTACGCACTCGGGCCTTCTTCCAAATTCGTAGCTCCATTAGCTACGCACTTTGATATAACCTCTGTTGGGCTTTATATGCCTTTGGCAATGTTATGTCGAATGATTTGTTTTTGCACTAAAAGCCTGAGATGTGCGTTTTTGGTCATAGCATAATGGCGTTAACGTAGAAAGCCACCCATGTGTGCGTTTTGCAATGGGGCCCGTTGCCAAATGCTGCTAAAGTTATGTGTGAATTTAATGCAATCGTACTGAATTTCAGCCATGTGCCTTTGATATATGCTCTCTGCCGTCTTTGGCGTAGAACATCACTCATGCCCAATTCACTGAAGCCACTGTTATGTGCGAATCGAATGTAATGTTAGTCCTGTTCACTTATGCCTATGCTACGAGCCAATTCCAACGTAATGTCTTTGAAACCCAGCCATGTGCGTTGGCAAAATGCTTCGACGCTGAAAGCCAGTCATGTGCGTTTACGCCCATGTGCTACGCACTCAGCAGTTTTGCCAAATGCGTTGCTCCATTAGCTACGCACTTTCATATAACCTCTGTTGGGCAAATTGCGTCGACGTTGAAAGCCAGACATGTGCGTTTAGGCCCATGTGCTACGCACTCGGGCCTCCCATGTGCTACGCACTCGGGCCTTCTTCAAAATGCGTAGCTCCATTAGCTACGCACTTTGATATAACCTCTGTTGGACAAATTGCGTCGACGTTGAAAGCCAGACATGTGCGTTTAGGCCCATGTGCTAAGCACTCGGGCCTCCCATGTGCTACGCACTCGGGCCTTCTTCCAAATTCGTAGCTCCATTAGCTACGCACTTTGATATAACCTCTGTTGGGCTTTATATGCCTTTGGCAATGTTATGTCGAATGATTTGTTTTTGCACTAAAAGCCTGAGATGTGCGTTTTTGGTCATAGCATAATGGCGTTAACGTAGAAAGCCACCCATGTGTGCGTTTTGCAATGGGGCCCTTTGCCAAATGCTGCTAAAGTTATGTGTGATTTTAATGCAATCGTACTGAATTTCAGCCATGTGCCTTTGATATATGCTCTCTGCCGTCTTTGGCGTAGAACATCACTCATGCCCAATTCACTGAAGCCACTGTTATGTGCGAATCGAATGTAATGTTAGTCCTGTTCACTTATGCCTATGCTACGTGCCAATTCCAACGTAATGTCTTTGAAACCCAGCCATGTGCGTTGCTCCATTAGCTACGCACTTTGATATAACCTCTGTTGGCCGAATTGCGTCGACGTTGAAAGCCAGACATGTGCGTTTAGCCCCATGTGCTACGCACTCGGGCCTTCTGCCAAATGGCGTCCATTTGACTCTAGCCAATGGTATGTTTGAATCGAATGTGCGTTTTTCTCTCCACGTGAAAACCCAGCCATGTGCGTTTTGTACAATGGCCTACACGCGAAAACCCTGCCATGTGCGTTTAGTTCAATGGTCTACATGTGAAAACACTGCCATATCTATTTTGTAATGTGATACGCAATGCATGCTATGCATGTCGACTTTTCACCAATCAACCGTCTTTGGCATCCAAATAACTGATGCCCAATTCACTTATGTCAATGTTATATGCAAATGGTATGTTATTTTAGTGGAAGACGGCCATCTTCTTTTTTTTCCTATGCTACGCACTTTTATATAACCCTTCTCTGCCAAATGGCGTCCACGTGAAAACCCAGCCATGTGCGTTTTGTAAAATGGTGTCCTCGTGAAAACCCAGCCATGTGTGTTTTGTAAAATGGCATCCACGTGAAAACCCAGCCATGTGTGGTTTGTAATCTGCTACGCAATACATGTCGCTCATTCACCAATCGACCGTCTTTGGCCTACAAAGCACTTATTCCGATGTAATGAGTTTGAAAGCCAGCCATGTGTGTTTCTTCATCAGCTACGCACTTTGATATTACCTCGTGCGTTTTGGAATGTGCTACGCACTCGGGCCTTCTGCCAAATGGCGTCCATTCAGGAATCAAAACTCTGGACGGACACCGGTGGAGGCGCGAAATAAGAGTAAACAAGAGTTGGAACTCAGGGAAAATAATCCCAGAACAATCAATGGTGAATTGAAAATACCAGGTCCAGTAAGAACTTAAAAACAGGAGAATAAATAAACATTCCAAGCTACAGAGAAAACCAAAGAGAAGACTACACCGGTGTAAATACCCGATGACTCCAACATAGGGCACAATTGAATAGAACTGCCATGAAAGAATGATAATGCAAGCAAATTCAAGTGCATAATCCAAAAATAAAAGTGCGTGACTTCAACAAGCCACCAAAGAAGTGTGTACTCCGTATATATTTCCTTACCATAGAGGGATTTTATTATGAGATAAATGTGTACGTCAGAATTGTCCTGAGGAAGGTGGGGCATATCGCCGTAACCACCGAAACGCGTCGACTACCCCGTAGGGGATGTATTAATTGTGTATAATTTTTAAACTTTTTGCAACATTGTAATTACTGTGTATGGAAAGTATACTTATATGTGTATCCGAGTATCTTACCATAAACTCTGAATTCCATGTCAACACTGATTAGGTGAATATTGTTTTTAACCACATATGAATGAATTCATTGTTTTATTATGTACTGAATATATTTTTAATCAAAAAATAAAAATTCTGCAATTTTTGTACACATAATTCACTGTTTTTGTGGTTCTACTAAGGGCACGGGATTGAAAGAGTGGTTGAATGTATAGTCGCTAAGATGAATGAATGATCTAGGTCCCCACTTTGAATCAAAAGCCCAGGGAACACCTAATTTCTTCTTTCTACATTACCCTGTTCCTGAGGGTGTTACTAAAAGGGTACTCTCTTTCTTTTTTAACCATTTGATTGTAGCCAATGGTATGGGCGAATCGAATGTAATGTAAGTGGATGTCATCCATGTGTGTTTTTTCACATGATACATTGCCTACATAAAAGTAGAACCTGGCCATTTTACCCTGTAGTGCTAAGCTGCGCTCATTGTGAATTCATGGCACATCCCGCTCAAAGAACACCTGTACCATGTGCCTCAGTGGTGACCGGTCATTGCTGCACAACAGTGTGCAGCCCCTTCCCTGTTGCAGGACTGCCCATCCTCGTCCATGCCCCTCTGCTGTCTCGCTGTGTGACACGACAGAAACCATGGCATACTAGTTTTTAACATTTGTTTCTCTTTTTTTTCCTTAGGAGTAAACAGTGGCTCAACGCCACTTGCCCTATTTGTGGACACTGCTTTGTTTGTAACTTTATCTTGTGTCAATGGTGTTCCTTTAGAAATGTATTTCTTCTCTTTTTTGCATCCTTTATCCATACTATTTCTTTTTGTAATAGTTCTGGGTGTTACTATTTTCCTGACCTTCGAAATTTTCACAATTCCGCCATTTGTCCGTCCTCACCTTTTTCTTCAATGTATATTTGACACCCCTCTTTTGAGTAAAAGGTACCTTCTCTCCTTTGGTTGTTCCCTTGGTGTTATGGTTGGTTTGAGTGTTCTTGACGGGGGAGATATGTATAGTAATAGTGTATAATTACATCTTCGTTAACTTTTGGTCTTTGTAATTCTTTGAATGACAGCACGTAAAATGGGTTATTGGTATATCTGACGGTCTAATTTTTTTAAAACTTTTTCTTTTTATAGTAACGGATGCCATTAAGTACTATGAGCTTGTGGATTATGTGAGCCGTAATGTTTATATAGATGGTTTTACAAAAGTCCAGAAGCATGGATTATGTTGAATGTCGAAAAGTTACACCGTTGATGGTAGTATATCTCATTATTTATTTGTAAGTGGCATGTGTTAAAGGTTTATGTGTTATTGCATGTTTTTTGTTAATGTTTTCATTTTAGCCCTGCATAGTTTGCGTAACTGTTCTTCATTTTTTCTCTTTTTGATAATAGGTGGGCGTTTGTTCTATACTGCTAAAGCTAAGAAGACTAAAGTAGTCATTGGTGCTGAATCTGCTTATACAGTCATACCGGAAAGTATGTCAAAATGTTTCCGGAGCTGCAAGGGGAGGGGGGGGGGGGAGAGAGTGCACAAACAATATCACCCTAGTCAAGGCACACTGGCAAGCTCGCATGGGCCTGTATAAGCGCCCATTTGACATAGGGGGTACAGAAAACCACCAGGAGCATAAATACTATCTGCTCAACATCCGCGCCAGCCAAACCCAAGTCAACACATACAGGCAAACTAGCATCAGCCTGTATAAAGTCCCATTTGACATAGGGGGGGGGCGGGGGACACAATACCGCGGACAGCAAAAATACTACCTGCTTCCCATCAACACCAGCCAAAAGATGTAATATAAATATTACATTATATGAATATGTATATTATATAAATATATTATAACATTAATTATATATTGCATAATAAATTACATAATTGTATATCTCACATTATAAATTATATATTATAAATAAATATTATGTTACAAATATTATTTAAAAAAATTGTAAAAATATATAACAATGTTTGACAACCTTTAAATACTTAAAAAACGACGATTAGAACGAAATGTGAAAAATAACATCAATTCGAACATGAATATGCCATGTTACCAAAATTAATTTAATTATTTGTAAATAATTGGTGGTGCAAATCATTGTATTGAAAATAAATGAAGGTGTGTGTAAGCACAGCGACTGTCTCCCACTGTTGCTGAATCTCAAACTGATGGATGACTGGGTGACTTGCAATCTATATGACGAGTGAAGAGTTGGGGATGTTAAAGGCTTTTGAACATGTCATTAAGTTAAAGGAGAGACACATTCATGTAAAATATAAATGGCGAGGTGTGCCATTGAGTGTGAGGCAAGTGATAGATGAATTATTCAATCAAACGTGTGAGGAGGGTATGATTGAGTAAGTGAAATTGTCTCTGTGGTTATTGCCCATAGTCGTGGCTCGCAAAAAATACGAGTTAAGAATGTGTATTAACTCTAGGAGTTTAATTCAAGCCATTTGGGTGGATGGACATCTGTTACCCAAGAGTGAAAATATGTTGTGCACTTTAGCAGGTGCAAGCATATTTTCTAAACTTGATTTGAGATCTCTGTAACATCGGGTGGTGTAAACGGAAAAATCTAGACATTTTACAGCTTTTGTTACAACTAGTGGTGTTTTTCAATTTTTCAGAATGCCTTTTAGACTTGATTCTGCTGTATTCCAAAGGGTAATGGGAAAAGTTTTGAAAGGGCTCAAGGGTGTGCTTGTGTTTCAGGATGACGTCTTGGTTTATGGTAAAGATGATGTAGAGCATTTGGAAAGGTCGAATTATGTTTTAGCAGCTTTGAATGAGAAAGGATTAAAACTCAGGAAAAATCAGTGTGATTTTGGGTGCATGAGGTGTAGTACTTGGTCATGTAGTTTCCGGTAAGGGCATTGGTCCACGTCTGGGGTTACTGAAAGCAATTGAGGAGGTGCCAGTCCCAACGGACAGACAGCAGCTCAAGGCATTTATAGGGATGTGCTTAAACTATGCTACATTTGTTTAAAATGTTGCCACAAAAGCTGAGCTCCTCCTTTGTTGAAGAAGAATATAAAGTTTGTGTGGAGTAGGCAAAAGAGGTGGCTTTCAAAGAAATAAAGGAAAGGCTATTGAATACTCCCCTACTCAGTCCATACACCCCTGGAGAATGTTTGACGAACTGTAGATGCTAGGGGTGCTGGATTTGAAGCTCTATTGTCTGAAGTCAGAAGTAGTAATGAACACACCATTGCATTCGCCTCTCGTACACTCAGACCACTGGAACAACAGTAATTAGTTATGGAGAGTGAGATGCTTGCATCTGTCTGGGCAGTGGAGTGTTTTAAAGCATAGGTTTGGGGTACAAAATTCATATTGCGGTCAGACCATAAGCCACTAATACCAATTTTGAGTGGGTCTAATGTTCATGCCACCAACGCTACTGCTAGACTTGTGAAATTAAGTACAAAACTGCTTGAATAGAATTTTGCAGTTGAGGAGGTAGAAACAAGAAAGTTGACTGCCTTTCCAATCTACCGGTATTTGGAGAGGAGAATGAAGATGTGGTTGATGAACAACAAGATATGGAGTGTTTGGTAGCAAATGTGTTTTGGTTTGACACCAAGTGTGTTAGTGATGATGAGTGCATATGTGCTCTTAATCAGAATTTGCTGTTGAAAAAAGTAATACAGTATGTCAGAAATGGTTGGCCAAGAGAAGGTGATCTTCCTGTGGGACTTCAAATGTATGTTAAGGTACAATCAGAGGTGTCAGTGGACGCTGGATTGTTATTCAGGCCGGACAAGTGGATTCCTCCAGATATGATTAGAGATAGGCTGTTGAATATAAGTCATGAAGGTCAATTGGGCATGACTATGACAAAAAAAGTTTAAGAAAAACCTACTGGTGGCCAGGGTTAGACAGGGAAGTATAGAATTGGGCTGGGAAATGCATGACTTGTGTGAACAAGGATAAAGGTCTGAAATGTATAACTCTACCCATGATTGTTCCTGAGAGTCCACAAAGGGTGAGGGGAGAGTGAATATAGATTTTTTTGCCACCTTTTTATGTTTTACCATCATTTTGATTGACCTTTTATCGAAATGGCTTGAAGTGTAGTTCCTTCAGGAGCCTAATGTGAGTGTGGTTACTTTGCTCACTGGTGCTTTTGCCACTGAAGGTTTTCCCTCTGAATTGATTTCTAATAATGGTGTGCAATTCGTTTAGTCAGAGATTAAATCATTTTTTGGGAGTTTTATGTAGCCCTCACTAGACCCAAAGGTATCTGAGAGCTTTATATAAGCACCAGTCGCCTTACAGACGAATACATTCATTTTGTCTCGTCTGAGACAGAGCTTGACTTGCCTCTTGGGCCACCAACGAAGAGGGTGCTTCATTTTCAGTGGTAGTCTGGAGGACAGATGAGGCACTAGGATATGCAGCTACCCTCAGTTGAGACCAAACAAAGTATGGTGGAGATTTTGCAGTCTGGGCCAGTGACTTCCAAGCCCTTGCTTCTTTTTAACAATGTCCTAAAAGATACTTCATCGACCACTTGGTCGAAACTCAGTTTTGTCCACTTATGAACAGACCGACACCTGGTGACTTGGATTTTCTCATTAGGCACCCTACTCCAGACAGTCTCACTGTACCGGCCAAGACCAGTAAGGTGAACCTTTACTCATTTAATTTCCAACCACTCCTCTAGATAGGGAACCCAAAGGATTGATGTTTTTGTCTAGCGCATGTTTTCTTAGGCCAGTTTGGCACTGTGCTCCGTAAATTATGTTTGTTTGCTGTGTGCACATGTTCTTAAGGACATAGCCAGCAAGATCTTGCCGGCAGCCCCAGAGGACATTAGGGACTCTTAGGCACAGAATAACCATGATGAACAAGACGCAACCAAATATATGATCTGCGCAGGTCTGGATACTATGCAGTGTCTCAGTAGGGCAGTCGTTCCTTCACTGATATGCATGAATGCATTCCACATGATTATCTGATAATGTACAGGCTAAGACAGCGTATTTCCTCACTCCAGGAGTTATATTGGTCACGTAGCGCGCTAAAGTTATAATTGTCAGGACCATGAACCCAGTCATTTTAGTGAGGGTATGTAGTATCTCTGCCCAGAAGCGAATAACTACTGAGCAGTGCAACCTTAGGCCCCACACATGTTGCAACATGAGTTATCTCTAAGGCCCAGCCTATATAGTGATTTAAGGGTGTAATTTATCCTATGAAGGAACTTTACATGAATCAGTCTTAGTTTGTAGTAATTGGATAGTGTCCCAGTTTGCGAACAACAGAACTTCTATTGTCCATCAGTAAAAGGTGTGTCCAAGTTGGCTAGCCTTTTTGCCTTACCTCGAGGGAAGCATATTGATGCTTCTTTATGCACAGCTGTTTACAGCTGGGATACCAATTTTCTGGAGGAGATAGACTATCAGCGTCCCCAGCATGGAGAATGTCAACAGGGAGCATTGTATAAGTGGCCCTACAAATCGAAAATGTAAAAAATAGGTCTAGTTGTGTGTGATTTATCTGGATCATGCATCCCGAGCAAAAAGAACTTGGATCCTGGTCTCTGAGGGTAAGCAATTTAAGTTACTGTACTGGTTTACACGCAATTAAGAGATAACTGATTGTGCGTCACAGCTGATCAAGGAATGCTCTGCACCTAATCCTTCCTCAGACCTTGGCAGTACACCCGAGTGTGTTAATCTCAGCAATAGGTTGCTTGACTTGCGAGCAATCACTGTATTAGAGGGTTTAGGCCTACTGCATTGACCTCAACCGCAATGTAGGGCTGGAAAGGCGTAAAGTGATATCAATACTGCATGTATGGGCCTGCATACATAAAGAATACAGTTCAAAATACAGGTCAGAGAGGCCTCTCTGTCCAAGTTAACAGGAGGAAATGTAAAGAAACCTTGGGGCAAGGTACTGAGAAAGTATCTAATCTATCTGCATGGAGATACATGCAATGTGGAGGGAAAACAAGTGGTATGGTAAGTGTCTGGGTGGTTGTAAACCTTTGAACTACCACCCACTCTGATAAAAGAAATCTATCAGAGGAAATAAGAGAACCTTCTACCTCTCCAAAAATATACCCAAAATGTACCCACAAACAGGACTAGGGATCTCATCACAATGCCATAATAATCACGCAGCATTTGCTAAGCAGGAACCCAACATGTTAGAAAAAAACACACAAAAAACCCAGACATTAGCTGTGAATTTTTCATGGGTCGCCAGATTAGTGAGTAAGCTACTGCCTGGTAAAGGAGCAGGTAGCCGGGTGTATTAGGAGCTCAACGAGCAGACAAAGAGTCCGCTATGTTGCCAGCTTTTACATATGGTGTAAAACAAAGGTTCATTCTGTGGAATGAGGATTCGAAGTAGCAGTTGTCCTGAAGAGGTCTTTGAAGTCAATCACTCACCAAAAACAAGGAAGCCATGACAATATATATCTATAGATAACAAAAGGTTAAGTTTGATGCTTCAGTCAGTCGAGCATAAAAGGCCAGAAGGCAAGCAATTAATTGCGTTTGCTTAGAGAGGCAAGGCCCTCCACAGAGGCTCTATCATTTCGGACGAATGCATTTAGAAAGGACATGGGGCAGAACTTATTTGCTTGTTTGGGGGGTTGGGGGGAGGTGGGAGAGTCCTTGCCGTCTGGATTGTGATTCAAAGCCAGGTGTGGTAGAGTAAGGTGGACTGAATTCCTGCCTTTTGCATGTTTCTTTTAAAGGGGCAGGACCTCACCTCGCCACCTGCACTGCCATTCTGCAATCAGGGTACACAAAAATACGATTGCCTGCATGGGCACCAAGAGGCAGCCATGGACCCAGAGATATGTATACATGTTCCACTGAAGACATGGGAGTAACGGTAGCGTTAATGACTAGCCTTTTAATCATCTCTGCCATGCAGTACTCAATTCTACTAATATGCATTAAATAAGGACACCCAGCATCTGCCTGTTATTTCAGTGGGAGGGGGCATCTAAGTTTTGACTCTTGCCTAGAATAACTTCCAGTAGCTTCTCCATTTGTTGCAGTTTTTTCGCTTCATCCATGAGCATCATCTACTATGTCCAAAACTCTCAACTCTACCTAGTCAATATGGCCCTCATGTTTATCAAGTCGCTCTTTCATCCACGGTTAGCCTGTCCACGAGGTTGTCAATCTTGCAGTCAACTGTTGTCAGGCTGTGCATCTTAGAAATAAATAGTGTGTTGACCTTGATCCTTGGCCAGGTCCAGGTTAGGCAGGGAACAGGCACCCTCCATTGGTATGCTAAGTCTGATGGGCCTGTTAGAGCATCTGTTTTTGAAGGCCAGCTTGGCTGCTTGAGGTCTCATTTACACATGATCAATCAATCAATCAATATTGGGTTTATAAAGCGTGCTACTCACCCCTGAGGGTCTCAAGGTGCTGATGGGGGATGGGGGTCTGCGGAGGTATTTGGGTCCGATGTTATGGAGGCATTTGAAGCGTGGGTGTGGAGTTTGAAAGTGACCCTCTTCTCGACGTGGAGCCAGTGAAGGCCTCGTAGGTGGCGCGGTGTTCCCAGGACGAGTCTGGCTGCGGCATTCTGGATGGCCTAGAGTCTGTGCATGAGAGTTTTGTTGACTCCGGCGTAGACGGCATTGCTGTAATCTAGTCTGCTGGTGATGAGTGCGGGGATGCCAGTCCTTCTGCAGTCGGGGGGATCCATTTGAAAGTCTTACGGAGGATACGAAGGCAGTTGAAACTAGCGTAGGCGACTGCGTTGATCTGGCAGTTCATGGAGAGGGAGGAGTCCAGGATGATGCAGAGGTTCCGAGCATGGTCTGTGGGGGTGGGTGGGCTCCCTAGGGCGGAGGGCCACCAGGTGTTGTCCCAGGCAGAGGTGCAGGGGCCAAGGATGAGGACCTCTTTCTTTTCTGAGTTTAGCTTCAGGCAGCTGTTGTTCATTCAGGCTGCTATGTTTTTCATGCCCTCCTGGAAGTAGAGTCCGGTGTCTTCGGGATTTTTTGTGAGAGAGAAGATGAGCTGGGTGTCGTCGGCGTAGGATACGATGCTGAGCCCATGCTGTCTGGCGTGGCGGCGAGGGGGGCCATGTAGATGTTGAAGAGCGTGGGGCTTAGTGAAGATCCCTGGGGGACTCCGCAGTTGGTTTCCGTGGGCTCGGAGAGGAAGGGAGGGAGTCGGATCCTCTGGGTTCTGCCGGAGAGGAAGGATTGGATCCATTCAAGGGCGGTTCCTTGAATTCTTGCGTCGCGTAGTCTGGCTGCGAGGGTGCGATGTGACACAGTGTTGAAAGCTGCGGAGAGGTCAAGGAGGATGAGGGCTGCTGTGTGTCCCTGGTCGAGCAGCAAACGGTTGTCGTCAGTGGCGGTGAGGAGGGTGGTCTCGGTGCTGTGGTTGCTGCGGAATCCAGACTGGGAGGCGTCCAAGATTGAGTTTTCTTCCAGGAAGGCGGTCAGCTGGGTGTTCACTAGTCTCTCTGTGACTTTGGCTGCAAAGGGGAGGAGAGAGATGGGCCGGTAGTTCTTCAGGTCCGTTGGGTCGGCCAATAGCTTCTTGAGGAGGGGTTTAACCTCTGCTCACTTCCAGTCGTCAGGGCAGATGTCTGAGCTGAGGTAGGTGTTGATGGTGCGTTCTAGTTCAGGTGCGATGACGGTGGAGGCCCTGTGGAAGATGTGTGGTGGGCAGGGGTCAATTGGGGCTCCGGAGTAGGTCTTCTTCATGGTCGCAGTGATGAGTTTGGCGGTGGCAGGGTCCCAGGATGTGATGGTGGGTTTATCTGTGGCAGTGGGTGAGACGGTGGTGCTAGTCTCAGGTTCGTCGTAGAGGGCCTTGATCTTCTGATGGAAGTAGGAGCTGAGTTTATCGCAGAGTTCCTGGGAGGGTGTGATGTCCGTGGCTTCGCAGGTGGGTTTCGCAAACTGCTGTATGATGTTGAACCGTTCCTTGGCATTGGTCAGGTTGGTCTGAACTTTGTCTCTTATGAAGGTCCATTTTGTGTCTCTGATGCGCTGGTGGTATTCCTTTAGGGCGCTCTTGTGATTGTTCCGTGCTACCGTGGTTTTCAGGTTTCGCCAGGACTTCTCAAGGCGTCTGCAGGAGCGTCTGGCTTCCTAAAGCTCTGTGGTGAACCAGGCGGCTTTCGGCAGGTGTTGTTTTGCGGGGTGGCGGAGGGGTGCGAGCTTGTCGGCGCAGTGGGAGACCCCGCGATGACGATCCCTGGCTGCAATGTTTGGGTCTGTCGTGGTGCTGGGAGGGTGATGGCGGAGGGTGGTGGTGAGGATTTTCTCTGTGACCCTGCACCAGTTCCATCGTGGCTGGCGTGGGGCGGGCTTGGATGCGGAGGTGGTGTTGAAGGTGAAGTGGACGCAGTGGTGGTCAGTCCAGAGGGACTGAGTGATGTGCTGGAAGCGGATGTTAGTTCCTCCCGCGAAGATGGGGTCGAGGATGTGGCCCGTCCCGTGAGTGGGTGTCTTGACGAGCTGCTTCAGTCCTAGGTTGGCGAGGTTGTCGAGGAGAGCAGTGGAGTCGGGGTCATTGCCGTTGTCGAGGTGGAAGTTTAGGTCACCGAGCAGAATGTAGTCCGTGGAGGTGATGGCAACGGTTGCTGAGTGGTGGGTGCGAGGTTCTGGTGGTCTGTAGATGAGGGTTCCGCGTAGTGTGGTCCTGGGGTTTGTCTGGCGGTGGAGGTGTTCTGTGTTGGAGTGGGGGTCACTCATGCTGGATGTGGGGAGGCGCATGTGGGCTTTGGGTGCGATGGCTAGTCCTCCTCCAGGTCGGTGATGGCGGTCCTTTCTCTGGATCTTGTAGCCGTCCGGGACGGCAGCGGCAGGGTCGGGACCGGAGGTGGCATTGGTCCAGGTCTCCATTGAATAGTAATCCCTTGAGAAATACTTTCAATCAGTTGAGGGAGTACAGGTCCTAGGCATTTGTTAGTGCTTGCCCACCTCGTTCTGCCCACCCACACAGCCTATGCAACGTGACCAGACCGTTCCTCGTAGAGCACAGCTAATGGGAGGCTGTGGGTTCAATCTCTTCCCTTCAAAGGGGGTGGTCAAACCCCAGACACATCCTTACAGCATCCACTGTTTTAGGTGGGTCCCTCAGTCTGCTCGACCATGCTCTCCCAGCCACCTCACGTGTGCGGTCCTACAAGATGGGGTGCCCTAGTGGCACGGTCTAGGCCTATGTGCCGGGATTGTTGCAGAATCACCCTACAGGGTCTCCTTCATCATGTCTAGCCTCAGTTGGAGCCCCAACATTCACACGTTTATAAGGCTGTAACTGCTTGCCAGGATGTGTACTCTAACAGATGGATAATTAACGGATTATCCCGTAGAGCCTCTCTAGGATGTAGCCATCTTGCGGCCCTGCAGTCTGGTACACCTGCATTAAAGCTCTTTAAGGACAGCAGAGCTAAGGCACGCATTCTGGGGCTGTTGACCCCCACGCAATAGTTCCTGCATCAATTCAGAAAGATTAGAGGCATTGCAGATGGATGGCGTATACACAGAGACAGCCTTTTCAACCAGTGATGCATCAGTCACCCAGCCTTTTTGAGGATGTGGATGTGGGTCTGGCAGGCAGCTTGCAGGCCAGCTGGTCATCATTCCTCCGGTTCCTTTTCCTCTGCTACCAACAGCCACCAAACAACTTTAGTTTGACCATAATGGCTCGTGCCCAATCGTGGAGGGCAGGACTCAACATTTACTCCAGGTTGGTGACCAATCACATCTGACCAATAGGTCTTACAGATCATTTAAAATGGCTATGTTCTGCCTTTTCTTTCTGTCCCACACACTATTCCTCCTACAACAGAGCGAACTTCAGACGATCACCTATCCATTCTCTTACAGGAGGTGCAGTTGTTACTCTCATGGGTACTACGGAGAGGGATCCAGACTCTGAAAGAGGAAGTAGAAGGTTGTTACTCTCCCTACTTCCTTGTACTAAAGAAGTATGGGGCCCTAGTCCTATGTGGACATTTTACCTCTGACTGGGATTTGAAGTTTCTATGTGCCCAGTATCAAGGCAATCTGACAAAGGCCATCCAGTTCTCAGAGGAAATGGCTCAGGATGAATAGTTCTAGCTGCAGGCCCCTTCTCCTTTCCCACCCAGACCTGACGGTGAGGATGGATGCATCGCTGCTAGGCTAAGGAGGTCATCAGTGGAGGTGGAGAAGAGGGGACTCTGGTCGCTAACCGAGGGGTGGCTCTACATCAATCTGCCACTGAAGTCCTTCCTACTTTCCATTAAGTTGAGGCTTGTACAGGTTCCCAAGGACAACACCACCACCACGTGGCACTGCAGTAAGTATTGGGTGCATTTCTGGAGGTGGTTGGAGCATCAGGGAACTTTCCTGATTTTGAACCACATAGCAGGGTCTCTGAATGTTAGAGCAGATAAATGGAGCGGGTGGTGTTTAGTAGTTCACGAGTGGCTTCTATGTTCCGAGGTAGCACAAGGGGTCTTCCTATAGTGGGGAGTACCCTGGCTAGATCTTTCCACCAACGAGCAGTCTTGCAAGTTTTGCACATTAGGGTTCTTCAAGAACACTCATTCTGAGATGCTGGAATGGAACAGTGGAACTCCTTCATGTTTTTCTGGCCCTCCCTTTCCCGTTCAAAATTTGGAAAAGGAATAAAAGAAACATCAGGAATGATTGAGGCCAAGTCACCCTAGCAGCTCCAGATTGGGCCACACGAATGGCATACTCATACCTACTGAGCATGAGCATTTGTCCTCCGATTTGGCTGCCAATTTGTGAGGACCTCCTGTCTTATCTATGGGGCAGGGTCATCTACCTGCGTAATCTACAACTATATGCGTGGAGATGAAGCGGCAACAACTGACTGTGTTTGGTCAGAGGCCTGAATTGATGGATGTCACCAGGTGCCCTTCCACTAAATCCATTTGTGCCAGGTGCTGGTGTGGTATTTGCAAGACTGACTTCTCTAAAGCAAAGCTGTCAAAAGTCCTTTTCTTTGCTTTATCTATGGCCAAGCAAGGCCTTGCAGTGGCCACTATGAGAGGTTCTTTGTTGGCCCTTTCGACATTTCTAGGTTCAATAAATATCAGTATCATAGATGACTTGAAGATTTGACACGTTCCCTCCCAAACCATTTGTGATCATCTGAGCCAATGAATAGCTGCTTGTGGTGTCTCCTGACTTTAAAGATAGTCTTCCTCATTGTAAATACATCAGCTTGTCGCATGAGTGAACTTCAGGCACTTTCAGTGCAACCGCCCTTCACCACCTTTTTTCCCCCAGACAAGTTGGTACAGAGGGCTCGGGCAGCATTCATACCAAACGTTGTGAAACACTTCCACGTTGGTAAATCCATCACACTACCAGTGTTCTTTGCTCCCCCTCACTCACTCCAAAGAGAAGGAGAGGCTCCATCCGCTGGTCCCCAAAAGGGCTTTAAGATTTTACATTTACTGTACCAAGGGCCATTAAGTGGGCAATCAGCTTTTAGTGGGGGTTCTCTGGAGCAGAGAAAGGGAAGGCAGTACAGACGTGAACTTTGTTGAGGTGGACAGTCCTCTTCATTATGATCTGCTGTGCATTAGCCAAGAAACAGCCTCCAGAAGGTCAGAAAGCACATTCCACTAGGCATACGACTGCCTTGGCATGCAGAGTGCCTGTGCTCGACAACTGCAAGACTGCGATGTGGGCGTCAGTTCATGTGTTCACGAAGCACTACTACCTTGACAGCCACGTCATTTCACCCGATCAGTCCTGCAAAACGTTTGTTCTCAGCCCACTCCACAAACTCTCCACCTGGAGAGGTACTGCTTTGGTATATATACAAAGATGAGGAAGCACAAGTTACTAACCTTCGGTAACGATATGTCTGTAAGAAACAGTAGTTAGTATTAGATTCCTTACCTTAGAATATCCCCAGGCGTCAGACTGGATCCGGAAACTTTTACGTAGCAGTACCCTTGCACGTCGTTAGGCATCATCTGCAGCTCCGCGTCCGTCGACGTTTTTGCCGGGATGATGTCGCCGGAGTACTTAGACGCCGCCCTCGCGCGCTGACGTCAGTTCTTATACACAGCTTTTCCACGCCAGAAACGCAGAGCCATGATAAAAACCAACACTGGTGCCATGAAACTAGGGCCCTGAAAGGGGATGACCTTAACTCTAGATATCGGTTCGCAGAACGGGGAGGATGGGTGGGGCGGTAAGGAATCTAATACTAACTACTGTTTCTTACAGATATATCGTTACCGAAGGTAAGTAACTTGTGCATCTGAAAGAAACAGGTTAGTATTAGATTCCTTACCTTAGAATAGATACCCCAGCAATACCAACCCCGGTGGTGGGTCTGCGAACCAATGATCACACCAGAAAGTCCTGGAGAACGGAACGGCCGAAAAAGCCATCTCTCCGGACTTGGCTGTCCAGGCAGTAGTGTCATGCAAACGTGTGCAGCGAGGCCCACGTAGCCACCTGACAGATGTCCTGCAAGGGGACTCCCCGGCCCAGGGCAGTAGTAGCCGCCGTGGCCCGTGTGGAATGGGCACGAAGCCCCACTGGAGGCTCCTTTTGATCCAAAGAGTAACAAGCCTTGATGCACAAGACGACCCATCGAGAAATGGTTTGTTTGTGCACCGCCCGTCCCTTCTTAGCGCCCACGTAACCAACAAAGAGTTGGTCATCCACCCGGAACTGGCGTGTGCGATCCAAATAGAATGAGAGCGCACATTTTGGGTCCAGACGGTGGAGCCTCACTTCCTCTTTCGAGGGATGCGGAGGCGGAAAGAAGGTGGGCAAGGTGATGGACTGCCCGATGTGGAAGGCTGTGACTACCTTAGGCAGGAAAGAGGGTCGCGTCCGCAACACAACTTTGTCCGGATGGACTGAAAGGAAAGGAGGCTTAGAAGAAAGAGTCTGGAGCTCACTCACTCTCCTGGCAGAGGTGATGGCAACCAGGAAAGCGGTCTTCAGAGTAAGGAGGCGAAGAGGACAGTTATGAAGTGGCTCAAAGGGAGCGCACATCAGAAAAGTGAGAACAAGGTTCAAGTCCCACTGAGGCATCACGAAAGAAACTGGAGGAAACATATGAGTGATGACCTTCAAAAACCTATTTACAACCGGGGACTTGAACAAAGAGGGCTGATCAGGCAGCCTTAAGAAGGCGGAAATGGCCGAGGTAGCCCTTCAGAGTGCCCAGAGCAGAGCCCTGCTGGGCAAGAGAAAGAAGAAAGAGGAGAACCTCTGAAAGAGGGACAGAAAGGGGATCCACAGCCTTTGCTGTGCACCATGCCACATATTTGTTCCACCTGCAGGCGTATACCGATTTTGTGGAGGACGCCTGGCTGCCAGAATGACATTACAGACTTCAGGAGGCAAGTCAAATGGCCTCAACTGCCGCCATTCAATCTCCACGCATGTAAGTGGAGACTGGACAGGTTCGGGTGGAGGACCGTCCCCTGCTGCTGCAACAGAAGGTCCTCCTGAAGGGGCAGACGAATCGGGGGATCGACAGACATGCTGAGTAGCTCGGGATACCAGAACCTCCGTGCCCAGTCCGGAGCCACAAGGATGACTTGGGCCCGGTCGCGTCTGATCTTCTTCAGCACTCTGGGCAGAAGTGGTGTAGGCGGAAAGGCGTACAACAGACCGCAACTCCACTCGCGACGAAAAGCGTCTCCGGGCGAGTGCCACCTTGGAAATTCCAACGCGCAGAACTGATGACATTGCGTGTTCTCTTCTGTGGCGAATAGATCTAACCAAGGCTCTCCCCACTGCTGAAAGAGGCCTTGCCCCACGTCCGAGTTCAGACGCCATTCGTGATCCATCTTGCACCGACGGCCGAGTTCGTCCGCCCTGGCGTTCAGGGAACCTGCCAGGTGTTGAACCACCAGGGTCACGCCCTGATGTTCCAGCCACTGCCAGAGGCGCAGAGCCTCCTGGCATAGGGTCCACGACCCCACCCCGCCCTGTTTGTTGCAGTACCACATGGCGGTGGTGTTGTCCGTGAACACCTGCACTACACTCCCCCGGACAGAGGGGAAGAATGCCTTCAGTGCAAGCCGGATCGCCCGCAGCTCCTGAAGGTTGATATGGAGCTGGGACTCCGCCGGAGACCAGAGGCCTCTGATCTCCGCCTCTCCCACGTGGCCTCCCCAGCCCTGGAGGGACGCGTCCGTCACAACTACGTGCTCCAGTTGGGGTAGGGAGAGGGATCTGCCGCTTACCAATCGCGGTCGGTGAGCCACCACTGCAACTGTCTTGCAGTGCCCTCCGAGATCAAGACATGGTCAGACAAGTTGCCCTGATGCTGGGCCCACTGAAACTTCAGGTTCCACTGCAGAGCCCGCATCCGCCACCTGGCGTGATGCACCAGAAGGATGCAGGAGGCCATCAGCCCCAGGAGCCGCATCGTCAACCTGACCGAGACTCGGGATAACGGCTGAAAGATCGGAATCAGAGCCTGAATATCCCGAACCCGCTGTTCGGGAGGATAAACCCGAAACTGCGCAGAGTCTAGAACGGCTCCGATGAAGAGGAGCTTCTTAGAGGGACACCTGTGTGACTTCGGCACGTTGATGGAGAACCCCAGCAGGTGCAGGAGGTCAGCCATAGTCTGGAGGTGGCTGACGACTGTCTGGGGCGAGCCCACCTTTAACAACCAGTTGTTGAGGTAGGGGAAGACTGAAACCCCTAACCTGCGCAGATGAGCTGTGACCACCGCCATCACTTTCGTAAACACCCATGGGGCGCTGGTAAGGCCGAAGGAGAGCACGGTAAACTGAAAGTGCTTGTGGCCTAGCGTGAACCGCAGGTAGCGCCGATGGGCCGGCAGGACGGGGATGTGGAAATAAGCGTACTGCAAGTCCAACGCTACCATCCAGTCTCCCGGGTCCAGGGCAGCTAAGACCTTAGCCAGGGTCAGCATCTTGAACCTCTCCTTCCAGAGGAAGCCGTTGACGTTCCGCAGGTCCAAGATAGGGCGTAGGCCCCCTTTGCCCTTCTTGGGAACCAGAAAGTAGTGGGAGTAACAACCACACCCTACTTCTGGCCCAGGAACGCGCTTGATGGCCCCCTTGGCCAAGAGGGACGTAACTTCCTCTCGCAGAAGATTCAAGTGATCCCCCGACATGCGGTGTTACTGCGGTGGCATGGCTGGAGGGGCCGCCTCGAAGGGTAGGGAGTAGCCCCTTCGGACAATTTGCGGCACCCACCTGTCCGATGTGATGTTGCGCCAGTGGAGGAGGTGATGGCGAACCCTGCCCCCCACTGGCGTCACGTGGGCCTGAAAGCTCGGACTAGGAGGGCTTTGAGGCGGATGCTGCGGGGGTGGATGTGGACTGGCCTCGCCATTGTCCCCGGGCACCGCCACGGCGGTTACCACGTCCGCCACCGCGCTGGATGTTAGTCTGCGGCCCGTGGCTGGCAGGACGTGTGGGGGTGCCCCTTCCTTGGCCACGAAAGGAGCGAAATGCAGCAGATTGCTGGCGCGGGCCGACAGGCCCAAGGACTTGGTCTTAGCCCTGGAGTCCTTAAAGCGCTCAAGCGCACTGTCTGCCTTGTCGCCAAAGAGGCGACGGCCATCAAACGGCATGTCCATAAGGGTGTTTTGGACATCAGCCGAAAAGTTGGCGGACCTCAGCCAGGCGTGGCGACGAATCGCCACCGTCGTTGCCATCGCTCTACCCAGCGAGTCCGCTGTATCCAGCCCACATCGGATGGAGTACCGTGCTGCATCTCGACCCTCCGCAAGGGCTTGGGCGAGTTTAGTCCGGGCCTCCTCCGGACATTGTGGTAGCACGTCCGCGACCGTGTCCCACAGAGAGTGGGTATAATGGCCCAAGAGGCACGCGGTGTTAACGGACCACAACCCCAAATTCAGGGAGGAGAACATCTTTATACCATTCTTTTCGTACCTCTTGGATTCCCGATCGGGGGGAGCCGTCCGGAATGCGGTCTGGGAGTTAGAGGCCTGTATGACCAGGCTCTCTGGAGTGGGGTGGGTGGACAGGAAGCAAGGGTCGCCCGGAGCCGGGCGGTGGCGTCTGGCCACGTTCCTATCTACAGGGGGACCTGTAGCGGGCCTGGACCAGTTGCCCAGAAGAACGTCAGACAAGGCCTCATTAAATGGCAACAGAAGCTCCGAAGAGCTTGCTTGCAGTTTAAGGACCTCAGTGAGGAGGTTAGTCCTCACGGCCGCGACGGGGAGTTCAAGGGATAAGGCCTTCGCCGCCCGCGTCAACACCACACTATAAGCAGCCCCCTCCTCTAAAGCCACGGTAGGAGAGCAGACAAAACCAGTGTCTGGCGAAGTGTCCAGACCACTTGCGTCCCCTAGCTCACCTGCCCAGTCCTGATAAGACTGGCACTCACGTGCCAGAGGGTCCTCAGACCCCTCCCAATCCGCCTCGCAACTCATCTCCTGGTACTCAGGGTTAAATGATGGGGCCGGATCATAGAAGAAAAAATCTTCTCTCTGTGTCGCTCCGGCGTCGGAACCGGACCGAGGGGGGGGGATTGGGGACGACGTCGAGGGCGCCAGGGGCGACACCCTAGGGGCCGTCGCAAGGTCGACCGGCGACGACCCGGATCCGGACCCGGATCCAGCGGGTCCCTGCGGCGCCGGGACCGAAGTCGCCAACGGTGCCGGGGCCGAAGCACCCGACAGCGCCGGGGCCGAAGCTCCCGGCCCGCTTGGGCTCCCAGTCGGGGCTGCTTAGCCCGAAGGCACCGCGGGACCTCATGGCCGTGAGGAAGGCGTCAATCTCCTCCGGCATCGCGTTCTGGCAATGGACCGGCGGGTATGGAGCAGGCCGTGACGCCCGAACCCCCGGCTGTGTCGGGGGGGGTCGGAAGAGCAATGTCGCTTCTTCGACTTCTTGTGCCTCTTACCTGAGGAATTGGAGCTCGAGGAATGGTGTCGATCCTCCGAGCCGTGATGACTCCGGCCCCGCGACCGGTCCCTCGACCTCCTTCCGGACTGGGACCTTGAACGGCGCGGGCCGACTGCCGGAGCTCGAGGCGCTTGCGGGACCGCTCCCGCCTAGCCTTCGACGTCAAGGCCCGGCAGTCGGGGCACGACTTGTCATCGTGGTCGGGCCCCAGGCAATGAAGACACCAGCGATGGGGGTCGGCAACCGACATCAGTCGGTTGCAGTCGACGCAGGGCCTAAGTCAGGTCATCCCTACCGGCACCGTCGGAGTCGTTCGACTTCGAAAAATGATCAAAAATGATCGGAAAGTTTAGTCAAAAATTGACTAAGGGTACCACTGTTCCCGGATCGGAGCTTGCTGGTGCGGAAAAAATAGGAACTGACGTCAGCGCGCGAGGGCGGCGTCTAAGTACTCCGGCGACGTCATCCCGGCACCAACACCGACGACGGATGCGGAGCCGCAGACGACGCCTACCGACGCGCAAGGGTACTGCTACGCAAAGGTTTCCGGATCCAGTCTGACGCCTGAGGATATTCTAAGGTAAGGAATCTAATACTAACCTGTTTCTTTCAGATTCTGCGGTTAGAAGTATCCATCAGAAGTACAAGTTGCTTACCTTCAGTGACGGGGTTTGTTGTGGATACTCTATTTAACAACAGATTCCTCACTGCCCTCCCAGCTTGCCATTCTGTGGAGTGGCCTCTAGAAAGGTCCCAAGTTAGTATTCGTTACACTGTTACCAACAATTGTTCATGTATCAGTCTTAGGGCGTGGAACGGAAAAATACAAGCAATCAACATCAGCATGAAGAGCTGGCACTTCTCTGCGGCTCAGCTCTGACACTCATATGCTGCTCATGTGGAATCAGCTGAGCCACATGACAGTACCTACTGGTGTGCAGGAGCATTATTATGAAAAGATTTTCCCAATCCAGTCGGGCGGTATTCTAAGGTGAGGAATTTGCGGTTACAGTATCCCCCAGAAAGAACTTTTACTGAATGTAAGTAACAAGTTTATTACTGCTCACCATCAGTAAATATTACCTACTCGTTCTACAACATACTCCTCCATCTAAAGCTTTAACAGTGTACCGAGTAGGTGACAACTCCCTCTGACAGGTTCTAAGGTTCTAAAGACTTCCACTTAAAGTGGGGTAGTCTTGTATGTATTTAATGGGCGATCTGTGACTCCCCTCCTGAAACTCCAGCCAACTGGACACTATGACACTGCTGGAGAAAGCAGTTACTCAAGTATAGCCGTTTGTCGAGCCATACAGTATTTTGTATCATATGTAGGCAAGGTTTATGCCGAGCAGAAATAAGGATGTAAACAAATGGTGGCAGTAGATAGATTGAAACCAGTGCTGTAATCATCCTAGACCTTTTGCAGTCCTTTGATTCCAATGCTTTATTAGTCAATGGACTCATTTCTGCCAGGGTGATGAAGACTATTGTTGGAACAAAACTGGTTGCATTTTGGAAGAATGCTGGAAATTGTGTGTAGAAACAAAGATCAACATGAGCTTTGTGATGTTAAGCAAGAGGGAAAAAAATGAGAACTAAGAGGGAAGGCAGGGTGGGGTTGGAGTTAAATGTGCCTCACCACAAAGAGCCAGTACAGGTTTATAAAAAGAGGCGTGATGTAGTCTAGCCACGTCAGACATTTAAGGAGCCTGCCATCATATTCTGTTGTCTTGGCAGTCTATTCATCAGGTGTTTTGTCATTTATTACAACACAAGGTTCACAACAACCTGGTCTGATTATACTTAGAAAATCATTGCCTGAACTACAGGACAGCTCTGTTTCAATGGTTATAGCCGGAGCAAGCATTTTTTTACTATCGCTGCCAAGTTAGATGCCTTCATGTTTATTAACATTTAGAACAGATGGATTCCCTATGGTGTTGGGTGAGACCACCATCAGCCAGACATCTGATAATGTCCTTCTTACCAAGACAACAGCCTTAGCTACATTCATCTTAAGGTAACTGGCATTCATTCAGCTATTGATAGGAGCAAACCAATGCATAAAATTTGGTCTGGCGGTCTCTGTGGCTACGGTTAATTTGAATACAAGATGCATTTCATCAGTAGTGTTATGAAAGTTAGCTCTGTAGCCTTAACTAAGGATGTGGGTGGGTAGAACCACTTATTGCTTGGATGTAGCTTGCGTTGTTACTAAGTTGCCCGTGACCAGAGTTTGCTGCTGATTTTAGTTGTTTTGGTTTAGATAAATGGCAGGAGGTTTTTTGCAGTAATAGGTTGAGGGAGAGGCTATTCCTGAAGTGATAAAGGGAGTGAAAGTACTAACCTATAACAAATAATTCAAGGGAAGTGCTCTGTGAGGGTTACAACTTCTGTGAGAAAAGGGAAGTTTTTTCTTGATTGGATTCTTAGGGTGCCTTGAGGGGGGGAGGTGGTTATAAATCCCACTCGAAGAGACAGTGCAGATTGTTTCTGCTTCACCAACGGAATTACCATGGGCATGTCTTGCAGAACAGGTTATTGGTTTATCTGTGGTTCCAATGCACACAATATGCCAGATGAACTGCTGTTGTATATCTCATTTGGCATCTGTAATGAGCTGTGAGGGGGTTAATAGCTCTCCAGTGAGGTAGAGGACAGCAGGGAGTGAGGGTTGCTTTTATGTTGCAAGTCACCCAGGTATAATTAGGATCCTAGTGTCCTTGTGGGGAGAGGCGCTTGTTGTCTGGATGTAGCTTGAGATAAGGGTGAAGGAAGAGGGACCCGGACAATTGAGAGTTCTACTGTTTGCAACCTAGAGTGAAGCACTGTAGAGAAAAATGTGTTTAAGGCAATGTCTGCCTTATTGTGTTTATTGTGAGAGGAGTTATCTAAATGAACAGTTTTCAGATTCCATTAGGCATGGCCTCTCCATCTAATCATACAGTCTATGGCCTGGGATATTTTTTATTTCCTAAAAGTAGAAATTCCGTCCTTTGTTCAATTGCTACCAGAGATTGACAAGAAGTAGAATGATTTCTTAATAACTACTCTGAAGACCTCCTGTGTTAAAACAATCAGCTCTCTAGAAGGCACTACATTCATGTTTTTTGCATGTCTGCTCCAGACTATGTGGAAGAAGCGGTCAGATGTCCAGAAGCAGTCAGAGATAGCTTTAACCTAATGTCAGTCACAGGCACAGAGCATTATGATACAGTTTTAACTTGAAGATTTTGCATTTAGATGGTATTTATGGGTAACAGAATGGTGCAACCGCCTGACTGCCTACTTATCGCAAACTGCTTGAACAATAAATTATTGACCAAAAGACACACGTCGGACGTTTGCAGGTTCTATGTTGCAGAGTTCTGCAAGTAGGGACTGTCCACTGGACCTCTTAACCCCGAAGCGCTACAGGTAAAAGACTCATTTAAGGTTTGCGACTCTCGTTTGCGATCACACTACAGGTGTCTAGTAATACCCATTGACAGGATTCAGATTATTTTTTTAACTTCACGTTATTTATTCATCTCTGTGCTCTGTCATATTTAATCTCCATGAACCTTTCCATAGTCGTACTATAAGCGAAAACAAAATCTGCTGGGGAAAAAAAAGGCATGCCACATTACAACCCGCCACCACGCTCCATCGACATAACACAAGAAGATGAGAAAACTTGATCCAACTCCTTTGCTCCCATTTGATAAAAGTCATTAGAAAGGTCTTACATTGGTTCCAGTCTCTCTCCAGTCCCAGGTCCGACTCCCTCCTGGCCACACTTTGCAGTCTTTGTACTCTTGCGGGCAGCCTTGCACCTTCATGCTACCCCAGGAAATGTTTGAAATGTTTGGAGAAGACATGCTTACACAGCTGTTCTGATGCACTGAAGCCTGAAACAAAAAGCATGCCATTTTTTACGGGTTCTCATTAAGAAATGAAACCCCAATTCAGAAAATTATTAATCATTCAAAATGGGATCCTGTTATAAAATGCAATCACCCTCCTTACAAATGAAATAGTAATGGAATATATTGTAATATTCCTTCACTAGTCAGCAAGAGTATTTCAATCAAAAAAGGTTAACTTCAAGTGCAATTCTGTTACATTAGACTAAGTCTTCACCAAAGTCCAGTATAATATATGAAAAAAGAGTGCACAATTGCCATAAATGAACAGAAACACGTAAAATGCCCTATTCTTGTGCTGGAGAAGGGGTTGCATATAAAACACAAGCGAAAATATGGATACCAGAGAAGCTTAGCTCCATGGAAGGTATTCAAAAATGAAAGGAATGAAGGGTTGGCAGGATAAAAAGCAAGAGTCAAAACAAAGACTAATTCCAAATGGTGTGTGTGTGTGTGTGGAGGGGGGGGGGGCTGAGCAGAACCCAGACTTGCAAAGATGACTCCGTTTTTAAGTAGATCAAAATATAAACAAGAAACCTGTGGGTTGGCGTCCTGCTCAATCCTGTATTTTCTCTAAGGCTTTGAGCAGACGGTTTCTCTCTTTTCATCACACAGGGGGGATTTACACCGTCTGTGGAGAGCTCGGGGGCTCTCCAAATGATCTGCTGCCCCCGCTGCACCTCTGGCTTGATCTGTCTTGCCTGTCACGTGACAGGACTAGGTGCTATAATCACACATACTACTGGTCAACCATCCAAGAGCCGCAGAAGCATGAAACCCAGGGACTTGCATGTATTTATACACACATTTTTATCTACAGTAGCTTCAGAGCCAGCAATACCTGCTGCCAAGACGACATCTGAGTCAGACACTCCAGCTGCCAGGCTGAAAATAGGCGGTGGTCGTTGGCACAGAGGATCCCAGCCGATGACTCAAACTTGCTATAATACACTTTATTAGTTAACGGAGATAAGGCTGGCTTCTCTTTCCTCAAATCTTAAATCTTAATCCCAAATACCTAGTTTAGCAGACTCTCACACACAACTTCCTACTACCTATGTGAAGCGGCAAAAGGTTGCATTGTTGACAAATCTAGAGCTATTATATTCCTATGGTCACAAGTAGGCTTACAGTTTCAACCTCCCAATTTTGTATGGTGAGGAGTGGAGGTCAACTGTATCATGGGTCACTGTTAGAGGGTGGCATATGTTTGAGAACCTTAAGATAAAATTACCAAAAAATGCTAGAACCAATCAATGTAATGCCCAAGAAACTAACAATCCAAGAGGACAGTATAGTTCTATTTCCTTAAAATGTATGGCACCAAGCCATTGACATGGGCGCCCAAGTTTACTAAGATCTGTGCAGGGCTTCGCACATGAAAAATCAACAACGCTGATTTTCACTTTTCCTAAGCTTTGAAAAGACTGAAAGAGAGGTAGATATGAACGACTAGAGGGATAGATCAGCGAGTTACTTAGATGTTAAGATCCGTAGGTCATCTGTGGGTCGCAGTTTGAATTCCAGCAGTTAGATTAGTTATCACTTTTCCAAGGAACCTATTTGATTGGACTCTTTATAAATATGTCTATGTATACACACTACTGTAGAATTATCCAGTTGATTATGAACTGCAGCACAGTGAAACTATATTTATGTGTACGATACTGGGAATGTCAACAAGTCACTGGGTTTGTCTTGATGTGCGAAGTTTTGCTGTAGTATGTAATATAAATTTGGATAGGGTGAGTGGAAGGCTTGCCATGCTTAGAAATACTCAATTAGGCAACTTATTTAAATGTATTACAGCTTAGGAGCACATAGTGCACAGAACCATTAAGTGTGAAATCAAGAAGGCCTCATGAAAATGACACAATGTTGAAGATGCTATCTATCGATATATCTCTATCGGACTATCTACAGACCTCAAGAAACCTACTCGCTCACTTGCTATGGCATGGCAGATTTTATAAGGGTGGGCCATTTTACTGCCTACTATCGTTTGCGGCGAGGGAGCTGACAAACGTGTGTTCTTTTCAAAACTTGAATGCTCAATAAAGATGCCTTCAAAACTTGTTTTTATCATGTCTCGTTTGCTGTGCATTCAAAGAGAAATCAAATGTCAGTTTAGGTCTTCTTACAAACTGCTGCTTATTTTATCATGACCATTGGGGTTTACTTTTCTCTCTCTAACTGCAAAATTAGAGAATTTTGTAACGTGAACTGTCTGACAAGACAGTGTGAAATGAAAGGCTAAAGGGTGTCCGTTTTTTCTAGCACACAATATTCAAATATCTTGTAAATAAATATACAAATAAAATAAAAAATAGCAGTTAGGAATGCACAATTTTTTGGTAATGTTGAAGTGGGATGGAAACAAAGATTTATAAGAATCAAATCCAATCATGCACTTTACTTGGTGAAACCCCACTATCACACAGCAACATTTATACGCTATATAGTGTATTAGCTAAACTATATATCAGTGGGAAAGTTTATGTCCATCTCAATTGAAAATATGCAGTCTGTAAATAATAGTGTGCTACCACAACATGATTTAGTAATGTTTGTTAAAAGTGTGAGCTTTTAAACATGAACTGAGAAACATTCCTGCTCCCACCCTGGTGACAATGCTGTTAGTGAACTAAGAGCAAAAGTCAGGGGTCATGTGTACCCTAAATGTGGGCTTGATTCTTCATACACATGGAGAAAAGGTTTACTCTATAAAATCAAACAAAATATTTTTTGGTACAGTAGACATGCTGAACTCACATATTTCAAGGTGCCCTCGTGTTATAATGAAGAAAAAATGGGAAATAAAATATTTGCCTAGGATCACACAATTTAAGACCAGTTATGGGTCAAGCGTATTACAGTTAGGTCGAGTAGATTATTCAAATCACAAGACCTGCAGGTCTGGTAACATTTGTTATGATTTTTCAAGGCCTGACATTATGTATATGTGAATTACCAAGAGACTCCTTGTGACCGATAGGTGTGCTTTAAATATATTCAACTGATAATAATAAATAATAACAACAATAAAAGTTGGTACCATACACAAGGGAGACCTTGTAACGGGGAGAATACCAAATTTGAATTATGCGGAATAGATTAGACAAAAGGGTAGACGGACCACATCACATGAAATTACCCAGATCTGTCAGAGTATTTTGTCAATAACTAGACAAAATGTATTTAAAAGGAGCTCTGCGACCTCAAGGGTGCCACTTCTACTATATGTTGAACGAATGAGGGACTTATTTACTACTCAGTTCTAAATAGCTTATATTTGTCAAATGGGGAACAGCATTTGCCTCGACAAGTGAGAAACTGTATGGGAGGCTTTGCTGTGAGGCTTTGCTGTGAGGCATTGGTTATGGAGAGCACACTAGTGTAGTGAACAACTGTCTTGTCATGTTCCTCAATGTCTGGCTCCCGTTATTAACATTTGAGGCTTTGGAAGTCAGAGAAATTACCTGCCCCATGCACTAGAAGGCATTAAGGTTGACCAAAGATGCATTTCCCTGGAGTATGAAGGAGGACTGGAGAGTTTATGATGTGTAGGATTTCCCTTTACAATAGGATCACAGATTACGATTGAGGAGGTCTTCTGGTGTGTAATAGGTTGGTAACCTCTTACCCAATCCTAGACTGCTTCTGAAACATTTGCCTGTACTCTATGCTCTTCCCACGTGTCAGCTACTGACAGCAACATTGAAAAGATAGTGTCCTCCTCAGCTTCACATGCTTAAGCTCCGTTAAATGTGCACGCCACTAGTGCACAATACCATGCAACTTCATCAGCATATCTGTTTCCAAATGTAATATAACACATTAATCTTGTTTGGGAAGGTCAACGTTGGTATTTACAGGGTCGGGCTGAGCTCCGCTCGTTCTACGGGCTGGGCATTGCTCCGCCTCTCCCCTCGGCCGGGCTTGGCTCCGCCGAGCCCCCTCACCACCTGTCTACATTCCCCAGCAGCCCTACCAGCGGCGAGGACGCTGACATCACCATCTGTGCGTGGCGTGGCGCCAGGAGGCGCTTATAGGTCAGGTCGGAACCCCGTCCCGCGGGACGTTGCCGGGAGAAGCCCGGGACAAGGGCGGGCCGCCTGTGGCCGTCAGGGGCTGAAGGAGGCTGGGCTGGGCCAGCCCCCTAACGCCCTGGCATTGACATCTTCTTCCTTACTATCGGTATTGTGTTGTTTGTGTTAGGCTGGTGTATGGTAAACTATGTCACTATATTGCTATGTTTTGAACCCACGCTAGATTGGTATATCCTACCCTGTTATTGTTGTGTTGATTGTGTATCACATACCGGGACCCCCCCCAAGATGTCCTCGGGTGTTCTTAATCCTCTGCCCTCTTCTGTGGGGGTTACAATACTTGGCCCTCTGGATAAATATTTTGCCAGGGCAAGGAATGACATTGATAAAGAACTGTTGTTGGCTGAAAAACGTGCGGAGCGCCGTTATTCGATTGAACTGTTAAAAAAGAAACCCCTAGTTTCCCCCCGAAGGTACCCCCCTTACAACAACTAAACAAAAGTCTTCTGGATACTGATGCTGAGTTATTCAGTACTGACAATATTCCACTTATTTTCCAAGATCGTACTTCATCTCCCACTTCTTTTGATATTGTTAATATCTGTATCCCCAATGAGTTGTCGGAGACTACCAACTGTCTAATAGACTTAACTCCCCTGTTGTTTTGGATTCATGCATACAACATCAGGCAACCTCTCCATCTAAAACTTCTGAGATTGTTGCCCTTGCTGACACACCATCTTTGGTCACTCTTAGTGCGAGCAAGGCACATTCTGACGTACCGACACCCCTTGAAGGTTTATCTGCTCATACAAATCAGGTAAAAAAGAGGAAACGCAGGGGTAATAAACAGCTTGGTAGAAGTGCAAAGACAGCAAAATTAGTGGAGAGTCCGTCGAAGACCAATCTTCAAGTGGGTACGCATCCTCCTGATAGGGAAAGTGGGCAAGCCCTTAATCCTCCCCTCTCACAGTTTCACTCCCTTATTATAGAAGAAATTATGGGGAAGATGGACCTTCTTGTGAGGTCCCTAACACTACCTTTAGTACATAGGGTTAAAATCATCTTAGAAAAGCTAGGGGAAATTGAAAACTCAATAGAGAGGAATACGGATCAGTTGAAGGAACTAATCACAGGCAAGCATAAAGCCCCCCCACCTAGGTCCTCTGCATCTCACCTTTCTGTAGGGAATAAGCAGTGTAAATTACCAAACCCTGAACCTGAGGGGGTAAACAAGCCCTCAAGTATTGTAGTCAACAGGCCCGTAAACCTAGAGAGTAATCCAGGGGTTGAACAGGCAAAAAAACCAACATTTGTTCAAAGGGATTCTACACCGTCGGCTGATAACAGGCCCGCTCTACATTCTATTAAACAAAGGGCACCAAGGAGGAATGTAGATCTTCCTCCACATGCGGCCCCTTTTGTAGTTATTTTGACCTGGGTGCCTGAACTAGAGAAGGTAAAGGTAGAAGACTATCAAACCCTGAAAAACAAGGTTGTCCACTGGTTCATTAATAATAGACCGCTTCCAGCCAACTTAAATGGGGAAATACTACACGTTAGAAGGGTAGGCTGGCTGGGCCAAAGACCTAAGGATTTACCGGGTGATGTGATTATTGTTAACTTTAAGGATCCAAGAGTAGTCAAACATATTGAAGATTGGTTTGACGCTGGAAGTGGGGGTGGAGTTTCCACCAAGGCTCTAACCTTCTTTTATCCCCAGTCGTTAATGTTGAGAACATCCCACCCACCCTCAGTGCCAAAGCCATATCAGGGTGACCGCTCTATGCTCCCTTTAAGATCTAACTATCCCATATTTGAACCTCGGCCTATGAAATGTAACCAATATAGACCAAAGCATATGTTGCATGGGTATGTAGATAGGCCCTTCACCAATAATCTTCGGGAACCTTGGCCAAGACACAATGTGCATCTACCCCAATGGACAATCCCTACGTTCAACCGGTATGGTGCTCTTTCCGCTCTGGACGAACAGGATTGACTCCATAACTCTAATAATGGGGTTATGTTATCTCCTCTCAAGGCTAGCCATGCTTGGTCTAATACTCTCCTGGGGTTTATACATTGTATGAGAGGTGGGGGTAAAACGCTGAAAAATGGCTCCCACTTGAGGCATCCTAATTTAGATACTCAAGTTCTTAGCACTGTAGGTAGCTGTAAATTACCAGTGTTGGACGTTACTGAAGGGTCTTGCAGTGGTGTTATGTCCAATCCACTGAAGAAGGTCACTAATGAATCCCTGCAACTGGGTAGCTTTTCTCCTGGTGTTAGAAGTACGGTTGGTGACCTGACTTTGCCGATATTGGACCAGGACTCTTTATCTGTTACCGCCTGTTTTACCCCTAACCCCAGCCCAATTCGTACCATTACCCCCACCATCCCCATCTCTGTGTCATGCCCGAGGGAGTCCCCCGACCAGGTCTTGCCTATGGCAAAGGTTTCATCATGGAACATAGCTGGCCTTGACTCCAAGCTAGCTCTTCCGGACTGGGGAAGTTTTATTGACCAATCTGACATCTGGTCATTTCAGGAAACGTGGGCTATATGTCCGGCATATCGCACAGGTTTCTTAAATTTCTCCAGACCAGCGGTGAAGGGAGCTAGAGGCAGACCAGTAGGGGGTTTGGCAATCTGGGTTTGGCAGCATGAGGGGGTGACTGTGGCTGAGATCCCGATAGATAGTGTTGATATGTTGGCTATTCGGGTAAGCTCCACAAAGGGTTTGGATATTGTCATTGTGAATGTTTATATGAGGGGTATTCAAGGGGGTAAATGTTCGCCAGTTGCACTGGCACTGGAGGTCTTCTTGAGTTCCCTACCTAGGAGTTCCAATATGGTGGTGATGGGGGATTTTAACACATGCTTTGAGCCACTGGGTCTGGATGACGGGAGGCTTTCAGAGGCTGAGGACTCACTGTGGGGTATTCCGGGGTTGGAAATTTCGCCTATTAAGAATTGGACCCAAGCAGCCTTGTTCATGAAGGGGCTCTCACTGGATCAGGGCCTGCGAGCAGTTAATGGAAGACTAAAGTCTGATAGGTTAGGGGCAGTAACCTATGACAATGGTAGGTCTGGCTCTCGTATTGATTATATTCTGGTTAACTTAGAAATGTGGCCTGGCGTGATAGACATGGTGGTTGTTAGTAGAGTAGAAAGTGATCATAACCCCTTAGTCCTTTCTATTAGTGACACTAGTTTTGTTGAGTCCAATTTGGTTGAAACACCCCAGCCACAGGCCACTTTGGCCAATAACGAACGAAGGGTTCGCTGGCCTAAAATTGCTTTAAACGAGGAGGCCATGCTTCGAATTAAGAGCTTACTTACGGACACACTGGCCAAAATCAATGATCTAGGGCATCAGTCTGAGCTTGTAGCTAATATCTCTACCCTACATAGTGACCTCTTTTCAAATCTTAAATCTATTTTTGTTAAAAGTATTACACCTAGTTCTAGTAATAAGAAGTTGAGAACCCACTCCTGGTATGACAGTGCATGTAGACAGGCCCAAAAAGCGCTGCACGCAGCTATAAAAACAAGAGTGCAGGTAACAATTCGCAGTAGTAGGGCTACATACAAAGCTGCACTGATCTCGGCCAAGAGGAACTGGGATGAGGCACGTTGGCGAGAACTGCTGGAGGCATGTCAGGGTAACAACATGATTAAATTCTGGCATCATCTTAAATGGGGCAATCGCCCCAAGATGCTGTCCCCTCCAACTTTGTGGAGCCAAAGGAGTGGGTTACGTATTATGGCAACCAATTTAAAACAAATTGTGACAATATTGTCATTTTGCCACCTATTATTTGCGAGGACGCCCTGGTTTTTACTCCAACAGAAGTAAGGAATGTCTTGAAGGCTATCCCGGGTGGGGAGGCACCAGGTCCCGACAGCATTCCGGCCGATATGTTTAAACAGGCCCAAGACCTCTGGGTCCCCTACGTTACTCTGCTAGCCAACGCTTTGGCGAAAGGAGCAAGTGTACCGGAATCGTGGCTAGGGGCAGAGATCCTTCCTGTTTATAAGAAGGGTGATCGCTCTGTCCCGGCCAATTATCGACCCATCAGTCTTATTGATGCGGTCCAAAAGATTGTGGCTCGTCTCCTCTTAGGTAGAATCCAGGGCTGGATATCAGATTTCGACATATTAACCCCCCTACAAGCAGGTTTCCGTCCGCACATGGGGACCCTAGAACAGGTATTTAGATTTATGTTATTATATTGGAAGGTGGTACTTTTAGGGGGGGTCTTTTGTTTGCAGCCTTTGTTGATCTTAGGTCGGCTTTTGATTTAGTACCAAGGTCCAAGTTATGGGAAATCCTATTGGGGTTAGGTATGCCAAAAGAGCAGGTGACTTTACTTATCAACTTGCACACGAATACATATGCTAAAGTCAGATGGGGTAAGCCAGGCGATGTTACTGACAGTTTTGAGGTTGCCAAGGGGGTAAGACAGGGGTGCGTCTTGGCCCCCACCCTGTTTTCACTGTTTATCCATGGGGTGACCAACTACTTTTCTAATTTTCCAACGGACGCGCCCTCTCTTGCTGGGAGGAAAATTCCCCTCCTCATGTTCGCTGACGACACGCTTATTATTTCCAAAACGAGGCAGGGCTTACAGTCAGCACTGTCTCGTTTTGAGCTTTTCTGCAGCGAACATGAGCTGGAGGTGAACGTTGGAAAAACGAAATTTATGGTTTTAAGGGGCCCTAGAGCCGTCAAGGCAAAGGTAAACAGCTAAATAGGGTTGAGAGAATTTTCAGACAACGGTGCTCTACCTAGGGTAAACGTTACAACCTGTAAGGAGAAATGTTCAGATGCGTGGTGCGTACAGAGCGAACGGAAAACCCTAAAACCGTTCAAAGACAATCAGGGATTCTCGTAAACTTATAATGGCTAAGCTCTCGCAACCACAAAACAGTGTGACAATAAAGATAAAAGTGACCAAAAAACAAGTAACAGAAAACAGCAGATCTTGATGTTCGTGTTCTATTTTCAAGGGATGTTTATTTGAATCAGCAATCAGCCTCATTCAGCCGACACGTGTTTCATCGTGTTGAAGTGGAGTCAACACGACTCTTCAGGGCTGATGAAATAAAATACACACATGTATAGTACATCTCACTGTAGTACATCTGGTACACTACACAGTGAAAGGGACGTGCACTATAGTGGAAAGTGACCTAACCTTACGTACCTAGGTGGCCGTTTCGTGATCATGTGCCGTGCACATCCACACTCGCACACTATTCGTGGTGGTAAAGTGCGTGGGTGGCAATAGTATCAACCCCTAGTGTTACATCAGTTTATTCACTATTGATGTGAAATCACAATCACAAAGTTTCTAGTCTCACGCTCACATGGAAAAGCGTTCAGTGAAGGTTCAGGGTCCAAGACGTGTCGCTTGATCCATTCTATTTGGCATGCAGTGAGTATGTCATGCTCAAAAACAAGGTAGGTGCATGTACGAAGGGACACTATTGTGCGACTATGTGAATCCCAAAGTTTTTTGTCTAGTAGCCTACCTGGTGAAAATCCAAGTATCGTTTCATTGATGGGGAAATATTTTGAGCAAGTAGAACGGTATATCTAAAATTATGACAGGTAAATGAAAAAATAAAAATTAAGAACAGGGAGAACATAAGTAAGGAAGCAAGTTGAAAAGCCTACAGGGTGCAGTATAGCAGTGTTAGCTGTCGCTTATCCTGAAAGCAAGAAAGACGGGTATGTCAATCTGAAATTTGCGAAAACAACCCTGGTAATGGGTAAGAGGTCTAAGTAATCACAAGCTGTATTGGATTGTAGAATGCTGCTCGTTTATTCCGAAATGAGACTGCACAAGAAAAAAACAAGAAAGTATCCCATAATCAATGAGAATATCCAAAATGAATGAGTTATTCACGTTACTGAAATGCACAAATAGGAACTCGTAATAGTAAACTAAAGAGTACATACCTAAACACCTGTATGTGTTTAGCCATACCGGGAGGGGATCCGAATGTCTGTAGTGTAATCAGGAAAAGAATTGGGTGCAATCCTCCGTGATTAAGACCGTACTAGAAAAGGAAACACAAATAGGGGGGCGGTGGTGTTTAACTCTATCCGCCTTAAACCCTAATGTTGAAAATAACCTCAGTAAAGGGGAGGATTGCGTTTCTCTTACCTGCCGCGCGGTATCCCTCCTCTGTGTGTTCCCGGTCGCCGTGTTCCAGAGACGGACACGTGACCGGAAACAAGATGGGGAGATATAGTCTCGCAAAGTGCTCATCAGATCTAGCGTCACAAAAGGACCGCCATCTTGGTAGTAAAAATATTCGCTGTGAGCCAAAAGTACAGCGGAACATACAGCGCCAGGCGCTGTTCAATTAATATTCAGAATCGCTATTAGGACAAAGTGCGTGCCGAGGGAAAACAAATCCCAGTGGTATTACGAAGTGCTCTGGTTAAGCCTCACGTTAAGTGTGTCTAATCGGTACTTAAAATCGAGTTATAGATCTATGTAGGTCCATTAGCCATCCGTCTGGTACGTGGCTAGTAATAAGGAAATCAAAGCCCAGTACATTCGGAGGTGCTCTGGTTCAGCCTCTAGTTTCGTATATATAATCGGCGCTTCTGATAGAGTTATAGATCTATGTAGACCCATTAAAAAGAAAAGTGAAGAGTACCTAGCTCGTCCAGTGGAGTCAGCTTTTTACGAATTTTAGAATGTTCTGAGTACAAATAAAGAGCTGAGACCACTAATAAAAATAAGTTCAAACTTAAATTTGAGCCAAGAGTTCCTTGATCACGTAAGAAGATGTATATGGTGATTCACAAAACACTGCGACACTGTTTAGTAAAATGGAAACCCTCAACTAAAGCACCCCATATGTGAAAAGTGAAGTGGCATAGTGAATTGGTGACTTCACAATCTGTATATCAAATTTCTAGCCTCCTTCATACAAAGTCTTAAGAGTACAATTCACAGAGACACATTTAAGGTTGCAGTTAGGTACCTTATACTATAAGCATCGTGTTCAAGTATAAAGTAACAGTACAATAAAAACATATGGTTAGTCACAATCCCTGGAGGAACGTTAAGTAAGTTATTGCTTCCCCAGCAATTAAATGACCATATCTCCAAATAATTTGGTTCTTGCAGTTCTCATTTCAAATTCAACGATATTCATGTCTATTTACAGTTGTATAAACCAATGACGTATTTGACAACCATGTACAGCATTACCTTAGGATGATAGGGCATTAGTTCCCTAAGAAGAATTGAAGCTCCGGGTCATAGTTCAGCCCGTGTTCCACGCTTTACTGAGGTTATTTTCAACATTAGGGTTTAAGGCGGATAGAGTTAAACACCACCGCCCCCCTATTTGTGTTTCCTTTTCTAGTACGGTCTTAATCACGGAGGATTGCACCCAATTCTTTTCCTGATTACACTACAGACATTCGGATCCCCTCCCGGTATGGCTAAACACATACAGGTGTTTAGGTATGTACTCTTTAGTTTACTATTACGAGTTCCTATTTGTGCATTTCAGTAACGTGAATAACTCATTCATTTTGGATATTCTCATTGATTATGGGATACTTTCTTGTTTTTTTCTTGTGCAGTCTCATTTCGGAATAAACGAGCAGCATTCTACAATCCAATACAGCTTGTGATTACTTAGACCTCTTACCCATTACCAGGGTTGTTTTCGCAAATTTCAGATTGACATACCCGTCTTTCTTGCTTTCAGGATAAGCGACAGCTAACACTGCTATACTGCACCCTGTAGGCTTTTCAACTTGCTTCCTTACTTATGTTCTCCCTGTTCTTAATTTTTATTTTTTCATTTACCTGTCATAATTTTAGATATACCGTTCTACTTGCTCAAAATATTTCCCCATCAATGAAACGATACTTGGATTTTCACCAGGTAGGCTACTAGACAAAAAACTTTGGGATTCACATAGTCGCACAATAGTGTCCCTTCGTACATGCACCTACCTTGTTTTTGAGCATGACATACTCACTGCATGCCAAATAGAATGGATCAAGCGACACGTCTTGGACCCTGAACCTTCACTGAACGCTTTTCCATGTGAGCGTGAGACTAGAAACTTTGTGATTGTGATTTCACATCAATAGTGAATAAACTGATGTAACACTAGGGGTTGATACTATTGCCACCCACGCACTTTACCACCACGAATAGTGTGCGAGTGTGGATGTGCACGGCACATGATCACGAAACGGCCACCTAGGTACGTACGGTTAGGTCACTTTCCACTATAGTGCACGTCCCTTTCACTGTGTAGTGTACCAGATGTACTACAGTGAGATGTACTATACATGTGTGTATTTTATTTCATCAGCCCTGAAGAGTCGTGTTGACTCCACTTCAACACGATGAAACACGTGTCGGCTGAATGAGGCTGATTGCTGATTCAAATAAACATCCCTTGAAAATAGAACACGAACATCAAGATCTGCTGTTTTCTGTTACTTGTTTTTTGGTCACTTTTATCTTTATTGTCACACTGTTTTGTGGTTGCGAGAGCTTAGCCATTATAAGTCAAGGCAAAGGTATCTATGAGTGGGGTTATCCTGGACCAAACAGAGGTCTTTACCTACTTGGGCGTCACGTTGAGTGAGAATCTAAGTTGGAAGCCTCAGTTGGACCTTTTGTCTCTTAAACACGCCCAGCTTGGGGGAGCTATATTAAAGGAGCACTCCAAATCTTTAACCAAACCCATGGCACCGCTGGGCAAACTCTATGGTGCAAAAATAATCCCCTCTATTTTATATGGAGCAGAACTGTGGGGATATAGCGACCTTTCAAGACTGAAGGTTGCTCAGAATAAGTTCCTTAGAATGGTTATTGGCCTTCCACAATCTACACCCATTCTCCCCCTACAGTACGATCTGGGAAATAATCCTATAGAGGATGTAGTTCGGTATAGACCACTCGCGTTTTGGCGGCGCTTGTGGACTACACCTGAACTATCTATGTATGCCGAGGCTATTCTTGAAGTAAGGGGCATAGAGGGGGCCTATAGGGTCCCTTGGTTTTCTTACCTTAGAGCATTATTGAAGGAATTGGAATTGGAGGGCCTCTGGATAGATCCAGCTAATGCCACCTTCCCATCTAAAAAAATCCTTAAAGAATTGTATTGGCGCAGGATTATGGAGAAGAGATTATCCTTAGTGGGGGGTTCCGGGATGACTTCGGTTTTTTCTAGTTATTAAGGATGTCCGAGATACGAAGATTATTGGGACATAATTACTAAGCCAAAAGATCGGAAACTGTACCACCAGCTGAGAGTGGGCTCTTTACCTGTGCGGGGGCTAACACACCTATGGAACCCAGAAAGTAGTGACAAATGTCCCTTCTGTGTAACAAAAGTAGAAAATATTGAACACTTACTCTTCTGCTGCCCAAAGTACACACTTCCGAGAAGGGTCTGGTTAAGACCAGTATGTTGTTTGTTGGGAATTAGATCTGCTATTGCTGCTAGCAGGATTTTGAAAACAGACACTACTGCTTTTATCGTCATTGGTGTGGCAAAGTTTATTAGCTGGACCTGGTCCATACGTTCCCGTAATCTTAATCACTGAGTCTTATGTTTACGTTTTTATATTATAATTGTCTATTGTTGTATATTGTAGTCATGGTCTTTTTCTGGCAATTTAATGCTGTTTTATCTTGGTTATAATGTGAATATATTTATTGTTTTAACTTTATATGAAATGTATTTTTATGCTTGCTGTATCTTGTCTTTTATGATACACATCGAAATAAAGACCTATTTGACTGTTAATATAACCATTGCCACTTGGGTGAGCTGCGATTTTAACCACTGCAATTTCTGTTGGCAACTGGAGAGATTCCAGTAATTTGCTCATGCGTCAGCCATTTCTAATTGGCTTTCCAGGAGATGTCATGAAACCGCTTCGTGACCATAATTGTCCAAAATCATGGAGCACACCAAAGTCATACTGACTATCCATAAATATATGCAACACAAAGAGATGATGGACGGAATGCTGAACATTGTCAAACATTCACCCCCCAGTTGCAGATCTGGGTTTATTCCATTGATATTTTGCTCACCTTGCCACTTCAGTATAGACCCAGCCATATGCAAATCAGTCTTCAACCTGACCCCCATGGGAACAGTCCAGCCCGAACTGCCACTCAATCTTCACCCAATCCATGTATTTTGGAGACACCTTGCCTTTCAGGAAAGTAATCACAGCTTCATATTTATCCATGACTACAGGAGATGGTGCATTGGAGCGGGCATCTCTTGGTGGCTCTTCAGGCAGCGATTGTACAACAACCTTGCCTTTGGCCAGGCGTGCAACGCCCATTGTGCTCAAGGGTTTCAGGCCCCCACCCCCCTGTCGTGTGTCAGCCCGGGCCGAGACAGCTTTCCGGGCTGGCGACTGTCTTATTGCAGCTGCACCCGAGTACTTCACAGGTCTTTAAAAGACAATTTACCTGTTAACGAGGCTTCGTTGCGTTTACACCCATTCTTAGAGGCCCTGCCTCTCCACTTTGACTATTGCTGGAAAAATTACCCCCCCCCGGCCGCATTTTGGCTCTAGTTGCGCCTCTGCCTTTTTGACCATCTGTCAACCTGTGTGTACCACTGTACAGGCTTGTCTCTCAACTTTGAAAAATTATTCGTAAATGCTGCAAGATCACCTCTGCTCCTCAGTTCATGAACATACACTCCACCTATCTCTCAGTGGATAAGCTGAAGTTTCCTTCTCATCTTGTGAATCTGTTACCATTTATTCTCTAACTTTTTTAATTACGGATGCATTTCACCAATTCAGTTCAGTTTAAATTGCATTCCTGAAGAACGCATTGTCTCAATTGCTCCATCATCCAATTGAACCCTGTAACTTCTCTGTAAAGGAAAACCTTTTGAAAGATCAACATCATATTTTCAGGCCAAACAGTTAATTTATCACGAGTAACTGCTGCACACCTTGTAATTTCTTTACTCTGGTATATCACCTATTTTTTCTGATATTGGTTCAAATGTTCAAGTTCTAGTCAGCCCCTAATACTCTCCTCTAATTCCACTTTTAGTTAGGAAACATTAAGTGGTCTTTCTTTTTTAATTTCAAGGTTAACTTTCTGCCTTTCTAAGTCTCAGCTTCCTCTAACCATGGAGGAAAAATTCCTTCGTCAAATATCTCCATGGGCTATTGGTGTTGTGAAAACAATACTTACCTCAATGACTGACTCATTTGTGGCAGTTTCCAGGCAACAATCTGAATTCTGTGATGTCGGGATGAACCATGTCGCAGTCACTCCACCTACAGCTCCCTGAGCTTCTGAAGCCAGGGTAATGTTTGTTGGGGTAGTTGCAACTGGCCTTGGCATGATCTGTATTGTTGGAATTCGTGGTATTTTCCAGAACATTCTGGGGTAACTGTAGTCAGCGTTGTACCAACAGGTGCTGGAGCAATCTGGAATGTTTGAAATACTTTCTCAATTTGGATTACACTCTGTTCAACAGGGGCAATAGCCACTGTGATACACGTGCTTGCATTATTATTAGCATTGCTTGTAGGGACTACATATGGTGGTGGACGCACAGCTAACATTGCATCCAACATATCATCCCCATAATCCCTATCAGTATCCGTGAGGTGTCATTCAATTCGCCACACATTTTTCTGGCAGATGTAATTTTTGTAGAATCTTTTCTAACACATTTCCAATTTTATTTGGTGGATGCACTGTGTAGATTGAGTTTCCAGACATCCTGTGGTGTTCTGTGCGACTGTCAAGAGTTGTTGGCCAATATACCATAACTTCCCCCTTTTTTATCAAAAATTGCTAAGATGTAGGACGTATTGCAGTAAGATACCCCTGAAAAAATGATAGTACAGAGGGTAGCACAACAGTGATCACTGACATGAGACTGATCTGTTGCAAGGCACACTGACATTACTTGCGCCCATAAGACAGGGTTTTGTTGCTATTGATGGTTTTTGAGTGGAGGGCAACCCTGTTCTTCTTTTTCCCTCTGAGCTCCTCTTTGTGATAGTCAGTCTGTTGTGCATCATCTGTGGGTTCAGCGAGTTTAGATGCGAAGTGTTGCGTGTAAAGGCCCCAGAAGCTTATAGGTCGACTTTGGGGTGCAGCAACTCATTACAGAAATCTGATTGGGTCTTACAATCAGGCGTGCAACACCCATTGGGCTCACGGGGCTTCAGCCCCCCGTCGTGTGTGTCAGCCCGGGCTGACACAGCTTTGCGGGCTGGCGACGATCTAATTGCAGCCGCACCCGAGCACTTAACAGATCTTTAACAGACCATTTACTTGTAAATTAGGCTTGTGTTGTGTTTTAACCCCTTCTTTCAGTCACTCTGTCTATGGTTCGAAGAATTAGCCCCCCCGAAATATTTTTGAGCCCTCCCCCGAAATTTGGCTCTAGTTGCCCACCTGCTTACAATACATCATATCCCACTCCCTTTCCGTTACTGTGAGCTCGGGACCTCGCATCCAGCTCATTGCTATTCTGCGCTTAGCCAGTAATAGGCCCATAGAAACTAGCTTCCTAATACTCTTCTTGAGAGGTTTAGTGTACCCCAAAAATGCTAGCAGGGGGTCAGGGGATAGTTGTTGTTCAGTAATGAAAGTAAGTGTGTGAAAGATCTGCCTCCAGAATTCATCCACTGCGGGGCACAGCCACGCCACATGCAAGAAACCTGCATCAGTCTCACCACATCGCTCACAGCCGTCAGAATCCCTAAGCCCAGAGCTAAATAGCCTCTTCGGTGTATAATAGGCTCTATTAAGATATTTGAAGTGGACTAGTCTGTGCCTTCCATTTAACAAGATCTTTTGCGTAGCGGCACAGCAGTCGCGCCAGATGTCGTCTGTTAGCGCTTCACCGATCTCTTTCGGCCACTCAATTCCAGCTTTGGTGTATTGCACATGTTTAAAGGCCAGCGACATGGCACAGACTTTTGAGATTAGCTTAATAGGGATTCGGACCGCAGTAGCAACGAAAGAGCAGGTATTTTGGGGGTTCTTGCAGCTCAGGCCCGAGCAGCTCACAAAGTGCGTGACGGGTTCTGAAAATGTGGAATTGCGTGAGGGGAGTGTGGAATTGCACTCCCGCTGTCAGCTCATCCCAGGCACGCATTGTACCCTCCCTGAAAAGGTCGCCCATGGTGTGTATACGTAGGGTTTTTAGTGATGCGAGTGCACCCTTGTCCGAGCTAGTGGCCAGCCGATGGAACCACTCTACGGGCATAAGAGTGGAGTACAGTAGGGCACCGGCTTGCTTTTTAAGTAGATCGTGCCAAGCATGTGCGGTGGAGTTAACTGAGACTATTAAATTACTATGCCTGATAGGAGCCTGCAGCAGGCAACTCGGCAGTGGGTCAGGATTTGCGGCTACCCTCTCTTTATGGAGATTAGGCAGATTATACGGTCCATGGATCCAACAGTGTGCATGAGAGCTCTGCGCCACCCTGTAATACAGTTCCAGGCACTCTCAGACCTCCCATACTATAAGGCCTAGTTAAGGTGTCTAATTTAACGCAAGGGGTTTTCCCTGCCCAAGCCTATTTGCACAATAATGTTCGCAGCGTGGCAAAGAAGTGTTGAGGGAGGACCATAGGGATATTAACAACAAGCATTAAAAATGCAATACATCTCGCCTTTCATTAAGTTAAAGCCATTTGCTTTGCTATACAATACCATTAGCAAAGCAAATAGCTTTAACTTAATCAAAGGCGAGACCTATTGCATTTCCAATGCTTGTAAAAAGTGCAGTGTGTTTCGGTCTTTGACAATGGGGGATGATGGAGGTGCAGGTGGGAGGGTCCAAATTTATTCATGGGGGTGCTGGGCCACGGCGATATCTGGCCGTAGGGTTTTATTAATGACGGACTGGGATGACCCTTATGACAGCTCTGGCTAGCGGAATGAGACGCAGGTTGAAGTGTTAATGGCAGAGGTCAAATAGTTTGCAGAATTGTGGGGCGTTAGAAGGGATGCGTGCCAGTCCAAGGCTAGCTCTGGGTGGGCTGGACTTTTCTGCAAAAGGAAGTTACTATGGTGCAAGATTTAGAAATTTCACTAGATACATATTCAGTATCTAACACAGGTCAAAAAACCTGTCTCCTTTTAAAGTAAATCATTTGTCATTTATTTTTCATTATTCAGTTAATTAAAAACCATTACTTGATAGAAAACAGCATACTATATAACTTGTAGGCGCTCTGTTAAAAGGGTAAGCATTTTCTTAAACTTAAAAAAGTTAAATACATATTCCAGCTATACATTTTTTAAATGCCAAGCTCCTCTTCCAATTCAGTTCAGCTACAAAACATGAGAGTGGTCTAACTAAGATGGCTTCTCAGGGAGCCCTAATTGTTCGTTTGACTCATATAATAAAGTGCGAATGCGTGAAGTCATGAATAAATGTAATGCACTTTAGGGGCCAGATGTAGGTCGGCAAATACCGTTCGGTAACGGCCGATTTCGGCCGCTACCGACCGGTATTTGCAAATGGAGATGTAGGGGACCGAATCGGTAAAGTTACCGATTTGGTAAAATACCGAATCTGTAAATTTACCGAATCGGTAAATCAATATGTAGGTGGCACTGAAAACAGTGCCACAGGCCCTTACCGATTCGTTATTTACCATGTAATACTATTGCATGTACACCTGTGCCATGTGACACACATACATGCCCTTAGGGCATGTATGTGTGCCCCATGGCACACAAGCCACAAACAGAGGTGCAACATGGTGTCAAAATGACACCCTGTCCCCCTTGGCATTTCGGTAATTTTACTGATTCTGTAATTACCGAATCGGTATTTTCCATTGAATCCTATGGGCTTCAAGGCCCATGGGAATCAATGACAAATACCGATTCTGTAATTACAGAATCAGTAAATACCGAATCCTACCGATTCGGTATTTTTTACCGAAAAATTATCTACATTAGATTTACCGATTCATGAATACCGAATCGGTAAAATTCGGTATTTATGAATCGGTAAATCTAATTTACCTACATCGGGCCCTAAGTTCTTTAAATTGGTATGACTATGAATGTTTTTTAGCATGCAACAGTTGAATAGGGAGCCCACAAGATCAATAATACAATGGCAGAAAATTTTCTGGTGCGTGTACTCTTCAGAAGTTAGTTATGAAGTTTTGAAGTAAATAGTCGAAGATTAAAAGATATGTGCACCCCAGAAAGAGTTATTTGATTTCAAGAAAAAATGTCACTTGCTGATTCCCGTTTCACCACGAATGAAGGGCGCGTCTCTCAGTAAACATATTCCTGCGAGATAATAAAAGGCTGGTTGCTTGGTGATTATTCTTATCAGAAAACAAAGTTCTTTCAATCACAGAATAACATACAGCTTTCTTAAAGTTATTTGTGTGAGACGACTATACTGATTTCTCGGTGCTGTTCACCTCTGGCAGTTAGTTATTGGTGCCAGGTGTTAGACGGGGACCTGGAGGGTCGGCCGAGCACAAGGGGAGAGGCCTCCGGTGAGGGCCGTCTCCAGCGATCGTACAGACAAGTAACTTCCCCCCCCACAGATGAACACCACACGAAGATCAGATTAACACCTTTTATAGGCAGTTCTGGAAGTAAGGTAGTACGATACAATGAGATCAGGACACGATGATCCTCTCAATTCTAGTCTCTATTAGGGAAAGGGGGTAGTGGGACAGTCTTGGTACCCGCAGGTACGGAGGTGAAACGGTGGTAGCTCACAATCCTCGAGCTCGGTGTTCGGACGGGTCAGACCGCGGCAGCGCCAGCAGGTCCCGAAGAGGTCATAGGTGGTAACGGGCCGCGGCAGCGCCAGCAGGTCCCAACGAGGATGACGGTTACAACGGGTCGCGGCAGCGCCAGCAGGTCCCACGAGGATGAAGGTTACAACGGGCCGCGGCAGCGCCAGCAGGTCCCACGAGGAGGAAGGTTACAACGGGCCGCGGCAGCGCCAGCAGGTCTCACGAGGAGGCAGGGTACAACGGGCCGCGGCAGCGCCAGCAGGTCCCACGAGGATGAAGGTTGCAGAAGGCCGCGGCAGCGCCAGCAGGCAGGACAATAGTTCACAAGGCAGGGCTGCGGCAGCGCCAGCAGTCCGACAAGGATGAGTTCGTCGCGGTGTCTCTCGACTCCAGGATACAACTGCCTTCCTGTTCTGGGGCTGCCTCAGTTATAGGTCTGGCGCTCTTTGATGTCCGGACCCTCGCTCTTGGAGGTCGGGAGGTCCGGGATGAGGGAGTCCAGACACCCAGCAGGGGGGTGGAGCCAGCGCCCGGGGAGGCTGGGGGTGATCGGCACCTGGCGGGAGAGGCCATCGACACTTCTTACTCCCATTGACCTGCCAAGTGGTCCGTTCACCTCCGGGGTGGATGGTGGTGCCGGGATGTCGGGACCTGGCCAGGCCCGGGGTTGGGGTCGAGCTGAGGCCACGCGGCCTCGTGGCGCAGTGTCTAAGATGGCGGCTGGTCCGGGCAAGGGTGCTGACGGTGGCCCAGGCCAGGGACACAGGGATTCCCGGGAGCAGACGTCCCATGGGGGACGGGTTGGGGGTTGCTTCTGCGGGTAGTACCTGGAAGGCCGGTACCAGGGCCCTGTCATGCGGGGAGGGAGCGAGCCCTTCATGGGGCCTGTCCAACATGCGTCCCCCCCAGCTGAAGGCGGGGAGAGTCACCCATCCTCTTGGGGACTTTCCTCTTCGAGGCGGAAAAAGCGGGACAGGCCGTCCGCGTTGGCGTGGTCTTGACCAGGGCGATGCTCTACCGTGAAGTCCATCCCCTGCAGGGAGATGGACCACCGCAATAGTTTGGGATTCTCCCCCCGCATTTGCATGAGCCATTGCAGGGGCCGATGATCTGTTTGTACCCGGAAGTGGGTTCCGAAGAGGTAAGGCCGGAGCTTCTTGAGGGCCCATACCACTGCGAATGCCTCTCGCTCAATGGTGCTCCAACGCTGTTCTCGGGGCAGTAGGCGTCTGCTGATGAAGGCCACTGGTTGGTCGACTCCCTCAGGGTTCAGTTGGGAGAGGACGGCCCCAATACCATGGTCGGAGGCATCGGTCTGAACGATGAACTCGCGGCTGTAGTCGGGGGCCTGGAGCACAGGAGCGGTGCACATGGCGGCCTTCAGCTTCTCGAAGGCCGCTTGACAGTCGGGAGTCCAGTTGACTCTTTTTGGGTGGTTCTTAGATGTGAGTTCTGTGAGGGGCCCCACAATGCTGCCATAGTCCTTCACGAACCGCCGGTAGTATCCGGTGAGCCCCAGGAAGGCTCGGACCTCGGTTTGTGTTTCGGGGGGTTGCCAGGACTGAATGGCAGCTACCTTGAGTTGGAGGGGGGCCACCAGACCGCTCCCCACTTGGTGTCCGAGGTAGGTCACGGACCCCTGGCCGATTTGGCACTTGCTGGCCTTTATTGTGAGGCCGGCCTGTTGGAGGGCCTGCAGGACCTCTCGGAGGTGGTGGAGGTGGTCTGTCCAGTGGCGGCTGTATACCGCGATGTCGTCCAGGTAGGCCGCGCTGAATTCTTCGAGGCCCGCCAATACCTGGTTCACCAGTCTTTGAAAAGTGGCTGGAGCGTTTTTCATGCCGAATGGCATTACTCTGAAATGGTAGTGCCCATCCGGGGTGGAGAAAGCGGAGCGTTCTTGGGCCCTGGGGGTGAGGCCGATCTGCCAGTAGCCCGCTGTCAGGTCGAAGATGCTTAGGTAGCGGGCTGCCCCCATGCGGTCGACTAGTTCATCTGCTCGGGGGATAGGGTGAGCGTCGGTTCGGGTGACCGCGTTCAGACCCCGATAGTCGATGCAGAATCGGAGCTCAGGTGTGGTGCCCGGGGCCGCGGCCTTGGGGACCAGGACGACCGGGCTGGCCCAGGGACTGTCCGAAGGTTCGATGACCCCGAGGGCGAGCATCTTGGAGACTTCTTCTTGGATGCATGTACGTACCCGATCCGGTACTCGGTACGCCCGGTGTCGGACAGGAGGACTGTCCCCAGTGTCCACGTCGTGCAGGCACCAGGAGGTGACTCCGGGTGCGAGGGAGAACAGGTTTGCGAACGGCAGCAGGAGGGCCCGACAATCTTGACGCTGCTCTGGGGTCAGGGCCTCGGAGAGTCGGACCCCGTCCACCGAACCATCTCTTTCACGGGTCCTCAGTAGGTCAGGGAGGGGCTCGGAGTCTCCTTCTGCGCCACTGTCGGTAGCCATCAGCAGGCTGAGCTCTGAGCGCGCGAAGTGTGGTTTGAGTCTGTTGGCGTGGAGAACCCGGAGGGGGTTCCGGGGGGACTCCAGGTCGATGAGATAGGTGACGGGACCCTTGCGCTCGATCACCTTGAAGGGCCTGGTCCATTTGTCCTGCAAGGCACACGGTTCGATGGGGGACATCACCCATACCTGCTGACGCGGTTCAAACTCGATGGAGGAATTGGAATTGGAATTGGAATCGGTATTTATAAAGCGCGACTGTCGCTTCGGAAGAAGCATCCTGGCGCTAACTGGAAGGTGAGCGGAGGTGGGAGAATTTAAGGCAGGATTAGATGGCGTTCCGCACATACTCGTCTGATAAGCTGAAGATCCATGTTTTCAGTTGTTTCCTGAATTGGCTTTCCTTTGTCAGTGATCTCAGATGCTGGGGCATTGCGTTCCATGCTTTGGAGGATAAGTGGGTAAGAGTTTTACCCCCTTTGGTTTTTAGGTTGAACCTAACTAGTGTTAGAAGGTTGTTGTTGGAGGATCTCAGGGACCTGTGAGGATTATAGTGGGGGTAGCGTTTAACTAGGTACTTGGGACCAATATGGTTGAATGACCGGAAAGCCACGGTTAGGATCTTGAACAGGATCCTTTTGTGCAGGGGTAACCAGTGGAGGGTTCTCAGGGCGGACGCGGCTGAAGATCTTCTGGGGAGTTTGAGCACGAGCCTCGCCGCCGAGTGTTGGACACTCTGGAGTTTTTTGAGTGTGGATTTCTTCACACCTGCCAGGAGGCCGTTGCAGTAATCTATGCGAGATAGGATTAGTGCCACGGTAACCGTCTTTCTGGCTTCAATTGGAAGGAAATCAAAAAAAATTTTGAGGGATTTGATGATTCCGAAACAGCTTCCTGCGACAGTCCTGACATGCTGGTCAAAGGACAGGTTAGTGTCGAAGGTGACGCCAAGGTTTCTTGCAGTGGTGACGGTCTGTGGGGGGGCTGTGGAGTCCTTTGGCCACCAGAGGTGGGGACAGAAGTTGACGTTTTTCCCTATGGGGAGGATTTCTGTCTTCCCTGTATTACATTTGAGGTGGTTGGTTTCCAACCACAGGAAGACCTCTTTCAGGCAGTTAGTTAAATTTTGTTCGGCACTTGTAGAGTTCTCCTCTAGAGGGACTATAAGTTGGGTATCGTCGGCGTAGGATGTAACTGTGATACCGTATGATTCGATCAGGGAGATGAGGGGTATGAGATAGACATTAAAAAGCAGGGGGCTTAAAACGGAGCCCTGTGGGACTCCTGATCGAATCTTTTTCTCTGTGGAGTTGAAGGGTCCTAGTTTCACGGATTGTGATCTTTCAGAAAGGAAGGATATTATCCAATCCAATGCCCGGTCGGCGATGCCAATGTCCTTAAGTCGATCTAGGAGTATTTGGTGGGAGATAGTGTCGAACGCTGCCGTGAGGTCCAACAAAATCAGTACAGCGTTTTTCCTTTGGTCTTGGAGGGTTTTTAAGGAGTCAGTCAACTCGATCAGGGCTGTTTCTGTTGAGTGCTGAGGACGGAATCCTGATTGTTGGGGGTGGAGGATATTGTTAGCTTCCAGGTGGGCTTTAAGTTCCCTGTAGACTATTTGTTCTGTGATTTTACCCAAAACTGGGAGGAGAGAGATAGGGCGTAGGTTGGTCAGATCAGAAGGGGGTTTGTTAGGTTTCTTCGTCAGAGGTTTAACAGTGCCATGTTTCCATGCACTAGGGACGATACCAGTCCTGAGGGAAGTATTGACTATTTCATTGATGATGGGATTGACAGTGTCGATCAGTTGATGTAGGATGCTAGGAGGACAAGAATCGGAGGGAGAGCCTGATTTGCATGCTAGGATGACTTCCTTAGATTGAGCAAGAGTGACCTGTGAGAAGGACCTTAGATGAACCGGAGTATAGTCTTCTGGTTCCTGTCTAACTGGGGGCTGGGATCGTTGGTATGTGGGGAAATCCTTCTGAATCAGATGGATTTTCTCTTCAAAGAAATCTGCTATTTTGTCGCAGAGATCTTGAGAGGGGGGTATTTCAAACTGTAGAGCTGCAGGATGGGTAAAGGATCTCACTATTGCAAACAGAGTTTTTTGCTTTTGTTTTGCGTTATTGATGGTTCTGGTGAAAAAATCTTTTTTGGCGTTTTTTATAGTCGAGTGATAACTTTTCCTTAATAGGATATAGGATCTCCTGTCAATGTTGTCATATGTTTTCCGCCATTTGCGTTCTCCTTTTTTGCAGAGCAAGTGCGCCTTGGCTACTTCTGGTGTGAACCAAGGGGCATTAGTTTTAGTTTTAGATTTTGTATCATTTCTCTTGGTGCGCTTGGGCGGGGCACGGATTTTAATTTCGTGGGATATCCAGTTGTGGAAGGATTGTGAGTCTTGTTCTACATCTCCCAACATAATGGGGGTTTGGGACTCAGAGATGGGGTTAAGTTTGAAGGCTTCTTCTACCTTTTTCCAGTTGACCTGGTTCTCTGGAAGAGGGCAAGGTTTAGTTGCGTTTATATGCTGCGGGGTTCTGATGAGAAATGGGATAAAATTGTGGTCAGTCCAGATGTGTGGTACTGGAGTGTGAGTTTCTAAAGAGGGGAGATTGGTACAAATCCCATCTAAGGTGTGTCCCGCTCGGTGGGTGGGTTCCTTGACCTTTTGTTGGAGGTTGAAGATCTCCAGTGTTTGATGGAAGTTAAGTGTTTGCGCGTCCTCTGTGGAGTCGAGGTGCAAGTTAAAATCACCCAGCATGGTGACATGCGGGTATCTGATTAGAAGTTGTCCGAGGGTGTCACTAAGGGAGTCTAAAAATTTGGTGGCGGTACCTGGTGGACGATATATAAGTCCTCCTGAGAAAGAGGTGGACTCGTTGAGTTTGATGGAGAATCCTAGGGATTCGGCGCCCTTTAGTGAGTCGAGGGTAAAGGTGTGGCATTTGAAGGGGTTTCGTAGTAGGAGGGCTACACCTCCTCCTCGCCCCTTTGGTCTGTCTTGCCTGTATATGGAGTATCCTTGTGGGAGGGCAGTGGCTAGATCAGGGTTACTGTTGTTCGTAAGCCAGGTCTCTGTTATGAAAAGACAGTCGATGTTTGATTCCTGAATGAGATCAGTTATGTCTTGGCTGTGGCAAGTCATGGATCTTGCGTTGATCAGCCCTCCGATGAAGGGTGGGATTTTTTCCCCGAGGTTGATCAGTGGGGCGGGGGTCATGGCTGGGGAGGAGGTCCATCTGCAATGCCTGCAGCTAAAAGGCCCCGTGGTGGTGTAGATGTCGACTTTACAGGTACAAGGCGAATTGCTGCGTAACATTTTTAGCGAATTGGCATTGTAACACATAGTAAGGGGACCGGGGGCAGAGTGTCCTGCGCCTGTCGCGGTCTTGGCGCGGACGGGCGCAGACCGGCTTGCCTTAGGCGCGCCTTCGGCGCGCAAACGGAGCTCCCGCTGCGCTCGTCCGCTGCGCTTGCGCTGGAGGCACATTTGAGGCGGAGGTTGTGGGCGTGTCCTGCCAGGGGGCGTGGCCTCGTGTCACGAGGGTTTAGCGTTCGTGAGGAGACTGAATTAGACTGAAACACCTGACAGCGCTAGGTCCGCTGTAGGTGAAGTGCTAGCCTGGCAACAAGGAAACACGAGCAGTTTTTAAAAGAGTGTAACAAACAAATCAAAAGTTTTTAAAAAGAAGTGCGAGCAGCTATCCTCCGGCTTCCGCCTCAGAGGGTGTCAATACCAGTAAGACGCGCAATTGGTCGGCGCAGTCTTATAGGCGGAGGTTGTGGGCGTGTCCTGCCAGGGGGCGTGGCCTCGTGTCACGAGGGTTTAGCGTTCGTGAGGAGACTGAATTAGACTGAAACACCTGACAGCGCTAGGTCCGCTGTAGGTGAAGTGCTAGCCTGGCAACAAGGAAACACGAGCAGTTTTTAAAAGAGTGTAACAAACAAATCAAAAGTTTTTAAAAAGAAGTGCGAGCAGCTATCCTCCGGCTTCCGCCTCAGAGGGTGTCAATACCAGTAAGCTGGAGGTGTCAGGGCTGCCATCCCGCTGTGCCTCCAATGCTGCTGGGTGTCTGAGCTTTGAAATAGTATCGGTGTCAAGAAGGGAGGTGGGTGGAAGCTGCGCCTGGTTAAAATTACGGACAAATGGCGTCCGTTAAAGAATCCTTCACGGACAACGGACAGACGGCCAAAATTACGGACTGTCCGTGAAATTTACGGACGGTTGGTCACCCTACATGGAAAGGCTGTGGCAACATCTGGGTGCTGGTGATACTGTCGCACATATACTATAAGACCCGAGTGTGGCGTTCAACACAGTATCCCACTCAATACTTGTAAAAATGCTAAAGTCACTCAGCACCTGTGGCTCAGCGTTAAAATGGCTAATTTCCTACCTGGATAACCGTACCTTCCAAATCCATCGTACCACTTCTTCATGTCCTCTTGACTGGCCTCAAGATTGGCTTTGGCGATCTCCCTGAATTGCCGGGTCTGATTGCGGAGGGTCAGGAGGTACTTGTAGACGTCTGGAGGGGTTTTTAGGGGGGCCATTTCCCATTCCTCCTTCACTAGGCTGAGAGGCCCGCGAACGGGGTGTCCGTACAGGAGTTCGAAGGGGCTGAAGCCGAGGGACTTCTGGGGGACTTCTCGGTAGGCGAAGAGGAGGCACGGTAGTAGCACGTCCCACTGGCGGCGTAGGGGTTCTTCTAGCCCCATGATCATCCCCTTGAGAGTGCGGTTGAACCGCTCAACCAGTCCGTTTCCCTGGGGGTGATAGGGGGTTGTGAATCGGTAAGTGACCCCGCACTGCTGCCAGAGGGATTTCATATACTTTGAAATAAAGTTCGTACCCCTGTCGCTGACGACTTCCCGGGGGAAGCCCACTCGAGAAAAGATCCCCATTAAGGCTCGACCCACTACTGGGGCTGTTATAGTACGAAGGGGAACCGCCTCAGGATAGCGGGTGGCGTGGTCCACCAGGACCAGGATGAAGCGATGCCCTTGTGCTGTTCGGGGGTCCAGGGGCCCTACAATGTCTATTCCCACCCTTTCGAACGGGGTGGTCACCACGGGGAATGGTTGTAGGGGTGCCTTGAGTTTGCGGCCGCTCTTCCCGCTGGCCTGGCAGGTCGGGCAGGACCGGCAGTGGTTGGAGACGTCATTTCTCATTTTGGGCCAGAAAAAGTGAGTCACCAGGTGGTGGTAGGTTTTGTCTTGCCCCAGGTGCCCAGCCAGGGGGACATCATGGGCCAAGTTCAACAGGAAGTCTCTGAAGTGGAGGGGCACCACCAGCACTCGACCGGCCCCCAGCTCTGCGATTCTTTGCTCGCTGTACAAGAGATCATTGTCCCAATAAACCCAGTGGGCCCCGGTGGTGTCTCCTTGGCCCTGGGCGAGCGCTTGCTGTCGCAGTCCCTCGAGGGAGGGACAGGTCTTTTGCTCCTGCCGGAATTGTTCTTGGGTGGGCCCCCCTTCTTGACGCCACTGAGCCAGGTCGGGAAGTTCGGGGGGCTGTGCGGACCCCTCTGGGGTTGGTTCCGGGTGGTCGGTATGGATGGAGTCTTCTTCTGGAGCGGTCGGGGGAGGAGGTGCTGACCATTCGGGTTCTTCCGGTCTAGGGATGGTGCGGGTGGCCATGGACCGGGTGGTCACACACACCCAGTCCGGGAGACCCAACATCCCCAGATGCTCTCTTCTTTCAACAGCTGCCCACGGGGAGCTCTCGAGATCGTTCCCCAGGAGGCAGTCCACAGGGGCATCGTCGCGGACAGTTACTTTTAGCATGCCGGACACTCCTCCCCATTCGAAGGGGACGCAGGCCATCCGACACAGGCTCTCCGAATTGTCTGCCGATCGGACGGGGCAAAGAACGTTTGGCAGGATTTGTTCTGGGGTCACCAGGTGACAGCGGACGGCCGTCACACTGGCCCCGGTGTCATGCAGGGCTTCGGCCTTGCGCCCATTTATGCTCACCCATTGGCTGTACTTCCGAGTGTTGGCTGGCAGGGGAGTCCGCGGGACCATGTCTCTTCCCCCTAGGCAGGCCAGGGTCATGGCGGCAGGTTCCCACTCGAACTGCTCCGACTCGTATGCTTCAGTGTCTTCGGAGACTTGTTCTTCTCCTAGGGCGGCGGCCGCCACCTGGCGGGGCCCGGGAGCCGGGTTCTTCGGGCAGGTCGGGTCACTGGCATAGTGGCCGACTCGCTGGCATCGGTGACACGTAACGTTGGCTCGGAACCCCGGGCGCATCGGGGGGTTTCCCCGGCCGGCTGGGGGCGGGGTGGTGTTAGCGGGAGTGACCGGGACAGCGTCTCTGCCCCGGCCCGGTCCTCCTCCTCCTCCTCGGGGACGATGGTGACCTTGGTTGGTTCTGTTCTGCTCATTCGGCCCACCCCGGGCCACTCGGGTGCTCTCCCATCGGTCCGCCTCGGTGGCGAGCTGCCGTGGTTCCGTCAATTTACTGTCGAGGAGGTGCTGCCTGAGCTCGACGAAACAGTTGTTGGAGAGGTGCTCCCACACAATGAGATTGAAGAGTTGTTCGTAGGTGGTTACGTTGTTACCCTTGAGCCACCCCTCGAAGGCTCGGCTGAAATAGTTTACGTATTCCAACCAAGTTGTACCTGGGATCCGGGTGCAGTTGCGGAACCTCTGGCGGTACATTTCGGGCGTAGGCCCATATCGACTGAGGAGGGCGGCCTTCATGTGGTCACAGGACGTCATTTGATGGTCCGGAAGCTGCAGCAGGGCATCACGGCCCTCATTGACGAATCTTCCCCATAGCCCGGCTCCCCAGTCACTTCGAGCGATCCGGTGGGCCGTCATGGCGATCTCGTAGGCCTTGAACCACTGCTGTATGTCGTCGTTCCGGTGGTATTCTCGAACCACATCCTTGGGGATGTGGACCTTCTGTTCGGTAGTACCCGGGGAGTGCGGTGGCTCGGGCACACCTAGGTTTTTGTTCAGTTTGCGTATTTCTATTTCTGCTAGTTTGCACTCGTGTTCGTATGCCAGTCTTTTTTCTTCGAGATCCCTCTGTCTCTGTTTTTCCTCTCGCTCTTCTCTGAGCCGTAAGTGTTCTAAGTTTATTTTTTGTTCCGCCAGCTTCAATTCTCCGTCTAATTTGAGCCGTGCCAAGTCTAACTCGTGTAGTCTGGTTTTTTCCCGCTCCTGGATCTCTTCTCGGGAGGGACCTGTTCTCCGTTCTTCCGTCAGGGTGGTGGGGATTTCCGGGGCTTCGAGGTCCCGGGGTGTGGCGGTATTCGTCTCTGTCCAGGCCTCTAGGGCGTTTTTGAAGTCTTCTTTTGTGCTTAGACCGGTGGTAGCAATGCCTAAGTCCATGCAAAATTGTTTTAGCTCTCGGTGGCTGTATTCTTCCAGCTTTTCCATCTGGAACTTCTCTGCAGATCCGCTCTCTTTGGTCGTCATTGTGGTTTAGTCGTAGGGTGAGTTACTATCTGTACGGTACGCGTTGGTTCGGATCGCGCCGCTGGCCACCAATGTTAGACGGGGACCTGGAGGGTCGGCCGAGCACAAGGGGAGAGGCCTCCGGTGAGGGCCGTCTCCAGCGATCGTACAGACAAGTAACTCCCCCCCCACAGATGGACACCACACGAAGATCAGATTAACACCTTTTATAGGCAGTTCTGGAAGTAAGGTAGTACGATACAATGAGATCAGGACACGATGATCCTCTCAATTCTAGTCTCTATTAGGGAAAGGGGGTAGTGGGACAGTCTTGGTACCCGCAGGTACGGAGGTGAAACGGTGGTAGCTCACAATCCTCGAGCTCGGTGTTCGGACGGGTCAGACCGCGGCAGCGCCAGCAGGTCCCGAAGAGGTCGTAGGTGGTAACGGGCCGCGGCAGCGCCAGCAGGTCCCAACGAGGATGACGGTTACAACGGGCCGCGGCAGCGCCAGCAGGTCCCACGAGGATGAAGGTTACAACGGGCCGCGGCAGCGCCAGCAGGTCCCACGAGGAGGAAGGTTACAACGGGCCGCGGCAGCCCCAGCAGGTCCCACGAGGAGGCAGGGTACAACGGGCCGCGGCAGCGCCAGCAGGTCCCACGAGGATGAAGGTTGCAGAAGGCCGCGGCAGCGCCAGCAGGCAGGACAATAGTTCACAAGGCAGGGCTGCGGCAGCGCCAGCAGTCCGACAAGGATGAGTTTGTCGCGGTGTCTCTCGACTCCAGGATACAACTGCCTTCCTGTTCTGGGGCTGCCTCAGTTATAGGTCTGGCGCTCTTTGATGTCCGGACCCTCGCTCTTGGAGGTCGGGAGGTCCGGGATGAGGGAGTCCAGACACCCAGCAGGGGGGTGGAGCCAGCGCCCGGGGAGGCTGGGGGTGATCGGCACCTGGCGGGAGAGAGCCATCGACACTTCTTACTCCCATTGACCTGCCAAGTGGTCCATTCACCTCCGGGGTGGATGGTGGTGCCGGGATGTCGGGACCTGGCCAGGCCCGGGGTTGGGGTCGAGCTGAGGCCACGCGGCCTCGAGGCGCAGTGTCTAAGATGGCGGCTGGTCCGGGCAAGGGTGCTGACGGTGGCCCAGGCCAGGGACACAGGGATTCCCGGGAGCAGACGTCCCATGGGGGACGGGTTGGGGGTTGCTTCTGCGGGTAGTACCTGGAAGGCCGGTACCAGGGCCCTGTCATGCGGGGAGGGAGCGAGCCCTTCATGGGGCCTGTCCAACACCAGGGAATAAAAGATTCATTTCTCGGTTGAGTTGTCCCTCTCCTTCAAGAAAGGACTTGTCTGCCGGTCAGTCCATGGAAGTTTTATCTACATTTTCGAGGTGTGCCTCGTTTAACTCTACGCTGCTCTGAGGCCGGAGAGGTTTCTATCTGGCCAAGCCGCCCAGGGGGTCCGATTAAAGAGGCGCCCTTGATCTGGGGAGTGACCACTCATCTGGGCCCATTAGTTGTAATCACAGAGCCCCCTGCACAAGAGGCCCCACCCTGGCCGGCCTTATCTGCACAGACAATGGCAGTCCAGTAATGAGCAGCTCGCCACTGGGGCTGCAGGACCAGGTAAGGCGCTGGGGCTGATGAGGGCAGCCCTTAATGGAGCCATTGAGATGCAGAGGGCGAGGGCTGGGATCAAGTGACCCGACAGCACAAAGGAGGGGGAGGAATGTGGACTTGGTTTGAGCAAAGTTTTGTGCTCGCAGGATTTAATCACAAGTCTCAATGGCTGGTGCTCAGCAGGTGGTTGGGAGGGGAGGCAGGCTTGCCTCCAAGTCCACCCCAAGCTTCCCGACCAAGTGTCTACAAACACAATCAGGCCGCTGGGGCCCTGTTATCGGGACTTGTGCTCGCTGGGAGTGGGTCCCCCCGCCAGAAAATGAGGTTTGGTTTCTTATTGCACGTCACTGGCTAGGCCTCGGTTGGACATGTGTGGAGGTCAGAACTGGACAACGGTGTCCAGTTCTGCGGGGCTCATGCAAGTTATGTGTCCTGTTATGGAGGCTCCAATGTATCCATAACGCAGCAGCTCGCCTGGTTCTGATGCTACCTAAGAGTGCCCCTTCTAGGAGGGCCTTGGTCTCCCTGCACTGGCTTCCGATCAAGGAGCGAATTTTGTTTAAGGCTCTCTGTGTTAGCCATCGGATTCTACAAAGGAAGGGGCCCACCCACCTACACAGCCTTCTAACTCCGTATGTCCCGACCCGTCAATTAAGATCAAGCGGGATGGGGCAGGTCAGCATACCTACCGTCAGGAGGGCAAGGATGGGCGGTCGCTCCTTTCATTTTTTGTCGGCACAGCAGTGGAACAAACTCCCGTGGGGGCTCTGGGTGGAGGCCTCGGAGACGACCTTTTGTAAGGAGCTGAAAACATTTCTCTTCCCCTCCGATTAGCCTTCTGGGTTCTTCACCTAGTTTGGGGCTTGTGTCTTTTAGCGAGATGTGCTTTAGGTCTGTACCGCAGCGCGGGGACACACTAGCCTAGTGTAACCAGGCGCTTTATAAACGTGAGTATTATTATCATTATTATTCTGTCCACGTTTTGGGATATATCACGGTTTCCAGTTCTTAACTTATAAGTGCGTGCCCTGGGTTATAAAACCAGAGAAGGAGAGAGCTTTGTGAGGGAAGAAGGGTGTAAGAGTCATGTAAATAAGGCAGTATTCTATGTAGTAGAAGCAGATAGGACAGAGGCAACTCCACCTCGGGCGGTATACGTAAATTAATGTAGGTGGGAGGGTGGTGTGAAAGACTGTCCCAGCGGACGGGCAGTAAATGTATGAATACGTCTTTCAGGCAATAGAAACTTGTGATTATTTATAGAGTGATAGTAAAGACAGAGCTGGAGTCCCACTACAAGCGATGGGAAACTTGGCAGGAACAGCCGTCCTTTTTGGGTTTCGCCTGCCGAAGGCTGCGCTCTGCGCAGCTTTTCGGCGCAGGTGAAATCCTTTGTTGACAATAAGGACTTCGGGAACGTCCCCCGGCTCTCATTGGCTAGCTCCATAAATGGAGGCTAGCCATTGAGTGCCGGATCTGTCCGTCAAGGCCGGACCAGATTCGGGGGCGTTCCCGAGATTTTTTCCCAGGGCGGAGTTACGTTTTTTCCCGTTCCCTCCCCTTTCACTGAAAGTCTGTCCATTCCCGCCCCCTCCGTGTGCCTTTCCGCCCCCCCCTCACTGTCCTGTGCACGTTTCCCGCCGTCCGTGTCCTCTCCCGCCCCCTCCCGCCGTCCGTGTCCTCTCCCGCCCCCTGTGTCCTCGTAGGTGCTTGTTTTTTATTTAGGCATGAATGGCCCCGCAGTCCGTATGCCGTTCCCGCCCGCCCCCCCCCCTGTGCCCGTTCCCGCCCCCCTCCCTCCCTGTGCTCGTGGTGCTTTATTTATTAAGGAGCATTTTGTTTATACGTATTTTGTCCGCCCCCTCCCGCTGTCCGAGCGCCGTTCCCGCCCCCCCCCCCCGCTGTAAACACGCCCCCGAATCTAAGAAATTCAAGGAGTTGCCGGCCGCCATTTTTTTTGGGTCCCACGACGGAAGATTAGTCACCCGGCTCACGGCAGACAATGGAGCTGCTCGGCCTGCCCTGCTCCCTCCACCCCGCCTCCCTCTCCTCACACTGGCTCTCCTAACCCGGGCTGCTGCAGGCACAGTCACCCGGCTCACGGCAGAGCTCTGGTGAGGAATTTGAGGACCAGCCGTGATCTTAAGAGGCCATGTGGGGTCGCGGACCACTGCTCTGACATTGTATTTGGCAGCGGCCCACCAGTCTTACCTGCCATACCTCTCGGAGCGATGGATCTGCACTGTACCAACGGTGAGTGTATAAGGGGTCGGTGAGGCCTCTGCGGTCTTCAAAGAGGTAGACGCTGCTCCTGGTCTGGGAGGATTTGCAGCCATAAAGGACTTGTGCAGTGCCCGAGTGATGAGCTTGTGGTGCACATTGGTGGTGTGTAGCTCCCATCCCAGGCTGTGGCTGCCAGACATGCTGGACCCTGAGGGATGAGTCTGACCTTTGGAGGGGCATACACCTCCTAGAACATGAGAGGAGCGGCGATTGTCGTGCAGAGTTGCGTTTCTGGACCTCAGCCTCAAGCTCCCCTCCGTACCCTATGACTGCTTAGTGCACGCTAATCGCCGTATTGCGTGCACTCTCATTACCTGCCTGTTTACGATATTGAGGACCTGCTCATGCCCCCTGGTGGTGGGGTATGGGGGGGCTGGACTGGCAGGGCGTTGCGAGCCCTCGGCGGCCGTGGGATTGTGGTCCACCCGACCATCTCCATCAAGACACCACTCCAAATGAGGACGGGATTGCTCTCCATTGCTTCACTTGAGTTATTCGCCGGCCTGCTCCTGCCCTCTGTGGTAGCCCAGGGAGTGGCAGGGGCCGAAGACAGCCTTGGAATTACCGGACTTGCTGCTGTACGAGGGAAACGGTTAGGCGGCCGCCCGAACCCCAGTGGGAGCCACAAGGTGAATTCTGATCGCTCTACATTACTAACCACTGCACTGCAGCAATCCCGGGCCTCGCCACCGACTCTAGTACTGTGCGTGCTGAACTGTACTCCAGTGTCTGGTCGATCTCCTCCGCACCCTGTTCGACCTACCTGAGAGAATGGGGAAAGGCGATATCAAACAATCTAAACTCTCATTCAACAACCAACGACAGACACAAGCCATTGAGATGCCCCTTGGAGACGTGCAGGGGCATCGTGGGGGGTCGGGGTTGGGGCCATGCCCCCAGGTCTCGATATACGCACCATGTTTCTGGACTCATAGCCAGGCATTCTCTATTCCAGCACCCTGCCTCTCTTATGCACACCCAACTTTCACTTTCGAATCTCCACCACCTTTAGGCCCAACTCCAGCATGTCTCACCTGCTCATGTGCTGCCCCGAATGTTCCATGCCACCTCCCTGCTGACATACACCCTTTGTGCCCTGTAAGTCCCAGCTTGCTTGGCGACTGCTTAGTTGAGACCAGCATTGTCAGCTTTTGGGGGGGGATCAATTGTGCCAGTGAAATGGTGACATCGAGCATATTAGAATGTATATGCAGAGGACCCTCAAGTGGATGGTTTCCTGACTATAAGCGGGAGAGGGAACATGCTAATGCTATGCTAAGGATGCTTTCCTCCCTCCTCATCCCCTGGCTGGGCTCTGATCGGCTGTAACGCTCCTGCACAAAGTGCGCATAAATGAGGTAAGGGACATCTTTAGCTGTCATTTCCCGCATGTAATGCCCCCTGTTCCCTCGTTGTGCTTGCTGCCCCCTGTTCTGTTGTGCTTGCTTTCCTGCCCCCCCCGTTGTGCTTGCATTCCTGCCCCCTGTTCCATTGTGCTTACATTCCTGCCCCCTGTTCCATTGTGCTTGCATTCCTGCACCCTGCTTTGTGGTGGGGTGCCAGTAGAGACTACCTCTTCCCCCTGTTTGTGCTAGCTTTTTCTTGCCTCTGCCCCCTGTTTGTGCCTGTTCTCTCGATGTGCTTGCTTTCCTGCCCCCTCGTTGTGCTTGCTGCTCCCTGTTCCATTGTGCTGGCTTTCCTGCCCCCTGTTCCGTTGTGCTTGATGCCCCCTGTTCCGTTATGCCAGCTGTAATGAGGCTGTTTTGATGTCATAACCCATTATGAAACCAGTCTAAAATAGAAATTTCCAGCATTGATGTAATCTGTCAGTTTTAAGGGGACAGATTTTTCTGGAGCCTTGCTTAGCCAAGAGAGGCTGCATAAAGGGCATTAGATTGTTGACAACTTCGGGTTGAGGTTAGATTTTTTTTTTAGGATAGGAGCGATTTGGGTTTGCCTTAGGAAGTCTGGAGATGTTCTCTGGCTTAGGGATGGGTTGACGATTTTGCATTATATTAGCAAAGTAGGAACAATTTTAATTGATGATCTTGGTTGGTATAACGTCTCTGAAGAAGGCAGCTGTTTTTTTTTTGTAGCAATGATGAGGTCTGCCTGGTAGACTAGTTTGAAGAGATACCATGCATTTGTCGTCTTGGGCGTCACCTATATAAGACTATTCTTGGGAGTAGACACATGAATGGAAAGGATTTTGCTGATGAAGTAGTCCAGCAATATTTTGCATTTATTGGGTGAGAGATTTTAGATTCCTTTGGGAGCAGGGGAGATGCTGGCATGAATGGACTGGAATAGTGATCTGGCTGGGTTAGCAGACTGCTGAAATAGGGACAGTAGAACTATATTTTGCAGCTGAGATGTTCGGCTTGAAAATATTTTTCATACCCTGGAGTTTCATGCAGAGTATGGGATTTGTAGAGTCTCTGTTCACTTTTTTGAGACATTATTGTCCTCTCATGTTTAGATTAGGGAAAAATAGTAGTTTGGAGGGTATTGGACAATGTGGTTTCAATTTCAGGGATGCAACTGTGACCACAGCATAGAAGTTGGCTTCACTGTACATGTCAAGCATGGTCTCATAATTGTATTTTGGAAGAGACCCTGCCCCCTGTTTGTGCCTGTTCCTTAGATGTGCTTGCTTTCCTGCCCCTTGTTCCCTCGTTGTGCTTGCTGCCCCCTGTTCCGTTGTGCTTGCTTTCCTGCCCCCTGTTCCCTTGTGCTTGCTTTCCTGCACCCTGTTCCGTTGTGCTTGATGCCCCCTGTTCCGTTGAGCCAGCTGCAGGCCGTGGGCGCATGGAGGGATCTGACGACCAGCTGCAGGCCGCCACCATGCTGCTCTACACCGTGGAGGAAGGGGCCTTTGTGCTGGCGGAAATAGTCCAGAAGAACACCGACAACCACCGTGAGTACCACTTCCGTCCCCTTTTAGAGTCACACAGCACGACTGAGGGCACAAGCACACTCCTGCCCAGCAAAACTTAAACTGCACATTTTCTTACGAACTGAAAACTAGCAGCTTTGTCTTTTTTGTGCAAAATCTATATTGTGTAGGTAGCAATAGCGTTTATTGGTCCCACAAATGAAGCAAAAAGTTTCTTTTGAAGGTCTAAAGAACGTTATCCAACCTCTGTCAAGTAGAATTCGTCCCTAAAGCACTACAGCTGAATGAGTTGATTAAGTGAAACCCTCAACACATTCTTTGACTCACTTATGCAGTGATCAGCGAGCACTTACACACTGCATTTATGTTGTCATCAGGCCCTGCTGGGACAGCACACAACACTTAGGCTGTCTGACTAGCACATGGAAAGTCATGCCGTGATCACTAGATCTCTTGAAGTTTGACCAACAGAGTCCACCTGCTCAGTTGATTGCCTGGACAAAAACATTTCATGTGCTCGTGATTTGCGCAACCATCCCAATGTATGTCCAAAAAGGTTGTGTTGTAATCATGATTTCTACAGGTGATGTTTTGGGGGAAATGCATAAGAAGGTGGTCTACCTGGCCACACTGCCTTAAAGTGCTGGAGACTTGTGCCACCAATTAAATCTTTTGTTTTTGAATGGTGCTATCATTACCACTGCACTAAACGGAGGTTTCAAATGTGTACACAAAGTCTATATTGTTGAACTGCTGCTCCCTAATTTATTTTGCCTCCAATAATTTAGCAAGTAGAGGGCAGTTTGATTCTTGTGATGTCACCTAGTGTTACCCCTTCTTAGTTCTCCTTTCTAAGGCATTCTTTCTCATCTGACTATTCATTTCTGTCCCTCCTTCCTGATTTTTTTCCCTTCTGATAATCACCACTTCTAAAATGTCTTGCCTTTCTTCTCTCTGTCCATTCAAACCGTGGCCACTCATTCCTTTCTCTGATTATTTATTTAATTTTTAAATTGCAGGAAGAGTACTTCGGAGGACAGTGTATTCTTTTAACAGCTCTCCCACCATTGTATGTGTTTCAGGAACTTGGCCACTGTATGGCTCTGTGTGTGTGTGTGGCTCTGTGTGTGTGGCTCTGTGTGTGTGTGTGTGGCTCTGTGTGTGTGTGTGTGTGTGTGTGTGTGGCTCTGTGTGTGTGCGTGGCTCTGTGTGTGTGTGTGGCTCTGGGTGTGTGTGTGTGTGGCTCTGAGTGTGTGTGTGGCTCTGGGTGTGTGTGTGTGGCTCTGGGTGTGTGTGTGTGGCTCTGTGTGTGTGTGTGGCTCTGTGTGTGTGTGTGTGTGGCTCTGGGTGTGTGTGTGTGTGGCTCTGTGTGTGTGTGTGGCTCTGGGTGTGTGTGTGGCTCTGGGTGTGTGTGTGTGTGTGTGTGGCTCTGGGTGTGTGTGTGTGTGTGTGGCTCTGGGTGTGTGTGTGTGTGGCTCTGTGTGTGTGTGTGTGTGTGTGTGTTGGGCTCTGGGTGTGTGTGTGTGTTTGGCTCTGGGTGTGTGTGTGTGTGGCTCTGGCTGTGTGTGTGTGTGGCTCTGGGTGTGTGTGTGTGGCTCTGGGTGTGGTGTGTGTGTGGCTCTGGGTGTGTGTGGCTCTGGGTGTGGCTCTGGGTGTTTGGGTGTGGCTCTGGGTGTGTGGGTGTGGCTCTGGGTGTGTGGGTGTGTGTGCGTGGCTCTGGGTGTGTGGGTGTGTGTGTGTGGCTCTGGGTGTGTGGGTGTGGCTCTGGGTGTGTGGCTCTGGGTGTGTGTGTGGCTCTGGGTGTGTGGGTGTGGCTCTGGGTCTGTTTGTGGCTCTGGGTGTGTGTGTGTGTGTGTGTGTGGCTCTGGGTGTGTGTGTGTGTGTGGCTCTGGGTGTGGCTCTGGGTGTGTGTGTGTGGCTCTGGGTGTGTGTGGCTGGCTCTGGGTGTGTGGGTGTGGCTCTGGGTGTGTGTGTGTGTGTGTGGCTCTGGGTGTGGCTCTGGGTGTGTGGGTGTGGCTCTGGGTGTGTGGGTGTGTGTGCGTGGCTCTGGGTGTGTGGGTGTGTGTGTGGCTCTGGGTGTGTGTGTGTGGCTCTGGGTGTGTGGGTGTGGCTCTGGGTGTGTGGCTCTGGGTGTGTGGGTGTGTGTGTGGCTCTGGGTGTGTGGGTGTGGCTCTGGGTCTGTTTGTGGCTCTGGGTGTGTGGGTGTGGCTCTGGGTGTGTGGGTGTGGCTCTGGGTGTGTGGGTGTGGCTCTGGGTGTGTGGGTGTGGCTCTGGGTGTGTGTGTGTGTGGCTCTGGGTGTGTGTGTGTGTGGCTCTGGGTGTGTGTGTGTGGCTCTGGGTGTGTGTGGCTGGCTCTGGGTGTGTGTGGCTGGCTCTGGGTGTGTGTGTGTGGCTCTGGGTGTGTGTGTGTGGCTCTGGGTGTGTGTGTGGCGCTCTGGGTGTGTGTGTGTGGCCCTGGGTATGTGTGGCTCTGTGTGTGTGTGTGTGTGTGGCTCTGGGTGTGTGTGTGTGGTAGTAATTGCTGTCTGCTGAGCTCGTCAGTAGGGTACAATAGGTCTCACATTTGCGACAGATTAAGCTAATGGCAATGTAAATGACAATGCCACTAATTTATCTGTTTTCAAAACCAACACATAAATACAAAATTTGTCATTAATGCCAATAGCTCTAACTTTTCCAAAGGCGAAACCATTGCATTGTAAATGCTTGTTTATTTACTGTCAAGGTGTATGTATGTGTGCACCCTTGTTTGGGTGCCTCCGACACCAGTTTATATTTTATTCGTTGTTGTACAGTACATGCTCTGTTTTCTCCCCTGTCCTATGCTCATTAGCATAAACTGAGAAATACAGAAAACTGTAAATACATTGTTGCTACTTCACGGAAATGCCGCCTAGTAGCAACAGTGCTGAAGAGGTAAATGTTTCCCGCGAGGCCAGTCCTGCGAGGCTCGGCTTGTGGGTGCGTGAGGGGACCTGGTGCAGAGATGGGGATTATGCAGGGCTGGGAGGATTAAGGGCTGGGTGAGGTATCAGGAGGTAGGGTCACTGCCTCCCCCCTCTTTGCAGCTCCATCGTTGGTGAGGCATATGGACAGAAGGCTGGAGGGGGAGGGACCTCGGGGGTGGGGTGACCCGGATGTTCCCTCAGGAGTGCTCTGAGAGAGCCCGGGAGAGAAACCTTGAGACACAAGACAGGGTAGCGGCTCACCCTGAGGACTGTGTGAAGAGAAACTTGTCTCATCCCGGAGGAGCCAGCCACGCACCCATGAGGAGAGGGGACGACGGGCATAAGACCACTGATGGGCACCGGACCAGCCACCGACATCAGTGCCTAAGGATTGGAGAGAGGCAGGAGCACACCACTCACCTCCGGGGTGTGCTGAGAGGGCACAGGGTAACCTCTGTTCAGCAACCAGAATCCTACTAACAGGCTGGATGCAAACGTAGCTGCGTGTTTATTTTGCATCGCACTTTCACTGTAAGTGAAAGCGCGATGCAAAAATAAACACTTGAGAGTCACAAGTAATACAACAAATTCCCACCCATGGAGAAGTCAGCATGAAACTTACCTGTTGGAACAGATCGCATCCTGCAAACATCCAGCGGCGATTTTAAGCCAAGTGCGAAGAAAAAAGTGCGTGGGGACAAATAATGGAGAGAGTGTCACACTACCGGTAAACGATCCAATCCCGGTAGGCGTGGCCAAATGGAGACAAGGCGGCAACAAGGAGGGACTAAGAAGCCTCCTTTACAATCAGAAGCTAGCGTTTTGCAGGTAAGATGAGGCTAACCAATTAAAAAGATGGGCGGGGCTTCAACTACGCATCCGAGAGCTTTGGAATCTGTATGGATTCCACTAAGCTCTTGTATGACAAGAGCAACGCATGCACGCTGCTTTCGCCAGCCGAGACCTAAAAAGAAAAAGGAATCTAGGAAGGACGATCATTTTCATCAAGGATATGCGACTTACCAACGGGAGAGGGAGGCGGATCCATCTCTCTATATCCTTTACTAATCTAATGACAGCTGTGCCATAATTTGCCCTAAAGACTTGCTCCGCATCAGGGTGGACTTGTATACCCAAGTATCTCACTAGGTCTGAGGACCATTGATGGGAGAATTCCAAGTCTGCCCTGATGTAGATGGGGTTAGGGGAAAAATTATGGATTTATCACAATTGATTTTGAGCCCTGAGATGCCACCAAATCGCAAAATCTCCCACATTATTGGAGAGAGTTGGAGTCAGGTTCTCGGATATCCAACATGTCGCCCGCGTAAGCAGAAACAATAAGAGTATAATTGGGGAACCAAATCACTCCATGATCGCGATATTCTTGGAGTGCGCACAACAGGGGTTCTGCCGCTATCGCATAGTGTAGCGGGGAGAGTGGGCATCCCTGTCACTTGCCCCTAGCTATTTGAATGGAGGAGGAAACAGCGTCTCCTATGCGCACTCTCACTGTAGGTGAATTATAGAATACCAAGATAAATTTTAGAAAGATGTCTACCACTCCGGACCATCTGCATAATTATGCACTGCTCTTATAGCCTTCCTCTGGTATTTCTCTCTTTCCCCATCTTATGCTGCCTTTTACCACATATTTAGTGAGTCTAGGTAGTAGATTTATTTCCTACAGCTCTTCTTTCAACCTGTCAATAATTCTAAATTCCAAATTACAATCTTGGAAAACTCAAATAACCTTCTTTTTCAGTTGTCTTGCACAAATGACGAAGCCACACCATGTATTCAATCCCAATTTTGTCATCATATAATGTGCAGGTATACCCTCAGGGGGTGCCTCATCAACTTCCCGTATCAGAATTGGAACATCACATCTCACAAAGTTCTTACATCCTTTAAGACATTTCATGATTCTACACTTTTGTCTAAATTTTAATATCCTGGGCGCTTAGGCTACGACAAGCCTGATAACCTCTTCAACTTCTTCAAATGAACGGTTAAGCATTACCAAATCGTCCGTGCTTTTTTTTTTTGCCATTTATCATAGTTACAATAAGTCAGATACAGTCATTACCAATTTTTTATTATCCATTATGAAACAATACATGTACAATAAAGCCTGCCATCTCACCATATGGAGTCTTGTCAACAACTATACACATCTAAGGATAACGACTTACATATCATAGCCAGTGATATGAAACATTTTAGGTTGCTGTACATTATAAAATTTCTATCTGCTACAAAAACCTTCTCCAAACTGCAGGCACCTATAGATGGTTTATGGTCTGGCATATCTGAAATAGGAGCTCCAACAATGAGGTCTCCCTGATAATGCCTCTTGATTGTAACTATCAACGAACGTATGCTGGGTGGTGTTCTATCTTCCAGGATCTAGGAAGAACCCTTTTTAGGTCTTGTCTGATCCAGCGCATGTGCTGGCCTGGCCGAGACATTTAGTAGCTGCTTTTAAAAGTGCTTACCGGCCACCACCTTGCTGTTATGCACACATGAGCGCGTGCGACGTGCACAGCTGCCATTTGGTTTCTTTGATTGTGCACGCATGAATGCCCTCCCCTAGCCCCTCCCGTCTCCCACCCCCTCCTCGTCAGCTGCAGCCAAGCGGCAAATGTTGATGCATGCAGCTGCATCTGTGGGGTGGTTGTACAAACGCAACGAAGGATCAACATACAAGTGATATGAACTGATCTTGCACATGCAGCGCTGAGACCAGACTGCACTCAGTGGTTAAACACAGACGGTGGTGAATTTCGAACACACAACTTAAAGGCACAGTATACGAGCGAGGGCCGTGTATACTCACAGACACACAAGTACTCGCACATTCTCTCTGCCCGCAGTTTACACAGACATTGACTCAAACCCCCTTGAACCAGTTATAATTACTGGGGAGGCGGGTCACTTTCAAACCAAGCCGTTGTGATCTTCAAAGAGAAGCCCTCAGAGACGGTGCACATTGGCGTGGCTGTTTCCCAAACATGTATAATAAAAGTGAAACAAAAAACCTCTCATGTCTTTTTCCGTAGGTGCAGGAACGGGTTCCAACTTGTCGACAAGACTTTTCTGCCGCCCATTTCCGTGTCCACCTTCCGGGCACATCCGAGCCTCTCGCCCTGCAGCCCTGAGCACACCGAGGGTGCGGGCACGAAGGGAAGACCTCCCCGCCCCTGCCAGCGGAAGATCCCGCCCCCACCTTCCGCTGGTGGTGCCGCGACGGACCCAGGGAGTGCAGGCGTGCCCCTCACACCTCCCTATGCTGCACACTGCGCGGCAGCCAGGCAACTTCCCACTTACATCAGCCGACACGCCCACACTGTTCCAACCAAGCAGAGACGTCACCCTGCGTAAAACATATCTAGACAAGACCAACCCGCACATCTCTTGCTTAAACGCAGCCCAGTACCCCAGAGCAAGTGTGGAGAGCCCCTCTTAAACCACACACCAATCCTTTCTAGATGAACCGCTGTAAAAACCAAGAGTCTGGCAACCACCCAGAACAAAACAACTTGCCTCTTATTTGTCTGCCCAGAAGTGCTTAAGGGCCTTTTCAGGGGAATGAGAATCTATTAAAATTCAATAAAAGGCTACTCTTGCGTCAAGCCATACGAGGGCTGCCATGAGCAGCGTTCACTCCAATACTCAGTCAATGAAGGAATGACGAAAGAGTGAAGCCAAACAACCAAGCGGCAGGACATCAAGTCCAAGAGTAGGAATAGTGTGAAATCCTCCCTTCAGGTCATTACAAACATCGTTCCCAGGGGTGGACTTGTGTGAGAGTACACTGCATTCTGGGTGTTGTAGTCTTGTTTTCCTTCCATTTAACTAATTAGACCAGCAAAGCTGAAATCAATGATTTGCAGGTGAAAAGTTAATGAAGAGAGTGTCCGTAATGACCTTGAGTATGGAGGTCACCTCAATAATGAAAGAGCAAGCAACACAAGTGGTCGTTCCAGGTGAACATAGAGTACTACCAACAGCAAGCATTGGCATAGCCAATAGGTCTAGCTTTTGGGACCTTATAAGTATTTATTTAGTTATGCAACACAATATCCTTGCTGCAACAACAACTGTTGCTTGGCTAAACACTTTATAAGGTCCCAAAGACGAGACCTATTGGCTATGCCAATGCTTGTTGATATGTGCCATAGTAGCTGTTGCGGGGCAGGTGGGGCAGAAGGAACTGACGCAGAGGCGGTGGTTGGATGCTTAACGGATGGTTTTATTTTTATGAACACTCGGCGCTTTCTGCTGGTCAGTCGTTCCCTGGCGAACGCTGCAGGGTCCGTCCTGGTTTGGCGTGTGGGCTCCAGGCTCTTGCGATATCTCCAACCAGCCTCAATATTCCAGGCCGCTCCGGAGGAGTCGTGGCCCCAAAGGAAATGAAAAGAAAAAGAAACCAAGTATCAGGACAACCGTCCTTATTGCTCTTTCTATCAAGGGCCGGGAGTGAGGGAAACCGAGTGCTTTAGTGCTATGAGGTTGCTAGTGAGGAGGGTGACGAAGAGGAGGGGTGCTCGTGATCGGGAGGCAGGAGGGATACAATTTACACTATGTACACTGTGCTCTATGAAGCCGGCACACACGTGGCGGGGATTTCTCTAGGCAGAAAGGTTGCGTCTCCCCACCCAACCCGCTACCTTCCCCCGTACCTGGTCGAGCCACACTCCTCCCGCGGAAACGTGGCAGGGCGAAACGTAGGAACGTTGGCCTCCTGGCTTGCCGTCGAGGCACCTGTCTTCCACACCGTTGTCCTTCGCTTCGTCCTCTTCCTCTGCTCTCGCTACTCTCCACTCCGCTCTCTCGCTGTCCACTCCTTCCGCCTCCAGGAAAAACGCCGTCCGTCGTCTTCCTGGGTCCGCTCGTTCTTGACGGATTCTGCGCGATGACGTCGCATCTGGGAGGAGTCGAGTTAATGGAGCCGTGTGAGTCTTCGTCGTCCAGCCACCACGGGGGTCGTTCGTCCTGTCTCAACTCGTCCGAAGGTGGGGGTTGCTGCATAGAGGGTACAAAGGTGGGTGAGAGCGGGACGGCGGACCACCAGTCCTGCAATTCTTCGGGCCCCTCAGTTGTCGGACCCGCCCCGTCGCAGTAGCCTAACAGGGGAGGTGGGATTGGGGTGGAAATTAGGGGAATGCTCCAATCTACAGGCTGCTACCCCAGTCTCTTCAGGCATTGTCACTTGTAAAGAAACCTTTCAGGGGTGCCCACCTCCCATGTAACCCATCTCAGATCCGACCCTTCAATTATGCGCCATCTCTCTGTCCTAATCTCTGGGCTGTAAATGACCTTCAGACTCCCATCAGGAACCCGCCTCGATTACTGCCCTCCAAATCTTGTTCCGGGCGCTACCAAGTCGTCCATGTTTGATCTCACTATAGTAAGTAAGTACAATGTATTGTCTGATTAATTTAAATAATTACAATTTGATATATTACATTAATGGAGTAGTGATAGTTCTTTTTAATGAGGACATTAGAATTGATGCACTTTTACAACACTTTGTACTATCCTAATAATGTTAGAAATATATAATGTGCTTAGATATTCTGATCGATTGGAAACAACTTATTATTTCTTAAACACTCATCACACCAGGTTTTATGCTCAATTAAAATTGCAATAATTGTAATTAATCAGACAATTAATGCATGTTATTTACTTGCCCAAGTTAGAGTAATGACTGAGTCCCAAAGTCTAATGTCCAGAACTTGAAGACAGACAAGGTGTTTTTTTAAGGCAGTTGCTGTATTGATATCGCGAATATAAATAGGATTATGCGTCGTAAACTATGATTTTACTTACTTAATGTTACTTGTGGAAGGAATTTACAGCTCATCTTCTCAGAACGTAAACTTTCTCTCTGCTACCAGAATTTGCTGGAGCAGGAATCAATTCAAATAAATGAGGTTTACAATCTCCCTGCTATTCGTCCTGTTCAGTAAGTCAACAGACCTTGGACATTGAAATTTGAGAAGATGAGGAGCAAATCATCACATTTGTTACTAATCAGATTTTACTGAATCATCTTTATTCCATTCATTCAGTAATTTAGCAGGATTAATAATAAAAATATGGTTAGATCAAAACATCTCAAAATGCATTAAGCTTGTTGCATAAATGAAATCTCTATTCTAAGAATGGTGCAACAGGGTTTAAGTCAGAACCCATACAGATGTAAAGTTCGAAAGAGAGTAAGCTCAAGCATAAAGCTAAAAAATATTCAAAAGGAATTTCGAGGGGCGTGGCCAAGATGGCGGCTTGATAGGACGTGAATCGCGAGGCTCCCCGGCCCGGTGCCCCTCTCGCACGTTTTTCTGGCAGCCACCCCCTTGAATTCTTGCCCGGACCCAGCGCAAAACGACCCTGCTCACTTGGGGGATCGCCAGCCGGGTTTCTCTGCGCTGATGACCGCTGGCGCCCCGCTTCTCCCGCCACTGACGCAGCCTGTGTGCCGGCGACGAAGGTTAGAGCCCTTCCGCCGCACTACCACACCTCAGCGGCTGCGGACGGTGGGCCGGAGAACCCTACAGGCGGGCAGCGAGCTACGTGTGGAAAAGTAAATTTTGCCATGTTATATGTGCCTACGTGTTCCCCACCTTATGTTATATGTGCATGATCGATATGCATGTATTCCTCTCTGATCGATTAAAGACACAATTACAGTTGTGTCCATCTCTAGTATGCCAGTTTCCAGTCCTCGTGAAAGCAACGAATATTAGACCTATGTAAACCTACGTTGCTACATTTCACAGTGTGCACGTTAATTCATTGAATTATCCCCGTTTCTAGGCCTCAAAAGGGCCCGGACTCAGATTCAGCTCCTGTTTCCTGAACCCTCTCCGAGGAGCGATACAGCCCCCACCTGCATCCCTGACCCTTAGCTTACTTCTTGCCACGCAGTGCCCGGCCCGGCCTGGCTCTGCCTCCCAGTCTGCCAAGAGTATGTTATGCTTCTAGTTATCAGTCCAGCCCTCCTTCTCTGCATTCCTTCTCTACTGAATCGCATCAATAGTTTCCGTCATGGTCTAGCCTTTATGTCTCCATGTAAGAGAAATACTGTATTAATATTCATAGAATATTCCTCGCACACACAATACATGTAGAATTATGCACGCATCAGTCCTAATGTCTATTAGCCTTTGCCCTGATAACTTTTGGATTCTATCAACATGTACTCTAAACACCAGATACTAGATATGCCTGGGTACATGTCGCTCTGACACTCCAGACTTTAGTCTCCTCTTCTAGCGCAGAAGTTAAAGCCCCCAGTTCTCCCTGGTAACACGTCATTGCCAGTTTGCGCGCACCACTAGGTTAGAGGTCCCAGCTGCTCAGGTAGCCCCCTCCATGTTTCCGCCCCTTTTATGACATATTCCGTTACGTTTGCACCACATGTCTATGTATACGCCCTGTACACGCCTTCTTGTTGCATCAGTTTTACCCTTATCTTTCGCGACTGTTACGAACCACGCCTACTGTATTGAATGTAATGTATTTTGTTTAACTATATATATTGTGCTCTGTTATTAAATGTTTTCCCTCATTCCCCATTCCCTTATGCTCCCAGATCCTGCCCGGCAGCTGTCGGGCCCTGCCATCCTATTCCCGTACAGGCTGTCCTGTTCCTGTCCTCTATGTCTGATTAAAGCCTGTAAACTCCAGCTACCTCGAATCTTGACTCTTATTTATTGAGCTACCTGTTTATTGATTATTCCGAAAAATAGATCCGGTATTAAATTATTTATATACCACATAATGGCGCCCGAATAGGGACTTGCCCTTTCCCCACGCGCAGGAGAAGCCACGCAGGCCCCCTGATCCTCTGCAGCCGTGACGGAACCATACCGTGCACGTGCAGATATTTCTGCTTCAAGTATCCCTCAGGCCCACGGAGGAGACGGAGGTTGCGGTCCAGCATCCAGACGAGGCGGTGGAGGAACGCGGCGAGTCCCGACCAGAGCCCAAGCCGAGAGTCCAAGGTCCGAGGTATCCGGAGGCCCACCTGTAACTGAAGTCCGAAGTTCGTCCGTCCGTCGTCGTAGCAGTCCAGTCCAGTCCGAGGCCTTCCGTTCTTGCTGCCCGGTGAGTACCGTTGCTGGGGTAGTATCTAGACAGGGTCAAGTAATTTGTCTCTGGTCCGTGGGTTTGGGTACACAGATCCAACATGAAGTGTTCACCTAGGTGGACGCGGGTCCTGACGTGTCTCTTTATGGGACCGGTAAGTTTCGTACTGTTTTAGCAGTGCATCCAGTCATTTTAGTAAGATTCTGTTCTAGTAAGTCCTGTTCTCGAGAAATTCATGTGTTCTGTTTTCAGTATTTCAGGTAATATTCTGTCCAAACTGTTATTCCATGTGTTTTCAATGTCGTGGTATGAGTGATTCGTTTTTAAGTTATTATTGTGTTCATCGTGTATTGTATTGTGTCCAGACTCCAGCCTAAGTTATGCCTCTGTTCACGAAGTTACGTCAGTTAAAAACCAGAAAAGGTCTGCTCGAGGAAGCAGTTCCTGTCCCGCCTAGGGACAGTCCAGGTCATTTTATGTATCATAAGCATGGCATAAGTGCCATATTATATCTAGACTTATGGGTGGAGTACACCAAAGAATTAGAAGAAAAGTATAGATGGCCCGTATCAGGTACGTGGGATGCCGAGTGCATCATGCGAGTAGAAGAAGTATTATGGAAAAAGAAAGCCAGACAGTCCCAGAAAGATGCCATCGAGTTATGGCGCAACGAATCTCATAAAAGAACCGAAAAAGAAATCAGAAAGTCAGAATTAAGTAGAGAATCCTCAGAAAGAGCCCAAGAAAGGGAATTAATCGAAATAGGTGAACAAGTTAAAGCCGAACAGTCAGACAGACAGAGAAATGCCCTTATTAAGGGTATGTAACCTCTTCTTGCCGAGGGCTTGCCAAAAGCAACCCCGGAAGCACCATGTAATTTTCCGCCGCCATTAGTTCCGATTAAGCTACGTCACAAACCGACCGCAGCTGATATTTTTCTCTCGTCCTATTTGGACGACACAGTCCCAGAATATGCAAATCCTGTTCCGCCAGCTCCTGTAAATAATGTAATTCCTGTTCCTCCAGCCACCGGGGCACCTGTTACAGCACCTGTTACGGTACCCCCGGTCCAGCCCATAGTACAAGTTCCCGCTACATCAGTCACTCTGCCCGCCCGTACAATACCCGTCGACGATTCCAGTTTAGGAGCCGCGGGGGGAGGTCCTCCTCGTACCCCGCCCCAACACAAACGTGTAACGTTAGTCGAGTTACATGAACGTGCGTTACAGCGTACGCCCAGACCCCAGTCCGTTGTAGATATCAGACGAGCTCTTACTGAATGCCGTTATGATTCAGTCCCAGGCGATGATAATATGGTTATATATTCATTGCGCGTAAGACGGGTGACCGAGTATTTGGTCACCCTACCGAATATGAAAGAAGATCTAGACAGAATGTATCGTTTCATCCGTACCGGAGAAGATCCAGAAAGTATTGGCGAAGTCATGTCTCAAAGGAAAGCTGAGACCCAGCTCATGCTATTAAAGTTTCTAATTAATTGTTTAATAAGGGAACAAGATTATCCGACTAAAGATCCGACCGAAATGAGAGTTCTGACAAGGTGGAGTGATCATATAGCCGAGGGAAGACACAAGACACTAGGTAGTATAGAGAGTATGTACAAGAAAATTCGTAAGGAAATAATAAGGTTACACGAGAAACGCAAAGCAGCACAAGTGTCCGAGAAAGAAGACAACTCTTCTACCGAAGAGGTAGACGACGAGAATCCCACTAGAATAGCGTATGTAGGTAGAACTAGACTTCCCGACCGACATTCACGCCTAGAACACAAGAAAGTTTTTCCTTCTCCAGCACCAGAACAAGGTTCTCTTGAGCAAGTATTCCAAGCCACCGATCACATTCTGAAATCACGAATCGGTTATAGTGAACTTAGTACCATGCATGAACAAGAAATAGCCCGATCCGCAGTCCGATGGGCTACTGATTCTACCACTTTTCCAGACGAAATAGTGGCACAAATGTTTCTGAAACTGCCCCCAGCCGAGCAGCGACTGGTGGGTATGTATATGATCCAGCACCTCATTACACTGTATGAGGGACAACATTCTGATCCAGGTCCGTTACATGATGTTCTGAACGAGTTACTCCAGTATAAATGGAAAGGTTTAGGTACCGATTTAATTAGTGTCATTTTAGAACAGCGCCACAAATATAGAACGTTTTTGAATCCGCATTTTGTTCATGTCTCACCTCCAGAAAGTAAACCATTTTACATAGATAGACAGCATCCGTTACGAGAAGTACACCCAGTTAGGACAGCGGGTGGTGAAATGCAACGAGTATTTGTTTACACCCCTATCACTAAGATGGAACTCCTAGAGATGAAGAAATTAATTCCCTGTCACGACAAAGATCCAGCAGGGTTCCATCGAGAATTAAAAGACATGCTCCGTATGGGAGAATACACGTATCCAGATATCATTAAAATGCTAAAGGTCCTGTTGCCCGCAGGGGTATATGAAAAACTCAAGGAAAAAGAATGGGAGGTGGGAGAGAAAAAGATTGATTGGACAGCTCTAGAAGCTGAAGATAAAATACGAGTACCAGGTACCGGTCTTGGGGACAAATGTAAAGAATTGCCCGAGTTATTGATACAAGTTTTGCCAAGGTTACTAGCCACTAAAAAGGAAGATTGGGATGCAATCTCAGCATGCAAACAGAAACAGGATGAAGACACTAGTGATTTCTATTCTAGATTTGAAAAATGTTTTATTATCAACAGTGGTTTGAAGACAAGTAGCGAGTCATACCCTCATCTTTTTGTTACTAAACTAGTCGAGAATTCAAGTCCACCAGTTAAAAATCGAGTTTTGAAAGTCGAAAGTACTTGGCAAGCTAGTACCCCGTCACAAATGCTCCAGATGCTCCAGTATCACCAGAATAGAATCAGGGAAGAGCAAGAACACGAAAGGAGACGTATGAAAGACACGAAAATGAAAGTATTAGTTGCACAATCTGTTCCACAAGACAGTCAGAAGAGGGGTCCGAATCAAGCCAGTCATCCTGCAGCTCCCGTTAAAGGGACTTGCAATTATTGTAAACAGCCAGGTCATTTTATAAACGAGTGTGCAGTTCTGAAACACAACATAGCTACTGGTAAGACTAAAGAAAGACCACGTCCGCCTAGACAAGAACAAGTTTCACTGACTTCTCAGTCACCACAGAATGCACAACAGACAGTTCCAGCACCGCAGCCCATCGCTGCAACACAGCATGTTACACAGCAAATGTACCAGTATGCTCAGTCAGAGTATCCAGAGTATCAACAGTATTCATGAAACAGCCTAGAGAGGGAGGTAGGCTTGCCTCTCATCGAGATACCTGTAGATCAAGAGGGTCCCTATGTACACAGTCAAGTATTAGGGAAAGACAGAAAGTTTCTGATTGATACAGGGGCAAGTAGGACTACTATCAGTCATGACGAGGTTCCAGGGGCTCCGCTCTCAGGCTATAAAAATGTTTCCCTTGGATTTTCAGGAAAGCCAATTGTTAACGAAATTTCGAAACCAGTTTCCCTAGAAGTTGGTCCATTGTCCCGAACTACTGATTTGTTACTTACGAAGTCATGTCCAGAAAATTTGTTAGGTATTAAAACACTGAAGGAATTAGGTGCAGTAATTTGCTGCTCCCCAGAAGGAGTCCGATTGTTTTTGAGAGACTTTAAAGGTCACTATGTATTACGTGATTTTGATCCAAGATTACTGAATGTTCCACAGCATTTATGGGCGCAAGGTCCAACTGATGTAGGATGTATGCACATCACACCCCATCGTGTGACTCTCAAACAAGGTATAGTTTTGCCACGAATCAGACAGTACAGATTGCCACCTGAGGCTGTAGCAGCCTTATCCAAAATTATTGACAAGCTCATTGTTCAAGGAGTGGTTGTAGAAACTGACTCCAATGTATGTAATTCTCCTATCATTCCGGTCTTGAAACGTACTGATCCCATTGCACCTCCAGTATATCGATTAGTGATTGACCTTCGAGAGCTTAATAAATGTATCATACCCCAGTATCCAGTAGTCCCCGATATTTCATCCCTATTGACAGCCATTGATTCTGAAGCTACATTTTTCACTGTTATCGACCTCAAGAATGCATTTTTCAGTGTCCCCATTCATCCAGACAGCCAGTACCTTTTCGGTTTTTGTTTAAATGGAAGGAGCTATAAATTCACACGAGCTCCTCAAGGTTTCACAGAAAGTCCTAGTATTTACAGTCAAGCACTTAAAAGACAACTAGACAATATTCACATGCCAACTGACACTGCCCTGCTCCAGTATGTCGATGATCTACTGATCACAGCCCGTTCTGAACGTGACTGCGAGCGTGCGTCACTTACCGTTCTGTATTTCCTGGCCGAGCAGGGCCACAAGGTGTCCCCTTCCAAATTACAATTCTGTGTCCAGCAAGTGATCTACTTAGGCCACTTACTGTCCAAGTGGGGTAGGCAGTTGACACCAGACCGTATCCAGTTAATAGCGAGTCTTCCACAGCCCAAGACACAGAAGGAGGTACGAGCTTTTATTGGCCTCACTTCTTATTGCAGACAATGGATTCCTCAGTATGCATTTCTAGCCAAGCCACTGATACAGTTAACGACGCAGGAGGCAGCCGTATCGACTGTCCTCCCTTGGACCCAGGAACATACATTTGTTTTCAATGAATTAAAGAAAGCCTTATGCCAAGCACCCGTTCTAGCAACACCGAACTACAGTAAGCCTTTTACACTTTTTGTCACAGAACATGATGGTACTGCATTATCTGTTCTTACACAAGATCAAGCAGGACAGTACAAGCCCTGTGCTTATTTTTCAAGCACATTAGATCCAGTAGCCCAGGCGCTGCCTGCGTGCCTCAAGTCAGTTGCAGCCACAGCTCTAGCAATCAGACAAAGTGATTCCATAGTGTTAGGACATTCCCTGACAGTACAAGTTCCACATTCCGTGGAAGTTCTTTTAAACCGAACACAGACTCAGCACTTGACAATTGCACGTTTAACAGGTTATGAACTGACACTGTTCCAGCCACACATAGAAATCAGACGCTGCAACATTCTAAATCCTGCTACACTGTTACCGTCCGTTACTTCAAATCCTGCCACACATGACTGTGTGGAAGTTGTTAACACTATGACAAAGCCAAGACAAGACCTGACAGACATTGCATTACCTAATCCCGACCTGACACTTTATGTGGATGGTTCATGTATGAGAACAAGTACAGGAGAACTAGTAGCCGCGTATGCAGTGACTACTGAAACTGAAGTTATAGAAACACACCGTATTGACACCCTGTCTGCTCAAGCAGCAGAGCTAGTTGCTCTGACCCAAGCCTGCATACGTGCCAAGAACCTGAAAGTAAACATATATACAGATTCACGTTATGCATTCGGAGTCGTACATGACTTTGGAGTGCTCTGGCAGGAGAGAGGTTTCATGACTTCTCATGGAACCAAGATTCAGCATGGTCTCCTCATTCAAGCTCTGTTAGATGCAATACATTTACCGACAGCTATCGCTATCATGAAGTGCAAGGCACATACGAAAGTTACTGATATCATTTCCCAAGGTAACGATCTAGCAGATCGAACAGCCAAGCTTATAGCTCAGACTCCAGACATTCCAGTTAACACGATACTGACACTCACTCCAGATCAGACTACTTGTATGACAGTCAAGGACCCTACACAAGATGTCATAAACATACAGTTACATGCTACTCCCGAAGAAATCAAGAAATGGTCCGAACAAGGAGGGGTCCAGACAGATCAAGGATGGTTGACGAAGGGAAAAGCCACATGGTTTCTCCCCGACTCTATGGTTCAAGTCATTATTAATACCGCACATAGTCCAGCACATCTAGGAGAAAAAGCTATGTTAGACAGTATTCAGAACCTATGGTTCAACAAGCATTTACGAGCTGCAGCCAAGCAGAAAGTCCGTACCTGTATGATATGTTGCCAGTTCAATCCAGGTAAAAGTGTCCCGGTGGAACAAGGTGGATTCCAACCCCCTGACCACCCTTTTGAGGTCCTCCAGATGGATTACATTCAGATGGAGCGATGTCGAGGTTTCAAGTATGTCCTCGTAGTTGTATGCGCTTTGTCCAGGTGGACAGAAGCATATCCAGTTCCAGATTACACAGCCGCGACCACTGCCAGGCAGTTGGTTCGTGAATTCTTTCCCCGCTATGGACTCCCTAGGGTCGTGTATTCTGATAACGGCCAGCCATTCTCATCTGAGCTTATGAAACATGTTTCCCTTCTGTTAGGGTACCAGTGGAAGTTCCATTGTGTGCGCCATCCTGAAGCAGCCGGTCTCGTAGAGAGACATAATCAGACCCTGAAAATACGTATTGCCAAGATATGTAAAGAGAAAGGTGTAGACTGGCTAGTTGCCCTGCCAGTTGCTCTATTTTATATGCGGATGGTTGCACAATTCAGATCAGGTCTGTCCCCGTATGAGGTCGTATTCGGCCGCCCCCCAAATATGTGGGGTACACCTAGACCCCGCAGTATTACAGATGTTTCCAGTAATATGCTGACAGATTACCTAGCTTCCTTGATGTCTGCCCTACACTCTTGTTGTTCACAGGTTGCCGCCGCATTTCCAGACAACACCGAGGTGAAACCGCATGAAGTCATTCCAGGCAACCTCGTGCTAGTACGGAACTTTGATCGTTCAAGTCCGCTGGAGCCCCGCTGGAAGGAGCCTCGCCTAGTCTTGTTAACCACGAGGACTGCCGTCAAGTTGGAGGGCAGGAAGGGATGGGTCCACCTGTCCCACGTCAAAAAATTCCATGGACTTCGTGAAAAATCTTTTGCTAAGGACTGCCAAATTTCTAAAGACTGCCTAAAAACAGACTCTGAACTTGATTCCGAACTTAAAGTTCCTCAGTTAGAGAAAACTCCGCAACAGGAGTATAAATTGAAACTCCGGTCTAGGAAAATAAGTCAGCCAGTTTAATTGTCTAAGTCCCTCTCGGGTGAAACGGTTAGACAGGTTTCTGACATGTATGAGATAGACCCCCATAGTGAGAGAGTTAGTCAAAACTCTATAAGATGTATCGTTTTTCTAAGTTTCTTATTGTTTCTAAGTTTAATGGTTACCTGCACAAGTTATGCATTACATTTATGTTTTCCAAGTTCACATGTAAACAAGTTTTCTAATGCTACAGTAGAGCACACATTTAGTGATCTGCCTCCTCACGAGTTATCCTATCGTCTTGCTATGCGAAACAATACATTTATAAGAATGTTACACTATTCACACCAGACCAGCAATGCCACTAATTGTTGGGTGTGTGGTCGACTCCCCCCTTTCCAGACGCCGAAGGGAGTTCTGCCACTTTTTCCTTATCCGTTTTCACATAATGGTTCGTGTGGAGCATGGTCCACGTTAACGTCATCCTCAAATGATATGTCCCTTCTGAATAGAACATGTTTTCCAGACCAGCAAGGTCTCCCCCATAGAACAGGGTTAGATCTAGAAAATGAAGTATATGATTTGGGTAATTATTCTTCGAATTTTATGGTCCTGAATGTTCAGTCCGATACTACTCCAGATTTGCCTGCTATTTCAGTACTACCAGTCAAAGGCGAATTATGTGTCAGAAAGAATGGTTCCGCACATGTAGGACATAGTGATTGTACTACTATTGTCAAGTATAGTGACAGTGGGAAATCTATTTTCAAAGCCTCACGTCATTCTTATTTTGTTTGTGGTCAGACCGCATATGTTCGTCTGCCCCTCGATTGGGATGGAACATGTTACATTGCCTTCCTACTGCCACCAGTTTTCCTAGCCCCATCTGATTATCACAGAAACACACATCTAGTACACGTCAGGCATAGAAGGGAGATCGAGTCCCCAATTGTCGATCAAACTGAAACTACTCTAGAACAGTATCAAGACTTTAATAAAGGTTTCTTCTTCTTTATAGGCCCTGTCCAGAATAGTAAGTTAATACGTAGGTTAACCAGAACCCTTGAAGCAGTAGTGAATGAGACTACTTCTGCTCTAGGTAACTTAACTGAAGAGCAATCTGCTATGAGATTTGTCGTGCTCCAAAATCGTCTCGTTCTTGACGTCATACTGGCCGATAGAGGAGGAGCATGTAGAGTCATCGGATCTAGTTGTTGCATTTTCATTCCTAATAACGCGCCGTCTGTTTATTCAGCTATAACCAGACTTCATAAAATTGCCCATCAGTTACACCAGAATCCAGGCACCTGGACATGGTCCGGTTGGCTCTGGAGTATTATATCTGCCTGGGGATGGAAAGTATTGTCATTCCTGGGTATTGCAGTAATGACCATATTCAGTTGCTGCCTCTGTATACAATGTGGCCCTGCGATTTGCGGCATGTGCGCTACCTCTTGTATTCCTAGTCCTAAGTCCCGTTCCAAGACAATTCGAGACGAGCAAATGATGCTATATGAAATGATAGATGGTATCATGAATATTGATGTTTCCTGATGGAAACGTAGGGCACAAGGAGGGAATGTGGAAAAGTAAATTTTGCCATGTTATATGTGCCTACGTGTTCCCCACCTTATGTTATATGTGCATGATCGATATGCATGTATTCCTCTCTGATCGATTAAAGACACAATTACAGTTGTGTCCATCTCTAGTATGCCAGTTTCCAGTCCTCGTGAAAGCAACGAATATTAGACCTATGTAAACCTACGTTGCTACATTTCACAGTGTGCACGTTAATTCATTGAATTATCCCCGTTTCTAGGCCTCAAAAGGGCCCGGACTCAGATTCAGCTCCTGTTTCCTGAACCCTCTCCGAGGAGCGATACAGCCCCCACCTGCATCCCTGACCCTTAGCTTACTTCTTGCCACGCAGTGCCCGGCCCGGCCTGGCTCTGCCTCCCAGTCTGCCAAGAGTATGTTATGCTTCTAGTTATCAGTCCAGCCCTCCTTCTCTGCATTCCTTCTCTACTGAATCGCATCAATAGTTTCCGTCATGGTCTAGCCTTTATGTCTCCATGTAAGAGAAATACTGTATTAATATTCATAGAATATTCCTCGCACACACAATACATGTAGAATTATGCACGCATCAGTCCTAATGTCTATTAGCCTTTGCCCTGATAACTTATGGATTCTATCAACATGTACTCTAAACACCAGATACTAGATATGCCTGGGTACATGTCGCTCTGACACTCCAAACTTTAGTCTCCTCTTCTAGCGCAGAAGTTAAAGCCCCCAGTTCTCCCTGGTAACACGTCATTGCCAGTTTGCGCGCACCACTAGGTTAGAGGTCCCAGCTGCTCAGGTAGCCCCCGCCATGTTTCCGCCCCTTTTATGACATATTCCGTTACGTTTGCACCACATGTCTATGTATACGCCCTGTACACGCCTTCTTGTTGCATCAGTTTTGTCCTTATCTTTCGCGACTGTTACGAACCACGCCTACTGCTACGCCTACTGTATTGAATGTAATGTATTTTGTTTAACTATATATATTGTGCTCTGTTATTAAATGTTTCCCCTCATTCCCCATTCCCTTATGCTCCCAGATCCTGCCCGGCAGCTGTCGGGCCCTGCCATCCTATTCCCGTACAGGCTGTCCTGTTCCTGTCCTCTATGTCTGATTAAAGCCTGTAAACTCCAGCTACCTCGAATCTTGACTCTTATTTATTGAGCTACCTGTTTATTGATTATTCCGAAAAATAGATCCGGTATTAAATTATTTATATACCACATACGGAGGGGCGATCTGAACGCCTGGCAGCGGATAGCCGGGAAGATCAGCACTCCCAGCCTCCTCCGGACATAACGAGCTCAGCCGGCGGCCGACCGACCGACAACTACAGGCCCCGGCGCGGGCCTTCAGGCGACCACCCAGGCCTCCTCCTGGCGGGCCTGCGGAAGCTCAACCTACGCGGAACACTGACCATCGGCCCCGCATACCCACTGGTCTTCCTCCACCTCATCGGCTGCCCCCCCCGGGGGAGCGCGCCGGGATCGGCAGCTCCGCCCCCTTGGGACCTTGGACAATCCGGCGGAGGCCTTCTGAACAATCTAGGCCCCGGCGCGGGCCTACCGGGCGGTGGCGCAAGACCATTCCCGCCGCCCCCACGGAGACTCGCCCCGGGCGGGGCACCGGTCGCCCACCCCCCACGACACGGCAGACTCCACCTCGCACCCCCGGCCCCCGGCGGGGGAGCCCCAACTGCGCTGAAGCCTCCTCACACCGGCCCTTCCGATCACTGCGAGCCCCGCTGGGGGCCTCTGACTACTCTGCGCCCCGGCGTGGGCCTGCTGGGCGGCCGGAGTGATTACCGCCCATCGCGTCATCCACAGCGGGCATCACACGGGGCGACGACAGCCCGCCACCGGGCGCGCCCCGGAGTCTCCCCACCCCCTGGCCTGCCGGCGAAGAGAGAGCACCGGCGACGGAGGACTCCACCCAGCAGCATCTCCCCGCATTGGACACGGTCTCCTGGACGGGAGGCACAAGGTGAGATGCGCCCTGCGATCTGGACCACCGAGTATTCTCCCCCCCCCCGGTCCCTGCACTCCCTGGTGGGTGACCCCCGGCTGCTGCGGACGGGGACGCAGTCCTGCCAGACGCTGTACCGGGCCATTGACTCCGGCTTCCTGCCCGCTGCCTGACACCTTTCATCCACCGGGGTCCCCCACTCAGCCACTGGGACCTCTCCACGACGTCCAACCTGCGGGACCGTCCTCCTGCTGGTACCAGGGCCCTGCTCTTTGGCCTGGCGTCCGGGCGCTCTTCCTGGGTTCGCGGCGCCCTCCCTCCACCGAACACAACTTCTCTCGGCGTAACACGTTGGCCCCAGCCCGAGTGACCTGGTCACCTCTACCATCGCTGCCTTGCTAGCCGCTACGCACTCCGAGCACCGCCTTTGCAGCTCCCCACGAAGGACTCTTGCCCCAGTTCGCCACCCCTGGAACGGCCTGCGGATCCTCCTCCCGGGACGCCGAGCCTGACCATTCGCATTGGACCCGGGCCGGCTCCGCGTCGCCCGCTGCCCCTCACGATTGGCCTCGCACCCGTGGCTGGGCGATCACTCGACAGCCCCTGAAGACACCCGTCGACTGGACCCCTTACCCTTTTCTGGACATCATGACGCACTCTACTCGCAAAGGGACCCGGAATGTGGTGGAACTCATGCACAAAGCGGCGTCGAAAGGGGACAAGGGCCAACCACAGCCGTCCCCGAAGCCTCCTGCGAGCCCCCAAGCACCGGACGACGATTCCGCTCCAATCACTAAAACCTTCCTGGCCTCCCTTTTCAACACGCTGCGGGAAGACTTTCAGACTTTGAAACAGGACCTGGCAGGGGAGCAACGTGAACTCCGTCGTGACATTGATGGCCTGGGGGAGCGGGTAGCCTCTCTGGAGGATGCTGATCAATCCCGCAGTGGGGAGGTGGAGAGACTCCAGCAGGAAATCCTTCGACTTCAGGATCAGCAGGTGGATCTACAATCGCACTCCGAAGACTTGGAGAACCGCTCCAGGCGGAATAACATACGGGTCAGGGGTGTTCCATTGAAAGCTGAAAAGGACAATGTGACCAATTACCTCCAAGACCTGTTCAGAGACGTCCTGGGTGAGCCGAGCGACTTTGAAATCCGCATTGATAGGGCTCACAGGGTAGGCATGGCACGCAGAGCACCTGCACCACCTCCGGACATTCTGGCGTTCCTCCCGGACTTTTCTCTGAAGGAACGCATCCTTCGTGAAGCCAGAAAAGCGCAACCCATCAGGTTTCGAGATGACCCTGTAGCCCTTTTTCAAGATCTTTCTAACATCACCCTACAAAAGCGCAAATCTTTCCGGCCCGCAACGAACTTCCTGCGAGATGCTGGGATACCCTACTCTTGGGGTCACCCGTTCCGTCTGATCTTCAAATGGAACGGATCTCTTCACCAGCTCAGATCGCTTCGAGACACCTGCTCCCTTCTGGGGATCGAAATGCCGGAGGGCTCACCCTCCAGAGACGCCTCTCCGTCCCGGTCGCAGGAGGACCCGTCTCGCCCTACGAGAGATGGCTGGCAGATGGTCCGCAGGAGGAGACCGCCGAGACCTATCCCGAAACCAGACCCGGCCACAGTCGCCCAGGAATGTGAAGCAGCAGTACAGGAAGTGGCAGATAACACAGCACCTGATCTGTAGAACATTGACCTTTTTGGGGGTGTTCTTTCACTCGCACATGGCTTAACTGGGGTTTGGGCCGGGGAGCCGCCAACTGGGCTGCAGCCATGGTACCCCTTTCATTGACTTTCTACGGACCTGTGCCTGCACGACTAGGCCGAGACTTTTACCAGTTTCTGTTGGGGGGATCGTTCTGGGAGGGGGCGGGGGGTTTGGGGGTTGGGGGTTCAATACTTGAGGGGGGTTGGGCTGGTCCACTCTGTTGGGGTTAGGGTGGCCTCGGGGGGGAGGGAACTGTTGGGGGGGACCAGTACGCCATGGGATCTTTGCACACACCAGGGATTGACTACGTGCTCCATCACTGCGCAGCGTCTTGCACTACTGAGCCCGTTCGCCCCCACGTGCCTTAGCGATGGCTGATACACTCAAAATCCTGTCTCTTAATGTCAAGGGACTCAACAACCCGATCAAGCGCAGGGCTATCATCTCCTACCTAGAGAATTCTGAAGCCGATGTCTGCCTGCTGCAAGAAACCCACCTCTTGGCTAAGGACTGGCACCGGCTGCGCTCCCGCGCTTTCCCACAGCAGTTCTTCTCCTCTCTCCCATCAAAGAAGGCTGGGGTGGCTATACTCATATCACGGCGCTTCAAAGGCAAGGTAGGGGCCAAAATAGGGGAAATTAAAGGACGCCTTCTAGCCCATACTTTCCAGATAGGCAATACCACTTACGCGATAGGCTCCATCTATTCCCCCAACACAGGTCAGGAACCCTTCTTGCTCTCCGCAATCTCAGAAACGCTTCAAGCACCTCACACCCACATGCTCCTAGGCGGGGACCTCAACCTCGTCATGGATACCGACAAGGATAGGTCGGGGCGCCGCTATGGGGACACCGGGGCGATCTCGCAGAAGGGCATTACTTGGCTGCATGATAGAGACATCTCGGACCTGTGGAGACACGCACACCCACTCACAACGCAGTACACATTTTACTCACACGTACACCACACCTACGCACGCATAGACCACTTCCTGGGCTCATCGGGCCTCATTCCCCACATTGCCACAGTGTCAATTGTCCCGGCAGCCCTCTCCGACCATAAGGCAGTGGAACTGACGCTTAGCGTGCCCAGGTCGCCGCGCACTCCGGGGTCGTGGAGGCTTAATGAAACCCTCCTACAGAAACCGGCGGTAGCCCACCAGCTTCATAAATGCATATCAGACTACTTGGCCATCAACGACACCCCTGGTGTGTCGGTGTCGTCCTTGTGGGGAGCCTTGAAAGCTGTCGTTAGGGGGGAGCTGATTACAATTTCAGCTGCGGACGCCAAACTTCGCAAAGAAAAGAGGGGCGACCTCTCCGACAAAGTTGCGGAGCTGGAGAGAGTTCACAGCCGCACTGGTGCCCCGAGAATTTGGCGCCAACTTAAGGCTGCCCGGGCTCAGCTGGCTAGCCTCGACACCGACAGGGCAGAATTTGCTGCTCTTCGCCTCCGTCACACGTATTACGTGGGGGGCAACCGCACTGGCCGGCTCCTGGCCAGCGCCTTGAAAGCCAAACTCCAACGCTCCAAAATTACGACGCTACTGGACGACGCCGGCGATGCAGTTACTGAGGACGCTCAGATAGCCTCAGCCTTTCGCTCCTTCTACGCCTCTCTATACTGCGCGGATAAGGCATCACCAACAGCCATTGACACTTATTTGCAATCTGCCGATATCACGCCATTATGTTCGGCGAGCGTGGAAGCCCTAGATGCCCCCATTCGCACCGACGAGATCCTCGCTGCCATTGCGTGCCTCCGTCCGCTTAAATCCCCGGGCCCTGACGGCTTTTCGTCGGGCTTTTATAAGTCCTTTGGCCATGTCCTGGCGCCTATCCTCACCAGGCTGTTTAATTCCTTTGATGGCCCGAGCTCCATCCCGCCCGATATGCTTGCAGCCGACATCGTGGTCCTGCCTAAGCCGGGCAAACCCCCGACGCATTGCTCCGCGTTCCGCCCCATCTCCTTACTCAATCTAGACCTGAAGCTGTTTACGGGGGTACTGGCGGCTCGCCTAGGTCCCTGCCTCCCGGGCATCCTCGAACCAGACCAATCGGGCTTTGTCCCAAACCGCCAGTGCAGTGACAACACCAAAAGACTCCTGCACCTCGTGGACAAAGCTCATTTTCAGGTCTCAGATTCTGCCCTATTAGCCATCGATGCAGAGAAGGCTTTCGACCGTGTCGACTGGACCTATTTACGTGCTGTGCTACGGCGCTATCACCTGGGCGACCGGTTTCAGGCCTGGATCGCGAGCTGCTACCACCGTCCCTTGGCCCGTGTCCGGCTGGGTGGCCTCAAGTCAGACCCCTTCGAGATACAGAGAGGCACCCGCCAGGGATGCCCTCTCTCACCCCTCTTATTTGCTCTATACGTGGAGCCTTTAGCGCAGAAAATCCGCGATAATCCTCACATTACGGGAATGTCTTTCGGCAACGAACCCCACGTGGTAGGACTGTACGCGGACGACATAATCGCCGCTTTGGACCGCCCATCTAGCTCCATACCGGCGTTTCTGGCGGAGCTGGAACAGTTCGGCGCGGTATCAGGTTTCAAGGTTGACCAGGGGAAGTCCCTGATACTGCCCCTTGGCAGCCATGCTCTTCCTAATAACCCATCACCTACCTTCGGATGCCAATTGCGGTCCACCACTCGGCTTCCATACCTAGGGATCACCCTGACCTCCTCCACGGTCTCGACGGTCAATCACAATTACTCTACTTTATCATCCCAGATCCGGGCCGATCTCGCGCGTTGGTCAAAGCAGCCCCTCTCCCTACTTGGCAGGATCGCGGCGGTAAAGATGTCGGTCCTACCCAAGATACTATACATCTTTCAGACCCTCCCGGTGTCCCCGCCACGGGGAATGCTAGCTGACCTCCAACACGATCTTCACCAATTTGTGTGGGAGAAGAAACGCGCCAGGCTGCATCAACGAGTTGCGCCCAGGACTGTTGACGAGGGCGGCCTCGGGATCCCAAACCTGCTGCAATACTTCCAGGCCTCGCAAGTTCGATATCTAGTGGAGTGGTACCGGCCCGAATCAGAGAAGAGATGGCTCTTTCAGGATAGGGCCATGGCACAGACCTCCCTGTGGAAGATACCGTTTCTTGCTCGCCAGCACAGACCGCGTTATCTCCTCCGCTCCCCTATCACCCGAACCACTATGGTGACCTGGGACATGGTGGCGGTCAAAAGGGGCCTCACGACCTTCCCATCCCCACTTACCCCGCTCTTTGATAACCCCGCATTCCCGCCCGGCACGGACACTCGAGCTTTCCTGCAATGGCGTGACACACCTTGCCGATCGGCTGGGCACCTCTTTGATGTGGAGGGGTTCCTCTCTCTAGCCGACATTTCGCGAGACTATGGAGTGGATAACCCTCACATGTTTCAATATTTCCAAATCCGCCACTGGCTCTTACAGCCGGACGTTGCCCCTTTGGTCGGCCGGCAAATGACGCCGTTCGAACGCTGGCTTGTGTCCAAGGACTCAGATAAACATCTTATCTCAGACCTGTATCGGATGCTCTCCCCTGCTGCCGACCCTGCTAAAACTGCTGGACAGCGGCGATGGGAAGCCGAGCTCGGAAGACCTCTCTCCCCCATAGAATGGACCCACATATACTACAGGGCTGCCCACACTACCCGCAATACCAAAGCCAGGGAATCGGCGATAAAATTGGCTATCTACTGGCACCTTACCCCAGCGAGACTCAATCAAGGCAACCCGACCCGAAGCGCGCTGTGTTGGAGAGGATGTGGCAGCCGGGGCACACTGACTCACCTCCTGTGGGAATGTCCCGCCTTGCAAGAGTACTGGAAAGTTGTCCTGGACGACATTGATTCCACGTTCGACACTGAGATCCCACGCTTCCCAGCATACACACTCCTAGGGCTCCCCAATGCGCTTACATTCCCCCTGAGATCAGCCCGCGGCAAACAGATGGGCATCGCTATGCAGGCAGCGTCACAACAAGTCCTGTCGCTCTGGGGCTCCACTATCCCACCTACCCACACTGGCTGGCTACACAAGTTGTGGTTCACGTTAGGTATGGAACGGATTCAGGCCACGCTCACACATACATCTGACTCATTCCGAACTACTTGGCAACCGCTCCTGACGTTGCTCTCCAGGGAATTCCATGAAATCACTTGCCCGAAGTACCTTCGCATCCTACGCCTTACAGACTGCATGGTGGACCAAACGCGACCTGGGATACCTTGATACACTTAGATTAGCTGTAGCTCACACGATACCTATGGAAGAAGGCGTACTGGTGGGGTGGGGGGAGGGCGTTCGAGTAGGGTGTTAGGGGGGGGAGGCGGGTTTTCAGGGCTGGCTTTTTTCTTTGTTGCTCCGACTAGGGGCTTCTCTCGATCTCCGGGCAATGCCTCTCCATCTGGGCATGATCAACCTGCTCACCTAATGCTTATTAGAGAAGACGTGTCTGTCTGTCTCGCTTGCCTATTTTGCCTGCTGATTGCTCATTGCTATGCCCTGCCTGTTTTTTCTGTTTTAAAACTCAATAAAAATACTTTGAAATTAAAAGGAATTTCGATCAAAGCAGAACTTCTCATAAAAGGAGAGGTTCATGAAACTAGAATCTCAAAGCAATAAGGCAGGATAAATCTGCAGTAGCAACCGCAATCAGCAACAAGCATTGGCATAGCCAATAGGTCTCGCCTTTGGACCTTACAAGTGTTTAGTTATTCAGCACAATATCCTTAGTGCAACAACATCAAGTGTTACATGGCTAAACACTTATAAGGTCCCAAAGGCGAGACCTTTTGGCTATGCCAATGATTGTTTTTAGTGAGTGGCTCGTGCAGGTATGCCACTGTGAGGTAGAGATGCTGCGAGTGCTTTTACAGGAGCCCCTGTGACAGTGCGCCTCTTCAAAATGTATCTTGTGTCGGGTGTAATACTTCTAGCCCCTATTCCCGTCTTCTCGCACCCAATGCATCATTAAATGTCCCATGTACAGCCGGGATTGACACTCCTATTACCTCTTCCCTCCAGTAACACTATACCCGTCACGGGTGGTGGTGGTGGAGGACGAGGTGGTGGTGGTGGACGAGGTGGTGGTAGTGGACGTGGTAGTGGTGAACAACGTGGTGGTGGTGGACGTGGTAGTGGTGGTGGTGGAGGACGTGGTGGTGATGGTGCACGTGGTGTGGAAGTGGTGGTGGATGTGGTGGTGGATGTGGTGGTGGACGTGGTGGTGGACGTGGTGGTGGACGTGGTGGTGGACGTGGTGGTGGTGGACATGGTGGTGGTGGTGGACATGGTGGTGGTGGTGGACATGGTGGTGGAGGTGGTACTGGTCGTGGTGGTGGACGTGGTGGTGAACTTGGTGGTGGTGGTGTACATTGACGTGGTGGACATGGTGGTGATGGTGGACATGGTGGTGGACGTGGTGCTGGGTGTGGTGGTGGTGGACGTGGGTGGTGGACAACATGATGGTGGTGGTGGAGGACGTGGTGGTGGTGGACAACTATTGGGTAGGAGGGTGCTGGCAGAATGCAGAAGGAGAGGAGGATCTCGAAGGACACATGGGAGAGCAGTAAGAGGCTGGATATTAGAAACAAAAAACGTGGAGTAGATAGAACACAAAACTGATTTAACGTGGTGGTCCCTTCTTATAGCGCATGTGAATGTTCCTTAGCATGAAAAACACACCAGGAGAGACAAGGGACTAAGGGCCCGATGTAGGTAAATTAGATTTACCGATTCATAAATACCGAATTTTACCGATTCAATATTCATGAATCGGTAAATCTAATGTAGGTAATTTTTCGGTAAAAATACCGAATCGGTAGGATTCGGTATTTACCGAATCTGTAATTACCGAATCTGTATTTGTCATTGATTCCTATGGGCCTTGAAGCCCATAGGATTCAATGGCAAATATCGATTCGGTAATTACAGAATCTGTAAAATTACCAAATTGCCAAGGGGGACAGGGTGTCACTTTGACACCCTGTTGCACCCCTTTTTGTGGCTTGTGTGCCATGTGACACACATACATGCCCTAAGGGCATGTATGTGTGTCAAATGGCACAGGTGTACATGCACAGATGTGCATGTACACAGGTATTCGTTATTTACCAGGCAATAGTATTACATGGTAAATAACGAATCGGTAAGGGCCTGTGGCACTGTTTTAGTGCCACCTACATATTGTTTTACCGATTCGGTAAATTTACAGAATCAGTATTTTACCGAATTGGTAAATTTACCGATTCGGTAAATATACCGAATCTGTAAATTTAAGGCCCCTACATCACCATTTGCAAATACCAGTCGGTAACGGCCGAAATCGGCCATTACCGACCGGTATTTGCCGACCTACATCTGGCCCTAAGACTTCTCCGGATCCCTTAATGTCAATATAAACTCACTCAACAGAGAAGTACTAAAAACTGTGCTCCCATCTGTATAGTGTGAAAGACAGGCTGAAAGGAATATGCTACTTACCAGTATGCATCTGTTCTTGGCATGTAGGGCTGCTGACATTCATATCTATGCATAGATCGCCGCCTAGTGTTGGGTCCGGATGATTGCACATTGTTGTCCTGGAAGAGTCTTCGAAGTATCACGAGATAGGTGGCTCCTCCCTTGGACTACAGTGCGCATGGGCATCCCCTCCATGCTCAGATTGTTTTTCGCCATTGTGGCAGAGATGGAGTGTGATACAGTAAGTGATGACCATGCATGAGAGTAAGTACGTGAAGTGTGAATGCTACAGCTGCGACAGACACCGGGGAGGAGGGCGGGCGATATGAATGTCAGCAGCCCTACATGCCAAGAACAGATGCATACTGGTAAGTAGCATATTCCGTTCGAGGCATGTGGGCTGCTGAATTCATATCTATGCATAGAATACATAGCAGTACCCTCGCTAGCGGCGGTTGCCCGTGCCAGCTGCAGCAGTCTGAAAAACTATTTTGAGAACATCCTGACCTACAGCAGCTTGCTGTTTTGAGTGTACATCCACGCAGTAGTGTTTGGTGAATGTGTGTATGGTGGTCCATGTGGCTGCTCTACATATGTCCTCTAGAGGGATGTTACCTAGGAAAGCCATGGATGCCCCCAATTTGCGTGTGGAATGCGCTTTGGGGGGGGGGGGGGGGGGGAACTGTTAGCGTGCGTTTAGCTTTTTGATAACAGATTTGGATGCATTTAACAATCCATCTGGCTATGCCTGATTTTGAAATTGGATTGCCCTTGTGCTGTGGAGAGAAGGCAACAAACAGCTGTTTAGTCTTCCTGAAGTCTTTGGTCCTGTCAATGTAATACAAGAGAGCCCTCTTGACATCTAGTGTGTGCAGCGCTCTGTCTGCCACGGAGTCAGGATTTGGGAAGAAAACAGGCAGTTCAATAGTTTGGTTGATGTGGAACTGTGATACTACCTTGGGCATGAATTTGGGGTTGGTGCGCAGCACAACCCTATTAGCATGTATCTGTATGAAGGGCTCCTGAATAGTGAGCGCTTGCAGCTCGCTAACCCGTCTGAGCGACGTAATAGCCACCAAAAAAGCCACTTTCCATGTGAGAAACTGTATCTCACAAGAGTGAAGAGGCTCAAATGGCGGGCCCATGAGCCTGGTGAGGACTATGTTGAGGTTCCACACAGGCGAAGGCGGGTGTCTTGGAGGGATGACCCTTTTGAGGCCTTCCATAAAGGCTTTAATGGCTGGCACCCTGAAAAGGGATAGGCGCTGTCTATTTTGAAGGTAGGCCGCCATTGCCGCTAAATGTATCCTGATGGAACTGTACGCCAAATTACTTTTGTATAGGTGCAGCAAGTAAGCTATGATGTTTTGGGTGGAAGCGTCAAGCGGAGATATGTTATTATTGGAACAATAGATAACAAAACGCTTCCATTTGGCTGCGTAGCAGGCACGTGTGGTAGGACGCCTAGCCTCCTTCATGATGTTCATGCAGGCAGGGGGCAGGTTTAGGTAACCAAACTCTATGACTTCAGGAGCCATATTGCAAGGCTCAATTGTTGCGGATCTGGGTGCTGAATGTCGCCACGGCTCTGAGTGAGGAGACTGGGCGTGAGTCTGAGGCGTTCGTGGGGCACCACGGAAAGCTCTAGGAACGTGGTGTACCACGCCTGCCTCGCCCACGTTGGAGCAACCAGGATCAGTGTCATGGAGTGTTGCCTCAGTTTGCGTGCCACTAGCGGTATGAGTGGAGCTGGAGAAAAAGCGTACGCAAATCTGTTCGACCAGTCCATCCATATCGCATTGCCCTGAGACTGCGGGTGTGGGAACCTGGCGGCGAAGGCGTGGCATTTTGCGTTTTCTTGTGTGGCGAAGAGGTCTATTTGTGGATGACCCCACCGCTGGAAGTATGGCTGGAGCACTGATGGGTGTAATTCCCACTAGTGCATCTGATGACTGTGTCTGCTGAGCAGGTCCGCCATCTGGTTGTTCCTGCCCGGGAGGTGTTCCGCCATGAGGAACATGTTCCTCTGAATGGCCCACTTCCACATGCACTGTGCTAGGTGTGACAGTTGTGGAGAGTGTGTCCCCCCCTGTTTCTGAATGTAATACAGTGCAGTCATGTTGTCCGTCCGGATCAGCACGACTTTGTTGCAGAGATGCAACCTGAATGCCTTCATCGCCAGAAAGATTGCCATCAGTTCTAGTAGGTTGATGTGCAACCTCTGCTGCTGCGGTGTCCATAGGCCCTGCACTGTGTAATGGAGGACATGCGTTCCCCAACCCTGGAGAGATGCGTCCGTTGTTAGCACCAGCTGTGGCACAGGCTCCTGGAACGGTCGTCCCTTGCAAAGGTTGTGTGGGTTCCACCAATGCAGAGAGCTGAATGCACGACCGGTCACCAACACTAGGTCTTTGAGATTTCCCTGAGCCTGGTTCCACTGGCGTGCCAAGCATTCCTGAAGTGGACGCATGTGCAGCCTCGCGTGAGGGACTATAAAGATGCAAGAGGCCATCATGCCGATGAGCTGCATAAACACCTGTGCTGGGAGTGAATGTTGCGGCCTGAATCTTTGAATCAGAGTTTGCATACTGGCAACTCTCGCTAAGCTGGGGTGCACTGTGGCAGTCAGCGTGTTGATTTCTGCGCCTAGGTACTGTCGCACGTGTGCAGGCTGCAGATGAGACTTTGGGTAATTGAGAGACCCTAGACTGTGCAGAAGGTGTATTGTACGTGACATGTGGTCGGCACACTGCTGGGCCGACTGCGCCTGGACGAGCCAGTCGTCCAGGTACGGATAGACGTGGATGTGTTGCCTCCAAAGATGCGCGGCCACTGTCGCCAAACACTTCGTGAACACTCTGGGGGCAGTAGTGACCCCGAAAGGCAAGACCTTGAACTGGTAATGCTGGTTGTGGACGGTGAACCTTAGATACTTCCTGTGACTTTTGGGAATGGGAATGTGGAAGTATGCATCCTTTAGATCCAAGGTTGCCAGGAAATCTCCTTGCCTGAGCAACGGGAGAACTTGCTGTAATGTGAGCATGTGAAAGTGTTCTGAGAGTATATATTGGTTTAGGGGCCTGAGGTCCAAGATGGGCCTGAGGGATCCGTCTTTTTTTGGTATGAGAAAGTACAGAGAGTACACCCCTGTTCCCTGCTGTTCCACAGGCACGAGTTCTATGGCCCCTTTTTGTAGCATGGAGACGACCTCCTGCTCCAATAAGTGCATGTGCTCTGCGGACATAGGACGGTGCCTTGGGGGTATGTTGGGTGGAGTGGAAGTGAGCTCCAGACAATAGCCGTGTTGTATAATTTGTCTCACCCACCTGTCTGTAGTTATGCTTTCCCAGACTGGCAGGAACTGTTGGAGCCTTCCCCCGACCGGGGTGGTATGGTTGGGGGGCAGTGACAAGACGTCACTGCTTGGTAGTGGCAGAGGATCTGGCATTATTGTTTCCACGACCCCTGCCCTTTGCGCTGTTTCCACGGTATCCACCTCTATTGTTCTTGGCATAGGTGGATTGGGAGCCCCCTTTGTTGTATTGGGCCTGTTGTGACGCCTGCCCCCTTGAGGCTCCCCTGTTACCGGAGCGACGAAAGGAACCTCCCCTGAACTGCTGAGACTGCAGAGCCCCCATGGATTTGGCAGTGTCAGTGTCCTTCTTAATCTTCTCAAGTGTGGTGTCTACTTCTGGACCGAAAAGGAAGTCAGGGTTGACAGGCTGATTGAGCAGGTTAGTCTGGATTTCTGCCTTAAATTCAGAAATGCGCAGCCAGGCATGTCTCCGGAGCATATTTATTTATTTATTTATTTTTTGCAATTTTTAAAGCGCTGCAATTACCCGTGGGTGTCTCGGCGCTAAAGGCTAAAAACTAACTAGCCAGTGATTAAACGTTGAAACAATGAATAAAAGTGATCTATGAGGAATGTCATTGAGAAAACAGCCAAGTCTTTAGCTGCTTTCTGAAGACAATCAATGATGGACTAATCTTTATATTAAGGGGAAGGGAGTTCCACAATTTCGCAGCTGCTATAGTGAAACATCTGTCTCCCCAGGTCACTTTCCGTGTTCTAGGAATCTGAAGCATGTGAGCCGTGTTAGAGCGCAACGTTCTAGGGGTTGCCAAAGGTTTAAAGGAACTTCTCAGGAATTTAGGGCCCGTGTTGTTTATTGCCTTATAAACAATACAGAGGGTCTTAAACTTCGTGCGACTTCTGACTGGAAGCCAGTGCAGTTGGTTTAGGTGTCCAGAAACAGAGCTGTATTTGGGAATGCCCAATAGAACTCTGGCGGAGGCATTTTGTATTAGTTGCAGTTTGGAAATAACCTTTTTTTGAGCATTGAGGAAGAGGGCATTGCAGTAGTCAGTGCGAGAGAACACCAGTGTGGATATGAGTGTTTTTCCCAAAGCTATGGGAAGATACGGTAAAAGTTTCTTTATTTTCCTTAAGATGTTAAAGGAAGATGAAACTACCGCATTCGCATGATGATGGAAAAGGAGCTTGTTGTCAAATATCACTCCCAAATTTCTGACTTTACTAACAGGTTGGGGTGGAATTCCCAGTTCCTCAGGCCACCATAAAGGGGACCACAAAGGTTGAATATTTCCAAACAGCATAACTTCCGTCTTAGATGAATTAAGTTTTAAGCAGTTGGAAGCCATCCAACTGCTAATGGCCCTCATACCATTCTTAAAATTTGCTGCGACCGTGGGTCCATCTTTATGTATAGATAACACCAACTGAGTGTCGTCAGCGTATGTTGTCAAATTGATGTTATACTCTTTTATTACCCTCGCTAAGTCCGAAACATAGATATTGAAAAGGGTCGGACTTAGCGAGGAACCCTGAGGGACTCCACAGGGAAGGCTGAAGGTAGGTGATGTGAAAATGCCCAACTTGACAGCTTGTCTACGATCAGCCAAGAATGATGTAATGAGGTCCCTAGCTCTATGTTTAATGCCGATGGCCTCGACACGGCCGATCAGAGTTGCATGATCGACCGTGTCGAAAGCCGCCGACAGGTCCAACAAAATCAAGACAGCCTGTCCACCCTTATCCATTGTGGCCCTGATTTCATCTGCCGCCTTGATCAGGGCGGTCTCTGTTCCATGACCTTGCCGGAAACCGAACTGGGTTTCGTCTAACAGGTCATTAATATGAATATAGTCAGATAGTTGTTTATTCATGACCGATTCAAAGATCTTAGCTGGAAACGGCAGAGAGGCAATGGGACGATAACTGGAAGGTAGTGTAGGGTCCAGAGAAGGTTTTTTGAGAAGCGGCCTGATAATGGTGTTTTTCCAGATGGTAGGGTAGGAACCTGTAACAAACATACTATTGCAGATATGTGTCAATGGCATGGAAATAATGTCTGGAATGTTATTGAGTATGGATGGATGACAAGGATCCAGAGGGGAACCAGATTTGATTGACTGAATTAATTTGTGAATATCTTGTGGATTCATGCTGGTAAATTCAGTAAAAGCTGTCGGAGTCTCGTGTAGCTGAGAGTCAAAAGTATCAGAAGTTGTCACTTTTGGGCTGAAATCCTTAAATATGGATGTGACCTTTTCGGAGAAAAAGTCAGCCAATGCGTTACAGAAATTTTGAGACGTTTCAGTCGAGGGATTAGATGGTTCGGCAAGGTGGTTGACAACTTCAAACAGTTTCTTCATGCTACAACGGGCTTGGTTTATTTGGGCAGTATAATAGATGTTTTTCTCAAGTACTATGCTCTGCTTATAGCTGAGAAGTGCAGCTTTATAAGTAGTCTTGTCTACTGAGTTATAGTTTTTACGCCAATGTCGTTCCTTGTTGCGACAATATTGTCGTTGGAGTCTAAGGTTTTCGGTAAACCATGGGGCCGAAGGGGTCTTCCTGTTGCATTTGTATGTTTTAGGAGGGGCCAAGGTGAGAAAAGCTTCTTCCAAAATAGAAGTATAGGTAGCAGCTGCAATGTTTGGGTCAGATACATTATCTATACTTGTAAAGGCATCAGTAAGAATCTGTGCAAGTTGATTAAAATCAAGGTTTTTCCAATCTCTGGAGGTTAAATCAGGATTTACAGACGTGGTGTAGGGAGCTGTAGTTTTAATTCGAATATCAAATAAAATAGCGAAGTGGTCAGACCACGTTAAAGGAAGTATTACGTTCTTAATAATATGGGGGTTATTAGTAAATATACCGTCAAGCGTATGACCTGCTTCATGAGTTGGCTCTGTGATCAGTTGTTCAAGACCTACAGCAAGCAGATCATTAATAAGCTGATCAGTGTCTTTATCTAACAATGAATCGAGATGAAAATTAAAATCTCCCAGGAGAGTGAAGTATTTATGATCTGCAGATAGCTCGCTCAACTGATTGAGTTGAGAAAGAAAGTTCGGACGAGAACCTGGGGGTCGGTATAGAAGAGTGCCTGTGAATGTTTGGTTAGTGGTAAGGGTAATCGTAAAAGCCAACGCCTCACAGCTTGAATGTTTAAGATCGATGGTTTTTACACGGAGGCAGTTACGGTATATTATAGCAATCCCCCCGCCTTTATGGGCTGAGATACGATCCTGCCTATGGACGCAGTAATCCTCTGGCATCGCAGCCTTAAAGTCCGGCCCTGATGCATTGTCTCCCCAGGTCTCAGTCAAAAATAGGAGATCAATAGCATAGTTGTTGAGCAGCTCCAATATGTCAATTTTATGACAGGGGAGCGAGCGGGCATTAACGAGTGCGGCGTGTATAAGTTTCTGAGGATTTGGGGGAATGTGGGTTTGGGTAACCGTGCTCTTATTAGTGCACAAAGTGCATAAGAAAGGCCCTCCAATGGGGTCAGCTAATAAGCATATCGGAGGCACATGTACAGTCTGTAATGTGTTGTTAAAATAACGGAGTTCATTAGCAGTGTAGACTATCCTTGTTGAGGGCGGCGATGTAAGGGAGGTGGCCCTGGGCTCGGTCCAGGCTCGGACGGGCGCAGACGGGCTTGGCTTAGGCGCGGCGTCGGCGCGCGCCCGGCGCGCCCGCTGCGCCAGCCCGCTGCGCCGTCTGGAAATAACGCACATTATATAGCTGGTTGAGGAGGGCGTGAGTCCTGCGCGACTAGAGCGCTGACCCCGCTATCCCCAAGATGGCGCCCACCGCTGCCAGACGCGTGAGGAAATCGCCACAGACAGAGGTAGGGAAGTATTAAAAAGAGCGTGTCAAGGGTGTCAGAGTGCCTACAATAATTCCCATTACATTCTCTAATTAAAAGCCCCCAAATAAAATTTTACGAACTAAATGCAATTTTTGTCACAGCCTGTGCAAAACGCTGAAAAACACTGTTAAAACAGTCTCAGTAGTATATCACTGGTGTCAAGCGATTAGCTCGCAGCCCCAGTCGCAATCACCGGGGAGAGCTTCTTAGGCAACGCGGCCACCGGGAACCTGGCTTAAATGTACTGGGAGGGCGGGAGTCCTGCGCGACTAGAGCGCTGACCCCGCTATCCCCAAGATGGCGCCCACCGCTGCCAGACGCGTGAGGAAATCGCCACAGACAGAGGTAGGGAAGTATTAAAAAGAGCGTGTCAAGGGTGTCAGAGTGCCTACAATAATTCCCATTACATTCTCTAATTAAAAGCCCCCAAATAAAATTTTACGAACTAAATGCAATTTTTGTCACAGCCTGTGCAAAACGCTGAAAAACACTGTTAAAACAGTCTCAGTAGTATATCACTGGTGTCAAGCGATTAGCTCGCAGCCCCAGTCGCAATCACCGGGGAGAGCTTCTTAGGCAACGCGGCCACCGGGAACCTGGCTTAAATGTACTGGGAGGGCGGGAGTCCTGCGCGACTAGAGCGCTGACCCCGCTATCCCCAAGATGGCGCCCACCGCTGCCAGACGCGTGAGGAAATCGCCACAGACAGAGGTAGGGAAGTATTAAAAAGAGCGTGTCAAGGGTGTCAGAGTGCCTACAATAATTCCCATTACATTCTCTAATTAAAAGCCCCCAAATAAAATTTTACGAACTAAATGCAATTTTTGTCACAGCCTGTGCAAAACGCTGAAAAACACTGTTAAAACAGTCTCAGTAGTATATCACTGGTGTCAAGCGATTAGCTCGCAGCCCCAGTCGCAATCACCGGGGAGAGCTTCTTAGGCAACGCGGCCACCGGGAACCTGGCTTAAATGTACTGGGAGGGCGGGAGTCCTGCGCGACTAGAGCGCTGACCCCGCTATCCCCAAGATGGCGCCCACCGCTGCCAGACGCGTGAGGAAATCGCCACAGACAGAGGTAGGGAGGTATTAAAAAGAGCGTGTCAAGGGTGTCAGAGTGCCTACAATAATTCCCATTACATTCTCTAATTAAAAGCCCCCAAATAAAATTTTACGAACTAAATGCAATTTTTGTCACAGCATAACGCTAGTGTTAATAGCCCTAGCTGCTGTGTCGGCCGCATCCAACGCGCACTTAATGGACGCGTTGGAGATTAACTTTCCCTCTTGTATAAGCATTTCTGCACCCTCCTTATATGTGTCTGGAAGGTGGTGGAGGAGTTGTTCTTAAGTGTCATAATGTGCCCTGTCGTATTGTGCCAGCAGGGCTTGTGTATTGGAGATCCTCCAAATGTTGGCCGCTTGAGCAGCCACACGTTTTCCAGAGGCTTCAAATATTTTTGATTCCTTGTCCGGAGGAGGAGCATCACCCGTTGTCTGGGAGTTTGCTCTCTTGCGAGCATTAGCCACCACTAAGGAGTCCAGTGGGAGTGGGCCCTTAATGTACGTGGGGTCCACGGGCGCAGGCCAATACTTGCGCTCAATCCTTGGGTTGACCACCCGTGCCTTGGTGGGCTCCCTAAAAATGTCACTGGCATGCTTGAGCACACCTTTGAGCATAGGCAGAGTTTTGATTGAACGTTCAGATGTGGAGAATGTATCAAAAAGGAAGTCCTCCTCCACCGGGTCAGCGTGCATATCAACGTCGTAGTTATGCGCCGCCCGTTCAATAAGTGCGTTAAACGCAGCAGTGTCCTCAGCAGGGGAAGTCTTGACCGCATATGATTGAGTGTCAGGGGTGGTGTGAGGGTCATCAGGGTCAACAGTGTCAGCCCATGGCTGGGACTCATCCTGATCCTGGTCCACAGGGTAGTTGAATTGGTCCTCATTGTCACCCTGATCGACGTCGTCAGTGGCTGCAGTGGGTGAATAGGGATACCCCTGCCTATAAGAGGGTATAGGCTCAAAGAGAACAGGAGAGGTGGCGGAGTCCCTCTTCTTCTTGAGTGGAATTTTGTATGCCTCCATAGGTGTTTCAGGCCTGATTTTCCGCTTGTAGACGGTGAGCCTGCCTGAATCAGAACTTCGACTGGTCGTTGTAGCTTGGAGGCTGAAAGTGAACAACATCGGTCCGAGGGTGTTCAGTCGCGGCTGCGGGCGCCAACGTGGAGGAGTTGAAGACATTGGCAACTGACCAATGAGCGTTGAGGACTTTGCCTTGGATCCGACAGACTCCGAGTGGTCCCCTTGCTTGTGCAACTTTGTCGACTCGAGGCGTGGCATCGGAGCGGGGACGCCGGTGCCGGTGCTGGAGGCGTGTCCCTTCGAGGTGGTTGGTGTCTTCGACTCGAAGGATTTGAGCAGGTGCGGCTTTGTGCCTTCGGCTCGACGGCCGTCTTGGGCTTGAGCGCCTTCGAATGGTCACCATCTTTGGACGTGGGCTTCGACGTGGACTCCGACGTGAGCGTGACGTGTTTAACGGCAGACACAGGCTTCGTCGCTCCGACCTTGGGGTCGACACCCCCTTTCGACTCCAAGGGGTGGAGCACTTTCATTGACTTGGACGGCCCCGAAGTCATCGATCCGATGGCTGTCTCCGACAGTTTCGGTTTCGATTTCGTCCCACTGGGCTTCAGTTTCGTTTTCTCCACTAATGGCGGTCCGCGGACCAATGGCTCGTTTGAACTGTCCTTAGTCTGGCCTTGAAGTGGGACTATAGAACGGGGTCGTAGATCTTGGCTAAGGCCTTAAGGCAATGCCTCGACCTGAGCCGTGGAAGAGTCTGTATGAGGCCCGCTACTGCGGTTGGGCCTAGTTCCTCGCTGGAGTCGTCGTCGGCGGCCCCGAGGGGTAGTGCGTCGTCTTCTACCTCGATGAAGTCTTCATCTTGGACGTCGATCTGCTCGTCGTCCACGTAGTAGCTGGAGTCAAGTGCCGACGCGGGGTCCAAAAGGTCCGGGTCGTCTCCCTGCACCTCCGCGCTGTCCACACCCCCGAAGTTGTTCTTGACTTCCGGCGCTGATTCACGTGCCGATTGTCGGGCAGCATGTCGAAGGCGGAGAGTCTTCTTCGACCTGAACTTGGAGCAGGCCATACAACTGGCCTCGTCGTGGTCCGGCGAGAGACACTTGTTGCACACCGGGTGCACGTCGAAGTGTGGATATTTGGAGTTACAGACGGGGCATCGCTTGCACGGGCTCCGTTCCATCTTCAATCTGCGACGGGCCTGTGGCGTCGAAGACCAGAAGTCTTCCGAAGTCGAGATAAAGTACGGAGAGCTGAGAGCACCGAGCGAAAAGACAATACAGACGCCCCTAAGGCCTTTTGGCCTGGAAGAAAGAGTAACTATAACAGATTCCGAACGAGAGTTAAGAAGTACATCCGAACCCAATGGCGGAAAAAAACAATCTGAGCATGGAGGGGATGCCCATGCGCACTGTAGTCCAAGGGAGGAGCCACCTATCTCGTGATACTTCGAAGACTCTTCCAGGACAACAATGTGCAATCATCCGGACCCAACACTAGGCGGCGATCTATGCATAGATATGAATTCAGCAGCCCACATGCCTCGAACCTATAGATCGTGTAATGATCCACACAGGAACAGTAGATAGCATATCTACTAGAACTTAAGACAGAACAAGGGAAGACAACACATGTCTTTATACTGCCCTCACACACTTTGCAGTGTCATGCTTCATCATTGGGCCGCATCATACATCCAGGTGCAGACCAGCACACTGGATGGAGCGCAATCTTTTTTGACGAAGAACGGTGGTGAGGGTAGAGAAAGAAAGAAAATGTGATAGTGCACATACAACACGAAATTCAACGTGGGACAACAAAAAAAGAAGGGACGTCTAATCCCCTCGATAACGGGACCAAACTGAGCCATACTTTAAATTTTAAAACAACCTAGGGGTCAACATAGATACTTTTATTCTGTCTGTGGACCCCTGGAAGGGTTAAAAAATAAAATATATATATATATATATATATATATATCGGGGTACTCAGGAATGGATACCAACAGACTAATGGGCGCACACCAATATAATATTAGGGTATCTAGATAACTATATCACATGTGGTGCTCCTAGGAAGGTGGATGTGTATCCAATATGCACAAAGTCCCGCTAGCGCAGAAACAAATTAAACCAATGTCCTCCAAGCACTCAATTATCAAACTAACCTTAGGTAATAACACAAAACAATTGGCAAATGTCACAGTACAATTGCTTGCAGTAAATAGTCCAAAGTTATTTTCAATCAAGGTTCTTCTGTGTTTATTTTCATTTTCTTCACAACCATAGGTTCACGATACATCAGCCAACCCGTGTTTCGTCGTGCAGTTATACAACACTGTAACTTCATCAGGGCTGTAACCAAATAAACAGTTCCCATGAATATACCACGATCTACGTATGGCTTATAGTTAGTAGTGTTATTATAAAAACACCAGTATAGAAAGATGTCAAGTCCACACGGTGTGAAAGTCTCAATTAGAGAAGAGTAGAAAAAAGAGAGGATACACCACTCCAAATTCACAATACACCCATAAGTCGTGTAAAGGATTAAATTACCATGTCAGACGAGTATAAGGCGTAAAAAGAGGAAAAGATAGTAGCATGCCTTAACCTATACAACAAAATTCAGTAATCACCTATTATTCCATGGTTCAATCTAATGTAGTAGATTCCTCTAGCTTCATCTGTATATCAAATCTAAAACATAATCACCAAATTAAATCAATACTCTCTTTACCGTCCTTCTGACACAGACATAAACACCGATATGTCATTCACTATACATTCACTATAGAAGCTCTTTGCCAAGGTTTCCGCACTGAGGTCCTCACCACCCCACATTATAAATACCCCCAAATAGCCTAACTTCTTTTCGGGTAACATTATCCAGCTATCCCCTGTTCATTACCTCTTTTATTCTGTTATGAGGTTCAATCCAAATTCCACCTGTTTATGGTTCCTTCGTTCTCAAGTTCTCTGCTCCAATATCTAATTCACTGGAACAAGTAATAATATTTCTCACTCTCATATAATACTGGTATTGACATCTCTTCACTGTATACAACTACACTCACCCTTACATCTGGCGGTCCTGTATTCAATATTCTCAGTCGTTGTAACACGTATTAGTTATGTAATACTGTAAAGATAAATCATATATATTATTGTATAATGTGCCCAGCTCAGGTCTGTTCGACACACCAATTTTTTGCTTAAGCACTCACCCTAGGAGTATACCAATTCCTGACTTGGGGTCTTAATCCATGTACACCTCCCTATTAGTATCTCTGCAATAAAACAATAATATAATGCATTTGTCTCATTACCAAATTCATGAGACGGTTTAGTAACCTCATAAGCTGTCTGACAGTCAGGTCACCTTCTCACCTTCTCATTCTATAAATTACACCATTAAGACCCCAACTCGATAAAGTATTCGGGGTACTCGGTTTCCTTGAGTTTCTCCCTGTTCGTATTGCTGAAAAATAATACATTAGACTCATTATCACAAACGATAGACTTGTCGGTTACCTAACAAGCCATCTGGCAGTCAGCTCACCTTTGTAGATTTAATCAAGTATCTCTAAGACCCCAACTTGGAGAAGTATCTCTCTTCCTCCTGAATAGAAATTAAAAAACGACCTAATAAAGAACTGTACTAGAACGAGTATAGGTCATAAATGATAAAACGATCGAGAGAGGCAGTGTCCCTACCTCGTTCCCGGTAGCACTATCCCTGCTACTCAGTACGGCGTTCTACACGGGCGCCATCTTTAAATGTCTATTTATTCTGATTTACAATAGGCGCCATCTTGTAGTATGTTCAAGGCAAAATCTTATCTCTCTGCCTAATTCCTAAGTCAAGGGCTACTGTATCCCCTATTCACTATATTCACCATACCGCAATACTATGATTCAAAATTACTCTGGGATCCGAGATATAATTCCGTCTCAACAATCCCGGATCACGCATTTCATATATGCGTCTACTATAATTACCTCTAAGACCTTCACATTATTAGGCGCCATCTTGTGATGCACTCTACAGTCATACTTATTCGTACAATTACCATTTCCTATAATCACAAACCCTCATTTATTTCCGATAATTCAATCTCCTCGTCGCTAACTCTCTATTATACGCATATAACTGCTCTCGATCCGAATTATCATCAACTTTAGTTCACAAACCATTAAGTCTATTATCTCACTACATATAAGATTTATATGTAGTGCTTTACAGGAGCATCATTTGTAACGGAAAGATAAGTTGAGTTTCCAATTATTAAGTATTAGCAGATAGTTTATAGGGTTAATAGTCCAATATAAGGATGGTTAGGTTATTGTAGGGTAAAGAAAGTGAGTTAGTAAGGGGGTGTACGTACATGCCCGTCTGCCATAGAATCACAATAATTTATGAATCAACCTTAATCTGATATGGTGATGGCTATATACATAAATATTAGCATCATGTACAATACATTTCAATAGCATCAATATGCTCTTGTACACATATATACAAACTTGCACGAGTAACAAGTGACTATCAATACTAAATAAACAGATACCATAATTCATGTAAATTCACTCAATTCTAAATTAAAGCAATACAAAGGTCATAATTTGACACGTGTTCTCAGTCCTATTTTACATCGTTCTGCTTGTTTAACCAAAATAATTACCAACATTTTACAAATCGGTAACAGTCTCTAGGCCAATAAATACTGTATTTAGTATGTGTCCAAAATATTCATATCCTGACTATCCATTACTCTCAGTGGTACTATATTTCTCAACACTCCTATATCAGTTTAGTCCTGTCCCAGATAGAATTGATATTCATTATCGATATTCAAACCTCTCTCAACCGCTCTTAGCTTCATAATCCAGATAACTTCTCTCCGTCTCAGTTTCAATAGCCTGTTACCCCCTCGGGGGTCCTGTGTCACATGGTCAATCCCATGAAAGCTATATTGGTGTTCGTGCTTCCTATCCACATTTTGTATAAAATGGGCAGCAATTGGGTACCTGGTGTCTCCATTCTTCCAAGCTCTAAAATGTTATGTCATTCTATCACGAAGTCTTCTAATCGTGCTGCCGGCATAGATTTGCCCACATGTACAGGCTATCACATATACTACAAAAGTAATGTCACAATTGATAAATGCATCTATTTCATATTTTTCTGAACCATTCTAAATGAAACTTGTTACCTTTTTCCTGGCCCATCTACACGAGCTGCATCGACCACACTTGTGGAATCCCTATACTTCTTTCAATAGCCAGGTCTTTTTAGTTCTGTTCGTGTAACTGGGACTCAAATCATTAGCCAGTGTCCTACCCTTTCTGAAGGTTATGGATGGTCTCTCACTGATATATGGCTGTAAGTCTTTATCTGCTTTAGGTAGGTGCCAGTGTTTATTAATAATAGAGTACAGCCTATGGGACTCTACATTATAATGGGTCACTAGGCGTACCTTCTGTTTCTTTCTGTCCTCATCTGTTATCAACTTAGGTGCCAGAGTCTGTGACCGTCTAAGTGCACATGCCCTCCTCCTGGCTTTATCTATCACACCTGCCTCGTAGCCCCTTGCTTTAAATCGATTGACCATATCACAAATATTCAACTGAAAGTCATCCTCCTCCGAGCAGTTTCTCCTTGCTCTCACCATTTCCCCGTAAGGTATCGATTTCATCTGACAACTCGGGTGACAGCTAGTTGCATGTAAAATCGAATTGCAGCTTGTCTTCTTACGATAAATTCTCAAACAAAGTCTCATATCCTGTACAAATAATTCTATATCCAAAAAGGTTATCCTTTTCTCATCATACTGTGTGGTAAACCGTAAGTTTACATCATTGTCATTTAGACCCACTCCAAATCATAAGGCAGTCATCAATAAAGCGGCCCCAATATTGAATATATTCCACCCCCTTGTGGCCACGACAGCCCCAGATCCACTCCGCCTCAAACAACCCCATAAAGAGGTTGGCAAAAGACGGAGCGAATCTGGAACCCATCGCGGTCCCAAGGCACTGCCTGTACCATTTCTGGTTAAATAAAAATACATTATTTTTGAGCACTATCTCAGTCATTTCTAATAACATCTAAGTGTGCTCAAATAATTCCACTGGTCTCTTATTTAGAAAGGTTTTCACCGCTGCTATTCCCAAATGGTGTTCAATATTCGAATACAGTGAGACCACATCAAGCGTGACCAAATACATACCATCCTCCCACCTGACATCGGACATTAAATTGAGCACATGTTTTGTGTCTTGAATATGTGAGGGTAAGTTTTGCACAAATGGTCTCAAACATATATCAATATACTCCGAGATTCTTTCAGTCGGGCCACCAATTCCCGCAATAATTGGTCTCCCAGGTGGGTTCTCTCTATTCTTGTGTACCTTTGGTAAGGTATACAAACAGGGAGCTCTTGGTGTTGAAATTGTCATATAGTTATATTCATCAACATCCAAAAGTGATACATTGTACCATGCCTTCAATCTCTCATTAATACTCATCTTAAGGGGACCAAGTGGGTTACCCCCTAAAGCCTCATAGTACCTGGGATCATTCAATTGTGACAAGATTTCAGTATTATATCTTATCGTGTCCATCACAACAATATTACCACCCTTGTCTGCCACCCGAATGGTAATATTGTCATTATTTTTTAATGCCTTCAAGGCTGCTCTCTCCCCAACTGTTAAGTTATCAAATCTTTTGGAGTAACCACCTTCAGACCGTTTCTCAATAAGTTTATCTATTTCCAATTCAACCGATTTATGGAAAGCATCAATAGTGTTTCCTGACCGAAATTGTGGTGTCCATTTCGATTTTAACTTGAGACCACTACTCTCTGACAAATAACTATTAATCTCTAAATCATCCAATAACTTGACCAACGTAATAGGATCTTCTTCATTCTCTGTTAAAGACAAAAGTAATTTCGTTGCATTAGCCCCCTCTATAGTCAAGTCACTCATATGTTTCATTTTTTCAAGACCTTTATCTTTTTCAGGTGCATGCACAAAAAACTTCTTCATCTTCAGAAGTCTCACAAATGATATACATCGATCTTGGCAATGTACCAATCGGGTACTACATTAGGACAATATCCCAAACCCTTCTTCAACAGTTTTACCATATCCTGCGGCAATTCCATACTCGACAATTTGATGATTTCTATCTCACTGTTGACCACATCTTCTGTAACTTCTAGTTCTTCCAGGATCTCAGTCTCATTCCGCGTCTTGTTCCTTGCTGTCCCCTTGCCTCTGGTTCCTCTCCTTGTCTAACGATACCTACACCTCGGCCTCTGGTAGTAGAATCTCGATTCCCTATTCTCAGCCTCTTCACCTCCTCTAAAAAATTATTCTCAACATTCACGGCTGCCTGCATACCATCCATATCCTCGTTCTCACTACTGATATTAGATGAGGCCCCAGATTCACTTGCACTAACACTAGGTGTGGTTAGGACTCTGTTTGGAACCCTGCTTTTGCTACATTAAATAATCGAATCGTTTGGCAAATGTGAAGACGCGCCCAGACATAATCATTTTCATCGCGCTTAAGTTTCCTTGCCTTCCTGCGCTTGATGTCTGCCTGTAACTCACTTAAGTAATTATCAAGAATAGTATAGTTTTTAACTATTGCTTCTGGGAGGTTGAGTTCTTTTATCTCATCCTCTAGTTTTTGTATCTCCTCCAGGAGTTTCTTAATCTTCCTTTCCGCGTTCTCAATCAATATGTTCATTAGATTTCTGGAGGAGGTGATAAGCTCCTTTTCCCAGTTCGCTAACAGATCTGGTTCCAAATCCTCATAAGTAGGCATGATCGGTGACCTAAGACCCCTTGGTATTCTATTCAGGGTCAAATACTGTTTCAAAGTCACTGCATCCCACCATTTATTAAGTTCTTGTTTTTTCAAATTTTCTAATTTCAAAAACTTCTCTTTAAGACCCACCTCCTTAGCGGGCCAATGCTCCCTCCTGCTAGCAGATTGCTAAACAGATCTTGCGCCTCTTTAGCCCTATTCATTATTCCAATTGTATTGTACCCTCTTTGTGGCTGCTCCTTGCTGCACAGAAAGCTCAGGAATGGATACCAACAGACTAATGGGCGCTCACCAATATAATATTAGGGTATCTAGATAACTATATCACTCCTTTACACGATTTATGGGTGTATTGTGAATTTGGAGTGGTGTATCCTCTCTTTTTTCTACTCTTCTCTAATTGAGACTTTCACACCGTGTGGACTTGACATCTTTCTATACTGGTGTTTTTATAATAACACTACTAACTATAAGCCATACGTAGATCGTGGTATATTCATGGGAACTGTTTATTTGGTTACAGCCCTGATGAACTTACAGTGTTGTATAACTGCACGACGAAACACGTGTTGGCTGATGTATCGTGAACCTATGGTTGTGAAGAAAATGAAAATAAACACAGAAGAACCTTGATTGAAAATAACTTTGGACTATTTACTGCAAGCAATTGTACTGTGACATTTGCCAATTGATTTGTGTTATTACCTATGGTTAGTTTGATAATTGAGTGCTCGGAGGACATTGGTTTATATATCGGGGTATACAGGGAAAGTGACGATCCCTATAGCCCCACTGCAATTACCAACATGTTCCTGCCAATATTAAGCCCCCACATGGGTGGCGCTGGCTTTCATCAGGGTGTTGGTCCCCACTTTACAATCCTTACCCTAATTGAGTGTTTATTACCTTTGTTTTTTTGGTCTGTAGGTAATATCCCATACTCTTGGTACTCTCCAGTATTTCTGTGAGGGAACCAATTCACAAGTTCATATAGATTTCTCTGAACCAGGGACTTAGTGGGACTGTGCTCTCGCCGTCACATAGTCACGAGAAACACCAGGAATACTGCCCTCACTACCAGTCCTCCGACGATGATGATATTCCTTAGCACCCCGTTTTTAGTAAACAGGGGGACCATGGGGAGATTAATTGATTAATCACGCATGATGATCGTGTGCGGAAGCTAGTGTTACAATATTTAGTAATCTAAACGTTAACAAATTAGGTACAAGGCTACATCTCACGGGAGGTGAGGGAAGACCACTGCTTTCACTTTTCAAGCACTCGTGCTTGTGGCGGAATCCACCTTGCGGGAGCGAGCATCAGCGCGGCCACGTTAATTACAAACAGCGCGCCACTGCTCACTCCCACAAGGTGGATGCCGCCACAAGCACAAGTGTTTGAAAAGTGAAGAATGCTTGCTAAAGGCCCTCTCCTAGAGAGGGGTTTTGCTTTAGGTGAGACCTAAAAAAGGCCAGGAAAAGAGTCTGAGTAAAACGCCTTCTCTAATCTAGGAATACGTACTATTATAAACAGTCAAAAAGAAATGCTGCATCTTCTCCTACTCTCGTCCAATTGGCTTTCAGTGTTAACCTTGGAATAGGATCACACATTTCCTTCTCATGTGACATAGAATAGACTACAGACAGTACTCTTAGAGCTTGCAACTTTGTTTATATTAGTCTAAAATACATGAGTTGGGGCGTGGCCAAGATGGCGGCGAGATAGGACGTGTGTTCCTGTCCCTCTGGCGCCGCCACTCTTTAGCTTTGCATTATCGCCCATCTAAGCTTACCGGCGAGTGTGGCAGTTCGGGAAGAATACAAGTTATCGACTGCGAGCTTATTTTCCAGCTTCACGGGGCTTTGCCTGCTTCATGTGGCCTTTCCGGCCCCGGCGTTGCTGCGGCCTGGCGGGCCTGGTGCGGGCTGTGATCTCTGTGGAATCCCGGCCTAATTGCGCACCGAGAGCACCAGATAGTGAAGGCGGAGATGGATCTCACTTAACAGCTTTTCCCCGGGATGCAGAGCGGAGCTGTGAGGCGGCTGGCGTGGATGCGCTGAATACGACTGGGAGCCGGCGCCATATTGAGCTTCCCTGCCACGGCCAGACTGGGGGCCCAGAGGTCCGGTGACCGGTGTGGGAGGGGCCGAGTAGGCCTGAGTGCCGACCGTAATCGCCCCCAACGACTTGGCAGCTCGGACAACTGTTAAGGCCCCCACGAGCTGTGCTCTCTTAACAGAGGAGGTGTTACACTGATTGAGAGGAGGTGGGGAGCGGTGGGCCTAGTCTGCGGGACACAGCCTAGAGGAATAGATAGCCCTCTGCGCCGTCACGGATACAGTGCTCTCCCCGCTGGGTAAGGAGTGACCAGGGCGCCGACTGCCCACCTGGAACTGGGAGGTGAGGAGTGGAGAGCTGGTGGCGTTTGAGGTGACCAGGGGCTTATTGCGGTCCACGAATCGGCGGACGGTGCATCTGGTACGCGATGCCTGTAGCGCCATTGGGAAGCTACGGTGTGGGGGGTGCTTCCCCCTGTGAGGGCCCCGGAGTGTCCTATGCCCTAACAGTTGGCAGCATGCCTGAGCACAAAAGAGAGTGGAATGCACATATGGTAGAGCGCTCCCCCACCCCCACGCTGCTTGATGAATGAGGCCTGCTAGGCGTAGCGCTGAATTCTCCTTCACTTTGCGCTGTCCTGAAGCTACGTGGCAGTGGGGCCATTCACATCGGCTTGGCACGCTACGGCAACCTGAAGGCTCCCCGGCTTGACCCAGAGCTGAGCTTGAGGGGGTACCGTTCGGGGGGGGGGGGGGCTGGTCAACCCGTGATTTGGCGGGCAGTGAGGAAGAGACGCAGTGCCAGCTCTGATCCGCACTGTGAAAAGGCGCCTACCACCGAATCCTGAACTCGCTTGTTGCTCTGACTGGTTGCCCACGCCTGGCACCACGAGAGAGGTCCTGCTGTGGGGCTTAGCACACTGCTCTCTCCGTTGGTGCCGGGAGAAGGTTGGTGCAGGCTGCAGAGAGCTGGGTGAGGCATCATGTCGTCAGCCAGAGGACTAAGAGAGAAGTCACTGAAAGACCTCCTTCAGAAATATTCAGGGCACTCAACACCGCAATCAGAGGCCAAGGCACCACTTATGAAGGGAGATAATACGCCGGCGACTAAGGCTTTTATGATTGAGCTCTTTTCAGCTACCAAAGATGATATCCAGAACTGCGCTCACAGCTTTCGGCTGACCTGAGAGAGGTTAGGCGCGATGTGGACAGCATTGGAGAAAGGGTGGCGACTTTGGAGAAACATGACCTGGGTAGGGAAGATTGTATACACCAGCTGCAGCAAGAGATGCTTCACCTGAGGGAGCAGAATATTGACCTACAGGCTCACGTGGAGGATCTGGAGAACCGCTCCAGAAGTAATAATATCCGGATCCGCGTGGTTCCTTGGAAAGAGGAAGGCGACGACCTTCGTGTCTACATCAGCGCTCTGGTTCAGCAGATCCTCGGGGATGTAGAGGTGGGTCTCCTGCGTGGGCCTAAGGCTCCCCCGCCAGATATCCTTGTTTGTGTCCATGACGTTCAATTGAAAGAACATATCCTCTGTAAGGCGCGAGATCTTAACCCGGTGCAGTTCAGTGGTCACCAACCTGCGCTCTTCCAAGATTTAGCTGCCTCCACATTGCTTAAACGCAGAGAATTCAAGCCTATCACCAACCACCTTCGCGGTAAGGGCATTCCCTACTCCTGGGGCCACCTGTTCTGCTTCATTTTCAAGTATCAAGGCAAACTCCTGTAGATTCGATCCTTGGGGGAAGTGTATGACACCTTGGGTATCGAGAGGATGCCTGCCTCGGCTGGGGGTGACAAGCCAATCAGTCGCAGACAAAGGCGCTCTTTGGACTGGCAGCGGGTTGGGAAACCACCAGCAAGTTCCAAACCGGACATGGCCACTAGCAAACTGGAACGCAATGCGGCCCTTTCCTCGGTATCACTAGTAACAGAAGGCCCTGATGCCCCTTGATTTTACTGAGATATGGCATCCACCTGGGTTCATCAATTGGCGCTGGAGGGATGGATCAGTCCAACTGTATGCAGTGCACTAATCCCTGGCCCTTGGAGGGGAGCGGAAACGTATTACCTGGTGCTGACTGGGTTTGCGATACGACCCCCTGGACATTGATCACCGAGACAAACTTTTGTCATGTTTGCTGGTTTACCTCTTTTACTTTCACTGCTTCTTGTTTGGGGTTGGGGCTTTTTGGGGCTCTGCATCAGTTCATGGGCGAGATTGGCAGGCGAGTAGACTGTACGGGATAACCTTTGCTGTGCTGGTGTTATTTGGGCGTGCGCGAGTATTTAGCCTTACCCCCCTCAGTATTAGGATAGGTAGGGATCTGAAAGTCGTTAGCATAAAAGTCCAAAGGTTGAATAATCCTGTAAAACGCTCTGCAATCCTCTCACTTCTGGAGAGCACCAATAGCAATATCTGCCTGCTCCAGGAAACCCATCTCTTAGCTAAAGATACCAGGCGCATGAGGGATAGGCGCTCCCCACAACAATTCTGGTCATCTGGTCCATCAAGAAAAACGGGGTCGCGATCCTATTCAGCACGCGTTCTCAGTGCAAGGTAGTTTCCACATTGGCAGAGGTTAAAGGCAGATTTCTAGCTGTTCGGGTGCAATGGGGAGATGCACATCTTACTATAGGGTCTTTATATGCACCTAATGAACGACAAGAGCCCTTCCTGCGCATGGCACTGTCCGAGGTTCTTGCCTCTCCTGATGTACTGCTTTAGGTCGGGGGGGGGGTTTGACTTGAATGTTGTAATGGATCCGGACCTGGATAGATCGGAACAAAGATCGCATCAAACAGGGGCACTTTTGCAGACTGGGAAGCAGTGGTTGGCTGACTGTGGGTTGTGCAATGTGTGGCGAATGCAGCACCCAAACAAGCGCGACTATACCTACTTCTCAGCAGCGCACAAAACATATGCACGTCTTGATCACTTTCTAGCTTCCTCATCTCTCCTCCCCAATTTGCACACCGAGGATATCACCCCCCTGCTCCCTCTCAGACCATGCTCTTGTCTCTGTGCTTCTGCCTGCGCGTTGCTCGCGCTCAGCCCCACCGGGGTGGAGCCTCTGTGAATCCTTCCTCCACTCTGAAGAGATTACCAAGCAGATATGAGATACTATAGTCCACTACTTCACTGAGAATGACCGAGGGGTTACTTCCCTCGCTGCAGTTTGAGAGGCTTTGAAATTGGTGGTGTGGGGAGAGTTCATTGCGGTTGCGGCATCATTTTCTAATCTGCGGAGAGAGAAATGCATGGAATTAGAAATAGAGGTGGGAGAACTAGAGGCGGTCCATAAACGGATGGGGGCTCCAAGGGTGTGGAGGGAATTAGAAACTCGGCAGCAAATGCTGAAGCACATGGACCTAGATAGGGCTGAGCATGCTCTTTTGAGGCTGCGGCACAAATTCTACCTCAGTGGGGATAAGTGTGGGAAAATGCTGGCACACAGATTACGGGCGCACACGCAGATGTTCGCAATTCATTCCGTTCGGGACCAGAAAGGGGTGGAACACACCACCGATGCCCTTATCCTCGACTCCTACCGCAGTTTTTAGCGATGCCTCTATGCTAAGGGAGACGCCCCCTTGCATGACCCAGGGCCTTATATTTGGGCTTCTGCGATATCTCTCCCTTACCCAAATCTTCAGCTGATGATTTAGATTCAGCTATTCACATAGAAGAGGTCATTTCAGCGATCTCAAGGTTAAAGGTAGCAAAGTCGCCAGGGCCCGATGGTTTCCCGGCTGTGTTTTATAAAACATTCGGTGTGGAGCTGGCTCCCTTTTTAACGTGGCTTTTTAACTCCTTTTTGGATACCGGGGAAGTGACGCACTCAATTTCTGAAGTAGCAATTTCTGTTATCCTGAAACCCAGGAAAGAGCCCAAAGAAGAGGGTCATTCCGACCAATATCGCTTCTCAATATCGATGCGCAGTTGTTTGCGGGCATCTTAGCGTCACGCCTTAACCCACTTATGGCGGATATCGTTGAACTTCAACCCTGAGGCGGAAGCCGGGGATCTCAGCGCTCTCTTGCGCACTCTGTTGATAGCTTAATATTATTGATTACGAATAATATTTTAGTCCGATTCCCTGTGATCTTGTGTTTTGTCACTGTGAGTACCCGTTATTCAGGAGCAAGTACCTTTTAGAAACTGTATATATTTTAGCCTGCAGATTTTAATTTGCTTGTCCCTTACCTGGTGCGAGACTGCTTCGCCCAGGTAGCGTCACGACCGGCCCTCATAGCGCGGTTCGTGTTAGACGCTGTATACTCACCTATCTATCGGAGCCGCCATACTAGGTAGGGAAGGTCGACGGTCCAGTTGATCGTCCCTCCCGCCCTCCCAGTTTATTTATGGGTGGCTCCCTAACCTCGCAATAGTATTGTTGAACTTCAACCCTGAGGCGGAAGCCGGGGATCTCAGCGCTCTCTTGCGCACTCTGTTGATAGCTTAATATTATTGATTACGAATAATATTTTAGTCCGATTCCCTGTGATCTTGTGTTTTGTCACTGTGAGTACCCGTTATTCAGGAGCAAGTACCTTTTAGAAACTGTATATATTTTAGCCTGCAGATTTTAATTTGCTTGTCCCTTACCTGGTGCGAGACTGCTTCGCCCAGGTAGCGTCACGACCGGCCCTCATAGCGCGGTTCGTGTTAGACGCTGTATACTCACCTATCTATCGGAGCCGCCATACTAGGTAGGGAAGGTCGACGGTCCAGTTGATCGTCCCTCCCGCCCTCCCAGTTTATTTATGGGTGGCTCCCTAACCTCGCAATAGTATTGTTGAACTTCATCCCTGAGGCGGAAGCCGGGGATCTCAGCGCTCTCTTGCGCACTCTGTTGATAGCTTAATATTATTGATTACGAATAATATTTTAGTCCGATTCCCTGTGATCTTGTGTTTTGTCACTGTGAGTACCCGTTATTCAGGAGCAAGTACCTTTTAGAAACTGTATATATTTTAGCCTGCAGATTTTAATTTGCTTGTCCCTTACCTGGTGCGAGACTGCTTCGCCCAGGTAGCGTCACGACCGGCCCTCATAGCGCGGTTCGTGTTAGACGCTGTATACTCACCTATCTATCGGAGCCGCCATACTAGGTAGGGAAGGTCGACGGTCCAGTTGATCGTCCCTCCCACCCTCCTCACGCCCATTCTACTATGGATATAAACAACAGACATGCCCGTCTGCGCCCGTTCGCGACCGGACGGGACCAGGGGCCACCCCTCCTGCCCTAAACATAGTAGATGGAGTTATGCCTATATGTTATGATTCCCGCACTTTAAAAAACCTAATGCCGCCCGTGAAGGACCCCTGTCGGCACTCTGTTGACCCTAGCACTACCACCGATACCTGCTCTCATTGTAAGTTTTCACTTCCCAGCTATAGGGATAACTCATGCACTGCTAAACCCTACAGAATGTTTCTATTAAACTGTCGTTCCCTCACAAAACACGCTGCACAGATGTCACTCTTTTTAGAAGAATCAAGCCCTGATGCCACATTTTTAACGGAGACGTGGCTTAAAGATACCTCTGATCCGGATATTACATCTCTTCTGCATTTGGGATACAGACTTCAGAGGGTGGATAGACCGGAGGGCAGGGGAGGTGGCTTAGGCATTCTCTTCAAAAACCATTATAACTGTAGAACTACCCCGGCTACAATTTCCAATTGTGAGAGCATGCATTTTGCTCTGGAGTTTGCACCCACCGCTACCTTCTCTGGGATCCTTATTTATCGTCCCCCCAATCAAATGGGAGAATTTCTAGATTCTCTACAATACGAAATTGCAGAAGCAGTGGTCATTAGACCCTATTTCTCCCTATTAGGCGACATTAACATCCATTTGGATGACCCTAATAACCCAGCGACCAAGTCTCTGCTAGACAATTTGGCGGCCCTCCAAATCACACAGAAGGGTTTTGAACCTACTCACGAAAAAGGCCATCTCCTCGATGGGGTATTCAGTAACGATCAAAGACTTGAGGTAGGGACTCCTCTGCCTCTTACATGGACAGATCATTTTTTGATCCCCATATTATGGCGGCCAGTCATCCCGGCCCTGGTACCTCCCCGTACTATCCTACAAGGGAGAGAATGGACAAAATTGGCCACTGATCGGTGGATCAAGTCTCTGTCCTCTGCCCCCTCCCAGGCTGGGGTTGATCCCACACTGCTTTACGATAACTATACCAAGTGGCTGTATACGGCCTTGGATTCTATCATACCCCAGAAAGCCCTTAAAGAGAAGACCAAATCAAAGGATTCTCCCAGGTATACTCCCCAACTCAAGGATTTGAAAAGAGTATGCAGGAAACTCGAAAGAATGTGGAGGGAATCTCGCAGTAATTTAGATAAAATTAAACATCACGAAGCAATAAAAAAATATAAAGCTGAAATCAGATGCACTAAAGCCTCTTACTTCGAAGAAAAAATCACTAACGCATCGAACTCTCCGAGAGAAATTTTTAAAATTGCTAAATTTCTTATTGATACTCCTTCTATTTCCCTCGATCCCAGCAAAGCTCAGATGCGTTGTGATAAACAAGCTGAATATTTTTATAAGAAAATACAGACCATCACCTCTACATTTAACCCACCTAATCTGGTCTATGATGAAGAACTGATCTCACCGCATATTAAGCCCCCCAAACTAGAGGAGTTCCCTCTGCTTAAAGAGGACTCCCTTGATATCCTTATGCGGAAAGTCAAATCTGGGTCTCCCACTGATCCTGCTTCTCCGTGCCACTTAGTTAAGATCATAGACATTATCAGACCTGTCGTTCTCAACATCCTAAACACCTCCATTTCCACTGGCCTAGTTCCTTCTGCGTGGAAATGTGCCCAAATCAGAGCATTGCTGAAAAAACCCACCCTAGATCCTGAAAATATGGCCAACTATCGACCTATCTCATTGCTCCCCTGGGTTAGTAAACTGTTAGAAAAACACATTAATGTCTCCATTACACAATTTTTGGAGAATAATCACTTGCTTCATCTCTCTCAGGCAGGCTTTCGTCCCAAGTTGGGAACTGAGGCCGCCCTTTTGAAGGTGACTGAATTGGCTAGGAAACAGATGGACGAAGGCGGCACTACAGCAATTATGCTGCTTGATCTTAGTGCCGCCTTCGACACTGTTAACACCAGCATTTTACTTCACCGCCTTCACCAAATAGGAATTTCAGGGAAGGCCATTCTCTGGCTTCAGTCCTTTTTGGAGAACCGTTTTTTTGAGGTGGTGGAGGGTACTACCCACTCAAAAACGTGGCCTCTTGACCAAGGTGTGCCCCAGGGCTCTGCCTTGAGTCCTACCCTTTTTAATATTTATATGCAACATCTTGCTGACATAGTACATTCGTTCGGGCTAGAGATAGTGACCTATGCCGACGACACGCAACTGGTTGTATCTATGAACCAGCCCAATACTTCCCCTCACAATCTTAGTAATTGCCTGATAGCAGTCACCCAGTGGATGACCAGCTCGCATCTGAAGCTTAACGGCGAGAAAACGGAGCTAATGATTCTGGGCAACTCATCCATCCCTAGTCCTCTACCAGATTGGCCTCTGTGTATGGGTACCCCGCCCCAACCAAAGACCCAAATAAAGAGTTTGGGCATTTGGCTGGACGCAAATCTAAATTTTACACAACAAGCTACCATTCTGTCCGCCACTTGCTTCGGTCTTATGCGCATGCTCAGGAAAGTGCTGCCACTCCTTCCTTCCCAAGCTCGTAGAATAATGGTGCAAGCCATTATCTTGTCCCGTCTGGACTACGGGAACTCTTTATACCTTGGGGCTCCTGCATCTACAACAAGGAAACTCCAGGTCACCCAAAATGCGGCAGCCCGCCTTTTGCTGGGCCTTGATAGGCGAGAATCAGGTACAGCAGCTCTAAATAAACTTCACTGGCTCCCTATCAAGGCTAGAGTACTATTTAAATCTATGTGCATTATGCACAAGGCCTTGTGGAAGACCGCTCCAGCAATGATCTGTTCTTTAGCAACTCCTTACCTCCCCCTCAGAACACTGCGAACGAGTACTGCTTGTCTGGCCACCATGAATAAGATCAAACGAACCAGATGGGGCGGACGTTCCTTCTCCTGGAATGCCGCCAAGGCCTGGAATGCTCTGCCTACTACCCTTCGCAGTGAACCTAACCTGCTGAAATTTCGGAAGGATCTGAAAACTTTTCTTTTCATTTAAATTTTATCCAGCTCCTCTCAGTTTGACTTCACTTAGCGCTACGAGGCCTCCGGTTGTTTGCGCTTAATAAAACCCAATTAATAATAATAATAATAATAATCCGGATCAATCAGGTTTTATACCTACTCGACAAGGGGGTGACAATTCTAAAAGGCTGTTGCATCTCATTGACCTTGTGCACTGCTCGCGGACACAGGACTTCTTGCTCTCGATCGACGCGGAGAAGGCCTTTGACCGCGTTGACTGGGAGTACTTGTTTGCGGTGTTGCGTTCATACGGATTCGATGATAACTTTATCCGCTGGGTTAGCTGTTTATACGCCTCCCCCACAGCCTCGGTGTGGATTTATGGATGTAAATCGGGCCTTTTCCCTATTGCACGGGGAACGAGTCAGGGCTGTCCCTAATCTCCCCTTTTGTTTGCGCTCTATATGGAGCCATTTGCCCAGCACATTCAGTCAAATCCTGACATTGTTGGGCTCAAATGCGGAGCTGACATACATAAAATCAGTATGTATGCCGATGATGTTATCCTGTCGCTAACTCAGCCTCGGCTGACTTTGCAGTTCCTGACTAGGGAGCTTACTGCTTTTGGGAATATTGCGGGGTTCAAGGTTAACTTCGCAAAGTCGCAGATTCTCAATAGATCGATTCCAGAGAATGAGGTTCTGGACCTACAACGTGACTTTGCATTCCACTGGGCGCCCAGAGACATCACCTACCTGGGTCTTCGACTAACCTTGACAATCGCTAAAACGGTCTCCCTGAACTACACCAAGCTGATGGAGCAAACGGACAAGGCACTGGCCACCTGGTCGTGCCTCAAATTGGCATGGTTTGGGAGGATAGCAGCGGTGAAGAGGACAGTGCTCCCACGCATTCTTTACATCACTGACCCCGCCACCGGGTGTGCTTCGGAAATTGCAAGGACTACTCAATAAATTTATGTGGGAGAATAAGAAACCGCGCCTCACTTGCACATGTTGCTTCCCCGAAGACACAAGGAGTGCTAGGCTTCCCGTTGGTAGGTGCGTACTATCAAGCGTCATGCCTTTGCTACATTGTTGAATGGAATAGGCCTCTATCCAGTAAGCACTGGAACTTCATGGACCATTCAGTGGCCGGACAGAACATATGGCAGGATTTGTGGCTCCCTCACAAACATAGAGCATGGGGGCTGTACTCATCACCGGTTACCTCCCTGACGCTTAAGGTGTGGGATCGGCTGGCAGGGCAGAAGGGTTGGACCACATTTGCATCTCCTATGTCCCCTATTGTTGATAATCCTGACTTTCAGCCAGGACGTGCTTCCCCAGTCTTTCATCGTTGGAGGGAAGAGCGGTGCAAGAGAGTGGGGTCCCATTTCGATACTGAGGGTTTGATCCCTTTTACCCAATTGTGTAAAGATTACGAATTACCGCCTTCTTATGCCTTTCACTACACACAAGTTGCACACTGGGTTACACGCGCTGAGAACTTTGCCCTGATGTCCTGTACTCTGACTTCCTTTGAAAAGTGGCTGGTTTGCAAAAAGGATGATCGCAAACTCATATCTGAACTTTACACCATGATTACTGCACACCCGAGGCGCAAGTAAGATGGGAGACTGAGCTGGGGAGGCTGTGATCACCTAAAGAGTGGGATAGCATTTTTTACCAAGCGCATCACACAGCACACAACACAGCAGGAGCCGAATCTGCATACAAAGTGGTTACTTACTGGTATTATACGCCGGTGCGCGTTCACTGTTGGAACAAGTCCAAGACAGACCTCTGCTGGCGAGGGTCTGGACTAACTGGTACTCTTGTTCACTTGCTCTACTGGGCGGCGATCATTGCTGATGTCGATGCAGCATTTCAGATTACATTGCCACGGATTCCTGAGCGTATACTACTGGGTCTTCCCCCTCCTAAGTTTTTCCCGCTGAAATCATTAAGGGGTAGGCAGATTGCCTTGGCATTGCTTGCAGCGCTAGTCAATCAATAGGAGTGTCAGGGGGATGAAAGGTAAGGCCGCCCCCCACTCAGGTCAATAACAACAATATGAAGCCTTACCCCTTTACAGCACCTGTATATAAGACCTCTAGAATGGATTCAATATGTCATAATATTTCAAATCCCACGGGTGCGTAACTTAACCCATAATCCCTTAGGTCGAGGTGTATATTTCAAATAAAACACTAGTCTCAACAGGCCATATCCAACTAAGAAAAAATTAGTGAAAAGAGAGAGAGTGCCTCACAGTAGCAACACCCAAGGGGGTTCCTGGCTATTTGTTAGCCAGGAGGTCTTATATACAGGTGCTGTAAAGGGGTAAGGCTTCATATTGTTGTTATTGCTTGCAGGGCAACAGGTGCTCTTAGCGCAGTGGGGGTCTCCGACAGTCCTTGAGCCACGAGACTGGATCCACCGACTATGGCACCTCTTAGCCATGGAGCGCCTATCGCTTATCGTAGAAAGGAAAGGTAACGAGTTCGCGAAGTTGTGGGCCCCTTACCTGCAGATCCTTACCAAGCATATGAGAGAAGTCATGTGCCCAGTGTATTTGCAAATCTTTCCGCTTATTCCCATGGAGCCACTCGGTTCATCCACAGATAAGATTGATGCGGAGGGAGTGTAGGGGGTGGGTTAGGGTGGTTGGGACTGGTTCTTTGTTTGTTAATTTTTTATAAATGTGGTAATCTTGGCTGCGTGTACTAAACATTCCCCAATGCTTAAATTCCTCGCGAGGTCGCTCTCCGGGTTGTAGACCTGAACGCTGTGTATTGCTAATGTCTCTCGCTCTGCTGGCACCCAGATGTAGGCAGTTAAGCTGTGTAATCATCACCATACTACTGATGGAGCAAGGTTTCGCACGTAAAGCGACCTGCTCGGATTCAACCCTCTCTAAGTAGCTTAATAAGTACTAATAAACATGTTTTGTTTTACTAATAATGCACCACACGACATTTCTAGTATCTAGGGGAAGCTCTCCTATGTGCTTTTACTAACAGTAATTTGAGTGACCTAATATGGCCGCCGCAACGCGAGAACTGTACTGCGCATGCGTCTGTCACACTCATGTGACATGACGTACTCTCTGCTTTGGTGGAAATTCTTGCTTCTGCGTACTAGAATTAAAGATGGCTGCTCTATGTTTTAACGTGCTAAAGTTTGCATCGCTGCTTTTACTAAATTGTTTGTTCTTCTTAATTCCTAACGCTATAGTTTTTTTTTTTTTTAAATCTGTTTATTAGCATAGTGATCAGAGCAAAAACAGAAAAGGTACGAACGTAGCAGTAAAGCACGGTGTAACATGTTTCCACTTGCCCAGCATTTGCAGGTACATAGTACATTTTGATTTTGATTTTCTTTTTCTGACTCAACATACCAACCCATCCAAAAACCCCACCCACCACCCTCAGGAATCCCTCCCGACACTCCATTTGCATGCGCATGAACAAAGGATGTATATCTGGCACACCCATGGTACGGTGTAGTACATTAAAGTCTATCCACACAGTCAGGCCGGGGTGGAGTTTATGATAGTACGGGATTTCTCGTACCATCTCCTAGTGCACCACAGTTCGTGACGGTACATGGAATCTCAAGGTCAGGGTCAGGGTCAGGCGGCCTGGATGACTTCCACCTCATCGTGATTGATCGTTTCGCTAGTGATAGGGCCATGTCGGCAAAACGTTTTGCCACGCTTCTCGTGCGTGCCGAGGGTCCCAGCCCCAGGAGTGCATATTCTAGGGTGAGCGGGTGGGGCAGGGAGCCTGTTCCCTCAAGCATGTCATTAATAGTGGTCCAGTAATAACCCAGTTTGGGGCAGTGCCACAGCATGTGAATTAGCGATGCGTCATCCGTGTCGCATCGGGGGCATACGCCAACTGTATCAGGGAACATCATGTGTATGCGGTGTGGGGTCAGGTAGGCTCTGTGTAACAACATCAGTTGGATAAACTTGAACTTGGGGTTCCTAGCTACCTTCTTGGGAAACTGGAGGACACGGTCCCATTCCCTGTCCCTCAGTGGCCTCCCGATATCTCCTTCCCATTTCGCCCTAAGAGGCGACAGAGGGATCGCCCTCCCTGCTCTGATGCTAGTGGTGAGCCACCTAGTCAGGTGGCCACCCGTCCCCATGAGGTATTGCATCGTTATCAAGGGGTTTGTAAGTGGCTCTCGCCCTTCAGGTGCCCACCTGCTCGTTACATAATGGCGGAGGCTAGCATGCAGGAGGAACGAGCCTCCAGGAACACCATGCGTGGCCCTGAAGTCTTCGAAGGACAGCAGGCGTCCCTCGGTAAACAGGTCACCTACATGTGTCACTCCAGCTTCGTGCCATGACATGAGTTTGTTCGCTGTGAGCGGTCCCGACTCCAGTGGGATTCCCAAAAGCGGGATTGTGGGGGCATAAGATGTCGTGGGGGATGTGTATTTTAATGCCTTTCGCCAGTACGATATAGCTAGTCGGAGGAGTGGTGAGGCATCCCTCGGCAAGTTCGAGCGGGGTAGGAGCAGGGTATGGATTTCTCCTTTAGCATGACCGTCTTCCGACATGTTAATCTCGTGGAGGTTGCGACCCGCTATCCAGTAGGCCAACCATTGTAGCTGGCACGCGTAGTTGTATGCCTTGAAATCCGGTAGTCCCATGCCTCCGGACCCAGAGGGGAGCTGTAGTTTAGTTAGGCCTATGCGCCTGCGCCCCGGCCCCCACACAAGTTCTGTGAGCAGTGTGTCCAGAGTTTTGAAGGTCGCTGCAGGGATCAGGAAGGGTAGATTAGTGAAGTAATAAAGGAGGCGGGGAAGCATTACCATTTTGGAGATGGCCACTCTGCCTGCTATCGAAAGAGGCAGCGACAGCCAGAATTGTATTTGCGATTTCAGTGCTCTTTTTGCCCTCCCAAGATTGCCATCTATCATCATTGCAGCTTCCCTGTAAATGTGTATCCCGAGGTATCTGAATGTGGTGTCTGCCATCTGGAATGCGTGTGGGGTGAAGAGCAGAGGAGCAGACGAGCCCGCATCCGTAAAGGTGAAGCTGTAGGACTTAGATTCGCTGATGGTGATGCCTGATAATGACCTAAAGCCCTAAAACAATTGAGGTATAGGGTCCAAGTTGCCCCGCAGATCATGGAGATATAAGATGATATCGTCGGCGTAGGCGGACACAACGTGTACCGTCCCGTGCCTTTGAATACCGCAGTGGGGGCCCGCCGTCCTAAGTTTACAGAGCAGTGGTTCAAGGGCCAGGATAAATAGGAGTGGAGAGAGTGGGCAGCCCTGCCGGGTGCCCCTCGCTATAGCTATGGGACCTGAAATGTATTTGGAGGTACGCACCCTAGCCGTGGGGCGGGTGTATAGCAGTTTGGCCCAGGCAATAAATTTGGGTGGGATCCCGAATTTTGCGAGCGTTGCGAACATGTAATCCCATCTGAGGGAGTCGAAGGCTTGCTTCAGATCCAGTGATATGCAGCCCTCTGAGTCCATGCCCGTCTGGTCTCTGAGCATCAGCTGAGCCCATCGCCGAAGATTCATGGCCGTGCTGCGGTCCGGCACAAATCCACATTGGTCGGGGTGGATCAGCTGTGGAATGAATTGTGCTAGGCGTGTCGCCAGCACCATGCTCAGGATCTTGTAATCGGTGTTGAGGAGGGATAAAGGTCGGTAGTCAACCAGCTGCATCCCCCCTTTGCCCGGTTTTAAGAGGGAGGTGATTAATGCTTGCATGGATGATTGTGGCAGGGTGGCAGTCCGTAATGCTTCTAAGTAGATAATGTGTAAGCGTGGGGCTAATAGATCAATGAACGTCGCATAGAATTCGGCCGGTAGGCCATCTGTCCCAGGGGCCTTGTTCTTCGGGAGGGCGTGTATGGCCTGCCTAATCTCCGCTATTGTAATGGTACGCTTTAGATCTTTACATTGCCCGTCAGTGAGTCGGGGCAGGGCCAAATTCCTCACAAATTCCTTAAAGGCGACCTCCGAGAGGGGTTGGTGGGGGCTGTACAGTGTGGTGTAGTAGTCTTTAAACGCAGTATTGATCCCTATTTGTATGTATGTATGTATGTATGTATTGGTATACTTTTATAGCGCGGGTCTGTCACCCAACGGGTATCCTGGCGCTTTGACTATAAGAAACCTGCTTCACAACGTGCTGATCAAAAGAAACTAATATAACCCAGCCTTGGGAAAAAGATGGGTTTTTAAGTTTTTCTTAAAAGAATTGAGATCATTTGTGCTTCTCAATCCCAATGGAAGAGCATTCCATAGCCTAGCTGCCGTAAAGCTAAAAGATCGGCCACCCAATCGTGATCTCAATACTTTAGGCACCACAGCCAGGTAGGCAGAAGCCGAGCGAAGGGATCTGGTCGGAGTATACCAATGGAACATGTTCTGTAGTGGAATAGGGCCTTGTCCGTGAAGGGCCCTAAATACAATACATAATGATTTAAAATCAATCCGCTGAAGGACCGGTAACCAGTGGAGGTCCCTTAGTGCCTGGGATGAAGAGTCGAAACGGCGACGATCTAGCGCTAATTTGGCTGCAAGATTTTGCACCCGTTGCAGTTTTCCTGTCAAGGTAGCTGGTGCTCCGAGGAAAAGGGCATTACAGTAGTCCAAACGACTTACAATAATGCTTCTCACCACCTCTGGTCTGCTGTCCAAAGGAAGCATCGGGAGGACCTTCCTCAGCATTCGTAGTAATCCCATGCAGTTACTCACAGTTTTACTAACAGCTGCGTCCAATTGGAGATTAGACCCAAACATCACTCCCAGATTACGGACCGACATAGCTGACACAGACGTGCTCTGGAAGGAAGGCGGCCAAAAGTCCGGCGGAAGAGGTCTAGGGACACGATCAGTAGTGCAGTGTAAGACTTCTGTCTTAGAGCTGTTAAACTGCAGCGAATTCTGATTCAGCCAGTCGGCAGTTGCGAGCATACATCGGTGGAAGATGTCCAACGTCACTGCTTCCTTGCCCTCAAGCGAGAAGACAAGTTGAGTGTCGTCCGCATAATTCGTCACCGCTATGCCAAAAGATCTAATTAGCGCAACTAATGGCCGTAGATATAAATTAAAGAGGATAGGGCTGATGGCCGACCCTTGTGGGACCCCTTGCTCCACTTTCCTGATGTCAGATTTGAAAGGAGGCAGTGACACTACCTGATGACGATTTTCAAGGTATGATGTCAGCCACTGCAGAGCAAGGCCTGTCACCCCCACTTCCTCTAGCCTTTTGATCAGAATTTCGTGGTTGACTGTGTCGAACGCGGCCGACATGTCGAGCAGCACTAAAAAGGCAGCTCTACCATGGTCGGCTCGCGTCCTAAGATCGTCTAACACAGTCACCAGCGCTGATTCGGTCCCATGAGCCGGTCTAAAGCCGAATTGGACCTCATCCAGACAGAACCCGGTCTCCAGATACTTCGACAGATGTTTTGTAACCCATTTTTCCAGAATTTTTATTGGAAACGGGAGCAAAGAAATAGGTCGATAGTTGGCTGGGCACACCGGATCCAAGGTAGCCTTTTTAAGAAGAGGGGAAACCACGGCCAGTTTCCAACAGTCTGGAACCCGTGCTGAAACCAGGGACTGTTCACAGATGGCAGACAGCGGGGGGAAAAGCTCTTCCCGGAACAGCTTCCAGTATTTATGTGGAAGCGGGTCCAGAGGGGATCCCGACGCCACACTGTGAGCCAAGGAAACGAATTCCTCAAAGGTGGGAGATGGAAAACAGTCCAACTGGGCAACGCTAGGGGTTATTTCTGTAGTAGACTCAAGGTGCAGTTCATTGCCTTCTAGAGGATTACCGCTAGATGTAACGCCAAGATTGTTTAAAATGGCTGCGATTTTATCCTCAAAGGCCTGCGCCAATGAGTTACACAGAGACTGGGATGCGGGAATAGCATTGGCCGTGGTGGCAGGGCATGACAGATCCTTCACGATTTTAAACAAAGTCTGTGATTTGTTTACTGCCACCCGCAGAGACTCTTCCAAAAACCTAGCCTTCGCCCTTTTAATCTGTGCTTTGTAGATGGACATGGCCTGTTTGTAAAGAACCCGGTCGAGGTCCGAATAGTTCTTTCTCCAGATGCGCTCGGCCCGCTTACATTGGAGTTTAAGTTGGAACAGCTCCTCGGAAAACCACGGCATGGCCGGGGTCGGCCTGTTTCTGATTTTCCGTAAAGGGGCCAAGGAATCTAATGAGGACACAATCCGTTGACTCAGTCTTTCGTAGCTCAAGTCTACGTTTTCCTCAAGAGTGAAACCCCCAGAAAGTAATAGAGGTAGAGGAGACTGATTCAGGAGTTTAGACCATTGTCTGCTGCATTTGACCCCCGCTAGGTTCCTCTTCTTCCCCCGCCCCGCCTTGGGCGTAAGGGAGAAGGACACAAGCGCATGATCTGTCCAGCATTGTGGCAAGATGTTCCGAACAGTTAAGTACTCTGGATCAGCGAAAACTAGATCCAGTATATGGCCCTTTACATGGGTGGGAGTAAGAACTAACTGCTGTAGCTGAATACTCAGGCAGGTCTGGGTTAGATCTGTGAGCGCCGTCTCTCCAGAGCCACCTGCCCAGAGATTAAAATCTCCCAGTACCATTAACCTCGAATGGGAGGTGGATAGATCCAGGATAAGCTCAATCAGCCCAGCCACAGCTGAAATAGGGCTAGATGGAGGTCTATAGCAGAGCAGACCCGTATTTGGGTTGAGGTCAGCACCCCTGTCTGATCAAATATTTCCAAAATCGGGTGGCACACTGGGGAGTCTCTTATAATACGGGCCAGTAGGGGGCCAGCCCTATCCGCCTGCGTATGCTGCCTATTTGTGTATTCCCTGTAGTCTAATAACCTCAGGTCTTCTAGCAGTTCCGCGTGTTTAGGCTAAAAGACTCTTGAGGGCGTGTAAAGTCAGAAGTTTTACCATATGTAACCCCTTGAATACCAGATGAAAGGACATCACACAGGATATATATAAAATATATATGTATTTATTCACTAACACACTCCTCTGAACTTTTTATGAGGACAGAGGCAAAAGCACATAACAAGTTACACTTAGAAAATACTTTAAATAGCACAATTTACAGTTAGGCCCTAGGGGCGCGTAAAACCATATGCTAAGTAAGTGGTATAAGGACCACGACTTGGGAAAGGAGAAGGCCTAGGGCATCGCTGGGGCTACACTATCTGACCCTTAGGTTAGGAGTAGGAGGCCCACAGGCGGCGCGTGCAGCGAGAGTAAACTCACGCGAGAGTCAATGTTAAGTCAATGGGAACTTAGAAGGTAAGTAAATGAAGATTTAGGACACTTCCGGTCTAGCTAGGAGCACACAACTAGTAAATCTGGACACTAGGATAGTCAATCCCTACTGGAGCACCGAAGTACTCGCGTTACCTCACCCACAGGCTGCGGGTGCATAGGTGTCAAAGTGTGTCGGGTTTCGTCGTGGTTCTCAATGGAGCCTTGAAGAAAGATGCTGCAGGCGACCAGGAGGAAGATGTCCGGGTGGATCCAAGGGTGGATCGAGGATGAAGAAGACCTGAAAGCAGAGGGGACAGAGACTAGGTCACTAGCCAGTGACCGGGTGGAACCAGATGTCGTCGAGAAGCAATCAGGTGCTGTCGTGAAGCTTGTCGTTGCAGCCGCGCGGACCAGGAGGCGTCGAGGACGACCAGGTGCTGGAGAGGAGCTGTCCCACGAAGGTTCTCACAGATGGAGGGGGTCGGCTTCAAGATCGGAGCCAACAAGCCTAAGCAAAGGCAACCCACGCAGGATACACAAAAGGCTTCTGGTGCAGACCAGGAGGGTCTGAGGTACTTCTACGTTTCAGGGAAGCAAGGGCCAGTCTGGAGCAACCAGACCAGCGATGGATCTTCACAAGGATCGTCGTCAGAGGGCTACTAGCCAACGGGCCAGCAACCGGACAATGCGTCGAGCAGAACACAAGCAGAAGGGCCCCACGCAGATCTCGTGGAGTGTGGAGGGCTGATCTTCGGTGCAAGTGGAGCTCGTTGTCGGGGTGTCTCAGTCCCCCAGTGCACAGCTTCGAGGATGCCTCAGGAGCTGCGCTGATAGCAAGTTGAAGACTTTCCAAGTTGCCTGGATCCACGGAGTCCGACGCCTTCCACGGGCTCAGCTGTGCTGGAGTCGTGCAGTGGGGTCAGAGGAGTCCTGGAGTCGAGGTCTTGTCAGGCTCTGTGCTCGAGTTCCGGCAGGAACAGGGACAAAGCAAGCCGTCGAGTTGCTGGATGGTGCCTGGTTGCCCAGGGTGGTCACTCCTTGGCAACAAGGGAGATTCTTCAGTCTTCAAGTCGGGTTGAATGTCGAAGGGTCCAGAGTTCTGTTTCAAAGTTTCATCAGGATAAATCTAAAGCCTCCTGGGTCAGCTCCTACCTTTATACAACTAAAAGGGGCTTGATTACTCACTAGGTCCCTCCTATGGGTGGGACCAGGAAGGGGGGTGGTAACACCCCCTTTCCTTTGTCCAGTTTCGCGCCAGAGCTGGGGCTGGAGGGCCCCAGTACCGGTTTGAACTGGCCTATACATGGGACACCTTGTGTGCCCCAGGCAGTGTCTCGTTTCATTCAGCCCTCCCTGCCCCCAATTCACTATGTCCTGTCTGGGGTGGTGTTAGCACATCCCTGTGACAGGAAACCTATTGTCCAGGCTTCCCCTGCCGGAGTTTCATCCAGCAGCAGGAGGCCAGACTTGTGTCTGTGGCAGCAGCATCCATTTTGTGATGCTGAGGCTCTGGTTAACTTTAACCAGGATTGTCAGAACGAACACGTCTTCTCCCTCTAAAAGGGTGGAATGATACCCCCGTCGCCAGAACTGGCAAGGGGGTAGTATTCCAAAGCGTATGACACCTTACACGACATGTTTAGATAAAGCCAAACCAAAGTTCGCATTTAACCGCGAGGTTCATAATGCACTTAAGAGTATATGGTATGGCAATATCATAGAACAGCTATAAGGACATGGTTCCGAAAGCTGCAGACAGGCTCAGCTCATGCTAGAGCACCATCTCACACATAACCAAGCAGTCTGCCTCCAGGATTGTTAAGACCTGCCATAGGAGTGACTTATAGGTTACTGTGTGTCTATATTTAAGGGTAGATATAGGAATACTATACCTAAGCAAGGGGCGATTACACGACCTTGCCCCAGCTGAGGGATCAGCCAGTTGTGTCAGTTTGAGTGGCCAGCCAGGGGTGGCATAATACATGCTGCAGCCCCTGGTAGGCCTTGGTTGCACCTATGCCCTGAGTATCTAAGGTACACTTCTACAGGGGCTATTAAGGTGAACCAATTCCCAATTGTGTTTGTACCTAGAGTACATGGTTTGAATTTAGAGAGAATGCATCTGGGCTGTGGGTCTGATTAGCAGGCCCACAGCCACATCTAAGTCGAAAACCAGTAGAGCAAAAGCAAAAGTGGGGGTGACCATAGGAAGCAGACCCTACTCTCCTACAATGGGGGGGAGGGGGATTTTAATTCAATAACGGACACGGTAATGGACAGGTCTCACCCCCCATTGCCGGATTCCCCTGTTCATAGACTATCCAAACATAGACAAGATTGGCAGGCTAGGTGGCATCTGATAGATGTATGGAGATCACATCACCCGCAAACTAGAGATTACTCCTACTTTTCAGTGTTGCACGAACTGCATGTTAGACTGGATGCTATGTTGTGCTCCCCACTGGTGGCGTCCGCTGTAACCAGCTCTGAATATCTAACTAGGACCCTATCTGACCATAATCCGCTCCTGCTCACCTTGCATTGGACGAAGGAGAGGGCGGAAATTCCCACATGGCGATTGCGCCCTGAAACTTTAGAGGATCCGGTGTTTCGTAGGGAGGTGGAAGAAGGGATAACACACTACTTTAGGGAGAATGCGGGGTCTACTCCTACTAGGGCGATGGGACGCCTTTAAGGTAGTAGTACGGGGGATATGCAGAAGTAAATATGCTGGGGTGAGGAAATCTCTGCTGCAGGATGTTGAGAAAGCGGACTAACGGTTGAGGTTGGCAGAACAGGCACGGCCTGAGCATCCGGAACGTCAGAGGAAGTGTTAGAGGCTAAGGAGGTGCTGGCCACGGAAGTGGAGAGACTGCACTGCTTTGATTATCGGAAGTATGTCGAGAAGGCACACGCAGAGGGTGACAAACAGGAACGCTGCTAGCTTGGCTAGCTAACCCTATACCACGCAGCTCCCCGATCCTGGCACTAAACCCTGCTGGGGGAATGACAGTCTATACCCAGAGTGGGATCATGCATAGGTTCAGGGAATACTATGAGAGGCTTTACAAGAGTACGCTAACGGCGGACACAACTACTATAGAGTCCTTCTTGGGAGATGTGATGCTTCCTCAGTTGGAGGAAGAGCAGGCACAGCATCTTGGTCGTCCCATTTCACTTGATGAAATCCGGAGCGTCATTAAGCAGATGGCACGGAACAAGACACCGGGGGTGGACGGCTTACCTGTGGAATTTTATATGCAATATATAGACATATCAGCGCCAAGGTTGCTGGAGGTCTATAGCGAAGTGCGGGAACTGGGGCAGCTGTCGGAGTCGACGCGCGAGGTCCTCATTGTCCCGTTGTTAAAACCAGGACGGGATAGTACGGACACAGCAGCGTACCGCCCATTGTCAATGCTCACTACTGACTATAAGAAACTTAGTCGGATCCTGGCGTTGCGTTTACTGCAACATATGACTGTCTTGGTACATGAAGATCAAGCGGGGTTTATCCCTACCAGAAATACTGCCACCAATGTGCGGAGGCTGGTGAGGCTCTTAGGGGAATCTGGCATAGATTCTCCTATGGCTGCAATCTTATCTGTAGATATAGAAAAGGCCTTTGATAGCCTAGAATGGCCGTATTTGTACAAAACGATGGGACATTTTGGACTGGGCGAGGAGTTTGTGAGGAGGACGACGGTGCTGTATACTTCAGCGGTGGCTAGAGTGAAAGTGGGGCAGATGAATTCTCCCCGCTATGTGGTGGCCCGGGGGACACGACACGGGTGCACGCTCTCCTCATTGCTGTTTGCCCTAGCAATAGAACCGTTGGCAGCACGAGCTCGGCTGGGACAGTGGTATGAGGGCCTCCTGGCTTTTAGAGGAGAGCAACAATACATATCATTATACGCGGATGATTTGCTGTTATTTTTTGCGGATACAGATGGTGCATTGGCTGGGGCAGAGCGATTGTTGTCAAATTTTGGAATGGTCTCAGGGCTAAAGGTCAAATGGACCAAAACTTGCTTGTTCCCAGTGCAGCCGGGGAGGATAGCGCCTAGGATGCCGCAGACTGTGAGGTGGGAACCTTCTTGCTTAGCATACCTCGGAGTACATATTTATCATAGATCCGGCGATCTGTTAGAAGGGAATATAGGGAGATGCATACGCGCCCTTAAGCGGAGCATGGACTTTTGGAGTACCCTTCCACTCTCGGTGATGGGTAGGATAGCTTTATTGAAGATGGTGGTGCTCCCTAGACTGCTGTATTATTTTAGGACGCTGCCTATATGGGTGCTGTGATTAGTGTTCGCCAACCTGAAATCTATGATTGTGGGATTCATCTGGGGATCAAGGAGGCGCAGAGTGGCGCTTAAGATATTAATGAGACCTAAGGTGGAGGGCGGTTTGGCGGTTCCTGATCTGGAGTTGTATTATATAGCAGCGCAATTGCAGGTTCTCACACAGGCGGTAGCCAAGGAATTCAGGGGCCCGGAAAATGCGAGAGGTGGCGGAATCCTGTGACATATTCGGTCTTTCATAGTGCTGCAACAAAGACTGGACCTTAGGGACTTCACTTTAGAAGAAAAGACTCTGCGGTTGTGTTGGAACAGGAGCCAGCAAAGAGCGGGTGTACAACGCCCTTACGCGCCCGAGATTCCACTAGGGATGCTGACAGCATTTCCTCATGGAGTAGATTGGTCGTCATTAAGGGAGTGGGAGCAAGCAGGGGTCCACATGCTGGGGGACTTGTACGACGATGGAGTGCTGATATCTTATCAGATTCTGCAGGGGAGGTTTGATCTCCCTATGGGGGATTTTTTGCTGCATGCGGTCCTGGTGTGAGCCATCCAAAAGCATTGGAAGGGGGAACTACAGGAACCAGAAATAACGCAAGCGTGTCAGTATTTGGTGATGGCAGAGGGTACATTCAAAGCTGTTACATGCCTATACTCACGAATGCTGAATGAGGGTTTAGCCCCGTTGGATACGCTTCGTGTGAAATGGGAGGTAAGCACAGGGAAGCCCATACCGGAAACCACATGGGGACACATTCTACGGAGGGCATGGAAGGGCACCAGGAATGCTCGCTTCCAACTAGTACATTTCTTTATAATGCATAGGGCGTATTTGACTCAGAGTAAGATCATGGAATATTATAACGTTGGGGATGTGATGTGTCCTAGGTGCAATATGGTGGGAGCAGATTTAGATCATATGTTGTGGGGGCGCCCAAAGTTGGGGAACTATTGGGGGGAAGTGGGGGACATACTAAACCTAGTTGTGGAGTGCCAGTTGACATTTGATATGGCCACATGCATATTACACTGGTTCCCACACACCTCCAGGACGAAAGTAACAAGTAAGTTTATAGATATGGGCCTAGTACTGGCAAAAAGGAAAATTACGATGCGCTGGAAGGCGGAGGAAGGTCCCAGCAGTAAAAGGTGGAGTACTGAGCCGATTAAGTGGTCTAGTGGGAAGAGGGCTATTCGTTTCCAACAAGCGCGACGCCTGAATAATGAAAAGGCGCTAGATACGGCAAGGGCATGGGAAGAACTGGTTCAGACACTAAAAAAAAACAATCAACTGAGAACAACGGGGACTAGGGGGAGTGGCAAGATGGGTTACTAGACTGCCCATTACAATTACGTGCATCCTGACTGTATGTTAACACAAGCTCTAGATCATGAATTGTTGTGAATACTTACAACACACCGGTGGGAGGGAGGTGGATTAGGCGATGGGGGGAAATCGTTAGGGGTTTGGTTAATAAGATGTAACGGACTATCAATGTCAGTTGTTTGCCATGTAGATTGGTTAAGGTTATGCCGTGATTCCTGATTGAAGCATGGGAACATGAGTTCTGGAAACTATTGGACAGTATCATGGACATATACCAGTGTCTGCAGACAACAATTTGACAGGGGAGAGGGATGTTGGATTACTGTGGTGATGACTATTTGTTTGCTGCACTGAAAACTCAATAACATATGTTTACAAAAAAATAAGGGATCTACTCGCAGTGAGTGAAGAGTAAACGGAAGAGAGTTACTCCTAGTGAGTGAAAAATTATCTTTCCTGAAAATTAGTCACAGGCACAGTGGCAAATGTTTTTACGTTGTTAAATAATGAAAATTGCATTTAAAACTGGAAAGAAGTAAGTTCTCGTATTACCTTACAAAGAGGGAAGTCAGTCGCGGTGTTGCGCTGACGTCACCTAGAGCTGCGCTGGTATTGGTTGAGACAGCGGGTGTGTAGTTGAAGTAATACTGTAAAGGAGGGGTGAGTACAGTAGTGTGAGAACTTGTCTCATGGGAAAAAGCAGCACAAGTATTGGTCGAAAAATTATTTGAATACTAAACACTGATTGGTTATTGAAAATAAGAAACGCGCAGGTATTGGTAAAGCATTTTAGTTAACAATTAAGTGTCATCACAAATTAAAGTGACATAAATTAATATGTGGCATTTAGATCCAGCATTTATAGGAAATCGACCAGATAGAAAATATCTAGGTTTTGCTAAAGAACAACAGATTAGAGGAAGACCGTATATCATGTATGGAGGTAAAAGAAAAATGTTGTTTAAGAAAGTTAAACATTTCTTTAAAACAAGCATTTGCAATGCAATAGGTCTCGCATTATTAAAGTTAGAGCTATTGGCATTGTAAATGGCAATGCCTTTTATTTATGTTTTTGCTTTTAAACATAAATAAAAGGCATTGTCATTTACAATGCTAATAGCTTAAACTCTCGCAAAAGTGAGACCTATTGCATTGCAAATACGGGACGGGCAGCTATAAGTCTCCAGCTGGACGCATCCTTCGGATGCAGTACCAGCGAGACCTAAAAGGAGTGAGGGATAGAACAGGTAAGCATGAGATGCTGGTGCATGGGTGGATGGTGTGTGAGCTCTTTGGGAGAAATGATTTGATGGCTTGCCTGTATGGCAGAGACTGCTCAGATCATGCACTATAAGCATTTAGCTGTGCCAAAGAACGGATGCGATAAAGAATGAGGCGAGCCAATCACACCTACAGATACTTCCCATCTTAGGTGGTCCGGACTGGCTTGTGAAATGTATTTTTTTTACCCCATTGATTATGGTGCATATGGAGTTGCCCAGATGGGAAGGCGCTACCTTTGAATGTAAAGTATTGCATCAGCTGCAGTATGTGTTCTGTTTCCACATAAGTGTGGTGAATTATAAACCTATACTAATTAGTAATATACAACAAGATATAGTGTCTACTTTAGGAGTCCATCCAAACTTGGCAGGAATCAAACCAAAGTAATATGATTTGAACAAACCGTTATAGAATATCTTCTAGGGGTTAGTCCAGGAATTGTAGAGAAACAACCAAGAAAAGATCAAACTCCAAATACATGAGCCTGTGGGCCACAAGATGTAGCTGGACGACAACACACCCACAGGTGCTGCACTTGTGCAATCCACTGAAATCATACTGCTATATGTAGTAATCAGACACTACGTGTAAAGTGGGCCAGTTGAGAATGTGTTACAGTGCCTGTCTCTGGCTGTGGTACAGTCCCTGTTTCTGGCTGTGGTACAGTGCCTGTCTCTAGCTGGGGTACAGTGCCTGTCTCTAGCTGTAGTAAAGTGCCTGTCTCTAGCTGGTGTACAGTGCCTGTCTCTATCCAGGGTACAGTGTCTCTATCTAGGGTACAGTGCCTGTCTCTAGCTGGAGTAAAGTGCCTGTCTCTGTGTGTGGCACAGTGCCTGTATTTAGCGGACGTACAGTGTCTGCTTGTAGCTGGATACAGTGTCTGTCTCTATCTAGGGTACAGTGCCTTTCTTTAGCTGTGGTTAAGTGCCAGTCTCTAGCTGTGGTAAAGTGCATGTGTCTGGCTGTGGTGCAGTGCCTGTCTCTGGTGCAGTGCCTGTCTCTGGCTGTGGTACAGTGCCTGTCTCTGGCTGTAGTGCAGTGCCTGTCTCTGGCTGTAGTGCAGTGCCTGTCTCTGGCTGTAGTGCAGTGCCTGTCTCTGGCTGTAGTGCAGTGCCTGTCTCTGGCTGTAGTGCAGTGCCTGTCTCTGGCTGTGGTGCAGTGCCTGTCTCTGGCTGTGGTAAAGTGCCAGTCTCTGGCTGTGGTAAAGTGCCAGTCTCTGGCTGGGGTACAGTGCCTGGCTGTGGTACAGTGCCTGTCTCTATCCAGGGTACAGTGCCGGTCTCTATCTAGGGTACAGTGCCGGTCTCTATCTAGGGTACAGTGCCGGTCTCTGGCTGTGCTACAGAGCCTGTGGTCCTGCCCCCACCCCCAGAGGCCTGGAGGCCGCGCTCCCACTCGTGCTTTCGGCCGCGCTCAGACAGGACATCTTATCACTCGCGCTCCGAGGCTCCAGGATGCGTGAACCAGGATAGGAAAGGCTGAGAGGGGGGGGAAAGGGGCACTGCAGGGAGCGGAGGGAAGGAAGGAAACAGCCAGGGAGGGAAGAAGCATGAGGCGGAGATGGGGAGAGACACCCAAGGAGCAGCACAGGAGGTCGGGAGAGCAGCACCGAGGGTCCCGTGTGCCGCCCCCCTCCCCCCCTTCCTTCTGCATCCAGCCCTGCTCGCCTTTGCACCCTTGTGTAAAGTGGCCAGTAACCCTTAGCGCTCACTCTATAAACACGTCTAAGTGCACGCGGCGCACACGCACTGGTGTTTTTATTTGAACCTGTCCCCTGCGGCTTCTTAGCACTGTAAATAAAGGTGTCACTCTTTGTATCGGCTGCAGAAGAGTTAAAAACGATGTTGCCCACAATAACGAACCTGCAGTAGAGACTTCAACCCGCTCAGCTATCCCACCTATCCGCGTATGAGATAGTTCTGCGTGGTAAGGCTCTCGCTGTAAAGATATGTGTGGAGAATGCACAGAGGTGTTAACTATCACACGGTACTCCGAGGGTTAACGCACGGTACGGAGCGCGGGTTCAGATACCGGTAAGGAAGCTCCGTTGTTAATGCACCTGTCCCCCCGCATCACCGCCGCAGCCCGGGACAAACCGAACATCGCCGCCGGCCTGCGACCAGGAAGTCAGGCAGGCCGGGCGGGACAACCGGAAACCGGAAGTAGGAGGGCGGGAGCCTACCCCGCCTCCAACGGAAGAGCCGCGGCTGTTTTGAGCACCTGAGCAGGCAGGAGCCTACCCTGCGCCCCGGTGCACTCGCCCTGAGATGGAGGGAGGAAGAGTCCTGCTGCCGGCGCCTTCCACGAGGCTCCCAGGAGTGAGGGAGAGCCCGTGGTAACCAGCATAGAGGAGCCCTGCAGCTGCTGATGAGAGGAGAGCTGCCGCACCAAGGAAGCCGGTGAGTGGGGCTTTGCCTTGTTGCTGAGCTGCGAGGGCGGGCGGCATGTGTGTGTGCGCGTGCGGCGGCGGGGGGGCTCTGTATGTGTGCGATGGCGGCGGCGGGGGGTCTTTGTATGTGTGCTTGCGTGTGTGTAGGTGCGCTGGTGTGTGTGTGGGGGGGTCTCTGTGTGTGCGTGTAGGTGCGCTAGTGTGTGTGTAGGTGCGGCGGCGACGGGGGGTGTGTGTGTGCCTGTGTATGCGTGTGGCTGTGTATGTGCGCATGCGTGAGTGTGTGTATGTGCGCATGCGTGAGTGTGGGTGCGCGTCCACGCAGTCAAATCCAGCTCCAGAGAAGCGCGTAGCACCCTCTTGTCCCTCATTCCCCCGAGACCGGCAGCTATAAGTCTCCAGCCTGGACGCATCCTTCGGATGCTAATTCCAGGCGAGACCTAAAAAGACAAAACTATTAAAACTAGAGAAGGGATTATTATTCCATCACTAAATACGCCTGCATCATATATGATGGTAGAAAGGGGCTATCACACTTGTGTGTGGTTAGAGAACTGGATGGAATACACTAAAGAAGTCTGCACTTTAGCATTTCCAGAAAATGGTACCTTTAATGGTAGAATCTTGTACAATTTGAGAACTCGCATGAATGAATTAGATCCCAGACCAAGATTAACCCAATATGAAGCCTTAGAAGAATGGGAGATTGAAGCTTTTGAGCGAGATCTACCCAGAAGTGGTCCTAGGAGTAGCCGTGCGCTATAGAAGAGCCAATTTAACATAACATAACATAACATAACAAGTGACAGGAATTTAAGCAAATTGTATCCCAAATTTCCCCAAGAAACAAGAGATAAACAAATGAAACAATGGAGACAGTCCATGTTAGTAGAAGGATTGTATCCTATATTAACATTAGAAGAACCTTCAGGAATTAAGAGTACAGAGAAGATGAAAAATGTAATGACTAGTGTTGATTCAGAAGATGATTATTTAAAGGATCTATTAATGAAGAATCCACCACCTTATCATGAAGAACCAGCTAGAGTTAACCCTAGTGCTCCGTTCTTAAAACCACCTTTGGTTCCACAAGTTGTACATGAAACCTCATTAGAAAAAGTGTTACTGGAAAAGGAACGAGAAGCAATAAATAAACAGAGAGGTGAGTTAATTCACAAAATTTCCCAGTTAAATAAGAGTCCTGAAGCCCTAACAATTCCGGTAACCATAGGTCCTGTAGTGCCATTATATGGTGACAAACAGTCTAGTCCAAAAACTCCCGTCCTAACTACACCTGTAGTGCAACCTAAAAAGGAAGCCTTAATAGTCGATGACCAGGCAAGTGAGTGTGAATCAGTGATTTCCCTAATGGATTTACCTATAAGGGAACCTGAAAGTGGTTCAAACAGGAAAAACACTCCTGCGGACTCTAGAGAGGTACTGATGGAAACATCCTCAGGTACAAGAAGTGTTACTGTGGTAACCCCAGAAGAAATAGAGAGGTGGTCACGAGAAATAGAAAAGCCAAAATCACAACCGAAGGTGTTGGATATTTTTAAATTAAGAGTTGAATAAGAAGAAATGATTGCTGGAAATGTGGGATTGGAGAGATTGAAAACACTCAATGAAGATGAATTGTTATTTATATGTCGAAGTGTTACTCGAAAAACAAAAGTATTTCATGAGAAATTAATGAATATGGCCGCTGACATGGGATTAGACATTGGTAAATCTAAAGTATTACAAAAACCTTATCTAGCTGAATTTTCTGTCAAAGATTTAGAAAACATGAATGTGTCAGGCCGAAAATTGCATATTAAGGAATTGCTATCATTGTTACAAAAATGGGGAGATTTATGAAAATGGAAAGCTAGGTGGACAAAGAAAAAGGAGGAAGCACAGGGAAAAAGCATTACATCTGAATATGTATTAAAAGAACCAGAAAAAGTGGAAAGGTTATGCCCAATGAGAGTAGTGCCAGTAGCAGGTTATGTGCATGTCCCATGGTCCAAACAAGATATTTTATCATTTACAAATGACTTTCCGAGACTCAGAGAAAAACCTGTAGAATGGTACAGGCAAGTCGAAAGATTTGTGAAAGTTTCAAAAGTGTTATTGACCCCTTTACCGCGGCGATAATTTCACCACAGTGCGGGGGTTCTATTGTGTGGGCGTGGCCGCGTCGGCCAACGGATGTGCGCAGCACTACCAAGGTAGTGCTCGCGACGGCCGTTGGCCGACAGCAGCAACAAAGGGGTTACAAGACTTGCATGGTTTATTTGACATTGTAGTACCTGCAGATTTATGATCAGAATGTAAAATAACCATAGACTCGCCTAATGCGGAGTATCACAGAGACACAAAAACAGGAGCACCTTACGATGATGTTATGAAAAAATATCATCAAGTCATAACTTTTCTAAAAGGAAAGGTACCCCCAAAGGAAACAGATTGGACAAGAATAGATAGAACTATCCAGAACAAGGATGAATCAGTACATGCGTATTATGAGCGACTTTTGCAAGTATTCAAACAATACAGTTGTTTAGAAAGTATTGATCCCAAAGACATGACACATTTTATTTATCGTTTTGTGTCAGGATTAAGACCAGAAATCTCGCAGATAATTAAAGATCATAAGATTTGCTGGCAGGCTAAGCCTGTCGACGAAATCTTAAAATATGCAAATTATTGTGGGGATGAAATTGACAACAAACGAAAGAATTTGGAAGAAAAGGTAATGTGGGCACAAGTAAAGTTAGCAGAACAGCAGGAACTCCAATTAAGTCAAAAGAAAAATAATCAGACACAAGGAGATGGAAATGGGGGAAAACCAAGGGGAAAATTTAACAAAGAGGAGGCAAAGAAAACATTTCCCTGTCATGGGTGCGGAAAAATGGGGCATTGGAGAAACGAGTGTAAGGCTCTATTGAATAACAATGTCCAAACTGACAATTTGAATCCACAGACGCAGAATGGAGTGTCAAGGAAGCAACAGCAGCAGGTAATACAAAAACAGTTACCACTTGCACCTATGTCAGATTCTGGGAGCCAAGCCAAATACAGATTGGATATCACAGATTGGGAGGGAAGTGGCAGGAGAGAAGCAGTGACATCACGATTTCTTTTGAGTGAAGCGCTCTTTGACGAAGAAAGTTTCTGGCGGTGCCTGAGAGGGAGGACGAGGAGTGCTTACTTGGCGCATCCTTGCCTGTAGATCAGTCAGGTCCATACATTGAAGGAAAGGTTGAGGGAAATGAGGTTACCTTTCTGTTGGACACTGGTGCTACCGGTTCTACTGTGAGAACAGCAGACGTTCCAAACCTACCACTCTCGGGAGAGGCGATCCAAGTAGTGGGAGTTTCAAATAAACAAATTAGTACCCCATTTACAGAACCAATGGAAATTAGAATAGGGAATTTTAAAGAAATGCACAAATTTGTCGTGTGCGATTCCAGTCCAGTGAACCTGTTAGGTAGGGATTTGCTATGCAAAATGGACTGCACAATCTTTTGCACAACAAGTGGTGTTGAAATTTAAACCCCAGACGAAGATGGAGTTTGTAAATTAATGTTAGCTAAACAGGAGACCGATAATAAAAAGATGACTGTAGAAGATTTACCAGGAGAACTACGACACGCGGTAAAACCTGAGGTATGGGATTTCACAGGAAAAGATGTAGGACTAATGGCAAATGTTGACCCAATAAAGGTGACAGTGAACGAAGGTGCAGTTTACCCAAATATTCGGCAGTATAAAATGAGCCCAGAAATAAAAGCAGGTGTTTTAGCAGAAATGAAGTGTTTGGTTGAGCAAGGCAGTTTACAAGAAATAATGAGCGGTCCATGTAATTCACCCATAATTGGCATAAAGAAACCCGAGTGGAAAGTACAGGGTCGTACAGGACCTCCGCATGGTTAATAAGATTGTTGTTCCATGTTGTCCAGTTGTGTCAAATCCTGCAGTGATTCTGTATCAGATACCGTGGGAAGCCGGATGGTTCACGGTAATCGATTTGTGTCATGCATTTTTCTCTGTTCCATTACATCCAGATAGCAAATTTCTTTTCTCGTACAAATTCGACGACCATGTGAAAGTTTGGAACCGTGTCCCTCAGGGGTACACAGAGAGTCCATCGATTTTTAATCAGATTTTGAAAAATTGTCCTGAGTCTTTGGTGTTGCCCGGACAATATGTTTTGGTGCAGTATACAGACGACCTATTGGTGGCGTCTAAGACTCAAAATGATTGTGTTGTTGATACCATTGCATTACTGAATCATTTGGCTGAGGGAGGACATAAGGTGTCACCTGAGAAGTTACAATTTTGCACCACGTCAGTAAAATATCTGGGGTACTAGATAAAGAGGTGTGTCAGACGAGTTACTTCAGAAAGAATTAAAATAATCAGAAACATGAATCTACCTCAGACGCAGAAGGAAATCAGAATGTTTCTTGGAGTTGTAGGTTACTGCAGGCAATAGATTGTGGGATTTGCAATCCTAGCAAAACCCTTGATACAAATGACAAAGAAGAGAGCAAAGGACCCCGTAGAATGGGATGACAGGAGCATGACTGCTTTCTTGAAATTACGAGAATGTCTGTGTTCAACTCCAGCTATAGGGATGCCCGACTATTCTAAAGAATTTGTACTTTTCTGTGATGCACGTGACAATTGTGCACGGTCTGTTCTGACACAGACCCATGGTCTAATGAGACGTCCTGTGGCATACTTTTCTGCTACACTGGATCCAGTGGCATCTGCATTGCCGGGATGTCTGAAAGCGGTAGCTGCAACTTGTACGAGTCTTGAGCAAAGTCAATCTATCATTATGGGAAATCCTGTAACAGTGCATGTTTCACATGCAGTTGTGATTCTATTGACAAGAACACAGACTCAGTATTTGACTCCTAGTCGGCTGCCTATGTATGAGCGAATCATTTTAGGTGCAGAAAATGTGACCATGCCAGATGAACTGTTCTGGACCCAGCATCACGGTTACCTGATTCACATTTTGCAGAGATCAAAGAGGAAGTCGAACAGGATTGTATTGACCTCACTAAATACAGTACTAAACCTCGCCCAGACATAAGAGAAGAGCCATTAATAAATTCAGAACATGAACTATTTGTAGATGGTTCATGCATGCGACATGTGGAAGGAGGATTGAGTGCTGCTTATGCTGTATGTACTTTATGGGGACCCGTTGAAGCATCCTATTTACCTGGAGTCAAATCTGCACAAGTAGCCAAATTAATTGCATTGACAAGAGCTTGCAACATTGGGAAAATTGGAAAGTAACCATATATACTGATAGTCAGTATGCTTATGGTGTTGTGCATGACTTTGGCCAACTCTGGATGCAAAGGGAGTTTCTGACTTCTTCAGGTACTCCTATTAAAAATGGACATTATCTAAAGGATTTGCTAGAAGCAATCCAATTGCCAGAAACAGTGGCTGTGGTCAAGTAGGCTACTCCCCAATCTGGAAATAACAAAGCGACAGCCGGTAACTGATATGCTGACCAATTAGCCCAACATTCTGCCAAACATAAGATGGTAATAAATAAGAAAATTGATGCATGTGGAAACAGCTGCCAACTCATGTTACTTGGAGGTGTGAGAACGTGGGAAGAAGTGAGAGATTTACATAAAGAAGCAGAGCAAAAGGAAAAGGAAGAATGGGAAAAGATAGGTTGTCAGAGAAGGGCTAGAGATGGTGTTATTGTTTACCATGATGGTAGGCCTGTGTTACCAGACTGTATGCTTGCTCCTTTGGCTAGGATGTACAGAGGAGATTCCCACCTACGGCGGGATGCAATGATCAGATTGTTCAGGCAGACTTGGTTCAATGCGACGTTCAGGAATGTAGCAGAGAGTCTTTGCCACAGGTGCTTAATTTGTCAACAAATGAATCCTGGTAAGACAACTGTAGTGTTGCCAGGAAAGATTGGGAAAGCAGAAGGTCCATTTATAAGATTACAAATTGATTTCATTCAGCTACCCCCTTGTCGAGGACTGAAGTATGTCCTTGTCATTGTCTGCCTGTTTTCAAAATGGGTGGAAGCCTACCCTACTAGAAGAAATGATAGCACCACAGTAGCCAAACTCCTACTCAGGGAACTCATAGCACGTTTTGGTTTTCCAGTAACGATTGAATCAGACCGAGGAACTCATTTTAATAATGAAATAATTGTTCTAATCTGTGAAGCATTCAAAATTGAGCAAAAGCTGCACTGTGCATATCGCCCAGAGGCTTCTGGAGTGGTAGAACAACTAAATGGCACAATCAAGTCAAGATTGGGAAAGATATACAAATCTACCTGATTGGAATGGCCTGATGCTTTACCTCTTGTTCTGATGGGACTCAGAAGCATCCCAGATAGAAACACAGGCTTGAGTCCCCATGAGATACTCATGGGAAGAGCAATGAGGCAGGCATGGGTACCAGGACACAAGCTGATGAATATATTTGATGACATAGTACTGGAGTACTGCAAACAACTGGCTGACCAAGTGCATTTTATCTCTCACCAGGTTGGGGAAGACGCTGTCGCCAGACAATCAACTCCAGCACATGACCTGTATCCAGGTGACTGGGTAGTGATAAAGGGACATACTCGAGAATCTTGCCTAGCTCCAAGGTGGGGAAAGCCACATCAAGTGATATTGGTTACCACCACAGCTGTAAAGTGCAAAGGTATTCCAAACTGGATTCATGCAAGTCACACAAAGAGAGTGACTGAACCTGATGAAACCGAAGCTGAATGTTGTGCAGCTGAAGGGTCTCAAGATATCGATCCTGAAGTACCTGAGGGGGAACAACCGAGCACCAGTCAGGATGAATGGATTCCGGTAGTTGACATACCTGCAGAAATTGTGAGAACCAGAAGTCAAACCTATTTAGATAGACAGAATGATAGTGAGGATGAGTCAGGAATAGAAGAACGTACTCAGATTACAGAAATCAAAGCCAATAGTAATTCTGAGAAGGATCAGATAAGGAGAGATCAATATACTCAGACATTTAACACACCTGTCAAAGCTCCAGAGTCTGAAGAGGGACAGATAGGTATTAGGGCGAAGGCTCAGGAAGAAAAAAAACAAGAAATCAAAAGACCTGAGCAGTACCAGATAGGTGTAGAAAAATGTGTTCAGGAAAAAGAAGGCGAACCAAGTAAAGTCAAGGTAAAACTCAGAAAAATCCTGCTTAGTATAAAGGCCAGCTTAGTATCCAGGTAGAAGAAACAAAAATAAGACCTGGACCAAGTCAGATAGAGAGGGATACAGAGGACGACATTGAATCAGATGTGCCACAACTGAATGAAAATAAAAGAGCATCTGAAGAAAGTCAAAGCACAGTGCCAGCTAAAAGACTCAGAAAAGGAGATAAGTGGCCTGGTTTTGTTAAAAGACTGATATTTCGCCTTGAAACAATAAATAAAGAACCAGAGCAAGTAAATGAAATAACCAGTCAAACTGAACCATCCACAGAGAAACCAAGAAGGAGAAGTCTACGATTGAAAAGACTGAATAACAAGTTCAGAGGCCCTGAATGGACCTACGTCAACCTTAAAGACTTCGAAAATTTAGAGCCAAGTTGTTGGACCTGGGGTTACCAGTCCACATAGGGTAGCCTGGCACAAAGTAGGTAAGACTAAACTAAAAGGCAATTGTGCTAAGCTTGCATCAACACGCACAGTAACTCAGCGCCCATCCACATAAAGAATGACTCTACACCAGTTTAGAAAAATACGGTCTGCTTTATAAAATTTCTTCTTAGTATTTCTTTATCAAAAGTCGTGTTTAGTTTCAGTTCATTAAATAGCTCTACAGTTAATTATTAGCATTGCACATTTTCTCTTAGCATTAATCATTCTTTTCTTCCCCACGTAAAAGAATCTCTGTAGTATCTCCTGCCCCCTATTTGAGCAATCTATATTTCACAGTTTTAGTCAAGGAACATAACACAGATAGAGCTTCTTTTTAGTTAGGCACGGTTGTGCAGTACCCTTGAGAACTTGACGTTACCACAGATGGGAAGTTACAGGTTTTTAGCAACAATTTTAGCAGTAGCCCACTAGTATCTACAATCAACCAGCGGAGTATCTCTATAAAGGCGGTTAGGTTGGTTTGCCATTTCTCTCAGTCATTCAATTTGCTACAGTTTCACAGTAGATTGACAGTTTATCCCAATGTCTTCCTAGGTTTTTATATCCTTCAATACCAGGAGCAACCCCCCCCCCCAGCCAACATCTTCCTATACCGGATCTGGCCCTGCTACCTCGGCTCCAATTAGCGGTACTTGAGCCTCATTCAGTAATCGCTTCCCCACAGATGACGCTAAACAAGCAGGGAAAGTACTGCGAACACTGAGTCTTGCACTGAGGAGGTAATATACGTGGCGCAGATTAACAGATCGTACGTGTCCCAAGCCTGAGGATTACTTCATGGCCACTGGTTACTGTCAAATATTTGGCTTAATACGGGCAGGCCAGGAAAACCCGATCCTCCCCTCCCGCCACGGCTCTCTAGGCAATTGCGAGGCCCTCACAGCCCCTGAGGCCCCACCCTTCACTTCTCGGCCTTACCGGGTGTGTGACAATTTCGTCCCGGTCTGTTCCCTTGGCCACACCACCTCTCCTGATTGTGTTGCGGTAGTTCGTTAATGATCCCAGCCCCCGCGTTGCAGTTCCTCAGTAGCTAGTAGATCCGGAACTCCTCTGCGTCTTCTTCGGAGCTTCTCTCGGCTCCGCGTTGTGCTCTCCCCTCAGGCGTCACAGAGGGAGGGTGCTAGCGTGGGCCGGCCTCCTTGAATTCCCGCCCCCATCCGCTACAGCTCACCCGTCAGCCTTCACCAGCTTCCGCGACTCGGCCTTACTACGTCCTGCTACTCTGCTGATCAGGATCATGCCCTACCCGCGGAATCTCCTCAGCGGGAGCCCGTGACTCAGTGGCAGTGACCTAGCGACAGAGATGTCAGTCCACAGCCGTAGCCAAGTAAGGTTATGTCTACTGTTTTTTGGCCACGGTGAATCTTGGGGATAGCAGCGGGGAAGTTTCACACCCCCTCCACACTTCCTACTGTGGCAGTTCAGGTTGGGTCATGAAGGAAGAGGGGGGGGAAGGAAAACCGGACAGTCTCTTCTTTAATCTGCTTCACCAACAATTTTTAGTACCTTCTTCCCAGGGCACTAACGGGTCTGGAGAGCTGGGGGGTGGGGGGTAGGATGATGACAGGCTTAGTCAATAGGTAGGGGGGCTTGTCAGCCATAAGAGCAGCCGGCCCAAGGGACGATCTATCTCCTATCAGTGCGCCTCCCTCCCCTCACCAGGTTCTACCCAAGCTCTCTGGTCACTCCAAAATGGCTGCCCTGGTTCTGGCCCTTTTATAGGCTGAGCTCTGGCTACCAGAACTGGCTAGAAGGTTCTAGAACTTTCCCTATGTAGTCCTTTTTTTTTAAAAAATGTTTTTATTATTCATCATCATCAAGAATACATTTTCATTGTCTGTTGCACAAGAGAATGCATAGTCACAGATAGCGGAAAAACAAAAAAAACGAAAAAACATAATGCACAGAGTCAAGATCATTTGGATCGTTATATATCAGGTTACAGACTCCCCATTCTTAGCTTCCACTCTATTATTGGGGCCCATATCCGTTTTGCATCCTCTCTTCTCACCCTTCCCCTTTTTTCCACTAAAGCCCATTCCAACATAAATATGGCCAATACCCTAGAGACCCATTGATGTAGTGTTGGTGGGTTTGGGTCTTTCCAGAGTGAAGCTATACATAATCTACTTAATGCCATGGCTATATACAAAAACTCATAATGAGGTATTACCAGACTGTCTTTTGTTACCCCCAAAACCATCATTTCGTCTAGTAATGTTATATTCATTCCCAGCGAATTCTTGAAGAATTGCTCCAAGTCTTGTTTATACTTGTCTAAAGCCGGGCAAGATGCAAACATGTGGATGGTATCAGCTTGGGAAGAATGGCATCTTGGACAAGTTATACCATTGGTACCACCCCATTGTGCCACTCTATGGGGGGGTATGATATATTTCAAACAATGTTTTGTATTGCTGTGTTTGTACATTTGTTGCACTCAGCACAGAGTTTAACAATCTTAGTGATTTCTCGGCCTCGTTCCCTGTAAGCCCTAATTTGGATCTCCATTTCTCATACATTTTTTCAGAATCATCCTCTTTATATTTACACATTTCGTCATATAGTTGTGAAATACTACATCCTGTCTCATTTCTTATAGCTTCAATTAAATCTATTTTTTGCATATCGCCCCCCCCACATTTCATTGATAAGACCGACCTAACTTGTAAGTATTTAAAAAAATCTCTGTGCCTTAGATTATATAACCGTTGCGCGTTCTCGTACGTTATAATCCCTGCCACCCCCATAAGATCTCCTATACCTTTTACTCCTTGTCTATCCCAGTCTTGCATTACAGTATCGTGAAATATTTCTGGCAGTGATGGGTTCCCATATAGTGGTGTATAGTAGTTTATCCTCCCCAAGTTTATTTTTTTCTTGACTGTTGACCATACTGTTGTTGCTGCTCCTAGGGTCTTAAAACGTACTTTCTTGTAGTAGCTTTTTTCATCATACTTAAGTAGCCATTTATCTGAATCCTTGACCAAAAGTTCATATACGTCTGGAGTCCCATCCCTTCCTCTCCATTTATCCGTTACATCTCCCCCCAACATTCCTCTTATATACTGCAAGACTGTAGCCCAGTAATAGGTCTTGAAATCGGGAAGAGTCAACCCGCCACGCTCTCGGGATAGCGATAAATTTTTTTGACTGCGGCGTGTTTTTCCTCCAGCCCAAATAAATCTATTGGTGACTCCTTCCAGTTCCCTAAACCATTTATTATCAAAGATGAGGGGGATAGTCCTAAAAAGATATAAAACTTTGGGTAGGAATGTCATTTTTATCACGTTGCACCGGCCTATTGTAGTCAAGTGTAAATTATTCAGCCTATTGAAATCAACCTTGGCCTTTCTTATTATTGGAGCTAGATTTTTTGCCACAACTGTCGAGATCTCTGCTGAAATAGTAACGCCCAAATATACCGCTGTTTCAGTTATTCTTTGGTCTGTCCATGCTATCTTTCGATTTATTACAACCTGCGTTTTGCCTGTGTTTAACTTATATCCTGAGAGCATTCCATACACGGCTGCTTCTTCTTCTATTTCCCGCAGTGCCATTTCAGGATCACTAGAGGTGATCGCCAAATCGTCCGCATATCCCAGGATTTTTGTTTCATATCCATTGAGGACTATTGGCTGGATGTTTCTGTTCTGCTCTATTCTCCTAATAAATGCATCTATATACAGAGCAAATAAGAGTGGAGAGCACGGACACCCCTGTCTGGTTCCTCGCCCGATCATTATTGCCTCGCTCTTTTATCCCATGATCCTTAGTCTTATTCTGGGGTTGATGTATAATGCCTTTACAGCTTTTATGAACACATTTCCTATATTTACATTCACTAATGCTGCCCAGAGGAATTCCCACGAGACCCTGTCAAATGCTTTTTCAGCATCTAGTAATATTAATGACATAGGGTCTCGTGAGGCTGCCGTCCCATCAAATAGGGTTAATACCCTCCTTATGTGTTCTGCGGTACCTCTCCCAGGGATGAACTCGTGCTGTCTGGGGGATACAATCTTACCTATGATACTCCCTAATCTATTTGCCAAGATTTTTGAATAGATTTTTACATCGCTATTCATTAAGCTAATAGGTCTATATGACCCAGGATTGGTTGGAGGTTTGTTCTTTTTAATAAATACAATCATAACTGCCTCGCTCCAAGATTCTGGGGGGGGGTGCGCCATTTTGGATATTGGTTATTAGATCAAAAAAATCCTCCTCTATTTCAAGAAAAAAAGTTTTATAAAATTCTAATGGGATGGCATCCGGGCCTACCGCTTTTCCTGCCGGAAGATCTAGGATTGCTCTGTTTATTTCCCCCCGACTAAATATGTAGTCCTATGGGTCAAAACTTCGGAGGTAAAAGATGTGGCAGTTACAAGCCACCATTTTGTGTGTCTATGTTTTCATCAAGTCAGGAGAGCACTTAGGCCTCAAAAAGACATAGGGGTAAAGTAGCACCTAACCCAGGGACAACACCAAAAATTCCAGTGGACATAAAAATGAAAAGAGTTAGGAGGCCAAAAAGGGAAAAAAAAATAATAATTAGGAGGGACCACCCAAAGGGCTGACAGGTCTAACAAGTGATGAAAGTGATGACGAGCTGATCGATGATCAGACTTTCGAAGAAGTGAGATCAACTTGAAGAAAGGTTCACAGGTTAAAATTCTGTGGAAAAGTTACAAAGAGGGGCTAAGCCTTCTTAGTCAGAAATGGCTGATTATAATGTTATTGGAAGACCGAAAAGAAACTGCCTAAAAACATGCTGTAGAATATGCACATGTAGTATAGTAATATTAGTTATAGTCTGGTTTGGACTGACATTAGCTATGCCTTATTTGATGAGCAAAAATATGCAAAATGACACTAGTGTTCCTGAACAGGTAGAGACACAAAAGAAAGCAAAAACACATGAGAAAGCAGTTAGCATTAAACATGATAAAGTAAATTTAGAAGCACCAGAAGAGACAGAATTACATTATAGTAGAGAAAAGAATAGAACAGATTTAAATGTTTTCGCTAATTTCTTAGTACATTATGTAGAAGCTATAGAAATTAGTGATTGTTATGTGTGCATGAAGCTACCCACATCAGTAGCTGAAGGGGTCACATATCACTTACCTCTGACATATGATAATTCATGTAGCATTTTATCTAGCTTATTTTATAGAACTGGAAGATTGCAGTATTATTATTCAAACTTTGATGTAGTTTTCCCTGAAGTTCCATTAAGTAGGAGTCTAAATCGCATCTCTAATACTAGAGACTCTACACATTTTACGGGTGATTATTTCCCAACAGTAGGATCAATAGATATAGCTGAAGCACACAAATATAATCTAACATGTAAGTTACAAGAAAAGGAAAAGATATTCCTAAATTTAGTACAGAAAAGGAGACAGGATTTCCATAGAAAAGTCACTGAACAGAAACAAAAGATTCCTAAATGGGCTGAAAGTAAAGAGTTTACCTCAAATGGCAAGACTCGAGCTGCTATGTTACTGGATTTCATAAAGAAAGGGAAACTGTCTCCATAGAGAGAAAACAGACTACTATAATAATATGTTCATTGGTTCCAGTGAATACGATCATAATGTCAAGGTAATCGGGGGTTGGGGGTTCAAAGATGGATCACAACCAGTATTTCCTGGTATTTATTTTATTTGTGGGAACAAAGCCTATTTTAAATTGCCTGATCATTGGTATGGGAGTTGCGATTTTGGAATAGTATTCCCAAAAGTGTATCATGTAAAGAAAATCACTGGAAGCAATTAAGTAAATAATGGACTAACACGTAGTAAAAGAGCTAGTTTTGCTGAAATTGTAGGTGACATATTTAGTGCATTGATACCTTCAGTGGGAGTGGTTCTGACTAAAAGGATCTGTAAATTGTCAACAGTGGTGGATCGCTTATCGACTGACACTGCTAGTGGATTTTTAATGATCAATACCGAACTAGTTGCGGTAAGATCAATGGTCTTACAAAATCGACTTGCTCTTGATATACTATTGGCAAGAGTGGGCGGAGTCTGTAGAATGTTGAAAATGCAACATTGCTGCACTTACATTCCAGACGAAAGTGTGGAAATTAAGAAGTATGCAAGAAATATTACACACTTGAGAGAAGAATTGAAACCACTGGAGGTTGAGAGTGCATGGAAGAGACTAATTGATGGTCTCTTTTCTGTAAGTAGTTGGTTTTCTAACGTAGGAAAAAGTGATGCCAATATCTGGAGTAGCCCTACTGGTTTTGAGCATAATAATTTGGTGCAAGTGTTGCAGAAACACAAAGAAGTATGCAGTAAATACAAAAGGAAAGAAAAGAAACTTTGATGAAATGGAACTTGAAGAACTAAATGGGGATCCGTATAAGAAGATGAAAAACGTTCACTTGAATAATTTTGAGAAACCTAAAAGTGTTTGAAGAAATAGAGATGAATAAATGTTGAAAGTTGGCATCTGTTTTTGTAATTGTGATGATATAAAATATCATCAAAGAGGGGACTGATGGAGCAAGGTTTCGCACGTAAAGCGACTTGCTCGGATTCAACCCTCTCTAAGTAGCTTAATAAGTACTAATAAACATGTTTCGTCTTAGTAATAATACACCACACGACATTTCGAGTATCTAGGGGAAGCTCTCCTATGTGCTTTAACTAACAGTATTTCGAGTGACCTAATATGGCCGCCGCAACGCAGGAACTGTACTGCGCATGTCACACTCACGTGGCATGACGTACTCTCTGCTTTGGTGGGAATTCTTGCTTCTGCGTACTAGAATTAAAGATGGCTGCACTATGTTTTAACGTGCTAAAGCTTGCATCGCTGCTTTTACTAAATTGTTCGTTCTGCTTAATTCCTAACGCTATAGTTAAAATGAAGTAATGGGAATAGCGTAGAGATAAGTGGTATACAGTGCATTCATTTATTCTTTGTTCTAAAACTGTTCTTCTTTGACTTTGCCATTAGCTCGTGTGCGGACCAATCAAGTACAATGTTGCTCCATCTTGGGTCCTGAAACTGAGCATGTGCTGAATTCACCCGAGTCTACAAGCCATGGCATTGAACACGGGCCAACTCCTGACTTGAAAGAAGATGCTCATGGGAATCTTACCTTTTGACCCTTTGGAAGGAAGCTGAACGAATTGTTATATTACATTGTAATTCTTATTGATACATTCACTGTCGGGTGGAATAAAAAGTGCATGGGAGAATAAAATTATGGGAGGGAACGTAAATTTAAATATTTGAATGAAATTACTTCATACTGGAATGGTGTGATGACCTCTCCTCGTCTTTTGTCCAATCAAATTGTGGGAATACAAGAATTAGCAACATTGGGGGGGTGGTACACTGCCCTGGATAATGGTATATCTAAGGTAGGCTTAGCTAGTTAGATTGTCCGACTTGTCCGACTAGCTGACCTGTCACTGACCCAACGCACTCAATAGGGATCGAGAGCAGAGGTGCTGGCGGAGCACTCGGTCAGAAGATTCGGGAGCAGAGGTGCTGGCAGAGCACTCTGTCAGAAGATTCGATAACCCAATCGGGGTTTGGTAGGAGAATCGATAACCCAATCAGGGTTCTGAGGGAGAAGATTCGCTAACCCAATCTGGGTCTGACTATTAGCCTCAGAGAGGGGTGTGACGCTGGTGTTAGCTGAGGGTACCCGTTTCCAACTTGAATCCATCCTAATTCGGTCTTCATTTGTCCTGATCTACACCTGTGCTGTCTTACTGGCATCTGAACTACTGGAAGTCTTGTCCTTCATCCCAGCCCGTGGCCAGGGTTGGCCTTCACACCATTCTAGGTAACTATAATTAAATGTGGGTTTGTCATTGTACTAATTCCTTTTTCTTACCCTACCTATGTTCAAATGCTTAACGACATTTCTTATTGAATCTATGCTTATTTTGCTTTAACTCTTATTTTTCTAATTGAACGAGCTTTAATTGGAATGGTATGGACTCTGACATTTAAGAATTTACATAGATAAAGTATTTAAAAGTTACCCGAGTTTGTGGTTATTTATGAATGCAAATGTTGTTATGATATCTATTATTCTAACACCCTTGATCCCTTAGGTCTCTAGGTACCAGCAACAAGGATTTGGTAAGCCACTGGTATAGGACCTAATAGGTAAAACTTTAAATCTGGTTGTAGCATAAAGGGTCACCTGCTCTAAGTCTGTATGTTTTTATGGGCCCAGGTGAGTATGGTAAAACGAGCAGGAGAGCCCACGCTCCATCACTACCACAAAATAAAAATGATTGATTCTAAACTACATGAGTCCTTTTCAATTCAAAACGTCTTTCCCAAATTAAGACTATATCTCTATCCTTCTAATGAAGCAATTTGTATGTTAGCTAACAATGGGCTATGTGGAAATCAAAACATCTGATGTAATGAGAGAAAATGAACAACATGGCATCTTCTGAACTACATGAGTCCTTTTCAATTCAAAACGTCTTTCCCAAATTAAGACTATATCTCTATCCTTCTAATGAAGCAATTTGTATGTTAGCTAACAATGGGCTATGTGGAAATCAAAACATCTGATGTAATGAGAGAAAATGAACAACATGGCATCTTCTGATAGAAATAAGGCAAGAATGTTAAAAGAGATGTCAGGTTATGCACTCCATTTTATGTGTAGTTATTCTTCATTATTCTATTAAACGGTTAAACTATAACTTTTACACAAACATTTTAAAACATTATTGTACAGTTATGTAAAACATTTATTAAAGACATGATCATTGAAAGGTCAAGAATTAGACACGTTATGCGTGTTTTAGCACATATGGTCATGCTACTGCTTTTATTTGTCACGATGCACACCAAAATAGTGACGACACGCCTTTTCGTATATGTGCATGTGTCTTGGATTGCTATGATATCATGTATATTTTACATTATGGTCTTATTTTCGGTGCTGAAAATCGCCGTTATTTGAACTGACTATTACATGAGAGCATCAATGTATATTTTACAATTGAAAGTGCTGTTATACTTCATTCAATTCAATAAAATGTTTAAAATAAAAATAAAAAAAATCTAGTCAAGCTTCTTACTTGTGAAACAATGCCGTTTTTAGGTTTTGCCTAGCCAATGCGTACGAAGTACGCATACGCTAGCAAAACCTCTTGAGATGTATATGTGATCGATGACCCGCCTAGGTTTTGCCTAGCCAATGCGTACGAAGTACGCATGCGCTAGCAAAACCTCTTGAGATGTATATGTGATCGATGACCCGCCTCTGCCTCTCATTGGCTAGCTCCATAAATGGAGGCTAGCCATTGGGAGACAGAGGCTGTCAATCGCGCTCTCGAGAAAACGCGATTCGGGGGCGTTTCTCGGGCTTTTTTTAAGCCCCGCCCCTTTGTCCCGGGCCGCGCTGTCATTGGCTACCGGCCCGGGACACCCCCGTGACGTCATTCCCCGGGCCGCGCTGTGATTGGCTGCCGGCCCGGGACCTGCGTTACTGTGAGTACAACAGCACGGCACGTGTTAAGCTGGATTGTTATTTCGAATCCATGTCACGTTTATACATATTACCATTCTGCCTTCTGGTATGTTTTCTTTTCCCCATCATCTCAGTAGTGTTGTTCTTGCTATCCCCTTCACCTGGGATGCGGTACGGCTGATTTCCTAAAAGCTTCGTCACCCTTGTTAGCTGCCTACGGGGTCGACAGTGCCCGTGAAAGAACCATGAGATTGCATCATCCCCTGAAAACGTGATGTGATACAGATGAGATGGGCTATGAAATTGGCACAAAGCCCCTCTCCCTTGAAGGGCCGCTCCTTCCCGGTCCTCGTGGAAAGCAGCCCCTCGCAGCGGCCTCGGAAGCTCGCAGCTGCCGGTGTTTGCGGTTGTGCTTCCGCATATATTAGCCGCAGGATATGGGGACACATACATATGAGCAGCTCTTCGGCGGGCCGAATGAGTTTTTTTTTCCCTCCCGGATCCAATCAACGGCCTGTGAGCCGAGTGTGCTAAAGTGCCAAGCAGGTCACGTCGGTGCTGTACGCTTCCATTGCGGTCTCTCCAGGCACCTGGCATTTATGATTAAGAAAAAAGATGAGTTACTTTCTTCGGCACATCTAAGCTTCACTGTCCCATTCTGTGTTCTCACTTTGTATTACATTATTGTATTTAAGAATATGCAACGTTTATATAAGAAATGCGAAAAATGAGAGCGGATGTTTGTTGTGCCATATGCCTTCGGATAGCGCTTGTAACGCACCTCCCCGAAGCTGGCTGTGAGAGTTGGAATACACAAATCAGTTGTTCTGTCGATTGGCACAGCACGAGACTTGGCCTCTCATCCAATCACATCTCGTTGCATTGATTAATGCAGTACGAAACACGTGCAATATTTAGAACTGTATGTGCTTTCGCAAGCTACTTACCAGCTTGGCATGTATTTAAGAATATGCAACGTTTATATAAGAAATGCGAAAAATGAGAGCGGATGTTTGTTGTGCCATATGCTTCCGGATAGCGCTTGTAACGCACCTCCCCGAAGCTGGCTGTGAGAGTTGGAATACACAAATCAGTTGTTCTGTCGATTGGCACAGCACGAGACTTGGCCTCTCATCCAATCACATCTCGTTGCATTGATTAATGCAGTACGAAACACGTGCAATATTTAGAACTGCATGTGCTTTCGCAAGCTACTTACCAGCTTGGCATGTTAAAAAACAGCAAGAGGGCTTTTGCTCAAGAACAGCACATTTGAAGACTGTGTGTTTAAAAGGTATATGATGCTTGTACCACACATCAAATGTCTCAGAGAGGTGAGGCATCAATGTTTTCATCCGCTGCAAAAATGCAATGAACGTTTTTAGGTGTTGCGTTAGCCAAGACTTTTAGGTTTTTTTAAAATAATACGCATAATCTACTCCCTTGTAGGGGTTTCCAGCCGGCTCTCTTCAGTCACTGGTCTGTTGTTGTGCCATACACATTTTTCTCCCGCCCACTACAGCATACTGCATGGAGCAATGGCCCCTCCCTATTCAACTATTGTGACAGCAGTCTGCTGTTCACACACAAAGTACTCCCCTGCAGTTCAAGCACTGACAAGGCAAAGCATGCTTTTTTAAGATCAAAATAATATTTTTAATATTTTGCTTGTATTCATGTTTTATTTTGACGAGGTTCTAGTAGTTACCCCAGCAATAAAAATTGCAAAAACCATGGTAAAACAAAAAGAGCATTGACAAAGCCAAAAGGCTGACCACAAATTCAGGAGCTATTGGCTTTTTTCAATGTGCGCTTCATCACCACTCTGTGTGAATTGCTCACATGTTTGTACCACTGTCTGTTTAGTTTGTATTGGCCTCTGTCACCCGTGGGTCTCATAGTGAACTGAACAATTGAAACACCTGTTTTCCAAGACATAAAAATCATGTGTTTAATATTTTTGGACTGAGGTTTATATTAGTGGTCATCACATCATCATGTGAAGGACAATTTCAGAATCGGGGAGAGTATCCTGAAAAATACCAGCCAGGAAGGGAATCACATGGGAACAGTAAGCAATCCCTGCTGGATTATTTCTGAAGCAGAGAGAGTGGGTGTGTAGATGTGAATCATTCTACAGGGGGACAGAGCACCCATGTTTCCCAAGTCACGATGCACACCACGATATTCTAACCTTAGCGGTCTGTTCCAACAGTAACCAAGGGAGGCCGCGCGCGCTCCTGCAGCGCCCGCTCTCTGCTCAGTCAGTCACTGCAGGGCCATGTCTAGGGCGGGTTGATGAAGACACAGATGTATTATTTCCTGCACTGGAGTTGGAGGGAGAAGGAAGGGTCTGCTGCTGCTCCACTGCTAACATCTTTATTATGTCACATTCATGGCACTGGGATCTCTGGAACGTGCTTCAGATCACACAACACCAACAGGAACTCTTGCTTTCAATGTCTCTCCTTTCAAACCTATTCATAGTATGGTTTCTGTCTTAAGCTTCAACTATAGTGCTCATATAGGTATGTAAAATGTATAACTGTTTATTTTATTCTTTGGTTACAGTTTGGCAGAATCAGTGCAAGATTTTCATCATTATTGGACAGGTGGCTGAAGCCTAAGATGGGAGATGGAGTAGCTTGTGAGTCTGAGAAACTTTCCATGTGGTCCAGAGGTGGACCTGAGCTCTGACCACTCAAAGAAAACTGTGGTGGTGGCACAGTGGGGCACCTCAGTCTGGTGTACAGCCACGGTCTCATGACAGGGAGAGTGGGAACAAGGAGAAGCACGGGTGCTAGCATGTTTGTGATGCAGGTACAGGCCAGGTGGTTCTCTGCAGCATCTTGTGCTGTTTCAGGACAGAGTCCATTGACAGTGGGAGACTATTATAAAAGAGTCTCAACGCCAGAGTAGTTGTAAGCAGAGTTTCATTAATAGAAATCTCAGCTCACGTAAGTTTCAAAGCCTAAATATCAAATTGTTGTCTCCATAGAGAACAAGCATTTACAATGCAACGGTTTCGCCTTTGGAAAAGTTTGAGCTATTGGCATTGTAAATGACAAAATTTGTATTTATGTGTTGGTTTTGAAAACAGATAAATAAATGGCATTGTCCTTTACATTGCCAATAGCTCTAACTTTTCCAAAGGCGAAACCGTTGCATTGTAAATGCTTGTTACCATTGTGAGGCCTAGTAAGAATAAGTATATCTGACCAACACAACTGCATTTTTTAAAAAAAATTCGGTTCACTTTATACAGAGTGTTAATACTCCACATATATTTAACTATAATATTTTCCGTTTTACTACAAATACCCTATCAAAAGTAAGGAAGAAATAGAGCCCACGAACTAATATTTTGCTTTCGGGACTCGAGCAACAAAGGCCGTAAGCGCGAAAGGTCCAGAACCAGAACGCACAGATAGCTCTAGGATAGCAGTGTGGAACTGAACCAAAACACAGCATACCATAATACAACTGAAAATATAATTTAGGATACAATTATGGATCTATCAAACATCCCCATAATCCACCTATAAATAAATACCTTGCATCCTATCTCTCCTGCGTTATTTGGACGGATTATTTTGTTTGCCACTTTTTGAAAATAATTTGAACGTCTCTGTACTGAGAAATAAAAACGCTGACATTCAGATAAACCTTACTACTCTCATGTTCAAGGCACGACACATAAACCATGGTGACCCAACGAGTGGCGGTCCCCGCGGATAGTAGTTCCGTTAGCCATCTAAAAGTAATTTCGGGAGTGCTGCTGTTTTTTTTTCGCAGTCTTCAATATCCACATAGCATCAATCGATTTCATCACGCTTCCAGCAAACCATAGTGTAAACACATCCACTAAGACATTTTATAAGTCCGAGCAGTGTTTCACTTTCTAGTTACCGCAGTCCAATAACGTGGAACATTAATTTCCTGTTCATATATTAACTTTTGGTCCAACACTCTCAAATGACATTCTTGTAGAGTAGACAGACATATCACAGTACCCTCCCTCGCCTGAATACTCACAGCTGGGTCGTGACAGTGACAGCCCTCACAGTAGGGATTTGACTCAATTTGACTCAATCAACCACTGCTGTTTCTGACACTTTTTAAATAGTTCTTTGAACCCCACGCTTAGGAGGTAAACAATGTTCAATTGACCACGCCTCCTCTGTGCTGCTGTTGGCTACAGTCCACGTTTTATCACAGCCCCCTACAAACTGGCCAATTGCGATTTTAGTTTCTTGTGCCTTTTAAAGCCACCCACCCACTTCATAGAAACAGAAATGGGGTTAACTGGAAGGCACACGTTCTAGGACCCATCTCTGCGCGTACGACCGCGCGACAGTCTGAAGAGCAATGTTTAGCCTCAGTAACTGTCTTATAAATGTATCTAATTTTCAATGGTACTTTACATATGCCTAACAAAAAAAATAGTGTAAGCATCTGAGCTTTCTGCTCATATAAAGCGGAGTAGCATTTAAAAGATACAATATCTTATAAAAATGCTTTAAATGAGCTTTTTTTATAAACATTTGAAATACGTCAGTCTCTTGGAATTGGATTTGTTCCCAAAATTAGTTTAAAATCATTCTTTTTTCTTGTCCGACTTGTTTCCAGACCCCCGCTTTATTACCAAGATGGCTACCTTGTAGACCTTCGAACGAAATCTTTCAGCTTGTCGTCCGTTGTCTATTTCCGATCGGTCTCCGCTCTCAAACCACTAGATCTCTGTGCTCTTTTGTTTTCATTTTCGTGTCACACGAGGCCAGACTAGAACGCTCCCGGGGGAAGGGGGGAGGGAGAGCGAGAGGGCAGTCGGGGAGGAGCGTCACCGCAACCTGGGCTGCTTCTGCTGCCTCTTTCGGTGCATTGTGGGATCGCGGCGGGCTCCTCCGGAGGCTCGAGTCTGGTCGCCCCCCTCCTTCCCCAGCAGGTCCAAGATGGCGGCCGCGGAGGCAGCGGCGGAGACGCAGGCGCCCGTGGAGGAAGACACCTGCCCGGGCTCCTTGTCGGATTTCGCGGTTGTCTGCTCATTCCTGGAGCGGTACGGGACGCTGCTGGAGTTGCCCGAATTTACCTTCCCGCAGCTGGAGCGAGTGTTGCGGGATACTGGCCCAGGTGAGCGGTAAGGGGGCGGATGCTGATGGTTATTGAGAGTGACTGCTTGCCGGTAGGCGCACGGACACACATTGAATGAACGGTGGTCCATGAGAAGCTGTATACAACTTGGACCGCCCCGCAGGGGGCGTGTCTGGTGCAGGGGGCGTGGAGCTCGGCAGGGGGCTACCCTGTAAACAATTTTGCAACCTGTGCGGGCCGGGCGGTCCTTTCTATGGTGCGGAGCCTTCCCCTGCGGGTGCTCGCATCCTACCTCTGCCCGGACCCTAGTACCAGAAGCTTATCTGCCCCGAGGGGCATGCTCCTTGCACTTAATGAAATAACAGTGATGAACAGCAAGTGATGAAAACCTACTAGTACATTTCAGAGGGCATTCTACAAATGGCGTTTTTGTGTAACTTAATGGGGAGCGCACGTCATTCTTGCTATACAGCAGTGTTTTGGACTGACAAGGTGGAGATTAGTAGTTCCACTAACTTGCATACTTGCATCACTATTTCATTTATTATGTAATTCATCTTCCACCGTAAATGTTGGGAAAGTGATTTCCATATTTTCATTCGTTGTGAAAGGCTCTGTTGCTCTTATGGATCTAGCAGTGTTGGATCAAAAGCTGTCAAATAAAAAGAAGATTGGGGGGAAGTGATTTTCCCTGCTTGTTGTTCTAGGTTAGATGCAAGTGATAACGCCTTTAGAATTCTTAAAATATTATGTTTGTAATTGTACTTTGTAAATGGAAGTGAGCTGCTAGATCATGTTATGAATACTGTAATTATGTGAATTGATGTGTGTGCGCCATTTAATTGCCGTTTGTTCGCCTGAAGTGGCTTTGCTTCTGGTTAGTTGTGACATTTTACAGCCTAGCCATTTAGGAGTATCTGATGCTATTTGATGATGGGTTACGTGCATTGTTGCAATGGTAAATGCTGATCTGGCTATATAGCTTTGAGCCTTGTTGCACAAGTGAAGGGCAATGGTTGTATGCTATATGTTGGTGAAGAGTGAGCTTCGACAATAGCTTGATGTAGTTGTGCAGTTGAGCTGGCAAATGTTAGCCAACTAGAAGGCTTGGAGCCACTTGTTTAAGATGGTGTTAGGAGTTGTCTATTGCTTAATGTTTTTCTAAGGTTAAAAGAGGATAAGGATTTATCTGAGTGGACCATAGACATGGCAACTTTTTGGTAAACTATTTTCCTTGGATCCATTTTGAATGTATAATGGTGACAGGAGTTGTCTATTCTGCACTGTTCTGGCACTGTGATGCATAGCGAAGGCTTTATCTAAATGTGATGGTTAGATGACAGAAGTTTAGCCCGTTAAGTGGCCCATGACTGTGTTTTATGCATAATGGTTTAAAGAGTTGACTAACAAATACTGCTGCTTTCAATTATAGTTATCACTAGGGCCTATCTGAATGGAAGCTCGCCCTATGAGAGAGAGGAACAAAGGGAGGCAGTCTAATTTTAGCAGACTTAAAGTTCAGACATTCCTCATTTGGTTTGTCTCAAAACATTAATGGAAAGCATTGATAAGTATTGCATGATTATATGATTTTTGGTAATGCATTGCCTTCTTTTGGCGGAGGAGCATTCAGAGTAGGAGACTGTAAAATTCAACACCAGCCTGCTGGGCAGTGGTCTACCTAACATCTCCTCCCTATGAACATGTGACACCTTTGTATCTCACTGGCTATTTGTATGGCAATGATGTGGTGTGCTGATCCTATTTACTGCAGCAGGGAAACCTCCCAGTAAAATATTCTGAAAGTTGTCATGGAGGTTTTAGGCAAGGCCAGTTATAGTGAGTATGTTGCTGTTCTATGGTAGATAACACATTGAGTACGAGTGATTTAACAAGATTGTACTAAAATTCAGAGCTGCTTTTTAGGTCTCGCTAGACGTACGCAAAAGCGAAGCTTTTGCGTCTAGCGAGACAACTAATGTATTCACTTTCAGGGGAATGTAGACATCAGACTGTCACGAGCGTCTCCTGCCGGAGATTCTACCTCGTGAGCGCACACGTCGCCGTCCCTCATATTCCCATGCAAAGAAAGGCACACTGAACACACACATGCAGGCAAGAAGGCACACACACACAGGAGCGCACCTACACACATACAAAGCCCCCCCACACCCCCCCCGCTGACGCCGCATACATAGAAGTCCCCCCCCCCCCACCTGCCGCCGCCGCATACATAGAAGGGCCCCCCCTCCCCCTGGCCGCCGCCGCATACATATAAGCCCCCCCCTCCCCCGCCGCATACATAGAAGTTCCCCCCCCCCACCGCCGTATACATAAAAGTGCCCCCCCAGGTGCCGCATACATGCAAGCGCCCCCCCCCCACACCATACATGCAAGCGCCCCCCCCCTTACCGTGATTCTAAGGTCTTGCAGCCTCCGCGGGGCTCTCCCTCGGGCATGAGCCCCGCGTCACCAGCACTGCTTTCCCGTGGGCGCGTGCGCGGGCTTCCGAAGACGGAAGTCCCGCCCCAAGGAAGGTTTCGCTTTCGGAGCTGGTTTTGCTGGGAAGAAGGGGAAGGAGCCAGGTGCTGGTCCCGCGTTGGCACACTGCAATTTTGTCAGCTCGGGGATCGAAAGCAGGTTAGGACAACTTGTTTTATTTACACGCATTTGAAGAACATGAAACAGAGTGCGAGCGGAGCACACAGATGTAAAACAAAAACCACACGGAATGTCCAATCACAGATATACGTAACATCGTACCTACAACAAGTCAGCACTATTGCTTTGTCAATGGTTGATGTTGCATCAGCTGAAAAAGCAGTAACTATGGCTTTGACTAGACTACATTGCTCTGCGATCTGACGCAGGGGGTGGGGGGCAAGCACGTCACACACTCCCTGCGTGCAGTTCCTGTGGTAGAGGGATCGAGATGCGGGTTACCAAGCGTCTCTGCAGTCAGGATGGGACCCCGAACCCAGATACCGCTCTGGGCTATTAAACTACCAGCAGGCTGCAAAGTTCACGTGGGTCTGAGACGCAGGAATTGCGGTCGGCGCCTTAATCCTCAAAGCTACCGAAATGTATAAGAAACCTGTGTCCACGCAATGGGCCCGGCCGCCACACCGTCTAACATGTGGTCAAATTCCTCTCACACTGCTTCCACACCCGAGTGACCCGCAGCATCTTCCCACCGCAAGACAGGGTAGCCGGGTCAGCTGCTCCGCTACGGCAAGGGAACCACACGGTGCCCACGCCCTCCACCCATGCTCTCCACCCGCTCCCCGAGGGCCTCGGCCCTCGAACCGGCAATCCTGTAGGTAAGGGGGGGTGCACAGTCTCGCAAAAAAACTTTCCATAGGCTCCACTAGCGGCCATATTGGAACAGATGCTGCATTTCCCTGCTTGAAACCCAGGCAAGCTCCGGACCCATTGCGCCAGAGAGGGGCATGCCAGCGCCCTAAGGCACACGCTACTAGATTATATGGCCCGGCCTCACTCTCGGAGCCAACATTATACCGCTTGCACATGCCCGATCTCGATCCCGTGCGCCGCCGTGCTCTGGTCTTGATTGTAATAAAGTGTGGCCTATCTTGTGTAATATGGTCCTCATGTAAAGTGCTCTGGTGCCTTTGGGCAAAGATTGTTGCATATAAAACTGCACACAAATCCCATGTAAAGTTACCCAAACATCACAGCGATGCGAAGCATAATAACGGCACACAGCATTATATAAATCCCTGTTGCCATTACAAAGCACCTATGATGTAAGATAATCTGGTTGTGGCATGTACATGCATCACCACTTGCACTGTCCATCTCCCTTGTCTGAGTTATGGTGTTTGATGTGTTTGTGTGTCTCTGTGTCCTCTGTCGGCCTGTTTGGGCTTCGGTGCATTCCTCTGTGCAGAGTACCCTTCCCAATATGGAAAGCAACATGTTTAGCCAAGGCGAAGAAAGGCGATACTACTGACGTCATGCCACCTCCCAACAGGAAAGAGTTCTCACCTGAAGCAGCTGATCCCGCTTCTGCCGGAATCTGGGCCTGGTGGACAGCACTACGAGGCAATATAAACTTTACTTTCATCCACCTCTGTGGCATGTATTTATTTTACGTTATTTCCAGCACTTTTCCATATATACCTAAAAACAGATTTTCTTTATAGTTTTTCATTGCAGTGCCTTTAGAAATTCGTAAACTCGCGTGCTTGTTGCTTTCACATCCTGCGCTTGCAGCGCTCATTAATGGTTGATTTTCATATGGATTCTTTAAAATCGTTTCCACAACTTTGATCTCCTGGGATCGTACCAAAGGCTGGAAACTCTCGCCAAACATGCCCGGCACCGGTGCGCATGGGCCGCCCCGCCCCGGCCACCAGGTGAAGCGGATGCCTCTTGGGTCCGCCCGCGATCAGCAGCGATCGCTTGATCTGCACCGAAGCAGGAGGAAGCCCCGTGCTCCAGTCCCCGTACTGCAACAATGCTCTTCTCGGCGAGAGATGTAGCGCTGCTCCTTTTAGGTAAGTTATGAGGCGCTAAATCTGGGTCGTTGGTGTATGTGTGTGTGCGCATTTGTGTAAGGGCTGACCCCATACCCGTCCCAGTGCAGCGCACTTAGGGTTCTGACCCGCTCCCTGCTCGGACCAGCCCTTAATAACAGTACTGGGTAGGTTATCATCGTTTAGGGTGTCCTGTATGCAAGGACGGAAATATACCCTTCCCCCACTCCCCGGCTGCTGTTTAAATGATAAAATACAGCAATATTCAGTGCAATATTCAGGGCCCGTGGCCCTCCAGGTCTTTGGCTCGGTGCCACTGCACCTGCTGCAACAATGGAAGCACCGCCTCTGCATGTCATCCATATTGAGACGATAAAATGCAGAGATGGAAACCCTTGACCTGCAAATTAGCGAAGGAGCGCTGCAACTCACCCCAACCCACTGTGCCACAATGTGTTTTTCTGTGCATTCTCGAGGCCTTCTAGGTGCCACCTAAAGAATTCAGTATCCGTGGCTGATGGCCAGCTTTAGCACCCGGTGCGACAGTCATTTTCAGTGCCCCCACACCCAGGACTTCCTGTTTGGATTCCCTCACTACCTCGAGGCAAAAGTGCCCCTCATCTCTCCAGTCATAAGTTATTGCTAAACACCCAAGGTCAGCACCCTGTGCGGCCGCACCGGTCGCACTGCCCTAAAGATGGCCCTGTGTGGCTGTGATGAGCTGTGTTCAATCACATTGCAGTGCTAAGAAATAATGGTAGTGGTGACCCAGAATGTCATTTAAAATCACATATCACAGTGCTGTTGGTGCTTCCGCCTTTCAGTGTGTACATCCAAGGGTGTGCACCATTCGAGGACCTGCCTTCGTGTGTGTGCAGAGATCTCAGGGGCATTATTTCCAGTATCAGTACATAATATTATTATTGGTTTTGAATTTGCCTCCCATTGTTAACACAGGTCCACAAGTACCAGAATGCATGTGTAAAACAACAGTACGAAATGGGCTA